>NC_140185.1:0-2400000 GCF_965226575.1 Pagrus pagrus | reverse complement strand
AAAAGGAGAAAAGCTAGGAAGGAAAGTGGTACCAAAATCTGTAAAATTAGAGATGTCTTTGCTTGCAAGGAACATGGTTGGTGTTTAAAAAAGAAAAAATCACAGGAGGGCCGCCCTCAGCATGTCATATCACAACTACATTTGCCGAGTTGATTCTATGTTATAAAAACATAATCCCGCTGTTGGAAGCATAAGATGGAAATAATATGGGAAATGAAGACCTGTGCAGCCTACTTTTTTCTACCACGTGGGAGAGTTCTGAAAGAAATGCCAGGTGCAAAACAAACACTCCAAAATTACAGAATAAAGATATATATGAATATTTATTGCCTTAATTATTATTAATTACTAATTATAAGTCCAATTGACTAACTCTTGACACTGGAGACACGTGGCTGTACAGTAATCTTAAAAATAATATAACAGAAACAGAGTAAGTGGTTGTGAATGGAGTGAATGTGGAGAATGGCGTGGACTGATGTTAGATTCCTGGCCTGGATTATTATCCCAGTTTGCCCCTTCAATACAGAATTGATTTTAAACTTATACTAGTTACTTTTTAAAGCTCTACATGGCCTTGCTCCTGTCTATATCATAGTTGTACAAATCTAGATTTACTAGATTACCTATGACCCAAGCCGCTGCCTTCGATCCTCAAGCAAGAACCTTCCCTACTGTCCCCTCAGCCTGCCTCGCAACAAAAGAAAACTGGGCATTTTCCGCTAGAGCTCCACAGCTTTGGAACTCTGTGCCTGAAGAACAAAGTCGATATCCTTCTTTTAAATCTCACCTCAAATATTACATTTTGTAGGAAGTTTTTTTTTTAATAGTAAATCAGTTCTGGGTCTGGGTTCTATCTCCTTTATGTTATTTTACATTGTTATATTATACACTCATTTATTTATGGTGTGTTGTCTTTTTTTTGTTTGTTTTTATATTGGCTGTGTGTATGGTTTATATTTTTCATCTGCAAAGTACTTTATGGTTTTGTTTGAAAAGTGCTATCAAGTTGCAACCTCCGGGGCTAATCGTGGGACATACTGCCTGTTTGGCAGTATGTCCCACCATGCAGCCACCATGGACTTAACTTTAGTCCATGGTGGCTGCATTGCTCAGATGCTGCTGCTTACTCGCACAGCAGCAGCATGGCTCCTGCCTGCCCTCTAGTTTTACATGAAGTTTGCCTTTGATAATTATAAATAAAAATGATAACATGGTTTTCCTTTATCCCCATTGAAGGGAGCAAGAAAGACGGAGGGAGAAAGAGAAGGAGGATGGCAGAGAAGGAAAAAGAGGGGAAAAAAACCTGTTCACCTGTTGTCAAATCAAATCAAATCAAATTTTATTTATATAGCCCAAAATCACAATCACATTGCCTCAATGGGCTTTTTGTTGTGTGTATTCTCTTAATGTCTGTGACATATTCTACGGATACATACATTACAACTGTAGTGAAACACTGGTATGATGTTGATATGACTACAGGTCTACAGGTTGATTTGCAGAGAACCATGTGCAGGTCATGGTAAAAATAGGCAAGACTCCAAATCTCAGGATCCGGCTGCAGCCTCGCTTGACACGTGTAGGAGCCGTGCTACTCACGGTGGCAATGTGTCTGCTCTGACCTGGTTATATGGACACCAAAACTATCAGGCCAACTGTAGCTACACCTACGCTCCACCATTTTTGATTATAGTTGGGAGTTCTGCGGAGCCAAGTACTGCCAACAAGGCGACAGCCAGTATACATAGTTTGGGCTTCATTTTAGGTATGTGCGGTGACTCTGTTTACAATTTTATAAAGTCAATGAGTGCAATACAAATAAAGTTAATGTTATTACTATTTCAATGGGCTATACTTTACAAACCACTGTAGGACAGACCAGTGACACGCTATCCTAAAAAATGGCTTTTATCCAATGGCTGTGAAGAGAAAAAAGGTAAGGGGATGTATTACAGTATATGTTGTTTCATGTCAATCAAACTGCACAAACATGGGTAAAAAGAACAAGTTTAACCTGTCACCGTTCTCACTGCTACGCCCAACAGGATGCAGTTGAAATATGATGTGAAAATTTCAAGTTGATCGGGTTAAAGCTGAAGAATATTTATTAAAATATAACGTGCAAATTCCATAAAATGAGCAGAAAAATTCTAAATGGCTGACTTCCTGTTCGGTTGAGGTAGTGGCACCAAGATACTTTTTTTTAAGGTTTGGGTGCAAAACACATGCATGAAATGTGGTACACATTTATGTCAAACTAGCTGTTGGGGCTGCTGTTAGAAGTAAAGAAAAATGTAATTTCCAGTTGCCACTAGGTGCCACTCTGACTGTAATTGAATATTGGCAGGTAAATGTGTGCAGGCCATCCAACATGTGATGTTTGGGACAGATTTGACCATCTGGAGTTGCAGCAATTTTAAAATATGTTATTTCCTACTGCCACTAGGGGCTGCTATGATTATAACTTAATATTTGCATATAAGTGTGTTCAGAGCAGGACTCTCACCAAATGTCTGAAGTTCAGATTCGACCATGTACAGTGGCTTTACAGCAACTTCCTGTTTCATGGTAATCCATCAAAAAGCGGCATACTGCCACGGCCACGTCCTTCAAGAAAAGTTGAAGCTTTTGATAACTTTTGATCTGAAAGCTGTTTAAATTGGCCTGACAAATGTTGAAGTCGATCAGGTTGGAGCTGTAGAACGAGTTTGTTAAAGTAAAATGTGGAAAAACACCAAAAATGAGCAAGAAATTCAACATGGCTGACCTCCTGTTGGGTTCAGGCAATGGCTCAAGAGGCTTTTTTCTACATCTGGCTATAAGTGCCTACCAATTTATGTGCATGTATGTCTGCCATAATGCCATCATGGAGGCCTTAAGGATTTTCTGACTAAATTTGAGGTGGACCTGCTGGCAGATGGAGAGCTCAGAGATTACTTTTCAGCCTTTAGAAACTTCACTGTTTCTGGTAAATGCTGAGTTGAGCGAGAGACTAACCTAAATTGAAACACACAGACCTACACACAGACACACCCTCAATGCACGTCATTGCTACTATTATGGCTAATGGCTGATGTACAGTAATCTGGCTGTTTGGGTGTAATGCCAAGCATGCTGGTGCTTAGTTAGAGCATCAGGCGACAAAATTAACTGTACCATCACTCCAGTTTCTGTGAGTGTGTCATCACCAAAATCTGTGCATGCCCATTGTTTTTGGGTATAATGACCATGTGCCTGAAACAAATCAACAACAGTAGACTGCCCATTTGTTTACGTCCAGAAAGCACTGCTAGGTGTAATTACAAGTTCACAATTGAATTTAGTGGTTTTGATCATTTTATTTAAATAGAAAAAGCTCACTTAACATGCAGTTCTACAGTGTTTGACTTATCGTTGACTTAGGCTTTATGCCAACTACAGGCCTGGCCTGCTTTTATGTCCATGACCAGAGAGATATTTTGTAAAATGAAGGTTGGGTGAATACATTTTTTGTTTGTTCATTTGTTTTAAACAGATGGAACATGTATCTGTATATCTGTATCTATATCTGTAAAAATATCCATAATAGCAACTAGAGAAAACCCATCCAAACCAAATGTTAAATAGGCATTTCTCATCCTTTCGACTACTCAAAGCACTTTACAATACAAGTCAGTATTTACACATTCACACACTGATGGCAGAGGCCACCTGCTCATCAGGAGCAATGCAGTAACCATTAATGAACACATGTAGGAAAGTATGTGGAGAACTGCCAAACCTGCTTTTTATTTCAATAATTGAAATTGAATGCTCATTTTGATCGATTCTCAGAATTGAAATTGTGACATCCCTAGTACATATTATAGCTTACCGCATCATACCAGCACAGGTTGTAACGAAATGCCAACGAAACCCAAAATGACATAAGGTATTTCTAGTGAGGACGGGCTGTACTGTTCTGGCACACTGTTGGTACTAAAAGTTACAATGTAACCTGGGCAGAATGACACAGTATGTTACAGACCTAATTATAGTGTTTTTAATTATGAATGTCTGCAGATTTCATGACCCCTCAGGTAATGAGCACAGGGTTAACAAACTGGAAAAGCAACAACTTTACCCTCCACAGGAATGTTCTTAACAAAAAGTACAAAACACATACATCAAACAAGTATTACTAATTTTTAGTAATTAAACATTGGTAATTTTAATTCTCACATTGCTTTGTCAATGTGTGTATTATCATTTATGTTTTTCCATAAAATTATAGCTATATGCAGAGTTATTTGTACTTGTACTCACTTGTATGATGTTCTTTCTCTGGCTGAGATGAGAAGGAAGGGAAGTCTGAGTACAGCAGAGAAAAAAATTGAAAAAAAGAAAAAGCTTTCCAAAGGTCATGGGGAGGAGCCAGTAGATAATTTAATTACTCTGCTCTTACTCTCACAGAGAGTATACTGGATATGACATTATGTGTTTATTGTGGAATGGGTTGTAAAGCTGTGTAGTTTTCCAATGTTAGTTGATCAGACTTTTCATGTGTTTGTACCATATACATGTGATATCAAAGACTCACTTCAACAACTACTGAGCCTTTAAAACAAAGTTCAGACAGTTAAATTTAAGGTCTTTGACCCTGTTGCCTGGTTACTATTTAGACAACCTTGTCTTTTCTGTTTGTGAGTGTATATGACTCATCGGTTAAAGGGTTTTATTTTTATAGCATAAAAGTGGAGGGGTGAATAACCTCTGTGTCACTGGAAGAGTGAGGAAGAGATATTTGTATCTACTTGTTTTTGTTGTTTGCATTCAAGTTATTCTAAATATGGGAACGAGGGAATGATACAATAAACAAGTTAAAGCTTTTTTTTTTAACAGATACCCACAAAGGCTAATAATGTAATTTTCTGTCAACACTAAAGATGTCCAGCTATTAACCAGAACCATAAATGCTCTTAACTGGAACAGTGAATGCTGTTAATCACAACTGAAAGTGGTCACTATTCCAGCTCCCTCTGCTGGACCATTTGACTTACTGTACTAATGAACTTTTGCTAATTTGATTACTTCATATCCATTAATTGTGAATGCATCTATAAACTCTAAAAGATCCCATTTTAAAGAATTCTATGAACACAAAGGTCTTCATTTATCTTTTGAAAACATTTCATTGACAAAGTATAGATAAATCAATGGGCACGTCTTTCAGTGAGAATAGAGAATTGGAGGAAAAGAAGAGTTTTTCCTTTTTGATTAGATGTTATTTTGCTATATTTCTTTGGAAGCTGTACATGGATGATCTGCCAGGTGATATGGTATATCAGATAACAGGTAATGACCTCATAGTCATCACAATAACAAGATGAAACCGATTGTTGATCAGAGAAGAGTGGGTCTATTAACATACATATATTAATTTAGGGGAAATAGTTCATTGTTGTTGGAGCCATTTGTTTATTGTTAGTTTTGGTTGTTATTTATTTTGCTGATAACAAGAAGTATTTTTTGTTTGATTATTCTAGATGTTTGCTTTATTTAGATTTGAGTTTGAAAGCATTTTCTTTTGCTAGTTATTTGTTTAGTCTATTTATTTCCTTCCTTGGCATGTTCAGTTTTGTCCAATTAGAATTTGTTTTGTTTATTTTTATTCAGGAATTTGGGTAACACTGTAGGCACCTGAGGTTATATAGGCAGGATAGGTGTAGGACCATGATGCACCTTGGTGGGCCAATGGTTTTTTACCAGAGCAAGAGAGGCTGCAGGATTTCTTTGATTCTTTGTTTGCTTGCTTGATTTGGAAAAATAAATCACTCAACACCATAAGAACATTGAATAGACCCACTGAGCAGGCAACATCTGTGGACATCCAAAAAAGGTTGATATCATGTCCATCGGGCCAGGCCATGATCTGGACGGCCATTGACAGCCAGAATTAGTCGATAAATGACGTTGAGAAAAGACGTCCAGTCAGGCCATAATCTAGACATCCACTGACATCCAGAATTAGTTGAGAATAGACGTTCATACTGGCTATGATATGGATGTCTACTGACAGCCAGAATTAGTCGATAAAAGACATTGACAAAAGACGTCTGGCCAGCCCATAATCAGCTGATAAAAAATACTGAAAAAAGATCAAAGAAAAAAAGATCCCAGTTGGGGTGGAGAGACAGCATGGCTAAGAGACAGTGTATGCATCTTCCCATGGCCATATAAATGTCTATACAACTTCCAGAAGAGACGTATAAAAAACTTTCATTCTGGCTCCCCAGAGACGTCTTCTGGATGTCCATAAACTTGAATTGCCGTCTATACAACGTCCAGAAAAGACGAATAAAAAACGTTCATTCTGGCTCCCCGGAGCATGGGACTGTGATGTACTCAGGCAAAGAAGTTGCCTGTGTACATCACAGTCCCATGGTGCAGCAGTGGCTGTTTGATTTTTATTTTGAAGTTTGATTTAAAGTTTGATTTAAATTATTTGACAAATGGCCACTACAATTGTATTTCAAAGTAACGCATTTGTTCAGTGACAAAATGTACAGAATCCACAAACAATGTTTTTATTGTCAAACATTTATTCACTACTCTACAGACAAAGACATGACAACAACAAAACACAAGCTAAACTACTGTGACGAGACACTAAACAGAGAACAGAGAGGTTTGGGCCAGTTACATGTAAATAGTGTTGGGTAATGTTACTAACTCATTCCGTTACAAGATTACTGCCATTAAGAAATAACTTGTTATGTTACTGCGTTATCTCCTTGGAAAAGTAACACGTTAGAGTACTTTAAAAATTACGTAAAATTAGTAAAATTATGGTAAAACCTCTTTGCAACTTGTTACGCATGTCAGTTATATTTTCCAGATGGCGTGTAGCCAACTGTACATGTACCTTTGAATGTATTGACTTAACTTCATTCTGTAGCCCACAATCGGTAACTCAGCCACCTCATAAGAGGAATGACAGATAGAACATAACATTTAAAGCTCTTTATTTTGCTAACAATCTGACAGTGAACTGTGCAGAGGCATACAGTATTAGGCACAGCTGTTTCGATGAAAACAATACAACACAGGCTTTTATAGCCGAGTATATGATGTTTAAAAATGCAACTAATACATAGAAACGATTTAAGCACAAATCTTTTTCAAAACACATACGTACATACAAACTATTAAAGTGCTTTTTTTTTTTCAAACAACAACAGAGTTTTAGGGCCATGGCTAGCTACAAGCTCGTTAATTCCCTCTGGGTGACTAAAAAGCCAACTGTTGCTGTTTCGGAGCTGTAGCACCACGGATATCTTTCGCCTCCTCAGTCGGCCTTGCCACCAGAGTTGTGGAGCTGTGTTTAGCCTGCAGATGCTTCTTCAAATTTGAGAGCTCTTCACAGCTGCCAAGCACTTGACCTCCAGGCACAACTTGCATTTCACTATGACATTGTTCGTGTTCTTTTTGCCCAAAAATTAAAAATAATAGGTATATTTCAATGAAGTTAATGCTGTCCTCTCTGCCATCACTCTACAGTGAATTGCATGCCCACTGACACAACTGTAGGTTTTCCCTTCAGCTGGCATTCAGCCACCTGCTGAGCTGCAGGACAGAAACATAACAAGAAAATGCTTCAGGGATTTTATTTTATTTTTGTGGTGACAAAAGGAACGGATAATGGATTACTTGAATTGTAGAACTAACATGTTACATTACCCATTACAACAAAAAAGTAATCTGAGTACTCTTACGGATTAGATTACATCGGGACGAGAGTGGCCAAAGTTCCCCCTTCTTCCGGTTGGAAGATTATTTAGGGACACGGAAGTGCAGGCACAGCGTGAGGGGATGCCAGGCATTTGTTTGTGACTCCAGAATACTGTGGTGGAGGAGGAGATTGGTCGCCGTAGGCATGCTCTAAAGGCACACCGTAATCTCTGATTCATTGGTCATCACAGTAATTAAGCACACCGCTGGTCTGGATGCAATCAGAATGACCTCAAGGACTGTCTTCAAGTGCAATATGTGACTGTCACTGTTTTTTCTCATATTACAAGTGTAGTTAGGGAAGCAGGCCTTTTTGGTTTACATTTGTTTTCTTTGTTTTTGTTTTTTTTTTGGGGTATTTCTTTATTGTGGGCATGTGCAATATTGTCTGGTACTGTGCAATTCGTGAGCGACAGCTCGATCATTGGGGAGGTATAGGTCCCTTTATAAATTTAGTGTTCCCTATTTTTTGTTTATAGCATAACGGTGGTTGTAGTGTTAATCTGCCTGATATTCCCTGTGTGTTGTGATTCTTAACATGTGCAGTGATATTCTGCCCTGTGGGGTTTTATTCAATCTCCACCGTGTGTGTGTTGTGTCCTAAACTATATTAGTAGCACCTAAATTCCCCCCCAGTGTATCTTGGCTATCTATATCGAGTGAAAGTGTCAGTGCCTAGCTAACTGCACCACTCATTGTTTTAACATTGCTACTGTGTAGTTTATACATGTTCTTTTTACTCTCTATAATGATTTGAATAAATTGTTTCTTGTGAGCCACCAGCCTCCCATCCTGTTTATTCAGGATGGTTCTTGTTAAAGTATCAGACCAGATTGGGAATTAATACCTATCAGCTCCTTTAACTGTTGCCGTCACTACATCAGTACTGCATTGTAGGTGGGTGATAAGTAATGTTGTAGGCCACCTCCTCTGTACAAAGACGGTTGTTCCAGTTTGACATAGATGGATTCTTTTACTCCTCTTTCAAACCATCTGTCTTCTCTGGCCAACATGTTTACATTGTTGTCCTCAAAGGAATGATTTTTCTCCTTCAGATGTAAGTGGACAGCAGAGTCTGGACCTGAGGAGTTGGCCCTCGTTTAACATTCGTCTATGGAGGGGATATTGATTTTCAAACTATTTTCTGTAGAAATATATACACAGTATATTTACACACATTTACAAGTACTAAAAGGGAATATTGATTTATAAACACAAGTAGTTTAAGGGTGCTTTCACACCTAACCTGTTTGATTTGGTTAAAACAAACTCAGGTCCGTTTTCCCAGTTAGTACGGTTAATCAATAAATTAACAATATTTATTAAATATTATGAATAAATGAATCACCAAAACTGTCCAATCAACAGGTTACCTGTAAATCTGTATAACTTCATGTTTACTCCTCTTGGTTCATTTGTAAAAAGTCAGTGTGAACAGGAACCAGGATTGTCAGTCGTTTGTGAACTTCTCTGGTCATGAAAAGGAACCTGAGAATCACCTCCCCAATCAATTCTGGAAAACACACGATCCAGAAAATAAGAATTATATGTATTCCATATTTAGTAATAATTGACAACACAACAAGGAAATG
This sequence comes from Pagrus pagrus, assembly GCF_965226575.1. Classification (NCBI taxonomy): domain Eukaryota; kingdom Metazoa; phylum Chordata; class Actinopteri; order Spariformes; family Sparidae; genus Pagrus; species Pagrus pagrus. Next base: position 2,390,656 of record NC_140185.1, on the reverse strand, counting down.
CACACTGTTCATGAGGTCATTGATTTTTTTCTTCATCAATGTGTCCTCCACATCCTCGTGAATCCCGATGGACTGCATGCTGTATGTAAATACAGATACAAATGAGAATCACTGTCACAATAGTACTAAACCTTACAGAATGTACTACTGTTGAGTGCATTGCAAAATAAACTGTGCAAAACGGCATGCATGTTTTGATTACCTTTCTTGCAAGACATCCACCTCTCCCTTATCCTGAAGAAAACCAATGTCTGACAAGGCATCTTGCCTGAGAACGAAGGAGAAAGATCGCCATATTACTTTTGGAGATAGAGTGCATAGTCTCACAAAGTACCACTGCGTGTATAGTGTAAAGATTTATTATCAGCAGTTCTACAACATGGAGGCTAACCTTTCAGGTTTGGCTTTAATGCTGTATATATATAATAATGAGTAATCAAAATATTGATTTAGAGGTGGTGATTACAGAAATTTGGGTGAATAAAAGAAAGATAATTGTTATAGATCTGCATAATCCATGTAAGAAAATCAGGAGCGATGAACTAGATAGGACTGAACAGGGAAACAAAGAATTGTGTGGGAATTTAATGCCTACAATACATTATGGGGAGGGAGGGCAACAGACTACAATGGGAAGATTATAGATGAACTGATAGAAGCAAAAGGACTGGTTTGTTTACAGTAAATAATAGTCAAGGCACTAGGGTCAATTTCAGCAATGGAACAGAGTCCGCTATTGATCTTACTCTGGTATCCAGTGAATTAACTGGGTCTAGTAGTTGGAAGGTTTTAACTTTTCATGACTGTTTAAATGAAAAATAAATCAATAATCAGATGAATCAAAAGTGAATGACAGGGTCAAATAAAGTCTGACCTTATTGGCTTCACGTAATCAGTCCATTTAGACCAGATCTGGTAAAATGTTTCTTTTTGCACTCTAAGGGAAAACGTTTCCATGATGTAAATCTCATGTACGACGTCCATCCATTCCTCAATGGTGGGTGGCTCTACTTTTAACCATTTCCTCATGATGGATTTCTTACTTGCTACCAATAGCATACCAAGTAGCTTTTTGTTATTGAAATTCCAATTTCCGAACAATATATCACCCAAATAAAACTCTCCCAACTCTCAGCATTAATCATTACATTTCCCTCTTCTCCCACTTCTTCTTTATGTATTCTGTGCTTTCTTGTTTCAATTGTTGGATTCCAATATACAATCTGGATGTGATTTTTTTTTATCCTTTCCCAGCCCATATTTATTCTGTAAAGCTTCAAAGCACGTTTTTTGAGGATGAGAGGAGGATAGTCGATGTCCAGGTTTATGGTTGTCTTGCCAGGTGAATCCCTTTACCTGCCATGCCTTGCGGAGTAGTGCGTCTTTCGTTTTGAAGCTTAAAAACTTTACTATGATGGAGTGTGGTGGCAAGTCCTCCGGCGGCTGTGGCCCCACTGAACGGTGCGTTCTTTCAATCTGTAAATCTGTAAATCTCAATCTAACCCATCCTTGGATAGTCTGACACCCTCATGTAGTAAATTTTCCACAAATGAAGCCATCGTTGGTGACTCCTTCTCCACGCCTTCTGGTACCCCATAAATTCTCATGTTCTCACGTCTGGAACGACTCTCCAAGTCTATTAGCATATCCTCTAGCTTCATGTGTAGCTTTAGCATCTCCGTCATGACTTCTTCCACGTTTTGAATCCTCTACTCTGCTTTCTCGATTCGCCCCTCCGCTCCATCCAATCTGGTGTTCGCCTTCAAAATGTCTTCTTTGATTTTCCCTAATTGTTCTTTGGTTTCTTGGCAGAACCCTCTTAATTCTTGCAGAATAAGCTCCAATTCGGCCATTTCTCCACTCAGGGCTAGTTTATGCCACCTTGCTGCTTATTAGCCTTGACCGCCAATTATTAGCTAGCTGTGCCTTGTCTTCGTCCACCTCTGCTTTCTGTAGGCAATTATTGCTCGGTGTCTTGGTAAACATCTTACCCCCTTTCTTTATGCACTTAGTCAAAATGAATTTCTCAGTTTGTATGGGAGTATATTAATAATTACTCTGGTTCGGTCGGGAGCTCACTCCCTATGCTGCTCAGGTCTGATCCATGGAGGCCCCACCCCCCAAGATACAGGACCCAGAGGATCCACTATAAAACGCCCTGGTGCCAGACACCACAGGACACCCTCAGAGGTCTTAAGTCCATGTCTTGACAGGTCAGAGCTGTTTTGGCTGCACAAGGGGAACCTTCACAATATTAGGCAGGTGGTCATAATGTTATGCCTCATCGGTGTATATATTTGGCTATATATACAGTACTGTAAAAAAAGTTTTAGGCAGGTGTGAAAAAATGCTGTTAACTAAGAATGCTTTCAAAATATAAATAATATTTGTTTGTTTTTATCAATTTATAAAATGCAAAGTGAGTGAACAAAAGAAAAATCTAAATCAAATCAATATTTGGTGTTACTACCCTTTGCCTTCACACCAGGTACACTTGCACAAAGTGAGGGATTTTGTAGGATATAGTCAGGTGTATGATCAGCCAATTATAACAAACAAGTGCTAATGATCATCAATTTCACATGTAGGTTGAAACACAGACATTAACTGAAACAGAAACAGCTGTGTAGGAGGCTTAAAAACTGGGTGAGGAACAGCCAAACTCTGCTACCAAGGTGAGGTTGTGGAAGACAGTTTCATGTCACAGGTCATACACCATGGCAAGACTGAGCACAGCAACAAGATGCAAAGTAGTTATACTGCATCAGCAAGGTCTCTCCCAGACAAAGATTTCAAAGCAGACTAGTGTTTCAAGATGTGCTGTTCAATCACAGGCAGCGTTGAGGATCGTAGACGCAACGCCAAGGAAACTCCAAGGCCAAGGAAACTCAGTGCAGCAGATGAAAAACACATCAAGCTTATTTCCCTTCGAAATTGGAAGATGTCCAGCAGTGCTATCAGCTCAGAACTGGCAGAAACCAGTGGAACCCAGGTACATCCATCTACTGTCTGGAGAAGTTTGGCCAGAAGTGGTCTTTATGGAAGAGTTGCAGCCAAAAAGCCATACCTCCGACATGGAAACAAGGCCAAGTGACTCAACTATGCATGAAAACATAGGAACTGGGGTGCAGAAAAATGGCAGCTGGGTCTGTGCATGAAGTAGACTCAGACTCAGATGACTTTATTAATCCTTTTGAGAGGTTCCCTCAAGGAAATTGAAGCTCCATGTCACTCACAGCACTGTTACACACACAGTAGAAAGTATATAAAAAGGTATACATATAAATAAAAAAATAAATATAAAAAAACACTGTAAGAATAAAGTTAAATGTATTATATACACACACTTGTATATATATATATATATATATACATATACTTCAAGACTTTCCTTCAGTCTCTCTGTCTCACTGTACATCTGTACATCTTTTCATCTGTTCATCTGTTCGCCCTCCTCCCCCCCAGTGAGGAGTTGAACAGTTTTATGGCACGGGGGACAAAGGAGTTTTTTAGTCCGTTTGTCCGGCTCTTTGGAAGGAGCAGCCAACCGGCTCCTCTGGCTGTTGATGACAGTGTTGCAGAGGGTGGTTGGCATTATCCAGGAAGCCCTGCAGTTTGTTAAGAGTTCTCCTCTCTGCCACTGTCACCAGAGGGTCCAGCTTCATGCCGACCACCGAGCCGGCCCGCCTGACCAGCTTTTCCAACCTGGAAAGGTCCGCCTGTGATGTGCTGCTGCCCCAGCACACCACAGCATAGGAGAGAACACTGGCTACCACGGACTGGTAGAACATACACAAGAGCTTCCTGCAGATGTTAAAGGATCGTAGCCTCCTCAGGAAGTACATCCTGCTCCGAGCCTTCTTGTACAGCTGCTTTGTGTTGCTCATCCAGTCCAGCTTGTTGTCCAGCCACAGCCCATGAATAATGTATATAAGTATAATGAATCTGCATTGTTTAAGTTGTATAATGAAAAATCCCATTTTGGGGGTATTTCCTATTTCATTGTCGTAAGACATGTAATGCCGCTTGTTCCTCTATCCAACTTGTACAATGAACACTGAAAAAGGAAGTCGAGTGCCGGAAAAAGCCTTCAAAGTAAAAGTTGGGCGTTTTGAAGCGTGTTGGCCGGAGCTGTCAGTTTAACGAGAGCGAAATGAAATAAATACAACCTAACAAAAAATAGCCTAAATAATTTAGATAATTCATAACTGTTATACAGTGATATTTCCGCCACTTTCCCACAACTGAGAGAGATAATCACCGGGATTTTCAAAGTAAACACACCGTGTTTGAGACAGAGACTGAGCCGCTGCTGCTGCAGTCTCATGAGGTAAGTCAAACCTTTTTTGTTGATCTTATCCACCAAACGTCTCCAACCAAACACTGTTTAAATCTGTTGACCTGACAGGAACGTAGTTAGCTGTTAACTTCAGAACATAGCCAATGCTATCAGTGCTATTTTGTTTGCAGGTAAAGTTGCTAGCTGTTGTAGCTAAACAGCTTTTGTAACGTTATGCTAATGTTACTCGTTATTATCAGCTGTTTTGCATGTCATTCTAATATTTGTCCATCTAAGTCTGTGTGAAATGCCTTCAATTATGAAGTGAGTTAGCTGGACCCTGCTCAGTCATATAAGTAAGGCTTAGGGGTGTTTTGATATTAATTTTGATATATTAAACTGTAGTGTGGTCTATGTTCACAAATGTATGTTACCAGCAGTGTTTGTGCATGCAGACAGACTGCAAAGTAAAGAAATATTCTAAATAATATAATTAATGTCATGTATCACTATAATTAGTCAAACACGGCGTGTTTACTTTGAAAATCCCGGTGATTATCTCTCTCAGTTGTGGGAAAGTGGCGGAAATATCACTGTATAACAGTTATGAATTATCTAAATTATTTAGGCTATTTGTTGTTAGGTTGTATTTATTTCATTTCGCTCTCCTTAAACTGACAGCTCCGGCCAACACGCTTCAAAAGGCCCAACTTTTACTTTGAAGGCTGTTTCCGGCACTCGACTTCCATTTTCAATTTTCATTGTACAAGTTGGATAAAGGAACAAGCGGACGCTTTGTGGCGCTGAATTGCATTACATGTCTTACGACAATGAAAAAGGAAATACCCCCAAAAATGGGATTTTTCATTATACAACGTAAACAATGCAGATGAATTATACTTCATGCACGGACCCAGCAGGTGCTCTGGACTGAGTCAAAATTTGAAATAATTGGCAGTAGCAGAAAGCAGTTTGTTCGCCGAAGGGCTGGAGAGCGGTACAATAATGAGTGTCTGCAGGCAACAGTGAAGCATGGTGGAGTTTCCTTGCAAGTTTGGGGCTGCATTTCTGCAAATGGATGTGGTGATTTGGTCAGGATTAATGGTGTCCTCAATGCTGAGAAATACAGGCAGATACTTATCCATCATGCAATATCATCAGGGAGGCGTATGCTTGGCCCCAAATGTATTCTGCAGCAGGACAACAACCCCAAACATACAGCTAATGTAATTAAGAACTACCTTCAGCGTAAAGAAGAACAAGAAGTCCTGGAAGTGATGGTATGGCCCCCACAGAGCCCTGATCTCAACATCATCAAGTCTGTCTGGGATTACATGAAGAGACAGAAGGATTTGAGGAAGCCTACATTCACAGAAGATCTGTGGTTAGTTCTCCAAGATGTTTGGAACAACCTACCAGTCGAGTTCCTTTAAAAAACTGTGTGCAGGTGTACCTAGAAGAATTGATGCTGTTTTGAAGGCAAAGGGTGGTCCCACCAAATATTGATTTGATTTACATTTCTCTTCTGTCCATTCACTGCATTTTGTTAATTGATGAAAATAAACTATTAACACTTACATTTCTGAAAGCATTCTTAGTTTACAGCATTTTTTCACACCTGCCTAAAACTTTTGCACAGGACTGTATATATTTACCTTTGTCTATATTTGTTTGTATTTTGTCTTCTTTTTTTTCCAGTTTTCATCAATTTTTTAATTGATGGAAATGGCCCGTGTCTCACCATCATTTATTGAGCACAAAATATATTTTTGTTAGCTCAAGTGAAATTATGTTTCACTCGAGCATATTTTCTCTTCAACATTGAATTTCTGTGCTCAAAATCTCCCATTGCTCCTTAACGAATGTGGCACAAATAACAAGCCATAGTTAAGTGCCAGTTCTATTGTGGCTGACAAGTCAACAATAAATAATATTCCTATTGGGAATAACTTTGTTTCCTGTTTGAACTACATTTAGCTGAATAGGGTTGCCTAATTCTACTACTGTATTTTTTCATGGGTCATAATGGTGGTACTTAGAGAGCCGGATATTTCCTGAGGTGGTACAGGGTGTAAAAAGTTTAACAACTGCGTTAGATAATTAGTAAACAGGAATCAATTACACCCAGATATTCAGTAAATATAAATCAATTTCACTTAGATATGTAGTAGTTCTAAACTACTTTTCCTCGTGACATTTATTTGGATTTACTCAATATAACAAATATACACTGTTTAATCATAAAATAACATTTTTAAACACAGTTTAAACCACTTTTGGACCACTTTTGATAGATACTGACCACTGCAGACCCCACAAGAGCTGCAGTTTTGGAGATGCTCTGACCCAGTCGTCTAGCCATCACAATTTGGCCCCTGGTCAAACTCGCTCAAATCCTTACATTTACCCATTTTTCCTGCTTCTAACACATCAACTTTGAGGACATGTTCACTTGCTGCCCAATATATCCCACCCAATAACAGGTGCCATGATGAAGAGATTATCAGTGTTATTCACTTCACCCTTCAGTGGTCATAATGTTATGCCTGATCGGTGTACAATAAATACACTTTATTTTTGCGCAACCTTTCAATGGAGGTATGGAGGACAACACACATATACTGGACAAGCTGTAGTTGTTGTGATCATGTTCCCTGTTCTACAATATAGAAACCACCCACTTAAAACAGCACGTGCTAATCAAACTCATAAAACTTCTCGATTCCTTCTACATCCTGTCTGACATACGAAACCTCTTCAACACTACACACTTACCTGGCAGAAAATCAAAAGTTAATCCCAGATCAAAACATGACCTTAGCACCATAATCTTGCTATAAACCTATGGTGCAACAACAGCAATATACTGCATGTCTGTCAACAGGTAGTAACAGAGGCAATACTATTTCACCATTTTTATCAATGTCATTAAACAAAGAAGGGCTAGAAAGAATCCAGGTTGGCAAATAAAATAGAAACCTTTATTAGGGAGAGTTGAACACAACATTTATTCTTTGCTCGTGAGATAACTATCTTAAATAAATAAGATGCGTAGCTGTTTTTATTTCACCTACACATTATTCTCGTATAAGAACAGAGGAGCTGAGGTTAAAAGATACACAATCGGTCCTTGCTTTTATTCTGTTAAGTGATTGCATTACATTAAATATACAGGCAGCGAGGAATATCAAAATCTGTAGTTTTTCTGTCATGTTTGGGAGAACAGTAGGTGAGAAATAATGCAGAGAACAAAACATTTCCACATACACCAGGTTGTAAATAATGTCTACAGTTTTTCGTCTGCTGGCAGAACCAATAAGACTTGAACACAGACATCATTGCGCCTGAACTTTTCCTCTGTTTGTTGAGTGCACCTTTGTCATACAGATATCCATCATGCTGTTGTACAATGAGAGCTCAGTCTGAGGAGTGTTATTTATCCAACAATCACAGTGTCTTCGTCTGGAAACTCGTAGAAAGGAACCTCAAGGTTTAGGGGTGCGGGGCCTTTCCTGATGCGGCCTGAGGCATCATAATGCGAGCCGTGGCAGGGGCAGTAGTAACCTCCATAGTCGCCAGCGTTGGCAATAGGCACACAGCCCAGATGTGTGCACACCCCGAGGACAATGACCCAGCTGGGGTTGACCACACGGTCCTTGTCATGCTGAGGGTCTCGCAGCTCTGATATGTTCACTTCGGCCTCAGCAGCGATCTCCTTCTCTGTACGGTGACGGACGAACAGCGGCTTGCCTCTCCACTTGAAGGTCATGTTCTTTCCTTCAGGGATGTCGCCTAGCTTGATTTCAATCTTGGACAGGGCCAGGACGTCAGCTGATGCACTCATGGATGAAACAAACTGTGTGACCACTGTCTTGGCAGCATAAACTCCCACCACGGTTGTGGCACCGGTGACCAGGTACGAGAAGATTCTTCTAGATTCACTGCTGTCCTGAGATGACTTGTTGGGGTCCAGCACCTCTGGGCGCCTGTAGTCAGAGAAGTCTGGTACCCTGACATCTGTGTGGGCAAATCGGACCCCAGCAGGGCCTATAAAAAAAAAAAAAATAAATAAAAATCACCAGTTAGAGTGCATAGATAAACTGTGACCAACTCTGTCCACTGTAGATCCCCAGAGACATCTCTCAAACCTGAAATCAGTTGCTAATGTAAATGTTTTTATTAGCAATTGACCTAAAACTGATTTTAATTAGAGATGCACCAATCCATTTTTTTAAAGTTCCAATACCTGACATCTTTTCGAGAATCAGTGACGTCCACGTACTCGGGAGAACTACGGGCTAATTTCAGCTTGGATTTCGAGTCTCCGCCTCCCTCCCTGGGTATCCAGGGGGTTTGATAGATCGAAATAATACATACATAATGGGGGTGTGTCAGCTGGCCTTGAAAATACCCCCTGTATGCAAATTAGCAATGTGATCACCAGCTTGTGTGTCAATTGAACATGACATGACATGGCAGAGGAGGTTACGGATGGAGAGACTATTTACTTGTTTTGACTCCAATACATAGGCCAGGGTTTCTGCAGGTTTGAACAAGTCAAATTTAAGACTTTAAGACCTTTTTGAACTAAATTTAAGACCTACATGAAGTACGAAACAGTAAGGAAAAATAAAGTCCCAGAATTACTTACATTATTACATTTATTGCCATTCACAGAGCAACTCAAACAATGAAGAATGGAGTGGGTGTGTGTCAAGGTTATTATAGTTTTTAAATTTCATTAGGTTTTTATTTTAATTTGGTTTATCAGTTTGCTTTTTATTTCAGTTGAGTTTTAATTCATTTAAGAAGTGATTAATAGTTTTAGTTTAGTTTTTATCTAGGAATTTAACCTAATTTAGTTAACTCTAATAACCCACACACTTTTTTTAAAAACTGTACACACACACACACCCACACACACACCCACACACACCCACACACACACACGGTGTTCAAAATTCAAAGCACCTCCACTTTCAACGTCGGAGTTGAAACGAAGATGGTTTGAATGTTGCTCGACTGCTCGGCAATGGCGGTGCAGAGTTCGGGTCGAGCAGAACCGGACGAACTTGGACCTGGAACTGGTGACAAAGGCGTACAAAAGCGTGTGATAGCGTGACTTCGCTGGAGACTTTTAATAGCTAACTGGTGTTTTATCCGATTTTGTGTGTGACACCAGCGCTTTCACACCAAATGTGCCCAATTTGAGGGTCCTCTTGCAGAGCGTACACTGCGCTTCAGACTCATTATTATGCGGCTTTTAACCAACTGAATTCTGGTTGTTCAAGCCAACACACTAAATTTACACTATCCCATAGTGTAGCAGATTCCGCAGTCGAAGTCTTTCCGGAACTGGCGAAGTGTACGGTGATAAATTCCGACCGGGCTTACGTTCCTGGATACTTCAGAAAAAAGTACAACACACGGAGCTAACTGTGAATCTCACCAACACATTTCCCAAAAACGATAAACAAAAAAGGCGATGACAGAAGCGGTAAATGAACATTCATATTTAAGACCTAACTGAATGTTATTTAAGACATGCAAAATATGGACGTATTTAAGACTTTTTAAGGCCTTAATTTTAGATACATGAATTTAAGACTTTTTAAGGATTCGCGGACTCCCTGTAGGCAGGTTATGCATTCAGGTCAGAGTAAACCGCTGCAGAAATCCAGTGGAGAGAGGCCGAGCTGCAGCTGAATTAGCGTAAGACATAGTCGACAGCGACTTTCCAGAGCTGCTGACCATAAACAGCAACTGGTAAAGCCTTTGCTCAAATTGCCCTCCGATGCCAACAGAAACAGAATAATTCAGCTGCAGTGAATTTAAGCGTGGGCAGGTTTTGATACCGTCACCGACAACCAGCCTGAGGCAGTGCATGTGTGTTGCATGAAAGTTTTACTCCTGGCTTGCCTAGAGGTGTGCCAAAGACCTTCTTCAGGATCCCAAAGATAAACTGGAGAAACAAGACCAGAAGGGCTGAGAGGGAAGATGAACACCGAGTATGTACTTTGTCATCTAACGTTATGGCCAGCAAACTAGTAGCTACAGGGTCGGGCAGTGATACAAAGCAACAACAAGCTGTTTTTTCTCAATGCGTGTGAGGTGATGTATGGTTAAAAACAAAGCAATGCTGAATAAAACAGAACCTGTTAACTACTCATTTAAATAGAGAAATAAGAATTTATGAAGACCAAAAAGGAAGACATATTAATGCATATGAGGGTTTAATCCCAGTTTCCTGGAAATAAGCTTTTAGTAATTTCCAGTTTCTTGAGAAATATAAATCACAAAAAACAGGGAAAACAATTAATTTTTTTTTAATTTATAACATTTAAATATGTAGGCCTCCATTGTCCCTTCTCAAAACATATGCAAAAGCTGTTTGTGCGTGCGTCCGTGGAAAACACACACTAAAGCTTATTGTAATTAATAAACGCAAAGTCCCTAAATTCAAAGCATTAAGGATACCGAATGGACTTGTTGAACATCTAGAGCCATAAGGACGGGGGGAAAGAGAGAGTGTATCTTTAGTTGGTGGAGAGGTCACATCAAGAGCGGAACATGAAGAGGGTGAATCGAGCGCATACAGTACAAAGCAGCATCTCCAAGAGCACACAGGGCTGCAGCTCCAACAGGTGACAGTGAGTCCAACCTGGTGGTAAACCTGCAGCAAGCCATATTCCTGACCACCGAACCTGCTCCAGACGAGGAGAGCAGAGAAACCGACCTGATGAGAATTGCAACTGAACAATTACAGACAGCTCACAGCCTCTGAGCACTGACAGAATAATCCCTTTCAGCTTCATAGATTGACTTTGAAAACAAAAAAACAACAACTTGGTTTTAACCAATTTAACAAAGTTTAACTAATTTAGTTTATACCATGATGATTTTTTTTTTTAAATCATTATTAGGTTTAGGCCATCTTCCATATTACTGTTACAACATGTCTTCACAGTGATATGCTTCATAGATATGCACCCAGCAGGTTCCTCAGTTCCTCAGCAGCTGGCCTCCTGGTTGTACAAAGACTTCTGGAAAAACATATGGAGAGTAAGCTTTCAGACACTATGGCCCTCGTCTCCGGAACAGTCTGCCTCTGGGTCTGAGGGACTCCACCTCTGTGGAGATTTTTAAACGACATCTAAAGACATATCTTTTTAGCCTGGCTTTTACTTAGGGTGCCTCGTCATTTAGTTTTTGGTTTTTTTTTTAATGTTATTTATTTTATGTCACTCAGTTCTTATGTCCTGACTCTTAGCTTTATCTGTCTGCTTTTTATCAACACATCCCATTGACTCATTGAATTATTGTTGTCTATCTGTTTTATTTTATTGTTTTTAATTTTGCTCTGTGGAGCACTTTGGGCTGTATTCATGTATGAAAGGTGCTATATAAATAAAGTTGAATTTGAAGTTTTTATTGTGAAAAATGTTATTAATATTTTTCCTCACTAGATAATATTAAATAAACTGTATTATACAACACTACCAAATATAAACAAATATATAGCCTATATAGTATTATAACAATAAAAAACTACAATGGTCTCGTCACATTCTTTCTCTTTATGGGCAATGCCGTAGCTAACTTATTTCAGATGCCTTTTTCTACACAGCCCTGTTTGATATGCCAACCTCCATGTTCTGGGCAGGTTTAGGAAGTATTAGGGGGTGGAGTGTCAGGAGGTTGCACGCAATGCATCCTGGTACATCTAGGCAAGCTGTGCAAGCAGGAAAACTAACAACCCAACTTTCTCTTTCAAGACACCACACACTGGAACTTATTGCCTCAAACTTCTCCTTTAAGAGAGTATTTACATCTCAACAAATAGTCTGTTAAAGAAGTCTGTTAAAGGAAAAAAACTGTTCCTCTATAAAACGCTACAAACGAAACTTAAAAGATCATTTAACTGTTGTTTTGTAATTGCTTTTTTTCATGTATTGTTGTCCATGTCTCCATGTTTTATTTTGATTCACACATGCTCTAGGAATTAATGAATTTGGTGTATAAACCAATATTCCCTTCACCGACACACACACACACACACACACACACACTCACATTCTCTGCTTTTTCTTTGTCATTCTTTGTGTATTTTGAATACAGAATGACAGACGCTGCAATGACAGGTGACAGTGTGTTCTAGTATAAGTACCTTTACTTTTTTCTCAAAAAAAAATTCACGCTAAGGCTGTGATGGATATTGGGAGCAAGAGGGTCAATGTTCAAGATGTACTGTCGTGAAGACGCAGAATGTCCCAATTGTATGCATACCGCATGTGAGGGCAGCTGCAGTACACACTGAATGTAAGCAGAAAAAGTATGCGATCTGGAACGCACCCCTAGTTTTCTTGCGACTCTCCACAAATCCTCAGAGGGAAGGACCAAGGGTACAACCCATTTCACTTAAATTGCATCCACAATTCCCTTCCTTCCTTGTATCTTAGTCTCTCCAACCGAGGATTCGTGGAGAGGCGCAAGGAAACCATGGGAGGAGAGAGGAGACGAGGAAATGTGTTTTAAGAGAAATGAGAAGTCCTTTCCTCTGCAGCGTCACGTGAAACGCTGTCTGATTCAGATGAAGGCTGTCAAGTTGGCCTCAACAGCTGTAGAGACGTTAGGTGAATCCGTGCAAAAAATGCCATTATATATATATCTTAATAACACGGAAATAATAATTGTCAAGCGATTTAAATAATAAATAGTCAAACTGATGTGCTGTGTGGGTAGTTGCACACAGCTCTGCTAAAGGAGTGGCGCACTTGTATCGTTTCTTATAGTGCAGGTAATGTGATGTTTTCCTCATTAATGAGATGTATTATTTCACCCACCAGCAGCCATTTTGATATTAATCACAATGTTTAGTTTTATGACCTGGACCGCCCTATACACAGATTTCCCATGGACCCCATGGATATACCTGTGATTCGCGTATCACTAATATGTCAAAAGCAAATGTGTGTCTTTTACATGATTAAAGTTAAAGGGAATATAGTTTAGACCTACACTTGGAAATAAGACTGATTAACTTGATTCACGGAAGGGTAGACATTATTTATTTTATTTTGCAATTATACTTATCACTTCGCATTATTTCACCGGCTGTGTTATAACCAATTCTGTCCTTTTTACAAATTTAAATATCTTTAAAGAGAAGACAGTTTTGGGGGGACGATCACATTTTGAAAAAACACCTAGCCATGAGTCTTTAAAACACTTTCAATTGATGAGTCGGAGCTCTGTAGTTTATGTGCTGACCCACTGTCAGCCTCGAACACACGGAATAAAAGTAACATTATCCCTGAGCACCTGGGAGACACCATTTTCCACAACCGAACAGCACTCTTTGCACAGTTTTTGACTTATTACGTTACCACTATTTAAAGCTGACCTTAAGTGTAGGCCGCTCTTTAGCCACAAAGGCTAACAGGATGTTAGCCTACAATCTAGAAGAGACGATGCTAATGTTAGCAAGGCTAACTAAGTTATGCTCCAAGTTAACACTGGTTGGTATTTATCAGTGATAAATGTGACGGGACATCAACGTTACACAGATAGTAAATGGTCTTTAACGTTGAGTTTCAATGCACTGGTTACGACAACAGAAAGCTAACTTAAACAGCTAGCAGTCAATGAAAGACCTACCATTGATGCTAACAGTCACAGCAGGCCCTCTCATTGGGCTTTGACCGTTCAGCGATTCCCGGCACAGGAACTGTTTTTTCGGGTTCAACACAATCTTCTCTCCCTTTAAAACAACCCCAGGTAATAGAGCCTTCAGGGGGCCAGCGACCGCAAAAGCAGTAGCCTGCATGTAAGGGGAAAATGCCCCTGACCGGGCGGCAAGGGACATCATGTTTGAGGTTGAATGCTGCTCCGACGACCTTGTATGCCTTGATAGCGAAGGGAACAAGTTGGCGTAACGAATGTGCGTAATTACGTCATCATCACCTTCTTCCTCTATGGCGGTTGGCAAACAACGTTTTGGTCGATTACTGCGACCAACTGGTATGGAGTTTGGACCGGGAATCGAATTTACATTTAGTAATTCTGACAATGAAAAGAATAAATAAATAAATCCAATTAGTTTATATTCTCTCTATCAAGTTTGCTCTCTTGAGATACTGTAGCAAGGCTAAATAATATTTCTCACTTGAACTTCTTTGTAAAATGTCTCTTAAATCAAAACTCAACTTATAGTATAGTTTAACATATAACATGTTCCACAGTGTCCTCTTGGTCACAAAATTCACATCTTCCTGAATTATGTTTTCTGAACTTTAAATTAAGTGCTATTGAGTCCCGTATGACCAAAACGTAGCCTTGATAAGCGTAATTACATCGCACATAAAAACATCAGTAGGCCTACTCCTGATTTTACTTTATAATTAATATTAGTTTATTACTAATATTATTGCTTCTGTTGATATTGTTTTACATTTTCTATAGTTCGTAGTTTTTCTCACTTGTCTTAATTTAACTACCCAGTGGTCGTTTTCCTGTTTCCTGTCCACCAGTGAAAAGCAATACTACGTTCCTGCAGTAGAGGCGGCTGCACCATGGACCTATTACTACGGGCTGCAGTTTCAGGACCGCAGTTCTAGAAACCCACGTTTCTGACAACAATTGTAGGACCCCGTTTTTTCGCCACAGTGCCACCTACCGACTTGATGATTGCAAAAGCGCAAACAAGACAATTTTGCATTCAAATACTTTCTGTTATAGTTTTTAAGGTTTATTCCACCCAAATAATACTTTGCAACTCATTATGTATAATGTTAAAGGTTGATTCCACCCAGTTAGTACTTTCTGATCTGGTTTATAGTTTTAATGGTTGATTCCACCCAAATAATACTTTGATTCATTATTTACAGTTTTAAAGGTTGGTTTCACCCAAATAGTACTTTCTTCCAAGTAATTATGGTTTTAAAGACTTATTTCATCAAAATACTACTTTGCCTTGCAATTCACCTTGGTTGCCAAGACTTGCAATTTGTATAACGAGCAGAACTGAATTGTACAGTCGATACCTACATTTACATTTATATTTAGGGCATTTAGCAGATGCTTTTGTCCAAAGCAACTAACAATAAGTACATTTGTCACAAGAAAGAAACCACAACATATCACCATTGATAAGTAGAAAAGAAAAGATAGAAACAATTTTCAAGCCCTCATCTGAGCAAAGTAGCTGCTATCTATCAAGGATACCATAGTACAAAAGTGCTATGATGTAAGTTTTTTTTGGGGTGGGGGGTTTGGGAGGGAGTCATGCTATGCGGGGTCGAGGTGAAGTCTGAACAAGTGAGTCTGTGATTTCGAGAAGATGGCTAGTGATTCTGCTGTCCTGGCATTGGTCGGGAGTTCGTTCCACCACTGGGGCGCCAGGACAGAGAAGACTCACGACTTTGCTGAGCCGGTTTTGTTTGCTCTTAGCGATGGCGGTACTAGCCGGCCAGCTGATGTAGTAGAGCGAAGCGCTGGTGCTGGGGCGTGTGGTCTGACCAGTGTTTGGAGGTAGATGGGTGTAGTTCCGTTGACGGCCTTGAAGGCCAGTACCATGCGGGCCGCAAAAGGAAGCCAGTGGAGGTCACAGAGGAGGGGGGTCACATGAGAGAATTTGGGTAGATTGAAAACAAGGCGCGCTGCAGTGTTCTGGATACACTACAACGGTTTAGTTGCAGAGGCTGGGAGTCCAGCTAAATTCATTCATAAACTGATGGCGGTGGCCGCCATACAAGGTGCTGACCAGCACATCAGGAGCAGTTTGGGGTTCAGTATCTTGCCCGAGGACACTTCAGCATGCAGACCAGGGGAATTGAACCAGCAACCTTCCGATAACAAGATGCTGGCTCTACCCCTGAGCCACAGCCACCCTAAAGCTCCATATAAAAAGTGACCTCAGAGACAAACAGGGACATCTGCTATGATTTGGTGCGATGTAATTAAATTGACTTGACTAGATCTCAACCAGATATTTATAAGGTTAGAAAAAGGCAAGGCACAAGGATGATAAAGATATATATTACACACACACACACACACACACACACACATTCAAAAAACAATGAGCAAAAATAAACAATGATAGAAACACTTAACAATACCAATGAACAAACAGATTAAAGAAAACAATATGTACAGAAGTTATAAGTCTGAATCCAGTCCTCCAATCTCCAGTCCACCAGGCCTCAACGATTCTAAGAGCAAGAGAGAGAGAGAAAACCAAATAGAATTTTTTACTTTTCCTGACTGTTAGGATGGCAGTGTGATGGCTGGATATTTGAAGCAGGAGTGTGAGGCAGAGGTTTGGTGCAGACCAAAAGTGGGTGTTTATTTTCACTAGTGATGTGTCTTCCGTGTCGAGGCTTTAAAGCGTGTGTCGAATAGTCCAGGAAGATTTTTGTGAAGCGCGTATCGAGGGAGGCTTGTGTCGATGACGTATGTGATGACGTTCAAAGCCTCGCGAGCCGGCCGCACCATGTGACTGATTCAGGAAATGGTTTGCGTGCGATTCGAAATATAAGGGGCAACAAAATGCAATGGAGGTCCCCGTCACCTCACATTTTGTGGAGTTTGTGGATTTTGTTTGCAATGTATTCGAGCATCTTTTGACTTTCCGATGGAACCAACCAGAAAGAGGAGATTTTCCCCTGTGTGGGAACATTTTGAGCTGATCTCTCATAATAAGGTATACACATAGTAATTACTAGCGTAATATAAATGTTACAACACAGCGTATCCCTTGTTCTAATTTCTTTTTTCTAATTTCTGGTATTTTGCAATGATAAGACAGCATACAAACATGAAATTACAACATTAATTTACATTTTAAATGTGACTAATTAATGACATCTTTAATTGAATACTGCATTTTTTTTTTGTCATCAGGAGAGAAGACCGATGTGGATGAGGCCTTGGTCAACATGGTGATTCCCAGCCCTTCAGTGTTGTGGAGGACAAAGGGTTCAGAATAGAGCCCGACCGATATATCGGCTGGCCGATATTAGGCATTTTCCAAACTATCGGTATCGGCATTTATAATGGCCGATAAATGAATATTTAAAAAATAAAATAAAAACGGACGAAACACCCTTCAACCATGTTATGAGTGTTGGCGTTGCATAGTTTGTCCACAAGAGGACGCTCTACAACGTCCCTGTTGGCAACACTCATGTTTAGAACACCACAAACCCTACAACCAGCTGATCCGTCGGGCAGAGCGAACCAGTTATCCACGACTGAGATCATCGGTCAAGTGTGTTCATTGTAAGTTGGCAACTGTCACGAGAAATACATTGCTTGAATAACAATTAAAAGAACATCCTCATCAGTTCTCTTAACTCAAATAAGCATGACAAAATTACCATGCCCAGTTTTGCTGCTGTTAGGTGAGCCGAGAGTGAAACTGACTTAGCTGGTAATTTTGATGTTCCTCTGTTCTGACAATAAAACAAACACGTTTCTTTTTAAACTGCATTATCATATTATTTCAGTGAGGACTCATAAATAACTACAAATAACTAATGTTACGGAAATCTGTTGTATGTTTTGTTACGCATTTCTGGATTATTTATTTTTTATATATATATCGGCCGATGTGTCGGAATATCGGATTTTTAAATCACCAAATATTTGTATCGGTATCAGCCTTAAAAATCCTTTATCGGTCGGGCTCTAGTTCAGAAAGCTTGTGAGAGTTTTGAACCCTACCTAAGTTCTCCCCACAAGGCAGGTTTCAGTTTCAGTTTAGTTTATTTGAAAGGGACAATGCACATTAATAAACATTGTATAAAAAAAACATACATGTAAATGCTCTCGAATTAGCTTAAAAAGCTAGTTTTCATCGATTGTCCCTTTGCCAGTTTGTACAAGGCAACCTTTAAAAAGAACAACAATGGAATAAAATATTGTACCACATAGGGTAGACACAAACACATACTATTGTCCCTAAATACGTACATAATAAATATACATTTGGACAAGGTGATGTGTGTCCACGTTAATAATACACATTTGGACAACAAGTCACATCGGACAACAATATCAATATCAACAGTATCAAAGTATTTATACTTTTTCAGGATATGGCAATGGTGATGTCTAAAGGGTTTTTTGTCTAGTGTTTTAAGTGCTTGTTTGTAAAGTGATTCCAAAGGTTTTAGAGCAGTGGAATGAGCATTAGACCAACTTATCAGACAGTAGGTGATGTGCGAAATGATCATAGAAAAAAAAGTATACTTTGGCTGCAGTGGCGGCTGCTGGTCTTTCAAGGAGGGGAAGCTCATTTTTAGGCTACTGTGAAGTGTGACCGCCTGTGACTGTGAGTGATCGTGACGGGGGGAGAAGCTCCGCAGCTGCCGCTGCTCGTTGGGGAAAGAAACAGCAGAGTGACAGAACAGAGTCGCCAAACACAACACTGGTCGTTTTTAACAAAGACACAATCGCTGGGGATCGGTAAAGTCTCCGGATCAGTTCAGAACAACAGAATGAAAAACTTGGAAAATGCTCCGGTGGATGTTTATTCTTCAAGATCGCTGATTCGCTCATTTAGCTGTCAATCAAAAAAGGATTCCGCCTCAGACAGCTCATCCAATCATCATGCAGAAGCCGAGCGTCCGGGCCAGCCCACTGCCCCATAGATCCCCAGAGACGCTGAGCGTCCGATGGGCGTGACAAAGCCCAGCATTTATCCAATGAGCATCTAGATTCGCTGCAGTGGAACAACCCTCTACGCTTCCCCATTGAAGTCGCTATAAGCTGAGCGTCCGACTGTGTAAAGCGCTGTGGCGCTGCGGGGATGAATGAGAAGGAAGTTGCGCCGGTTACCTGTGAACTTTATTTTATTACTGACTTTCTTTATGTGTGTTTTGAAGCTGAGAGTTGAGTCAATGTGTACTCCTAAATATTTGTATTCGGTGACAACTTGTAGCCTCTGACCATTGATAAAAATGTCTGGTTCTAAGTTTGTTTTGTTATTTTTGGAAAAAAGCATTCAAACAGTTTTTGAGAGATTTAGCTGTAGACAGCATTGGTTCAGCCAGGATGTTATTCTTACCATAGCATCAGTCAACTTAGACGCAACCTCCCCCACCGTCTCCCCATGCCATGACCAAGGATGACCGTGTCATCAGCGTACATTAGGATGTCACACGAATCACACATAGGAGGTAGATCATTGATGTACATGCTGAACAGGAGTGGACCTAACACGGAGCCCTGCGGAACGCCAGTTGTTAACTGCAGGAAGTTGGAGCTACTGTTGTCAATTTTGGCAAGCTGAGAGCGAGACGATAAGTACGATTTAATCAGGTTAAGACATTCGGTGGAAAAATTAAAAGTCAAGAGGTTGTTTAATAGTATAGAATGGTTTACAGTATCAAATGCTTTCTGCAGGTCAAGAAAAACAGCCCCCACTGCCCCCCTCCGGTCCATTAAGGACTTGATTTTTTCAACAAAGTAGCATGTGGCAGTTTCTGTAGAGTGGTTTGTCCTAAACCCAAATTGCCTTGGATGCAGTGTAAAAGAACTGTTGTTGAGGTGGTGAGTAATTTGCTTTGCAACCAATTTTTCAAATATTTTTGATACAATGGGTAAATGCTGATCGGCCTATAGTTAGATGTAAGGGAAGGATCTCCACCTTTAAAAACAGGAACAGCAGCAGATTTCCATGATTATGGGAATCTCCCCTGACTCAGTGAGGTGTTGATAATGTGTGTTAGTGGACCTGTTATTGAGGGGCTGATTTCTTTCAGTAAGGAAGTGTCCAACCCATACAAATCCCTAGCTCTGGAGGCTTTGAGCGATGAGATCACATTTGCAACTTCTGATCCTGATACATGTTTTAAATTGAACATAGACTAATTTATACCAACAGCAACAGTACTGAATGAACATACATTGCTAACTATGTGTGGCAGAGCGGGTTGCTCATTTCTTTTCTTTTCAATTATTATTATTTAAGCTGTACTACTTTAAGTGTGGCTTTTTCTCTACTTCCTGCCCACTGTGTGTGTCACCGATCTGGGAGCAATCATCCTCTCTCTCACCTTGATTACGGGGGCGGCGCCCCGAAAATTATATATGGGAGAGGATCATCTGATTCAGGTGTGCGTCCTTCTACCTCGTCTCAGTAGTTGACCGCAGCGTCTGCAGCGTGGCGTGGTGTGGCCTGGCGCAACGGGCTGGTGGTACTTTTCTCTTCATACTCTCGGGTAAGTCCCCAACCATGTTAATAGCTGTGCATCTGTAGCTTGCAATGGTGTCTGATGCGCTCTCTGCTTGCAGCAGAGTCGGTCTGTCATCTGGCTGGAGGTTGAGTGGGGAAAGCGTTGTCCCGACTGTGTGTGTGTGTGTGCCGTGCGCCGCACTGCGTTTGCTCCCTGGGGATAAATTGAGCTTGTCTCCATTTCACATTGTCAGGTATGTCTCCGGGTTGTGTTGCATGGCGCACTTGTTGCGTGGCAGCGTGGCTGATGTGTGTTTGACTTTGCAGCGGTATTTTGCCAACCGAGGTCGGAGGTGGGGGAGCGTAGCCTCGAAGCTGGTGCGTACGTTTCAGTGCATTGCCTGGCATTCAACTCCTACGGTAGGCTGACTCAGATGTTTCGTGCTTCTGTGTATATGTGCCGTGTCCAGCTGTTTCCAAATTACTTTGCCACCTCTGATTGCTATTAACAGTTAAAGCTGCATCGCTGTGGTGTGTCCCTCCTGCGCCAGAGCCCTGAAGCCTCCACGTCTCACCAGCCGCTTATTTGACGAAGCGGGCCCCTACACCTTGCATGGGCCGCTTACTGCTGTTCTGTCTGGGTTGTTTTTTTTTTCTTTTTCTCAAAGCTTTTATTACCATTTTAGTGTTTAATACTTGTTTTGTGTGTGTGTGTGTGTGTGTGTGTGTGTGTGTGTGTGTGTGTGTGTGTGTGAGAGAGATATTTAGATCTGTGTGTGTGTATTCTGGAATCATTATCTAGTGCAAGTTTCCCACCTTATTGCCTGGCCTAATAGTTGTCTCTTTCTTGGTTTTTTGGACAGGAGCTGCTGGTGCCACTGGTGCAGGAGGCTGCTGATCCCGGTGGTGGTGGTCCCCCCTCACTTTTCTGTACAGTAGTGCACTTGGGTGCGAACAATTTGTGTGGTTTTCCGGTGTGGTGTAGCATAAGGATCCGTCCCTGTTCCCTATCAGCAAGTCATCTCTGCCCGGTGAGCCCTCAGCCCTGTGCCTACCACTTTAAAGGATAAGTACCGTTTTTTACAACCTGGACCTTATTTCTGGCAAAAGATATGGTCATTTACTCACCCAGATAACTTTGGTGTCATTCGGCGTCGTTCGGACGAAATTAGATCCAGTGTAGCGGCGATATATCCATATAATGGGAGTAACGGGGCATCGACACACAGCCTCTATATAACACATTATCTGCCACGAAACTAGTTCATTTCATCAATATTTTGTTATGAAATGCTAGCGCTATTAGCCTCTGAGTCCGGGCTCGTCTATTGTCAACATCCGGGGTCTGTAGGCTGATCTACTACCTCTGACCTGGAAGATGTCGTCTCTGAGCTGCGCGCGCACCCGCGACAGCGCGCCTTGTTTACCTGTAGCTGCTGCTGCTAGTTTGACCCCGGATGTTGATAACGGACGAGCCCGGACTCAGAGGCTAATAGCGCTAGCATATCGTAACAAAATATTGATGAAATTAACTAGTTTCGTGGCAGATAATACGTTATATAGAGGCTGTGTGTCGCTGCCCCGTCTCTCCCATTATATGGATATATCGCCGCTACACTGGATCTAATTTCGTCCGAACGACGCCGAATGACACCAAAGTTATCTGGGTGAGTAAATGACCATATCTTTTGCCAGAAATAAGGTTCAGGTTGTAAAAAACGGTACTTATCCTTTAATGACAACTTAATCAAAGCTTAAAGGTGGCCTTCGTCTGGATTGCACAATATTGTTTTCACTATTGATTTCACTGGAAATTTGTATTGTCTTTTCTAAAGAAAGTGTTACGGCTAAACGGGGGTAGGACCCGGAAGCACAGACTGGCAGGCGTAGATGTAGGAGCGGAACAAAGTTTATTTAAACAAAAGGTGTCCACAAATAAAACGAGTGGTGTCTGGCAAGGCAGCGGGGAAAATCCAGGTAGAACAAAAACACTCAGGCACATAGGCAACCAACTCAGGAACGCAGGCGACGAGGCGGCAAGGAAAGTGAAACTGAAAAAACACGAGAGAGAAAAACACACGTTAAAGTACACGGTGGAAGTAACGAGCAGCACACTGAATAAACTAATACTTAAGAGGGTCAGCTCTACCGACAAGACGGAATTATCTGGCAGAGGAGTAGAGCGAAGACCAGAGGCTTTATGGAGGTGGTGATGAACTGAGTGACAGCAGGTGTGCCTCGTCAGCCCCACCTGCCCGGCCCTGCAAGGGAGACAGAAGAGGCGGAGAAAAACAGACGGTGCAGAAACACAACCCTCACAGAAAGAAACCTTATTAATAATAAAATGTGTATTTTTTTGGAATCACGTCAGAGCCAGTGTCTTTTAAACCTATGTGTCCTTTTGGTATATTAGAAGTGGTATAGTTATATACTTAGATTTCCTGGGGGTGAAATTCCCCTAGGTGGCGTTGTTGGCTATCAAATCCTATCAAGTTGACCCTCGTAGCATTGCCACATATGGCTGGGAAACTCTGAGCTATCTCGGCAACCGACTCGATGAAGTATTGGTTAAGCGTCTGTGCCACCTCGATTGGGTTTTGCAGAGTTGAACCATTAACCTTTAATACAATTTGTTTCGTTGAGGTTGGCTTTTGACCAGTTAATTTATTGATCTGGGTCCATATACTTTTTGAGTCACCATGACAGTTTTCGATGATGGTGATGAAGAAATCCGCCTTAGCTTTTTTTAGTTGCCTCAACACTCTGTTCCTCAGCATGGTAAATTTCTGTCTCTCATGGCTCAGTTTGGTTTTTGTGACTGTTTTTAAGGCGTTGTCTCTAGCCTTCATGAGTTTTATGATGTCGTCATTCACCCATGGAAGAGACTGCTTCTTGCTTTTGCGTTTAATTCTAACTGAGAATGCACTGATTTTGCTTTGTATATTCTCCATGAGAGACTGACTGATTATTTCCACATCCTTGTCCTCTAGAATAGTATCCCAATTCAAATAAGTTATGGCAGTTTGGAAGGCTTCCCTTTTATTTTTTGGGATACCAATGTAGTCCTTGTTACCAGAATATGTTGTAAATCGCCTGTTGGTTAATTTCCTTGAAATCAATATTAAATTATGATCTGACAGACCGGTGAGCATATTATATGACTTTGTGATTCTTTCTGGCCTGTTGGTGAAAAAATCAAATCAATTTGGGTACTAGTAGTATTTGTGATCCGTGTAGGGCCTTTTACCATTTGTACCAAGTTAAAACCATCCAGTATTTGCTTCAATTGTTTACTTGCAGTTTTATCTTCCCAGTTTAGGTTTATGTCGGCCATTACAATGACTTCCTTCTGGAAGTCACACTGGCGTAATATGTCCTTGAACTTGTCAAGGAAACTAATGTTGGACGATGGGGGACGGTAAATGGCTACCAGGGTGTAAGACATCTGAGGTGCAAGATTCACATTCAGGCCTAAACACTCCAGGTCATTCGCCCTGCCATTTAATTTCACTGCATTGAATAGTGTCTATGTAAGCGACACAAGAACCCCCCCCACCTTTCCCCTCAGCTCTGTCCTTTCTATACTCCACATAACCCGGAACTGTAACATCAGCCGAGGCGGAATTTTTATGAAGCCAAGTCTCTGATAAACAAATGACATCTAGATTTGACTCTGACAAAAGGTGATTAATCTGCTCACATTTAGATTTCAAGCTACGTATATTTAGGTGTCCACCTAATATACCTTTTGGTTTTGCTTTAGAGTCCCAGATTATTCTTGAGTTGTTTACCGTCTGAAAGACTTTCCTCTTCTGATTCATACGGATTGCCCTGTTTATCACCCCACTTCTATTTTTATTGCGAGTGTGTGTGTGTTCATACTGTACATCGGGGGCCGGGATGGTGTTGGTGGCCTCTCAGCTGCTAGGCTAGGAGCCGTCGGCGCGACCCCGCTGGAGGCCGCTGCTGTTGCCAGTCCTCGGGCTAGCGCTGGCGGTGATGGGCCCCCCAGATGCGTATGTGAGCAAATGAAGCATTTTTCCCCATTTCCCCATATTTGCCATTCCAAGAGTGTTCTCTTCTTTCTTTTAGGCTTTGAAAGCTATGGTGGAGAACAGATACAAGGAGTCCAAGGAAAAAGCCAAAGTCCTTGTGTCAAAGGCATCTGCAGTGAGCTTGACTTCAGATATGTGGACGTCAATCAATACTGATGCATATCTGGCTGTCACATGCCACTTCATAGATGCAAGCACCTCTTTGCAATCAGTTGTTTTAGGGGTGCTGCATTTCCCTGAGGCACATACAGCAGAGAATTTGGCTAGGGTCAAAGCAGCACTTCTGTCAGAGTGGGGTATTGCACAGAAAGTCACTTGTCTTCCCAAGTAAAAAAAAACTATACTTTAATTATACTTTTACAGACTGTACTAAGTACACATTTAGTATGCGGTATGCTTTTTTTGTCGCCTTTGTGTGATTAAGTGTGCTCAAGTAGTAATTAAGTACTACTTAAGTACACTTAAAGTGTAAATAGTATGTTAAATTGGAACAACTTTTTACAAACTTTAAGTGTACTAAAGTACACCTGCGCAAGTACACCGTCGCCTGATTTGAAATACACTTGCAGTACAATTGTATTAGACCACCAGTATGTTCAAAATATACTTAAAAGGCCTTAAAATTAAATTGATAGTTGTGTGGGATTGTATTTTTAATGCACTTATCATTATTCTAGCATGCCTTTATAATACTTAAAGTTTACATCAAGTGCACTCTCTGACTATTTATATTACTTTTCAAGTGCACTATTACGTTAATAAAAATGCATTTATAGTGAAGTTATATCACAATTTAAGCATCAAAAAGGTATGTACTTCAAGTATATTAATATACCATATATAATACTTCAAGTTTACATCAAGTGCACTCTCTGACTATTTATATTACTTTTCAAGTGCACTATTATGTTAATAAAAATGCATTTATAATGCAGTAATATCACAATTTCAGCATCAAAAAGGTATACTTCAAGTATAATATGAATATACCATATATAATACTTCAAGTTTACATCAAGTGCACTCTCTGACTATATTACTTTTCAAATGTACTATTATGTTAATAAGAATGCATTTATAGTGAAGTAATATCACAATTTAAGCATCAAAAAGGTATGTACTTCAAGTATAATATTATTATACTATGATGTATGGTTTAGAAGTGTATAGTATAGTGCAATAGGTGTTGCAGGTATTAGTACTGTATAGTACACTGTGTGAGTGGTACAGAAGTATACTTAATGTCACCACATGCACTTCGATCTACTTAATTTCTGGTACCACTAGTACACTAAAAGAGTGCTACTCAATTCTATGAAAGAAATCCACTTCAAATTATTGAAAAAACAAAATCAAATTTATTTATATTAAAACCAAAATTGAGCAGGAATTAATACTTGATTTCATATTAGGTGAAAAAATACTATATCTGAATTATACTTTTACAGCCTGTACTAAGTACACATTTATTATACTGTATGCTTTTTTTGTCGCCTTTATGTATAATTAAGTGTGCTCAAGTAGTCATTAAGTACTACTTGAGTACTACTTGAGTACACTTAAAGTGTAAATAGTATGTTAAATTGGAACAACTTTTTACAAACTTTAAGTGTACTAAAGTGCACTTGCACAAGTTCACCCACCACCACCTGATTTGAAATACACTTGCAGTACAATTATATAAGACCACCAGTATGTTAAAAATATACTTAAAAGGCTTTAAAATTGAATTGATAGTTGTGTAGGATTGAAATTTTAATTGATCATTTGTTTATTTCTTTTATTTATCAATTTTTTGTTATTGATTGGTAATAATTCATAGGAAATTAGAAAATGAACATTATTTATGCAGACAGTGTGGAGCTCATCTGACCTGCCTTTAGGTCAGGTTTTTTGGTGACATCATTAGCTTGTGTTTTGCAATTATGGGATTCTTGTCAGTGGCCAATCGGACATTAAAAGCTGCAATATTAAAGAACAAGAATCACCCATAATTGCAGCAACAACCATTCAGTCCATTTTTGGCAAGTATTGTTTTGACGGCTACCGAGAGTCAAGACCAGAGTGTATCGTGACAAGACAAAGTGTTTGAGGGATTGAGTCAAGACTGTGAACACCAGGACAAAGACCAGTGCAAGCTCCACATTGCATGACACAGATAAAACATGGAGCATGCAAACCATATACAGTGCTTGAGTCTGCGACCATAATGGTACATTACTGATGATTATTTATCAAACCACCGATGGTCATCCCCACAACAGAACCTAGCAAGTAGTCAAATAAAATCTGGGTCTTGAATGAACTCCCTGTGCGTATATAATTTGCATGCCAACAAAGCATAATGTATAAAATTGTTATAAATCTCAGGATTTATAGAGAAGAAACTCCTTTTATGAAAAGAAAATATACATATATTAATATACAACTGAAGAGTGAAATCAAATGTCTTGTGTTATTAAATAATGTAACAAGAAAGAAACTGTACCTTTGGAGGAACTGTTGAGCGTTGTCCCACTGGGTAGTGTATGTTGCAACAGTAGTTACTCCCGAACAGCAGGCAGGATGGCTCATAAAGGATGGAGCGGGGCTGGGAATCCTCACAGAGGCCGTAGAGGGGGTCCTCACAAAGGATGGAGCAGGGCAGCGGGGCCTCACAGAGGATGAAGTTGGGCTTGGGGTCTTCACAGGGGACAGACGAGAAGGAGAAGGTCTGGGAGTCCCTCTAGCCACTAAATTTGGCTTTACTGAGGCCAACTGTGCTCCACCAAATCGTGATTTAGTGAACTGGAAAGAGAAACAATAATGAGTTAATTTTATGATGCAACGCATACAAACAATTCATACAAGACATTAACTACCGCAACAGTATTCACCATAGCTAAACTTGGAGGAGGCGCAGGAAAGACTGCTGGGCTGCATTATCAGTTGCATCAAGGGCTGAGACTGAGACCACAGGCTGGACATCAGCAGGAGACTGCGTGGCAGGCTGCTAAAACAACAGCATTATGACATGTGCTGTAACAGCAACAGCATAACAGCAATGTAAACAGACATGCGAGATGCAATTTTTCTAAAGCTCACCTTAATAGTGTGAAATCCACAACTAGAGGCCATGAACCCTCTAAAGAGGGTGGTCTGTCCACGGGCCTGCATGGGGCATTTCTCAATCTGAAGCAATCAGAATTGTATTCAGCCTGGAGTGAGACACTCAGTGTACAGTCCATGGTCAGATTAATACAATCTGCACCATCAGAATGACTATTTCTCATCTAGTGATATGCATGGTCATGAGTAATAGGTGGATATTTTGCTGTACTTTACCTTCTGGGAGAGATCATGCCATTTGCGCTGCCTCGGGGCTGGTCTGTTGCCTCCTCCAGCAGGCCAAGCCCCAGAGCTGGCGAATGTCCTCAGTCTCACCATCCACTCCCCTACTCCCATTGCTTTGTGGCTCTTTGGTTTAGTGCTCATCTGAAGACAACGTGGAAATAATAACAGTGGTTACAACTATAAATCACAGCACAGACATAGTGTGCTGAACAAGTGTGTAGGTCCTGTGAAATTCCAATCTCTGTGCAATTACCATATTTACAGGCTATATTTTTTTATTAATGCTACATCGCATTTTATCTTTATATTACAAAGATGTGCTCACACACCCTTCACTTCACTTTGCTGCCAGACAGCAGTTGGTAAAACAATAGGAGAGACGTTACGTGGTCTGGAGAAGCTTGTGCGTTTATTTGGCCACATACTGAACTGCACATGCACGGCTAACCTCTTTCACCGCTTCGCTAATGTCTGCTCCAACCTCACCTGCTGCTCCCTCCACTACACACAGACTCTACACACACACACACACACACACACACACACACACACACAGACTCTACACACACACGCAATGCTCCTCTTCATCATGTAATATTACACTGTGCTACTGAAGCACATACACACAGGTGTAACGCTGCCGCGACCAAGAGCAGTAATAATAGGTTAACTTACAGTAGCTGTAAGACTGACGTTAGCTAACGTTAACGTTGGTTATCTGGCTAGCTATGATGACTGAAGTAGCTGAATCACGTCATGACTCACCAACGAAATCATAGAATTAGCCGGTGTGACGAATGGAAATATAGAATGTATGACCATTCGATCAGAAAATAAAAACACTGAATGTACTTACTGTGAATCAGAAGTAGGCTTGGGCTTGCTTCGCTTCGCGACGGAGACTTTAGCGAGTTCACTTCCAAAGAAGTACAAATTAAGTGCACTTTAATAAAGTATATTAACTGTATATTACAAATGACTCAAAAATAAGTACACTTTTAATGAGAAAACTAATCTACAACTATAAGTGCTTTGAAATAAAATATACTTTGTAAAAGTATACTTTAGAACAATTTAAAATAGACTTACAGTGAAGTACACTTTTAATAAGTGTACTTAAGTTCACTTCCAAAGAAGTGCAAATTAAGTGTACTTTAATAAAGTATATTAACCGTATATTACAAATGACTCAAAAATAAGTACACTTTTAATAAGAATACTAATCTACTACTATAAGTGCATTGAAATAAAGTATACTTTTTAAAAGTATACTTTAGAACAATTTACATTAGACTTACAATGAAGTACACTTCTAATAAGTACAATAAAGTACAACTTTAATTATTGCATAATTAGTATGTTTAATTTTAGTATATTAAAGATGAACTTAATCACATATATTTTAAAGTACACTTTCTAAAAGTATATATTAAATATACTACAAATTAAGCACAAAAAGTAAAAGTATATTTTTAATAACCTTTGTATGCTACAAATATATTTTTAATATATTTAAGTATAATACTTTTTCACCTGGGTTGTGACTGATGGCGCAGCAAATATGGGTGCCTGTGCCAGGGAGCTGCGCTTGCGTCACACAATTTGTGAAATTTGTGTGGCGCATACTTTAAATTTGCTAAAAAGGCTCTTGGAAAAAACTCTATGTTGTCTGACATCAGGGCAAAAACGAGGAGGATAGTGGGCTATTTCAAGAGCAGCACCACTGCAAAGGTGAGTTCCTTTATTTCAGTGCAATATTCTAAATGAAGCTGTTTTGTTTAAGTTGCTGCTGCAGTGACACTTGAATTAATCACTTTTTGTTGGCTAATTTTACAGGAGAGGCTGACACAGGTGCAGGAGCAAATGGGCCGGCCGGCACTGAAGCTAATTCAAGAGGTATACATGCTGGAATAGCACATACCATATGCTCCAACGTGTGTATAACCTCAGGGAACCCGTAGGAGCAGCTTTGGCAGGCCTACGCAATGACATTGCCCCACTCTCATCAGAACAATATGACATTGTGGCAGAATCCCTAAAAGTGCTGTCCCCGTCCAATGATGCCACAGTCGAGCTGTCAGAGGAGAAGAGAGTGTCGGAATCAAAAGTCATTCCCCTGTTATCGATGCTACACCACGTACTGGAGGAGGACATGGGCATTGTCCAAACTCCTGAGGGCACAGCAATGGCCAAGAGTCTGAGGAGACAATTAAAGGAGAAACTCTACACGATGCAATCGATGAGCATCATGTAACTGTCAACACTGCTTGATCCAAGATTTAAGAAGATAGGCTTCTTTAGCCCAAACAAAGCAGCAGAAGCAGAGGAGGCTCACTTGCGAATGCGCAGCTGTTATCTGAAACAGTGCCTCCTCATCATCATCATCATCATCATCACAACCAAACACATCAGAAGCTTCTCAGCCTGTGACTCAAGGTAATAGATACATTCTAATTGTGTTATTGTAGGCCTATTTAGTCACTTCCAGACTGTTTTTTTATCATAGGTAGCAAACTGTGGCATCGTTTAGACGCCACCGTCCTGCAGACGAGGACCTCAAATGTCACTGCGGACACCACAGTGGAGGTCCAAACCTACCTGGGTGAACCCAACATTGAGAGACTGGAGAACCCCCTTGAGTATTGGGAGCGACAGAAACATGTATATCCAAACTTGTACATACTTGCAGTTGCTTTTCTGTGTACTCCAGCTTCATCTGTGCCCTGTGAAAAGGTATTTTCGAAAGCAGGCAAAATCCTATCAAAAAAAAGAAACCGCCTGAGGCCCAGCACTGTGGAGAAGTTGTTGTTTTTGAAAAAAAATGAATAAAATATCCCCATTCTACATTCTACATGTTACATTTTGTCCCTAGTAACACAAGCACATTCATCTCACAACCCTCTCCCTAATTTGTTTCCCCTCTATCCCTGCCATCATTCTATCAGAAAAACAGACACTACATTAATGACTATATTATTTGTTTATTGGCATTATCATTTAAGCACAATTCAATTCAAAGCTTCACGCACTGAAGCCATGGTGTCATTATAATCACGCTGCCTGTTTTACATTTATTGTCCACTTGATGGCACAGTAGAGCAAATGAAGCACCATAAAGCTTCGGCCCATGAGTGAACCAATTGGATGGAAAGCTTCAATGCTTCATGAAGCTTCATCTCACATCACTAACTTTCACCAACATTTAACATACATCAGAACAACATTACAACGAGCTACATGGAGTCCTGGCAGTGCTTGCTGGAAACTGGCTGCCTTATATAGCCTGCCACTGCCACCCTGCCACACCATCTTACTTACTTTTGTGGTCACATTTACCTTCATGGATTTGTGTGTTTTCGTCTGCAGCAATTTCACTCAGGGGGCCAGCAAAATCATCTTTAGCGGGGAATGGAACGCCCTGGCAGCTGACCTGGGAGCGACATTGTAGGCTAAATAACACACAGCAACATGGTCAAGCACTGCAGCCCAATGAAACACAATAAAACCATGCAACATACACAGTTATTATTGATTCTGTCTCATAAGCCGATCTGTGACAGCTGCCCCAAACAGTGAAGCTGCCGCGGCAGGTCTGTGGTAGCTGGGTATGCCCCAAACTGTGGCAGCTGCCATGGCAGGTCTGTGGTACCTGGGTATGCCGCAGGAAGTCTGTGGCAGCTGGGCATCCCCCAAACTGTGGCAGCTGCTGTGGCAGGTCTGTGGCTGCTGAGCATGCCACTGGAAGTGCCACGGCTAGGTGCAGATGCCACGATAATGAACCTTCCTGCTTTTTTAGGTCCCTTACACAGCCTGAGGAACTGGGTTCAATTTACAAGGGAGCCAATGGGAGCTCAGCTCCCATTAGGTAGGATCTGAGCTCCCATGAACGCAGTAAAAACATACAGCTGTGGGGGTCACTAATACAATACCAACAACCCTAAGTGCTGTATCGTAGGCAACTGGACGTGTTTCGGTTTCTTGACCGGTTTCACCTCTCATCCAAGAGGCTTCTTCAGTTCTAACTAACTAGAGGGGATTTGCAGGCTTTTAAACATTTTTGGTATTTCTTTATTGTGGGCATGTGCAATACTGTCGGGTACTGTGCAATTCGTTAGCGATAGCTCGATCACTGGGGAGGTATAGGTATAGATCCCATATTTTTTGTTTATAGTATAACAGTGGTTGTAGTGTTAATCTGCCTGATATTCCCTCTGGTTGTGATTCTTAATGTGTGCAGTGATATTTTGCCCTGTGGGGTTTTATTCAATTTCCACTGTGGGTGTGTTGGGTCCTAAACTATATTCTGATATACATACATATATACAGCATTCCACACAGCCCTTACACACCTGGATCAGACCAACACGTATGTAAGAGTGCTGTTTGTGGAATTTAGCTCAGCATTTAACACGGTCATCCCCCACAAACTAATCCACAAACTGAGCAACCTGGGCTTAAGTAGTTCACTGTGCACATGGATACTGGACTTTCTCAGCAACAGACCACAAAACGTCAGGATGGGAGGCCGCACATCATCCACTCTCATCCTGAACACTGTCACACCACAGGGGTGTCCTCAGCCCCCTCCTCTACTCCCTGTTTACCCATGACTGCTCCCCCACCCACCCCACCAACACCATCGTCAAATTTGCTGATGACACGACCATAGTAAGACTGATAACAAATTACGAGTCAGCCTACAGGGAGGAGATTCAGCATCTGACAGAATGGTGTTCGGACAATAGCCTGGACTTAAACACCTCGAAAACCAAAGAACTGATTGTGGATTTCCGGAAATCCAAATGCACAGAGCTCTCTGCCCTCTACATGCACGGGGAGGAGGTAGAGAGGGTAGAGAGCTTTAAGTTCCTTGGGGTTCACATCTCGGCCGACCTCACCTGGACCACACACATCTCTCATCAGGTGGGGAAGGCCCAACAGAGACTTTGCTTCCTCAGGAAGCAAAAGCATGCTCATCTTCCTTACCACCTGCTGACCAACTTCTATCGGTCAGCGATAGAAAGCCTCCTAACCCACTGCTGCACGGTGTGGTTCTACGGCTGCACAACACAGGACAGGAAGGACCTGCAGCGGGTCATCGGGACGACACTACCCCCTCTCAGAGACATTTACACTGGCCGACTCCAAAAGAAGGCCAGCTGTATTGTTAAGGACCCCACTCACCCCAAACATTATTTGTTCTCCCCCTGCCCTATGGGAAGAGATATAGATCTATCAGATCTAAAACAAACAGACTGAAGAACAGTTTCCTCCCACAGGCAGGGAAATGCACAACTCCCCCTTCATCCCTCACTCTCTAAAGACTTTCACACCAGTGCAATAAACCTCCACCCTAGAACTGAAGTGCAATAACCCTCCCAGCACCATCCCTCACACACCTCATTTACATACTCACTTGTGTACATATTACCTACCTGATTGAATCTTGTGTCTATTTATCTTGTTGTATATATTTTACTATTTCTATCTATTTTTTATACTTGTTTATATTTATTTGTCAAACTAAGAGCTACTATCTATGTTTTGTTGTTTTTGAAACAATGACAATAAACATCTATTCTATTCTATTCTATTCTATTCTATTCTATTCTATATTAGTAGCACCTAATTCCCCCCAGTGTATCTTAGCTATCTATATCGAGTGACTGTGTCAGTGCCTAGCTAATTGCACCACTCATTGTTTTAATAGTTTATAAATGTTCTTTTTACTCTCTATAATGATTTGAATAAATTGTTTCTTGTGAGCCATCAGCCTCTCATCCTGTTTATTCAGGATGGTTCTTGTTTAAGTATTAGACCAGATTAATACCTATCAGCTCTTTAAAAGGAACTTGGGGCAAGTTTTATAATGCTAATGGGTGATGAAGCGTTCAAAACCAAAAAGAATGAGCCCACCCATGTATCTCTCCATTGCCTAGAACAGGCTGTGTGCTGCATAATGTACTGCAATTTGGGCCCAAATTTCCCATGCAGTCTTGCGGACGTGACGTCAGATGACGCTGAATCCTTGGATACGGGAAGAAGACAAGCTTGGTGGACCCAAACTAGTGTTTGGGTAGTAATGGATTCTGCTACGGCCAGCAAACGACCCACCACCACACAAAGTCCACTAAAAAGTCATACTAAGAAGAAAACAAAGGTTTTATCAGCAGCATGTTGTGAGTCGAAACGAAATTACGACCAAAGCCGGGCTGGCACCCGGAGACACATCGGATACGCGTTCGGCTCATGGAGGCGGCTTCAACTTGAATTGGGACTGAGAACAGATGCTGACATGGCTCATTTCCTAGTAACCAGGTAAGAAAACATTACAGGTCATGTGTAGAGCTTGATTTGAAAATCATATGAGATCATGAGGACTCGGAGTGACCTAACGGCCAAAGTAGCGTTAGCTGCAAACATGTAACTTAGTCCACCGCTGTGTAACACTGAATAGTTACAGACTGCGCATTTTCCACGATCCTTTAGTCTGAAACAGAATAGTTAGAAATATGTCCCTTTATATATGGGACCGAAAGCCCAACCTGTTATCCGGGAGGTGACGTTAGCAACGGTTTGTTTGTGTCTGTGTAGTAACACTAGCCGCTTACACACAGCAATCCCATATCAGAGACGATATTTTTGTCCCCCAATATGCCGTCTTTGCTTTTGCCTGTGCCTTTCTGACTGCATCAACCATAACGGTAAATCACCGCGCTTCTGTGTCGTTACACGGCTTCCCGGCTGATTCGTGTGTGTAGGGGATAAGGCATCAGCTGCACTGCTGTGAAGAGTTCATGCACGCTCCCACACCAGCTTGGCTGATGGCTGCAGTCACCCTTACGGCCGCAACAGCCGTCGTGTCACTATTGAGTCTTATTTCTTGATCCTGCCCTAAGTTCCTTTAACTGTTGCCGTCACTACATCAGTACTGCATTGTAGGTGGGTGATAAGTAATGTTGTAGGCCACTTCCTCTGTTAAAAGACAGTCGTTCCAGTTTGACATAGATGGATTCTTTTACTCCTCTTTCAAACCATCTGTCTTCTCTGGCCAACATGTTTACATTGTTGTCCTTAAAGGAATGATTTTCTCCTTCAGATGTTAGTGGACAGCAGAGTCTGGACCTGAGGAGTTGGCCCTCCTATGTTGTGCCATTCGTCTATGGAGGGGATATTGATTTTCAAACTATTTTCTGTAGAAATATATACACAGTATATTTACACACAAACAAGTTCTAAGTTTAAGGGTGCTTTCACACCTAACCTGTTTGATTTGGTTAAAACAAACTCAGGTCTGTTTTCCCAGTTAGTACGGTTAATCAATAAATTAACAATATTTATTAAATATTATGAATAAATGAATCACCAAAACTGTCCAATCAACAGGTTACCTGTAAATCTGTATAACTTCATGTTTACTCCTCTTGGTTCATTTGTAAAAAGTCAGTGTGAACAGGAACCAGGATTGTCAGTCGTTTGTGAACTTCTCTGGTCATGAAAAGGAACCTGAGAATCACCTCCCCAATCAATTCTGGAAAACACACGATCCAGAAAATAAGAATTATATGTATTCCATATTTAGTAATAATTGACAACACAACAAGGAAATGCACACTGTTCATGAGGTCATTGATTTTCATCATTGACACCTGCCAGTGGCTCCACGGTGGCGGCATGGCTGACACCTGCCAGTGGCTCTCCATCGGAGGCCCGGCCGACACCAGTTCCAGCGCCTCTGTTGGCAGCCCGGCAGACTCCTGTTCCCGTCCCTCTGTCAGGGGAATGGCCGACACCAGCCAGTGCCTTGGCACAGTCGACTCTGCTAGTTGCTCCCAGTCTCACTCCACCTGTACCTCTTCCCCTTGTTAGTGTGTGTGTGTGTGTGTGTGTGTGTGTGTGTGTGTGTGTGTGTGTGTGTGTGTTTATATAGTCTATGTGCTTCCTCTTGTCTTTGTCAGTTTGTTCCGTGTTCTCCTGTGATTTCACCCATGGTACCTCCAGTTTTTGGTTTTCCTGGATTCTTGGTTTTGCATCATTCAGCTTTTCTTTAATAAATCTCACCCTTGTTTCCTGAATCCTGTCTGTCTACCGAGTGTTTCTGCATTTGGGTCCTCCCCTTGTTTGGACAAAAGACATAATGGGACTATTGTTTTGGTAGTGTTCAGGCATCACCTTTTAGAAACATTTGGGAAAAAAAGAACACCACAGCATGATGATGTATGGCAGTTAAATGATGCTGAAATGGATTATAGTTTTCACTTTATTTACTTTTTATTTATTCTTCTGCGCCAGGATTTAAGGACCATGGATAAAGTCATGAGTGGGTTTTTGTTTCAGTCATATTGTAGTGGGGGTTCTGGATTGAATGAATGAAAGCAGATTGAATGGAAGTTTCAGTCGTTTTATAGGAATTATCAGATTAAAAGAGTGGAAAATATTTCTAAATATTATACTCCAGTAAAAGTAGCGGTGCCACAGTCGAAAGTACTCAGTTACAAGTTGGAGTACTGCATGTCCTGGACAAAGGTTTTTGAATGACTGCTGAAATACTGGCATGCACAATATGTGACTGAGGGGAACACACTTTTGTTACAGTGTGACTCTTTCTGCTGCCAGAGGACAAACCTTCAGCTGTTCCACAACTGTCACAAACAAAGGGCAATATGAGTCATCAGCTCATTCACAGCTACCCTGCCATTGCCCGGTTCCTGTTTCTCCTCTGGCTGCATGTCATCCTAATGTACTTGAGCTGTGTCAGATGTCCGCCTGCTATGTATAGAGCCTGTTGTCAGAGCTGTGAAAACAAATAGAGAACAGTCTATCAGCTAGCATTTGCTCTAGCTAGAAGGCAGTATCTGGTAAAACACTACGGATGTGCACAGTGTTTTGATGTGTATCAACCATTTCTTCTGAGCGTGCAGGTGAGCTGGGATGTCATGAAGACCCATAGCGGGGAGGTGATGGAGTCCAGCAGCTGTCAACACCTCAGCCAACAGCCAAGACAGTGTAAGACACTGGACAGCCTTAGGGTAAATATTGACCAGAGCTCTTTCACAGTGACTAAAACCCTTCTGGCTGAGAACTGTGAGTACTTTAGAGCATTGTTCCGGTCAGGGATGAGAGAGTGCCAACAGGAAGAGACCATCTTGCGATGTGTGGGGGTTTTGGGCTTTTTGGTCCTGCTGCAGGTCCTGAACGGAGAGCGACCCATGCTAAACAGCGACCAGATTGTGGAGGCCATCGAGTGTACTGCTTTTCTGCAGGTGCCAGCTCTCACCAAGCACTTGATTAATATTGTCAACTCTGAAAACTGCCTCCTCATGTACCACACAGCTGCCACCTATGGTGTGTGGGAGCTCTACCACAGTTCAGCCTTGTTCATCCGAGATATTTACACAGACTTGAAGGAGGATGTTCACACTTTACCCAACAAGCTGGTAGATTACATCAAGTCTCTTCTCCCGAGTAGCTACATGGCGGTTTGCAGCCACTCACCCTCCACTAAGCTGCTGCAGGATCTCCAGAGGACGATCTTCTACCTGGATGAAGAAAAGAGAGAGTGGAAGGTCCTGACACACCTACCTATGAGCACAAGCACCACCATGGCAGGTGTAGCTGTCCTGGAGAACAAACTTTACATCATCGGAGGTGTACATGATGTCAGCAAGAAGGTAGTAGAGACTGGTTTCTGTTATAACCCAGCAACTAATACATGGTCCACCATCTGTGGCCCCCAGCAGCTACGCTACAACTTCACTTTGATAGGTCATGAGAGCTGCCTCTATGCCATAGGAGGCGAGTACAACAAGAAGGCCCTGTCATCTATGGAGAGATACAGGGTGTCTAATGGAAGCTGGAGCTTTGTCTCTCCCCTCCCCTGCTCTGCAGTCTCGGCAGTATCTGTCATAGCCATGAACAGGATCTTTGTCTGTCTCTGGAAAGGTAAGGGGGCCACAGAAATACACGAGTATGTGCCTGAACAGGACCAGTGGCTTCTGGTCACCACACTCATTCGCCAACACAGTTATGGTCTTTATATGGTGGCCCATAAAGATAATTTGTATGTGATGCGCAATGGACCCTGTGATGACTTTTTACTGTGTGTGATGGATTGCTATAACCTGAGCTCAGGCCAGTGGACAGCCATGTTGGGCCAGTACACGAACAGTAAAGGCTCTCTGTTCACTGCTGTGGTCAGAGGAGACTCTGTGTTCACGCTCAGCCGACAGGTGACCACAGAGTACACTGTAGAGGATTATACATGGAGAGTAAGGCGTGAGATGAAAGGGTTTGGAAGGATTGGATCCATATATACATTTATGATGAGGCTGCCTAAAGACAGTAGCTCCCTCATGGAAAACTCTCTTGATCTGACTCAGGATCAATTCTTCAGAGACCTTGGTGAGTGTCCCTGATTCTCCCCACAATGGTCTGACAAATCCCCTGATGTGCTGCTGACAGAGTTGTTCCTTTAAAAGACCATTCTGGTTTATTACCACACACATCTTATTAGATTAGTCAAAATGTTTTTGGAAGAGTCAGAACAAATCAAAAAATAAACCCAAACTTTCTTTTGTAAACATCCATCACAGTTTACAAGTTTGCTTCCTGCTTCACCTTTGACCTACTGTACAACTGTTGACCTGTATTTACTTTTACACAGACTGTACATATGAGGCACATGAAATGAGCCAATGGGGGGTGTCATTGCCATGAGGGGGTGTACTTGGTCTGCACCAGTGTTTGAGTGGTGTGTGTCAGGTGGCATCCAATTGAATACCAGGATGCAAGGTTTCATATAGAAATTGCATTGTAAGTAGAGGATTAATGCCATCATTATTAAAAACTTTGTTCTGTTTTTGTTGCCTATTTTGATGTTTTATTCTATTCTAATTTAGAATATTTGAACATTTGTCTGTTGTCTGTGTGTGTAGGCTAGAGGGGCCTACAACTGCATTTCAAGTGTGTGAATTTGGTATTGTATACTGACAGTAAAGCTGAACCTTGAACCTTTCAGTTTGACCTCCAGAGAGAATTTATGTAATCTAGCTGAACTGCTGGCTTGCTTAAAACCTGTCTGATTGTGTGGCGAGCCAATACATTTTTGTTGTCAAATATAATGGTGTCTGTGTGATTGCAGCATCAGTGCCTTCACTTGGCACTTCCCGATGTACGGAATAATTGATGTCCTATTAGTGGTGAATTTGTCACATAATTCTATATTGTGAATTTGTCACATAATATCGAAAATATATTTTACCAGGTCCAAATGGGTGTGTGGGTGGCCTATATCAGATATAACTGACCACCTGTTGGCAAATAACATCCTTTAATACAGTATGTACCCCCTTAATACCAGGAATGATTACTTTAGCACGTCTAGTTTATGAGATATTAATGAATTTATGTGATTTCCATAGATGGCTGTTCAAAAATAAATGTGCCCCCAATCAAACAATAAATGAAAATCTGTACTGTTGATGTTTATCTATGCTCTCTGTTTATGGGAACCAGTCCCTGGTGATAACTGCTCCTATACTGGTTCCTATAAGGATTCATTTGAGGAAACAAAATTAGGCCAGAACACAGAGGAGAAAAAAAGACTAAAATAAAAATAGAACACTGCCTTGGTGTAATTTCATAAAACATCTTTAATAAATCTGTCACAATTACAACTAACTTCTGTCAGTGCAGCTTTCACACCAAAAATAAGAACGAACGTAATAAACACTTTCAGCCAAGTCAAATAAAATGATAATTAAAACTGCTGTATTGGTGTCATTTTAGCTAACTTAATGTACATTTTGCAATTAGCAATCTTCTCTCTCGTCTCCACGCCACCAAACTTGCACGACTCCTTTCTTTGTTTCAAGGCAGCTCTCTCTGCCTCTTTCTTTTCTTCAAGCGTTTTTCTTAGCTTGGCATGTTTGGTAGTTAAGCGGTCACCAAGAGTGCTGGAATTGGTAGCTCACCCTATGCCGATAAACAGTAGGATCCTGCTCTCTGCATGTTCATAAGCAACAGGACCATCTCTTTATTGAGTTCTCTGTCTTGATTGATTGGACAGGGATACCGGAAAATGTATTTTCTCTTTTATTGCATGAGCAGGGGGATGAGACATGGGTTACTGACCAAACACTCTATAACAGTGTTTACTGTTGGAGTATAGAGCTAGTTACAGCTTTACTTACAGCCACTTTAACACAGAAATGATATCATCATATTATCATCATCACCATCAACACCACCACCATCATCATCAATATTAACATCATCATTCATCATTAATATTATCATCACAATCATCATTATCATCACCATCAGAATAATCAACCATATATTTGCAATATATCAACAATATATTTTTGAAGGCCACCGTCCATCAGCAGCTCTTCCAATGTGTGCTAAGTTGTTCTCTCTGTGCCTTTATCAACATGAATTTACCATTTTTAGAGTGAGTAACAGATCTTCAGTAGTTGATTTATGTAAGTGTGTGTGTGTGTGTGTGTGTGTGTGTGTGTGTGTGTGTGTGTGCTGATCTGCTGTCACGCCACACGCATCATCAGCTCCTCCAGCGCCCGTTCTCGGTGGTTTTCGTGGACCAGAAGCACTTCTTTGATGGTGTTCTGCTGAAAGCCCATCTCATTGAACTGACTAAGCAGATGAAGGAACTCCTTCGCCTCAAGAGGAAGACATTATGAGAGACATTATTATGTTTTTTAATATAATGTTTGTTTACAATGTTTACAGTGTTGTTCTGCAACACAACTTGCTCCCTCAAAGGAAGAGTGTGGTCTTGTTGCTTCTAGTAAAATTGAAGACATGTGTAATGTTGTAGCTCTCTGCATATCTTACCTTTGTTTCACAGTTTTGAAACATCTCCAAAGCCTCTTCCACCTCAGCTATGTCATAACCCAGCTGACACAGATGGTCACATGCCACCACGTAACTCAAGATCTGCAAACATAGAGAGAAATATTTATTAATGTGGGACACACAGGGTCCAAAACCGGAAGGAAAAGAGTCTTAAAATGAAAGTTTTATATCTTAACAAGGCTTAACAATAACTTAACTAAACTTTATAAGGCTTATATAATAACTGGACCACATTCCCTCTAGCAGCGGTGGAGGAAGTATTAAAATCATTCAAATTTAATGTCCTAACAACACAATAAATAACTACTAATTACAAGGAACATTTCTACACTAAAAACATTATTGCAGTAAAAGTATAATAAGGATAATGTAAAAATCAAAAGTACAGAACATTTGTTGTTTGACTGTTTTATAGTATATATCATATACATATATTATTATATAAAATTAAATTATCGCTGCTCATGCATTCATGTTCCGGCAGTATTATACTGTTATAGCTGCTCGAGGTGGAGCTCATGTATCTTTATATGTTTAACTGTATTTTTATTAATAAATTAAATGCTAGTTAGTTTCTTCATGAATCAATTGATTACTTGGTATGTAAATCTTTAGAAGATAGTGGGAAATGTAATTTAAATAATTACAATGAAAATCCTCATATTTATGAGGCTGGAACCATGAAATGTTTTTGCATGAAAAATGACCTTAATTAAATAGTTGCCAAATGGTTTTATTTCAATAGACTGATTTATTAATGAACTAATAATTTTATCAGTACTTGTACAAACTGTTGGCTCATTTAATTTATAACATAACATCAGATTTTATAAGTTCTTGATATGTTTTTATGCAAAAATCTATTTAACTTCATCGGTCAGATAAGTATAGTGCCTTAGGGCCGGATCTACTAAAGGTTTGCGCGTATTAAAACGTGTGCAAACTGCTTGCACACACAAAAAAATGTACAAACTGATTTACTAACAGTGCGCAAAAAGGGTTGCATCTGTCAAAGGTGCAAAATAGCGCGTCTGCATTCAGTTAGTACGTTTGCAGCAATGAATATGCAACATGGGGCGTTTACACGCAATTGTGCGTGTTGTGGGTGGAGAAAATGTAAATATATTAATTTAGCACACGCAAAGTGATTTATCAAACCTGAAAGCAATTTTGCTAATAGAAACTGCATCTATAATTAACACTTCTCAAAGGGAGGTGCAAACGGTTTGTATGTGTAATTGCGCACACATGGCTGCCGTTATTGTTGCAAGAAGGAGACGCCGAAACAATGGAAGGAGACGCCGAGAACGCATTTTACACCCTCGTGTGAACATTTTTGGGATGAATGAGGAAACGCAATACCTGCAATAACAAAACTCCTTGCAAGTTTACTATTATTATTATATTTATATTATTATACGCCAATTTTTCCTTTGTTCTTCTTCTGATGTCTTGGTATCTCCTTTTCACTTCATCCACTGTTCGCCTGTTTTTTCCAACAGCATTAACTTTTTCACCGATTTTCTCCAACACGGCGTTCCTTTGCGCGACCTTCAGATTCCTTTGCTGCAGCTCATTGAAATGTTTATTCGCTTCCTCTACCAACACTCCTAATTCCAAAGGGTAGAATTTCACTTTGCGCTTTTGCTCTCTCAAACTCGCCATGCTGAAAACCATGAAACATGCTAAACCCTCATTTAAATAGGCGTGTCTCCAACACGTTTGCACCTGTTGCCATTAACGCAATCACTCTTAGTAAATCGCCCGCAAACCGCCGTTCAACCCTACGCGTACATTTCTAGATTGCCCACGCAGATTAGTACAAGCAATTTGGGATCTTAGTAGATCCGGCCCTTAAAGTATAAAATGTAGAACTGAAAATACTCACATAAAGTACAAGTACCTCAAAATTGCAGATGCTTGTATGTTAAATTTTGGTAGGTACAAATTTTACAAATTAGTACATTTACTTAAATGTACTACGTACATTTAAGTAAATGTACTTAGAGGGAAGATAAAGAGCCAGGGACATGCAGGGGTTAGCTACCTTGTATTAATGGAAAGGAACTCAATCTCAAAATAGGACAGGAATGGTTGCCAGACCTTATAATACTTCTGTGTGGAGCCTCGGGCAGTGTATTTAATGTGTTAAAGTTTAAGATGGGACATTACCTCCTCGTCCCATCGCAATGGAGGCATAGTTTTCTTCTAACTTAAGAGTATCAGACGTCTAGCAAGTAAGGTGAAGAATGCTATAGCTTCAGCCTTGTAGGTTGTTATTGGGGTCTCTTGCAGGACTACACCAAACAATGTAGTCAATGGGTTAGGATAACACCATAACCATATAACACATACATGAAAAGGTATTAAATATATCTGTCCAAAACTGGGTCAATTTGGAAAATAACCAAAGCATGTGACTGAGGCAAACTGGGCCTCGACTGCGCCTGATACAGGTTGAGTCTAAACCAGGGTAGAGTTTGGGCAGCTTACTCCCCAATAGATGTTCGTTCGTTCGTTTTCTAGCTGCTTATCCGTGAGGGTCGCGGGGATGTTGCTCCCTCTATCCCCTCATCGCAGAGCCCTCTGATGGCAGAGGCTTCCTCGCAGGTGGCCAACTGCGCATCAGGAGCAATTTTGGGGTTCAGTATCTTGCTCAAGGATGCTTCGACATGTGGCTCGGTTCCGCCCAGGTGAGCCGGGATTTGAACCATCAACGTTTTGATAGCTGGTCACCTGCTCTGCCCACTGAGCTACAGCCCCCCCCCCCCCCCCCCACCTTACTACTGAGGAAAGGAAGGCCGTGGCATCACTCAAAGGGAGATGCACTGGAGTGGTAAACACACTCTAAGGCAAGATCCTACCAGTAGCTACAAAAAGAAGGCTAGGGTTAGGGCTAGGGCCATTATATTACTGACT
Organism: Pagrus pagrus; assembly: GCF_965226575.1. Lineage (NCBI taxonomy): Eukaryota > Metazoa > Chordata > Actinopteri > Spariformes > Sparidae > Pagrus > Pagrus pagrus. Next base: position 2,347,014 of record NC_140185.1, on the reverse strand, counting down.
GTACCTGGGGGAAGCCATCCCATGTATCTATGGACTCCCCAAGATACACAAGGAAGGAACACCACTCAAACCCATCATCAGCAGCATCAACTCAGTTACCTATAACATATCCAAGCACTTAGCCAGCATCCTAGCTCCTTTGGTCGGTAATACTCGACACCACATCAAAAACTCAGTGAGAGAAATAACCCTGGACTCAGACGAAAAAAATGGTTTCTTATGATGTTACCTCACCTTTTAAATGCGTTCCTACTCAACAAGTGGTAAAGATGGTGAAAAAACTGCTACAGGAGAACACTCTGTGCAGCAGAACCAACTTCACCCCAGACCACATTTGTGCCTTACTTGACCTCTGTCCGATGACCACCTACTTCCAGTACAGTGACGTTTTCCACAGACAAAAGCACGGCTGTGCTATGGGCTCACCGGTGTCGCCAATAGTGGCCAACCTCTACATGGAAGAAGTTGAGAACAGAGCCTTGATTCCCTTCACAGGAACTTCTCCTAGCCACTGGTTCAGGTATGTGGACAACACCTAGGTCAAAATCAGAGCAAGGGAAGTGGAAACCTTCACAGAACATCAGTGTATGAATGTGTGTGCGAATGGGTGAATATGACAAGTGTTGCAAAGCGCTTTGAGCAGTCAGTAGACTGGAAAAGCGTTATAAAAATGCAAGTCCATTTACCATATAAATGCTGTGGACGATAACATCAAGTTCACACGGGAAGATGTCAGAAGTGACAGTCTGCCCTTCTTGGACTGTGCAGTACACAGTGAAGACAGAAGCCTCAACATTGAAGATTAAGATTGTCTTTATTTGTCCCACAGTGGGGAAATTCACATGTTACAACAGCGGTGCAACAGTACAAGTAGAATCAGAAAAATATGCATAGAAATATTAAATAGTAAATAGAAAATAAATAGAAAAACACAACGTATTTACAAAAAACAATAAGATATTTACAAAAGCAAACAAGTGGGTGGAAAGTGACTGTTCATGTAGTGCTTGAGTTAAACAGTCTGACGGCTGTGGGGAATGATCTGTTGTAGTGCTCCTTCTTACACAGTGTATGTAAGAGTCTGCTGCTGAAAGAGCTGCTCAATGCTTCCACAGTCTGGTGCAGGGGGTGAGAGGAGTTGTCCATGATTGACGTCAGCTTGACTGACATCCTCCTCTCACCCACCACCTCTATGGAGTCCAGTGGACAGTCCAGGACAGAGCTGGCCCTCCTGACCAGTTTGTTCAGTCTCTTATCTCTCTGCATAAAGCTGATGCCACAACAGTGTCATAAAATGTTCGAAGTAATGTCCTCTGCACCCCAAAGGACCTCAGTCTCCTCAGCAGATGGAGGCGACTTTGGCCCTTCTTGTACAGGGCATCGGTGTTGTCAGTCCAGTCCAGTTTATTGTTTAGGTCAACACCCAGGTATTTGTATTTTGCCACCATCTCTATGTTCGAATGGGACTATTGTAATTCTCTATTATCAGGCTGCCCTAACAAGTCTCTAAAGAGTCTCCAGCTGGTCCAGAATGCTGCAGCACGTGTACTGACAGGAACTAAGAAAAGAGATCATATTACTCCTGTATTGGCCTCTCTGCACTGGCTCCCTGTAAAATCAAGAATAGAGTTTAAAATCCTTCTCCTCACTTACAAAGCTGTTAATGGTCAGGCACCATCATATCTCCAGGAGCTCATACTACCCTATCACCCAACTAGAGCATTACGCTCCCAGAACGCAGGATTACTTGTAGTTCCTAAAGTCTCCAAAAGCAGAATGGGAGCCAGAGCCTTCAGTTATCAAGCTCCTCTTCTGTGGAACCATCTTCCTGTTTTGGTCCGGGAGGCGGACACCCTCTCTACCTTTAAGAGTAGACTTAAGACCTTCCTTTTCGATAGAGCTTATAGTTAGGGCTGGCCCAGGCCTGTCTTGGACCAGCTCTTAGTTATGCTGCTATAGGCCTAGTCCGGGGGACAAATGACACACTGAGCTTCTCTCTCCTCCCCTCTCCTCTCCTCTCCATCTGTATACATTATGCCTGTATACATGCCCCATCTCTGCATGTCACTGACTTCACTTCTTCCCCGGAGTCCTTGTGCTTTCTAGTCCTACAGGCTCCCATGGATCCTGGCTGTGCCCGGGTCATGGATCGTGGATGCGCCTACTGCTATGGCCCTGCCTGATCGTGGATGCGCCTACTGCCATGGCCCTGCCTGATCGTGGATGCGCCTACTGCCATGGCCCTGCCTGACACCCACCACTACTGTCGCTAATATTAGTCATATCTCTGTTACATACGTTCCACTACTATTATTGTAATGCATTACTACATACTATCCTTACCGTTAACCACTACTACTGTTATCACTAGTAATCACATTTCCATGTGCATTTCATTGTTGTTTCTGTTGTAGCAGCAGAATGCTTTTGTACCACGTCATTAATTGAGCACCAGTGGTAGCCACTCATTGTAGGCGGAACTGAGTATAAATGCGGCAGCTCTCCCCGGCACTTTCTCTTTGCGCTCCTGTCTGACACGTCACTTCCGGTCCGGATGTATTGACTCTCGGCAGGTAGGATTGCACGCTGCTCGTCATTTCCATGTTATCAGGTGTTGAGCCCTTTTGTTCTCATAGCGCATATATGTTTTACTGCAGAGTGGCTGAGCTGATGTGTCCAGCTTGGTGTGCGCTGGTCCCGTTAAGCGGTAGTGGTAAGTGTCCTCTCTGTCTGCACGATCTTGGTCGATACATTTTTAAGCTAACGTTAGCATGGTTACAGGTAAATGCTGGTAGCTGCGTGTGTCTCTCCCTCTCACCACTCTGTGTGTATTCAATCAGGCCACAAAGGTATGTTGTAGTTTTACTGCGGCGCTTGAAACAGGAATGGTAGGCTCATTTTAATAGTGTTCATTTTGTTGTTTGTTTTTAGATGAGATACAGCCATTGGGCCTAACGATCCATGTGACATACGAGTCACGATCAGCTGACCGCTGCTGCTTTGTCTGCTGCTGTGTCGCAGCTTCGCCGCTGCTGCGTGGCAGCTTTATCTGCTGCAGCGCCGCCACTCTGTTGCAGCTTCGCCACTGCTCTGTCGGCTGCTGTGTCGCAGCTTAGAGACTCTTTTAAGTCCGCCTTCATGGCCATGTGTTTAGTTTCATTTTGACACCTTAATTTGTTTTTTGTTTATTTGTTTTCTTTACCCCACCTGTCTTGACTTTTGATATCCGTTTGGTTAATTTGATTTAATTAACTTGTGTAATTTATTTGTTTAGGGCAGGTGGTGTTTATTTTAGTTTGTATACAATTCGTGCTATTTGCTTTCTTTTCTTTATGGTTGGTTTATTCTGGGCAATAGATATTTTGTTTGGTGTGATAATAATTTGACCAGTTTCTATTTTATACGAGCTTTGTTTCACTGTGTGACTATTCTCTCTGTTCATTTCCTTTGCAGAGGCCGGTGGTGGTGGTGGTGCTGGTGACCTGGGTGGTGGTGTCCCCTTCCTCCTTGTGTGCTGTGCTCCCCTGGGATTATTTCGGTTATTCACAAAGTGTGAGTGTGTGTGTGTGATTGTCACGTGCCCGGGTGACCTATGATATTTTGTTTGGACCCCTTCCCTCACTAGTTTCTCCACGCCAACGAGCCTCAGCTTTGAATAGTCCTCTTCATAATTTGTGTCGATGCTGCAGTGTTTTAATATTAAATAATAAAGTGTATTAATTGTGAACCACGTCTCATGCCTAATGAATTGAGTTTACTTGCGTGTCCTTAGATCAAGTGATGTAATTAAATCTTTGGGTGAAAGCCCCAAGGTGGCGTTGTCTGCAGTTGGTAGGTTACGAGTGGGATCCCGTTAGCCCTACTACCCTCCTGAACACAGGCCAATTGACATTGCTGTGTTTGGTGTCCTCCTTACGCTCGCCACACTGTGATGCCTCTTTATGTACTTTCATTCCTGTCAACCATCCATTATAATTGTATACATTGTGATCTCGTTGATCTGCTCTGTACATGCGACATCTATTGCACGTCTGTCCGTCCTGGGAGAGGGATCCCTCCTCTGTGGCTCTTCCTGAGGTTTCTTCCGCATTTTTTTTTTTTTTCCCTGTAAAAAGGGCTTTTTTGGGGGGGGCAAGTTTTTCCTCACTCGAATCGAGGGTCGAAGGACAGAGGGTGTCGTCTCTGTACAGATTGTAAAGCCCTCTGAGGCAAACTGTGATTTGTGAATTTGGGCTATACAAATAAAATCTGATTTGATGTTCAAACCCTGGATGTTCACTGGTGTGATCTGTGGTTGATCACCATCTCCTTTGTTTTACTGGTGTTTATATGCAGGTGGTTGCATTCACAAAGTCGTTGATGACCCCCCTATGTTCCTGTTCGTTCCCCTCAGACACACATCCAACAATGGAGAAGAACATCGGAGAACTTTTGGAGGTGACAGTTCATGGTGTTTGTGCATTCAATGTGTAGAGGGTGAAAAGGAAGGGAGAGAGCACTGTACCCTGAGGGGGGAGAGGGGTTGGACTCAAAATGGCAAAAAAAAGTAATTTAGAGTATTTGCCCAGTCCTGGTCTCCGATGTCTTGCTCTCTCCCTCCACCTTTTCCATGACCAGATATCTTCTTCAGTCCTCTCCAGACATCCCTGGTGTTGTTCTGCTCCAGCTGCTGCTCCAGCTTCCTCTTGTAGCTGTTTTTCCCCTTCCTAATTTCTTGCCTGAGCTCCTTCTAGACTCTCCTCAGTTCCTCTTTGTCTCCTGATCTGAAAACCCTCCTCTTTGCATCCAGTAGGGTTTTGATCATCCCAGAGTTCACCCAGGGTTTGTTGTTGGGACAACACTGTACCTTCCTGGAAGGCACAGTGTTCTCCACACAGAAATGAATGTAATCTGTGATGCAGTCTGTCAGGCTGTTGATGTCCTCCCCATGTGGGCTGCAGAGTGCTTCCCAGTCTGTGGTATCAAAGTAGTCCCTCAGCCTTTCACTGGCCTCCTCAGACCAAACCTTCACTGACTTTTTCTGTGGTGGATATTTATTCACCACAGGTATGTAGTCAGGTAGCAGATGGACCAGGTTGTGATCTGAGTGACCAAGCGGGGGGAGGAGGGAGGATGTGTATGCTTCCTTCAAGTTTGCATACGGGAGATCCAAGGTTTTATTGTCCCTGGTGTGACATTTCACATACTGGGTGAAGGAAAGGAGAGTTGAGGACAGGGGAGCATGGTTAAAGTCCCCGGAGATGAGGAGGAGGGACTGTGGGTGCTGAGTCTGAAGTTGAGAAACAACAGTGTGGAGGAGCTCACAGACTGCAGCAGCATCGGCAGAGGGAGGGATGTAAACAGTTGTGATGATTACATGTGAAAACTCCCTTGGAAGATAGTATGGCCGAATGCTACAGCAGAACAGCTAGTAGCTCAATGTCTCTGGTGCAGAGTTATCACCCACCTACGATGCAGTATTGAGTTCCCTCCCCAGACAGTTTAACAACCATTCACACTTGAGCTCACCTAGCCCTAGCACCCCACATGAAGGCCGGTTGGGTCAACGACCCACAAGTGGCCCTAATGACTATGAAACTCAGAGCTCACACGTGTCCTTAACGACTCTGTAAGGACACTTCCACACAGAGTTTAAGAGCCTGCAACTCCCCTCCAGTTAGTTAGAACTGAAGAAGCCTCTTGGATGAGAGGTGAAACGTCTTCAAGAAACTGAAACAAGTCCAGTTGCCTACGATACAGCACTTAGAATGACCATGACCTAGATGACTGAGAACCTTCATCAACATGTAGAGGTAATTGTGTTTACCGGGAAAACTACAGCTCAAAATCCACTATATCAGACATATCCCATCAACACCAAACAGCCACTGGACATAGTTAGAAAATAGCTCTCTAGCAAGCTAATTCCTCTTCAGTTTTGGTCTGTTTTAATAGTAAATTCATGTCCCACTGACCCTTCTCCTTGCCCCCTTCTGGTTGTCCAGCGGACTTACAAAGCACTACAGGGTTTGTGCGGACACAGGATGATAGCCAAGAACAGGCACTTGGCCACGGGCATGGGCCCCACTGATCTCCCTTCTTCTTGTTGTCCAGCAGACCAATGCATTGTGGGAAACCACCAATCAGAGGCAGGGATTGGCGTGATCGGTATTTTTCTTTTTTTTTCTTTGATAGGGCAGAAGTAACAAAAATTGCTTGCTGTGCTGTACAATGTTGGTTAGGTGTTGAGAATGATAAATAGTAGACAGTAACAGCCAGTTGATCGTCAGAACAACACTGTTATATCAATATAATGTCAATCAATTTTATTTAATTGGCAGTTTATTTATCTGTTTCAATTCAAATACTAATAATGTATAATATACTATAAACTATAAAATTTGCAAGCATTTTTATCACTCCCATTTTTGTAAATATTTTTCTTTCAATTAGTTTTTTTAAGGCCTTAAATTATCTTTTTTATGCTGTGAATGATGAATGATGAATGATAAATGATGAATGTAAGATTGGGGAAAAAAAATAAACATGGCTCTGATTTCATTGCATCACAACCCTTTGAATCAAATCAGCTTTAAAAATGAATCAAATCACTTGATGATTGATCACTGCATTTTTTTATTTCACATGCCTCCATTTTTATCAATACATTTTTGCTACTTTGACCCTTCATAGCAGACAGCTGCTAGAGCTGGCGAGCTCTGGAACAGACCGCAAAGGCCAGAGCCAGGAGCTTCTGGGGCAATAATCAACTAGAGGCGTGGAGAGCACAGAGTTCACTGTATTTTTTCAACTTTTTGAATTAAAACATGGATTATCTTCACTTTCACTCCTCTGAATTTAGTCAGCAACTAGCCGAACCCATGCCCACTCTTGGTGAAACTGAAGTGAAAATAAATAAAAGAGTAAGTCCGACAAATTTGTTGTTAATCATTTATTATATATGGATTTGTTCCCTATGAACCTCGCTTTCACAATGCGGCTAGGCTTGCCCACCAGACTTGATATTTCCTGCAAAAATGAAGATCGCATTTTGGCATACAGTAAGCGAGTCTGCCATAGCCCAACCCAAAAAGGAAGGGGCATTGTTTTCCCAGGTCGCTATCTCCAGATAACGGTGGAACAAATGGAATAACTATGATTGCAAGTGTCCCCCCTTACCACCAGGACATCAAAACTGACATTCTTTCTACTCAAATTGTGATTCTTACAGTTTTATTTGCTTTGGACAGTAGCCAGGCTGCCACTGATAGCCATGATGCTAACACAATAAACACAAAAAGTAAAAATAAGCAAATACATTTAAGTATAAGTAAAACATATATAATTAAGTGTACAGCAGTGTGTGAACTGTTTACAAATGTGTTAAATATATACAGTATATTCAGTGCCTATACAAAGTATTTATCCCCTTGGTTGTTTCCCCCTTTTATTGTTTTTATAAATGGAGTCATGGTCAATATAATTTGGCTTTTTTGACAAAAAAAAAAATATATAAGTGAAAAAAACTCTCTAAAACTCTTTAATGTCAACGTGAAAACAGATTTTTACAAAGTATTGTCAATTATTTAAAAATATATAATGTAAAATAAGTATTCAGCCCCTTAAAGTGACTCACCTACAGTTGACCCACTGTTGCAAGAAGCATGTTTTTGCTTGTACAGTAATAGTCAGGCGAATCTTCTCTATAACTGTCTAGATGCACTCAGGATATTTTTGCAGAAGCCTCTGACAGCTGCTAGAAAAGGGCTAATCTGCCATGTATACCACTCTCTAAAGCATGCAAGTTCAGAAAATGATTTGTGGTCTTACCAGGTTACCTTGTTACAAATTAAATGCTGTCAAATAAATAAAGCATATTTGTACAGTGCCTACTTTATATGAAGACACAACAGACATAATACAGTGGTGTAACAGTATTGTAATTGTAAATCTGAATATATATACAGTATTTACAGTATATGGAGTGTATATATGTGTGTGTACCAGGGTCAATGTGGAAAGAAAGGTCCAGGTTCTTACTTATGTCTTATGTGAGTAACACTAGCTTACCTGATCCGGGGTTTTCTGGCCTGTCTTCTGCAGGGCGATGATAGCAGTACGGAGGGGGTAACCCCGGGCAGTGATGGTCCCCAGAAGCTCTCTCTCCTCTGGGCTCAGAGCTGATAGTAGGTCTGCTGACGAGTCCAAACCAGAAGAGTTGAGACTTCTACAGAAGTCTGGGCTTTCAGACTTCTTGGGAACAAAAGACTGTAATGAGTGTCTGTTTACATTGTCAGAGAGGCCAGCACTACTGGGTCAGATGGAATCTGATTTTAAGGTTCTTTTTGTAATGCTGTCAGCAGGTTTGATCCAGGATGCAGCTCTACTGAGAAAGACATTTTCAGAAGACTTGCACTTGCTAATCCTGATTTACTTTTTATAACCTGGCTTTTTCAGGGAGCACTTGCACTATTTTTACTGTGCAGATCCTGGTAAACATTTTTGAAAAAAAAAAAAAAAAAACCTGACATGGTTAGGGTTGATTTTCTCTTCTAGCTAACACATGGTTAATATTCATACAAAGAATTAAAAGACACTACAAGACTGCCTTATTGCCAACTTCAATATACAGTAAACTAATTCTGCACTGTCAGGTATTCAGGGTATATGTGATACCAGAGTTAGCCCATCTGTTCCTGGCTTATGTGTGGTGATTTATAGTAGGGCTCAGGAATACGTAATGCCCTGAGCTTTAGACTATATTCATAGTCTATTCCTGCAGACCACAGACGGCTATCTATACTCCAGATTATTAGCTTTCCCTCTCACTTATCAGGCAGCAGCCAACCATAGTTATTCCAGTTACTGGTGACATACAGTAAGGAATACAAATACTCTCTTGTTAAAATAAGGAATGCACAGCTCTATTATTATTGTTAGCTTTAGAGTGTCACCAGGGTGAAGTTATGAGATCAGTAGGAAGAGCAACACCTTTATATAAAGCCACAGAACCGAATAGGACTGCGTTTATTACAATGCCATATTCTTTAGCTGAAACTGGAAAATTAAAACATGAGGTAAATTCACAGTGACACATTAGATTTCCCTCTGGGTTGAGCAACTGTGAGCCATAGTTGCCCCAGGAAACACACCACTGCTGCCTTTTATGAAGATGCACGTCAAGAGTGTGTGCACAACATTTAGAAAATTGTTTTTTGACATTTGTGAATCAATTTTGAATCACAGTAGATAAAAATCTTAATTCTTATGTGACTCGATTTTTTTACCCACCTCTACTATTATTTATTATTATATACAGTATTAGTATTAGACATTTAATTTCTAATTTGCATTCTGGTAGTTCTTTTATTTATGTATAAATAACCACAAAACCACATTTCACAGTAACTCAACATGGTGTGGAATTTTCCTTGAAAGGCGAACATTTAACTCATTATTTATTCATCTATTGTTTATCCTTTTAAAATTCAGCCAATTCTGTGCTCTGAAGTGAAGAGAGGCACTTCTGAGGTCAGTTAGATTTCAGTTGGGGCCACTGCCCCCTGTGGCTCTGCCCCTGGATCCACCAATGGGTTAAACACATCCTAGAGCTTATTTTCTTCAAAATAACCGACTGCAATTTAAAATGATTGCTGTGAATCAAAATTGAGCTTACATTACGTTCCGTTATATTAAAATGTCCATCTCTTACCGCATGTGTTGTGTTGTGGTTGTTGATGCTGGGGAGCATGTCGACTGTATTGGCTCTAGTATTGGAGGCTCTGGTGTCAGGGGTCCTGTGTGAGGATGGGATCTTGGATAGGCTGTCTGTGTTAGGATCATGTTGTTTGGCACAGTCCAGCACTGAGACAGAGCACTGTCGTAGGTTCTTCCTGCGCTGGTGTGGTAGGCTGCTAAGGCAGGTTGGAGGGTTCAGAAGGTCTGGAACGAAGGCTCTCTGTGCTTTCCTCTGACCACGTTGACATGAAGCAACAGGACACCCACCACCTGAGCTGGCTTTGACTGACAAACATATCTTAGCACTGTCCCCCTCATCCTCAGAATCGGAGACCATAATCTTGGTGCGCAGGACTGCGGGGTTGAGGCTGTTGGAGCGCTGCCGAGGATTGGGTTCCCAAAAGTCTGAGCAGTGGCGGCTGGCCAGGCGGCTCTGCTGTGGGCTGCTGAACACCATCCAGTAAGGTGGACAGGATGGTAGGAGTCCTGATGGAGATGATGACAGCTGAGGCTGAAGCTGAATGGTGAACCGACTCTGCAGGCCAGTTAGCACCCAGTTCTCCAGACTGAACTCATACTGTCACATGAAGGAACAAACTGTTAGTGTTCTACCCAGCCAACTACGTAGCTTTCTCTTTTATCTAATTTTATGCAATTATTTCAACCCTCTTAGCTACATTAGCATGGCGGCTTCTTTCCAGGAATGTCAATGGAAGTCTGTTGATCAAGTGATTGTCTGAAATTAAATATTTCAATACCTGTTGCATGAATCACCATGACACTTCACTTTGCTGATCCCTGGACTTTTCATCTCAGCCAGCTTTAAATTTACAACAGTCAAGCTAGCAGACTGCGATTTCTTTTTTTTTGTCTTTTTTTTAGCTTGCATCTCTTGGTCTAGCTAGTCTAGTCTGGTTTTGTGTGTTAGCATTGATTGCATGATAGCTGTTATCAAGGAGACAAAGAGGAGACATCAGCAGGGACTGGAGAGGAAACTTCACCACCAACAGCACTAAAGATATGTGGCAGGTGATTCAAAATGTCACAGGCTACAAAAGCAGGAGCGCCCCAATCATAGTGCTAAATCACAACAAAAGTCAGCTCATGATTCCTTGCTTGAGCAGGTCTAGACCATACTCTTAATTAATCCATTTACAGAGACCCAAAATTTAACTGCTCTTCCTCAAAGTTCTGCAGAACATCTGCCCAGAATATTTCCCCACTCTCGCACTTCCATATGGACCATGCTGGACACAGATCCAAAATGCTGCAGCTTTCTTTCTCACAGGCTGGCCACACAGGATGCTTTTTGCAACTGGATATTGGACTTTCTCATGAGGAGACCCTGGAGTCAGGGGTGGCAGTTGCACCTCCTCTACATTAGTGATCAACACCGGAGCCCCCAAGGGCTGTGTGATCGGACCCTCCTGTTCACACTGTACACCTTTGACTGCACTCCCAGAAATCAAGAGAACTTTATTGATAAGTATGCGGACGACACCACCATCATCTGCACTATTATAAACAACAATGAGAGTTCATATCGGGTGGAAATCCAACAATCTTACAGAGTGGTGCACAGACAGAGTACACAGAGATCTACTGCTCAGCAAAACGGAGCTGATGGTTGATTGTTGATTAGCGAAAGGACGCCATTTACATCAGTGGAGCAGGTAAACAGTTTCAGGCTACTTGGAATTGCCACCACTGAAAACCTATCTTGGTCATCAGACATCACTCTTTGGTTAAAAAAACACAGAAAGGCTCTAATTCCTACAGAGACTTAGGAAGGCTAAATTTCGGAGCCTTATTTTGGTCAACTTTTACGGAGGAGCAAAAGACAGCATTCCAACTGGAAACATCACAAACTGGCATGTTTCATCGAAGCCCAGGACAGGAAGGCTCTACAGCCCACAATTTAAACCACCTAGAGTATCACTGGTACCATCTACAGAGCATCAGTGACATCAGTGAAGTGAGATGTCTGCACAGAGCTCAAATATACTAAAAGACAACACCCACCCAGCCACAGTCTGTTCATTTCTGGCATGTCTGGAAAAAGATACGATAGTATCCGCTGCCATACCACCAGACTAGAGAGCAGTTTCATTCCCCAGGCTGTGAGACTCCTCAATTGATCATCAACAAAATAGATATAGTGAAAAGGACTCAAACTTAGATTAGTTCTTTTTTAGACATTTTAATCTGAATGAAAGTGGTGAACTGTCCGAGAGCCACACTGCTAGCATCAACAAACAAAAATTAGCTTTACATTTGGATTTATACCGACAAATCATCCTGGAGGACAAGTAATAGTTTTATTGAGATTAATGACAGGTTAATGAGATTTAGTTCACTTGTTTGCAGCAGAAACAAGATTTGGCATTGATGTATCATCACCTTTAAGTTGATATGGTGAACATGTCAGCAAACATTGCTTATTCACAGTCCAGTATTAACTCTCATTTAGCTCTACTTGTGGTCTCTAACAACTCCCCGTCATGTCTCGTCTGTCTGATTTTAGCCTTTTTTACCTGATCTGTCTGGAGTTGTGCATTTGGGTTCCTAATCTAGTGTGTCTGACCTTGTCACTCCCGAGGGAACTGACTTTTTAGCTGTTACATGCTGCACTATTTTCACCTGCTGTTCTCTAATTGTCTGTCTGTTGTTTGCTGCTGGGTTGGTAGTGTAAAGTGGATCAGAGCTTTTCTCTAGTCACAGCTGTGTGCTGCAGCTGAAAATTATGCTGAGCGATAGGTGTCCGCATTAGTTTGAGGTGCTAGTTTTCAGTATTAAAGCTGAGCTAATTGATATTGTACTATTTACAATGGACGGAATAATGACCTGCTTTGTATTGATGAATCCACACACCTAACCAATTAGTCCACTCAGCTTTACAGAGCAGTTTTAGGATATCTCAGCTCAGTGTATAGATCAATACACAACAACAATTGTACTGTTTGGGATCACTCTTATAAAGTGAAAAAAGTCTTGCACACTCTGGCTCTGTATGCAGTTTTCTTTAATTAGATGACATTTCGGCCCTTGTTTTGTTTGAAATCCATTGTGTTGGACACAATGAAAAAAGTCATAGTCCTTTTATTGCTGACTGTACTGTATAAAACAACAACTAATTAACATTCTACTATATTGTAATACAGGATACTTGTAAAGACTGACATGACACGGTCATAACTATGAAGAACATTGAGTCTTTACAAAACTATTGTCAAGTCAAGTATCATTCGGTCAATAATGTCCCTCTTAATGAAATATTGACTTAATTGACAAATGTTTTTTGTTTTTTCAACCTGATATCAATCATGACAACATAATCTGCATGTTCTAATGATGTCATAGCGGGCTTAATTATCAAACATAATGGCACTTTTTAGCTTTATGTTTTAACATAACATTTACTGTCCTGTGGTTGGTTTTGGCACTGGCTGTCATGAGACCATTATAATTTTGTCAGGAATATTTTTCGCTACACTTACAAACTATAATTTGGATTTCCAAATTATAGTTTGTAAGTGTAGTGAAAAATATTCCTAGCACAGTATCAGTAAGTGTTATTAGACTGTTCATTGCTTTTGCAATGGTGGCATGGATAATGTTCTTGAACTGCCACGAAAGTAGTTAAATTTGGGCTTGTCGTTAAGATGTCATTAAACTTACAAACACCTAGTTTGACAATGACATGTTGAGTTGTCATGATAAAACCATAATAAATGTCAGCTTTGCATTAAAAGCAACATAACTGACTAAATGATGCCTAATGACAACAGTCATCACCAATCAAAAAGACTTCTTCATGTCCATGACAGGCGTTTATTGAAATTGCCTTGTCAGTGGTGTTGCGTCTCAGGTCAAAGCTACTGTCAACTTTACAGAAAGAGCATTAAAATCATATTTAACCAGATTGATTTGATGGTGCACGCATTATAGTCAGTTCATTATTCCAATAAGTCCAACATTCACTCTCTTTTAGTTCTGTTTTTGGTCTCTACCAACCCCCGAGGGCAATATACATAAAGATTGCTTATATAAATAGAATTATTTTGGCACCTTTAAAGATTCATGTCCAAAAAAATCACTTGTCTGAAGTCTGCAGCTCTTAATTTTTGTTTATTACACCATGTCAAATAAAAATGTGGGCTAATCATATATACACAAATGAATTTTACAAGCAATGTCATTTATATGTTAGGGTCTCGGCCTAAAAAAAGTGTGTTTGTACTCACCTCTGTCTCCCGCAGTATGGTGAGATAATCGGGGACAATGACTTTGATGTCTTCATTGACTTCTTGTGAGGCACCCTGTGGCATCTTCAGAGGGACACCATCCATACTGCTAAGTTAACTTAGACACACACACACACACACACACACACACACACACACACACACACAGAGAGAGAGAGAGAGAGAGAGAGAGAGAGAGTGATTTTTGATTTGATCTATTCTAAAAACCAATCAGTGTAATTACTGTATCACATCCATACATAAATACATGCACAAATGCAAACTGCACATATTTAAGAATGCACATTTTAAAAATGATCATGTTACTGTACACTTCACATATTTGCTCATTTCCTATTGCTTTTAAACCAAGACCTGATTGAAACATCTTCTCATTCAGCTTTAGCAGAGGTTTCCAAACTGTGAGCCATGCCTCCCCATGAGGGCATGGACGGAGACACACGAGCCACAGTTTGCATCAGAAATTGCACGCCAACTTCTGAGGAAAATCTGAACGCAAAACATGACACACATATTTAGATTTCAGTCTGACTAACACTACCCAAAGATACCATTATATTATCCTTCTACATAACATAAGATTAGATTAGAAATCATAGAAAAAATGCCCTTTATAACTTGCCTGAGGATCATCAGGTCTCACTATCAAAGTATGAAAGGTGTCTGTACATCCATGGGTTTACTGCAAAGAGGAACTGTGAATAACTACACTTAGAACACTCCTTATTCACAGTATAGTGTCATTGTGCACAGGACAATCTGACTGACAGCTTTGTCATTAATTCAACATTGAATTTCGTCCAGAAAGGTTGCTATATGGTTGAAGGTTTTTTTGTTTGTTTGTTTGTTTTATTTAAACAGGAGTCGAGGTTTCAATGTTGGGAATAATGCCATTGAATGAATATTGTATAAGGGTAAAATTTTCGTTGAAATACTAACATTTAATCAAGATTGTCTTAACTTTCCTGCCAAAATGTGTGCAGTAAAAAAAAAAAGTAGTATGAGGGATTAGCTGTTGACAGACACACACACAAACAGCTGGATACACACACAACTTGACACACGATCCCCTCCTGGCTTGGACCTAGTGGAAATAATGAAGTGAGGGCTGGGGAACCAATAAAGAACCTCAGAGGAGGCTCGTCCATTGAGGCAGAGGAGGTTGCTCCTCCTCTATAATAAAAATCTCTAAAACATAGAGAGATTAGGTGAAATTACCCATTTTTCAAATCTCATACATCACATGTCTTTTATGAAATAATTTCTCCCCTTTCTCTGGAGAAAATCCATTACTGAAATTCTGAGGGCAGGCAAGAGGAGAATAGGCCAAATGGATTACTCAAAATTCCTTGACGATGATTTTGAGAAGAAAGAATGGGTGAACCATGCCTTTAAGGTGCTGAAAGATGCACAGGGGAACGTCATGAAATGGCAGCTATTATTGCCAATGAGGGTGATTGGACAAAGTAAACAGATTACATTCTACACAGCTTGTGGGATGTCCTAACCTAAACAGGTGGTGTCTGTCTGTTGTTTCTAATTCTGGCCTCTTGTAAGTTGAGACTCATCTCCCCAGTGACATTTTTGCTGCTCTTCCACTGATAAAAAAAACAGCACCTAAGCAACTTTACATATCTAATGTCATCAGTCTGCATTAAATGACAGTGTGGAGATGTAGAAGAGGACTTTCTTTGCTTCTGGAGCTGCAACAATTATTTGACGAGTTGTCAACAAGTTAATAATCACCAACTATTTTGATATCAAATAAATCGGTCTTAGTGATTTAAAGAAAAGTGAAATGGAGAAAAAAATAGAAGAGTTAAATGTGAATAATTTTCTGATTTCTTTCCTCCTCTATCACCTGCTGCACCCATTTTATTCTACTCTGCCTCCGATCTGCGGGTCACGCCTCTGCCAGAGTAGGTTAAACATGCTGACCCTAAAGTGATTGTCTGTATCCACATATGAAATAGTGTTTTAAACTGGTGAACAATGCCGAAATGAGTTAATACACATGACACATTACGTTACACTCCGTTGTGGTTTCAGTCATTCCGTTAGTGCGGTCAGTTTATGTACATGATTGGCCACCAACAGGCTGCATTTTCTTTTTTTTTGACACCTGCTGCAGTCCACACCGCCACAGCCTGAACACACTACCCTCACTCAAATGAATTGAAGGACCTGCATATTCGCCACAAAGCTGGATTTGGTCTAAATGCAGCCTTACACTATCTGCTCTCTCTCTCTCTTTAACTTGACCACATTCTCTACACGCAGCACACACGTGTGTTTATTTCAAGCTAACTAGCTTTGCTGTGATTGCTGCAGGCAGCAAAGAAACAGATTGTTGATAGTACATCAGAGCACAGAGGCCGAGGAGTATGTGGTTGTTCAGACTGACCAGTCTGCAGTGATTTACCTCCACCTTTTAGTTTTGGATCAGTGTGCCTCAAAAGACAACAAAACAGGACAGCGCAGAACAGTTCTTTTGGTACCTTCCACATTTTTTTACAACGGAAATGCAGAAATAACCCTATGGCCACTATATACTGCCAGAAATTGCGCACATTAAATCTCAGTACCTGCGAGCAACCATCCTCGCACTGAGGATTTCTGCTCCACAAGCTGACAGAACAGTATCTGCAGCCGAGACTCCATCCTCGCGAGGGAGCATATCTGATCCATGATCATGCGGCTGTGAGGAGCAACGCTTGGCCCTCTCTACGCACACTCCTCTGATCCCACTCTCGCTGGCCTGTAGAGTCTCTGCTTGCTTGAGAAGTTGACTTTTGACAGTGGAGGCGGGACAGTGGCTGATATCTTTTCTCTTTGATTGGTCACTCTGATTGACAGCTGCCTGGGACAACAGCCATTTCATGGGCTCATCATGTCAGGACAAGCAAGTCTTACATTAATGTTAACATCCTTCAGAGATCCGATTTTAATATTGTTTCAAGGTATTGACTAATACCAGCTAAAGATTTGATGGTAGAAAAGCTAACATCACCTTGCAAAGTTTGCCACAGGCCTCACATTAGTGTTTGCTAAAGCTAGCTGCCTAATCCCTAACATTAGCTAGTCTCTACTGATTCACACACCAGCATAAACACTCACATTAAAGCCCAACCATAATGCAGTTTGCCTATTTACCTAGCAGCACAGCCCTGGTGGAACAGTGTTTCTCCATCATGAACAATGCTCTGACAGACAGTGGTGGAGGAAGTGTTCATATGAGTTACTTCAGTAAAAATACTAATTCTTTAAGTGTTACCATTACTTATACCATATGGCTGTCCTGCGAGAACCACTGTAAAAAGTCATCTTCTTATGGTGTCAGAAAAGCAGCCTGTTTTCAGGTTTTGTGACGCTGCATTTTCCAGTTAATCCAACACGGTTTTAAGAGTTTTTTCATCTTAAGCAGTAAGAAAATGTACTTGAATTACAGGAGGTTCTCCGTGCAAAAAATGTCCCCTGTGACTGTTTTGACAGTTGTGCTGTGACTATTATACACTGCTCAAAAAAAAATTAAGGGAACACATCACACATCAGATCTTGTCGAACAAATTATTCAAGTTGAAAATCTTTACTGGTGTACATTGTATAATTTGTTGAGAACAAAATGACATAACAATGGTCAATGGAAACCAAATTCATATCAAATCTGGATTCAAAATCACATCAAAAATCCAAGTAAAAAACTGATATCACAGGGTGATCCAACCCTAGCATGCCTGTATGCATTCCCGACACCATCTGGGCAAGCTCCTGATGAGTCCATCAAACATTTTGTGCATTGACTCTGATCCGCAAAAGACACAAAACCAACTCAAGGGAGCGTGCAAACTTTTTTGCAAGTAGATTTACATCCAGCTGTGAGCGACCGAGTGACACACAAACACAAGAGGGATCTGCCAGCACTAGTGATTTGAAACTTTGAAACTCACAGCTGGATGTAAATACCAGTGTGTATCTATCACGAGTCTCGTTCATGTTGTCTGGCGTGGCTTCCGTAGTTGAATCGGCTGTGAGGGAGACTCGCGTGCCTCCAGGCAGATGTAGCATAGTGACTGTTTAGGCTAGAAAAATGTACTAAATGATGTTGTTTCGAGTAAAGTCTGGATGTCGCCACTTCAGGACACTTGGATTGCAGTGGACGATCAGTATGGAGGAATATTTTAAAGTTTTTGTGTAGTTTTATGGACCTTTTCGTCTCGGACACCATTGACGACCGTTATATGGATTTTTGCTGCAGGAGGGAACCACCACGGGTCTCCAGCTGCACTATGAGGAATAAGAAACCACACCGGACTTCTCATCAGCATGAGGGTGAGTCGATAATGACTGAATTTCATTCTAGAGTGAACTATTCCTTTAACCTCTGCTCCACTGCAACTTCTGTAATCCATGGTGATACATACGTTGGAGGGACAAGTGAGGAAATGAGCAGTTATTGCTAGAAATGTAACAATATTTTGAATTTTGCGATAAAAAAAATCTCTCAACACCATTGTGGAACTCATGGATATCGCCTCCGGCTGTCTGATGGCAGGCTGCCAGGCAGACAGTTCAAGCACCACACTGGAGTTTCATTTACAATTTTGTATGCTGTTTCTTAAAATCACATATAATCATAAATATTAATATAACTTCACTTCTGACAAAATTTTCTGCGAGAAATCAACTGTGTAGATTTCAAATCTAGGCAGTTTTACGAAAATTGATGGCGAATGGAAAATGTCCTCCAACGTTTTTTGGAGTTGTGTAGCTGCATAAGTGCCTGCAGGGGAAGCTAACTAGCCAGCCAGCTAACTGCCTCGAGGGGTTGGCTTACAGACCCCTCTTTCCCCGGTCACACAGACCACTGCTGTTAGGATCTGCAGAGCTTCGTCTATTTCCCCTTGTTTCTCCTGTGTTTTTCCCCCTCCCTTCTTATGTATGTTTGTCTCCCTCTGTCTGTCAGTGTTTGTCTCCGGCTGCTCATCAGCCAGACTCCTCTCACCTGCTGCTCCACACACCTGCGGTGCATCTGCACTGATCACCAGTTACCTGTCTTAAGCCGGTCTTTCCCCTCCAGTCTTCGCCAGTTTGCTGTGAAACCTTCCGTGGTAACACCAAGGCCTCGCTTTGAGTATATTCAGCTCTGTTTTTTTTCACCTGCCTAAAACCTGCCTTTTTTCCCTCTGTGCTGCAGACCTGCCACACTCACCAGCCCGTCCAGTCACGCCCAGCCTCGCTTGTTGTTTTGTCTGAACCCCTGCTCTGGACTTTCAGCTTTGGACTTTCTGGGAACTGCTGCTGCCTCATTTTTTGAATGAATAGTTTTCTTCTAAACTCCTGTTTCCGGTGTCTGCATTGTGGGTCCAGTTTTTGAATACTGCTTGAGTATAACAACCGCAGCCAACACAGTAATGACTTCAGCAACATATCTGTCTACTGTATCATATTTATTCTGTTTATTTTCCATTATTGAAGTTAAGCACTGCTTCAGGTAAACTTAATGAGATAATGTAAATAGCCAGACAAATCCCCCTCATCCTCCTGGCTCTTTTTCTTTGCAGATGCCTCCACAGCTCAGCATCTGCTCTTCTGCTTCTTGTTAAAGCATTCCAACAGTAGCTGCAAACATTGCTTTGTCCATCTTGTGATTGACAGTATACTGATTGAGTAGGCAGTACATTAGCATGTGATTTTTGAACAGCTACGGTGGTTAAAAGTCAGTTAGCTAATAGCTAGCCAGAAGTGGGTGCAGAAGTGCTAGACAGGAAGCCTCACACAAAAACGGAGACTGGTTGCACTGGTCTCTGGCTCCTTATTTCCATTGAAAATAAGGTGAATAGAGAGTCAAAGAGCATTTCTACAGCAGTCATGTACTGAGACGAATACATTTTTGATCCCATTAGAATTGTGCCATGAATTACACACATGATGTTTGTGAATTAAAAAGATAATTTTATAAACTCACAATAAAACTGCCCATATTGACAACTGCAATAATGTTAAAGGGTAGTTCAGCAGGCAAGCTAAAATAATTTACACCCTCTACAATGTTTAAGTTATGGGTTTTGGGGAACGTTCAATGATACGACTTTCCATTAGTTTTATAACAAACTGTGACTTTATCAAGATGTAAAAATATCTTTTAAATTGACACAAGCATCATATGCGTAATTCATGGCAGGATCAAAAAATGCGTCTCTCTGTGCACTACCATGCATATGTTTTACTGGAACCAAGGTATGAAATACCGAGAAGAAAATATTTCACAAAGCTATTGCAGCTCTTTATGATGAGACAAGAGGAAAGGTGGAGGATGCACTCCAGTCTGCACAGAGAATTGTGCTCACCTGTGATGGATGGACTTCATGGGCCAAAGAGTCCTACATGACAATCACGGCCCATTTTATTGATAATGAGTGGGAAATGCACTCCTACGTGCTGTAAACAAGGGGTATGCACGAGGCTCATACCAGTGCTAATCACCACTCAGAGAAGTGCACTCACCGTCTATCTGTTCACACATGTAACATAAACAAACCTATCTCCATTTGGAAAGCTGGAAATCAGATTTATCTTCCCAGGTAAGTTACACAATGATACATGTGTGTTACACAATAAATAGTGAATCATGTGCAGGTAAAGGATCAGAGATTATACAAATACTGTTTCCTAAACAAGACATTTCATGTTGGAAGCACACAAACACTTGCCTTTGAGACATACTGTGTATAGACGTGATGAGGTAAATCTGCTCTGTTCTTAATGTTCTTAACACACCAACAAGCCAGATGGTCCAGAACTAACAACAGCAGAGAGGACACATGGTCCTTAAGCTCTTAGTCTCAGATGTGCAAAACCCACATGCTTTATTACATGTTAATGCTAACTATATAACATTTTAAAATGTGTCAAACATGTTATTATTATGATGATTATTATAGCCTCCAGCTTGAAGCAATAGTATTTCACTAGTAATATTTTCAAAAATTTGGAGTAATGGGTGGTATTTGGTAGATAAAAGGCCATGCAATATATGGCATAGACTAATCTTTCAATTACTGTTGTGTTACAGGTAAATTGTACAATTAATTGTACTTCAGAAACTCTACATTTGAATGTTTTAATAAAACAAATAGCAACCTACCTATGCTGTATTGGAGGTACAGACAGACTGCCAGGTGTATCCTCTCTCGTATGTGTGTGAAGAAGAGACTGAGACTGCAGTTTAAATTAGAGGATAGCCACTTGGAGCACTAATCTACTGACCCACAGTAACCCACATCAGCTGATTTACTGTCCTCACACACACACAGACACACGTCTGTAAGCTCTCTTTGTGAGGACACTCATTGACATAATGTATTTTTTTCATGGCTGATACCAATATTTGGAACCAATATGCATTTACAGTAAATACGAAAAACGTAGAATTTGAGATAGCTCAAACTCAGCTGATAATCCTGTAAGCATTTGTTTGATTAAAAGTTTTCTGAAAAATAAAACTGCCTTTCAGAATATTATATTATACTATTGGATTATAATTAATAATAGATTCATGTGTTCATCATTTTAATGTTGCAACAGGTTAAGATAGCTGGATAGCTTAATCTATACAGTAACAGTACAGCAATTTATTGGTTGATTTTTATTTAATATTAATCTGAATCAGCACAGTAACTAATAACTAGTTATTAAATACATTTAGTGAAGTAAAAAGTACAACATTTGCCTCCATAATGTAGCAAATAGAAGTATAAAGTAGCAGAAAATGGAAATATTCAAAGTAGGGTTACTCAAATACCTCAAAGCTGTACTTGTACTGTATTTGAGTATAAGTACTTTAATCCACCACTGGGTTTAACAGAGAATGTTATGTCTATAGTAACTAACAATAATGCTGTGTTCAGACCAAACGCAATGCTAATTATTCGCGTCTTCTTCTTTGAGTCTAATCGCCCCAGTTGGCAAGAATAAAGCAACGCAATTTCCTGCTTGACGCGACTTTTGCTTTTGACACCAAAACTTGCATCAAGTGAGTATTCGCATGAGTTCAAAATATTGAATTCAAGCAAAATGTTCATGTGATGCTGTGTCGAAAGGCAATGGGCATTGATGTTCACACTGACATCATGACGTCCACTTCGCTGATGTCCAGACATTCATGAACAACACTGGAGTAGAGGATAATAATCACTAATCAACGCAGTTTGTGGACACCCAGAGCTGTACGATAGGACACCTACTCATACCGAGACAGGACAAATAAGGAGCTGCCGTTGAGGGAAGTGAGCTAGAAAGTAAGACTACCTGGTAAGTTTTGGAAATACGTCTCAGCACAGCATAGCCCAGATTGATCAAACTCCATTTAGGGAACAAGCATTGTAAAAGTTGTTTGCTTGTCATCTGGCCGACAGACCTGACAAAGCATGAATTAAGGCTTTTTACGAGGCGCCAATATGATTTTGTTATTTGATTTATCGCAGTCAGATCACAGAGAAATCTCCTTGTTTGGGTTCATACTTATGTGGTTCACAGTTATTTTAATTTGCGTTACTCTTGCGAGTAGACACAATTAAAATGTATAACCCTGCGATCAAACTCATGCGAGTGACGCAAATATTTTCTCCGCGTTTGATCTGAACAACACATAATATTCTGCACCACTGTTCCAAGCAACAGTCAGAGACAGCTTCAGGAGACACTTCAGTAACATTGGTACAGTATGACTGGCTGGCTAAATAGTGGGCCAGTCAATGAAGTTGTTGAATTTTGCCAACGCTGCCATTAGCATACGTTATTTGCTAGCGCTACATACAGCATGTTAAAACACCGACTCATACAGGCGTGTAACGTTACATCTGCAGTGTGGAATATAAATAAGTTCCAGTTGTTACTGGCCCCAATGTTACTCAAAGCTATAACATTAGCTGTTGGTACAGAAATATACTCTGTATTATCTTGTTATTGGTATCTCTAGGCTAACGTTATCACTTGTATAACTGTTGTGGAATTGCGGCTCGCTTGACCATTCAGGAGAGATGAAGAAGACTCAGAGACACCAATGACTTAAGTTGAAGTAGTTTATACAAACTTGATCAAGGAGGAACAACATAATAGTACATCTGTCTGCACAGAGCAATATCATGTTAATCCTAACAAGTCTTCCCAAATGCTCAAATTATATCTACAGCTTCAGGAAGCATCCCTCCCATACACGGTTATCTGTTTAACAACATAGCAAGGGGGGTGAATGCAGAGTATCTCACCTCTAGCCAGAGGAATAGGAGGTAAATAGGTGACAGACACTAAGTCTGCTAACATAGATAGACCGAAGGCCTCCTTACGAGTTTTACGCAAACAGTCAGCTTTGCCTTGGCTTACTAACCAGTGGCACACTAGCGTTAGGAAGTTATCTCTCTCACAGCTACTGCCAGTTGTGCGGCCTGTTTGGCAGTTTGATTATACAGAGACTATGTGTCATATATTTGTTTGTTATGTTTTCTTTTCATTTGTGAAGCACTTTGTAACTTTGTGAAGAAAAGTGCTATATAAATAAAGTTTATGATTATTATAATTATTATTATTAAATTATTACAATGTCCTATTTATGGGAGAAAAATGTGATTTTAAATTGCCATATCGATGAGATAAAATTACAGGTCTGTTTGACTTACGTTTGGATGTGGTGTCATTATCAAACTTAGCCTGATCCTTGGTTGATATGGCACACTAATTAACTGATAACATTTTAAAATGGGACTTCATATCAAAATGGGTGCCAACCCCTGGTGTAAAGGATTGTGATGTTTTATCTCAAATACCTGCTGTCTTACCTTCTTAATGCTGCTCCGCCAGCTCACAGGAGTTTTTCCCCTATATCTGCCGTGTGTCTGCGTCTGTCAGCAGCACAAAGCCTTCAGTGTTGATTGGCTATTACTCTGTGACTTGTAACCAATCAAACAGTGTTGTGGGCGGGACATTACATGAGACTTCATCGGTCCGTGCCCCAGAGAGGCGAATGCAGACACAGGGGCAGCTGCAGCAGAGCGGTAGCCCACTTTTTAATAAACAGCTATTTTGGCATTCGGATAAATAAAACCCTGACACAGATAATCGGCAAAATGCCGGATATCGGCACCAATAATCAGTTCACCCCTAACCTACCCCAAACTTAACCATTAAAAAAGCTTCATACAAAACCCCAGAACACTCCAAAAGTGCATACAAATTAATAATAAATAAAAGATTACAGGCCTATGAAAATGTTTTGCCTTTATTATAGAAGTGCAATTAACTAACTACTGAAACTAAAGACACTTAAACTGCTAGTAAAAGGTTTGTTTTTGGCATAAACAGAACACTAATCAAATAATAGAGGGTGGGCTATCCGTTTGGATAGCTATGGCTAAAGAAATTGTGTATGCGTTCTTGAACGTTGATGAAATTGAAGCAGAAGAGATCCCCCTACCTTTCCATGAAGATGGACTGGAACGGAGAAGGCGATATGTGTTATGAAGATATTGAAAATGAACCAGAGCATATGGCCACTTTTACTGTCCATTTAGTCCAGTGCTTTGTATTTTTCTCTGATCGCCGTCCAGTGAAAACCACGTATCTTCATGTGTGATGATTCTCAAGTTAGCAGTTAATAATGGGTTTAGAAATTCTCCTACATCTAAGGCAAATTAAAACACTCTAACAAATCATTTGAATAACCTAGGAATTTTACTCTCACAAAGTTTAAAACAAGGTTGTATTTTTATTATCCCATATAAAGATGACATTGTGGAGATACATGGTTTTCATCGGTCAGCAATAATTTCTTGATGAGATGTATCAAAAAGACAGACACAAATATCGTTTTAACATTTTTAGTTTGTGTTGCTTTCTTTAAGTAACTCAATCATTTCTTGTTGCTGCTTCCCAATCTCCTTTAACTGGGTTAATATTTCACCCATGCATGTCAGCATTTTCTTTTCAAATCCCCTTCTTCTCTCCTTCAGTCTCCTCCACCTTGCCAATTCCGGCCTCGTCAGGGATTCTAGAGCAGCTGTCCTCCGTTAAGCATGGGTCTGATAGGTATCATGAAATGATGGTCGACTGTTGCCCTTTGTTTTGCTCTTTCTTGTCCAGGTGCTTGTGTGGCAGTTGTGGCAGTGGCAGTTGAGGGACCAGGCTGCTGATCTTCAATGTCACATGGTTGGTCCACAGATGGAGATTGGGAGTTTGACTGGGGAAGAGTGGTATGGAAATATGGTACCCGGTGGTGCACTCCCCACCCCAGAGCCACCAAATATTTTGTTCATTTGCTGTAAGGACACAACAGAATTTCAGTCAAAATCAGACATTTCATTTAGATTGTTGTGATAATTTCCCCCCCTTCACCAGTGTTGCAACTATGAAGCACTGATGAAGCCCCATAGTTAAATTGTGGGTGGCAAAATACTGAACAGGACAAATGGGACATTGATACTCTTCAGAAAGTCCCACTAAAATGTAAGATGTACATACAGAGCAAGCACTTACCAAGTAATATTCCCAGGTAATCCTGCCTTCTCCTGTTGCCTGAGAACGGTCTTTGGCCCTTTTGTATGTAGTTTTTCCTTATTTTGTCATTTGTCAATGTGTATCCTTTTACAATAAAGGCTTGTTCCAGTTTCATGAAAAAGCTATTTTGTTCTGGTAGTATAGCTGTTGTCCTGGTCAGCTCAAGTAGTAATAATGTGGTCCTGTGTTTGAATTCTGTTAAAGCATTGTAGTATTGTTAAAAACATTCATATTGTACTCTAATCCATATGTGGCAGGTTGAGTGCTGCTCCACCTCCACTCAATCATTTTCACCTGTGCCTGATTGCACAGTGGGCCACCTGTTAATTGGTCGCGCTTCGCCGGTGCGCACACTATTGTCCTGCGTTCACCGTGAGAGGGCTCCTTCTGGCGTGCTCTGGTTGGTTGCATCGAGCAGGGATTTGTATGCGAGTGCTGCTATACTTATACTCTGTATTTATTTTATCGTGTATCATGGTGTTACAGCTGCAGTGATTTTGTGGCTTTGCAGCGGTGTCGGCCGTGCTTTCTGGTGCAGCTTTGTGAGGGCCTGGACCTTATTTCTAGCATAAAATATGGTCATTTACTCACCCAGATAACTTTGGTGTCATTTGGCGTCGTTCGGACGAAATTAGATCCAGTGTAGCGCCGATATATCCATATAATGCGAGTGATCCAGGCACCGAAGCACAGCCTCTATGAGCATTATCTGCCACGAAACTAGTTCATTTCACCAATATTTTGGTGCTAGTGCTATTCCCCTCTGAGTCCGGGCTCGTCTGTTGTCAACATCCGGGGTCTGTAGGTTGACCTACTACCTCTGACCTGGAAGATGTCATCTCTGAGCTGCGCGCGCACCCGCGACAGCCGGCTTGTTTACCTGTAGCTGCTACTGCTAGTTTGACCCCGGATGTTGATAACAGACAAGCCCGGACTCAGAGGGGAATAGCACTAGCATATCATGACAAAATATTGGTGAAATGAACTAGTTTCGTGGCAGATAATGCGTTATATAGAGGCTGTGTGTCGCTGCCCCGTCACTCGCATTATATGGATATATCGGCGCTACACTGGATCTAATTTCATCCGAACGACTCCAAATGACACCAAAGTTATCTGGGTGAGTAAATGATCATATATTATGCTAGAAATAAGGTCCAGGTTGTAAAAAACGGTAGTTATCCTTTAAGCTGTCTTCGCTCGGGTAAGCTGGCTCTTTTGAAACTGACGTCTGCTAACTTATTAGCCTTGTGTTGAGTTGTCCTGCTCTCTGTCCTGCTGTAGCTGCTGAGACCACAGCTTGTCTCTCCTCTTCCCCCTGCACTCTGTGTGGGGCTGCGCTGCCACGGCTCGGTGACGTGGACTACCAGCTGGGCATCGCAAAGGACAGCTGTCCAGAGGCCCCCCCAGCCCTGGTGCCAGTGCCGGCCTGACCAATTTTGTGCTCTAGGCAAGATTTGGCTGGCGCCCCCTTGCATCGCAGTCAATTTTACAATTAATTTTCATACACTCACACAGAAACTACATGTATGTAAGATTTTATTTCTTTTAAGTCAAAAATATCACACCAAATAAAAACAGTCTGTATTCTTTGGGAGGAAACCTTTTGCAGCAGAAGCAGTGCAAGCTATCACTTTTTTGAATACATCAGCCAGCTTCTTTTGATTTCTTCCCCACTGACTAAGACTCTGGTAAAAAAGTCATGTGGACACTTTCTCCCATCTTTGTTTTTGGGAAATGTGTAACTGTTTATTTGAAATGGTCCTCTGTGAACTAGCTCCTTTCTTTGTCAGTTAGAAGAGATGGCCAGTCAGCAAACTTATCTGGCAACGCAGATCTCATTTAATAAATGCAATCCAAATTTCTAATGGTATTAAGATATCATACTTTTCTTTTCTTTCTTACTCACCAGTTCTCAGTCTTTCAGCAGTTTCTCTGCTCACTCGTAGTTGAATGGCACCTTTGTCGTCTCTCATGGTAATTATGACCTTCTCCATTGTTGCTGGTCAAAACCGGGTTCTGCAGGTGCCTTATATACCCAGCTGCATTACAAGACCTTCTTACCACACACCTGCTTGAAATTGAGCAGATCTACTGTGTGGGAACCCTCATAATTGTGAAAAGATTGTGCCCATCACAGTGATTGCTGTTGTATGTTTTGGTGATTTTGCTAATGATGTCATTCAAGAATGTATTTCTTACGCTTTACTGCAATTGTCCAATAAATAACCAATATATTTATCAGAACTGAAGTTT
Source organism: Pagrus pagrus (assembly GCF_965226575.1). NCBI lineage: Eukaryota > Metazoa > Chordata > Actinopteri > Spariformes > Sparidae > Pagrus > Pagrus pagrus. Next base: position 2,319,229 of record NC_140185.1, on the reverse strand, counting down.
GACTCTGAATATTTTTTCTTTAGCAGTAACTGTTACGTGATATGTAGCCAGAGAATAATGGTCACTTTGCACATAAATTCCACTGTTAATCCTCTTAATGGGCATATACTATACTATACATTTACTATTTAGTCTCACAAATGTACCAAATAGAAATACAAACTTTGTACCAATGAATTGATCATACTTTTTAGGTTCACCGTTTTGAGGTCATACAAAGTGGATTTTTCTAAAATGATAACTACTTGGTCTAAATTTGTCAATCATAACTTTTAATTTGTTTTGTTTTGAGGCCACTGTTATGATTGAGGTGAGAATCAGAATGACTGGGCAGATGTTAGCCCTTGGAAGTCATATTTATTGAATAAGAATTTCCTACAAAGTAGATTTATGTAAAGGCACTGTCATTTATTAATCATACAATCCCTAAATGTAAGAAATTGAACTACTGAATTAACAGTCCAAACTTTCTCACTGCTACATATATAGGCTACACATGGGGAGGACAAGCAGCAAAGGTTTCTTATAATCTTTATTTATTGATGTATTTATATGTGTAATTATATACAGTATGTGGGAATATTCAACCCTTTGTTCTTTTTGTCTACCTTGTAAAGCACTGATTGCTCGTTTTGATAAGTGTTATATAAATAACCTTTATTATTATTATTATATTATCAACCATACAAAATATGTTTGTTAACAGATTAAACCTTCATTGCACAACATGAGATTCATATAATCTAGCATTAAAAATAACAATTACACAGAAAATTAGGATTTTCGACAAAACGTAGTGTTTGTAGTCCTAACTAAGAGCCAATCAGCTCTTTTATCAGGCGACAGCATGGCGTTTCCCATCATGCCCTGAGGTCTTGCATCGGTGGAGAGCAACTGCGGCGCCTGGCTCTAAAAACTGCGGCCGCCTTGATCTCGTGAGGTTATCATGACAGGTGTCGTGCCAAAAAGTGATCGTCTGCCAGAATTTGACTTCCGGTCGCGGGAGCGCGCACAGCAGCCCGTTGAGCGGTAGCGTTTAAACGTCTGGTTTTCTCTGGATTAAACGGTCATAATATGCAGATACACACATCTGTACGTCCGCAATTATAGCAAAGGTATGTGTCTTAGAAAGTGTAACGTTTGTTGTTACGTAATTATCACAACTGTGACCTAAAGAAGTGTAGTTTGTAGCGAAATCAGCCCTGACAATTACGTGATAGACATGTCTCTATGTGCTGGGTATGTCTGATGCCTTTGTTTAGCCCTGTTTTATGAATTAGACTGTAATGAATGTGATTTATAGGTGTGGATTTTCAATAAAGAAATGATCACTTTTGCAAGTATCCTCGTGACTCTGCATGATCTTTTATCTGATCTGGGCTCTACATTTGCTTCCCATGTTTGGATGTGTCTTGTATATCTAATATTCTTGTTTATGCCTAATATTTGGAGACAATACTATGAAAGACATGATTCGGGAGGGTCACATAAGCCTATAAACTAACGAACAGTTTTCACCTGCCAAAAAGGGATTGAAGGCCATATAGGCTACAGTTACTGAGAGGTTATTTCTGCCTAAATATGACTTGATCTCTTTCTTGAGCTTCATAATATAAAGATCTGAGCTCACAGGACAGCTTGAAATTCTTTTAAAGGACCATTACAACACAAAATAGTCGTTTTTCACCTGCCAAAAAGTGATTGAAGGCCATATACAGTTACTGAGAGGTTATTTCTGCCTAAATATGACTTGATCTCATTCTTGAGCTTCATAATATAAATATCTGAGCTCAAGAGACAGCTTAAAAATCTTTTAAAGGACCATTACAACACAAAATGGGCCTTTTCACCTGCCAAAAAGTGATTGAAGGACATATGCAGTTACTGGGAGGTTATTTCTGCCTAATTATGACTTGATCTCATTCCTGAGCTTCATAATATAAAGATCTGAGCTCACAGGACAGCTTGAAATTCTTTTAAAGGACCATTACAACACAAAATGGGCCTTTTCACCTGCCAAAAAGTGATTGAAGGACATATACAGTTACTGAAAAGTTATTTCTGCCTAAATATGACTTGATCTCTTTCTTGAGCTTCATAATATAAAGATCTGAGCTCAAGAGACAGCTTAAAAATCTTTTAAAGGACCATTACAACACAAAATGGGCCTTTTCACCTGCCAAAAAGTGATTGAAGGCCAAATACAGTTACTGAGAGGTTATTTCTGCCTAAATATGACTTGATCTCTTTCTTGAGCTTCATAATATAAAGATCTGAGCTCAAGAGACAGCTTGAAATTCTTTTAAAGGACCATTACAACACAAAATGGGCCTTTTCACCTGCCAAAAAGTGATTGAAGGCCAAATACAGTTACTGAGAGGTTATTTCTGCCTAAATATGACTTGATCTCTTTCTTGAGCTTCATAATATAAAGATCTGAGCTCACAGGACAGCTTGAAATTCTTTTAAAGGACCATTACAACACAAAATAGTCGTTTTTCACCTGCCAAAAAGTGATTGAAGGCCATATACAGTTACTGAGAGGTTATTTCTGCCTAAATATGACTTGATCTCTTTCTTGAGCTTCATAATATAAAGATCTGAGCTCAAGAGACAGCTTGAAATTCTTTTAAAGGACCATTACAACACAAAATGGGCCTTTTCACCTGCCAAAAAGTGATTGAAGGCCAAATACAGTTACTGAGAGGTTATTTCTGCCTAAATATGACTTGATCTCTTTCTTGAGCTTCATAATATAAAGATCTGAGCTCACAGGACAGCTTGAAATTCTTTTAAAGGACCATTACAACACAAAATGGGCCTTTTCACCTGCCAAAAAGTGATTGAAGGCCAAATACAGTTACTGAGAGGTTATTTCTGCCTAAATATGACTTGATCTCATTCCTGAGCTTCATAATATAAATATCTGAGTTCAAGAGACAGCTTGAAATTCTTTTAAAGGACCATTACAACACAAAATGGGCCTTTTCACCTGCCAAAAAGTGATTGAAGGACATATGCAGTTACTGGGAGGTTATTTCTGCCTAATTATGACTTGATCTCATTCCTGAGCTTCATAATATAAATATCTGAGTTCAAGAGACAGCTTGAAATTCTTTTAAAGGACAATTACAACACAAAATGGGCCTTTTCACCTGCCAAAAAGTGATTGAAGGCCAAATACAGTTACTGAGAGGTTATCTCTGCCTAAATATGACTTGATCTCTTTCTTGAGCTTCATAATATAAAGATCTGAGCTCACAGGACAGCTTGAAATTCTTTTAAAGGACCATTACAACACAAAATGGGCCTTTTCACCTGCCAAAAAGTGATTGAAGGCCAAATACAGTTACTGAGAGGTTATTTCTGCCTAAATATGACTTGATCTCTTTCTTGAGCTTCATAATATAAAGATCTGAGCTCACAGGACAGCTTGAAAGTCTTTTAAAGGACCATTACAACACAAAATAGTCGTTTTTCACCTGCCAAAAAGTGATTGAAGGACATATGCAGTTACTGGGAGGTTATTTCTGCCTAATTATGACTTGATCTCATTCCTGAGCTTCATAATATAAATATCTGAGCTCACAGGACAGCTTGAAATTCTTTTAAAGGACCATTACAACACAAAATGGGCCTTCTCACCTGCCAAAAAGTGATTGAAGGCCAAATACAGTTACTGAGAGGTTATTTCTGCCTAAATATGACTTGATCTCTTTCTTGAGCTTCATAATATAAAGATCTGAGCTCACAGGACAGCTTGAAAGTCTTTTAAAGGACCATTACAACACAAAATGTGCTTTTTCACCTGCCAAAAATTGATTGGAGGCCAAATGCAGTTATTGAATGGTGATTTCTGCCTAAAAATGACTTGATCTCATTCAAGAGCTTCATAATATAAACCCTCGAGCTCACAGGACCATGTGGAACTCCTTTAAAGGACCATTACAACACAAAAAGTGCTTTTTCACCTGCCAAAAATTGATTGGAGGCCAAATGCAGTTATTGAATGGTGATTTCTGCCTAAAAATGACTTGATCTCATTCAAGAGCTTCATAATATAGACACTAAAGCTCACAGGGCCATGTGGAACTCTTTTAAAGGACCATTACAACATAAAATGTGCTTTTTCACCTGCCAAAAATTGATTGGAGGCCAAATGCAGTTACTGGTAGGTGATTTCTGCGTAAATATGACTTGATCTCATTCAAGAGCTTCATAATATAGACACTAAAGCTCACAGGGCCATGTGGAACTCATTTAAAGGACCATTACAACACAAAATGTGCTTTTTCACCTGCCAAAAATTGATTGGAGGCCAAATGCAGTTATTGAATGGTGATTTCTGCCTAAAAATGACTTGATCTCATTCAAGAGCTTCATAATATAGACACTAAAGCTCACAGGGCCATGTGGAACTCCTTTAAAGGACCATTACAACACAAAATGTGCTTTTTCACCTGCCAAAAATTGATTGGAGGCCAATTACAGTTACTGAATGGTGATTTCTGCCTAAAATTGACTTGATCTCATTCAAATCTGATACTTAAAATCATCTGAAGAATGTCTTCAATAAAACAATATTCCTACCCTATGACCGTAGAAACAGCATCTTAAAATAAGTAAGCCACTCCAAACATGTCATCACCAAATATTATTATTTTTTACATACATATACATACTTAGGCTACATACATTAACTATGAACTATGAACTGTCATTAAATGTCTTAACAGCATGCTACAGAAATACTACTATATACATTAGACAATAAAAAATATAACAAAATTCAACTATATACAATTGGGGTTACCAGCCAGTAGCTACCCTTGCTACTGGCATGCTGCACAAACAAATGTCTTCTTTTTTCCTCTGCCTGGCTTCTTTGTACATGTGCTATGGTACCACCGTGGGCACATGTCACAGCCAATCTGAAATTATTAGACATTTACAATATTAAACACTAAAATGTTTTTGGCTTTGTGTATTATTTTCTCATGAAATTTGAAATGATGTTTAGCCAAAAAAAACAAAAAAAGCTTAAGAAGGACAAAGAAAACATAAGCAGTTACCCAATTGGTGTCCCCATCCAGCTCCCCACAGATGTGACAGAGGTTTGACAAGTCATCTGCAAAAACATGGAATAAACATAATTTTCATAACTATGAGTAATGTTTGTCAGAGCAAATGAGCCTAATATATCTTAATTTTAAAATGTAAGAAAAAAGAATAACCTGTGTTCTCATGAAGAGAGACTGCAATGCCCTCTCTTATATGGTTGACACCTGTAGTGGAGTTGTCAAACTGCAAGGGCAGTCCACCCAAGATGCACTCAGCAAACTGTGAATAAAAGATGCAAGAATGTATTTATCATGGGAAGGAACAGTAATCCTAAAATAATTATTTGAATTTCATTGAACTGTACAATGCCCAACATCAACATTAGCTTTAATCTTTGTGTAATTTTAATTAATTAAAGCAACCCATGCATGTAAAATTTGACTGCCTTTGCATCCATGCATGGTTATTAAACATGTTTTTGTGTAACATCAAACACTTAAGGCAAAGTTCAGAGTTTATAACATCTAATCAATGATGGAGTTAATGTGAGTTGTACACAACTTTCAAACGTCTCTAGTAAATGTTTCTAGATTGACTACATCAAATCATCAATAGCCATGTGCACATTATCAATTAAACTTGCTATTTTGATGACCCAAGAGGTTTTGCTGCTTGTGATTAAACATTCAAATTCTTATAGTATGCTTAATCATACTGTATACCTTCAATGCATAGGCCCCACAGGACGTTGCATCATTTTGGATTGGGTGGGGCATGGTCTCACATGCCCATCTTGAGGGATTTAGCCCCCTGTGTCTCATGAATGATCTAAAAGACAAATACATATCATATGTAGTAAAAATTGGTGCAACGTTACTTGAAAAGTCATTTAACACAATGAACATTTTAAATGTCCATTGCATCACTGTCATTAAAAATTTGATAACACCAAAATATGCAAAGTTTCTTACAGTTTCAAACCACATTTTTATTGGAATACAGCACTGTGTCGCAAGTAAAATGTATTTATGTCTACTTCACTCTTATACACAGATTTTACTTTGCTGTCTATGATTTTTAACCTAATGTACTTAAAGTGTCAAAGAAGAATTCACACTAATTTACCTTGTAACATTCTTGCAGTGATTGACTGATGTTTTCTTTTCACCCAGTGGATCCAGAAAAAGAGTTTTTTTCTCTGCTGGCAAGATCACCTAAATATAGAGTTAAAAATTAATAAATATACTGTAAGAGTAGCGCTAAAGTTCTTCATCAATACTATGCAGACTGCATATTCACCATGTACACACACACACACACACACACACACACACACACACACACACACACACACACACACACACACACACACACAAAATTACCACCAGCATCCAGTGATGACCCTCGTTTACGATACCCACGATGAAATTGTATAGCAGTGGGTCAATCTGCAAGATAACATAAGAAATCAAAAAATTCTGGTGATTATACAGTAGCATATTTTGGTGTATTAATTATTGCAATAACATGAGATAATATTGTTTATTACCTTAACTTTGGGTTTCTGTCCCTCCCAAATGCGGGTGATTTCAAATGAGTCCAATACAAACGCCTTGTCTGTGTTCTCATCATTATATTTTTTGACAAGCAGGGTCAGATATGCATTGATAACCTGTAATTTAAAAAGAAAATGTTCAAAACATATTTTGCATGTCAAAAAAATAATTAAAAATGACTGTGCCTAACTTAAAGGTATGCTCAATACAGAAACCATTTCAAAAGAAAAAAAAAACTCCTCACCTCACTTTCAAACTCCCTTTGTGGCCCAGTGTTGTAAATATCCCCAAAGAAGATTTTATATGGGCCAATTTTGGAAAAGAGGACATAATCCTTCTTCCCCTCCCATGCGTCTTTCACATCTATAAAAGTAAGTTTTAAAGTTGTAGAATTACATTCTGTGAGGACTTATAAAATACACTTGAGATACAAAATAAATTTGCTCAAATGCTAAGCTTATTGAATAACATGTTTTTGTACACAAAAATGTTGTTTTTCTATTCATGATATAGGCTATTAAGGGTGTAATACATTACAATTGTTTAAATTTGGATTACTCTGATGTGTATTCGACTTCCAGGCTATTTCAAGTTTTCTGATGGAAAATATTGAGCAGAACTTTTAACTCATCACTAAATTCACAATTTATGTCTGTATTTTACTGTCATCTTTATTTGCGAAATCCTCTGAGTTGTTATGACTGATTATAAATATTTAGCAGACCGGAGCCCACCCATAAAATTTTCACCCTGAATATTTAAAACTGCAAGTGAAGTTAATAAAAGTGAATACATTTATCAAAAAGGTGCTTGCTGAGGAGTTTGTGGATGTGAGGCAGGCAGCTAACCTGAAAGGGTAGAGGCCCTTTGCCCTGAGGAGGTTGTGGTGGGTGGGACGGCCGATGAGGAGGAGGTGGGTGGAACAGCAGAGGATGAGGTGGGTGGAGCAGCAGAGGTGGAGGTGGTGGATAGGACAGCCGAGGAGGGGGTGGTGGGTGGAGCAGCAGAGGAGGAGTTAGTGGGTGGAACAGTAGAGGAGGAGGTGGTGGATGGGACAGCCGAGGAGGGGGTGGTGGATGGGACAGCCGAGGTGGAGGTGGTGGGTGGAGCAGCAGAGGAGGAGGTAGTGGGTGGAACAGTAGAGGAGGAGGTGGGTGGGACAGCCGAGGAGGGGGTGGTGGGTGGAGCAGCAGAGGAGGAGGTAGTGGGTGGAACAGTAGAGGAGGAGGTGGGTGGGACAGCCGAGGAGGGGGTGGTGGGTGGAGCAGCAGAGGAGGAGGTAGTGGGTGGAACAGTAGAGGAGGAGGTGGTGGATGGGACAGCCGAGGTGGAGGTGGTGGATGGGACAGCCGAGGTGGAGGTGGTGGGTGGAGCAGCAGAGGAGGAGGTGGTGGGTGGAACAGTAGAGGAGGGGGTGGTGGATGGGACAGTAGAGGAGGAGGTGGTGGATGGGACAGCCGAGGAGGGGGTGGTGGATGGGACAGCCGAGGAGGGGGTGGTGGATGGGACAGCCGATGAGGAGGAGGTGGGTGGAACAGCAGAGGATGAGGTGGGTGGGACAGTAGAGGAGGAGGTGGTGGATGGGACAGCCAAGGAGGGGGTGGTGGATGGGACAGCCGAGGTGGAGGTGGTGGGTGGAGCAGCAGAGGAGGAGGTAGTGGGTGGAACAGTAGAGGAGGAGGTGGGTGGGACAGCCGAGGAGGGGGTGGTGGGTGGAGCAGCAGAGGAGGAGGTAGTGGGTGGAACAGTAGAGGAGGAGGTGGTGGATGGGACAGCCGAGGTGGAGGTGGTGGATGGGACAGCCGAGGTGGAGGTGGTGGGTGGAGCAGCAGAGGAGGAGGTGGTGGGTGGAACAGTAGAGGAGGGGGTGGTGGATGGGACAGTAGAGGAGGAGGTGGTGGATGGGACAGCCGAGGAGGGGGTGGTGGATGGGACAGCCGAGGAGGGGGTGGTGGATGGGACAGCCGATGAGGAGGAGGTGGGTGGAACAGCAGAGGATGAGGTGGGTGGGACAGTAGAGGAGGAGGTGGTGGATGGGACAGCCGAGGAGGGGGTGGTGGGTGGAACAGTAGAGGAGGAGGTGGGTGGAACAGCAGAGGATGAGGTGGGTGGGACAGCAGAGGAGGTGGTGGATGGGACAGCCGAGGAGGGGGTGGTGGGTGGAACAGTAGAGGAGGAGGTGGTGGATGGGACAGCCGAGGTGGAGGTGGTGGATGGGAGTTTGTGGGGAACTCTTGGTTTTTCCTCTGTGAAAACAACCAAGTGATCTGTATTTATTTTAGGAACAGTCACTCCACGGCTGTCCAGGAGGTCCACACTTTTCCCTTGTATGGCCACAATCGTGTAGGGTCCAAGGTAAGTCGGGTCCAATTTACCCCCTTTCCTCTGCTGGCTCCTCACGTTCTTCCTCATAACTTTCATCCCCACCTTTAACTGAGGAGTGGGTTTTTTGCCTTTTGTTTTTTTTTGAGGTTTAGTGTTTTGAATGGCACTCTGAAGTGCATCATCCAGTTTGAGGATGCCCTCGGTAACCTCCTCAACAGAGAGGTTGTCCTCAACACTGCTATCCACCTATAAAAATTTCACAATTAAATTGAAGCACTAACACACAAAGTGTTGTTGTAATGTTACATTATGACTATAGTTAGTTTAGTTTGTTTATACAGAGTGCAACTCACCCTGTACTGTTCAGGTATTTGGGAGGGGTATCTCGCCTCTCTACCAAACATTAAATAGAATGGGGAATATTTTGTTGTCATTTGGCATTTGGTCCTCAGGCCAAACATGACAGCATCCAAATGTGTGTCCCAAGTTTCGGGCCTTTCCTTGACCAATTTGGACAGTGCCCTAGAAAAAAAGAAAAATAATAAAGCACTCCTTTTTAAGTCCTATATGTGCTTGTTTTTTGTTTTTTTTAAATATGAAGTTCAAAATTATTTCTACATGTTAAAATAGACATACCTCTGGATGGTCCCATTCATTCTTTCCACAAGGCCATTGGTCTGCGGATGATATGGTGAGCAAAGACTTCTTTTGATCCCCAAAATTCCGCAGACCTTTTGATTCATCTGTATTAGGGATAAATAATGACAGTAAATGTAAAAAATGCATAGATGTAATAAGATATGACTATGATATCTGAACATTTATTTAAGAGTAAAATAAGCCATTTCCAAAGTTATGTTTGCATTAGATGTTTGTTATGTATATTTATTTCATGTAGTTCTTCATACATACTTCATTAACAAATTCCCGGCCTTGATCTGTTAAAATCCTCTTGGGACATTCGAACTGGTAAACAAACTTTAAAATGCATTGGGTGACTTCTTCTGCTGATTTGTTTTTGATGGCATATGCTTGGGGCCACTTTGTCATGTAATCAATCAGTACACAGATGTACTGGTTTTCTGCTGTGCTGGTTTTAAGCTTTCCTATTAGGTCCATCCCAATGAGCTCAAATGGTGTGCTGACCTATAACAAAGACAATATAACTCATTAATAATAATAATAATTTTTTGTGTAAAAGGAAAAGATGAAACAAAAACAAAAATTCTTTCTTACCTTTATTGGTGTGTATTCCACCTCCTGCTTAATGACAGCACTGCTGGCCTGGCATGCAGTACACTGCTTCACCTGATAACAACAACCAATGAACAAAGTATTACAATGCCATAAAAGCACGTTTTCATTTCTACACCATGTAAATGTTTAGAGTGTAGCATTAACAGACAATTTCTAAAATAAAGGGAATGTTGTGTGATGGGAAACATTAGTTCATACTGACCCACAGATTTATGTCCTCTGACATGCCAGGCCAGTAAAATCTTTTTGAAATTGCAGTCCGAGTCTTCTTCTGGCCACAGTGTGCACCCACACTGCTTGCATGCAAGTCTACAAACACTGTGTTTGCCTCCTCTTGCCCACATACCACTTTTGCCTTAAGTGCTTGAGATGTTCCTTTGTACCGCAAGTAGTACAACTGTCCATCTGTAATGAGTCAAAAACATCCGAGTTGTAAGCCAGTATTAATGAAAGTGATAATATTGGAATCAGTTTCACTACAATACTAATATAATACTTCACTATTGTACAATTTTTTTTTACAGCAGCTCGTTTCAATATTTCATATGAGGCCCTATCCTGTTAAACATAAAATTATTTTCCAGCTATGTGCCCATGTGTCGCTGATGCTTCCCTGAATGGACGCAATAAACGCACTATCCATGCATCCCAGGTACGCGTAAAATCACTATCAGGGCAGGAAACCAGGACTTAACAGAAAAAACGAGGACTGAAGTTGGTTTTCATCAAAAACTACATGCTTTAACAATATTCTGAATTTAAATTGACATCAAGAAATAATGAGGGCAAAGTGCTCCGCGTTATTTCAGCACCACGACCACGGACAAGGAAAGGTCGAGACATGCGGACAGACGGCCGTCTACAGACGCTGTCGGTGCTGCGCTGCTGGAGCAGCCACTGGAGGCAGACAGACAGCTGTCTCCTCCATTATTACAATCTGTAAATAAACTGAGAATAATGTCACATTTTAGTTGTGCTCTTGCTGTGTTTTATTTCTCTGTTAAGTTAGGACTTAGTGACAGATCGTCTGTTTAGAGGCATTTTAACCCGAAGAAAAAAAGAAAAGAGGAGGAAAGTGATTGACAGACGTCAATCATCAGGTAGCGCACGTCAGGAGGAAAGCAGGAAAAACAAAAGGACATTAGAAATACTAAGAGAAAAGGAATAATAGTGGGAGAAGGAAAACCAGGGTCTATTGATAGTTTGCGGGCCGTTTTCAGCCTATAGGAGCGATTACTGTACCATCGCGTGTGGCATGATACGCGCATCAGTGCGGATCACGGGTGTGTGACAGGTAGACAGCTGTTTGCGTGTGTGGCGGTGGATGTACAGTAGGCCTGTGTGTGTATGTTAAGGTGAAACCTAGGTGATGAATTATTGTACTGTCTTTTACTTGGTGGCTGGCAGCTGGGCCCCCCCTGGTGGCTGGGGCCCGTTTCAATTGAAACGGTTGAAACATAGGTAAGGCCGCCTATAGGTGGGCCCCCAGCTGCCAGTGCGTGTATCATGCCACCGGAGGCTACTACTCGCTCCTAATTAATAATGCGGCAGGAAATATCAATAAAAGCGTGAAAACGGCCCGCAAACTATCAATAGACCCTGGTTTTCCTTCTCCCAATATTATTCCTCTTCTCTTAGTGTTTCTAATGTCCTTTAGTTTTTCCTGCTTTCCTCCTGACGTGCGCAACCTGATGATTGACGTCTGTCAATCACTTTCCTCCTCTTTTCTTTTTTCTTCGTGGGGTTAAAATGCCTCCAAACAGGCGATCTATGAGTAGGCTACGTCCTAACTTACCAGAGAAATAAAAGCAAGAGCACAACTAAAATTTGATATTATTGGCAGATTTTACTGTAATAATGGAGGAGACAGCTGGCTGCTCCAGCAACGCAGCACCGTGGTGCTGAAATAGCGCTGAGCACTTTGCTCTCATTACTTTAGTTGCCAATTTAAATTCAGAATATTGATAAAGCCTGTAGTTTCTGATTAAGATTCCTGTTCATGTCTGAAAATGTCATAATGATTTTGTTTCGACGAAAACCAACTTCAGTCCTCGTTTTTTCTGCTAGCCTAACACTCAATGTGTTGCGCAAACCTGGAGTGCATAGTGCGTTTATTAAAGCATCAGCGAACCATAAAACAAAGCTGATGCGAACCATAAAATTATTTGCCAGCTATGTGCCATAGCTGGCAAATAATTTTATGTTCAACAGGGTAGGGCCTCATATGAAAAATTGAAACGGGCCCCCAGATGTCTAAGGCCGCTGGTATAATGTGGTATAATGGTATAATCCATTTTTTCCCCTGGCTGGCAGCAATAGCCTACAGTATGCTGTCTTATCTTTTAATCTAAACTTAATTCAATTAAAAATGTAGGCTATGTACAATAAAATTAAACATTAAAATTTTGGGGGGGTCAACAGGTGTATTTAAATGGGACTATTTATGATGCACAATGTAAAGGGTACATTATACTCACCTTGCACTTCAAAGTTCTTCGTCTTTCGGTGAAAATTACTTTTTTGGGTTACTGTCATACCAACCGGGAAAGTTCCATCCTTTTTGAAAGCGAGTATCTGCTCAAACAGAGTGGGATCCATAGCGACAACAACTTGTACAGATAAAACTCCGAGATGTCAGGTGTTTCCTCCTGGATTTTTCTTGGCGGGGGGGGGGGTGCGCGCAAGATCACGGTGGTGGGGGTGGGGGAATCACGCCGTGAGCTGTGGCATTTTAATTACAGTGCATACACGAGCCACGTGTCAATCTTGATTGGAGGTCACTGTGAGGCCAATGTGTACATTTGTACATGTACATTTGTAGCCTATTTGTGTTTATTACTAACAGAGCCTTAGAGATGGAACTGGTAGTGGAAGACAAGCTTTACATTGTTTTAACATTTAGAAGAAAAAAAATCATTCTGAAGGTGTGGGGGCTTTTATTTTCAATGACATAGCCTAGAGGAAACCTTGATTTTTACAACAAAGTTATATCAAATTCTGCACGGGTCACTTGTGCGCATTGGATGCAAAATGTGCAGATTTGGATGTGTTAGCAGATTTGTATATGTGTGCACATGTGTGCAAAATTGTATATGTGTGCAGATTTTCATGTGTGCAGATATAATCAGGTAAATATGACTCTAAAGTTACATGAAGACATCGTGGCAGAAAAACATTTTAAGTATAAAATTTGGAGCAGGAATCAATTTTTGGCAAGTAAAAAACTGAATTTTGTATGCATTTGCCCTTTACACAATTTCCAGAGGGTACTATGGTTAATCTATAATGATCTTAATAATACTCTGTTGAGTAATAGACAGTCATTTTAGGCGAGAAAACACTTTTCATTAGCAAATTAATAGCCTCCAATCAATTTTTGGCAGGTGAAAAGGCACATTTTGTGTTGTAATGGTCCTTTAAAAGAGTTCCACATGGTCCTGTGAGCTTTAGTGTCTATTTTATGAAGCTCTTGAATGAGATCAAGTCATTTTTAGGCAGAAATCACCTACCAGTAACTGCATTTGGCCTCCAATCAATTTTTGGCAGGTGAAAAAGCACATTTTGTGTTGTAATGGTCCTTTAAAGGAGTTCCACATGGCCCTGTGAGCTTTAGTGTCTATATTATGAAGCTCTTGAATGAGATCAAGTCATTTTTAGGCAGAAATCACCATTCAGTAACTGCATTTGGCCTCCAATCAATTTTTGGCAGGTGAAAAAGCACTTTTTGTGTTGTAATGGTCCTTTAAAGGAGTTCCACATGGTCCTGTGAGCTCGAGGGTTTATATTATGAAGCTCTTGAATGAGATCAAGTCATTTTTAGGCAGAAATCACCATTCAGTAACTGTAATTGGCCTCCAATCAATTTTTGGCAGGTGAAAAAGCACTTTTTGTGTTGTAATGGTCCTTTAAAGGGGTTCCACATGGTCCTGTGAGCTCGAGGGTTTATATTATGAAGCTCTTGAATGAGATCAAGTCATATTTACGCAGAAATCACCTACCAGTAACTGCATTTGGCCTCCAATCAATTTTTGGCAGGTGAGAAAGCACTTTTTGTGTTGTAATGGTCCTTTAAAGGAGTTCCACATGGCCCTGTGAGCTTTAGTGTCTATATTATGAAGCTCTTGAATGAGATAAAGTCATTTTTAGGCAGAAATCACCATTCAGTAACTGTAATTGGCCTCCAATCAATTTTTGGCAGGTGAAAAAGCACTTTTTGTGTTGTAATGGTCCTTTAAAGGGGTTCCACATGGTCCTGTGAGCTCGAGGGTTTATATTATGAAGCTCTTGAATGAGATCAAGTCATATTTACGCAGAAATCACCTACCAGTAACTGCATTTGGCCTCCAATCAATTTTTGGCAGGTGAAAAAGCATTTTTTGTGTGGTAATGGTCCTTTAAAGGAGTTCCACATGGTCCTGTGAGCTCGAGGGTTTATATTATGAAGCTCTTGAATGAGATCAAGTCATTTTTAGGCAGAAATCACCATTCAATAACTGCATTTGGCCTCCAATCAATTTTTGGCAGGTGAAAAAGCACTTTTTGTGTTGTAATGGTCCTTTAAAGGAGTTCCACATGGTCCTGTGAGCTCGAGGGTTTATATTATGAAGCTCTTGAATGAGATCAAGTCATATTTACGCAGAAATCACCTACCAGTAACTGCATTTGGCCTCCAATCAATTTTTGGCAGGTGAAAAAGCACTTTTTGTGTTGTAATGGTCCTTTAAAGGAGTTCCACATGGTCCTGTGAGCTCGAGGGTTTATATTATGAAGCTCTTGAATGAGATCAAGTCATTTTTAGGCAGAAATCACCTACCAGTAACTGCATTTGGCCTCCAATCAATTTTTGGCAGGTGAAAAAGCACATTTTGTGTTGTAATGGTCCTTTAAAGGAGTTCCACATGGCCCTGTGAGCTTTAGTGTCTATATTATGAAGCTCTTGAATGAGATAAAGTCATTTTTAGGCAGAAATCACCATTCAGTAACTGTAATTGGCCTCCAATCAATTTTTGGCAGGTGAAAAAGCACTTTTTGTGTTGTAATGGTCCTTTAAAGGGGTTCCACATGGTCCTGTGAGCTCGAGGGTTTATATTATGAAGCTCTTGAATGAGATCAAGTCATATTTACGCAGAAATCACCTACCAGTAACTGCATTTGGCCTCCAATCAATTTTTGGCAGGTGAAAAAGCACTTTTTGTGTTGTAATGGTCCTTTAAAGGGGTTCCACATGGTCCTGTGAGCTCGAGGGTTTATATTATGAAGCTCTTGAATGAGATCAAGTCATATTTACGCAGAAATCACCTACCAGTAACTGCATTTGGCCTCCAATCAATTTTTGGCAGGTGAAAAAGCACTTTTTGTGTTGTAATGGTCCTTTAAAGGAGTTCCACATGGTCCTGTGAGCTCGAGGGTTTATATTATGAAGCTCTTGAATGAGATCAAGTCATTTTTAGGCAGAAATCACCATTCAGTAACTGCATTTGGCCTCCAATCAATTTTTGGCAGGTGAAAAAGCACTTTTTGTGTTGTAATGGTCCTTTAAAGGAGTTCCACATGGTCCTGTGAGCTCGAGGGTTTATATTATGAAGCTCTTGAATGAGATCAAGTCATTTTTAGGCAGAAATCACCATTCAGTAACTGTAATTGGCCTCCAATCAATTTTTGGCAGGTGAAAAAGCACTTTTTGTGTTGTACAGTAATGGTCCTTTAAAGGGGTTCCACATGGTCCTGTGAGCTCGAGGGTTTATATTATGAAGCTCTTGAATGAGATCAAGTCATATTTACGCAGAAATCACCTACCAGTAACTGCATTTGGCCTCCAATCAATTTTTGGCAGGTGAGAAAGCACTTTTTGTGTTGTAATGGTCCTTTAAAGGAGTTCCACATGGCCCTGTGAGCTTTAGTGTCTATATTATGAAGCTCTTGAATGAGATAAAGTCATTTTTAGGCAGAAATCACCATTCAGTAACTGTAATTGGCCTCCAATCAATTTTTGGCAGGTGAAAAAGCACTTTTTGTGTTGTAATGGTCCTTTAAAGGGGTTCCACATGGTCCTGTGAGCTCGAGGGTTTATATTATGAAGCTCTTGAATGAGATCAAGTCATATTTACGCAGAAATCACCTACCAGTAACTGCATTTGGCCTCCAATCAATTTTTGGCAGGTGAAAAAGCATTTTTTGTGTGGTAATGGTCCTTTAAAGGAGTTCCACATGGTCCTGTGAGCTCGAGGGTTTATATTATGAAGCTCTTGAATGAGATCAAGTCATTTTTAGGCAGAAATCACCATTCAATAACTGCATTTGGCCTCCAATCAATTTTTGGCAGGTGAAAAAGCACATTTTGTGTTGTAATGGTCCTTTAAAGGAGTTCCACATGGCCCTGTGAGCTTTAGTGTCTATATTATGAAGCTCTTGAATGAGATAAAGTCATTTTTAGGCAGAAATCACCATTCAGTAACTGTAATTGGCCTCCAATCAATTTTTGGCAGGTGAAAAAGCACTTTTTGTGTTGTAATGGTCCTTTAAAGGGGTTCCACATGGTCCTGTGAGCTCGAGGGTTTATATTATGAAGCTCTTGAATGAGATCAAGTCATATTTACGCAGAAATCACCTACCAGTAACTGCATTTGGCCTCCAATCAATTTTTGGCAGGTGAAAAAGCATTTTTTGTGTGGTAATGGTCCTTTAAAGGAGTTCCACATGGTCCTGTGAGCTCGAGGGTTTATATTATGAAGCTCTTGAATGAGATCAAGTCATTTTTAGGCAGAAATCACCATTCAATAACTGCATTTGGCCTCCAATCAATTTTTGGCAGGTGAAAAAGCACATTTTGTGTTGTAATGGTCCTTTAAAGGAGTTCCACATGGCCCTGTGAGCTTTAGTGTCTATATTATGAAGCTCTTGAATGAGATAAAGTCATTTTTAGGCAGAAATCACCATTCAGTAACTGTAATTGGCCTCCAATCAATTTTTGGCAGGTGAAAAAGCACTTTTTGTGTTGTAATGGTCCTTTAAAGGGGTTCCACATGGTCCTGTGAGCTCGAGGGTTTATATTATGAAGCTCTTGAATGAGATCAAGTCATATTTACGCAGAAATCACCTACCAGTAACTGCATTTGGCCTCCAATCAATTTTTGGCAGGTGAAAAAGCACTTTTTGTGTTGTAATGGTCCTTTAAAGGAGTTCCACATGGTCCTGTGAGCTCGAGGGTTTATATTATGAAGCTCTTGAATGAGATCAAGTCATTTTTAGGCAGAAATCACCATTCAATAACTGCATTTGGCCTCCAATCAATTTTTGGCAGGTGAAAAAGCACATTTTGTGTTGTAATGGTCCTTTAAAGGAGTTCCACATGGCCCTGTGAGCTTTAGTGTCTATATTATGAAGCTCTTGAATGAGATAAAGTCATTTTTAGGCAGAAATCACCATTCAATAACTGCATTTGGCCTCCAATCAATTTTTGGCAGGTGAAAAAGCACATTTTGTGTTGTAATGGTCCTTTAAAGGAGTTCCACATGGCCCTGTGAGCTTTAGTGTCTATATTATGAAGCTCTTGAATGAGATAAAGTCATTTTTAGGCAGAAATCACCATTTGGGCTCCAATCCATTTTTGGCAGGTGAAAACTGTATTTTAGGCATATTTTAGACACAAAACACATCCAAACATGGTAAGCAAATACTATAGGGCCCAGATCAGGTAAAAAAAAACAAAACAATGCAGAGTCATAAGGATCATTGCAAAAGTGACCATTACTTTATTGAAAACACGTTGTAACTTGGAGTCGGAGGAAAGATTAACAAAGGAGGCGTCACTGTGTGGCGTAAACTCTGATATATAGTGCTCTGGCTGTTAAATCAAACATACTGTAGAGACGTGTCTATCACGTAATTGCCATGCCTTATTTCGCTACAAACTACACTTCTTTTGGCCACAGCTGTGATAATGTGTGGTAAGTGTGTGTGTATATGCACATTATGACCGGTTAATCCAAAGAAAAGCAGACGTTTTATAGCGCTACCGCTCAACGGGCTGCTGTGCGCGCTCCCGCGGCCACAAATCAGATTCTGGCAGACGATCACTTTTTGGCACGACACCGGCGCGTGCATGACGCCAGAGCAAGTCGGGATCAAGTCGGACACAAATTTTTATGTAACCGGCATGCATTGTGCGGTGGTCGCCGGTGATCGATTCTGCGCAGGCCTGGCTCATTTCGAACGAGCCTATACAGTACTCACCATCTGACTCAAGACTGCGGTCAAGCCCACCTCCACTCCGAAAACCCCCGTTCAAACTAGCCCCCAGTTATTTTATGGTGCCTACATATTACGGTAATGCAGTCCAAGAACAGAATTCAAAATAAAAGCACCGACCTATGAACACAATTTGCAATTTCACATTAATTCATTCAGTCAATCTGTCAATTAATTGTTGACTCAACTGAACGATAAGTTAATTAATTAATTGAGCATTTAACAAATTCAATAATTGATTATTTACGTAAATCATTTTACCAGCCTAATTCTGATCACAATTTTACTTCAGAATGATAGTACTCACTCAGATAGTAGCGGAAACTTCTGATGTGGAATTTCAAAATTAAAGCCCTCTTATAGGTAAAATTAGTTTCAATATTTCCATATGAATTCAGATTTATGACTCTCTGGGGTGGAGTACTATCATTCTGAATTTAAATTACTCTGTGGAAACAGGTAGTTTCCTTCCAATGTCAATCTGAAATAAAAGGTAAATATTGGTAAATATTTAAAATTTCAGAGGGCTTTAATTTTGAAATTCAACATCAGAACTTCCTGATATTATATGAGTGACTCTCTGGGGTGGAGTACTATTAGTCTAATGTCAAATGTGTTTGTAGAAACAGGTAGTTTCCTTGAAATATCAAGCTGAAATTGAAGGGAAATATTGAAAATATTTGACATTTTAGAGGGCTTTAATTTCAGAAGTCCAGATCAAAACTTTCTTGTATTACATGAGTGACCCTCTGAGGACGACTACTATCATTCTGAAATGAAATTACTCTGTGGAAACAGGGAGTTTCCTTGAAATGTCAATCTGAAATTAAAGGGAAATATTGAAAATATTTGACATTTTAGAGGGCTTTAATTTTGAAATTCCACATCAGAACTTCCTGATATTATATGAGTGACTCTCTGGGGTGGAGTACTATTAGTCTAATGTAAAATGTGTTTGTGGAAACAGGTAGTTTCCTTGAAATATCAATCTGAAATTGAAGGGAAATATTGAAAATATTTGACATTTTAGAGGGATTTAATTTTGAAATTCCACATCAGAACTTCCTTGTATTATATGAGTGACTCTCTGAGGATGACTACTACCATTCTGAAATGAAATTACTCTGGAAACAGGGAATTTCCTTGAAATATAAATCTGAAATTAAAGGGAAATATTGAAAATATTTGACATTTTAGAGGGCTTTGATTTTGAAAGTCCACACCAGAAATTCTTGGTATTATCTGAGTGACTCTCTGAGGATGACTACTATCATTCTGAATTAAAATTAGTCTGTGGAAACAGGTAGTTTCTTTTTAATGTAAATCTGAATTCATATGGAAATAGACATTTTTTTTTACTTTTAATAGAGCTTTTATTTTGAAATTCCACATCAGAACTTCCTGGAATTATCTGAGTGACTCTCTGAGGTGGACCACTATCAGTCTGGAGTGAAATTAGTCTGTGGAAAACAGGGAGTTTCTTTTTAATGTCCATCTGAATTAATATGTAAATGTTGACAATATCTGACATTTTAGAGGGCTTTCATTTTGAAATTCCACATCAGAACTTCCTGGTTTTATCTGAGTGACTCTCTGAGGTGGACCACTATTAGGCTGAATTAAAATTAGTCTGTTGAAACAGGTAGTTTCCTTTAACGTAAATCTGAATGTGAGGGAAATATTGAAAATATTTGATTATTAAGTGGGCTTTAATTTTGAAATTCCTCATCAGAAGCTCCTGATATTATGTTTATTTTTACGTTGGACTAATTATTCACACAGATGAAATGCCATGGCCTCCATCTTCTATGGATTCAATGTGATCAGAATTAGGCTGGTAAAATGATTTATGTAAATAATCAATTAATGAATTCGTTAAATGCTCAATTAATTTATTAACTTATTGTTCAATTAATTAAACAATGAATTAACAGACTGACTGAATGAATTAATGTGGAATAGCAAATTACATTCATAGGTTGGTGATTTTATTTTGAATTCTGTTCTTACACTGCATTACCGTAATATCTACTGTATACAGGCACCATAAAAAAAAACTGGGGGCTATTTTGACCGGGGTTTTTGGAGTGGAGGTGGGCACTGCGGTCAAGCCCAAGTGTACCCGTCTGCAGCCTGCAGAAAGGGGCGGGACTAAAGGTCGATTTGTGATTGGCTGGAATTCAATTGTTGGCGTGGCTAAAGGTTGCCAGTGATTGGCTGACATTCGAATGTGGGCGTGGCTAAAGGTCGCATGTGATTGGTCATGCCAGCCGTCAATCAAATTTAAAAGAAGAAGAAGGAGGAGGTTTCCCGCCTGCCATAAAAGAGAAAGAAGAAGAAGAAATAGAGCCTACATTTAAAATAAAATATGTTACATTAAAGTGTTTCATGCTCCCATGATGAATAAAAAGACTTATTGTCATTTTTTTACTGCACCAATGTGGAGAAATGCCAAAATAAAAGTCCCATATTTATACCTGCAGATTGCATGTTTTCTTATATTTGACATACTGTAAAAACACATTACTCAATAATTGGCTATGGGTGGTATATTTGACTTCTACACATAGAAGACTACAAGTATGTTTAATATCAAGCATTTTTACTGCACCAATGTGGAGAAATTCAACAATAAAAGTCTCATATTTATACCTGCAGATTGCATATTTGACCATATTTGAGGTGCTGTAAAAACACATTGCTCAATATTTCATGGCTATGGTTTAAACGTGTAGAAATCAGATACAGTATATCACCCATAGCCAGGAAATATTGTGGAATTTATTGTTGGATTTCTCAACATTGGTGCAGTAAAAATGCTTTATATCAAGTATAGTTGCAGTCTTCTATGTGTAGAAGTCAAATATACCATCCATAGCCAGCATTCTTGAGCAGTGTTTTTACAGTAAGTATATAAATATCAAAATATAAGAAAACATGCAATCTGCAGGTATAAATATGGGGCTTTTATACTTGAATTTCTCCACATTGGTGCAGTAAAAAAAATGATTTAAAGTGTTTTTTATTCATCATGGGCGCATGAAACACTTTAATGTAACATATTTTATTTTAAATGTAGGTTCGATATAGCTTACTGTTCTTAATACATTTATTTTGAAAACCGGAAGTACATACGCTGTTTCTCCGCATTTACCATAATGCTGAGAATACTATACTCGATATTTAGGTGCGGCTGATTTGACCACGGAGATCGGAGTGACGGCCGGCTTGACCGCAGTGACTCAAGTCTAGAAGTCTTCACTGGAACCTGTGAAGGACCTCTGCAAACTCACGACGCACAAACATACGGAAGTGAAAGTAAAAGTTATTTCCTAGTTCACACACTTCCTGCCGTCAGTGAGTTGCTGTGTGTGTACAAGACATGAGCTCCTCACAGTTGAACTCCGTTTTACTGGAGATTTCTAACGACTTGTCCCCTGAACAGCTGGACAAAATGAAGTTTCTGTGCGAGGACTTAGGGAAAAAAGTGCTGGAAAAGATCGACACTGGAACAAAACTGTTCCAGGTTTTGAAGGAGAGACGCAAGCTGGACCACGACAACGTTGAGTATCTGTGTCAGATGCTCACAAAAATCTGTCGAGAGGACCTCTCAGACAAATTAAAAGGTTTAACAAGGAAGTCTGGGTCAACGAGCGACGAACCGCCCGAGACGGAGAAAGGTACAGTGAGTGTTTAGAGTCACTGTGTTCAGACAGCAGCAGGTTCAAGGAACGACTACTTCTACTACTACTTCTACTACTTCTACTACTACTACTACTACTACTACTACCACCACTACTGCTACTACTGATACTAATACTACTATTAATATTAATACCAATACTACTAACACTACACTATTAATACTAATACTAATACTACTACTACTGCTAGGCTACTGCTTCTAGAAGCTATTTTGGGTTCTGCTGCCCAGTCAAACGGTGACACTGTCCTGCTCATTAGGTCCACTCAGGTAAAACAAATGTAGTCAATAGTCCTGCAGTAAATGTGATTCATGAGGCTGCTCAGTTTGTGCTGCTACTGAACTATATTGTGTTCGACTGACAGGTCAGACACCAGTCAGTATAACACAATACAGTTTAACAGCTCGACAAACTGAACATCAGAACCTTCATGAAGGAGGATTTATTCTGCTGCATGCTGTACTACATTAGTTTTAGCTAGTGGTACCGAATAAACTTGACACTTGGTGTGATTGACCTCTTAAATCAGTATGATCAGCATCATGACAATGGGATTGACGTGCTTTTATTACAATTTAACTCTTACTTAGACATTTTGTCCAAGAATGGGCCAAGCTCCAAAAACACATCCTACATTACCCATAATGCACTTTGATAGTCACGGCTCACAATATTGATTTTTTTCAGTCGATAACTGATAATTACCTGCTTCTTATGGCAGATACCAATAAGATAAACGATAATATAAATTGATGATTTAATATTCAATAACTCTAATAACGTGTTGTTTTAAAACTTTAGCTCAGGGAAGTCCACAGTGCAATGAGCAAATATGCAGCTCTCACATTTCATAATCCAACAGTTCTTCTTCTGAATTTGTAGTTTCACATTGTTCTGACAGATGTGATCTCTTTATATGCTGTTTGTTTCTGTTATATGTCATAATTTGCTATAACTCGCTGTGAGAATGATGAACTCCTAGTCCAACTTAGTGTGAGGCAACCATTAGCTGTTATATGCCGTCTGTTAGTTGTCTCTGAACTTGCCATGGCATGTGCTCATTGGGAATGCCCAGTGAGAAAGCACTCTGACTGACTGACTATGTACTTGACTGACTGACTGACTGACTGACTGACTGACTGTCTGTCTGACTGACTGATTGACTTACTATCTGACTGACTGACTGACTGACTGACTTAAAGGATAACTACCGTTTTTTACAACCTGGACCTTATTTCTAGCAAAAAATATGGTCATTTACTCACCCAGATAACTTTGGTGTCATTTAAAGTCGTTCGGACGAAATTAGATCCAGTGTAGCGCCGATATATCCATATAATGCGAGTGACGGGGCATCGACACACAGCCTCTATATAACGCATTATCTACCACGAAACTAGTTCTTTTCACCAATATTTTGTCATGATATGCTAGTGCTATTCCCCTCTGAGTCCGGGCTCGTCCGTTATCAACATCCGGGGTCAAACTAGCAGTAGCAGCTACAGGTAAACAAGCCGGCTGTCGCGGGTGCGCGCGCAGCTCAGAGACGACATCCTCCAGGTCAGAGGTAGTAGGTCAACCTACAGACCCCGGATGTTGATAACAGACGAGCCCGGACTCAGAGGGGAATAGCACTAGCATATCGTAACAAAATATTGGTGGAATGAACTAGTTTCGTGGCAGATAATGTGTTATATAGAGGCTGTGTGTCGATGCCCCGTCACTCGCATTATATGGATATATACACTGGATCTAATTTCGTCCGAACGACGCCGAATGACACCAAAGTTATTTGGGTGAGTAAATGACCATATATTTTGCTGGAAATAAGGTCCAGGTTGTAAAAAACGGTAGTTATCCTTTAAGGCTGATTTAAAAAAAACTAAAAAACAAAACTTTGATCACCAGGACACAATCTTACATGTGGACAGTTAAGCAGTGTTGTAAAAAGTGCCAAAAGTCAAACCTGAGTAAAAAGTAAAGATATTGTATTCACATGTTATTTTGGATAATACTGTTAGAACTACAGTTCCCATGATGCTTTGCAGGTAAGCTTGTTGATCATAAGGACAGTTAAAATGAAGTTATCAAGAGTTTTATTTTTTCTTTCTAAGCAGATGTATGGGCCTTTATTCATGATGGAAATCATATATAATATGATATCCTTAATAAGCCTGTATCCTTGGATTGTGTAAGTTTCATGTCTGTGTGTTCTGTGAAGAAGATGTAAGATTTCTGACACAAATTGCAGCAAATGGACACAAAATGTTTCTATCTCCTTCTATCACAGCCACTGCCACAGCTCTAACTGCCGACTGTGTCTGTGATCATCAGCAGCCAAACAACAATAACTTCCTGTTGTGCGTGCCTTTCACCTTGCATAGTATCTTAACCTCACGTCTCTCACTCTGCTGTTACGTAATTTACTTTATTTTTTAACCAATAGCCCACTTTAAAGCAAGTAGAGTTTTACTGGCCCCTTGTTTTTTTTCACAGGCTTGGCAACCAAAAGATGAAAAACTCTTTCCCTTAAATTGATAATTCATGATAACTTTTCAGAGCAGGGGCGATTCTTGGGTCAGACCTTTAGGGGTGCTCAGCTCCCATACATTTCAAATTCTGTAAATTTTTTTTTCTTCCCCTCAGCTAAACAGTTAGTTCTACCATAATAATCTTCACTACTTGTCCACTTTCTCATCTGGTTCTTTCTACTCTCGCTCTTGTTTTGCAGAGAAAAAATCATAGCCTATATCCATGTATGTAAAAACAGACATTTCTTTGGAGCCATATGAAGTCTGAAGTACAGTCAACGTCTTTACCGCTTTCAAATTCATGTTGCATCATACAGAACGAAACAAAGACAGACATCACAAGGCGTAACATAGTGAGTTGTCAACTTGAGTCATCTTAATTTCCCCTGTCTCTCCGAGGGACCAGTCCACTCTGCTCCATAGTGGAGCCTAGCCAGCACAAGTCTCACATAGCCCTACCTGCCTCCACAACGTGTCAGCTGTACACCCGCGATAAACAGACAGAGGAGGAGAGAAACTATTGCCTCAGTAAATTACAACAAAACGCAGTAAAGACTTGCACTGTGCTGAAATTAGTGCACATTCAAGAGGTAAACTACATAATTGCATATATTCTGTTTCTTTCAGGGGGATGGGGAATATAAGAAAATAATTTTGATAATAGGCTAGTTATTTTAAAATTGTAGGGGTGCTTTTTCAGTGTTTCAGTGAATTACATAGAATAGGGAGAGATAAAACATAAAGGTGTTTGTTTGCAAAACAAACAAATGCTCCTATATTTCAACACTTACAGTAAAAAGACTTCAGTCAATGAGTACAGTACAATATATGTTGTTTCTCATAATTATGAAATGTTTCTTTTCTAACCCTCAATGTCTCCTCCTCCTGCTCCTTCAGCCAAACTGGACATTGCCACAGAGGTGATTTCCGAGAATCTGGGAAGGAATTGGCGTAAACTGGGCCGCAAACTGGGTTTGACTGATGTCAAACTGGAGTCCATCTCCAAGAGGCATCCCACAGAACTGGAGGAGACGGCTGTGGAGCTGCTAAATGAGTGGAGGAAGAATCGAGGAGCCGAGGCCCGAGCAGAGGATCTTATAAAAACCCTGAGAGCCTGCCAGTTCAACCTGACTGCTGATAAAGTGGAGTCCAGACTTGCAACCCCCGAAAATTGATGGAGTTTTACGGATCAGATAAGAGTGAACTTTGAAAAGAAATGAAAGCTCTGATTTAAAGAAATTAAGTTTCAAGAGAGTTGCACACAGATATATTAAATAATGCCAAAAATCAAGACCAGACATCTTTGTTGAGGTGAATTACACTTCCTGATTGAATCATGCAGCAGAGCAAGAGTAAGTGTGTTTAAAGGGCTGATCAGAGGTCTGTCAATAATAATGATATTGCTCAGTTTCCATGTTTTTATCTGAATCTGAAAACAAAAGAATGAACTCGGTAACATTCTGATTTATTAAATATTGATTACTCTACTGACTTATGGAGGTGGTGGTAGACATTATTAAATGGAAAATGCTGTTTTTCAGTTTCTGCTATTGTGAAATAAGTTATTTTTGTCTTTTCAATGGAACAAGATGATACAGGGACCTTCTCAATGTCCTGTGATTTATATTGGCATGCAGTCACTAGATATGTGAATATATAGTCGATTAGATGGAAATAGTAAGACATTTTGCAAAACCCACTTTTTCTTCATCTGGTGAGATCAATACAACTTTCATATCTGTTTATCAAATATAAGGCCACACCGACAGCAAACTGCTGCTTCTGCACATTGATTTGTGTATGTATTGAACAAAGAAGTTGCAACCTGTTGATCAGTGAGCTTTGGAGGGGCTGTTCAGAAGACCGACCAATGGACTAACCAGGCTAGTTGTTTACCTCGTTTCCAGTCTTTGTGCTTTGCTAAGCCAACCAGATTGTTAGCGTAGCTTCATATTTAAAGATTTGATATGATATATGTAAGAATTCTGCATTACAATGTCTAAAAACAACAAGTGTTCTTAAGAACATTTGGTGGGCATTTCATTTAGTTGGCTTTTGCTGTCGCACTTCTGGGATAGAGTCAGAGACACTAAACATAATGTGAACAACACTAAAACGTTACCTCCTCCATGAACAAATGTGCCCGAATCACATCAAATCGATTTTCATTAAATGGTGGTGTGCTCATCTCTAGCCAACAAATTTGACTGGGGATCATGAGTTTTTATTCGCCCCAAACAGCCAGATAATTTTACTGTACATTAGACGTAAACCAGTGAGCAACATGCACAGAGGGTGTGTGTGTGTGTCTGTGTTTAAATTCGGGTGCATGTAATAGACACAAATGGTGGTATCAACAACCCAGATGCCAGAAAATGAATAAAAGCATATTTTCCAAATTGTCTAACTATTCCTTTTAATATTATGTTGTCTAAAATGAAACAAATTGGAAGTCATTGTAATAATATAAGGAAAATGGCTTACTGATCAGAAGCTATCCAACAGTTGATGATTTTTTTTTCATGTGACATCAAATCCAGTGTCTCATTAATGTATCCAGAATCCACAAAGTGTGTATATTCTTTGCAATTTAATGAAATTGTCAGGCAGCAATCCGCTTTTTATGCTTTCAAAGGTTAAGATGTATTTTTACAGGACAACCCAAAACCCTCATCTTCTTCCCTCGCTCTGTTGACATCAGGGCAGGGGGGCAAGGTCAGGGGAAGTTTCTGCAGAGGAAATGCATGTTATTAGTGGAGCCTTTTTGAAGGGACAGTGTAAAAGTGGGATTGATAGGTGCTTGCTATTCTATTCTATTCTAGCTGTATGAATATTCCAATGTTGACTGTAACATTAAATAACAGGTTCTCATTTCACTAAGTCTGTTTTAAAACAACACTCATATGCCCATACATCAGCCATAACAGTAAAAGGGCTAACAGGTAAAGTGAATAACAGTGATCATCCTTTTACAATGCAATGTATCCTGGGAAACCTTGGGTCCAGGGATTCATGTCACAAAAACTGCCTAGGAATGGCCTAAAGTAAGTGACAAAGAAGTCAAATTCAAATTCCCCAGATCCCAATCTGATCAAGCAGCTGTGCGATGTGCTGGCACAAGTCTGCTACAAGGATGCCTCACCTCACATCCAACACTATTATTATATTTCACTGCACTGTTGGGAGGGGGACAATAAACAGAAAATTAACTCAAGAGCGATTTCTGAAGGGGACACCAAAAGTCCTGTTACTAAATGTATACAGGTAACCATGAATACTTGGCCTACTATTAACCTTTAATGAAATCACTTTTATTGGGAAGCACTTTCGGAAAGGCTCTCATCAGGGCCAGTATGGACAGCAGGAATGACTACATCAAGCAAAAACTGTTTCCATGTTCATATGGACACCTGGGTATTGTTTTAAGACAGACATGAATAATTGTTGAAGTGTAAAGGCCCACTTCACATTTTTAGACACAGTTCTGAGGGACTGCAGAGAATTTGCTTCACTGTGACTCCACAGACTACTTACAGCAATCGTACAGCCTGTTAAGCCTATCAATGTCATTCTTGCTCATCTGGCTGGCCTGGCCAAATGATACATTGCTGTCAGGAATGGGCACCATAGTGGGACGGTTGTTCTTGGAGAAGGCGTACCTGGAGAATAACAGACGGCACAATACAAAGCTGGGTGAGCTTGGAAATCATGTGAAGCTGGCCTTATTGATAAGACTGGGTACCCTTCACTGACACCGACTCTAACACCCCCTCAACCTTCTGCAAGTTACATCAATGTAGTGTCTACATCTATTGAATTGTATCATGCATATTACAAATATTCTTTAAATGAATACTAGAGTACTGCACTGCAGTACTGCAGCAGCAGTGATCTGCAGAGGTGACTTCCTTTGCCAGATGTTTATGTACTGTAATGTGGACTGCTTACTGGAGGGAAACACACTTTACTTCATGAAGACATCAGGAGAGGTGAAAAAAGAGAGAGGCAGAGTGTTATTTGAGTTCTGAGTTCAGTTGGAGTTGGCCAGAATTTAAACTCACAGACACAATGCCTGTGGCTAATAACGATGCTAATGCTTACGGCTAGTGTCCAGTAAAGTAAGCTGGCTGTTTGGGGAGGATAAACACTACATGAGTAACGGGAATAAACACAAAAGATTCTGCATTTAAACTTGCTTCACTGGTGGTGAACACACCATTAAACAACCACCACTGCTGATGAATATCTACCTGACATGACGCAGGCACAAATTTTAACGAACGTGGTAATGTTTAAAGTTTTATTCTCCTTAAATGTTGTCTTTTTGGCTGACTTCCATACCCCAGAGGTATGAGGCGACCAAACAAAATGCACCTTACTTTGAGTAAATTGTGGATTTCTCTGGTTTGAACATTGTTGGAAGCTTTTGGGATAATGTAAGTACACAAATCATCAAAATAAAGAGCATAGGTCTAATCATAACAAGTAACATTTATATTGCACATATACTGTTTTTATAATATTTCTGTCATATGTTATTTTTTTTCGCCACTTGCAGTATTTTTGTCTTTCTTTATATTTTCTACTCTGGTATTCCTATGCACCAAAATACCATGGCAAATTCCTGGTATATGAAAACCTACTCAGCAATAAAACTGATTCTGATTCTGATTCTGAAAAATTCGAAAATCTTCAAAGACCCTAAAGGCAAGTACTTCAATGCAGTTACAAGTGTGGTATAATGATAATGTATTAAATTAAGTAAATGAAACAAAGATGGGGTATCCATACCTCTCATACTGCATGACAGAGTTGTAGTCATAAGGAGTTCCCTGGTTCAGAGTGTTAATCTTATCGAAGTTGTACGCCATGCCTGCAGAGGTGAGAGAAAATACACATTTACTGTGAGAGAATTTGCATTTCAATTCAATACAACAAACATGGTTTCAGGAATGGTTTGCCAATTGTTGGCCAGTAGGGGATTTGACCCAGCAACGTTTGTATCCCCCAGAGAAGGTGACTTACTGAATGCACAAAAACTGGGGTATTCTTTTCTTGTTGGAATTGGACATTTGTAGAAATTTGGTTTCACTTTAATAAGCCACGGCTACTTTATTCAGGTAATACCAAATTTAATGCATCGACAGAATCACGACTCTATAGAGTTTGTGCAAATGTTGTATGAATAGATGAGATATAAACTCCAATACTCAAAATGCTTTGGTAGGCCTTTTCACAAACAGGGCATGGAGATATATACGTACGTAAGGTTAATGATGGTTGGACAATTTTTGAAATTACTGCTAAGCCCCAACTCTTGTGAAGTTTATTGCTCTAATTTTGAAAACTAAAGTATTCAACAACCCTTGGTCCAATTATGGTCCACAGAAATTGTGATACTGTTGAAAAACATATAAAAAACAAAAAAAACAAACAATCAAAATGGTGGACAATTATTTGGACAGACTTTTATGGCCCAGGATGATTTGTTGTAGAGCATATTGAGCTGGACTTATGATGTTAGGGGGGGCTACAGTGCCACCATCTGGCCGATTTGGCTCATATCTTGAGAGGTATTTTATGATAACAATACAATACATTTTATTTACAGGCACCTTTCAGAGCACTCAAGGACACCTTACAAGACCAGGTTAAAAAAGCAACAAACAGCTTTCAAACATACAAAAAAAATCAAAGGTATAAGCTAAACGCCAATACAATAACTAGAAAAATACTTTCTAGTTATTGTTACTTAAAATAATAAGTAACAAAAAACTAAATCTGTGTGCGAGATTGTGTACTGAGAGATGAGAGTGTGAAGCGTAACTATCATTCTGGTCACGAGAAGAGGAAGAAAAACAACATGAGAGTGAACTGTGGAAACAGCAGTCAGGAAAACCTTTTTTTCCCTCTCTCCAAGTGTAATATCAGCAATCAACAGTAATATTAAGTTGATGTGTGCTAGCTTGCAGAGCCAGTGCATCTCTCTGTAGTCTGTCTGTCTTGCTAACGTTAGCTGGACTGGGCAGTGCATCTGCTCTCTGTGTTCTGTGACTTTGTCCCTGACAGAAGTAAGAGAGAAATACAAGTTTTTATAACGTCTGATAAGAGCCAACGGGCAGCTTTGTTAACAAAGTTGAAAAAAGTTTAGCTAGTGTATTCTTTATACAGCTTTTTCAAAACACTACACACACTTCTCTACATCAGACAGAAATCTAACATGTCACTTCCGCATGTCACTGTCACTGCCTTTCAGAATGCCACACCTATGAACCAGTGTTTGATTTTTTTTACTTGATTTTTGGTTAATGTAACAGCCAGAAAACTGATTCTTTTCTCTGTTCATTCAGAGGCTATTTGTGCCTCTACAGCAATTCGTATAAGAAGTCATGGAACAGAAACAGTCTAACCATCAATGATGTTTTCCCAGTACACCCTGATGTGGTTGTCCCTGTCAGAGCGGGTCTGTTCATGGTTGAAGCCAAGTGCATGGAGCAGCTCATGCTGGACGGTGCTGTGGTACAGACAGCCCTGACGGCTCAGAGACACAGTCTGACCACCACCCTGACGACCCACGTAGGAATAGCAGCTGTCGACACACGAACACAGAAATCATACAAAATATCACCTTGAAGAATTGTAAAGGGAAGTGTTGCTATCTGGTCCTTGTAGAACAGCAGTGTAACAAGTGTCTGTCAGATCGTTTCTATTCAAACATTATTCTGTATTTCCTCGCTATCCTACTAATGACCACTGACCACTATCAGTGGCCGCTTCAAATGTTTTCTTAAGTATTTGTCGTTAAGTCCTGGGGAAAATAGTCAACTAATAACTAACATTCTGTGGTTAATGAAATGTAAATTCATTTGTGTTTCATGAACATGTATGAAAGTAAATCAAAGGGAGGACTAAGATGCTTGAGCAACTTAGTGACAATGAGCAACTTACAATTTCTTGAAAGTCCTGATACAAAGGTTTTATTCATGTATGACTGAGACACAAGACTGCTTGAAGGTTTAAATTGTTGGAGGTTATGGCTCACACCATGCCAGTGAGTTGTGAAACTACAGCGTCCTACTAGAGTCTTACCCGTTCCTGGACTCAATGCTCAGCCACTCATAATCACCGTTCTGGTAGGGTCTGAAACGGATGCAGGAAATGGAAGAGAAAGACTCCAGGCCACGAGTGATGATGGACATCTCACGAGAGGCTGGCAGGACAAATATGGCATGTTGAGAATATCTGTAGCTGTCTTACTCTTACCATACACATTATTGTTGTGTAAGTCAGCTGTGTCCACTGGGAACTTTTAGTAGGAACAATCCCAATATTATTATTTTGGACTGTTGGCAAAATTACTATAATTATTATTATTATCATCATTATTATTTTATCATTATTGTTGTTGTTGTTGTTGTCGTTGTTGTTATTATTAGTAGTATTATTATTACTGCAGCAGCAGTTATTATTTCATTATTAGACAAAGTGTAGAATATCAGTGGTGTTATTTCACTGCTTTAATGTTTTACCACATCAACTTCATTAATTTTTGTAAATATAAGCTTATTCTGAATTTAATGGCAGCAACATGTGTCAAACAAGTCCCCAGAACTGACAAAAAAGGAAAGTTCCTTATTGTAGCTTATACAAAGTGTCATGTGTATAAAGATGTAAATATTTATGGGGATATCCATCTAAATTAACTGTGACTGTAGCTGTTATGATATGTGGCAATCTTCTGTGAGTAAAATGCATTAGTCCCTATAAAACTAAATCTAAGTAAAACAATCAATGCTTACAGTAGTGGTTGGCAATATAGTAGGGGATGTAGACTTTCCCATCGCTCCACTTTTGCCACAGGCAGCCTCTGGAGGTGCAGGGGTCAGCGTTTCTGTCGGCCTCTGGCTTGACAGCAATGTCTCCTCCGATCAGGGTGGGTTCATCAAAGTCAGGGGCTGCAAGACCAAGGTGTGTATTGTTGTTGCATTCAGGTTGGAGCACATTTTACCACCACCATATGACAGTGAGGTGTCACAGGCCAATAGTGACTGATTATTTTTGGATCAGAGGCTGCTAAAATCGTTATTTTATTATCACAGTGGAACAGCCAGAACATCATTGGACACTAAAGCTCTACAGAGGCAATGATAGCGCCACCGCTGTGGTTTGCCAAATATAACTAATGCTGTATGATTACTTGTTTCAAATGGATAACCAAAACTGTAGGCAGATTTGTCTGCTCTGTCACCAACATTCACAAAGTAACAGTCCACTGCTATAACTGATACGTAAGGAACCTTTTAGTCCCAACTTAAAGTGTGTTGGTTTTGAGACCCACGCTTGTAAAACTAATTGTTGCATTTTGATTTTTTTGATTCATTTTTTCTCCAGTATGACCACTACAGCATGGTTAAAGCCTGAATAAGGTTAGGGGACTAAAACAGAACAGTTGAGGTAAGGAAAAGCTCTACTCACTTCGGTCTCTGTTGGCTCTTTCCAGCAGCTCACCAACAGAAAGCTCCCTGGATGTGTCCTCCTCAGTGGTAGCAACCTCTGCGGAACACATTGCGTATGATACTGAATGAACTGTACACATCATTATTTTGAAAATATGACCTTGACATCAGAATCACTTCAACTGTAAGTGCAAGAAAATCTACTTGGTTGCTCATATACAATTATTCATTAAATATGTAATAACACAAAAATGAAATTCTAGATCAAAATACGTCTTCTGTTTTACTGCTCAGTTTTTATTTAAACTTGAATAAAGAGGGGTTCTTTTTTTTTTCTTACCTTCCTGTACTCGCCCGCAGTGACATGGTAAAGAATAGCAAAATGTTATGGAAAATCATTCACAAAGACAGGGTATAAAACAACTCTGAACTCTGAAACTTACTGAAATGTCCAGCTTTACAGAAATCTTAAACTGCACTCAAATTAGCTAAAAAGAGTCTGAAAATGTTTGGTGCTTAGGATTTGGTCAATGCAAATAAGGTTCATTTTATCTGTATGGATCCATGACATGTTAAAATGTGAATTAAATAATGACATGAGTAAATACATGCAAAACATGAACCTAAACTCAATTTATTGTTATAATATGTCAAATTAAATGTTTTTATTTCATAATGAGGTGTCTCTATATTTCCATATTAACCTTTATAATATCTAATTAATGATTGGCCTGTTTTAGCACCCTACATGCAGGCCTTTATGTCATGTCAGTGAGATGATTTCTGGAATGTTCTACCTTGGCCCAGGAAGAGGACACCAGCAGCAGAGTTACAAGAGACCAAGAGAAAACCAACATGGTTGAAACGGACCTGTAATAACCAGAGAGAAAGAGGGTGAAGAAGATGAGGAGGGAGGATATAATACTCTGCGTGTCAAAATATTAATGTAACATGCTAGGCTGTCAGCTAAATGAATGACACTTTGTATAAGAACACTGAAAGTTATGGTGGTAAAATAGGACGGGGATCTTACCTTAACTCCTGCAGAGAGAGCAAGTGTTTCATTGTTATTCGGTGAGAGTTTTTATGCTGTCCATGTACTCCAAGAGCTAATCAACAACATGATATATCAAAATGTGCAAACATAACAGCGCACCTTTATCACTGTAAATGGAAACTTCTGAGCCATTGCAACATGTGTGAAAAATTACATCTGTTCACAGGTGTGTGAAGTTTGCAGGTGTGTGCGTGCATTGGAGTACAGTATTGCATTTCTCTATGCAGCGATAAAAAGGTTTCTTATAGTGCCAGTGAGGTCCAACATTAATGTTGGCTGATCAGGTCTAACTCATAGTTGTTGTTCCAGTTCATCGTGAATGTGTTGGATGGGGTTGAGGTCAGAGGTATGTGCAGATCAACTTCCTCCACACTAAAATGGGAAAAACATTTATTTATGGAACTGGCTTTGTGCATGGGGATATTATCATGTTGAAACAGGAAATTACTTTTACCAACCTGAAAACAATTTGAGAATATAAAATATCATTGACTGCTGTGCTGAACTACAGAGCCCTCGCCCATGAATAACAGCGCCAAACTTAGTGTGGGTTAAGATTTAAAAATGTGAGCAGGGCTGTCCACATACTTTTGGCCATACAATGTTCATTTTAATGGAGCTTTTGGTTTTAATTTCTTACATTATTTTTTCTTAGATTGGGTTTATCACATGTGCCTTATCAGAGTCTGTCCAGTTCAAAAAAGATCATGTGATATGACAGAAAGCTACATAACAGCTACTAAACGGACATTTGTGAGGGAGGACTAATTTGCTATATATATGTGTGTGTGTGTGTGTGTGTGTGTGTGTGTGTGTGTGTGTGTATATATATATATATATATATATATATATATATATTAGATAGATAGAACTCAAACTGAACTGAAACCGTAAATGTGTTCCTTCCATTCTGCTTTGTCTCCAGGGCAGTGACTTGAGAACACACAGGTCATGTACTTGGTATTTGTGTTTTTTTCTGGCTTAGCAGGAGTGTGACCAGGATTTTTTGAAAAACTGAGATCAAAATATTTAGAAACATATAAATGTGTTTAAAATATAAAAATAAAACATACATTTGTTCACTTAGCTGCTTCTCACAACAGTTAATTATATTACTCACCTGTTTTTAAGAGGTATTTAAACAAGTTAAAGAACAGCAATGTTTGGGAGTTTTGGAGTTGGATGGTGCAGCTATTTACACAAAATTTTCCACTAAATAGTGGGTCACTACAATGAAACACTTCCATTGATACAGTTTATTTTATAATAAAGGTTTAAAAGATTAGAATTGAACTCCAGCTCCTGCATGGATACACCTGCACCCCTCCGTCTTCTGATGCAGAAGAAAATCAATGAAACGGGCTAGTCCCTAATGAAGGGGCCTTCATTTATCATTGAAGTGTATGAAACTATTACTGCAGACTGGAGTTCTGAAAACTAGAATAAACTTGTTTTGTCATGTAATTCATTACACCTTGGAATAATAATGCATTTGTCAAATAAATTACTTAATAGCAATATAATAGTAATGCATATGTTTAATAAAGTAGCCTACTTAACAGTGATATAACAATAAATGGTAGCATTTTATAACCATCATTAAAAAAATGGAAACGTTACAGCTAACTACGCTTTAGTTATTTGACTATAAACAAACAATGAAATGCTTTAGAAACGATGTATTAAGCAATTCTTTATTGTAAAGTAACACCTGCTGTTTATTACATTTTATTATTGCTTAATAAATGTTTAGAATGTGTTTAATTGTTGTTAACAGTTAAATAACAATTGACTAAAATGCAATTGACTATAAATGTATCATTAATTAATGTGTGACAATACTTATGGTAATTTGTTTATTATATGAAATAAAAGTATATGTTTCTTGTTACACTAGATGTGAAATAGCATTAGTATGTTGAGTAGGTTTAAGTGTCACTGCCACTTTCAACAAAAGTGTAGGTAGTTTCAAAGCAGCTTCCCCGACACTGTTCAGTAGGAACTGTGCTGGGGAAATACTGTTTGTACATATTCATTTGTATGTACTGTATGTAAAAATATAGTGAGATGTAAAACTGTGGAATCAGCCAATAAAAAAACACCACATTTTGTAATGGAATGCAGTTTTACACTTAATTAAGTTTACACAATACAGTTACACATGTGAGGTCTGAGTCTTTTACATACAGTATATACTGGTCAAGAGCTCCTGTATTTCTCCAAGGCTTTGAAGGTCTATTATTTATATCTATCTAGTATTTCAGAAATCCCGCAATTGTTCTGATTGTCCGAACAACATATTTCACTGCATCCTTCCCAACATCTAAATACTGTGTTGGAGAGCTGCCAGAGTCTGAGTCTGAAACATCTGTCACTTGGTCAGAGAGAAAGACAAAAAAAAAAATATTCTCCTCTGCTCTTATCAGTGTGGGACATTCAACAGACTGTTGTCAATACCCACAGCACAAAACAACCACTGTGAAATTGCCGGGTATACAAATATGTAGCAAAGCTGCTTTGAGGACTGAACCAAAGAAAGAATGAACTACCTTTATTCAACATAATTAATATAATCATCTATTTAAACATTTTGGAGGGGAAATATTTATTTTCTTTCCAACTGTAAGCTGAGTCTCAGTCAGGACATGGTTAACCTCACCTAGCACACCTAGAGAGTGCAAACAGGGGGAAACATCTAGCCTGGCTCTCTGTAAAGTGAGCTAGGTCAAAACCTATATGTGGCTGACCGTGTCTAGTCAGAGTATGAAAATGTGGCCAATTTGTTACTGGGGTAGTTTACACGTGATAACTTAGGAATGAGCTGAGTTGTTATATCATTCACTAGTGACATTCAACATTCATTGATTTCATATCTCTTATATTTCTATCTCATATACATATGGCTGATCGATACATATATACACATATAAATACATATACATACACACACAATATGTACTGTGTATATATATATATATACATACACACACACACACACACACACAGACACACACACATGTATATATATACCAATCAGCCACAACATTAAAACCACTGACAGGTGACGTGAATAACATTGATCATCTCATCACAATGTGATGTTCTGCTGGGAAACCTTGGGTGCTGGCATTCATGTGAATACCACTTGACACGCACCACCCATCCAAACACTGTGTCAAGGATTAAGGTTACACTAAATGGAGGACCCAAGTGCAGACACACAGGCACACACACAGGAGGCAGGATAAGGGGAACAAAAGGCGAGCTTTTAATAAACAAAGCTGAATACAAAAAATGAGGAATACAGAACAACTAAAATGCGTCACAAGGACAAAAACAAAGTAGCAACTAAAAGCTAAAACAAAGTGCAAACAAAAGCAAAGTACAAATCAATAGAGAAACCAGACACCAAAACTACAAACATACCAAAACGGGAGACACGAGGAGTCACTGGAGGAGACACTGGGGAAGAAGCTGGTGGATAACACAGGGTGACATCACGGGGAAACACGGACAAACACAAACCAAGACAGACCAGGACGGACACATCACGGAGGGGAGGGGAAATGAACTGACGAAGACATGAGGGAGAACAAAGACTAAATACCGACAACACTAATGAGGGGATGAGGAACAGGTGGAGAGAGGAGGGAAACTGACGGGTGAGGGAAGTAGTGGAAAAACACGGGGAGGGAAGAACACAGGTACTGAAAAGCAAGACAAGACACACGAGGGCAACATTTCCAAAATAAAACAGAAATACGAGAACACAAACTACACCCCCTCATCACAACAACACTACCCGATGGCAGTGGCCCCCCAGCAGGACAATGAGCCCTGACACACTGCAAACACTGCTCAGGAACAGCTCGAGGAACACAATAAAGGGCCCAAGGTGTTGACCGGGCCTCCAAATTCCCCAGATCCCAATCTGATCGAGCATCTGTAAGACGTGCTGGATCAGGTCTGATCCATGGAGGCCCCACCCCCCAACACACAGGACCCAGAGGATCCACTATAAAACTCCCTGGTGCCAGACACCACAGGACACCCTCAGAGGTCTTAAGTCCATGTCTTGACGGGTCGGAGCTGTTTGGCTGCACAAGGGGAACCTTCACAATATTAGGCAGGTGGTCATAATGTTATGCCTGATCGGTGTATATATATACTGTATATATATGTACTTATTATTGAGACAGCTGTAGCCTAAAAAAATTGTATTGCTGAGAGGTAACGATTATTTCCCTTTGATTTAATTAAGAAATTCCAATTTAACTTTAACTATTCCCCATTCTGACTTACATATTTTAATGTTTCCCTTATTTCCATTACCATTTACAATTTCATCTTTACAAATGCTTTCAATTCAGAGCATTTCCATTTCCGTTATAGCATTTTAAATGTGTGTAGTAAAAAATAATCTTTTCAATTGTATTTATTTTGCTTTTTTTTAATTTGGACTTTTAATTATAACCAGCCATTTCTGACTGAATGTATGAATGCACCCATATTTACAGCAAAACAATCAGCAGGCTAGTGGTTACTTTTAATTATTAATTCATGTTTGTACAAGCTCCAAACTCCTGTTCTGAGAATTGAAGCCATGCGTTAGAAACAACAAAATATCTTTTTTACACACTTTGTCTACAACTACACAGCCAAACATCATTTTGCAAGCTCAGAAACTCAAAATCTTTGACTCTTGAAGTCAATATCATTTGGAAATTCTTGTACACATTAAGATGTTCTTGTTCTCCAAATGTATTGGCCCCATATTCATTGTCAGTGTAGTTTCTGACTGTGTCCAATGGAGGGCAGTCGTGATTTCTGAATGTGCCCATAGTGAGCTGGTCAGTCCAGTCCTCAAATGATTGTGGCTTAACACTTACACCATTAACGATGTCTTCAAGACAAAAATCTGTGCTCAATATTAATGTGGGAGAAGACTCATAGAGAAAATATCATGATTAATCATTTGAAAAGTGATGCCCTCCAAAGGACTCAGCCATTAACTACAACTCTCCCCATACAGCACCAGTGATAATGCTGATATCAATACAAAATGATATAGTTAGATTTCTGATATGGATAAACCTGATCATCTAACATATCATCAACAGGAAAAATGCTGGATTAATGACAGTCGGTTGTCAAGGTCAACATGTATTTATGGAGCATTTTTAAAAAATAAAGTTTGTCACAAAGTGTTTTACAGCAAACATAACTGGGCAAATAGATTAACAAGGCAAAAAGAGATGTAAGTCTTAAAATACAAAAATACGTAGTGTGCACAGACACAAACTTAAACAGATGCCAGAAATAATTTTTGTCAAGTTGGGGATAGGAGATGGGCAGAAAAATATCAACTGCTGGTGGACTCTGAAGCGGATTTACAATCACCATATCAGAGGGAGAGAAGGATTTTTTGGGGAAGGTTTATAACAGAGTCAGTGCTGCGTAAGACTCTGGCTCTGTTCTCAATAACCGTAGAAAAAATCTTGCCCCTGCAATTTTAACAGAGAGTTGGTATTTTGTCAAAAGTTGTTTGTAAGATATTGCCATCTGGCAAAAGAAGTATCCACTGCCATACCACCAGACTATGGAGCAGCTTCATTCCTCAGGCCATGAGACTCTTGAACTCATCCTCAACAATCTAAATAGATGTAGCAGGACTCAAGAACTAAACCTTCAAATAAATACCTTTTAAATATACCTTGTGTACCTTGTAAATGTCATGGAGATGTGAAACCAGTCTTTCTGTCTGTCCATTAGAGAGCTTCTTTTCTGCAGTCCCATCTGATCAATCTTGTCTGGTCATTGAGCCACTGAAAAGTCTTCTTTAGAGAGGAGTCTTGAAGGAGGATTGATGAATTCCTCTTTGTTCAATAAAGAAGGATCGAATTGGGAAAGTTGATCGTAGGATACTTTGAGTCAACTATATTGTAATACTTCTCACTATACGTTCACACACACTACAAAATGTTGAGCGGACTATATAGTGGACTAGTGAGGTGTGAGTATAGAGTATAATGAATGTTTTACACCTCTAAATAGCATTGTCTTTAATTCTCTGACAATAAGCACAAACTGTTTTTATTTTGTGTAGATGATAGAAGGGATATAAAACTGAAAATGTCAAGCAGCTGAAAGAATACAACGAAATTGTAATACTATTTCTGCCCTCTCACATACCTCTTAAATCTGTCAATCCATCGGTTTTTTTTTTAAATCGTTGCTCTTCTATTACTTATCCTGCTCGTAAGTGTGATGCTGTAGTGCCTCTGACTATACATATCAATCAAGGAAATATACAGAACTGTTAATTTGAAAAGGCTCTAGTCTCTCTTAAACAGGTAAAAAATGATACTGAGACAGTTTCTCAACTGTTCTTACATCAGTAGACATGTTACAAGACACAAGGCCACATTAGCTCTATTTAGAAATGTCTCAGTCTCATTCTTGTGACTGTGATGTGATGACAAGTTGTTGCAGCAGACTGGATCACATAATCTCAGCACTGTACAACTGATGCACTGCCTACAGAAGTCTGCTTTGTGATGTAAAATGATTACATTTATTTGCCATGATTTCAATATTTACATGCAGAAATATTTAGGGCCCGAGCACTGACAGTGCGAAGGCCCTATTGTATCTGTAAGGATTGTTTATTATTATTATTCTTCACCTGCCTCCGAGATCACATATTTGGCGTCCTGAACATACCCCAAAACTCACCAAACTCGGAACATACGTCATATGTGGTGAAAAATGTGATAATTCAACATGATTGGGGGTGGGTGTGGCCAGGGGACTCCATAGCGCCACCTAATGTTGTTTTGTCTCAGATTGTCATAAAATTTGCAGGACTCATAGGTCTCAAGGAACTAGGAACCTTTTCACAGGCAACGGGCCAGCACACATCTGGCCGCGCACCTTCCGACAGCGCCACAGCCCGATGTGCTTGGGTCGAGGGCCCGTTCATCACTGCTTGCAGTTGAAATTATCATTACATTTTATTATTCCTTTTATATGCATACATTTAATTGGTTCCTGTGAATTAAAACATAATTTTACAAGCTATTTTACAATTTATTTTCTTTCACTGACTTTTAATGTAGTTCATAGTTGTTTTGAGTTAATTTGATGTACACTTGTTTTTTGTCTATTTGTTAAAATAAAAAATGATGCACGTATTATTTATTTTTTTCATATGTACTGATGTATGTACTATTAGTTATTGCAAAATGTCTGAGGTAACAGCAAATATGTTAAACTGTTTTTTAAACGACATGTAGTCTTTTTGTTGAGGAACTGGTCAGATTAAAGCTGGAAATACTCATGACAGGTTTTGATATATTGCTGCTGTCGTTGAGGCAGTCTGACAATATTTAAACAAGTTATGTTGTCAAATAAAAGATATGATATCAATGATTTTCTGAAAGCAAAACTTTAATGCAAATCAGTATCCAATCTGAGCTTTTTGCTTTGTCATTGTTCCTGTTTTTGTAAGACGTTGCGAGACTGTGTGTAAACCAGAACCATACTGCAACAGTGCCCACAATTTAGAGAAGTCATATAGCTAAGAAAGGCTTTTGCAACTCTTCATGCCTGATCTTAACCAAACAGAGGGGTTGTGCAAATGTGCAAACATTAATTCAATTTTTTTCCCAGACAGAAAGTGGCCGACCAGTCTATTGGAGGGGACTCTGATTAACTAAAGAGTTAAGACAAAGCCAGTGTC
This sequence comes from Pagrus pagrus, assembly GCF_965226575.1. Classification (NCBI taxonomy): domain Eukaryota; kingdom Metazoa; phylum Chordata; class Actinopteri; order Spariformes; family Sparidae; genus Pagrus; species Pagrus pagrus. Next base: position 2,277,294 of record NC_140185.1, on the reverse strand, counting down.
ATTTTGGAGGAGGATACACAGCAGCTGAAGGCATTTTCCTAAAAAAAAAATCTATTTATGTGTCATAACTGATTCATAAAGTATTTCTATGATTTATTAATAAAGCAAGCAATAAACCTACATATCCATTCACCAGAAACTTCTCCAAGGGACCCCTGTGATCATTAAATGTGGCAGGTCTGCTCATAACATACTGAAGATTTTCTAAAACCGTTGTTTTGTTTTCGCCTTTGATTTCCCTATAGGATTAAAAGCTCATCTTATTACATTGTTATCACATGTACTTTAACAGCTTGTTTCCTTCATTAATTAAAGTGATATGATATTTACAGTGAAACATTCAAACCCAGGTTTTTATTCACCATTCTTTAAATGAAAATATTCTAGTTTTCTTTAGTGTCGTTTCCTTCTTATATCTCCATAATGTGTTGAATATGCATTCAGTATAACATTATATGAAAGGTATGCTGCATCAGAAGCATAACATGATTTTTATTCATCACCTATTTTAGGAGCATTCATTAGCTTCAATTTCACATTTGTAGACTGAAAAACTAAAATGTTACCTTTAGTAAGTGATAAACACACCAGCTCAAGCAGTGCTGTTGTTTGGCTTCCAGGTGAGTAACAGATATTTCACTTGTGATCATCTAAAGTGATCAAATTTTGGGGGGGGAAGTGTATACAGTGATGCACAGGGCATACATAATATTTCATTATATTTAATGTTTGACCCCATCAACTTCAATGTTTTTTGTAAATATATTCAGGGGCACCAAATACACCTCTCTGGAACATTCCCCAGGTAAACAGGTTCATTGGTATCAGGTGATTGAGTATGAAAGGGGCCATTTTGTTAAACACATGGCTGTGTTAAGGATATTACTACATGGACACTTTGAGTCCTGACCAGTTGAGTCTTGGCAACAAAAGCACTTTGGTTAAGGTTTAGGGAAAGATTGTGATATCAGTCTATGTTAATCAAAAGTATTATGTATCAAAAGTATCAAGTCCATGCTGACTTTTTCACTAGTAAGACGGACAACAGATTTTCACACTTTTCCTACCCTTAACACAGTGCTGCCAGGGCCTAAACATAATTTCAAGGAAACAGTGCTGTGTCTCAACGTTTTTACATCAGGTGTGGATTAACTGATCAGCTTCACCTTTGTCTTTTATAGTGTGCCATTGATTGCTAAAATCAGCATTCTGCTCCTGTGTGGAGACAGGCCCACGTTACACAAGCCACAGTCCATTTTAAGTAATAACTGCCACTTCCATCTGAGCAAAATTTGTCAACACGCCTTTTGTGAGCAGTATGCCATATTAGGATGAAAGTTAGGTGACATTCCCACCTATATAAGTTCAAACACTTCTGTTTCCCCAACATTTCCTTGTTCTGCTGCTGTCCCACAACCAGCCATGATCCTGCAGGCTGCTGTGCTCAGTGTCCTCCTCTGCTCAGTCTACAGTTTTACTGTACAGGTAAGTATCAGCTGATACTTTGCATTTATATGGACAGACAGATTCTTCATCATTCACCAAGACTGATCATTTGTTAAATTGCAAAAGAGATAATGTGATTTTGTCTTTCATGCTATGCTTTGTAATTTTAAATTGCATTCAGTTTTAATTCTGTGAATGAATCCATTTAGCTTTTTCAACCTTTAAAAAATGTTCATTAAATTTTAGAAAAAGAAATACTAGTTTTTAAGGTTTCCACCATGCCCACCGTTTTTACCTCTAGGACTTGCACTTCCCACAGGATTCTAAAATTGATGTCAAAGCTCTGCTGGAACTAAACTGTCTATGTGAACTTCATATGAAAGAGGACACTCACATATTTCATTCATACAAGACTACTGTGGCTCTGTATTCATTCAACTGTCTTCTTTTACCTTTTACTTTTTTGTGTCAGGCTTCTTTGGAAAAGAGTGAGGAGTACTCTGGTAAGACGTGGATACTTTTGAACAGTAACATTCTGTAACTATATAGTCTCACATAGTGCAACTGATACATGCAACTCTTTTACTCTGCAGGCAACACCATTGAGGATGATGATTTCAGTGTGTCCACATTGTTAGAGAAAGCCAATAGGAATGTTGGTATGTTTATCTCAACTGCAACTACTTTACAACTGTTCATTTCCTTTGATGATATGTTACAGTGTACAGTGACAGAGATGTGACCTACCCTCATGCCAAGAGAGGAAGAGTAAAGTAAATGTTGTACTTTGAAAAAAACAAAAACATTTTCAGCTGTCCTTATGTCATTCTGCAGGAAAGAACTTTGATGAGCCGCTAGTGATGTTTGGAGACATAGCAATGCCAACAGGTCTGCAGAACGCTGATCCCTGTACACAGCGAGGATGCCTGTGGCCTAAAGCCACTGATGGCAATGTCTATGTACCCTACCGAATCTCCAACCAGTACTGTAAGTCTCAACAAGCAGTCCCTTTCTGTAGACAGGACTTTTATGTTGGCACTGTTATACTGTAAATATAACTCATGATTAATCAATATCACATGCACACTTAACAGCGGCACTAACTACTAACTAGCAGTAGTAGTTAGAAGATTACGATGACAGGAACAATATCCTCTAAACTTTTTTTCCTGTCAAGCCCAAAGAGAGAGAAGTGCCATCGTCCGAGGTCTGCGGTCATTTGCTGCGTCCACCTGCATCCGCTTCACCCCCTTGAATCGCCAGAGGGACTTCGTGGACATCCAGTCTCGCTCAGGGTATGGACCGCACAATACACATCCCGCATATACATGCATGAATGCAATCTGTTAAAGACCCTGTTAAAGAGGTCAAGAGAAGCCAAGGCCCGACTGATTGGTAGTTGAATTTACTCCCAGTAGAGAAAATATGCAAAATAGTTTAAAATAAGGACTAAGCTAAGACCATATCAGATCAATATTGGCCAATTAATGATGGACAAATAACAAAATCATTTCAACAACTTACTTGCCTTCCCAGGCACATTACAAATGTCAGACATTATTTTATCTTTAAAGTGAAGTATAATAGGTGAAGAAGAAACTTTGAAAAAAGGATTTATTTCAAGATTATATAAAGCACTGCAACACAATCTTAACAATAAGGATTTGAACTGGAATCGAACACAGATATATTTGATGCCTTAATATGGAAAATGTTCGGCATTGTGTTGGAGGGGTTGTGGCCATCACATATATTATGAGCCTGTCCAAATCTGCAGGGGTACTGAAGATGTTAGAAAAGGCAATAGAACACATTTTGAATATAAAAAGATTGAGCCAAATGATTTATTCTTGGCATGTCTCTAGGAAATCAAATTGTGAAAAAGAAAATGTATTTATTGAACACTACTTTCAATTGCTGAAAAAAACATCATCATAATCCTATGATTGCAGCCACAACACCCAAACATAAAACAATGGGGTAACACATGTAACAGGTCCACAAATTTCATGTCATGTAACATATTTCAAATTGTTGAAAAATGTACTTAAATTTTGTGGCCTGCTGAGGGGAAGGTAGACAGAAACTGGTAGAAAATTTAAATGCCTGTCAGCAGCAGGTAAACAGAAAACAGTTTAAAGTTTCCTGGTGTATTAAATACATTTCCATTTATGTACTGCTTATTGGTAAATGGTTGAATATTATTAGCAAATAATAAGGGGGTGATTTTCAATACATTTGATGTAATAATTGTGGTAATCTGGGGGTAATTTCAATTAAATGTTAAATGTGTTAGCTAAAATACAGCTGAAAATGGACAATACAACTTTTTTAAACATGTACTGTTTTCTTTCAGGTGTTATTCATATGTCGGGCGTCGTGGTAATGCCCAGATAGTGTCTTTGAATCGCCAGGGCTGTGTTTTCGAGCAGATTATCCAACACGAGCTGCTCCATGCCCTGGGCTTCGACCACGAACAGACCCGGTCTGACAGGGACCAGCATGTTCGCATCCTGCTACAGAATGTCATACCTGGTGGGTTCCTTTATTGACAATACTGACCAACAATTTGAAAAGCATTCCATTTTGCAGAATATAGATGCAACTTTGTAAAACTTATAAATAACCAAATACGTTGTGTTACAATTAGGGTAATTGACCTTTATCACTTTTAGGAACACAAGTGAAAACTGTAATGTACACATAAATAAATAAAATCGTGACTTGACTTCACTTTATCATAACATTTCAGTAGGTATAGTAGCTTGGGGTGTTAGTGATGTGCTTATCGAGACCTCTGGAATGAGTAACCATAAAACCATACAGAAGTTACAGAAGGAACCAGACAGACACAGTGTTCGTATAGGGAGATAGATTCACTGGTTTCACCTAGAGCGCTTCTCGGCTATTCTGATCGACAAACTGTGATAAAACAGACAATAATTGATTGAGCTATGTGTGCCCTGCAGGAATGGAGTTCAATTTCAGGAAGATCCAAACAAGGAACCTTGGCACTCCCTATGACTACAACTCTGTCATGCACTATGGAAGGTAGCATCTTGATGGACTAATTGAACTTAAATTTGATTTTTGAGTGTCATTCCCAACTCGTGAAGTACAGACACTATCTGATAGCAGCCAACCCGCATCAGTATTTGATAAGTTATGAAACCCAAAACATTAGCGTCACACTAAATGTAATATATAGTAATATAATGTATGTGTAATGCAGCTATGCAGGAATGAATTAGTGTGTCTTGCTGAATGTGATCAGAGCACTTAAGAAAAGAGAACATGCAGGGATGCGATTTAAACTGCTCTTTAATACTGTGTGTTTGCATTGTAGGTTTGCCTTCTCTAGGAACAGGCAGCCAACCATCATTCCCACCCCCAACAGCAATGTAGCCATTGGCCGGGCCACCCAGATGAGTCCTACTGACATCCTTCGGGTGAACCGCCTATATCGCTGCAGTATGTACCTATTAACCGATGAAGAAGCACACTTCCTCCCCAACTACATAAATCCCTACCTGTTTCTCTATCTTTCTACAGAGCCAACATTCTCACCTGTCTTACCGCCTACCCTCCTGGCTTCATACTAGCATACCCGCCTGTACTACTCAATATACTATATTCCTGCTAAGGCTGTCACAACATCACATTTTCACTGGATGATTATCGTTGCCAAAAGAATTCACAATAAGGATATATCCCGTATACAGAAATTTTGAGAGAAAAAAGCAGTCAGTCAAATTCATCTCAACTTTGTTTATTGTCTGTTTTTTGTAAAAAAAAAAAATTAAAAAAATTAAACATTCGTTAAACAAGTGTAGGGAGGTGGAGAGAGTCTATTTAACCATAAATGTCTGTTGTTGCAACATGATTTTGTACAGCAGTAGTAAATCAGTGAGTAGCAGCCACACACTAGCTAGCTGACAGTTAACTGTTACTGCAGCTTTTTCTAAGGCGCATTACCGCAACCTAATGTGACAAAATGAGAACAGAAAGAAACAGAAACAATTTAAGAGGCGCTGGATTATTTACAGATTATCATATTTCTATTATTAACAAGATATCAATATTTATTTTTTGGAATATTGTGGTAATTGTCATTACCGGTTATTGGCGACCTGTGTGTTCATGTACATTGTAGCAGTACCATAAAGAAACTGAGCAGCCTTTACAGGTTTTGCTTTCTTTTGTTATTCATTGCAGATTCAACTGCCTCCAGATCTAACCTGGAACCTGTGCATGGAGACCATTTCCCTTAAAAAACAAAAGTAAGTGGGTTTGGATGCTTTGTTTTTAAACTTGCTAACCTACACACCATCATGAATGTGATATAGAGGAAGTCTGGTATTAGTCGAACCCGGCTGAACCTTGTTGATTCATTCCTATCCTTTGTATTTTTTGTGTGAATGGACATTAATGTGCATCCATGTTTCTTGATGTAGCCAAACATCAACATATAGTATTACTTTGTAAATGAAGGCATTATGAAATAGCTGTTGGAAGACATGACATACTGTAAATCATTTTACAAAAACAAAAAGAAACATGGGTGTGGGTGTGTGCATGTGTGTGTGTACCCACATGTGTGTATTTTTAACATATTCCCCTTTTTTTCCCCAACAGGGACTCAAGAGGAAAAGAGGCAGATTGTTCCAAGTTTTTATCTTCAAGCAAAACCAGAGAGGCATCTTGGGCTTAATGAGTGTGCCTTCATGAAATTCAGAATTTGAATAAAATGGCTTTTGTGCTGACCTAATGAGAAATAAAGTGACATCACAAATGTACTCTCATATAACTTTTTAATAACCGCTTGCAAGCTTGATTGAATACTAATAATGAATAAAAATGTACATCCAGATACCTCAACTTGAAGTCAGCCTGTTTCTGTTTGCAAAAGCACTACTACTATACTGTACATATTCTGATCTGTCAAGATATAGGTGACTAAAACCCCTTTTCCACTGGCCAAAAATCCCACTTAAACATGCTAAGTTCGGGCTTTTGAGTGCAATTGGAATGTGTAAACTCTGCATTCACGCAGGTCAGTTGACCCTGCAGTAGACCCTGCAGTAGACCCAGGTTTTTATGACCACGGCTCGGCTCTGATCTAAACGCAAGACCCCGGTGAACACACTAAATTTCGCCACCTGAAGTGATGACGCGTTATCAACATCTGGTGGTGGCGCGTTAATAAATAAGTAATTTGGGATGCATCCTTCTGAGGTTGTTTTATTACTGCACACAGTGTTGGAGGCGGGGTCCCGTTCATTCCTATTGTGGCATGAGAGGGGTGTGAGTGTGTGTTTATGTGAGCTGGTGTATGTGTAGTGTGTGTCGTCAACAACGCAGCCCAGGAAATAGCTATACAAGGCCAACACAGGTTCGTACAGTCACAAGGGGCCAGAGGACGTGGTTTCCAAGAAATATACTTTATTAACCAAAGAGTTTAAAATGACTTTAAAATAGAGAGCCACCACACTGGCAAAAGAAACGAACAAAAAGAACCAAATCAGGGCTGGGGCTTCAAAAAGGGGACAAAATCCAAACTATAAACCACCAGTGCACTGCAACCAAAACTGTGTCAAACACCACCACCAGGGGAGGACTGCCGCTCGCTTGGGCCTCAGCACCTGTTGTAAAACAAGAAAAGCACAAAATTAACACAAGGCACAGTGTGGGGACATCTGGGGGGAATCTATGGTTTTAAAAAGCAAGAAAAAGAAACCAAATACACAATTAATCCATTAATACCGAAGAAAATATCAAAACAAAATAGAAATAATTTATATATCACAAAAAAGGAAATAACAATTTACAACTAAGGAGTTAAAGAGGATTGACAACAATATAAAATCAACTTAGATTGGGATCAAATATTAAGCAAAGAAAGAAAATATTTTAACCCAAAATCGACTTAATACAATAAACAAAAACAATCCAAACTATTAGCAAACAAATAAACTAAGTACGACCTAAATTAAATGCACAAAGAAATCTTTGATATTTAAATCAATAAAGTAAATGTGTTAAATCAAAAGGAGACAACAGGTGAACCATTCAAACCGGATTTTCGTGGTGTGGGCACGATAGTGGCGTGACGCCTTCACACTGGGCCTGAGGTTGTTATCACATACAGTGACCCGAGACAGTATCGTGCATCCCAGTCCAACCAGAGCCGAGCCAGGACAGCAGCAACCCTTTCGTGGTGGCCGATGACCGGAAACACACCAGGACGCCAAATGATTGATGCAGAACTAGGAGAAGGGGGGGGCGCTGGAACGTGTCACAACTAGTGCAATAGGTGAAAAACTGCAGCAGAACCCCAGACGAATACGAGCAGCGTACCTCTGAGCTCTACTGCACCCGACCTGCGCCCACCGAACCGCTCGCTCCCTCCGGCTCCCCGTCGCTCTCAGCACTGAACGGAGCGGGAGGACGAAGCCCCATTGCCGAATAAATTGGCGATGTAATGGCAAATAAAACAGGGTGCCTACCTAAATAACACGACGGGGAGACACGGACATGCACGCCGACCAACACGCCAGACGCACGGCAGAAGCAGAGAGGGAGAGCGGCGACCAACACACCTGGTTTTAATCACCCGCAGCCCGCCCAACAATTAACCTGCACATGCTGGCACAGCGCCATGCAGTGGCAGGGGAGCGGTGGCTCACCCGGCCACACAGTGATAGCTGCTCAGTGGTGTTTTAAAGCCAACAAAGCTCAACCTCCCGGCTATGAAAATACCTTGATCACCAACCGAGCTGGCTAACTTCCAGTTTAGCGCCTGGCTAACTTGAAGGGAGATGCATTAATTTAATCGTGCGGCTCTTGTAGACTTTCCGACTGTAATTCGACTGAATGGCTCAAATTATGATAGTGAAACATGTCATTTTGTGGGTTTTGTGGCGCTCAAAAGCGTTTTTTAATCAAAAACAAGGCGAACATTTATTCTTGAAACAGACCTATGTGAACCTGCGCAGGTGATCAGCAATATTCACACTTTCTGTCATTCTCACATGTTGGCCTCCATGTACAGGGCCAAGTGAAGCGGCTCGATAAACATACACAGGTGATCAAATGCTGCACATACTGTATGTGATAAGCCTGTTATCTGACTTTGCTCTGAATACAGAGCCAGCACAGTGAGTAATATTAGTATTATACTATTGCAGTTGAGCTCATTGGACTTGTTGTTACAATACACCAAGTCTTATTTCCTAAGCCCTTGCCTAGCATTCCATAACTTATATTCGTGAAAAGAGGAATAGATTTAAATCAACTTGTATTCACTCTGTAATAGATTGTCACAGAGGGTGCAACTGCAACACGTGTCCTTTTTCACACCCATAGTGGTATGGGGGTCTTACTGTAAGTCTATCTGAGTATGTGCATCACATGACCGATAAACCTGTGAGTTTTGCTGATTCTTTCAATTTCTCAGGTGCTATATTTGGGCTTACAGACGCAGTGAAGCAGTTATAAAAACCTCAGCTGCACAGTTCCACACTGAGGATCCAAGGTGAGTTCAGCTGTGAATGTCTGCAGCAGAATGTGATAGAGAATGGTGCACTTTCTTTCAGTCAGAGTTTCTTGGTTCTCTTTTGTCTGGGTGGAAGCTGTAGCTGATTTGTGTCTGTGTCCTGCAGGTCTGCTGGGATGGCTTGCACATCTGTTTTAAGGTTATCCACTCTGGCTCTGCTGCTGCTGTCTGCCTGCTGTTGGGCTGACAATGCGGTAGGATCACAGAGGAACAATTGATTCTGACAGCACACTGTGATATCAGGCCATTTGTTGAGCTGCATCACAGCACTTGTAGGTGTTTATCACATCTACAAGCAATGCATGTTAAAGATCGGCTGCCTCTAACAGCTGTAATGTGAAAATGACACATTAAGTTACAGTATTCAGACGTTTGGCAGATAAATTCTGTAACCACAAAAATGTCATTTCTATTCCTTTGCCTCTATTTATTTCTAATCTGTCTGTTTTTGTTTGTTTGTTTTACACCTAATCCACACTGCACCTCCTGCAGAACATTGCAGAGGAGGACTCAGGAGACCTCTCCGTCTCTGAACTCCTGGAGAGAGCCAACAGTAATCTGAGTGAGTGTCACCATGTTCCTCATGGCAGCTGTTGATGGTTCAATTAATTTTCTTATCGTATTCACAGTCACGGTTTAACAGGATTTCAAGTTTGTCTGTATGATGTGTTTCAGTCCATTCCGAAGATGATCCCATCCTGACTGGAGGAGACATTGCCGTTGACAGTGAGGCAGAGAAAAACGCAGACCCTTGCACCAGCCGAGGCTGCATGTGGGGGAAGTGGACTGATGGGAAGGTCTACATCCCATATTACATCGCCAATCACTTCTGTAAGTGTCCCACACAAGCCTAGGAGTGAGACAGAGCAGAGATCTACCGGATCATACACCAAAATCAACCAGACAAGGGCATGTTTGTTGCTCACTGTTAACAGTAAATCCATTGTTAGCAGTAGCCCGGTCCTTGGTAGTCATGACATGAAAGACAAAAAGGAGTAGCGGTCAGTAAGAGGTAAAATTGAACACAGTAAGGATTCACAAAGCAGTAAATTAGAAACTTTTAAGTCGATCATCCAATTTGCATCTCTTGCATAGGCCTGGCCGACTATTTAAACAGACTTGAAGATACTCACAAGCCAAGTAAGATTAAGCCTTCAAACAACCAGTAGGCGATTTGGGGGGGATGGGTGGGGATGCCACCCCCCTCGTTAGCAAAATGACCAAAAATGCTTCCTCCTTGTCATCCCCCTCTTCATCCCCTTGCAGCAGAGAGAAAGCAGAGACACAGGGGTTCAGTGTTGAATATGTCTAGTCTGTCTTACTCATTGATCCTTTTTTGTATGATCCCACTCATGGCTCTGAAATATCATTAGTCTGAGTGTGCTGTGTATTGATCACAGATCTCTGATGATCTGTAATTTTTTCTCAGTCCCATCCATCTGTCAGTTTTGTCTTGGATTGATTATATTCTCTAGTCTATAAACTATGAATACTCAGTTTTATTCTATAGTGTAAAATATATACTCTATGGAGTAGTGTCACTCTCCATTTGCTGTTGTGAATACATAACCATCTGGAATATAATGCGATAATGTTGTGTGGAATTGTCCTGCCAGCCTCCCGTGAGAAGGCCATCATCACCCGTGGACTGGAGTCCTTCTCCTCCTTCTCCTGCATCCGCTTCAGGCCCAGCAGAAGCAGTGACCGTGACTGGCTGAGCATTGAGTCCCAGAATGGGTAAAATTTTTAAAAAGCTGCTTACACTTACAACTTAAGTTTGAGCTGAAAGCTTTTCTCAGTCGTCAGTGTTCACTAACTCACCTCTGATCCTTTCCAGCTGTTACTCCTATGTTGGCCGTAGTGGCGGTAAGCAGGTGGTGTCCCTGGCCCGCAGTGGATGCCTTTATCATGGCACCGTCCAGCATGAGCTGCTCCATGCTCTGGGATTCAACCATGAACAGACCCGTTCTGACCGGGACAACCACATCAGAGTCCTGCTGCAGAATGTTGTGTCTGGTAATGGAACTGTTTATTATTCAGAATGGCATATTATACCGCTTTTCCACCAAAATTAGCGGGTCTACACAGGTTTTTTAAACGCATTTGGAAAGTCTAGAAGAGCAGCACCATTAAATAATTTTATTCTCATTCAGGTTAGGTGATCGGTCGGTGATCCAGGAATTTTCACAGCCGGGAAGTCAAGCTTTTTTGGCCACTGAGCAGCTTTCATAGGAATGAACAGGGCTCCACCTCCAACACTGTGTCCAGTAATAAACCATCCTTAGATAGATGCATCCCAAATTCCTTATTTACTTACGTGCCACGTGATAAAGCGTCATCACTTTGTGCGGTGGGATTTAGCCTGTTCACTCGGGTCTTATGTTGAGATCAAAACCGAGCCGAGGTGATAAAAACCCGGGTCTACTGCAGAGTTTAGACATTCCCATTGCACACAAAAGCCCGATCTTAGCGGGTTTAAGTGGGATTTTTGACCAGTGGAAAGCGGTATTACAAAGCGGATCCAGTACACTGCAGTGCATTCTAAAAGATTTGTTTTGCCTTACACGCTGTGCTGGACTTCATGGCTTCTGTAAACAAAAACACAGATGAGATTGCTAAACTAAGATAGTGAACATGGTAAATATAATAGCTGCTCAACACTGGTAGGTGAGCATTGTCATTGTAAGATTGTTGTGTACTTCCAGCATCAGAGAGCCTCTTGGTCTTGTTTATTTTGACTGCAAGAATTTTACTTGTGTTGGAGTATTTTTACACTGTGATATGTGCTTCAACATTGTTTGGGACAGAGATCCATTCTGAGAGCAAAAAAGCAGGAACATTAGACATGTGACATACCGATACCGTTCAAACTAATGTTAAGAATCTTTAGACCTTTGAAAGAACCTGTTTCCACAACCCTACTTCTCTTCATGGCTGAAAATGTAAAAAGTGGACCAGTGGACAAAAAGAGCTCCATCATCACAGGTCCAGGAACACAATACTTTCTGAATATAAAACCAGAAGTGCCAAACCACAGAGCCCTGCAGCCTTTTGGGCTCTTTCTCCTGCAGCTGAGCTCTTTCTGTCAAAAGCCAATGTGAATTGAAACCAAACAATGTTCACTTTATCCTGTATTTTTAGGAATGGAGCACAACTTCAGAAAGATTGCCACCCTCAACCAGGGCACTCCCTACGATTACAACTCTGTCATGCAGTACCACAGGTGAGGGGCTTCTCTTCAGCTCTGCTGTGTGTTACGACACGTGTGGTTTGTGTATGCAGGATGTGTTGTGGTTCATTCTAACTTCTCTGTTTCCTGTTGTAGGTATGCCTTCTCTAGAAACAACCAGCCCACCATGGTCCCCATCCCTAACTCCAACGTGTCCTTTGGCAATGCTAAGGAGATGAGTCGCAATGACATTGCCAGGCTCAACACCCTCTACAAGTGCTGTGAGTGTCCACACTAAAAAAACTGAGGAGATGGTAATTGACCCTCGGTCAGTGAGGGATCATACTCCACTGTCCATACACAGGGAGGAGATCAAACAGGTCACATCTTATTGATACCTGGGTATCCACCTGGATAACCTCTTCAGCTGGAGTGATCATGTAGATTATGTATGTTCCTGTTTACAGCAAAGGCTGTATTTTTTACGCAGACTGAGGGTCTTTGGTGTCAGCCAGAACATCATGTTTTTATTATTTTATCAGGCAGTGATGGAGAGTGTCATTAGGTATGGGATTACGGCGTGGTTTGGCAATCTCTCCACACAGTCCAAATCCAAGCTGCAGCGCCTGGTACAGACTGCTATGAAGGTGATGGGGAGGACTGAAAAGCTCCCCCTTCAGTCCATCTATGAGCAGTCTGTACTCAGGCAGGCGCGGAGGGTAGTGTCGGACCCGTCCCACAACCTTCATAGGGAATACGAGCTCTTGCCTTCTGGCAGAAGGTATAGAGTCCCAAAATGCAAATTAAACCGTTTTAAATACTCTTTCGTACCCACCTCCATCAAAATTCTAAATAGATCCGTACGCTGAGGCCTGGGAAGTGTGCAACAACTTGGTGTTCTGTTTATTTTTTTTGTTTTTCTTAACTTGTTTTAATCTTTCATTGGATGTCATGAGTGTGTATGTAGCCTACGTGTACGTCTTTAGCCGTCATGTGTTTCTTCATTTTTATGTGTATTTATTGTCTGTAAGGGCAGCCACTACTAAGCACTATGCACTTTGAGTCCATGACAAATTTCCCCTAGGGGACAATAAAGTATATTCTATTCTATTCTATTCTATTCTATTCTATTCTATTCACATGAGCACATTAGGAACATATACTGTGTACACACACACACACACACACACACACACACTCACTCACTCACTCACTCACTCACACAGGCATACACACACTGCCAGCACTCTTTTATTACACTGTTTGTTTGTTTTTCCCTAATCCACCTTTGCTCACTTCACCATTACAGAGGTAGCCTGTTCAGATGTGCTGACAGACGGGTCAACAGGAAGATTGTCTACCTTGTGCTCACTGAACAACAGGAGTTTGCAGGCCTGAACTTATCAGCCTGACAGTCAATGATCATACAATAAAGTTTCTTTGACTGAAACACAGCAGTCTCTTTTCATCCTTTCACCACATCCTGGTTTGTTTTTCTCCAAAGGTAACAAAAAATATTCCTTCCATCATGTATTTTTTCACAACAAGTAACTATTTGCTTTTCTAGTATGATAACAAGTATGTCTTTGAAAAACTTTGAGGATCGTGAGTTATGCTATATCTACACTAATACATTTCAAAACACATAACTTTTGCTGTGTTTACACATGGTGTCCACACTACGGACCCTGACAACTGAGACTTTTGGAAACATTGCTGCAGACAGGCAGAAACTGAGACTTTTGGAATAAATGACTTTTGTTTCTCAATTGGGTCCTATAATATAATATTTATAATATTAATATATATATATATAATATATTAATGTCCAAAAATTAGGCACCTGAGGAGGACCAAGGTGCTGTTGACCCCTGTTTCCAGTCAGGGGGTCAGTGTGGACATTGTGGAGGATTATAAGTATCTGGGGGTCCACATTGATAATAAACTGGACTGGGTTAAGAACACTAACGCCCTCTACAGGAAGGGACAGAGTCATCTCTATTTTCTGAGATGGCTGAGGTCATTCAATATCTGCCGGACTATGCTCAAGATGTTTTATGAGTCTGTGGTGGCCATTGCTAAACTCTATGCTGTTGTGTGCTGGGGCAGCAGGCTGAGGGTAGCGGACGCAAAAAGGTTGTACAGACTGATCCGCAAGGCCAGGATGCTGTCCAAGTTACATGTCATCTTGGACAATGGCTCCCATCCACTCCATGATGTGGTGGTCAGCCACAGGAGTACATTCAGCACTAGACTGATCCCACCAAGATGCACCACAGAGCGCCACAGGAAATCATTCCTGCCTGTGGCCATCAACCTGTTCAACTCCTTGCTCTGAGTGTCAGACACTCTGAGACAATAGGAGGACTCTGGCTGCTTTGTTTCTCTCTAATTTTCAATTTAAGACAAATTGTGCAATGGCAAATGTGTTTTCAAGTTTGGCATTATTTATTGCTCTGTATATATGTACATTTATTCTAGTGGAGTGTACGTTTCTTGTATTTTTGTTTTGTTTTTGTTGTTCTTGTTTAGATATAAATATTATTATTATTAATATTATTATTATCACTATTATTATTACTATTATTATTATTATTATTATTAAGAATGAATATAATAAGGGAATAGGCAATGCATAAGACTCTAATACAAGGCCTAAATACAGGAGGGATGGGATAAAATGTACTTAAAAATACACACATTTTGCAAAACATGCAAAGTATAATGCATTTATCTATTTATACATATATCTATCACTAAAGTCATGCTTTTAAACACATTTCATATTTTTCTTATATCAAACATCAAACAAAGGCGGCTCTCTTAGGTGTGTCTCAGTGCAGGAAGGACCAGGTAAGCTTCCTAACCCATCTTTCCTTCCACAAATAAAATCTGAGACGACATGTAAGGAAACATGTCCAATAAAAAAAAAAAAAAAAGGCAAGCAGTATGAGATGTAGCCAGCAGGTAACAAGCTGGATCATCAGCCAGACAGAGCAGGCAGCTGCAAATCAAACCAATGCTTGAAACAATGTCTTTTATTCAATAGAAATTCAGTGTATTTGGAGTCATGTATTATCCAATGTGAATTTTGAACTATTAAATATACCACCAACCAATAACATGGGATCTCAGAAAGATATTTCTTGTAAAAACACTTACTAACCTATTAAATGAATTCACTCACAGACCTCTCTTTTCCACTCTCCTATGGTCCCAAGCCTCGCCATTAGAGATAAAATACATTCTGTTTAGAAAAATAACAATACATGCAGACACAAAGTACTGACAATAAAAAAGGTCTGTGTAATGCAATTTTCCTTGAGACTTTTTTCAATCAAATGTTTGAAGAAGTTGAAGTAGAAGAAACATTTACAAGGTGATACACAGACATGATTTGTGCACATTATTTACTTTTAGTCCACATTGCCCACTTATGCAGGCAATTTGGACTGGCTGTCGTGGTACACATCACCTGCCATAAACAGGGCAATGTGGAGTGGGAGGAACATTTGGGAACTGCTCTGCTGACTTCTGGAGAGAGAGATATCTCTACTTATCTTCACAGCTTCCTTTATAGAAATTACATTTTCAGATGTCATTTTTTTGTCTGGTTTTGTAGCATAACACTGGGGACCTTTTATTAGATTCAATTAAACTTTTGCACCTTCATGAAAAGTTAAACATTCACAAATCAAACCGAATAACTATTTTTGGTAACTTTCAGTAGTTTTCCCAAATGTTACACAAATTACATGAACTATGATGTTTTGCATTGTTGTTGTCTTATACGTGTTACTTTTCTTTTTCTAGAAAATGAATCTAACTTATTATTTTTATTATCAATTTGTCATTTTTTTGTTACCGTCGTTAGAGTTTTTCTTCTATTACTTACTTTTATGCTGTTGTTTTTTTTCAGCAAGGTCAACTAAAGAGTCCGTGCCGACTGTAAACCCTAGATGGCAGTACAGTTATAATGACAATAAATATGGGAGCTACATGACGCAAGAGCGATAAGAACAACTTCCTGTCTCCCCTGTCTCTCCAAAAATGGCGGACACGTGTGGTCAAGTGTTGCTGGGATCAGGGCTGACCGTCCTCTCCCACCCCCTGATGTACATTAAAGTCCTGATCCAGGTAAGAGGGGAAGTGTTCGTATAGACGCTGGGAAGATGCTGCTGGTGCAGGAGCAGCTTTACTCATGGTTTGTTAGCCGTATAGCGTGACAGTGGAACTCAAGTAGGTAGTAGCCTGAAGACGAAACTGTCAAACTCCATTGGAAATAGCGCAGTTTAATGTTGCCTCGCTTATCAGTAAATGAATGTACAGTGTAGAGAAGACCTAAGCACTTTGACGAATCACTGTCATGGGCTCTTTAATTCAGCATGCAGATAATACACATGGCAGTAATCGCTCCGACGACAAGATCAAGCTAAAGAACTGGTCCGACTGTTGTCCCTATGACCTTCTGTTTCCAAAATACTCTGTAGTGGGCGGAAGCGAGTGTGTGAACCAGTTCTACTACAAACATACATACATACTGTATTAATATGTCGTTTGTTTGTTAAATGTGATGTAGGCAGAATGTACATTCGTCCTGAGCCGTACTCACAAATGCATGAGTTATGTTTTCTAACGTTAACAAGATAAGGCATATAAGGTTGCGTTACATTTAATTGCTTTACAGAACAGCTAGGTAGCTTAGCTGTCAGCCGAGCAGCTCTGTTGCTGCGTTCTATGTTGTAGCATTGTTTCTTGAGATGACAGGGTGATTTCTAGTTTCCACTCCTGTCAGATTAAAGCACAGTGGCCTTGTTGACCCGTGTAGCAGTAAAAGGTCAGGGACCAGCTTACCTTTCTTGGCGCTAACATGCTGTTTTATTTTATAGTTTGTTTTACAGCAGATGGTACTGTTAGCTTACTATCATAATGTATCTTTCAAATGACAAATTACTTGCATTACTGCGTCGCGAGCACAGTATTCGTGAGCCTGTTATTTACTGACTGGTGCCCTTTTGCCCACTAACATAGCTTGTAAGCTAACACTAGCGGTTGCTAACTAGCTAACGTCAACGTTATAGTTAAGTATTTAGCCAACATCTTAAAGTCGGGTTAAGTAGCACACATACAAAAGTTTGCATCGTGTGAAGACTAAAATGAATTTATCTGACAAAGCGAACAAAACATTAAGACGGATATGGCAACAAGTTGATAAAACGGGTCAAGAAGAAATCAGGAAGTGTGGCGAAAACCTCCGTTTCTGCTGTGGTGCACAATGAAAGTGCTTCTGGATAGCAGTTAGATTAAATATTAGTCATAACTTTGCCTAATTATTGATGTGTGTATTGTTAGGTAGGACATGAGCCGCTCCCTCCAACCCTGGGCAGGAACCTGTTTGGCAGACAAGTCTACCAGCTTCCTGGACTGTTTGCTTATGGTGAGTCTTATTGTCCAGATGAAGTCCTTTTCAGAATTAAATCTAAGATATTTGTTACAGTGGTCTGAAGAGGGCAGAAAGAGATGTGCTTTAAATGTCTCTCTCTACTATAATGTAACATTACAATATGCCTTTAGTTGTAGTGGTAGTACTGTGGAAATGTTATGAGAACAAGTTGTAAATTTGTGAGCTCATTTACGGGATAAGGTGCACATCCAGGGTTGTCAGATGGGAAATGTTAAACTATCATACCAGAGGCTGCAAGTTATTGTGGTTTTAGGAAAATTATGCCACACTAGTCATAACCACAAGAACAAACACTGAACGCACTAACAGCTTACAGCGAGCTGGACCACAGCAGGACTTGAGCTTTTCTGTTCAGAGGAACATGAAGTGTTAAACAGTGAACTGCAGTTTAATGTGACAACACAACATGTTTACAATTAGTAAATGTGCTGAAGTATTTAAGCTGAGTACAGTGTAGAGGTGAAAGTACTTTGAGTTTGGAGTTACAGACACTTTACATCAGCGTACGTCTTCTGTCAGCGATAAAAATAAAAAGGTACAAGCAGGGACCAGGTGGTGGAGTGGTGGCTTCAGGGCACAAAGACCTCAGTACAAAGACTGAGACATTTTCCCCAAATTCTGTGTTTCTAAATTTTGTGTCCTATTTACTTTCCCTTAATTCTGTTTTGTTTTTGTTTGTTTTTTTTGTTTTTTTTTACAGTTTACAGATGAGAATTTATTTTAGTTTAAACCTATTTCTTAAAATCACTATAAAATAAATACAATTATTTATTTCCTCAACATTTTAATGGTGATTCTTCTATGCCTCTATTTACTAACAACTATGGATGACAAAGTAAATAAACGTCCTTTTGATCGGTGATCAGTGATCAGCCAATTCTGCTTCCAGCAAATCCTGAATGGAACACCCTTAGTCCTCATACATAATTTTCAAAGATGATTGAACAGTCTCTGCTCTGTTACGCACACCTTTTCTGACCAATCCATTGTAACTAAAGCCTTGGCCACACTACATGACTTTTAAGGTCATCAGATTGCTGTGCTGTTTCTGTCTTGTAATCTGAAGTAGTTGTTGTGGTTTCCACACTACATGACTGTTAAGCGACAGGGGGTGACGCATGTCAGACATGACACAGGAATGATGCTGTCCAAGCAGTCTAAGTTGTTTGAGCGCTGATTTGTAGCAAAAAACAAGGGAGAAAAAGAAAAGAATCTTAGGGAGATGTCAGTGAACTCCACAATCACTTTTTTGAACAGTTCACACATGCCATTTGTTGCTCATCAGAGCCAGCATTGACCTGCCCTTGATTTGGGGCTTTTTGTTGGCGATCTCTAAAAAACACTAGTGAGTGGAAAATCTGGGCTAAAATCTTGTAGTGTGGAAATTTCTTGATTATAAGATGCATCGCGATGCGGACGTGGAAGATTCTGCATCGATACAGAGCATAATCAGAGCCTGCAGTTTATGTTGATTGTTGATTGTCCGGCCTCAGCTGGACAATAAAGTTAGGTTGCTCCCATGCTTTGAATTGTGGGCGGACATTAGGCTAACGTTTCTTATGTAGGAGGTATGCTAGAGGGAGGCAGAGATCATCTGCACGTTATTAAAAAAAACAAAAAAAAACAACTTGCGGTGTGTTTTTTAAAATGCACATCCTGGGGCACATCTCGGATTTTATGATCTTGCTGGGAAGCTCGAACTGGACGAGACACACGCTGAGCGTGCCTTCTGCCTCACAACGATTAATAATCACGTTAGCCATTTTCACCTGAAGCTAGCATCTGCAGCCATAAATAATAACTGTTACAGCAAGCCCAGCTAATCAGCCAAGATCTGAGGAAGCACTGTCAACTTTGCCATCCAACTCTGAGTCAATAAATGCCTTATCTTAAAGCTGCTTTGTGAAAACAATATTGTTGTAGATTACAACCAACGTCTTAGGCAATGCAGATGGATACATGTTTTGTTTATGTAATGTTTTATGTTTTGAAAAGATACAGCTTTTTTTGTAGACTGTTGTAGTCTGACTGTTGGAAGGTCTTTCTGAATAAAAGGAGAATTTAAATGATGTAAAAGTAGGCATGTGCAACAATATAGATTGTTGAGGATGTCATACACTGAGATGCATCACAATGCATCGAGAATAGTTTTGCATTCGAATCGTTGACAGCTTAATCGTAATCGAGTCGTGAGGCCAGTGAAGATTCACACCTCTAGTGTGAACATCAAGAGTAATGCACGACTTTGATAGCTTAACTGAGAGTCCTGATAGTGGGATGTCTGACTCCTGCTCTTCTCAGCACTATTTCCTCCTATACTCTGGCTCAAACAACAGTGGTTCTGAAGGAACAGTAATAGTCTTTTCATCAGAGCTCCCAGGGCTTCAGACTAACTTTTTTTACTAGGAGCACAGTGGCCCCTAACTGACAATTTTAGGAGCACAATCACAAAATTTAGGGGTGCACACCATAAACAACATGCAAAACAAATATTCACATTTCTTCTCATTTTTACTGTATTACTGATAAATACTTTGATAATAAATGCAGAAATTGAATTCCATGAACTGCAAAATTTGCAGCGTCAAGAGTTCGTTTCGCCATTGTTCGCTGAAAGTGACACCTTCTCCTTCCGCGTTTGGAACAACTAAATGTAAAATTTAGTCTCACTGTCTCAAATTTTGGTCGCCAAATGCGACCATTTGGTCACAGTCTGGAGCCCTGGCTCCTCATCGTCATCTTTGCTGTGTGATATTTTCTTCTGAAAACAAGTCATTTACACTAACTGCTCTTTGGTTGATAACTAGTATATGAATCTTCCAGCCCTGATCATACAATTGGAGTGCACATCTGAGTTTGGATTTAGAGGAATGGTACGTTTATGTGTTGTTGTGTCGTTCTACAAAAAAACAAAAAAAACATTGCTGATGCATTAGCTATGTTCAGCAGTGTTTCAAGTGGAGCCCGGTCGATGCAGATACTGATACCGGGTAGCAAAAACTTTCGATATTGATATATTGGCCGATATACACACATTATTTGCACAATCTGTCAAATGGTTGTCAAACATTTCTGACAAAGACATGTAATGGAAGCGGGATATTTTACAGTTTAACAATAAACTGTAATGTCTAAAATGACAGGGTACTGAAACGGTAAATTTCACTAGGAAGTTATAAATTGCATCAAAAAGTATCAGCTCATATTAGACAACATATGAATATGCCAAATACAGATGTATCTGAGATAGGCCAACATCGGCTGATAACCAATATATTGGTTGGACTCTAGTTTCAAGGCTCTAAGAGTTCATTTTAATAGTGTACTAAAATACCCTGAATCCAGTGGGCTTGTGATATGTTGGCAAACAGATTTAAAAATGAGCAAAACTGCATTTGCAGTTGTTAGCACATAGTATTTTACTGGGATAATTGTGCAAAAGCACTAGTACAGCCCAGGAAAGAAGTGTTTTGCTTTTTTCTAAGGCTGTGAAAATGAAGGAAAATGTGATCTTTGTCAGAGCTGAAGCCTCCACCTCCACATCATCAATATCTTTGGGAGCTATCTGATAGTTCAAGGTTCAGTTTGATTTATTTGTCATTATACAACACAGGGTTGCATAATGAAATGAAAGCTTGTAACTCCTTCTTGCTACACAAACATATGGCATACATACAGTCATGGTCAAAAGTTTACATACACTTGTAAAGAACATGTATATGGTATACATAGGCAGACTTCAGTTCCAATATTTTCTCCAACTTTCATTTTCTGTGATGGAATAAGGAACACATGGAAAACATACTACTTTGTCACAAAACAAATTCATGAAGTTTGGTTCAATAATGAATTTCTTACAGGTCTTCTGAAAATGCGACCAAATCTGCTGATCAAAAATATACATAGAGTAATTCTGATATTTGGTTAAATGTCCTTTGGCCATTTTCACCTCGATAAGTTGCTTTAGATAGCCATCCACAAGCTTCTGATAGTGCTGCGGCAGAATTTTTAACCACTCCTGTTGACGGAATCAGTGAAGTTTAATAAAATTTGCGAGTTTTGTGGCACAAACTTGTTTCTTCAGCATAGTCCACGTGTTCTCAATGGGGTTCAAGTCTGGTTTTAGGTTGACCATCCTGACCAGTTTTCTCTCAGCAGCAGCTGATAGTTTGTGTTTTCTTCCTGATTGTGGCAGTGACACAACTGTGTCATGCACTTTATAGCTACAAATAATTGTTTGCACAGTTGATCTTGGGACCAAATGTCCATTCAGGTGACGTTATACAACTGTCGAGGCCTGCATATGGGCCAGAGTGCAGGGTATAAAGCTTGCCGCATGGTTGTTGACAGCCTTTTGGAGAACTGTGAAAAAATATGTATGCAAGAGACATTTTAAGCAAAGCAAAACTGTAAGTTTTGTAAGTGAGTTTAAATGGCTGCAAGTGACTTTCCTGACTTGTTCAAATCAATAATGTGCTATGCTGAGCTCCTTAGACTTTCCCATTGTAGTGTTTGTAGCTGAGTGTAATGGGTGTATCAAACAAGCCCTATTAAAATGGGCCGAGAAAAGTCATCAGCTGTTATCAATCAGAATCAGTCAGAAGAAGTTTCATTCATGAAAACTTCATGAATGTTTTTTTCGTAGTATGTGTTCCACTCATTCCATCACAGGAAAATGAGAGCTGTAAAAAATCATTGGCACTCAAGACATGATATACATGTTCTTTACAACTGTAAACTTTAGCTGTAAACTTTTGACCACAACTTTATATACCTAACAGTAGTGCATTTTCTGATTATGTGTCGGGATAAATGGCAGCAGCAGCAGCAACAAGATCGTGATGATAATATTGGCGGCATCTTGATATTAAAAGTTCGACATCAGGTAAACACTGTGCATCCGGTCCACCTCTCCTCATCTCAGTGGAGTCCTGCACTCTGTCAGCTTGGAACACGTTCCACCTGTCAAGTGCAACAGCTTGTTCTAGGATGTTGTGGTGGAGACAGTTCTCTGTAAAGATGTGATACAACAGTCTCTGGTTTCCCATTGCTTGGTCAGCTGAGTCCAATTTGTCCATTTAATTTTCCTGCGACCAGACATTAGCCAGGAGCAGCCTCAAATCCAAACTGGATTAGCATGGTTCCAATCCTGGATCTCTCCCCTCTCCTTCCTGGGGCGTGATCGTTTCAAAGTCCACTGCTATTAATCCCAAACCGGTGCTTCTTTCTCAAATGCTGATGAATGTATTTTGGTCATAGGTAATAGTTGTTTCATTGATATCACCGAAAATAAAATAACAGATACACAGAAAGAAAATGAGGAATGCCAACCTTTTTTAAAAAAATAAATAAATAAAAATAAACGGTGCATATCGACAGTCACAGACTGGAGTCACAGACTTCCATCAATAAATCGATTCACCCCGGTACTTGTATACTGGGAAAATGGCAGTAGTCCAATTAAATGGCCTAATGTAGCTATGACTGTAGCTCGACTTAAATGTCCATGGACACATACTGATTGTGGGACCTGAATTTTTTAAATTACAGGATTGGGGTTTCCATCTATTTTACATCTACATCATATAGCTTTGTTTTAAAATCCCATTTATAACGTGTCCTGCTTTGTTTTGTGTGAATGTTTCAGCAAAACACATCATCAAGATTGATGGAAAAGTGGGTCTCTTCAAAGGGCTTGGTCCAAGGCTTTGTGCTGGCACCATTGGCACCGTTGTACACAGCAAAGTTGTGCAGGTAAGTCTGAATAGATCCAGTCCACCATTACCCGCAGATTCCACTGGATACGGTACGGCTGCATTACGGCTCCGGTACGATTTTGCTCCATCGTTCTCATCCGGCAACCCCCACCAGCTGCGTTTTGAGTCCGCCACGGCGCAGCTCCGATAATTACATAATCACACACAACCGCAGTTATATGTATGTGTTATAAACACAACAACACGAAGTGTTCCCGACCGACGGATTAGAAGAAGAGCTTGTATTTGTCTCTTTTTTGAGGTTTTTGTGTTTGTATCAACACGGAGTGTTTTATTTTGAAAATCAACTGGATGTCTTGTTGTTGTTTCGTGCCTGACTTCCTGTCTGCTCTGTGCTAAATTCGGCTGAATTGCTGCGTTGTGTTGCGGCGTTCACCAGAATAGAAGTCCTGCGTATGTGCTCCACAGGGCTGCGGACTGGCAGAGCTGGGACGCAGCAGACACGCAGCGCAGCGGACCTGGTGGAAGTTAACACATAGACTAGAGTGCTACGGATCAGCTCCGCCGCCGTGGCGGAGCCATAACGCAGCCGTACCGTATCCAGTGGAATCTGCGGGTTATACCTTCGGCTTGTTCTTCAGATAAAAGTGAGGATGTAATGATATAAGTTTTAATTTTTCAACAGACCTAGATGCTGAAACTTTACCTGGGCATCTTAAAGAAAAACTGTCAGGTTATCTGTCAAAAAATGTACACTGCATGCAGTACATTCAGCTCCTTTGGTGAAATGTACAATCCAGACCTCTGGCCAGAGGGTGTATTTGTCTGGCTCTATCATGATAATAAGTGTGCCTGTTGGTGCTATGGACACTCATTAATGTTACCAAATGTCCATTCAGGTGAGGTTATACAACTGTCGAGGCCTGCATATGGGCCAGAGTGCAGGGTATAAAGCTTGCCGCATGGTTGTTGACAGCCTTTTGGAGAACTGTGAAAAAATATGTATGCAAGAGACATTTTAAGCAAAGCAAAACTTGGGTGAACGAAACTCTTCTAATGATAATTTTCTTGGGGCTGGGGAGTCTACAACTGGCTTCTGGATGGGAATAGAGGTAGAATTCCAGGAGGTGTTGCTTTTTTACGGCATAAGAAGCTGGACTCGCTGATACAGTAAATGTACTCGGCACAGCAGGATTTGCATTTCAATCACAACTGGGCTACCTGCTTGAAGGTGTGTTTTAAACCAATGACGTGCTTGTCTCAATCCCTGCATTACTATCGAACAATCACCGCTAACAAAGTGGCTCCGCTAATTCATTTACATATTTACATTACCTTTTATATAGTAATTTAAAGGCTTTTTTATGAAGCAGCATTACAGGAAATGTTGGTCACCAGCAGTCACTAAACATGAATCCTGCAGATGCTTGAAAGTGATATCAGGATGAGAGAAATTAAAGAGAGTCAGTTTGAAGCTACACAGATTTTGGTTCTGTGTAGTATTAATGTAGTCCTGTCACATGTCCTGTCAAAAGTTATTTGGTCTTGCATAAAAAACTGAGTGCCACAGATCTTGTTAAATATAGCTTCGGAGCTTAAAAACCCACTTTTTGCATTATTTTTACTGTAGATTTTCCCAAGAAGAATTACTTTAATTTCCTTTTCTTGTATTTGAAAGTGTTGATATTCATTCAATATATATTATTGTTACTACAGTTGTATAATGTTAACCTCTGCTGTCTTACAGAAATGTCAGGAACAAGGCACAGCTCAGGTAAGCTTTCTTTCTGATTTATTGTTTAAACTTTTATAAATTAGATGTTATGTACATTGACACAGTTCAATTGTTATTTTCAAAAACGGTAAATACAACCCCAATGCCAAAAAAAGTTGACTAAGAAATAAAACGGAATGTGATCATTTGCTTATCCTTTTTAACATGTGTTAAATTGAAAACAATATACTGTAGTGAATGTTTTACCTCATCAACTTGATTTTTGTCTGTTATTGTGAAGTGTTCGGTGAACATTTCCACAATCCCTTTGATATGGGAAGTCCTTGACTTGCCTCCTCTCTGCTCACTCCTCATCTGTTCCTCCCCGAGTTCACCTGTTCTCTTCCATCCATATGTGTAATCCATGTCCCCCCTCTCAGGCTTTAAAATGGAAAAGGGTCATAGTGTTTAATATTGGGTAATCAAAGCAGGTCAATCAAGTTTATTACAGTTCATTACAAATCCAGAAGTGGGCGATATTGTATAGCTTTAATGGATGCTCTCTGTCAGAAACACAGCCTCTGATTGGTTGACCGACTCAACCTAAGGCATCATTGGAATTGCCAATGGATCATGCTAAAACAACAATAGATGTTTTAAACTTGGAAAATTGATAAATAATCACAGAAGACATACAGTGTTGGATTTATCAAATAGGGATTTATTTTACCAAGTCTCAAAAAACACAGCAGTTCAAGGCTGGATTACAAAGCTGCTCAAAGAGATACAATCTCACCAGAGGCCTCATTGGCACAATACTATCCTTCTGGACAACAAATGAATAATGGCAGCTTTTCAGAGATATTTAGTATGTCGTATACAACATCCCCAGACAATGAGGTTGGGTGACAAGATGTTACTTGAAAAAAAAATCCCATTGGTGTCAAAAAGCTTGGAGCAGCTTATTACAAAAGGGTACTAAATTAATTTTTTGGCAATGTGAACTTCTTTCCAAGTTCCAAACTTTGAACTATAAAGGTGAACTGAACTTGCACAAAACTGGTGACTCAGTCTCGTGGGTTTGTTGTGAAAGAATAGTGTGTATGCTATTAGCAGTAGCCACGTTACTTGAATTTTTGAGTGTTGAAACAAGACAGATGATCCCTGTTTCCTCTGGTGGCCTAGGGATTATGGCACCGGACATGAACTGCAGTGTCTGGCCATGGACCTTGTCCTTGCCCTTGCTACACGTCATCCCCCAACTCTCTCTCCCCTTGTTTTGGGGGCTCTGTCTACTGTATTTTGGCATTAAATGGCCAGAAAAATCTGTAAAGATGTATGATGTTGAGGTTTGTTGCTGTTAACCAGGTAGTGGGCGGTCAGCAGAAGGCTGTGGAGGGCTCCCTACAGCACGTTGTCAACGAGGTAAGACACATATACAAGTTATGAGATATGGCTAGAAAGCAACACACCAAACAAGAGCAAACTTGGGCCGTCTGTACAGTGCCTGTAACTTATAACACAACACTTCATCACATTAATTATCCTTTGATTTTACCTTTTAAATGCATTTTCAACCCATAGTGTTTTTAAAAGGGTTTTAACTCCTCAGCTGCCTATCTGAATATAATGTAGCTCAAACAAGTCCCCCGACAACTTTCACATCTCAAGGTTTGTCGTTTTTATATTTAGGCTTTACGACAGGTCAGCAACAGCTCTGTTAAACAGGCACCTTCCCCCCAGTTGACTGGACTTTGTTAAATAATTTCAGACTCCAAAAAAGCTGCCCTGTTTGATTAAAGGGGACCTACTGTTTTTTACAACCTGGACCTTATTTCTAGCATAAAATACGATCCTTTACTCACCCAGATAACTTTGGTGTCATTTGGAGTCGTTCGGTCGAAATTAGATCCAGTGGAGCGCCGCGTATATCCATATAATGCGAGTGATTGGGGCACCGAAGCGCAGCCTCTATATAACGCATTATCTGCCACGAAACTAGTTCATTTCACCAATATTTTGTTATGATACGCTAGTGCTATTCCCCTCCTAGGGGTGTTCCAACAAGGGTACCTCACGATTCGATTCGATTTCGATTATGGGAGCTTCGATTCGATTATTGGCCACGATTCTTTGATTATTGCGATTTTTAATGCTTTTTTCCATACAAGATTGATTTTGTCTTCATCTGTGGCTATATTTGTAAATAAATAGCCTATCAATTAACTCCGTTGCTCTAAAACTACACTCAAAGTAAATAACAAGGTTTTTTGAACATTTCACTTTCAAAGACACAAAATATTTTATTTTATGACCATGTAAACATTTGCACTTTGACCTACTTAACTTTGACCAGGGAAAGCTCCACTTGCAGGAGAGCCCCCTCTATTGGCGGAAAACACTGAAAACAGTCAAGCCCTGGATTTAATGAGGCGTAAACATGTGACGTGACGTGGCGTGAAGCACGAAGTTGGGCAGTGATCAGTGACAACAAAGTTGTCTTCAAAATAAGAGCTTTACATTGCACCCCATTGGATTTTAGAACTGGGTTCTTAGCAGGGGGCTTTTAATTTGAAAGTAGTGACCGTTCGTAGCTTGCAACACAACAGCTGAAAGTCAGCAGCTACTAGCTGTTTGGTTGTGTCCGCTAGCTGTCAGCTACAGAGACCGAGGAGACGGTAGCATCTCCCGGATCTCAGCGGCTTTCCAGTTGCTCATCTTGACATCCGCGGATGAAGTGATGAACTGACTGCTGTGATCAGCTGTTTCCTGGTTTTAAAACTCCCGGCTGCGGGTCGCACAACAGTGCACGTTATCGACACCTCCGCCCATGTCCCGCAATTGCCGGCACATTGACGCCTCGGATTTAGATAGCAATGGAGGCGGCAGTACCCTCAGAGGCGTCAAATTGGCGGACCAAAACAGACCGCCAATTTGCCGCCTTCTGTCTAAATGCGCGGACCTAGCAAAGCATCGACGTTAATTAATCGATGCCGAATCGTCACGTGACGCATCGCGATGCATCGCCACATCGATGAATTGCACCCACCTCTATTCCCCTCTGAGTTGCCTGTTATCAACATCCGGGGTCTGTAGGTTGACCTAGCCGTCTAGCCTAGCCGCAGCCGTTTGTTGTTCTTTGGCCAGCTGTTCCTCTCTCTGCCTCCGCATCCTCCTTTCAACGAGCTCCTCATCCGTGTACTCTGGCTCAAAACGGTAAGGACGTCCATCATAAACAAAGTCATCGTCCGCCACCTCAGAATCTGAAAAATATTCAGCCATGTTGCAAAAAACTAGCAGTAGCAAACTACAGGTAAACAAGCCGGCTGTCATGGGTGCACGCGGCTTTCAGAGATTACATCATCTTGGTCAGAGGTTAGTAGGTCAACCTACAGACCCCGGATGTTGATAACAGGCAACCCCGGACTCAGAGGGGAATAGCACTAGCGTATCATAACAAAATATTGGTGAAATGAACTAGTTTTGCGGCAGATAATGCGTTATATAGAGGCTGTGCTTCGATGCCCCAATCACTCGCATTATATGGATATACACGGCGCTCCACTGGATCTAATTTTGTCCGAACGACTCCAAATGACACCGAAGTTATCTGGGTGAGTAAATTACTGTATTTTATGCTAGAAATAAGGTCCAGGTTGTAAAAAACGGTAGTTCCCCTTTAAGTTTCAACCAGTTTCTGAAAGAATGAGAAATGTTTCAAAATCATCATTGATTTTATAAACCTACCTTTTACTCTGTCTGTCTGTCTGATACTTGCAACAAATATATACTGCAGCATGAAAGTTCTGCCCTTCCTGTCACCTCAACCAATCAGAGACCCCCTCCACAGCTTCAAAAAGAAAAGCAGTGAGTAACTGATGATGGTTCCAGGAAACAATAGAAAGGCTGGAGATATTCAATCAAATAATCAGCCAGGAGAGCGTTTAGGAGAGTGCATAAGGAAGATGTACTGTTTGGATTAGAATCCATCTCGTTGTCCCACAAAATGAAAATGAATGGGCTTCATTTTCAGTGATGTCTGCACGTGTTAACTTTTCTTGCTGAAATTCCTGACTGTAGTTGGGAAGCAAAGGGGAGTTGTCTTCCCTTACGTTAGGGCTAACCCTGTTCACTTTTCCAGCAGTTGGGGAAACAATAGACAAGACTTTTGGTCTTGAGAAGCTGCTCTGCGGTTTCCTCATCCTCACCAAACACTTGCGCCTTATTGATACTTTCTGACTGCGATTTCTTTTTTCTTTTTTTAAAGTGGGAATAAAATTAGCGTCTTTAATTTTGTGAGTTAATGTTTGTGAAATAAAAATGCATTCTCTCGCATACACATGTATATGTATTGGCATCTACACCTCGTGTGATGTTTTTTACGTACATCTCATTTGCTTGTTTTCTACCTTTTCCACAGACAACCAAGGAGATGATAGCTCGTTCCTGTGCCACCATTGTCACACATCCCTTTCATGGTATGTCAGGAATGTCTGCAACAGTTTGAATCTTTCAGATAGCTTAAACTGACCTACCAAAACATTATGCATGTGATACTTTCAGAGGTTGTCTTATAGCTTTGAAGTGGTCTCAGTTGTGATGCATTTGAATTTTTAGTTTGGATATGGCAAATCTGAGTGGGAAGGCACTAGTCTGTATGTCAAATGTATCTTACTCAACTTGTTTTTCAGTGATTACATTGCGATGTATGGTCCAGTTTATTGGGAGAGAAACAAAATACAGGTACATTTTTTTTTTTTGTTTTAGATATAAACCTTACTGAGTAGAGCCATGAAAATGATTAAAACTTAAAAAATATATTTTCTTCTGTTCTCAGTGGGGTGTTCGACTCCATCATCACAGTCTACAGAGAAGAAGGCATACTGGGCTTCTTTGCGTAAGTTTGACTCCTCTTATCTTTTTCTCACACACATAACACAGTTCACAAAACCACACACCCATAGGGACAAACAACTCATATTTCCAGCAGGATGAAGTGCTGCCTTCATAACTAGATAAATGCTTAACAAAAATCAAATGACACATATTACCAGATTGTTGTCCAATCAACTGTGCACATTCAAAAGTTGTAGTCATTCAAAAGCACTTTCAACTTTAGTGGGTGTTGTCATGATAATGCGACAAAAGGTTTGCCACAATATGATTTCAATTAGATTTAATTCAGGGGCTTGCGACTGCTTTGAGACAGTATCATATGATCATTTATCACAATCAGTGACAGAAGAAGATGCCACCCCTTTTTTTTTGCTTTTGGCTGTGACAGAACAAAAGACACATAAGTAATTGTGAACATGGCTTAACAACAAAAACATTTAACAAAAGTATAACATTTGGCTCAATAATAACTGTCAAGGTTCACAGACAAAACAATTGTTTTTTTTCTGCTAGTCACCATTATTAGTTTAAGACTATGGCATTTTATTACCTTTTTTATTGGTCATATGCGAGTCCTTCCCTGCTTCCTTCCGTTGCCTACACAAGCTTGTGGAGGGTTTGTTGAAGTTGTTTAATGCTACTGGACTGTGGAGTTCTTCGTGAAGGAGTCGGGTCAGATTTTCAGTGACAGTCCAAAGGACATGACTTTATGCACGTTCTCTAGTGCCTCGTCTCAGTGCCTCTCTCCGTTCCCCTTTCAGAAAACAACAGTAGCTAACATTAGTTTAGAAATGGAGTCCGCCAACATAAACTAACGACCGGCTTCCAGTACCACACAGAAGTTCCACAGAGCGCCTTTTTAAGGGAATAGTATTTAAACTTTTCCTTACTGTTGGAGTGAGAGCAAGAAGTTGGAGGATTGCCGAGTGTGATAGCCTGCCACATTAATTGTGCTTTCTGACTTGTAACGGCATCGTTCATAAATGGCATGCGCTATGTCTGTTGTCTTGCAGTGTTTTTTTTTTTTTTTATACCCAGTATGCTGATTCTTTTCTTCATTTTAAAGATGTTTTAATCAGAAATGTGTTTGTTGCTTTCTAGTGGTTTGATCCCTCGCCTGCTCGGAGACGTCTTGTCTCTGTGGATCTGTAACCTGCTGGCTCACCTCATCAATACATACGCCATAGATGACTCGGTAAGCCACGTGTTTCATACCTATCAGTCCAATTAAAGGTTCTGTATTGTTTAATAGAGGTTCGGTTTAAAAATTTGCCTGAAATACACCAGTCAGTGAACATTCACAGTGCATTCAGAAAGTATTCAAACCCCTTCACTTTTTTCACGTTTTGTTATATTGCAGCCTTAGGCTGCTTTTCCATCAAATCCAATCGTGCTGCCTACGCTTCAGAGACTCACATTCAGCCACTAGATGACCAGGCTTGTGACAGAAAAAACACAATTTCTCACAGAAGCCTGGGTACCTGGCATCCCTCAGCCACTGCAATATGCTCAAAGATGGACAACTTCCACCAGCAGTTTCTCTGGCTCCTTTTACGATCCCGGATGAGTCCCCAAATATGTTACGTCCCTGTAAGGCCAGGGGATGAGGGGAGTAACATAGTAAAATAAAACCGAGTGTAAAGGAGGGGAAAGAAACATGGTGTGGTTGTTAAACTAGAAAAGAGTTTATTTACAAAAAAGTAACACTGGTCAACAAAAATAGATTTGTCTCCAAAAGAAAATGTGCAGTCTGTAGCTCAGACACTCTGGCTCCTGCACACCACAGCTGCCCAGCCCACTGGCACCAGCAGCACTTTATATCACCCGGCCTAAGTGGCAAGTAGAATCAGGTGTGGACCTCCACACACGGGCAAGGAGGAGGGGGGGAACGAGGTCGACACTTGAGTGGAAACACAACACAAAAACACAACACAAACACGCCCACAACACTAGGGCTGTAACACTACCTTAAAACACTTTTTGACGTACTCCTGAGTACGGCACACCAGGCATCCTCCCGTAGTAGACTGTTGTTCTACAACGTCAAGAAGTGTTGTGATAGAATTGCGCATGTGCAGTGTGGAGCTTTATTTCTTGAATGCTGTAGCCGTTCCTTCAACCATCACTGCTTAAAGTCCATATTCACATACTCAGCGCTACAAGCGGCCCTCAGAGCTGCCCACTGGAGTGTTAGACTGGACATCAGGAGCGCCAGGATTTTCCCACACTACTACTTGTAGTGTGCTACTGCTAGCCAGTCTGACTGTTGGCCTGTGCATCCTTGGACACTGTCTCTACTTGTAGTGTGTCACACAAACGAAGCAACAGTCAGCCCGATGGAGAAGAGTAGGCGGGTGACACCTAAACGTAATCGTTATGTAGTGCTGCATGGTAATGCAGTTTATCAAAGACCATTAAGAATCTCCTTGAGAACTTGGTATGTGCAGAAAAGAGCACCAGCAGCTTGAGACAATTGCGACAAAAAGTCACGGTGCACCACAAAAAAATGTAAAAGTGCGTTGAGGGTTGAGGGCTTGTGTTTAGCCATCTTCAGTTCAAGCTAAAATATAGAATTAACACTGTTGTTCTTGTGTCCAGATGAGTCACACAGGAGAAATCAAGAACTGCTCTCAGGCTGTGACGGGGGTGAGTGACAAACATGGCCGTCTTCAACAGCAGCACACCAGTCTGTCCTTAGCTTGTAGTCCTCATGTTCCTCCTCTGCTTTTTTCTTCCAGTTCTTTGCCAGTATGCTCACGTACCCTTTTGTTTTGGTGTCGAACCTCATGGCCGTCAATAACTGCGGGTGAGTTGACTTGGCAGATTATTTGCTGTTGTGAATCCTCCTGAGTGTAAAATCAAGCAGAGTCATACTTACACTGTCTCCACAGGCTTGCCGGAGGCCTGCCACCCTATGCATCAGTATATCCCACCTGGGTGGACTGCTGGAGGCATCTAAGCAAAGAGGTAAATGCATCCAAACACCTGTGCCACAAACACTGGAGAAATGCAGATGTCACGTAAAGCACTGCGTTTGTAGGATGCAGAGGGTGCACTATTGTGCACTGTTTAGTCATCAGTCACCATCACATGGATCACAACATGTAAACATTGACAGTTCACGTAATTAATTTCTTAATATATATTTACTCCTATTAACTTTTAAATTTAGGCTCATCAAACAAGACCAGGAGATAAAAACAGAGGCTCTCATTTCTGTCATCTATTTAATAAATTACTACCATAGTGCTGGTTAACCTTCGTGCCAACTTTGGGCACCCTGGTAGTTATTAAAATGTTTTTAATGTTTTTTAATTCTATTAATCCACACAAGAAATGGGGAACCAGAGAAATATTTCTAATTACGTCGCAAGTGTTTTCAGAAGACCGGGCACCGACAGGAGAACAGACCATAGCCTTTTGCAGCATCAGCTGGCGCAACTTAATGGCAGTCTCTGCCTCCACCTCCAATTGTATAAGTTCCAACTTCCTCCGGAGCTGACACTCCCGTTCCTCCCTCCTCTCCTGCTGGAGAGCAAACAAGCTATCCTGAGCTTTATCTGGGCATCTACCTTTGAACCAGGAGACCACTCGACCGAGTTAAACGGCTTCATCTCCGGCCCAGCTTCCCCCACACCAGGAGTAGGGTCAACCGGCCATAATTATGAACTGTCCAGCCATATAAGAACAAACTCCTCAGATCCTACTAGGGGTGGAGCCGAACCCGAATACGGTATTCGGAAAGGCACAAATAACGTGTTTTTTACGAATACTTATTTCGAACAAATACTTTAAAAAATATTTGTATTCGGGAACAAGAAAAACATCATATCAAAAAGCTACGTTTCCTCATGAGACCGCAGTACATGCCCGGGTTAGTGAGTGAGTGACGTTCAGGAGTCGGGGGCGGGGGGTCGAAGCACCGCTGTTCCGACCACCCCGCCCCCGCAGCTGTCCATGGTGCTGCTGAACCAGGTGACGTTGTTTACACTCTGCGTTGTGGCTTGTCTGTGAAACGCGCGCTGCTCAGGGACTGGGCAGATCTGTCCCACTTGCTTTGTCCCTCACTCCGTTGGGAGATCTTCCACAGAGTAAAAGAAATGCACATTGTTTCTCTCCCCCGCTCCGCTCGAGCGCGGCTGAACGCGGCTTGAGCCCACTTCACGGGCGCGAGGCTGCTGCAGCCGGCGACCCTGCTGACAGCAGACCGGGGGAGAAAAAACATTCTTTGCTCGGTGCTTTGGTTGGGTTTTAGGCAATGAAGAAAGGAGTTGGTTAAGTTCAGTAAAAAGACCAGGTAGAGGCCAGAAGCATAATGACCGTTAGCTACAGGCTACTATGTCATATTATTTACAGATCAAGTTTAGTTCTTGGAGCTCTGTGCATTAGAAAGAACAGTTCTTTTAAGTATTATTTGTTTTTATTCTGTCTGTTCAACGTCCTCCAACAAGGACGGGTGGTGGTGGGGTTCATAATGTTCACAATGATATTTTATTAGTTGTTGGTTTAACCATGGATGAGGTAATGGCTGTTATGTTATTTTCTTTTCAATGACATTCCTTGTTACATGTTCATTGCTGGATTTATGGAAAAACATCAACCAATATTGCATATCCATAATTATTATAAT
The DNA here is from genome assembly GCF_965226575.1 of Pagrus pagrus. Lineage (NCBI taxonomy): Eukaryota > Metazoa > Chordata > Actinopteri > Spariformes > Sparidae > Pagrus > Pagrus pagrus. The sequence goes on along the minus strand of NC_140185.1, from coordinate 2,242,703 downwards.
GGATAATTAAAGAATACTTACACTATAACGAAAATTAGAAGTGTAACTCAAAAAAAATATATATTTTTACGCCTATTTTGAATTTTACTCGAATACAAATACAAATACTTTTCCCCCCTCAACAAATACAAATACGGATACAAATATCGGCTGCTCTGCACACCCCTAGATCCTACCTATTAAAACTTTACCTGTATATCTTCTGGAGTATGCTGGGCTCGAGGCGACTTGAAAGGCTACTATCAGCAGCTGAGGCCCTGAAACGCCTGCCTCCGACAGGGAACTTTGTCCCCGCCCAGGATTACTCCGAAAACAAAAAAGGCCAAATAACAAATCTGAAAGAAAGGCTGATTAACAACCCAGCTGGACACTCGCCTATCTTACCTGAGAAGCAGTCTGTCCTTAGCTTGTAGTCCTCATGTTCCTCCTCTGCTTTTTTCTTCCAGTTCTTTGCCAGTATGCTCACGTACCCTTTTGTTTTGGTGTCGAACCTCATGGCCGTCAAACACTGCACTATGTAAACAAATGTCAGACCAGTTAGATATTAAACCAATTACCAGACCAAAAGAGTATTACTGAATTTTACCACTAGGTGTTACACATGACTCAGGTGCTCCTGAGTGGAACATACTAGGAGCCCATGAATTAGACAGTAATAGCACCACAACAAGCCCCAAGGATGAGTGGCAGGTTTGACTTAGTGTCCAAACTGTGTAATCACGTCACTGTACTGGAGACCAAAAAGAGCATCACAACCCCTGTGAAATGACTCTTACGGTCACAATTTGATGCATTCGGTGTAGAAGAGCCATGCAGCTAAATCATTTTATCCCTATTCGAGTCCGCCAGGGGCTAAACCAAAAGTTAGCCGTCTCAGCCGGCCGAAGTCCCTAGGTCACTCGCTCTATGGAGTCTTTACCATACCCAGGAGGTCCACCTGTTTTATCTTCATGTGCCACTGAACAGCTTTCATCAAAATGAATGGGGCTCCTCCTCCGACACTGTACCCAGTGTTCATTATACATGCACCACAACTCAGGACAACTGTGACACATTATCTACAGAAGTCTCACACCAACCATTCCACCAAGACTGCTCAGTGCAACTTGAGAAAGGATGGCAGTAGCTACATTTCAAGTGCATACAAGTTACCCACAATAAATCCCTGCAAATAAAAAAAATAAATAAAAAGGCCTGCTTTTTTTGGCATATAAATTGGCTATCCCAGGACTCCTGCTAACGAGCCGCATTTTGCCAGCTCAAAGTAAATGCATGTTTCTCACTAGAATTATACATGTCACTACACTGATGCATCCATTTAGCACCCAGATACACTTAATACCTTTTATATTAAATTACTTTAAAATCTTCACTACATATATTATGTCTGGACATGGATGTAAACTGCAACTTGAGTGATTGTGGAGACATGCAACCATTGGGTGGTCATATTAGTTGTGTCAAAATTCAAATGGACAGAAAAGAATTGGCCTTTTGGTTACATGTATTCTGCAACACCAGCAACTACTAAACACTTCTCTCCTCTCTTCATTTCAGGGCAACATGAGCAGAGGCAACAGTTTATTTTTCCGGAAGCTTCCAGCAGGAAAGATGTACGCAATTGAGGAGAAGAGATTTTTTTAAAGCCTCAAGAGAACTGAGCTGAACAAAGTTGTGGTAATAAAACAGAAAGAATCAACATTGCCTGATCTGGGGGTTGGACAGTTGGCACTTAATCTTTTTTGTATTCACTTGTTTACTAAGTTTATTTCTTTTTCTCTTAACCTGCCATCACGTGAAATAAAAGCGCATTAGTTTCCAGTTGATTTTTAGCAGGTTTTGATTTATTAACAGAAATTTACAGAATGAAACTACAGGATCATGAGCCAATATAAGATGGAGCATAAATGCATTGCTTCTTTTTAAAACCCACATGTACAAAAATTGATGGGAGGACGTGCTGTCAAACAAACTGTCTGAATAATGTTATGACAGACCAATGAGAAAGCCCCCCGCCCCCCCATGCTTTTTAATAAATACATATATAGATTATTTGCTGACAGTGACTCTCCTTCATCCATGTGATGGAATTTGTTTGCTGAAAACAGCACTTCAGTCTGCATGTGGTAATGTCTTATAAATACACATGTTAATGATCAAGTGGGACCTCTTGTCATGTGGTATTGTCTTGATGTGTTAATTATTGTAAAGCTCGCTGCCTGGTGGGCATGTAATGCTAATCAAATGGAAAGAATAGAGTTAGAGATGGTGGTTAATCAGGGGCATGTTTAGATGAACTGAGGCATGGTGAAAAGCCTGAGCTGACCAAAATCTCTTGGCACTGAACAGGCAAGTGCTTGTATCAACTCATTCTGACTCACCCAAATAAAAACTGCTTTGTTTTTTTGTTTTTTTTTTACCTTGTCTTTCTTATTAAGGGGCTTGGTTTATAATTTGATAAGTACATGTTGATGGTATGTGCACCAAGGAAAAAGGATCCTACACGAAAGCAAAGAATGGCATCTAAGAGCAGCTCAGAGTTCAATGACTGGCTGGCACTGGTGGCAAGTTTGATGTAACTGTCAATAGACCAAGTCTATTACATTCAATACAGTGCATGTATCTATAAACTTGTGTGTGTGTCAAAGCCTGTGCCGCAGAGCTGCACTGTTTTTCAAAAACTATTACAAACATCAGTGTGCCACACTGAACATGTCACCCAGCACAACACTCTTGTAAGACTTTGGTGAAAATAATCTGTGTTTTTGGCCATTCTAAACAGTGGGTGTACTTCAAAACACGCACAGTAGTCTCTTTCAGTGCGTTTGAGCCTTTAAACCCAAATTCAGTTCATCTGGAATTTGCAGGCCTGACAGCATCAACTTCTGACAACTTATTTACATTGAATGAATAAACTAGAATGAATGACATATTTTATTATTTAAAATATTTTTTATTATTACAAAATGCCATAAAAAAATAGTGGTAAGGACCTATCTCAAGGTAAGAAGTGTTTTCAAATGTGAGGACAATATGGATGCTCCTTGGTTAAACTCTTGAAAGAACATTCCATCAACAGTAAGATAAGTTCGAGAGGACATCAAAAAGACAGCATTTGCTTCCCGAATGAAATGAGTCATCCTGGTTCCACACTACGTGCTAGTGGCAGAGTTCCCTGTGTCTTCTGCAGGTTTGTTACCGCTGTGACGAGTGTTGATGTGTAGAGTCATTTCCTTACGGTTGGTTACCGAGTGGCCACACTGCACACATGTGTAACGGCCTTTAGTGTGCTCCCAGAGGATTCGTCTGTTGCATGCCATACCTAATGGGTGAAAGGACAAATTTATGTCTGAATAAAGGAACTGCATGTAACACTTTCCAATTCAAAATGTTGTTTCTCAGTCATCAAACTGACTCATAATCACAAAACAATGGAGCTATTGCATTCTGGCCCAGAGAAGATTCACATCACCCTACAGACCCCAGCTACAGAAAGGTTCCAACACAACCTTGAAGATGATGCTCAAAGACCCTGCTGCCGTCTGGAAGTATCCACTGCTGTACCACAAGACCACAGAGCAGCTTCTCTCTTCAGACTTATCAACATTGGAGCCATTACTTCCCTGTTGAAAATCTCTTCCTTTGATCCTGAATTGTCAAGTGTTTTGTAAAGTCTGTTTCAATAGGCGCTGTAGACATTAATCACTGATCATAATGGTGGGAAGATGGTTTACATGTACAAGTGTGGGTGCTATAATTGGCCACAGCTGAGGTTAACAGGAACATGTACTGGCAGCTGTTCTGACACTGTTAAACCTCAATGATACGACACAATCAGTGTGACTTTTTTTCTTCTGTGTTGAATGAATGTGTGTGTGAATGGGTGAATATTACAAATATTGTAAAGTGCTTTGAGCTGTCAGTAGACTAGAAAAGTGAGTGCAACACCAGTTAGCCATTATATACAATTAGCGTCCATTTTTAGCTTGTTCATAGCATTTCTCCATCGGCATACCAAGGTCAATATGGCTGTGTAACACATAACTGCTACGGACATTGACTTGACAGGGAGGACTGTAGTCAAAGACATTACATTTGAGGGGGTTAATGTTTTGCATGGTGTCCTGACAGACAATCAGCAGAGTCGTTGTCAAATCTAATCAAAACTTATAGTTAATTTCATTCTCTCTGTTCTGAGAGGCAAAAAGCTACATTCCGGACCAGAGTGGTGTCCCCAAGGGTCCACATTTTAGGCATAATCATCAGCTGAAATTTGATTGTCAGAATACTTATTTCATTTCTTAATAGATCAGCCTCAAATGTCAATGTAGATTTGTATGTACATATTATACAAAACTACATAGACATTCTTTCACACAGCTGCCTACACTGAGAATATCAGAGGTGGGTTGCTTGTGTCCAGCTTTGTATAACTTAGATGACTTTTGGCACCTGGAATGATTTCATTATGAACCAAGTAAACATGTCCCCACATCTGGCAGGTTACAGCTTTGTGCTTTAGGCTAAGAAGAGGCTTCACCTTGATTCTTTTTCCAGACAGCTGAAGACCCAGGAGGAGAGTGAGGAGCTGATCCAGGAGACCTGGTCTGTGTCTGGTGCTGACCCTGGTTATCTGCCGGATCAGGAGCTGCTGACAGGCCAGCTACATTTAGAGAATGAGGCAGAGCAGAGGCATCTTTCTTGAGCTGAGGCTGGGGAGCTACCTCTGTGAGCTGCTGAGGAGCAAGCTGGGGAGGGGAGATCTCTGGGTAAGACAAGAAGGGGGGACCGAGGTGAGGTGGTTCAGCAGTGTCTGACTGAGGGACAGCAGCAGGGAAGGAACCTTCTGGGTTTGGGATTTGGAAGGGTAGTTCCTGGGTAGTAGACACCGAGTCCAGCAGAGGAGGGTTCTGGTCTATGGCCATGGGAGTCATGTTTGGGTTGGTCACAGCAGTAGCCAGAGGGGGCATAGGTTCAGTCGACTTTGTTTTGCCCCGTGGCACTTTGGAACAGGTGTGCAGGTGAGTCAGGAGGCCACGGTAGGATCGCAACTTTGTGCGACAGCTCTCACACCTACAGAAAAAGAAGCAACATCACATTATTCAAACCATTTTTACTAATTTTACTAAAAAATAAAGGAAATTAACTCACAGGAAGAATATGTTGGGCTTGTGATGATGCCTCATATGTTCCATCAGTTTCTGCATGTTTGGGAAGGAACCATCGCAGCCAACAGTGGAGCACAGCAAGACCTTTCCTGTGGAGAGGACACAAAGTAGTTTAGCCATCCTGTCCTATCCTGCCATGGTTTATTCAGTGTTGCTGTGTACAACCTGCCCTTTATTAGCATGTTATGAGCATGCTATTGGCATGTTCTAACTGTCAGGGTCAGAAAGGCCTAGCATCAGAATGAGCAGTGACATGGTGTGAGCTCAGAGAACTGAGTTAGAGAACACGTCAGGTCTTCTCTTAAACAGACTTGCTGTGTGGGGAACATGGTGGCAGCTGCTCTGACGGGCTGTGTACGTTAATGCCACACAGCAACAGGCCAGTGACAGCTCAATTATCTCATTCACTGCCAACATGCACAGCCGGGAGCTCACCAGGAAGGGACTGAGCTGAGATCTCATGCTCCTTGATGTGGTTTTCCAGAGCGGCCAAGTCTGCGTACACCCGTTTACAGCCGTGTAACGGACACGGTGTCCTCTTGTTTCCTGAAACTGACAAACACAACTTTACAAAATGTCAATTAACTATTTTGTTTTGTGACACCAACAGCGTAAATTACGTCATTAGCATGGCAACACAACTCGAGCCGGTTAGCACGCTGATGTTAGCTAGCTGACTGGCTAGCTTAGTGTCATGAGTTAGCTGGTGTTGTGGCGTATAATGCGATAAAACAAAAGTACTGAACTGTCCTCTGTCTGCAATGTTTGAGTGAAATTACAAACCACCGTTTCCATTTTCTGCTGTCTGCGACACCGTGCTCTCTGCACACATCATGATGGCGGAGTAGTTGAGCGCTGCAGAAACGACAACAAAGGAAGCGCAGAAATTAACTACAAGTACCATAATGCAATGCGGCAAGCAAGTTTATTTGCGTGTTTTTAAATAAAGTTTGGTTTATATAAACATACCACAAAAAAATAAGGAAATTTGTGTTTGGTAGAGTATTTCTTTGTTGTAACGATGCTTTTTGGCAATAAATCTTATACCGTTGGAAAGCCTGTTTATTTCCCTTTTAAATGGTGCCACATTAGTAAGGAACATACATTTGTGGGATGAGCAGCAGAGCTGAGTATGTGGGTTGCTCCCATGAAAAATTTGCTAAATGTCCTCTGCCAAACAGACCCTCCGGAAATCACCGTTTGTAAAAAAAATCCTTACTCACCAACTTCCTGTTTCCGATATCTGCATTTGGGTCCTAAGAAAACCCCCACAGTAACAAAAATACCATCAAGTGTTCTTTAATCTTCCATCTGTCACTTACTGCTTGTCATCAGTGAGTGTAGCTGATGGTCCAGATTTGTAGTAAATGCAATGTGAACATTTGTTTTTAAAGATTTTTTATTGATCTAATGAACTTGTACACAGCTGCATTTAAAGTTCATACATTAATTATACAAAAGAAATTTAAAAAGAAGTTGTATTGGAGCAGGACAAAATGATTGATTTTGAATAAAGTTATCTTCATAACATAATCACCTGTCTAATGAGGAGTTTGAGGACTAGCCAGGCAATTTGAAAGCTGATGCTCTGCACAGGAAATTCCTCCAACTCATGCAAACACACAGCTTATAGGCACACCCTACCCATATTTAAGATGGAAAACTCAGCTACTTGACAACAAACTCATCGCATGCTCACCTTGCTCCTGATAGTTCAGATTTTGTAAACCAGTAATGATTATTCAACAAGGTGTCCTTCATTCATGTTGAAATTCAGCAGTACACTGGCAGATTAGAGTACTATAAAACACTTACATTTGTAATACAAATCATTACAACAAATAGTGTCATTATTTTGTAAAAGTACTCAGGAAGAGATATGTATTCATGCAAAAATAGCAATTATTATATAAAACCATTAACCTTAAATACACCTGGCATTAAAATGCATCATAAGAGGTTCCCCCAAAAAAACAGTTAAGTAAAAATGGAAATAAATATACAGTATACATCTCTACAGCCCTCCCAAAACACTGTGCCTCCAGAATCTGTCATTCAGTTTGATTTGATCAGAGCAAAAACAATAATACATAAGAAAACAAGGAATCGATGGTGCAGTATTACTATACACAAGTGTGATTCCTGCTTTGCTGTCCTGTTAATCATCATACAAAACCTCAAATTTATGTTATGACCCCATAAGGTGGTCTGACTTTCAGGCTGTGAACACTTAATCTGAATAGTGAAAACAAAGGTCAACACACTCTGTCTTATTTCTCTCTTAAACTCTGTGCAACATTTCACAATTTTTTCATTCTATAGCATGCATGCACAGTTGTGGTAAGGACAAATGCATGATCTAATGGATGTTATCAGCTGACAATTTGAGTAATAGTTTTAAACACAAGCTGTCGTTTTCCTCCCAATTGTGCTTTAGATAACTGGGTTAAACTTAGAACTAAACTGGTCTACTCATGTTGCTAGTCCTAAATGAATGATGTAGTCATTACACCACCAAAACACAATGTAATACATATAGAAAAAGATCGTTTTTTTTAAGGCCACAAAGACAGTGGCAGTGCATAGCCTGAAGAGAAGACGACTGTTGTTTAACTGCAACACTTAACAACTTGACATCAATGCAAATAACACATCAACAAGAATAATTATAAATATGCTGGTGGGTTTATCTGTATATTCCCATGTGCTTCTGTGGTTATATGTAAAATTATAGCTGCAACAGTGTATTATGTTTGTGAGAGCTGCTGCATTGCGTGGCTAGTGTTGTCACTCTCCAAGCAAAACTGAGTGATTCAAGTGTATTTATATAGCACCACTCTACAGCAAACATCACAAAGTGCTTCACAATGAAAGACAAACACAACAGACAGACATAATAGAACAGTGGAATATTTAAACAAACTTAAAGCTGCTGTAAGTGTTGTCGTCGTTTAGGCAAAACTTCCTGTCCATTTTGCAGACAGGACAGGAATATTTTAAGAAATGATTTAAACTCAGACATTATTGCTTCATTTATGTGTTTTATACTGTTTTATTAATGTCATGTTGAACACTTTGGAGCTCCATAGCTTAGGTGCCACAGTATATTTTAGTGTTAAGCGAGGTAACAGCACAAGCCCTGATCAGAACACATCAGTAACTGACTTCAGTATATACAGCAGTACTATACTATAAAGTTGCTGGAAGCCTGATTATGCAGAGGTCTTAAAGTGATTACAGCATCTTGAGCCACAGTTAAATAATGAAGTTAGGAATATGAATGGTTGACACTCAACTTTTATCTCCTAGGTTTCTAGTCTATATTTACTGTGGTTGCTTCCCAGCAGCTCTCACTAACTCCCTTGTACGTGTTCAGATTAAATGTTAAGCAACTTCTAAAAACTGCATTAGTAACAAATCGGTCCTTCGGTCAAAAACACAGTCACTCTCACAGACACAGAGTATCTACAATATATGCCACTTAGAATTGTAAAATGTGTCTCTAATGTGTGACTTAAAATGTCACTATATTGTAAAAGTAATTAAAAACAGAATTGTCAAACCTGAAGAAAAGCACTTAATCTTTAAACTTTAGTGTTTGTTGTAATTATGTACAGTAAGAAAGTAGTGTAAGTTAATCTGAAGTATTATCTTATGGTAATATTATCTAGTTAAGACAAAGTATTTGGGTGTTCCCTATTAATTAAATCTGTAGTAATTATTACAGCTGAGAAGATGCAAGACACAAGATTCATTTATTTTATATTATAACACAAGGTTGTATAAGGACATGTAGTTTGTAGTACCTTTATGCTACTGTTAAAAAAGGGAATTATTTAAATGGATCAATAATAATTAAGTCATAAAAATAAACATGTGTTTTTATATTTGAGTGGGGAGGATGAGTTAAAGAGTCTCACAGCATGAGGAGTGAAGCTGCTCTGTAGTCTGGTGGTACAGCAGCAGATACTTCTGTACCTGTTGTCAGGTGGCAGCAGGGTGAACAGACTGTGGCTGGGTGGGTGTTGTCTTTTAGTGTCTTTGGGCTCTGTGCTGACGTCTCACTTCACTGATGTCACTGATGCTCTGTAGATGGTACCAGTGATGTTCTGTAATCAGAACAGAGTCTTCCTGTCCTGTGCCATGCCCATTTGTGGTGTTAATCCAGTCAAGATGCTTTCTATCACTCCTTTGTAAAAACTGACAATAATTTGGCACAGGCATATTGTTTTATTGTTTCCTTAAGAAATAAAGCTATTTGTGGGCTTTTTTTTAACCAGAATCATGACAGGTTCACTATATGCTCATTCCCAGGTACCTAAAATGATAATAGAGTGTTTTCCATGTCTGGGAGTGCAGTCATGGGTGTACAGAAAGAAGAAGAAGGGGCTGAGCACACAGCCCTGGGGGGGAGCTCAGAATTTAGAGTGTAGGAGGTGTGAGTGCCCCTGTCTGCGGTCGGTTTGTGAAGTCTAAGAGTGCTTTACTCAAGCATACTTACTCCAGTTTTCCAATCAGTTTCATGGGGTGGATTGTGTTGAATGCTGAGCTGAAAAACAAACAGCATTCTGATGTATCCTTATCCATTTGTGTGTTTTCTTTCTCCCTGTTCTGAATTAGCACCATTTATTGTATCACACTGATTAGCAGGTAGTCATAATGTGAAAAAAAGCCCTTTGTAGAGATCCAGTACAGTATGACTGATGTCAGCAAGTGTTCACTCCATGCATAAAAAAGTGTGTTATTTTACATTTACACCAGGTATTTTAAAGGTTACAAACATCATTTTCCCTAACCCTAAAAGAAAATAAAAGCTCTGTGAATCCAATTTAAAACAATCACAGAATATATTTTGTGGAATATGTAAACAAGGCATGCCATACAAAGTTTTTTCTTGGGCTCAGTTGTAGATATTTACAGTCAACTTAAGTTCAGATGTGAAGTGAAATCTCTGATTTGTTGTGCTGCTTTCCCACTCCCTCACAGTGGTGATCACATTGCAGAGCACATTTTGGGAGAGCTGGTCTCTGCGTTTGCCTTCTGCCGGATGCACTCTGGATGAAACAAAACAAGAAGGAGACATCATGCACCAACACATTCCCAACATTGACACTCCACACTTACCACCTCAAAGACAGTGCCAAACTGGGAACGGACAAGCGAAAACAACATCCCAAATGCTACATTACTGGGCATTCTTGGTCTTTGTATGAAGTTTGTCCAAATCATAGTCACTGGCACACAACTATACATAAAACTATAAATACATTTGTCATAGCACTTTGGAGCCCCTGAAGGATCACGATGGGAATTTTTACATACAATACAATACACCACAGAAGTTCAAACAGTAGTCTCAGGGCGCACTCACACTAGGCCATATGTACCATACCTAAGCACGTTTGTTTAACTAGTGTGAGCGCTCAGTACTGTGCTCAAGCACGGTACACTTTGTTGGCCCTGGCAAGGTTGGAAGAGTCGTGCTTCGGTATGGTATGGTTGCTCATGCACAAGCACAAGCAAGGTAGCGCAACGTGGATATAAAGTATAATCATGCGTATTACACCGCCTTGCATAATCAAGAAATCCAGGAATGTGAGAGGGCTGTCAGTGACAGTGTCAGTGTGTTCTCTGTGTTGCTCTCCATTGTGCCATGCCTGCACTACAGAGTGATGACGTATGTACCATAGCTAACTGTGCTCAGGCCCGGTTGCTGCTGGAGCAATGTGAGTGCAGACTGGGGAGGAGGGACAATCGTACCAGCACGGTACAGAGCATTGGGCCCATTGGGTATGAGTGCGCCCTTAATATAACACTGAGCCAGCATAACAATGTCAATCAGCAGCCCATGCAATCCCTACATGTTATTAGTAGAATAGATAGAGCTGGATACTGTTAACATTTGAAATGATACTGGTTCCAGCACCTGGAATTCAGTACTTTCGGTATTTTGCCAATATTTTACTCTCTGTTTAATGAGAAAAATATCATTTCAGTTGTAAAAAATAAGTCACCAAATCAACCTGCATTGTTTCAAAGGAGGAAGCTGTTTTTACGCTGTGCACTTTACTTGACCTGGATAACTGGACTTAAATGTAGAAACTGATGGAATATCAGCACAGACTAAACATAAATTACTGAAAAAAGGAGCATTAATAACAAACAGTAGAGGGCAGCAATATGTTGTTGCAGTGTCTAGTTTGCCTGATCCAGAGAAGAAGAAGGAACACTGGTGTTTTGTTATGTTATTGTCACTATAGCAGTGTTTGCATACTGTAATATTTCCCCATAAATAGAATGCAATTCATATACTGTCACTTTTTTATGAAGGTTTTGAACATATTGAAGTACCTAACATACTGTTTTAGTGTACTAAACAAAAAGTTGAATTTTGTAGGCAGCCAGGGGCTGAGTTTTGGCTAACACTAGTACAAATGACAAGATAATGTCAACCAAGAAAGAGAAAAAAGCCAAGTTATCTCCAACAACAACTTCTCCAACTAGCTAATTATTATAGAGATGTCGATGAAGATCATTGTTCATGCAGGAGGCTTCAACCTCTTTTTCAGGCAAAATTCGTACTGAGTTTGGTAACCATCATGAGCCTTCAGAGGGTCCATAAACCACTAAGGACAGTTAAACATGACTACAAACCACAGTGCAGTTTAATGGGCTCACCTGCCAAGTCTGTCCGTGAGATTTCCACCAGGCCTTCATAGAGGCCTTTGATCGGGTTCTCCCCCGCCATCACGACTCCATGAAGCCAAATTAACAGCATTCGGTGACCATGCTCTTTGAAGCTTTTCATATCTAGAGGTTTAATTCAGAATAAGAATACATCAAGGTATCAAGTTAAAGTTATTGTGATTTTACAATTTGTGAAATTTCATTTGTAGCTCCTTCATGCTTTACAAAACCCACCCCCATTTTGGCCTATCAGACCATATTTCCCTGCTTTTTCTGCCTGCTTACTCTCAGCTGATAAAAAGGGTCAAAAAAACTGATTACTGTTACTGAAACTGATTTAGTGTGGACAGAAGCTACAGCATCCCTACAGGACTGTTCTGAGTGCAAAGACTGGTAAAAGTGTTGATGACGTGGTGATCACAGAGACAGGAAGACCATTCCCCAACCAGAAGGCCTCGATGGAAGGAAAGGTGAGAGCTCTATCCAGAGCCAAAAAGCTGCCTTTCGGTCAGGTGACAAGGGAGCGCCACCAGAGCAAGAGTGAAAGCTGGGATCAAGGAGGCAAAGAGGAGACATCAGCAGAGACTGGAGAGGGACCTCAACACCAACAGCGCTAAAGATATGTGGTAGGCAAACCAGGGCGTCACAGACTACAAAAGCAGGAGCACCCCCATCTTGTGTGAGGCCATGCTGAAAACATTTTATGCTTGTTTTGATCTCTTTAACAAAGAGTCTGCTGTGAGCTCTGCTTCACCTCCAGAGGGCCTGCCACCAGCAGTATCCACATTGGATGTAAGAAGAATCCTGCTGAAAGTCAGGGCTCCAGGTTGCAACCATTTGGTCGCATATCTGTCCAAAATCTGTCAAGTGCGACTAAACATTTTCACAGACACTCAGCAGGCCAGGTAAAAATATTTTTTAACAAACACCAACTGGGTGTGTGTTAGCCTATAAACATATTTTATGATATATTTTGTCTGTGTGTCGCAGGACTTTATGTACATCTTGCACATGTGCATGTCTGTGTGAGACTAAGCCCTGTACTGCTCCCACATTCCTTGCATGGGAACAAGAGAAATTGTGAGACATAAAAAAAACACAAAGTTCACTTTGAATTGAGCTATTGATTATTTTTACACCATGGGTCCTGTTCTACCTGACACCAAGTCTGAAGGGTCCCCGAACTGATGCCTAATCCACAGTGTCCCCTCTGGTAACATTTTACTGTGGCAGCCCGTTGAAGGAAAGGAAGAGGGAGTGAGATAGCACCAGGACGCGGGCAGGAGAGGTGACCCATGACCAGATTGTCCTATTTCTTAGTGCTGTGTCGTAGGCAACTGTGCATGTTTCAGTTTTTTAAGATGTTTCACCTCTCATCCAAGAGGCTTCTTCAGTTCTAACTAACTGGAGAGGAGTGGCAGGCTTTTAAACTCATGTGTGAGCTCTGAGTTTCAGAGTCGTTAGGGCCACTTGTGGGTAGTTGACCCAACTGGCCTTCATGTGGGTTGCTGGGGCTAGGTGAGCCCAGGTGTGACTGGCTGTTAAGCAGTCTGGGGAGGGAACTCAGTACTGCATTGTAGGTGGGTGATAAGTAATGTCGTAGGCCACCTCCTCTGTACAAAGACAGTCGTTCCAGTTTGACATAGATGGATTCTTTTACTCCTCTTTCAAACCATCTGTCTTCTCTGGAAGATGTTTACATTGTTGTCCTCAAAGGAATGATTTGTCTCCTTCAGATGTAAGTGGACAGCAGAGTCTTGACCTGAGGAGTTGGCCCTCCTGTGTTGTGTCATTTGTTTATGGAGAGGTTTATGGTGCAGTCCTGGCTGCATTGAACAGCATAAACTACATCATTCTGTTTATGCCTGGGTGTTTTGTCTATAGGATGGACAAGTTTCTGCCTCAGTGTGTTGGTAGGTTTGAAGTGAACCGGGAAATGATGTTTATTAAGATTAAGATCAAGATTATCTATATTTATCCCACGATGGGGAAATTCACGTTACAACAGCTCGAAGTGCAACAGTACAAGTAAGAATCAGAAAAATATGCATAGAAATATTAACTATTAAATAGAAAATAAATAGAAAAACACAAGATATTTACAAAAGCAAACAAGTGGGTGGAAAGTGACTGTTCATGTAGTGCTTGAGTTAAACAGTCTGACGGCTGTGGGGAATGATCTGTTGTAGTGCTCCTTCTTACACAGTGTATGTAAGAGTCTGCTGCTGAAAGAGCTGCTCAATGCTTCCACAGTCTGGTGCAGGGGGTGAGAGGAGTTGTCCATGATTGACGTCAGCTTGACTGACATCCTCCTCTCACCCACCACCTCTATGGAGTCCAGTGGACAGTCCAGGACAGAGCTGGCCCTCCTGACCAGTTTGTTCAGTCTCTTTCTGTCCCTGTCCATGCTGCTACCTCCCCAGCAGACCACTGCATAAAGGAGCGCTGATGCCACAACAGTGTCATTAAAAGTTCGAAGTAATGTCCTCTGCACCCCAAAGGACCTCAGTCTCCTCAGCAGATGGAGGCGACTTTGGCCCTTCTTGTACAGGGCATCGGTGTTGTCAGTCCAGTCAAGTTTATTGTTTAGGTCAACACCCAGGTATTTGTATTTTGCGAGGATCTCTATTGAAGATCCTCCTGAGTTTCTCAGATGTTCCCACAACAAAAGGAATGACAATGTTGTTACGTTTTTCTGTCCCCTTCTCTCTGTCTGCTCTGGATCTTTTAGAGGTTTTGACAAAGGTCCAGTTTGGGTAGCCACAGGTTTGAAGTGCTCCCCTGATGTGCTTCTGTTCCTTCTCCTTCCCCTCTGTCTTTGTGGGCACGGTCTCAGCCTGATGGTTTAAGGTTCTGATGACCCCCAGCTTGTGCTCCAGTGGATGATGAGAGTTGAACAAGTATTGATCTGTGTGTGCAGGTTTTCTGTACACCTCAATGTTTAGGCTTCTATCTTCTTCAATATGTACTGCACAGTCCAGGAAGGACAGACAGCACTTAGAATTACCATGACCTGGATGGCTGAGAACCTTCATCAACACAGATAGTCCTAGATTATAAAGGACATTTAGGATGCAGCCATTTCAGGTGAGATATAGGTGATATAATTCGGAACAACCTGTGTTCATGACCTGTTCATGTGAGTGAGCTGTCAGCTCTATCTTTTTGAAAAGAATCTCCCTCTGTCTCTCTCTCGCTCTCTCTCTCTCTCTCTCGCTCTCTCATTTTTTTGTTCCCAATTCAAAGGCTTTAATAGCATGAAAGGTTCAAGAAACAATTTCGCCAAAGCATCAAGGTACAAATATGACAATACACACAAACAATAACAACATTTTAGGAAGAGATGCTGCTTCCCCTTTTTTTGTGAGAGAAAATGATTGATACTACTCTCATATCATATCATGTAGTTTAGCCTAGCAAAAAGGCAGGAGGCAGAGGGAAACAGACCCAGAGTCGGTGTTCACCTTGCTTTCAGTTTTCATGCTAAACCAAGCTAATCGACTCCTGGCTCTAGCTCCATAATTATGTATACCAAACAATCATAACATTAAAACCACTGACAGATGAACATTGATCATCTTGTGTTACCATTAAATGTTCTTCCAGAGAAACCTTCATGTGGATGTATTCACTTCACTTGTCAGTGGTTTTAATGTTGTGGCTGATGTACAGACATGATTCTGGTTTAGTTCATACAACTGGTAGAGAGAATTAGCCAATGCAGAAGTTTGGGAAACACAATCTTTTCAATTTATAGAAAACCCATTACATGAATGTATAGAAATCAAACAGCTTCCTGTTGGAGCCACTAATGTGCAAAATGATCTATTGTGTACCTTACTAGTGTTTAAAACCATTTTTAAGAGGTCAGCATACTGTAGCTCACCCGTCCACTGTTGCTCTATTGCTCGTATTTGAGCATCTGTGAACTCCCAGTGTTGTGCCAGAATCTTCCATTCCCCCCGGCAGAGGTGCTTGGTGGCCAGGCTCCACAGGACAGAGCGAATATGCTGTGTCTCTGGCTGGTGGTCCTGCTTGAAGCTTAGAGGCCTCTGCACCCAGGAGTCCTGCTCACTGCCCATGTGATTCTGAAGCCAAAAGGGAAGCATTTTTTAATCCTTAGTGAACATACAGGTATGTGTTACTGTGCAAAGCATCGGAAGTTAACAAAAAACATGCTGTAGATGTCCAAGAAAATTGCTATTAGGTGGAAATTATATCAAAGAAGGAATCTTGAAGAGCCAAATACATGTTTTGGTGGTGCCAATTCATAATTTAAAATTGGAAAACCTCCGCTGGCACTGAGCTCCACAAAGCTCCACACAGGACCTGCTGCTTTCTGCAGCTGCTTTCTTTAAATTACTCATTTAAAGCTCTGTTTTTTTTGTCTAGTTTTTTTTTCATTACACCCTACCTGAGCAGTGTGCTGCACACCACTCGATCTTTGATGTAGAGCTCTGGATAAATTAAAGTTGGACAGGTAAAATGTTCTCCTGTATTGCCATTGGCAGATCACCATACTGTCACTCACACATCAAAGGCAACACCTCGGAGCAGTGTCACACAAAATACAATTAAATAAACCAAAAACATTAGTTTCCTAGAAGAAAAATATTGGAAGTAAGTATATGCTATTTTGTGTTTTTGTGTTATTCTGTGTAATGATTAAGTTACACCAGGTTAGCCACTGCAGATCCAGAAGCAATTAAGATAAACTCACCTTCCCCCATTTATAAAAACGGTCAGCTTTAATGATCATGTCGACCAAGATTACGTGGTTTCCTCTTGCTGCCACCTCCAGACACGTTTTCCCCTGCTGTATATATTACATAGTCAGTAAAACACAGCAAATAGGAAGTACATTACTCTGCTCTTCATATTATCAGGTAATGTAAATTCAAAATTAGACTAGTAAAGAGGAATTACACACAAAAGAAAGGCATATAACATATCATACAGTGTAATACATAAACCACCACAAAAATGTCATTTATTCAATACCATACTCATCCTTTATCCTCTTTTATCAGGCTAACAACATGTATACTAAATGTATACTATGACATTTGAAATAATGTCTTGTCTCCCAAGAAATGGTTCAGGTGTGTTGGTATTAACTAAGATTATATGGATTTGCACTCCACTGCACCTCTAGCTGTGAGGGTGACTACAACACTCCTTTTCAATCATTGAATTTGTTTGTTTACAAAATGGCAAAAATAATTATGAAATGAAGTACATTAACTTAAGTAATGTCTGTAAAGCTCCTATTTGCAAGATAGTGGATTTTTTAATCTCATCTCGACTTGTCAAATACTGACACTTTCAGACTGTCAGTCGGGTTGACCACCACCGAAAGTGTTGGGAATGAGACTAAAAAAGTACTTTACTTAAGTATTCAATTGTACGCTACTTCTACTTCAATAGATTTCTGAGGGAAGTATTGTACTTTTTCCATTCCACACATTTATGTAACAGCTGTAGTTACTAGTTCCTTACCAGATAAAGATTTTATTCAACAAAAACCTGTGATGACGTTATTTGATAAAATGAAGTAGTACATGTGAATGCATCAGTAATAATAAGTGTCACGATACTACAATATGGAAAGCAATTCTTCTGCATACTTTACCACTTTTCACTTGTCTTAATTTATTGCTACTTGAGTAAAGAATCTGAATACTTCTCCCACTACTGCACATACATAAAATATATATAAAATGTTTGATTATAATCAAAAAGCAGACAAATTAGTAGATGAACAAAAGCTGCACATCATGACTTTTGAAAAGCTTGATTCTGTCCTGAGTGAAATTGTGTGCTGTGTGGTACCTTGTCAGTTAGACTGAGGTTAACACCAGAGATCAGCATCATCTCAGCCGTGGCCTGCCAACCATGCTCTGCTGCTATGTGCAGAGCAGTCTGTTGTCTCTGTGGAACCATGTGACAGAAATCTGTTAGGTAATATTATTGCACTATAGGACCATCACCAGGTCATTGTGAATTGTGCTGCTTAAAGCATGTAGTTTTCAGCGCAGCAGTTGGTAGGGTTTGATCGCAGCTGCTCATCCAATTCCCTGTCACCTCTCACATTGTCCTGTCAATAAAGCCATGAAAAGGCCCAAAAAATTACTTAAAAAAAAAAGAAAAGCATGTAGCATTCTATGCTTTCCTTAAATGAATGTGGGCACAGAGGTCATGTAGAGCTGGGTGCTTAAGGTTCTGTGATGTGTACCAGTGCAGCTGTAGCTTGTACTCACACTGTCAGTCATGTCCAGGTCACATTCAGCATTTATAAGCAGCCGCACAACCTCTGAGTGATTGTTGAGTACAGCCAGGTGGAGCGCTGTGTTGTGATGCTGTTTCAAACACAACAAAGAAGACAATTAAAATGTGAATGATAATAAGACTGCCCACTGTTCAAAGGAGCCACTATGGTCTCCTTTAGTTTCAAAGATCATACAAATGATTCTTTAGTCATGTTAGAATTTAAGAAAAAAACCTTACTGATGCACCCAAATGCTCAAATTTCACTTGGATCACCGATGTGGGTTTTTAAATGCTGATGAGTGAAATTTGACTCTGCCTCTTCACCAGTGCTATATGCAAAGTTTTATCAAACGTATTCTTGATTAGAAGTTGCTATATTAACGACAGTGGTGTCAAAAAACGCTGTTTCATCAAAACAATGAGTCTTCCAGTTTCCCCTTTTGAAAGATAAAAACAGACTACTGCCACCTGGTGGTATAGAATGATTTCCTCTCTCACAAGCAGAACGTACAAGCGAGCTGGCCGTCAGCTATAGTCTTTGTGGTGTGTTCAAGTGCAGCTTTTTGCCTGAGACACAGCAGATGTGAGGTGAAGCAATAGACAGACTTTGTCACAGCTAGTTCTTTAACGTTGGTTTAGTTTGTCTTCGCCTCCTAATAACTTGTGCACCTCCTTCGTTCTCATCCACAAATTTTTTGTGACCATTTTTCTTTCTCTATTTTTCATGGATGTAGCTTGCTAGCTATGTAGGAAGATGGTGTCCTGATCAAATTCATTCAATCCTGATGAAATATAATTAAGTTTATCTTTAAAGCCACTGTGTAGAACTGTTGAAGGTTTTGTCATAGAAAAATGAGACCATCCCTGCAAAAATTGGTGTGGTCTCTTTGTTGCTTTAAGCTAGTCAATCTAGTGTACCCCCGTCGTATCTTTATCTTTGGGGGGCGGGGAAGGAGGGAGCAGCATACAATGCAGTCTGCCACAGTGTCTTATTATTACTACCAGTGGAGGTTAAACAGCAACTTTGCCGATTTTCAACTAGATTTGTATCACTATAGTGTTAGTATATGCAACTGAACAATGTTAACATTGGTGGCATTTTGTAAACTTGCATATAGTCAGATCTTGGTAGAGAGAGCTGCCACTCTCTCCCTCTTGGATTGAGTGAGGGGCTTCTCACCAAACTTTGATCAAACTGTCTGAACTAAGTAGGGCTGATAAACTATTAACCATATTCTGTTACTATGCTGCCTATTTCTAACTTAAAATGTTTTCAGAAACATATTTTAGTATACTGTCTATCTGCAATAGAGAAAAGGTTGGGAACTGAAATTCTGCGCAGTACTGTTCCAGTATGGTGAAAATAGAGGCGGAAAAAACACCACCATCCTGTTCAATGTCTATTTCTCTCCTGAAATGTTTTCATAGACGTATCTTAGTTACTGTTCAGCTGTAATACCATATTGTTTGTTTCCTGCTGGCAACTTTACTGTTTCCCACCCAACTCATAGGCTGTGTCCAAATTCAGGGGCTGCAGCCTTCAAGGACGCGGCCTTTGCGGCCCACGGAGGCCGGGTCCTTCGGAGAGACCTTGAAGGCCGCGTCCACCATTATTAAATGGGACGGTCTAGCCTTTGGAGTATTTCCTGGTTGCCTCACCAGATGTTCATGCATTAAAGTCTGTTTTGGTTCAAATCTATCAAACGTGTACATTCATTTGCGTGTCAAATCTAAATTGAATTATCAACATTACAAAATAAACATTAACCCATTGGTGAATAACAACTATATTTACAATAGCATTACCAGTATTTTTAACTGAAAGGTTTTATAGTCATATCTGGCGTTGGATGTTCAAATAACTAAAAACCGAGTATAAACCCATTACTTAAATTTGAATGTCATGTCTGCGCCACTTGATGTCGCCATTTTCTCTTGCTTCCTCTTCTGTTTCGGGACTGAGCAGCGGTGCGCAAAGGATCTTGGGATATGGGAGGCCGCGAAGGATAGTAGCGGTGCGTCCTCCGAAAAGAGGGAATGGCAGGCTGCATTTGTGGGCTGCGTTTGAAGGAGCCTTCGAATTTGGACAGCCTTCGCACAGCGTTGTGACGTAATTGGCCTTCAAATACGCACTTCGAGGGCTGCAGCCCCTGAATTTGGACACAGCCACAGACTGTCATCCATCAGTGGGAGTGTTAATTGGTCCGGTGTGACGCAGTGCATTGTGGTTGATGTAGGTTTTCTACCTTTATAGAAAAAGGGAATACCACAGCCCCTTTTCTCTTTTTTATCTGGTCATGTTGCACCAATTTCTATATATATATATATATAGAGAGAGAAATATATATATATATATATATATATAAATATATATTATATACTATATGTATTCATGCATTCTTACTACATTTGTGGATTAACCTTCTCAGTGGGAGAGTTTTTCATATATCATACAGAACAAGAAACATGTCACATGGGAGTTGACGTTGCTTACGTTGTTTACAGCATCTATGTTGATTCCTGCTTCCAGCAGCAAACTGGCCTCTCTGTCAAAGCCATGCAGTGCCACATAATGGAGAGCACTCATGTTCTTCTGCAAATAGAAGGCAAAAGGGCTTTAAACCCTGTCTCTTTCAGACTGTCAAAAGATTCCAAAATATTTTCTCTTGTGTTTATTGCATATAATGACTTTAAATGAACAAACCGCACATTAGTTTGTGCATTGACATTACAGTGGGACTCCAGCAGCACTTTGACACATTCATAGTGACCTCCATCAGATGCCAGGTGCAAGGCTGTGAGACCATCCTTAAAACACAACAAGTACATTTCAGTCTGGAACACAGAGTCAAATTGTCTTGTATAATTAGCAAATTGTGCGATCAGTCTACAGCATGTCAGAATTAATGAGAACCGCTCATCAAAGGTTACTAGAGATAAAAATGACATCTTCAAAAATCCTATTTGTCCAACCAACAGGCAGAACAGAACATATCATATAATGATATGAACCAGAGAGAAGCAGAAGATCTTCACATTTGAAAAGAGGGAACAAGCAAGCATTTGGTATTTTTACGAGATGAATTATTTAAATGATGAATCACTTCAGATTTACAGATATAGAAATGTGAGCTTGACTTGCCCATGACCACACGGCCGTGGAGTCTTGGACTGTCACAATTCTCAAAATATATAGTGTCCTCATTTTCATGTTTGGTTTTACTGTTTTCTGAAAAGAAAGATTTTGACCTACATTTAACTTTTTTTCTTTTCAAATGTATTAGTTTCATAGTGCAAGAAATCACTGTTCAGTGCAGTTTATAGTAAACAAGGTATTTCTGGGACAAGAACAACTGAAACCAGTTTTGCAAAATTTAAAAGTAACACAGAGAAAATACAAACAGGCTGCCAATTATTGATTTTTAATTTTTTTTTAAAAAGGGCTTTGAAGTATGCAGCCAAGTCCAGTCCACTTACTATATTCCTCTCATCGATGTCCACTCCAGTCTCCATGATTTTCTGCAGGACCTCAGTGTGGCCACGCTTCGCTGTTAGATGCATGGCTGTGTTCTCTTCCTGTAGTCCAGACATAACAACACATTATGTCCAGAAGCCCATTCACAGACAACTTCCTCCACATACAGTGCATCCATCAAAACATGTGAAGAGGGGCTGGTAACTATACTACTGGTTTCATACTTTACTTGATCTACACCAAAAAGGAGAAGTGAATAATTTCTTTACACACTGACCTTGTGTGTTGGCTTAACGTTCTAGTCATTTTGCTAGGTGAAAGTATGGTGGTCATCTAACTAACTCTATCTACAGTAGTATTTTTACACCAGAAGTGAGCCTGAGTAACAATGTTACCAAATCCTAAGTTTTATATTTTATGGTCGATGAGCAACACCACAAACTTTCAATCTTATCCACTGCCATATACTATACAGATTGTAAAGGAACATTTGTGATTTGTTTTATTAGGCTATGATGAAAAAAACTGACTCAGAAGATCCACCTGGTTGACCATCAGTGAAGCAGTCAATCAAATCAGGCTAACTCTTTTGAAAAACACAAAACAGCTTAAATATGTAGAAAATGTTGAGGGGTCTTTCTAAGAGATTACAGGATGAGCTAGCATCTAGGGAAGAACCAACATCTCTAGAGCAGCTGATCTCACTAGCTATCTGCCTAGACCTCCCATCGATTGAGGGAGAGAGAGAGAGAGCGAGAGAGAGAAAAGGCATCCTCCATCCTCAGACCAGCTAGCTCCACACCCAGTCAGTTTTCTCACTCCCTGCCCATACCTCAGAGCTCCCAACATTCCACCTGGATTCCAGAGTTCCCCTTGCTGTTCCAGAGGAACCCATGCAGGTGGGGAGGACCTGTTTGACTCCTGAGGAACAACAACGCCGAGTCAATAAGCAACTCTGCATTTACTGTGGACAACCCCGACACTACCTCACCTCCTCCTCGGCGCTGCCAAAAGGTCTGGCCCGCCAGTGAACAAAGGCACATTGGTGAGCCAGACTACCTCCATTCCCAGTCCTACAGCTCGTATCTTTATAACTGTACTTTTACTGTGTTGTATTGATGTTTTAGTTGATCTCTGTGTGCTACAGAGCGTCCTTGAAAAAGAGAGCTTGCTCTCAATGGATCTACCCTGTCAAAATAAAGGTTAAATAAATCAAAAATAAAAGTATCAACCTTCAGCATCTCTCCAGTGGTCACGTGAGTCGTGTGAGAAATTAAATAGTTTTCCATTCAGTAATCAATGTACTATAAAGACCATATCAGGATGTGAGAGGAGATGGGGAGATTCTCCCTAAAGGTGTAAGGGTCAGAAAGTCATATGAGGGGGTTCCTGAGGTGTTACAGGAAGGTAGATATGATGACATTTACATTTCAATAAAACAGCAAATGGCTACTGCCCTGGCAAAGACATGATCAAAACAAACAGCAGGGGGTCATTGTTTTGGGAAAAATGACTGTCATAAAGTATGCAACCACTGTATTTAATTCTGATTCTGAAATTCTGAGAATTAGAAAGGAGAATTTCCCTTACAGTCGCTACCCATTCATGTTTTTGTGGACTCCCCATTGAAACCTTCAACACCCCCAAGACTGTGAACACACTAGATGGGCGGTGCCCCCACATGAACTGGTGTCTATGCCTCCTTTTCCAGCTGGAGCGTTTTTTGCCACTCCCACTGTCTCCACTCTGCCGTCACAACTGTCAAGGTATCTGCCTCCATCACTCCAACATGACCAGACAGTCTCTTGCGCTTCCAGTTTACCATGATTTAGCCAGTGTTCAGCAAGGAACGAACTCTGTCTCTGCCACCTCACCGCCCATATGACTGTGCCATTGTTCTGCTCCCTGGTGCACCTCTCCCTTCCAGCCGCCTGTACAACCTGTCACGCCCCGAGAGAGAGTTGATGGAGGAGTACATATACAATCCTCAGGGCTGGCTTCTTCTTTGTGGGGAAGAAGGATGGGAGTCTTCGCCCTTGTATCTATTACGGAGGACTAAATGACATCACAGTTAAAAAAAAAAAACCCAGGACGTGTCATGGAGTAGGTGCACAAATTTGCGCTCCAGCTTACTTTTCATTTCTTTCACTCCTTTACCTCTTAATTCAACAGCCAAACTGTTCGTTGTCGAATTAAGACCCATGAAGACCGCCAGACCCATAGTCCTGGGTCTGGCAGAATCGGTCGAATGTGGGCGCCCTACAGACTTCTTCTCTGGTCTGCTGTGCGAGGTTCAAAGATTTATTCGCCTTAATTGTTGGAGACTCTTTAATCCGAAATATCCGCTTCGCGAACGCGACTACGCACTGCTTTCCTGGTGCTACTATCTCTGATATCCTGAAGAAACTCCCTGGTCTCCTGGCCTCTTCCCCACCCACAGTTACTAAAATCATCTGGCCCACATATGGTCTGCAAGGCCATCTGTACCACCATCTGCATAAAAATATCATTAAATCTGAGCATAACAAAAAAAAAGAAAGAAAAAAAAGATAATAATGTCACGTTTGTCAGTCAGTTGTTGTTGAGAATTTAAAATCTGTTGTAAAGCTTTAACCACACACAGGTCATTTGACAGCAGAACTTGTGCTTTACTTCTGATACTTCAAGTACCTTCAGCTGATTATACCTTTACTTAACTAAGGTTTTGAATGCAGGACTTGTACTTGTAATAAAGTGTTACATTGTTGTATATATTTCTACATAAATGAAGGATCTGAGTACTTCCTCCACCACTCATCTACTACTGACTACAGAAAAATAACATATCAAGTCCCAGAAAAATCCTCGCCCATTTCCGCCTACCGTTTTTTTTTCTCGAAAATTCGCCAAATGTCGCAAACCTACTTTTTCAAACACCTCCCAGGCAATTTCACCAATTTGCACAAAACTTTGCACACAGCTTCTGTGGACCCTTCTGACAAAAAAATATTAAAAGAATTTTGATATTACAAAGACTACTCAACTTATCAAATAACAACTTCCTGCAGATTTTGTTCCAAACAGGATGTGTTGCATATCTCCACATTGCTATGTCAGAATGACATTGAACTCAGGTTACTACTTCCCCCTAAGGCTCTGTGCAAAATTTTGGCAGATGACCACTAGGTGGCGCTGTTTAAATTGAAGTATTTTATATCTCCACATCGGTTGCTTGGATTAACTCGAAACTTGGTAAACTTGGTTGGTTTTACCGATCCGCCACTAGGTGGCAGTCTGGTGCCAGTCTAATTTAATATTTGGCACTGTGCCCACACCATAACACTCATGGATATGAAATTGATAGGGGTGGTATAGACTGGCCCCTGTAACTCACACACCAAAAATGACCAGCAGGTGGCGCTATTATCAAGACAAATATGTTTGTCCGAAACATGGTCAGTTGACACGTGCACACAATAATTGGGCAATGGGGTCGGGTAAGCAGCACGCCCTGACAGCAGCATGCCCCAACGTTCGTGGACTGTGAGGGCCCGTTCATCACTGCTTGCAGTTTTAATTATATATTTGTATTTCTTAAATACTACACACTTTGGAGCTCCCCAAGGAATTCCTCAATAATTCCTAAAAAAGAACAAAATCCAACACTGATGGAATGTTTATGTGGTAGCCTACAAAATACATGGTAACCACTAACCTCAGCTGTACAATTAATAAACTCCCAATCTGATCCCACTCATTGCACCAAATGAATAGCTCAGTTTCTATATATACTTCCTACCTGTGGTTCAAGGTGATCATGTGATGGATTTATTAAATTCTCTAATCTGTTAACTGTATTTAGTGACAAGTATTTATACATATTACAATATTTACTCTGAGCCTGCTTTTAGAAGTAGCAGTAGCAGAATAATGTAGCTGGCTTTTTTACCTTGCCTAGTATACACAGGATATAAAGCCAGAGCATATCCTGCTTGCACTGTTTGTTTGTGTTAGGACGGACAAGGTGTGGTCATGGCAGCCAAAACTGAAGTATAACATCTTAGCTGTTTTATCTACTTGCATAGTTTTTTGACTAACTTGTCATTTTTTAGTTGTTTTTATTGAATATATCTACATACTTTTTTTGTCTTGACCCCCAGCCCATTGTTTGCTTGAGTAAAATACTGATATGTGTGTGTGTGTGTGTGTGTGTGTGTGTGTGTGTGTGTGTGTGTAACTACCTTGTCCTTCAAACTATGTGTGCAACCCATTCCAATCAGAAACTCCACCACTTCAGATTGTCCATGTTCAGCAGCCAGGTGAAGTGCTGTCTTCCCTGACTGGTCAGAGAGACAGCAGTTTACACACATGAGGTACAATACAGGAAATATGTATTTGCAAATGATATTGATAACAGCCAATAAAATGATTGTTATAGCAAGACACATTCTCATATAGCTAACTATAAAGCAAGGAAGCTCAGTCTGTCTTTCTCTGTCCTTTGCATCTTAAAAACTGTTCATTCAATCTACTTCACACTTAGCATGTTTGTTGCTGAGGACCTGTTGCTGAATTGCAGTGTTAAATTTGGTGAAATTTGGACACACAACATATTCAATATTAATATATTTTAAATAAACAGCAAACACTGCTCTGAGCAGCAGCAGGGGCGACGCTTCAGCGCTCTGGCTTCATGGCTCTGCAGACTGAAGCTGGGCTCACATGTAATCTGTCATGTGATATCATGGGGAAGCAGACTTAACAAAATGGAGATTTGCGTGGTGCAACAACTTGCTTTAGTAACGAGTTGTGATGAGAAAAAAAAACAAAAGCAGAAGATTAAACCAGTCTGGATGGTCAACACAGGTTTTCTATTCTTCATTGAGAACTGGAGTTAAGTATTAAGATTCTGTCAACAGTATAATGCTAGCTAACGTTAGTGTCAAGGGCTAGAATGTTTACCGTTGATTGGAAGTTGCATCAGCTGCTCTGGGATGCCTCTCACTGGTTGTTGTGGTCCGGTGTAGAGAGTACCAATGTAATCAACATTTCAAATCTTAGACTTCAGGGTGCCCCTGTAGCTCATTTGGTAGAGTGTGCATCCCATGTACAGGGCTGTCTCCTCACCACAGTGTTACAGGGTTTTAATCTGACTATTTGCTGCATGTCCTCCCTTCAGTCTCATCCGATTTTTCCTGTTATCTCTTATTTCTTATGTCCTCTAATAAAGCCATACAAAGCCTGTGTTGAATGGCAAGTTTTGAACCGGCACTGCACTAGTTCTGCAAAAATACAGTCTGTAAGGATCAGTCTGTAAATCGAAAACAGTGTAAAGCAAGGAGTCACCTTGTCAACTCTGTCGAGACAGATGTCTTCCAGGTCCTCCATAATGAACTCCAATACGCTTATGTGGCCCCGCTGAGCAGCACAGTGCAGCATACTCAGACCATCCTACACACACATGCGCGCACGCACACACACACACACACACACACACACACACACACACACACACACACACACAACAGTGAGAAAATTACTGTATATGATAATAAATTACTGTGATGATGAAATGAAGCAGTTCTTACTTTGTTTTCACAGTTGAGCTTTGCTCCACAGGACACCAGGATCTGCAGGATTTTTAAGTGACCAAACCAGGATGCCAGAAGCAGAGCATTCATGCCAAACTGTTGAGAAACACTGTTTTATGACAGGGAAGCTCTCATAGTACCAGTATAGAAAGTAGCTTTCCTACTGAGTGATTGTTTTTTTAGTTTTTCTTATGTTAGAAAGATTTCTTACTGAGTAAAGTAAAAAGTGGCAGCAGGCTCAGTGCCAGTCTCACCACATACACTCAGTGTAAACTAATATCTTTTGTTTACATTCCTTTGTACTTGCTCATAAATCTTTGCTACAGTGACTTCTTCTGAAGTCAAAATAAAGAGAAAACATTTTAGATCTTGTTCTCTTAATTATCACATAGTAAGTATTTCGCTGCTCAGAACAGCAGCAGTGTCTTATGAACTTTGATGTCCTTTTAGGTTTATCTTGATGAAAAAAGCATTACTGTGAAATGTCACTACAGTAAATGTAAAGACTTTCGGCAGCTGGCTCAGTATTATCAGTATTATGTTTTGTGATATAACATAATAGCATGTTACATTTTGATGGTAGGAAATAATTGAATTCAGTGGTAAATCTTGTGTACATACAGTGTCCCTCTCATCTACATCAGTGTCATGGACCAGAAGGAGACGTAAGGCCTGTTCATTCCCAGCTCCTG
The DNA here is from genome assembly GCF_965226575.1 of Pagrus pagrus. Taxonomy (NCBI): domain Eukaryota; kingdom Metazoa; phylum Chordata; class Actinopteri; order Spariformes; family Sparidae; genus Pagrus; species Pagrus pagrus. The sequence continues at coordinate 2,214,841 of NC_140185.1, read as the reverse complement.
CTGCCCAGTGCAGTGATTTACGGTCTACCTGTACAGAGAGAGACAGAGAGATACATACATGCTCCTCACAGTGCTTGCACATCTAAATTAGACCAACATCCTCAAATATAGACTGTTTATCTGTTCAATAAAACCTCAGCCCTCAGTTTATAGTTGACCTTTTCAACAGCTGACAGTTTGCTGACATCACAGGTGGAGCCAATTACATTACTAATGGCTTAGTTCCTTAGATAGTTAAGTGTCTCAATAAGCCATGTCAGTGACTGCACATGCACAGTACTAGGGGCCTGAAACTAGCGTATCTTAATGTGCCATTATTTACTGTATGTCATGTGTTTTGTCTGAAATTACATGTTAAAATATGACTTTAAAAAGTCAAACTCTCAAGAAAGGTCATCAAGGGAGGTTCACGAATATATATACAATAGTGTCCATTAAGATGCATCTGTGTGTCTACTGTGTAAAAACCAATGTGTTAGTGCATTAAAAGTCTCTCAAAGTAAATGAAGTATACATACAGGATTTAGAGTTGTTGTTTTTTTCATTTTTTTAGTTGCATTAAAAACATGCATCTGCATGTTTTTAATTTTAAGTTTTATTTAATCAAATTGAGACACTGACATTTCAAACAATCATATTTTTAAATAGTTTAAATTTTAAATTTTAAACATATTTAAAAACAATCATGGAATTGCACATCTTTCTATAGGATTACTGTATTTGAATAAGCATTAAAACCAAACAGATGAGGCTTTCTTACAAAACCCTGTGAAAGAGATGTTCACTGACAGCGCTTATCATTCATGCACACAAAAATCAGTAAAATTCACACTTAATTAATGCAGTAATTGAAAACATTAAGCCAGGACAGTGACTTGATTTTTGGCATTGAAAATGTAATTTGGCATTGAACAGGAAACACTGGCATAGAATTTTTTTTTCTCTATGTCTTCTTTTTTCAGGTATAAGTTTTGTTTCAGTGTCACTTGTTTTCAATTTTGACTTTCTGTCACTGTTTAGGTGTAGAGGATGGCTTTGAGTTCAGGAGGCCAGGAGAGTGTAATTTATATCCAGTATAACCTGCATACTAATGAGTTCACACTCTGGACACATGGTCCACTCCAGAGCCTCTGACATGACTGTGTTTACCTTGTTGCAGACAACGCCATATTGTAGAAGAAAAATTATTCTTTCAGGTCCAATTCTATGGCTGGTTCGGATGAATTTTATTTGCTGCGCAGTGGAGACAGAAGTTCACAACAAAGCTGTAGAATTCTTTTTAACTAGAGTGAGTTTCTGGCCACAATTATTTACAGCTTTACAGCTAATTTACAGGTTTACAGCTAAACAATTGGTATGGCCTGACCCAAGCTAATTCTGTGGGAAGGAAAAGAAATATTGAAGCTACCAGCATATATGTTCTGTGTCAGTCCCAGGTGGAGGCTGTCTGAACTCAAGTCTGTCTGAGCAGATTAACATAGATTCAATACATGTTACATTTCTGTATCTGAGATGACTTTTGTAAAGATAACTAAAAGGTAGAGTGGCTGAGATTCAGGAGCAGGTTGGGTTGTTAAGGTGTGAGTGACCATGGCTCTCCTCATAACGCAACAAAAGGGCTGACTCTGGGATCTGTTAAGGCCCTGACACACCAGGCCAACGGTTGGCTTTCAGCCAATATTGGGGCCGTCTGTGAGCATCTGTGGCCCTAGTCATTGTGGTGTGTCCCCCATTGTTGGCACTGGTCAGACCTTTCCAGTGTTTTTTCAACCAACTGAGCATATTGCATGTATCATGTTGGCAAATGCTCGTCGGTGAGACATATCACTCTGATTATATGTTCAATGACGTGATTTAGTGCACGTGAAGAGAAATAGAAAAAGAAAGGGAAAGTACCTTGAGCCCGTCACTGTAATATCCATGATTTCACCCATTTAGTGCATTTTCTCCTTATTTTTCACCTCCGCATTTTCACCAGTGCCATTTGCAACTTTAAATCAGACATTCTCTCGATTAGAAGAGGCTATATTTCTAAGAGTGTTGTAACAACACAGCTTTATCAAAACAACGGTTTGCATATTTATAGACTGCTACTACCTGCTAGCATAGGAAGCAAACGTTCCAGCCAGCTGGCCTTCGGATGTAGTCCATGCAATGTCTTCAAGTGCAGTTTTTTGGTCAAGACACAGGCAACATGAAGGCAACTCAGCAGTTAACCTTGATCATCACTTCTTTGATGTGGATCTGGTGTGTCTGGTCCCTTAATCAATATTAGATAGTTAGTCTCAACACAGATTTACCCAAGAACTGTACTCAAGTACAGTTTAGTTTTTTCACCTCGACTAAATGTACTTGATAAATTTAGTTACTAGTGTGATGGCCCCTGCTGCTGTTTATGAGTGTTGTGTAGGTTTGTTATTGACACCCTCTACCTGTCTCTCTCTGAAGGTGATTGCCGAAACAACCAGATCTGGAGCACCTGGGCCTAGTGCTCTGACAGATATAAGAGTCCAGCCTCTAACTGGGCTGGCTCTCTCTCTCTCTCTATCTCATCAGCGTCACCAGTGCCTGCACCTTTTTGGTTTTGTTAACTATTGTTTTGCTCCACAAACACCTGCACAACACCATCTCTCCACACATCCGCATTTACACCACTGATACCACTGACATACACACCTCATCTTGCAGTTTACTGTTTAGTTTCTTATGTTCATTACAATAAATTACTCATGTTCATTTTGGCACTCCGTGTCCATTCACATTTTTGTCATGGCCTGGAGCCAGCCTACAACACTAATTACTTTGCAGATTCATATTATTCTGTGCTGCTAGGCTATTAGTTCTGATGTGTAACCATCAGTGTTGAGTGCTGACTACAGACAGAGAAATAATGCTGTATCAGAGCCAAAGTAGCATATTTTAAGATTAATTTATTTTATCTGCAATTGGACACAATAAACACAAATACCAAACAAATATACAGTATGCTGAAAATCAGCTCCATTAATCAGCCAGGCCAATATTAAATCTATGCCAACACCAGGTCTGCTGCAAAAAGCAGTAGCGTTAACCTTTGAAGTTGCACCAAATAACTTACATTTGAGTACATGCACCTTTTTAACAGCAGACATTGCAGTAGACAGAGAGACAAGCACAGGTGTAATTCACATGAACAATGGTATTCCATTTAGGTGTACCAAGTATTGTGTACTTGAGTGAAAGTGAGCCCTGATAACTATTATTAGTTTCAGCTCTTGCTATGGAAATAAAAAGGGTTGCTGTGAAAAAGACCAACTGAATTTGAGGGCATTGACTGGCGAGGCCTAAAAAGTGTTTGTGTTTGAGCAGGCTTACTTTATTCTTGGCCTTGACATCCACACCCTTCTTGATCAGTTCCTGCATTTTGTCAGTGTCGTTCCTCTTTGCAGCATCATGGAGCTCCTTTTCTGACCACAGCACTGTCAAGAATGATAGAAAAGGAGGGATTTCAAACGTTAGTCTGTTCTTTCTTTTCTTTTGAATTCAAATTGGGCCTTAAAACTATAGGTGTACATTATTAGCTGTATTGCACTGAGCGTTGCTATTGTAGTTCCCAGTTTAATTCCATGACTGGTTTTAAATCTTATTCTATTCTTACTTTTATTCTATATAGTTTTTAACTAGGCAACTCATTTTTTAAGTTTACTTTTTTTTCCTATTTATCTGTAGTGTCTTCTGTCATTGCGCTGTCGTTGCTGTAAAGAATTATCTTATCTTATCTTTCCATTGTATATATTGCACCTGGTTGATAAATACAGACAGTATAGTAAAGTTGCGCATAGTGGACACTTTACCACACATTGACTATAACACAGAGGAATGAAGTACTATGAACCTATGTGATCAAAGTATGACTGGGTGATATAGGCATAAAATAATATTGCAATATTTTTAGGCTGTGTCACAATATATGATATGTATCTCAATATTTTGAAATCTCCGCAAAAGTACCTCATAAATGCTCGGACTGGGCCACAAAATCAAATATCAAAATATTTTTTACCAAATACCTCAATATTGATATTGCCACAATACTGTGGGATGACTTATGGTACTTTCGCAAATATTAACGCAATAAGATTTTTGATAAATAATCATGAGTAATGTGGATGTTATGACTAAGTAGGTAAAGGCAAGTATTAGAACAAGTAGAACAGTCTGGTAAGTTCAGAAAGTTGCCTCGCTTTACTGTAATGCAGCCTTTAAAAACAGGAAAAGATAGCACATATGCCAGGGATGCCCAAACTTTATCCCTTGGAGGTCCAAAGCTGAAATTTAATACCAAAATGGTTTCCAAGATCCCTTGATTGACTGACTTCCTGCACAAAATGTCACTCTGCCTGCCTTATAAAACACAATTAATAATTATGGATCCTGGGTGAGCATTTTATCTCACAAAAAATCAAATAGAATGAACAGCAATTGACATTATAATAAAAGAAAGAAAAAAATGCTAGAAACATCTGGCGGGCCAAATCAAACCTCATGGTAGGCCAACTTTGGCCCACGGGCCCCACTTTGGCCCACCCTGACTAATGCCATGTCAGATACCTAACCTATCGGTACAACGACATAACATCGTTGTATTGGCCAGCCCTAATCCATAGACATGAACATTGTCCGTCTATGGCATAGGGAAATGAAGTTGAAAATTGGTGAAACCGTCCTTTAATGTACCAATAGGCTTCCTGGTGATTCGCGCAAATCCTCGTGCAGGTTCTTCAATAAGCTTGTCTTTCAAACTACACTTATAATAACACTAACAACAATAATTTCCTAATTATATTACAAGAACAAACTCGGCAAAAAGAGGACAGTAGGCTGTTTCATTTTTGTAGGTAACAGAAAATCAATACTGTGTTTCACATATCATATATCATATATGACCAGTCAGTCCCGGACCTGTTCACCCTCATGACACCGTGTTAACAGTCCTGAATAGCTACACCTTCCTCCGTTGGCTTAAGCGACGTTTCCCTCTGTGGTCAACACGGACATCCTGCCGCTGACAGCTCGCTCCCCGCAGTCACACAGCGGAATGGACAACGATGCTAGCTGTCTTTACTTACAGATATCATCCTCCGACACCAGCTCGTCCTCCATCTTTGCGATGTTTTACAGGCGCCTCTGACCCTCAGCTGTCACCTCTCATTGCTGTGCTTTTGTGTTCCTGCAGAGGAAAGGAGGCTGGACGGTACGAGGAGCAGTTCTGTCCGTCAAGTCACAAAGTAAAGACTGAAAATATCAATTGGTTTCCGGTCACGACCTTCAAAATAAAATGAAACTCGTGCGTGAGTACCTCCGATGGGCCTGTGTAGCTATCTTAATGATGAACTGACCTACTCTTTTTTCAAGTAAAGATAATTCCAGTACGGCAACTGATACAATGAGTAAATCAATTAAGCAGGCATAGGAAAATTAAGATGTAGTTTTCAGCTAGCTTTGAAAAAAAAAAAAAAGTGTCCCCCCAGAAAACCAAAGAGAATTATACAAACTCAATTTCTTAAACTGGCAATAGACAATGTCTTTGCCTTAACTTATTGTTATGATGTTGATTATTGATTGCTTTGTAATGACTATAGAATAATGACACAAACTGCCTTTAGATTGGGTCCCTATAAACCTTGTCTGCCACTGGGCTGGGGGGTGTATGTTGTATGTGAAAGGTGCTTTTCAGAGAAACAACCGCATTAAAGAAACAAAACAAAAGCAGATAGTTTTGATTTGTTTATTTGGCTAATAGCAAATTTTATCACAAAAGTAGAAAATTATATCTAATGTTAGAAAACAATCTTACATACAATGGCGTGGCATATACAAAATAGTCTTAAAAACTGCCAACATATCCTTAACAAAGCACTGGACAATTCAGAAATTCTTCAGAGTTCATGATTCCAACATCACTGATGTTCCTTGTGAGGCAGAAGGATTTGCAAGATCAGTTTATTAGTGATCTCGAGAATCCGTCTGGCCAGGCTTCACGCTATGCACTTGTGGCCAAGCCACAGTTGTTTGGACCAATCAGTGCCCTCTGAGGAACTATTGGCAGCTACTGGCACTGTTTATATGTGACGACCAGGCAGCGAGAGAGACAAGAAGCAACTCTCGTCTGAAAACAACACTACTGCTCAAGTACAGATGCTGTTATGTACCACTTATGTCAGAACTGGGGAGTATTTCTTATATATTTCTTCATTGGAGGAGGAGCAATGGATAGCACTGGAGGCTTCCCTCGCTGGAAAAGATGTTTTCACTCTCTCCTGACTAGTTTTGGCAAGAGCTTGACTCACCAAGAGCCTCCGGTGGTAGTACTCCTACCGTTAATGTGATTGGTTGAAATTAGCCCTTGATCGATGCAGATGGTTCATCACATCACCTGCCAAGTAACTTTTAAATGGCCTGTCAAATTCCACTTCCCGCAGACGACTTCCCAAATGGTCCTTTGTTACAAACCATCTGGTACATCAGGTCATCACTGATGTGCACATATTGCAAGAGGGGCTGCTGCATTCTCTTTGTTCTGTGCTATGTACAATATGAGTATGAAAAAACATATTGATTACAGAACTGCAATCTATGTGAAATTGCAGGTGTTCATTCTGTTTTAATCCCATGATTAGTATTACAAGATTATTTGCAGAAAACTCCTGAGCCATGTTGGTACATCTCTCGTCGACAATGTACAGCATATGCTGTGGTAAAAGAATAAAGTCTGTACAATATAAATTCCCTCATCTAAACTGCCAGCGAAAACAGGTTTCTGATAATAGGAGAAAAAAGCCTCTTAAAATCCACAAAGTAAACTATTCCAATAGTTGTGTAATCTGGTATTAACACATTTAGTACTTTTTTTTGCATGTTCTGACAGTACTGCTTTGTCAAAATCATATTAATTCTCGAGTTAGCTTTCAAGTAATTATTCTTGAAAATATCTGATAGTTCATATACAACAAAAAAAATCAACAATACACAGTAGAACATTTAGCATTCCTTTCAGCTGCAGAGAAAGTTAAAATTGCACTTAGTTAATTCTGAGCAAAAAGTTGCATGTGCTGCATAACCTTTAAAAAGGAGACTTCCATCCATCAATCGACCATTTTGCTAAACCCTGATCCCTTTAACAAATGTTGCTACCTGTAAGGCTTTCCATTCTCATACAGCACATGTGCTATATATACATATATATTATAGTAACCTTGTCAACTTTACCCCTCAAAATTATTAGAAATTTTTGAACCTGTAGGTTGTTGATTTCAGACTGAGGAAGACAAAAGCAGCTTCTCATGTCTAGCTGTCCCTGTTGCAGGAAGATTTAATCAGTTAGGTAAATAGACTAGCTATCACTGGCTCCATGAGATGATTGAAAAATTGCTGGTTCTGTTCAAACAAGTTGATCCACTTTTGACTTAAAAAAGAAGAGGCTTTCAGGATGAATTTGGCTAATTGAACACTAACATTGGCTCAGTGCTTCATTTGTAAATCAAAAAAGGTCCCAGGACACAGATAGGGTGATGCTCGCAACGGGTCAGGGGGAGCGAAACTAAAACTGTTGTTACAGACTGAGCATTATTTATTTACATTTATTAATCAGAGCATTCACAATAATCACCCAAAATCAGCAGGGAGAGGTGTGTAGCTGATTAACATTACTATTTGCACACGCTCTCTCACTCCCTGTCGAATCGTCTCCCCTGTGTTTGTGGACGGCTACAATGGGGGAAATTGAATAAGGGCCTACAGATCTACAAACAACTACAAAAAGCAGCAGGCTAAGAAACCAAACTAAGTGGCATGTTCTGTCCATTTGTCCGCCTGACAGATCGATCACCTCTGATCCATTTCAGCACTATGGACAGCCTCACAGATTTGCACCTATGCACAACCATCTTAAATCAACTTTAGGCATACTCATGTCATCATATATCAGCACAAACAGCCACTTAGTTGTAGGGTTTACAGACATCATATGCCAAAATATTTAGACACTAAAAAGCATACTGTACATCACATGCCAGTTTAGTTTGCGTTTCATGCACAAAAGTCACAGCTTTAATTATGTTTCATCACTGCGTGACATGACCGCTCCTTCTATCTCTTTTAAAAGTCAGATTTAAAATGCCTGCAAAATAGGGAAACAAGCAATTTTTGAGAAAATTCAGTGGGAAATAAAAGAAGGACAGGAGAGACAACATTAAATATTATTCAAAATGTATTTGATAGTGACCAAGGAGGTGCAGGACGCTATCAAATAGGTACCGGTCCCAATCTGGGAGGTCCCGGATCCTGTTCTGGCAGGATTCGGCACAAAGAGCAAGACAGAGCTGCTATTGTCAGCCTAAAGTCTAATAGCGTTGTTTCATCTATTCCTTCAATGTTTACTCTTAAAAAAGGCTTAAAAAAGGTATGACCCTACAAATTCTTTGTACCGTATATCACTTTACGACGATGATTGGACAATCACCGTTCAGGAGAAGGGTTTAGCAAATGGTCAATGCCAAGTAAATCTATGACTGACATTCACCAGCTCTTCCTGTTGCTTGAGTTATTTGCAGGTTTCGCAAGTTTCAGCTTCTGGACCTCCCTGAGAACAGTGTCAGCCTTCTTCAGCTTTTCCATGGCCTTGGTCAGCAGATCCTCTGGCAAGCTCTCCCCGTCACTTCCTCTCTGGGACTGGGACACTCTGCTCAGGAGCCTGCTCGTCTTTTCCGTCTCTAGAGCCACTTCCGCCTCAAGTTTCATGACATCATCACCAGGAGCCCCGTTGTTTCCAGCTTCAGGTCTGGTTTGCTGTGTCACCTGCTGAGTACAGGCTGAAGAATCAGATAGTAGATCTCCACTGGAGGCTGACCTGGCCTTGGTTGAGGGTTTGAGAGGGGGAGTGGGCTCTGGCCGCTGACAGGGAAATACCTTAGATCTAACCTGAGACTTGGTTGCAGCCTGTGTTTGCCTTAAATCAACAGAAATCTGAATGTCATCTTCACTGGTGTCCAACACATCCAGACCAACATGGCTTCCTCTCAATGCAGCAGTAGACGCTGCCAGTGTGTCTTCACTGCCAGAGCCTTCACTCTCATCGTCTGAGTGCTGACCGCTGTCTACAGACTTCTCCTCCGCCTTCTTTCTCTTCTCCCCATGCAAGTTAGAAAGCAGTGGACTCAGGCTGAGGCTGTCAGTAACTGGGTCATTTAAAGTCACTACTACTGAGGGTACTCCGCTCTTGGGTAGTGACTCTTCTGCTTGAGAAGAACTGCCTGAGGTATCTGAGGCTGTTCGCAGCAAAGCAGTAGGGTCTTCTCCTTCCTTAGGACACTGGTCGGTTATAGTTTCTTTGTGGTCTGTGTGTTTCGTGTCCAGCTGGGTCTGTTTCTCAGGCTCTTTTTTGCGGGTCAGAGGAGGACTAGGGCTCTTTCTGAGTGGCTCTGTGGGTGCTAATGGCTCATTGTCAGATGACTTGTTTATGTCACTGCTTATAGTCTCCCCTGATTCTTCTTCAGAAACCTGCCCTGCTACACTTGGACTCTCAGACTGATCATCTCTGACACTAGGAAGAGCTCCTTTAGAAATCAACTGCTCCGCCTCATCTTTTTCGACAACCGTTCCTTGTACCTCCTTCTTATTGTCTTCTTTCCCAGTATTCTCATCAGTTGTGTCTTGAACCTCCTGGTCTGGCTCCACAGGGTGATGGGAAGGTTTCTTCTCTTTGGATGGAGGGGCAGGGGGGTGAGAGTTTGGCCTGGATTGTGAGGCCTCTGCAATGTTGCTCGTGGAGCTGCTGGAGCTGGGTTTGTTGGGAGGGGTTGGTGGTGGACCAGCCTTTTTCTTGGCATCAGGACTCCTTTCAGATATCTTCTCAGCTTTGACATCCTCTGTAGCTTCTTCAACAGATGAAACACAGGGCTTGGCTTCTTTAGAAGGAGGCATAGGTGGCTTCAGGACCTTAAAAACATTGCATTATATTTGATAAGCCATGTTATCCAAACAGAAAGAAAGACATACACAGATACTCTTGCATTGTATGACAAGACTTTAATAGCATTATACAGACCTTTTTCACGAGGCCCTCCTCTGTATCAGGTTCATCCTCAGGTGTAAGACAGGGTTTGGGCTCTTTGGTAGGGGGCATCGGAGGTTTGATGACCTTTTTCTGGGGACATACCTCTGGCTCAGTCTGAGCCTCCTCCTCAGCGCTTGGTCCTGACTGTTTCTCTTTAGCTTCACTGGCATTGGACGGAGGTGTTGGGACTTTGGCCTCTTTGGGGGTCTCAGTGCCATCAACACTGGTGTGATGGGTCCCATTAGGCATCAATGCATCCTCAAGATCAAGATCCAAACGCAGGATACCATCAGACGACATATCAGCAACCTAGAAGTAAAGTAAAATATTATACACAAGACATTCAATTCAATTAAAAGGGCCATACTATGCTTTTTGGGTTGTCCCTTTACTTTTGTGCAGTAATTCCTGAAGTGTGGGCCATGGCCCACTGCTGGGCTGTGAAGGTACTGCAGGTGGGCCGTGAGTGGTCATTTACAATAAATAAAAAAAACATTTTTAATTCTGTGTTCTGTTTGTAATTAAGTTTAAAATTACCATAAAATACTTACGATTAAATATTTATCTTTTAAAACATGATCAGAACTGATGAACAAAGGAATTAGATTACTTGTTATTTTTCATTTATACTGTAGTGGACTGGTCAGCCATAATTCACCATAATCTGACTCACTGACATCTGACTGTTGGGAAATGCTCCCCTAAGTGTCAGTGTAACCATGACAACGGAGAGTTGGGAGAGGCTAAGGTTAGTTGTTCACCTCCTGTTTTCCACAACTTCTACACTGTTACAGTGTACACACTGATGCTTACTAGGGGGCATTGCCCAACAGTCAGTTGTCAGTTAGTCAGATTATGGTGAATTGTGTTTGACCAGTCCACGACATAACGACCTTTTTCTATCTGCCATTGTGTTGAAGCCCTTTTCCAATTGACAGGGGAACAGACTGTGACACAACATCGGAACATTATATTACATTATTTCATGTCAATGACAGGAAATTGTAACTGCATGTGTTAGCATGTATTGAAAGATACGCAAATGTACTAATTGTTACGTGTATGTGAATGGATTCTTAATTTGCGCTGCAGTGCCTTAGACTGATGTTCACATAGAGGTTTGGAATATTTTTCACGACGGACCACGGCGTTTCAGCATTCTTAAGCGTGAACCCACATGATATTTTTTTAATGTGATAAAAAAGCTAAGAGCTAAGCATGGGAGCTGCTCCGTTGTTGGCTGCAAGATTTAACACATAAGTCTTCATCTACTCCAATCAAGACCCAGCTGATTAACTTCATTTGATGGAAAACAGTAAAAAGTCAAGAATGTATCAGTGCTGCCTGTCCATGACCCAATGTGAAACTTGGAAGCTGTAAGTTTTTCTTTGTGTGTATATTGAAGAACTACCTCAGCTAGCGTTAGCTTTGTTGTTATACAAAGACAGTTTTGCTCCAGTGTCCTCATGTATGGGTCTGTGTGTGTGTTGCTGCTGTGTGTAAATTTACTTGATATGAATGATAATGATATAGCAAGTTGGAGAAGATCATGTGAAAAAGAAATGGTCTAACAGCAGTAATTCCTTTCCATGGCAACTTTGTATGACTTTAATGATCAGCTAGCAGTTATCTTGCTCACACCATACAAAGACCATTACAAAGCTGTGACGTTAGGGGCCTGCTGGGCTGTGAGGCCGAGGCTAATACAGATTATATTCCTTCTCTAGCATGCAGTGGTAGAGTTTTTATATTTACAGTAGAAGTGCTTCTCACTAGAGAGTTAAAACACCAGCAGAGCTGACCAGACACATGGTGAATGTTGCTGACTCAGGCTGACCAATCAGAGCAGACCGTTCTTTTCGGAAGGGAGGCCTTAAGGAGGACTGGGCTAATTCGAAGCATTTTAGACAAATGGTGAGCATGGTGCTGCAGCAGTGGACAGTATGACAAAAAAAAAAAGTTTTTTGAACATTAAATATGTAAACCTATCCTAATAGACTCCTCAAATAAATGTCTTCTTTAAAAAGCTATATATATCATAAATTTAAATCCATTAGAAAAATGATTATACAAACACAAGGTCTGGCTGCTACCAAAAGCCAAGGTAAAAAAAAAATGTTTGAAAAGACCCTCACCAAACTGCTGCTTTCTCTTTTTGACAGAAATACTGTTTTCATTCACAAAAAAATACTTCTCTTCTTCATTGCTGATTTCCAAGTGTTCCTCCTGTGCTTTCCAATCTCTCAGCTGCTGAATGTAGCGCTGAGTTTTCACCAGTTAATGGTCAAGTTTTACTCCACTTAGTGGTCGTCTGTGTTTCCACTAATGAATACACCTTACTGTCGCTGCATTAATGGCTTCAGTCATGCATTTATTTGTTGCTCATCGCTGTGGTCTTTACATCTATTCTTGACACGACCATGAGTAATTATGTAATTCATGTAACAAACAGCAAAAATGTTTGTGCATGCTTAGTCATCCCAAAAATCAACCAAACAAATCCTAATAAACACTGTTTGTAACTCATTACTGAGACCATTTATAACAATTACAGAAATGTCATACTGACAAAATACCTTAAAATATGTCTTCTAGATTTTCAAGCTTTAACATAAAAGGAGGGTTTATTATTATTTACTGATTTGTATGTTTGGTATGATTGTATGTGGTTAGTAGTTAATACTAATAAACTTGGTGATGATATTTTTCTTGTACTAAGTATTACTGTTATACCACTCAAGAACTTAGGAGCAACTTCAAGAAATTAGACCAAATTAAATATTTGGCTATCATGTTTGTTTCCTAAAGGGTGGTGCCTTGAGGTAAATATAGCTCGAAGCGAGTGAAATCACTCTACTTCATCTGTTTTACAGGTTCATGTGGTACACTATATAATCTTGCTGTCTCTTGAGACTTATTAATAATCATGAAATATTTTGTTATCCTAAGGCATTCTTGCTAAAACAATTATAATTTAAAGTATCTTAAGCCTTGAATTTATGAACAAAAAAATGTATGTGTGCTATATGAACATCAATCCATGTATCAGCATGAAACAACAGGAGTAGTTTAGTTGAGCTAGTTATGCATGTTTGAACCAATAAAAAAACCCATCCAAACGTAAGAACAAGAAAACTCAACGCAGAGTTGAGATTCAAATCCTGACCTGCTTACTGTAGCAGCAGAGCTAACCACCTAGTGTCTGTAACACAATGGATTCTCAAATTCACACACACAAACCTCTTTCATGTGTATCCTGGTCGGAGGCCGCCGGTTACGGTTCCCTTTGGGCCTTGTTCGAGTAACATGCTCTAAATTGCTGCTTTCATCAATCTTCACCTGTGAAAACATGAAGCTTATTCATTCACCTTTCCACTCAATCCATCTGAGCTTTCAATTGCTTAACACATAAAAACTCAGTGAGGATGCCACTGACTGAAATTAAGAGACACTTCTGATTTTGTGTGCAGATTACACTAGTTCACCTGATCAAAGACTTTGTTTTTTGCTCGATTGATGCCATCACTCAGAGCTTTGATCCAAGCCTCCTTTTCCTCTGCAGTCTGAGCCTGGAACTTCACATCATGGACCTGTCAGTCGCATACAGCAGAGAAATGACTCGTGTCAGAAGTAAATACAGAATAGTCATTTCAAAATAAAGTTGATGATCAAAGGTAAAACATACAGCAAGTGTTATGGAGCATTTAATGTACAGTCTTTTCCTTTTTCTTTTTGCTTTTCCATTAGAAGAATTAAATCTCCTAACTTGTTTATTTAAGGAAGCACTTGTATTAGTAGATTTTCTGCCAGATCAGAGACCTAAACTGAAAAGTCCTTGATTTTACACTTACAATCAACGCTCTTCACAGCTCTTTGTTTGCAGTGTCCCACAGCTCTATTTTTACTGTGCAGCCCTAGTTGCAAGGTAAAGTGAAAAAAATACCCTATCTTGAATTACAGTCTAAAAATTTTAAAATTACATTTCAAACAGTTAATACATTAATGTGGGGACTTTTGCTCAAGAAGCTACATTACAAATTTACTCAGACTCCGAACTTCAGAGAAGTCTTCCATGTATCACACACTGTAATTTATTCACTCTTTTCCTCTCTGACGCTCACTCTACCTCTTCAAACCCAACATTTCTCAGTCTCTCAACTATGTGAGTTTACTTGATGTTTTTTTAACTGAACAGTGACAGGTGGTTGGTTGTGGGACACACTGGTGCTGTGCTGCTAAAATAAATCTTTTCTTTAAGAGGGTTGCCTCGGAGAATCCAAGAGGCAGCCAAGCAGCTCTTCACATCCTGCTCAGAAGTGAAGAGCTCTATTCACAATGAGCAACCACAATAGAGCACCAACTACCAAAAGCTTCTGGAACTTTAACAAATATGCATTGTTTTATAAAGCTGAATGATGGTCTTTCAACTTGCAAAACAGTCATTTGTAGCAGTATTTCCCTTTTTTAAACTTACCTTTATTCAGAAAATAACAAAGACAATATACACCGAAACAACTGGTTTAGCCTTATCTTTCATAGCAATGCCATAAAGATAATATGTAGTTGTAATCATAGTAATATATAAAAGAATCAGTCAGTTGGTTAGTCACCAAAATGTATTGTGTGTCTAACAAAAAAGATCAATATATTTCTTTCCTCATAAAACACATGCAAAGCCAATTTTTCTGAAAAGTTTGAAACCAGAAGGATGCACTATAAAGATAAATTAATGGGTTAGCTTTATGTAGAGTTTAAACGTTTTCGGTGTCATAAAGGAAGCTGGATCACCATGGTAATGGTGGAGGTAACGTTCAGAGCTTTGGTGTTGCCCTTTCACTATATATATTTCCTGATGATATTCGCAATGAGCCATACTGTGCAGTAGATTCCCAGGTAATATTAACACTTAAAATTTTTCACAGCATGTCATCCATACACTGAAGAATGATGAACACACAGCAGCTACAGACCACTTTTTTTTTTTTTGGTCCTGCTGTGTTGCCTGTCTGTTTAACATACGGCAGCTATCATAGGACAGTGTCACATCTTCTTGAGTATAATGTTTAAGTATGCTTTCTCAAGTTTGCAGTTTTTCACACACACACACACACACACACACACACACACACACAGTTGTCCACATTTGCAGCTCTCTCTTTCAGTGTTTGCTCCTTAACAGATTGCGTTTTTTGTTTTTTTTTACTTTTTTGACAAAACCAGATTTATGTGAGTCTAGAGATGAAATCAAAGCAGTTACATACTCCTTAGAGCTGACTTGAACTACAGAGTCACTATGAGCAACCCCTTTCATATTTCATACATTTATTTTATCCACTGTTAATACAACATATTGATTAGTGCAGCTTTAAAGGAGAAACGTGCTTATATGTGTACAGACTTTACTTGTATCAGGAATTATTTTCAGTTATTTTCTAACATGTGTTGCATCAATCAATTAGTTGCGTCTTCACAAGTTTGTTAAACCCACATGACTAAACTTCTTGACGCACAACTTCTGTTTAAAGAAATACGATTTTATACATGTCCTATTACTTTGTCACACAATTGATAGTAGCTTCTCAGTACAAATGATAGAGACACAGGTCCAGAAACATTTTCTCACTTACATGTGAAATTGTTGGCATTTTTTGACATGAATTTCTCAGGAAATAATGCAGTGATCTTGATGAAAAAAATCTGCTGTATTTAGGTGGCGTGGTATCTATGAGTGAGTACAGTTTGATGTGGCTCAAAATACAAACCTGGATCTAGCAAATACAATTGCTTACTTGATTGAATTAAAGGGGACTGTTGGAATTTGGCCATTCAATGAGTGCCATTCAATTGGAATTCATGAAGGGGGCATCGTCAGGCTAAAATGGCAATTTAAGTTGCTCTTGCTCTTTTTAAACCAACTGCAGGGGAGGTCAACACAGTAACACATGTTTTGGTTCTCTTTATTCTTCTGCTTTTTGTTGTTAAGTTTAATTGTTGGTTAGTTCTTCAGTTTCACTTCCTTCATTCTCTGTCACTGTGTGAAACTGAAGCATCTATACATTTGCAGTTGCTTCTTTGTATTGTTCCTTTTGGTGCGTGTCCGTCCACCTGTTTTAATGCGCATTTTCACTTAGCGCATAATAAACCCCAAATATCGCAAAGAAGTTTTTATGCTATACACACAAGTCGCATAGGGCCCTGCGAGGTACACAGGGCCCCGCCTCCCCCTGCTGTCAAAGCGGGTGTCAATGTTTACAACTGAGAGATTAAGGTATGAAGCGTAACTATCATTCTGGTCACGAGAAGAGTAAAAAAACAACAACATGAGAGTTAATTGTGGGAACAGCAGTCAGGTAAACTTGTGTTTTCCCCTCTCCGAGTGTGATATCAGCAATAAACAGCAACATTAGGTTCATGTGTCCATTCATTGCAAAACCTGTTTATGTTACCTAATATTGCTTCTGCAAAATTTTGTGGGAGCTACTCTTCCATTCTCACTCCCAACACATTAAATACAGCAGCCTGGTCAGTGACTTTTCTTCTGGAGACCAGGGCTCGCATCCTGTTTGTGACAAGGTTTGTTTTTGAGTTATGTCATGTCAGTTAATATACATAAATGTAACTTACATGACATGAGTTATGTCACTTTAGTTGTTTACATTCCGTACATTTTGAGACTGAACATAGTTATTTTAACCCAAAGTATGACCTTTCCTTAAGCCTAACCAAGTAGTTTCTGGTGCCTGAACCTAACCAAACCACGACCGTTTGACAAGGTAACAACAGCTCAAAAGTCATCATATGTCATAGACTGTAAGCTGCTTGTCGGCAAGCCTTATTTTGAGAGTCTAACCAGATGTTGCATATAACGTATTATTGCTAACTTGACAGGTAGAGCGTCACAATTTAGAAGCTTAAAGAGTAACTACTAACCATTTTTATACTGGACAGCAACCCGCCAATTTGGCTGTCCTTTTTGCGACTAGGTCCGCGAATTTAGACAGAGCGTGGTATATTGGGGGTCTGTTCTGGTCTGCCAATATGACGCCTCGGAGGGTACACTTTTAGCCATCTCCATTTCTATGTAAATCCAAGGTGTCGATGTGCCGGCAACTGTGTGACATGGGCAGAGGTGTCGATGACGTGCACTGTTGTGTGACCCACAGCCGGGAGTTTTAAAAACAGGAAACAGCTGATCACAGCAGTCAGTTCATCACTTCATCCACGGACGTCAAGATGAGCAACTGGAAAGCCGCTGAGATCCGGGAGATGCTAACCATCACAGCCGAGAGAATCGTCAATAACCAGATCACTCCTCACTGTTCACGCCCAACTTCGTGCTTCACGTCACTCACATGTTTACGCCTCCCCCAGTGGCGGCTTTTTTGAAAAGGAGGAATACTACACCTCTGGCGTAGATTGCAGCCTTTACCTGGCTGCAAATGTGGCGCATTTTCTAACTAAAAGGGGCTTGTGTCTTAACTGCTCCTGGAGCCCCACTCAGAATCAAGGCATTTTTTTAATTTCCAGCCTAGATGCACCTCAGCCAAAACCTAGCGGTTTAGTTACTCTTTAAGGACACTGATCAAGCTGCCATACTTGACGAGTTAGGAGTGAGAACATGTTGATGTGCCCTGACATTCCAATTATATTTAAATACTGCCTTAATACACCCATGGCATATTTATTTAGCATTTAACATTGAAAAGATAAGTAAAGGTAATGAGTTCTGAGGAATTGCATTGAACATTTACACACCATTCTGTTTTCCCCAAAGCATCTCTCAGCTCACCTTATTTCCAGTCTTGGCTGATCGAATCAGTATCAGTCTGTGCTTCTTCTTGAAGGGGCTCTTCAGTTCATGACATTTATCGTAGTTTTCCAAGTCAAGCCTGTCCAAGCAGTTCTGCAGGTCCTGCAATACAAAGTACAACTACCTGCAAATTTGCTATTCCAAGTAAAAGACAGACGTAACTGAGATTTTTATGAAAACAAACAGCAAATCCCACAACCTTCTAACAGGAACTGGATTGTCTTTTAAGTAACATAGTTGCTTATTCTGCACAATCCTCTGACTGTATTATCTATTTTTTGAGTGCCGTGTTTTTGTTTTTTTAAAAACTGCACATAAAATGACATTTCAACAGTTACTTGACATTGGAGCAAAATAAAAAATGAGAATGCTGCATGAAAAGAGTAATAAAAGAAGAAGAAGAAAGTGTACCTCATTTTCATACACTACAACCTCTGTCTTCTCCACATGGATGTAGCGGTCCTTATAGCTTGCCAAAAGTCTGCCGGGGGCCTTCTTTACCCAGCCAGCCTTACCCAGGAACTTTGGCTCTTTACACTGGGTTGGCTCCTCTTTTGCATCCTACAATGACACAGAGGAGGGAAATCACAATCATATACATGTCAGTGTACTCTGTTGGTAGAACTTCCACAGGATATCTTTTTTTTCTTTTTTGGGACTAGGTGGTAGGTCATCTAATGGTTTTCCACTTTCACTTTAACTGCAAGTGTGTCTCAACTTGGTGAAGAGCAGAGCACCTACAAAGAAAGGAACAGCAAGCAGGGAGGAAAGTCATTGCAGACACAGAGCAAGAGGGCCAAGACAATTTGCCATACTTAGGTGGCTGGTACAATGAGTACAATTTGATATGGATCTGAATAAATATCCGGTTATAGTAGGTAAATAGGTTTATAAAGAGGGAAGTCTTTTTTCAGCTGCTATACGGTAACAAATAGGGTTAGAAACATGCAACTACCACCAATGTGCATCTGAGATAATGGGGATTCAGAAGGGTACCAACAGTGATTAGGCTTGATTAAATACCATTCTAGTTTGATCTTTAACTATATCAGCATATTATAAAATCTGTATCTTAAATGTATAATTCAAATTCATTAACAGTGAAGGGGCATCTACCTCATCTGACTTACGTGTCACACATTAGCTGTAGCAAGTAGTATTTTGTCATTGTACACTCCAAGCACACAGACAAAGACAGAAGTTGACAGTTGACAACACTGGAAATAGAACAGCAGTGTACTCAGACACATTACTGTGTTGACCCACAAAGACGCCATAGGTGTGAGGAGAGAACCACCAAGCACCATCTCAGTTAGGGCTGGCCAATATATATTGTTATCGTGATATAGGACTATATACTGTCAGAGATTTTTTATATCATTATATGTGTTGTCTTTTCCTGGTTTTAAAGGCTGCATTAACACTTAGTCATTATATCCACATTACTGATGATTATTTATCAAAATTCACATGGTGTTAAAGTTTTGTGTACTAATAGTCTTCCCTACAATACAAGATCTAGGTCTTTGGTTGTGATATTTGATTTTTTCATATTTCTGACATGTCAAAATATTGAGATATATAATGTATACCACTATACAGGCTAAACAATACTATGATATTATTCTAGGGCCATACTGCTAAGCCCTAATCAGCCTCTTACATACAAATAATGGCTGTTTTGGTTGATTTAAATTATTAGTCTCTTACAGGACACAAACAAGGTTATAGGTGAGTGATTCAGTATGTGTGTGACAGTATGGTCAGTAAGACATATAATATACCTGTTGACTTCTTCCTGTTTTGACACTTGTGTTTTAAGTGATTTTCATAAAGGAATCTGCTAAATATAAAATATAAATACTTTCATTTTACTTTTAACATCTAATAATATCTGCTCCTATTGTTAAGGGAAATGTGACCAGACATTTCCTAAATTTTAAGCAGAGATTGCATTTTAACTGAGAAATACTGCTTTTAAAACTACTTCCAATTCGATAAGACATGGCGATGTTCCAACTTGTGTCACCAAACCTAACTCTAAGAGAAAATGTGCCTGGGCTCAGTTTAGTCTCGCACTGAGCTTGTGCAGCAAATAAGAAAAAACTCCAGCCCTGCTTACGTTGTAGTGTTACTTCAAAAATAGTTTGGTGTTAGAGAACTTGGGCTGAGGCCTGTTAAGATCAGCAGCTCTCACTTCATATCAGGCTTTTTCATTTCTGACAACAGGCCGTGCCTGTAACACATCTCATCTCACCTCAAACCACAACGCATTTAGACAATATTTATCTAATTTGGGCTTTGTTCTGCACATTTGCTGCCTGCATGTTATTTCCCACTGCTATTTGTTCAGAGATGTAGGTTAAGTGATAGTATGTCAATTGTGTTTACAATTCAGCCTAAAAGGGAAGTATCTATGCAGTCGCTGCTAGGCAACATGAAACACATCCTCTAGTGTGAGTAATAGTGAATCTGTGGACAAATTATAAAAGAACTGAAACACTTTAGACTAATAATGAAAGCTGTAAGGGCTGCTGCTGTGTTCCACCAATACACACCACATAGGCTACTTACAAACCTAACCCCAACCCAACAATGTCAGTGTGTTTTGGGAATGAAGTTAGATGAAAAGAAGTACTTTAAAGTTCTAAGTAGGTATAAAAAAAATAATAATAATATACTGTATATATGTATACATAGTATCAAAATGTCCATATATATACATATACATATATATGCATATATATGCATATATATATACACATGTATAAGAGGGGCTGGTTAGAAAAGTTTCTTTGGACATTTTGATACTTTTTGCAGTTAAAAATAGTTGCCATTGTCGTCTTTTGTTTTGCGATGAATTAAAGCAGACTTCACTATGGCGACCGACCTCCATGGAATATTGACTTCTGTCTACGTATATACAGAATCGTGGAGTCAGCTCTGTGTAGACCCAGCTAATCAACAAGTGCAGGTGTCTGCAAAATTCACCACCTTTGTTTCTGTAGGTGGAACTGCCACAGGATATCTATTTTTTCTTTTTTTTTCTTTTTGGGATTAGGCTGGAGGTCATCCAACTGTTTTTCCACTTTCACTGTAACTGTGACTGTGACTGTGTCTGAACTTGGTAAAGAGCAGCGCACCTGCAAAGAAAGGACTGGCAGGCAGGGAGGAAAGTAATTCCACACAGAGAGCAAGAGGGGCAAAACAAATCTACTTTGTATAACCACTTTAAACAGACTGAATGATAGGTTCACCACAGAAAGACAGAGTCCCTCTTGCTCACAGTGGCCTGCATGTCTGTGACATGGGTGAACATGGAAAAAATTGATGAGGCTGGGTGGAACACTTCAGTACAGTACAGTACAGCAACCCACCCTTGCAAAAGAGCAGCAAGAGGTTTCCATTACTCAGGGCTCAGCTGACTACTATAGCTCTGCACTGTGAGATCACAGAGTAGGTGAAGGAGCTCCAATTTTAGACACACACAGGAAGTCTGCTCTGCACTGAAACACAGACCTCACCAACACTTCAACCCAAAACTATTAGCAGTCTTATCTGTGGTGTTGTGGTGAACTCTGAAATGGATCTACTGTCAGCTACCAGTATGCAGATTAAGATAATGTGTTGATGCAGTTATAAAATAACAACGTGCTAAAGCTAAGGTCTTAAAAGAGGAAGAGAAGATAGAGTGCAGGGTTTTTAAGAGACACACCTCAGCAGACATGTGTTTCTGATTAAGTTTTAGGTCAGAGAGCATCTGGCATTCATTGATTTTCACGCTGACCTGCCCAGCATGAACTCACCAAAAGCATGACTGAAGCTCACACTTTAGATTCAGATTACTCTCTTTTCCATTAAATTTATCCCCATTGAATACTTACTGTTTGAGCTGGGAGAACACAGTGGGGCTGGATCAATTTGTTTTGCAAGTATTATTAACTTATTTTTAACTTGAAATGAAACGCAAGTTACTGGCCAATCAGTGATGATTGGTGATGTGACAAAAGGTATTAAAAAGGCTATAAAAGCTGAAATGATAAGCAATAAAGTTGTGATTAAGAATTTCTGACTTAAAAACTGTCAAATTCAAGAGATTAAAATGTGAGGACATAGAGTGAGGTCCAAAAGTCCGAG
The DNA here is from genome assembly GCF_965226575.1 of Pagrus pagrus. NCBI lineage: Eukaryota > Metazoa > Chordata > Actinopteri > Spariformes > Sparidae > Pagrus > Pagrus pagrus. The sequence goes on along the minus strand of NC_140185.1, from coordinate 2,192,801 downwards.
ACCACATTAAACATCTCGAATATTGTCACATACCAAACCCCAAAAAATTCAGAAAGGTTGAGGATACAGAAGGGGGCAGTACATGGAACTCTAAAATGCTTTACAGAAGCTTGAAGAGTGGTATCCAAACCACAATCAGACAGACCCAAAGTGACCACACCATCAGAGGATCAATACATCAAGCTTAGTTTACTGAGAGTTTGAAAAGCAACTTCATCACAGAATTTGTTAAATAAACAACGCAAGACTGCAATCAGCAAAAGTTCTGTCAGAACTGAGATAACATGACTCAGCAGGTTTTGCTTTAGCTTGTGGAGTCCATGCTAGCTTGAGCAAATGCAAATATTCATGGACATTGTGTCCATTTAAATTCCTCACAGGCTGGACACACTGGCCTCATGAGCAGCGCATGTGCGAGGCAGAACGTCTTGCTTTTCTTTTTTGGCGTCCATGTTAACAGGTTAGAGCAGCCACACTGGCTGCCTGAGTAGCACGTCCCACGCGCATATAAGGCAAGGCTGCAGCGGCGCTTCATCTAGAGACTTGGAATCTTAACCACCACCACAACACATGTGCAGTTCTCCGCAAAAACAGACCTGAAACGACCTGCAGACAGTCATATCAACATCATACCAGTGTTTTTGTTTTTTTATTGGATATTTTATATTTCTTTTTTTTTGTTAGGGCCTGAGCACCAAGTGAGAGGACCCCTTTGATTTTTTTTTTCTGGCAAATGAATTTCTTTTGTGAGGGCTTAACATATTCAAAAACTAACAAAACTTTGTACAAAATTCAACAGTGGTGGAGATTTACATGTTTTATATGTTTCTGCTAAGGATGGGGCAAAATGGCTCATTGGCGCCCCCTAAAAGGCAGCCCTAAATTTCACCTACGGGTTTGAAATTTGGTGCACGTGTATTGCAACAAGACATACGACAAAAAAAGTTCTGTGGCCATGACCTAAAACCAACAGAAAGTCAGCCATTTTGGATTTAGTGCTTAGCATGGTGGCGCGGTGGTTAACAGCCATAGAGGCCAAGTCTCATTCATTTCTATGAAAGCTGCTCAGTGGCGCATGAAGCTAAAATGATCCGACTGTCTTCCACATAGCTTCCACATTGTGGGGCCCATAGAGCTTGTCAACTTCCGGTTTAGCACTTGACTAACTTAAATGGCGATAAAATAATTTAATCATGCGGCTCTTCAAGACTGCAAATTTTATTGGACTGAATGGATCAAATTCTGACAGTGAAACAAGTCATTTTGTGGGTGTTGTGACGCTCAAAAAAATGTATCCACTGTTTTACAGATGCTTCTGTCACAATGTAAGCTTATGGGAAAAGGTATTTTTGGGCCCCAGTTCATCGCGTGACGATGCTTGGCCACTACGAAAACTGGTTTCAAAGCCTGGCACTCGTCCTGGGGGCCTGACCTCAACCCAACAGTAAGTCAACCATTTAGAATTTTTTCTCCTCATTTTTGGCGATTTGCATGTCTTGTGTTTCAACAAACTTCTTGTACAGCTTTAACCCGATCAACTTCAAATTTTCACAGGCCAATCTTAACACCTTTGTGATGAAAAGATATAAAAACTTGTTGAATGACGTGACCGTGGCCAGCATGGTCGATGATTCGCCATAAAACAGGTGGTTGTTGTCACTTCACTGTACATGCACCAAACCTCACACATTTGGTAAAAGTCCCAGACGGAACACATTTACATAACAATATTCACTTACACTCAGTGCCCCCTAGTGGCAGCAGGAAATGCCATTTCTTAAACTGAGAGGTACCTCAAATTTCATGAGAAAATCCTCAAGGCCTTGATGACAGTATATGGAGAAGATTCTCAGTTCCCCTCCCCATGAAACAGGAAGTTATAACTTCTGTTTAAATGGTAAAATATTTCCCAATTTCACATCTTTGATCAGAGTCCTGCCCAAAACACAGTTCATGCCAATTAGCAGGTATATTCACTACGCCACCTACTGTCAACAGGAAGTGAGCCTCAGTATTTCACTTAGATGGTGCGGTCTATCCTTGACCACCTTAAACCCAATGTGGTTAGTTTTCTCTAGTGCCAATTAGTGGACATAGGAAGTTATTGACCTCCTTTGCACAGTGTCCAAAACACACGGAAATTCCAGAAGCATGTCAAACAAATCAATCAAAGTCTGTCAAACAATCTTAATGAAAAATGAAAACTGCAAGCTGTGATGAACGGCCCCTTGTACCCCTGTGCCCGTCTGCTGCTGTACACCCCGATGCCCATTCGGGCCCATTCGTCACTGTTTGCAGTTTTAATGTTGCTATTGTTTTGTAAGTTCTTCCCCTTTGGCAGACAAGTTTTTTATTTATTTGATGTTATTTAACTTTTTTTTATTGTTGTATATCATTCGGCCAGACATGGGGCTAGTTATTGCTTTTATTAAACTTGCTCTTACTTGGGCTCCCACTTGATAATTTCTTTATTGTTAGTACCATGGTTGTTACCATATTTATATCCTTTCTAGCCCATATGAATGTGATTTCAGGGCGTTGGTGGAACAGAGCTTAATGCTCAGTCAATTTTCCCCGAAAAAACAATCTTGTTGATTGTTCAAAGATTCAACTTTTCACTTAAATTATTAAACTGATATTATCATTTGTAATGAAAAAATAGTATTACATTCAAAACAAATGCAAAATTAAAGTATCTTCACAAGTGGTCTGTACTTCCTGTTTTGTGTCGTTGCTGCTGATGTTGTCAGAGCCAAGTGTGCTGCAACAGAAGAGTGTTGGGGTTGATAGACGGTCCACACCCTACTACTTTCTTAAGCCAGAGAGAAAACTACACATCGAACCTGTCCTGCTTATTTATATTTACAGTTGTGACAGTGGTGGTGTTTCATAGTTAGTCACAGATCAATTACTCACACAGGGAGGATATATATTTTTGTAATGCCACCAAGGCTAGAATAACACCCACGTTCTTAGTACATAGCCTGTTGTTTCTTAACACAAATGGTGTCACACAGCATACAAACATCATTATTCTGAACTCACACATGTAGATAATGTGAAAATGAATAACTTTATCAGACAAAAAGGTACATCACATCAGCAATAAGAATTTACAGTTTTCATGGGTGCTGGAATTAGTGATTATTTTCACTACTGACTCATCTAATGGTTCAAAACCCCAAAGATATGTGAAAAGTAACAAATCCTCACATTGGAGACTGGAAGATGGGAATATTTGTCATTTGTACTTGATAAATTACTTAAATGTTAATCCATCTTCAAAATAAATTTCAACCCTATTTTCTACAGCTGACCTGGGCTGAAAAGAAAACCAGGCCTAGCATGTAAAAAGCAATGTAAACAAAATAACACAGCTCTCCAGAAGACGACTGACAAAGCAATACCCGATCATGACCATGACTCACTTTGTTTTTAATGCCAAGTAACTATGAACAATGCAAGTCTCATATGTCAAAATACCAGTGTTCTAATGCTCTGAACACAGAACACACTTCAGAAAACACTGACAGATTTTTCTAAATGTTCATTTATTTGCTGTTGGTCTCCAAAGATGATCATAGGCCTACTTTACAGGGCTCATGGCAAGTCAAATTAAAATGCTCAACATGGAAAACTATTTTAAAAAGTTGCAAGTCAAGAGTCCCTTGAAAATATTGAATTTTGTATGAATAATATTGTTAACAAAATCTGTTTTCTTAATTCATTTTTGTTTCCTTTTATTTCTTTACAATGCTTTGCGATGACTGATAGGGCTATTAATAGTTAATGTTTTGAGAGTAACACATATTCAAATTAAAAATTTGCATTGATTATTAACTGTGTTTTTGTTAATCATTAATTGTTAATGTATAATCTAACCCTTACCTTTAAAACAACAAGGGCATACATGTCATGGCGATCAGAAACGTTTAAACTTTTAACAACAAACTTGATCATCAGAAATATCATATTAAACTAGAGAAGGCAAGTTCTGAAGAACTTGCGGTTGTGAATGCTCCCTGTTGAGAAGCTGAAGCCAAATGCGCAATGCTGGCTGAAAACTTTGAATAATGTCAAAAATATATGAAATATGTTGAATATTGTAAAGTTTTTGAAGAGCAATCATCCAGACTGACGGCTCATTTGCCATTATGCTAACTTCGTGAGAGCTTTCAAGAGGACACCAATATGCGTTCACACACTACATTGGGATTTAATGACCCTTACTTTGTTCATAGTTTCCTTGTTTATGCTTTGAACATCAAATTATTTTGGAACATCAATGACCAACAAAGTGGAATGTTGAATAATTCTCTTGACAAACCACAAAATCCATTCACATCCAAAAAATGCTTCCTCTCACATGTGATTACAGCTAGACCAACTTATCTGACAAACATTTAGAATGGCAACCATATAAATTATCTAAAATTAGTCAGACTAATGAAGCATTGTTGCATTAGTAGGTATCAGCTGTTAGATTCATGTTTCACTATCACTAGCTCAGTTACCAGCTGAGTAGCTATCAGCTGACTAGTCGTGTCTAGTCATATATGCACGTGTACTGGAAAATGTGATCTTTTCCATCAGGTGGGTTTGGTGGACAGTTCTAAACATAACCCCAACCCCCAAAAACCTTGGGACGCTGTATAAAACATAAATAAAATTAAAATAAATTAAAATACAATAATGTGAACGTGAACTGTGTTGACATTCTTTTAAGTGTTCTTGAGACCGTGTGGTAATAGCCTTTATATAATCATGTGTTTCACATGGTGGTGAACCTCATCCCATCTCTGCTTGTGAACAACTGAGCCTTTTGAGGATGCTCCTTTCAAACCCTGGGTTTGGGGGATGGGACAATATAAAATAAGATTTTATCGTGATCAAAAACAACCGGGATTAGTTGATGGTGGTGAATTTCCATTATCAAGATAATTGTGAATATCCTCACATGATTTGAAAAATCTATCTGGCCTGATAGTGTACAGTCCTGTATTGATTTCCTGATTTATTTTATATTACCACATGGGGCGCCTGCATTTTTTTGGTAATTCCAAAATGGGTGCCAATCACGCAGATACTAATCGCTACAGGTGTGGCTATTTAAAAAAAAACCTTGGAAAAGCATGTTTTGGCTGAAACAGTGCGCTTGTGGAGCGAGGCTGGCTTGTGCAGTTGAAAAGAATACAGTCAAAGGTGTGGATCAGAGCTGTAGCAAATTGTTGTAGTTGGGGGCAAAGAATGGCAGCAAAGCTGCTGAATTCATCCAAAATTAACCCTTGAATCTAGAGCTATTTTGGTAATCGCTTAATGGTTACAGTCATTTGTCAACAAAATGCTAAATATCTGCTGGTTCCAGCTTCTCAAATATGGGGATTTTCTGATTTTATCATATATAATTCATGGATTGTTGAATAAAACAAGCAATTTCACATCACTTTGGGCTCTGTGAAGTTGTGATGGGTGTTTGGGTACTTTTGACATTATAGGCGATGAATAAGTCAGTTAATCAGGAAAACGATTAGTAGACTAATCAATAATCAAAATAATAATCAATTGCAACCCTAATTGTCTAATAACTTATCAATATTAATCTTCCACTTATTGTCATTGGTGCACAACACATCATTTTAAAGGACAAGTTCACCCAAAACGGCCTCCCTCCATGTTGATGGAATCCCGGTGAGGTTTTGTTGTTCGCAAAACATTTCTGGAGATTCACAGCAAAACAGTGTTGCAGCATTCTCCTAAACAACTGAGATAGAGGGACTAGGGCTTCACAATATTGGAAAAACTGACATTGCGATTTTTTTTAACCCTGCAATATATATTTTGATATGAAAAAATACAGGAATTTTCATCAGATGACCTGAATAGCACTTTATGTTATGCTGCACTGCTGCTATCTTGTGGACAATTAACCTGCACTGATCTTACCTCTTTTTGTGAATGTTACGAGTATGGCTTCTGTCTGTGTTTTAGAGATATTCTTATTGTTATCTTTTATGGCTTGCTTTTTTTGTGCTGGGACCTGAGTACATGTTTCGTTCTATCATGTGCAAACGTGAACTGAATGACAATAAACAAACCTTTGAACCTTTTGAGCTCTCCATCTTAAAATGGAACATTCTAGCTTCAATATTACATTAAGTAACTAACAATGAGTGATAAACAGGTTATTCAACAACTGAAATCTTTTACAGCAAAACTAAACATCTTTCTTTTTATCAAAAATGATTTAAAAAAATGACAGTCAGATCTGGCTTTGCATTCGTCGTACTGAGTGGTACCGACGTAAATGGTCAAACAAATTAGTTGTGTTACCTCTCGTTGTGGCAACAGATGCAAGGCACTGTCGACACATAACACGTGTTTGGTCAATATCGTCCTTCCTGTAGCCGAAATAATTCCAGATAACTGACGTTGCTTTTCTTTTTGGCACCAAGTCTTTGTTTCCGGCGATTTTCTCTTGTTCGTTGCTCATTTTTCAATGTTGTTACCAGCGACACACTCCATGTGCAGGGGCGTGCTCTGCTTCGGCACACTGAATAAGAACTAATGTGATTGGTGGATCGCTGCGCATGCAGAGTCTGCATGCACAGTGTGTGTCAGGTACCCTTGAAATTAGATGACTTAATTTGCCTCCTACATCGCAGGCCTTGCGATGTGACTATTGCGCACACGTACATCGCGATGACGATGCTCAAAGGACATATCGTGCAGCTCTAATAGGGACTTGTTTTGAAACGTATAAAACTATTTTTACTTTTATAAAATAATAACTTAAGTGAAGATTGCGGCTTTAAAAAGGGTATAAATAACATCTTTTCTTTTTTTTGGTTGTTTTTTATGTTTTAAAACAAGTCCCCAGCTACTTAAGTTGTTTAGGAGAATGCTGTAATACTGTTTTGTTGCAAAACTCCAGAAATATTTTGTGAACTACAAAACTTCACCTCATCAGCATGGGGGTGAGTACATAATACATTTTCATTATTGGGTGAACTGTTCCTTTAAACTCAGTGATTAGACACTTCTAAGTAAAAAAAGAACATTGGAGTCGTAGTTAAGTATACAGGTTTGTACTGTTTGTAATGAAGTTTGGACACAATTTCATGTCCATCCAAGCTTTGGCTGTGCTCTAACTGTCAGTCACCTAACATAAGTAAACAAAAGCACATTATTTCACTATTTCCATTTAATGCTAAATAAATCCTGTGTGCATAAAGTACAAATGTCTTCTAAAAGAACATTTGCCGAACATTCTTATCTTTTGGAGGTGTTCGTCCCTACAAGGACACAAATTCAAGAGCACACACACAAACACACACACACACACACACACACACACACACATTCACCACTGAGGACTCTTTCTTTTTCATAAAGGCACTTTCCCAGAAATTGTCAGTGGTGCCCCAGTAAGAAGATGTGCATACACACACATCCATTGTGTAGCAGAGGCCTGGATTGCAGGCTGATAATGAGAGAGGGTTAATAGTTTTCTGCCTGACACATAATGTAGCAGTCTGTTTCCTCTTTACTGAATGGCTCAGGCAGACACGTCACATTGCACTGTAGGTCAGCGGGATGGCGAGAAAAGGATGACTCACATGGAGCTGAGACAAAAGATCATCATGGAAGGGCCACAGTTGTTTTGGGGTTGAAAGGTAAAGAAGATAAGGCAGAATGTGGAGTAGAGACGAGGAGAGTGGGAAATGACAAATTAAAAATAAAGACAAAGATAAGAGCAAAACAGCTATACATGGGCAGCCAGCCAAGTAGTGGGTGTTCATACTAGCATACATTCCAGTCATGAACATCAAGCAAGAGTTTTAGTTCAGCTTTAGATATGAGAGTACAATATCCAAACAGAACTATTTCTAAACCAGAGAAGTCCAAATCAATTATGAATTCTCCTGTTAGCACCGGTGAATACTGACTCTTCTAAGTGCTATATTGTAGGCAGCAAGTCCAGTTGCCTAAAATATAGCACTTAGATTTACCATGACCTGGATGACTGAGAACCTTCATCAACATGTGAATACTGACATTCTCAAACAACTTCTATTGAACCCTTCTCAGGCAGTTTTGGTCCTACTGGCCCTCGCCCTAACCCATCTGTACTCTGGGAATCCCCAGCCAAACCACACATCATTCTCTCACATCACAAAACGGCCACACATTATGAGGTTTAATGCGAATGATTAGATCTGTCTTCTTCAGTTATCAAAAAGTTCCCATGTAATGTGACCTTTTTAATAGCGTCACTTATCCATGTACAAAGTGTAGTGAGACGGCAGAGTCACTGTTATATGTAATAACACACTGCAATTGAGTGACTTTTTCTAACAAACTAGGTGTTTTGTATCGTCAAATGTATCACAGCAACAACAACAACAAAAAGACATCCCACCTCAGATTATTGGTGCTAAAAGCGAATGCAATGCAGGACTAAAGTCACACCACCAGACATCTACTCGCATTGCACTTCTGACACAAAACCATCCACAAAACTGATAAAAGCAAAAGTAATGAAAAGTCAACCTCTGAAAGTCATCAGGAAGACCCAGCCCACCATGACAGTGACCACATAGCTCTGTTGGTCCTGTTTGAAGTGAAACTCTGGCAAATCACAAATCTGGAAATATGACTGTTGTAGTGTTTAATATGTATACATGGTAGAAACTATTTATACATAGGCTCTATTTTAACGATGCACCATATATATTGGACCAATTGGAATTTATATTATTGGTTATCAGCTGATAATAATATTATGATAAACAGCAACATGATTGCACTTTGCAATACAGTTCCACAGGGGTTCAGAGAGAAACACCTATATGTTTTAACACAAGCCTTATTAGTACTATTACTATGGAATATGAAATAATCCATCTTTGTTCACTACAGCCTTCTTTTTAAAATACAAGAATGTGAAATCTTTAGTTCTGTTATTAGCTGAAAAAAACTCAATTTCTAGCTTAAGCCATATATAGTCTCATTTTGACTTGCATCGTCAACATTTCATTTTGATAAGTCACTGGTAAAACCGTCTCACTGAATAAGAAGAAAAACATTTTTTAAGTAGGCTTTTCTTTAAATTTGAGTTGTAGCTGTTGTGGTTTATAGCCTCAACGCTGCATCCAATCATCAGATTCTGATTGGGAAGGAGAATGCAGTTAAATAACTTTTCTCAAACAACATTACAATTAAAGGGTGGGATACAACATGCTTGAAAAAAATGTTTGCAACATGTTCCCTGCATGCTGTAGACCAACTCAGTATGTCTCTACTTGACTTCCCCTTTCTAGTAAGTTGGCTTCCTCAAAATGCCAAATTCTTACTGAGGCATTGAGTCATCAGCTGTTACATGAGCCCCCTGTAGAGTATGTATCACACAGGGCCTTTTATGATTTTAGGATTCTTCTGACCAGCAAATCATTACAACAGTCTGTCTTCAGAGATAAAATATTGTATCATCGTGCATGACCATCTAGCTATGGCAAAGCACACACAAACAGGAAACGTTGTTGACACTTATGACACATCGGTCCATCACGATGAATCCGCCAAAGGTACAATCAAATAAGTATTTTCTGTATTTGTGAAATGTTAACCTTTGACGGTTTTCCTTCAATCCTGTCCACTGAAATGAACCCTTACGGAGCATCACTCTGTTGAAATACAGTTCACCTAAGTGCTAGATGGAGACTGTAATAATGCCCAACGTATTAGAGGACCCATCTGAGTCAAACGAAGTCTCAATTTCTGTTTTAAAGATTAAGTGGGTACACCCACACATGGTGCTACAATAAAATGGAAGGTTTTTGAACGGAGGTTGCAGTTTTCTCTAGAGTTGTCGAGTTGAGTTTCGTATGGAATCTGACCAACAAGTTGATGCAACAGATTGACAGGTGGGCAGGTGCTTTGTGCCAGAAAGTGTCTGAGTGTTGATTTAAGATGACTGTGGCAGGACGGCAGGACGGCAGGCGTCGTTCTAAATCTCAACATACGTCTTTCTCTCTGGACTATTAGGCCTTCGTGTATCTCCAACATATCGGGCCGAATTCGCGCTGCCACCTCTTCTACCGCCCATAACTTCGCTCTGATGACCTGGTCGCGCCCTGCACATTATTTTACTGCCGAGGTTTATCACACAGGCTAGTGAATCCCAGCTCAAGTGTTCACTCCCACTAAACGTCCTCAAAATTACGATCCGACATTGCAAACACAACTGCAAAGTATCTGCGACAAAAAGCAAAGCAGCAGCGGCTTCACCGTGGGACTGAAGGGACTACTCACATCTTCCATGATAAAGGACCAGAATCCGTTATGTGAGCGGTAACTAGTGTAAAAACTCGACGTCGCCTTTATCCTCTCCAGAAACAGTTCACTTCTTCCCCATCGGTCGGCAGCTGACACATCTCCGACAGCACGCCTAAGTGAAGGAAATAAGGAACCGTGTTTTTTATGACACCAAGGGTCGTCTCTTCCTCTTCTTCTGCTCAGAGAAAAAAAGTTCTAAGAGAAAGTTTAGTTTCCGGTTGAACTGCCTTCACACTCTTGAATCGAGTCGAGGAGGAGCAACGCGAACAGCAGCCAGCAGCGCCTGAACGCATCATCTGAGGCGTCTGAATCCAGACTGCCTCAGTGAAGTTTGGACGACATGCGTTGCATCAAGCGTTCGCCTTTCTCAGCGAGATGATCGACGAAACCAGACTGCAAACGGCTGCAAGTGCAGCATCCCCAGCGAAAACCTTGTTATGGAGGAACCATTTCCACAGTTCACCAGTGTTCAGGGGGAGGCTTTTCTGGGCAAACGTGTTGTAATTTGACTGGAGGCTTTCATTTTAAGCCTCCTTACACGACTTTGTCAGCAAATATGTGTATGGAGGCTGCTGGATGATGAACATTGTAGTGGCCTCTCATGTTACTACACTCAACACTTCCTGGTAGGTGTGGTGGTGTGAGGGGATGTTTAAAACTTGCAATAAAGTATTTAAGACAGACAGACAGAAATTGGGCCTACAGTAAGTGATGGCCTTATGAGTGGTTAATAAATTAATTAATTTATTAATTAATACTGATGGTTAATAGATCAGTTGTAAGCCGTTATCAAAAACACAAAGCGGATGATGAGGTTGCAAAAGAACGTTTATTCTTTCTATTTTGTAAAAATGCAGTTAGAAATGTTGGTATAACACTAATAAATACTTAATCAGCAGACATGTGACTCAAGTCATTAGGTCCAAGTCTCAAGTCGTTTTTTTCTTGTTTCTAGTCACAGGTTGGATGAAGTCGAGTCAAGTCCCAAGTACAGTAGTTCACCTGGTGGAGCCTGTGCCCCATGTACAAAAAGGCTGAGTCCTTAGCAGCAGCCTGGGAGCGGTAGTGTCCTGTGGCTCTTCGCTGGATGTCATCCCCTCTGTCACTGTCCCTTTCTTTATAATGTTAGTGACAGCCACTAACATGATAAAGTCACAAGAACCTGAAAAAATAAACTACAGAGAAAATGGACACAAGCCATCAAGTCAAGTCACTAGTCTTTAACTTTACAAGGGAGACAACAATTTCTAAAGTAAGTAAAGTACACAATCTATCATAAAACAAAAGATGAACTGAGAATAACCATCCAAACCAACACATTAATAATCTTACTATATGCCAGTTCTTGAGATTACGCAGACACTGAAGCACAGTTACAGATGATCAGTCTATAGAGATGTTGAAATGCAGAGGGCTTACCCTACATCATGTATCTCCTCAGCTTATCAAAGGGCCCTACGTACAGAAAGGGAATCAGTGCAGTGGTTTATTTCTATAAAACCATAACCGTTCAAAAAAATAAACAGACAGTTAGCAATAACATCCTTTTACATGTCAAATTGCTTACAAGGAGTAGATCTGTTTTTGTTGTTAATGAGGGAACCCACCATATTTTGTATAGTATTTCAGTGTAGTGTAACCAGTTTAATTCAATTAAATCCAGCTAACAGGTGAATTTGCAATTGCATGCTATTTCAGGCATGTTTATACGTGAAATATACCAGTCTAATGTAGTTTTCCAGGCTGCAGTCTTCATAATTTAGTACTTTATTATGCAGCGTTGACATCTGTACATGTGCTGCATGCCTTACAGCATTAGATGGTGCCTTTCAGTAAGTCTAGCAAGTTTTGAATGGGATGCTGTAATAAAAAACTCTTTTTCTCTTAGCTGCAGATTGTATTAAGTTAGGAGAGGAAGCTGAGGAAGATGGCCTGGTGGACTATAACAAGTGAACATACAGTGTATCCTTGTTTTTGTTGTAAAGTGCAGAAATAAAATCAGTTCAACTACATCTCAGACTCAGTTCAAGTCTTTGGCTGCAACATGAGTAGATGAGGCTATCAAAGTTTGAGATGTATAAACAATCAGCAACTACAGAATCAATGTTGAAGCAAAAAGCATCACAACACAGGTTGGGTTTCCTTAAAAGAGGCTGGACCACAGCATGTTGCTCCAACGGCCATTTAAAAGTGAGCTATTGATAAAAATGTAAATACAATTCTGGGATTAGAATGGTTAAGTAAAATTAAGTTAGAACAAAAGGATGCTCTTGCTTCTTTAACAGCCTTTTGATCATTCTTAATTGCATCTTTCCAAATCTCTTAAAACACACGTAGATCTTTATTTAAAACTCATGTATGGTGTCATTCAGCCAGGACTGTGGTGTTTTAAATGATTTTTGAACCTGTAGGGGGCAATAGAGTCCAGGGTAGTGCAACAGGTGTGGTTAGAAAGGGAGACCAGTGAGTTGGTGATAGTCTGGTTTAAGTGATAACAAGACTGAATAAAACCAGTTTGGCTGAGACCATTGTATAAAACCAAATCAAAAGTGTCTGGAGGTAACTACAAAACCTAGGTGTTCAAAAGATGAAAAACCAATATGTACAATGTGGGTGCATTTCAAATCCTTCTTGTAAACTACAACTACAAGTGTAATAAAGATCTGCGTCAAAAAGCGACCCGCAAAAGTGAATTAAATCCTCCAGCGCGCACCACCGGGCGGAAATTGTGGCCCGGAACTCCTGAAGTCGATTTGCGAAACTACCCGAACAACAAGGAGGTGCGGACCTGTGTATTTACTGAAATCGTGGATCTTATGGGGGGGGGGGGTAAAATGAGGGAAATCTACAAGGCTCTCATAATTTTTCTGAAAGACACAGCTTTAAATTGTAAGACATAATATAATTGGTCATGTCCGAAGCTGCTGTTGAGGAAGTTTCCGTTTTATCGTCCATTTACTGCGGAGAAGGAGAGTTCCAGCTCATCCAACAGTCTGGTAAGTTAGCTAACGTGGCTCAAATTTGGTCGTAAATAGGCCTTAAGTTACAATAAACTGACCATGTCTACATTTAACCTGAAGCCTTTAGTAACAAGACAGGCGAAACACATCACAAAGACATCTGTGCCAATATCCAAATCAGCTGTACTGACCGAGTATGTGATCATACACAGTTCATAAGCATACACAGGCTACATACTGTACATACGCTATTTTTGTCTCTTTCTATTGGAACTGTGTGTAACACACAGTTCCAATAGAAAGATCAAAATAACCATACTGTGAAAACAAGGTAATCAAAGCTGAACAAAAAATAGGGTTTAAAACAAGAAACGTAGAACTACAAGGACGTGAAAACAGAGGTGTAAAGTTTTATATAAAAGTTAAGTAGGTGTTATAAACAGTGTGTAAACTGTAAATATATCAGGTTTGATTTGTAGGTAAGTGGATGTTGTAGTGTTATTTGGGTAAACCAAAGTTTCCAAGTACTTCCATGCAAATATGAAGGAATATGTAATACTAATATTAGACAAATATGCATAACTAGCAGTGAACGAGCAGTGAAAAATTGTACTTTTCCTCTGTAAAGCCTATTCAGATTTACTCAATGAAAGTGGACCAAAATTGTTTTCGTCTGTCCCCATTGACTTGTCTTACCTGTTTGTTGTCTCAGATATGCATTAATGGGGGTGGACCTTTTTTAATGGTAAAATTCAACACTATCTGACATGTGGCCTCAGAGTCAGCTATTTCTGACTAAAGTTGAGCATTTTAAGTGTCATTTAAAAATGGCATTAACACTGACAACCGCCATTCTCTGTCCTGTAGCTCAGGATGGGCTCGTGGTCCAAATCAACAGCACTGTTGGAGAAGAAAGAAGGTTGGACATCAGTCTGTTGTTTCATCTGCAACCCCACTACCCTTCCCGTCCCCCCGACATCTCTGTCTCTTCCACTGGTCTTTCTAGGACTCAGTGTCACAACATCAGACAGCAGCTGCTTGATCAAGCTGCAGCCTTACCACCAGAACCAATGGTTCATCAGCTAGTAGAGTGGTTACAGGTATACAATGAACTTACTGAATGTCAAATGAGCTGTAACTTAGTGAATTTAGCCTGTTACGTGTAATTGAACAACAACATCTCCGCATGAAAGGAATGTTCCAACAAAAGACAACAGCTATAGTTTGAGACTATTGGTCCACTGTATCTTTAAAGGGCAGCTGTGAGACATCTGTAGCTTGGTCAGATAAAAAAAAAGCATTATCAGGGTGCACAAAGTAGAACATTTAGAAAAAAAACAAGGTTAGTAAAATTTGAGGACCTCAAATAATTAGGGTAGACTGATTATTGGCCTAACGAAGCAATACCTTGACTCCAATGCAGCATCCTTTCTCTTTCTGTAGTCTCATCAATGTCCCAACCACAACACAATCTGATTTTTTACACATCACAAGTAATAGCTGATCAACACTGAATAATCTTAATATGTAAAGTAACTAAAGTTATCTAACAAATTTAGTGAAGTGGAAGTAGCAAAAAATGTAAATACTCAAGTATTAGAGTGAATTGTAGTTAGTTACATTCCATCACTGGCTATTCTCAAATTTGACACTAAGACTTTTATTTTTACTGCAATGTATATCGGTTCCAGTTATCACTTATCGGTCTTCTCGATAACTAATAATCTGTTTCGGTTCAGCTCTGAAAACACCATATCAGTCGACCTTTACAAATAATCATTATTAATGCTTTACCAAATCTGTGTTGTGTTAATAGCAGTTTGTGGAGGTGACAGAGGACTGCACAGGAGGTGAGGAGGAAAGGAAAGAGCGAGAAAAAGAGGAGAAGTGGACTTCAGTGCTGTTGTTGGACCACATTCGATCTCCGAATCGTTACATTGGACTGCTGGAGCGCTGGTCCAAACAGCTGCAGCTCACAGGGAGGTTATTCCTGGGACGATGTATACTGGTTATTCTGCAGGGGGCCAGAGCCAACATCAAGGTACCAGCCCACATATTTAACACAGCATCACATAAAGTTGTCAAATGGTGCTTCTTTTTCTTTATGTCTTGTATGCAGCACACTGCTGCTGAAAAGTTTGGGGTTGCTTAGAAATGAATTAATTTTGAAAGAAAAGCACAATATTTTTAAATTAATTTAAATTGATCAGAAATACAGTCTAAACATTCTTAATATGGTAAATGACTATTTAATTATTTAATTTTTATTTTCAGTAAACATCACTACTGTTGTGCAATGGCACTTTCTGTTAGCTCATCCAAGTTTGTCATGTTTAAAAGCTAATTGATCATTAAAAAAAATACTTGCACAGCTGAAAACTGTCATGTTGATTGAAAAAAGCAGTCAAATTGGCAAGCAATCAGTTGAGTATCTGGAGCATCAACATTTGTGGGTTCAATTATTGTCTCGAAATGGCCAGAAAAAAATAACTTTCTTCTGAAACTTGTCAGTCTATTCTTGGTCTAAGAAATGAAGGCTATTCCATGCAAGAAATCTCATACAACGGTGTCTACTTCTCCCCCTCAAAGTACAGCACAAACTGGCTCTAACCAGAATAGAAAGAGAAGTGGATGCACAACTAAGCAAGACAAGTATATCAGAGTTTGAGAATCAGACACCTCACAGGTCTTCAACTAGTATAGTACCCACAAAACATCAGTCTCAATGTCAACAGTGAAGAGGCTGGCCTTCTAGGCAGAATATCAAAAAACAAGCCACAATGAGTCTATCATCAACGAGAAAAGATTAAGATCGACAAAAAAGAACGCAGACATTGGACACAGGAAGACTTGAAAAAGTGTTATAGAAAGAAAAAAAAATCTAAGTTTGAGGTGTTTAGATCACATTTGTGAGTTATGGAACAAATGAAGAGGAGTGCTTGACACCATCTGTCAGCATGGTGGAAGAAATGTGATGTCTGGCATGCTTCGGTGCTGGTAAAGTGGGAGATTTGTAATAGGATTTTAAGGGTCTTGAATAAGAAGGGGTTAATTCTATTTTGCAACACTGTGCCATACCCTGTGGATTGCATTTGAATGAAGCCAACTCCATCCTACAACTAGATAATGACCCAAAGCTTAGCTCCAAACTATGCAACTACTATTTTGGAAAGAAGCAGTGAGCTGGTGATCTGTCTAAAATAAAGTGACCACAGTCACAAAGTATGGAGTGAAATTTCTTCAGATTACTAACAAACTGACAGCTAGAATGCCGAAGGAGTCTGGAGGATTCTTTAATTTGAGTTTGAAGGACAAAATTATAATTTCAGGTGAGAGTCAGTAAAAATCATTATGTTGTGCTAACTCACACTACATCTTGTGATCTGCATGGGCCAAAACATACAACATCTACACTGACTCACACTCAGAGTTTGACTGACCAGTCATGACTTGTACAATAATAGGAACCGTCTGTTAGGGTTTTTGCTCTTTGGTATACGCAAGGCAGCGTCACTTGGTGCAATTCGACTATGAACGGACAAGAAGAAGAGAAAAAAAAAGAGTTTTGCATAGCAAATTGCTAAAGATGTGGACAGTATGGTCACTGTGTTTCTATCACAGCAGAGTCTGAATCAAGACTAGTAGCCACAACATATAATACTACAATAATATTATAACATGTTCACTAGAGTTTAGAAAGGATCATTTGACAACTGCCATGTGGGTAATTGGATCATGAACACCTCAAACTGCAATGCCCCCCTTAAACAAATCCAACAAAGCAGATGTAGTGAAATAGAAATTTATCAGAGGCCATCTATATGGGTTTAAAATCTAAAATCATACTGTCTGTCCAGTATCACTAATAGCAGCTTAATAGGAAACAAGTTCCAGTGAAGGAAATCATTTGTATGACAAAAGAGTTTTGAGGGGACCTTAATAAATGTAATAAATGTTATAACCCTCAATTGTTCTCTGTAAGTTCAGTTGCTGTTGCTACAGTATCTTGTAACATTTTCTTTGCTGTTTGTTGTGGTCAGGTCATGATTGACTCCTGCCGTGCCATCTCTCTCACTCACTCTCTCTCTCTTTCCTGCGCTCTCTCGCTCTCTCTCTCTCCTCCCTCCCTCCCTCCAAAACCAGCCTAGCTAGATGTCCACCCACCATTGAGTCTGATTCTGCTCAGTGGGTTCTGCCTGTTAAAAGGCAGCTATTTTTTCACCAAGGGCTTGCTCATGCAGGACATGTTGGGTCTCTGTTTTTGTCTAATTTATTAAAGAGTATGATCTACACTTACTCAATTTGGAAAGTATCATGAAATGACTTTTGTTGTAAATTGGCACTATACAAATATTGATTGATTGATTGATTGATTGATTGATTGATACTGTGTTTCCCTTTGTCTTGTATTCTCATTGTTGTGACTGTAATTATGTCTCTTCAGGAGTTTTGTCGCCTTTTGAAGACAGTGAAGGTGGATACGGATTCTTCAGGCAAGAAATGCAAAGAGAGGATGATGAAGGTTGTCATTGAAACCCCCTCGTTTTCCTCCTGTGGCCATAGGTACAGATCACAGACACATGACTCATGTAGCAGAGAAATGGAATTAGTGCTGGGCTCCTACATCCATGTAATCAGATTTGACTACACCGTAGCATTACTTGCACTCCTCATATGGTTTCTTTCTGTGTCTTTCTATCAGTCTCCAGGGTTTTGTAGTGATGAACTACCAGACAGTAGCAGAGCTGACTGCAGCCTTCAAGGAAATCAACATGACTGAGCTCTACCAGCAGATACTGCCATCATTAAGTCACTGACAGCACCTACATTACCATAGTGACTGAATCTAAACTGAGAAGATCCTTGCCGAGATTCAGACTAAGTGAGCATAGTCTGACTGGAAACAGGTGCGCACAGAAGAGTTGACTGACCAAAATTCCAAATTTAATGTAAATCCTAAAAGCCCGCTCACAACACCAGCTGTGCTGTAGCATCGGCTCAACTGCAGACACAAAGGGACAGTTGGTCCAATGTCTTGCACAGAAAATGTGGGTATTACTGCTGTGTAGTTTGATGCTTGATTTATTTTCAGTGATGGACTGATAAAGTATCAACAGACCAGACATCATTTATGTTATTTATGTTGACTGCATGTAATAGTATTATACCAATAAAGCTCCTCTGAGGTTTGCTATTGATGTGCCTTCATGAATTACAATTATTTACACTCAGCTGTAAGTAAACCTCTCCTTAAAAAGCCTGCACTTGATCCAGAGGTTTTAGCCAACTATAGACCCACATCTAACCTTCCCTATTTCTCTAAGACCCTGGAGAAAACAGTTGCCAGTCAGCTATGTGACTTTCTACATAACAAAAGTTTATATGGGGATTGAAACAGGATGGTCAAAGTTACAATGACTTTCTAATTGCATCAGATGGGGGGTTCGTATTGCTCTTGTTGGATCTTAGTGCTGCATTTGACACCATTGACCATCAGCTCCTATTACCAAGACTGGAACATTTAATTGGCATGAAAGGACCTGCATTGAGCTGGTTTAAGTCCTTTTTATCAGATCAATCTTGTACATGTAAACAATGAACCTTCAGTGCATGCCAAACTCAGTTTTAAAAGGTTCTGTGTTGGAACCAATACTATTCACTTTATATAAGTTAGAGAAATTCTTGTTCAAATTAGGGTAAACATGTTGTTAATAAAAGTTATTACACCAATCACCACATTAGTCTCAATTTCCTACCTGGCATAATAAAGCCCTCCTTATCCGTTACATCCTAACACTCCGCTCAGGATAGTTATCCCCATCCATCGACTCGGACCCTTGAATCAATGTTCCTCCTGGCATTCTGAGGCTTCCTACGATGCTCGGAATTTTTCCTCTTCTGATTAAACTCATACCTAAGCCCTTAAGAACCCATCCTATCGTATATACACCAGAGACAAGCACACCACGCTTCCCCACAAGAACCACTCTTCATCACCGAATCAGGCAGTCGCCACACGCTTCTGTTTCCACCACCATCTCCGCCTAGTCTTATCCAAGTCAGGAATCTCTCCCGAACTTTGCTCTAGCCACTCCTTCCGTATAGGCGCCGCCGCCACCACCTCCAGACAAGGAATTCCCGACACGCCATCAAAGTCCTCGGCCGCTGGTCTTCCCAAGCCTACAGCAGCTACATCCACACCCACCAACCCCAACCCCCCTTTCCTATCCTTCCCAATTCTTCTACCAATTTAAATAAACTACCTTAACGTTAAACTTTGTTAACCATTAGCCACTATGTTAACCATTAACCACTATGTTAACGTTAACCATTCTATCTGGATTTCTTCTAAGCAGACAAAAAATAGAGGGTAGGCAATTTATTGAAAACTGCATTTAAACTCAAACAGGCTGTTCATCAGCTGATCAAAAGTTTAACACCATAGCCTTAAAAAGTCAAAATCTGGCTTTCATGTCATTTTCTGTCAGACATTCACACTGTCATGACCTCCTGATGGCAAAGGCAAAAAGTTTTTCCGTCTTTGAACGCGTTAGGATTGTTGAGCTGCACAAGCAAGGCCTCTCGCAATGCGCCATCGCTGCAGAGGTTGAACGCAGTAAGTCATTTTAAATTTCTTAAAAGATCCTGAGGGTTATGGGACAAAAAAGTCAAGTGGTAGACCCAAAAAACTTCACCTGCGCTGAGCCGGAGGATCCGACCGGCTGTCCATGAAGACACAGGCCGATTCTCGACCCAAATTAAGGCCCTTACTGATGCTGACTGCAGCCCAATAACCATAAGACGGCATCTGCAAGAGAAGGGCTTAAAGAACAAAAAAAAGTCTTCAAAGGCCACGTCTCCTCCCACGCCACAAACTTGCCCGTTTGGACTTTGCAAGGGAGCACCAAACATGGGACATTGAAAGGTGGAAATAAGTTTTGTTCTCTGACGAGAAAGAATATAACCTGGACGGTCCTGATGGCTTCCAATGTTACTGGCATGACAAGGAACTCCCACTGGAGATGTTTTCTACGTGGCACAGTGGAGGAGGCTCCATCATGATCTGGGGTGTTTTTTTCTTTAATGGAACAATGGAACTTCAGGTTGTGCAGGGGCGTCAAACAGCGGCTGGCTATGTGGAGATGTTTCAGCGGGCATCCCTCTTGACTGAGGGCCCTCGTCTGTGCGGTGATGGCTGGGTCTTTCAACAGGACAATGCTGCAGCTCACGACGCCCGCCTGACGAAGGACTTCTTCCAGGAGAATAACGTTGCTCTTTTGGACCATCCTGCGTGTTCCCCTGATCTAGATCCCATTGAGAACGTTTGGGGATGGATGGCAAGGGAAGTTTACAAAAACGGACGTCAGTTCCAGACCGTGGATGCCCTTTGTGAAGCCATATTCACCACATGGAGCAACGTTCCCACCAGCCTTGAAACACTCATATCAAGCATGCCTTAACAAATTTTCGAAGTGATCAACAAGAACAGTGGGAATATTCACTACTGAGTCCTTTTTTGAGACTTTTAGTTATGTTTTTTAGCTGATCAGCCTGTTTGAGTTCAAATGCAGTTTTCAATAAATTGTCTACTTTATGTTTTTTGTCTCTTGCTTCTGTTTCTTCTTTTTGCATTTTGAAGCTCTACTTACAACCTGGTTACGATCCACTGACGCGAAATGCGAATACTTGTAATTTTCCCCTGGTCTTAAGATTTTGTTCAGGTGTGTATGTGTGTTAAACGGTGTGTTCCTTTCTACCCTTTCTAACATGATGTCTTTTTGTATTTTATTTATCAGAGTACAGCCCTCCAATCGCCATCACTCTTGACACCTTATGGATCACCTTCCTCTCCTCCTACTCCATCTCTGTTGGTGCGGACCCCTTCACTGTCTCCGTGGTGTTAAAACCATTGTCCTCCATCTGCTCAATACTGTTATATACAAGTATTGGGAGGAGCTCTGCTTCAGCTGTCACATTAACCACCCCAGCCAGAAACATCAGGAGTTTTCTGTGAGAGCAAGTTGTTGACCAAATTCCAAAAAAAACTGTGAACTGACCATTTTATTTCTGCCATCCAACGCTTCTTAACCTCAAAGCACATCTACGTCCATGAAGCAAGAATCCAAGGGGCTGCAGAAGCTATTCTACATGAATTGAAATCAGCAGAGAGGAGCACGGATAAAATCAAGGAAATAATATGATACAAATGTAACCAGGTGGAAAGAACAAAGTTCACACTAAAGCCACTAGATGGCACTGTGCCCCAGACTTTGAGGTGTTAAATAAATAATAGACAATAAATAAATAATTGTTTTATAAACCATAATTAACCTTCTGGTTTGTTTTGGGTTCTGTCCTAAGGAAAATACTCTTAAAACTGTCAATTCAACATTATTATTGTTAAATATACTGTATATCTTGATAATTATCGACATCGATCAATATAAAAAAACATATCATGATAACAGTTTTGGCCATATCGCCCAGCCCTAGGTTCCAGTTAAATGCCTGTTGGACACAGGGAGCCAGGTTAGCACCATCTCTGAGTCTTTCTTAAGACAGCACTTATTAGGAAAAGAGGAGGATGTGTTCCCCACAGCCCAGTGGCTCAAGTTGACTGCAGCAAACTCTATGCCGATTACCTACTTAGGGTATCTTAAACTAGATATGGAGACCATGGGGTTAAACATACCTGAGTGTGGTTTCCGAGTGGTTAAAGATCCAGTTGTTAAAGATCCAGTCCCAGAGGAGTCAGCAACTGAGAACAAAGAGTTAGAACAACCCCAAACAAAGAGTTTTCAAACAAAGAGGAACCAGTGCCAGGTCTCATTGGTATGAACATTAAGAGACGCAAGCAGTTGGTTACGGCTGAGTTTGACACTACTCTCAGAGGAGAGCTTGATCCAGATTGGAGGGAAGCATTTCAGCAAGTACAGATGTGAGGTAGTAGAGAAGACCACCACAGACAGGGTAACAGGCCAAGATGCAATACGTGTGCCAGCATGTTCTGTTGCTACAGTTTATGCCAAGGGAAGCAAACCTGCGTCTGATGATGGTGCCTATCTGCTACTGGAGCCAGCTAAGTCACCATTGCCTGTTGATCTTGTAGTAGCGTCTCAACTCTCAACTCAACTCAAAATGTATTCATATAGCACATTTAAAAACAACCTTAGTTGCCCAAAGTGCTGCACAACATACATAGAGTCAAGTGCTAGCAATATAGATAAAAACAGCATAAATAATCAACATAGAGTAACAATAAGATAGGACAATAAGAACAATTACTAAAAGGTAAAACAAATAAAAGCTATACTAAAAGATGAAAATAACAGGTCAGGGTGTCAGGGTGAGTTGAAGGCCAGTGAGAAGAGGTGGGTCTTTAAAAGTGATTTAAAATGCTCCAGAGTTCCAGCTGCTCTAATATGGAGTGGTAGGTTGTTCCATAAATTAGGGGCCACAACTGAAAATGCTCTGTCGCCCTTGCTCTTTAGTTTCGATCTGGGGCAAACCAGCAGTAACTGGTTGCTTGACCTCAATGCTCTAGCTGGAGTGTGAGGCTCAATGAGGTCAGATAAATAAGGAGGGGCTAGACCATCCAGGCTTTTAAAAACAAACAATACGATTTTGAACTTAACCCTGAACTGGACAGGGAGCCAGTGAAGAGAGGCAAGAATAGGGGATATGTGATCGTGTCGTTTTTTGCCTGTCAACAATCGGGCTGCTGCATTTTGGACAGCCTGTAGGCGGTTCAAAGACTGCTGGTCCAGTCCAACATAAAGAGAATTGCAATAATCAAGACGACAGGTGATAAATGCATGGATGGCTCTCTCAAAGTCAGGTAGGGGGAGATAGGGCTTCACCTTACTTAGTAGTCTTAGCTGGAAAAAGCTAGATTTGACGACTGAACTTATCTGTCTGTCAAATTTAAAAGCAGAATCAAAGATAACTCCTAGGTTCCTAGCAGTAGGGCGACAGTAGGAGGCTAGTGGACCAATAACACTGTTACAACCATCAAGAAGGTTGGAATTCCCAAATAGAATTACTTCTGTTTTTGATTTGTTAAGATTCAGGAAATTTAAAGCCATCCACGTGTTAACATCATTTAGACAGTTCAGCAGAGCTTTGGTGGAGGCAGGGCTATTGGTTTGAATAGGCAGGTAGATCTGTAGATCATCAGCAAAACAATGAAATGATATATTGTGTTTTTTAAATATGGACCCCAGGGGAAGCATATAAATTGAAAAAAGAATAGGGCCCAAGATGGACCCTTGGGGCACCCCACATTTAAGAGGGGATGTGGCAGAGGTATGTTCACCCATATGAACAGAAAAACACCTTTCCGATAAATAAGATTTAAACCATGTGAGGGCTGTGCCTTTAAGGCCTACACACTGGTCGAGACGTGATAACAATATTTCGTGATCTACAGTGTCGAATGCAGAAGTTAGGTCCAGGAGCACTAGAGCAGCTGAGTTACCAGAGTCAAGAGTTAAAAGCAAGTCATTAAGAACTCTAAGGAGGGCTGTTTCTGTGCTGTGGTGTATTTTAAAACCAGATTGGAATTTTTCAGAAATGCCATGGAGGTCAAGGTGTGACTGGAGCTGTTCATAAACCACCTTTTCCAAAACTTTTGACAAAAAAGGAAGTTTAGAAATGTTTCTATAATTCGACAGAACAGATGGGTCAAGGTTGCTCTTTTTGATAAGAGGCTGCACCACAGCATGTTTAAAAGCAGCTTGCACACAGCCAGACATCAAGAGGAATTAATCAGGTCGACAATACAAGGCCCTAAGGTGCAAAAAGCATCCTTTAAAAAGCAGGGTGGGATGCTACCAAGGGGACAGGAAGATGGCCGTAGCTTCTGGACTATTTTGGTTAGAAGAGAGAGCGACACCTGCTCAAATGCCTCAAAACTAACCGAGGAAATAGGAGAAGCAGCAGGATCAGAGGTAAGAGGGAGGGGATAAATCTGATAGCAGAGATCTTGTCATTAAAAAACTGAAGAAATTTCTCACAGAGTGCAGGTGAAGATACAATGGAAGAAGAGTTAGGTATTTAAAAGAGAATAAAGTGTATTAAAAATAAACTGAGGTTTATGGCTATTGTTTGACACAACAGTGGAGAAAAAATTAGTTTTTGCAACTTTAACAGCTTTCTGATAGTCGGATAAACTATCTCTTTTTTTGTCATTAAAGTGTTTATTAATTTTTCAACAAATAATAAAAATGCTTACAAAAGACAAAAACAAACAAACAAAACAAAACTCCAAGGACAACACCCCTCTGTGCCATTGTATGTTTGTGATTATAATAATTGTGATGTAATTCAACATATGCTTAATGTGACACGTCCTTAATGGATAAACTATCTCTTAAAATATTTAATGAGATTTGAAGACGATCTTTCTTCCACTTTCTCTCGGCGCGTCTGCATGCACGTCTGAGAGAACGGGTGGTGTCATTCAGCCATGGTTCTGTCAGTGGCTTAGAGCGTTTCAATCTAAAAGGTGCCACCGAGTCCATTAAGTCACTACATGTAAAATTAAAAAGAGCTATGAACTCGTTAACACTGAGATTACAGCGGTCCTCGCAGGCGAGGAGCCCAGAGGCATTAAATGCTTCAGAAAACTGAGACATTGTAGAAGAGTTAATAGTACGCATGCGGTGCGCTGGAGCTGTGGTTTGACATTAGAGGAAGGCACAGTAACAGTAAATAAAACAGCAAAATCATCGGACATATGAATGTTACAAATGTCAGTGATGTGAATCTTAAGACCATGGGAAAGCACCAGGTCCAGTGTGTGTCCTTTTTCATGCGTCGGCCCAGCCACCGACTGGGTGAGATTAAACGTCCCTAGTAGTATGTCCCTGTTTTGTCCCTGTTTCACAGCCCTACCGCCATATACCCCCCACACAGTATAACGTCGTTAGGGAGCACATCACCTAGCTTCTAAAGAAGGGTGTCATCCAGGAAAGCACTAGTGCCTATGCTTCACCAGTGGTTCTTGTCAGAAAAACTGATGGTGGTCTACGACTATGTTTGGACAATAGGAAGCTAAACTCAAAGACTTGCCGTGACACTTTTCCTTTGCCCCGCATTGATGAGTGTTTCGATGCCCTGCAAGGAGCAAAGTTCTTTTCGACTATCAACCTGGCTAGTGGATACCATCAGGTTGCTGTACACGAGGATGATCAGCATAAGACAGCATTTACAACACCCTTTGGGTTATATGAGTACTCTAGGATGCCTTTTGGAGTATGTAACGGGCCAGCCACTTTTCAGAGGTTGATGCAGGTGACGATAAGTGACTTGGTACTGCAGATCATGCTTTAGATGACATGTTGGTGTACTCGGAATTTTTTGAGGAGCATCTAGGCTCTCTAGGCTTGAGAGGGTTTTACAGAGATTGAAGGAGACAGGACTTCAAGTCAAAGGTATGGTTTCTTGGTCATCAGATATCAGCCAAGGGCATAGGGACCGACCCTGATAAAATCGCTGCAGTGCAGTAGTGGAAGGTTCCCAGTACAGTAAAGGACTTAAAATCCTTCTTCGGCTTCTGTAGTTACTATAGAAGGTTCATAGAGGGGTTTTCTCAGCTGGCGGGTCATCTACATGAGGATGTAAATGCATGTCTACAAAACACCAGTCTGTCCAGATGTAAACAGTTGGTTGGAAGTCAATTTTGAGTTACTGAAAGAGAAACTCACCAGTGCTCCTTTGTTAGGTCATGCTGACTTTTCTCTTCCTTTCACTTTTGAGACAGATGCAAGTGGTTCAGGGTTAGGTGTAGTCCTATATCAAAAGCAGGGAAAAAAGAAGAGAGGGATAGCATATGCCAGTAGGAGGCTGCGGAATGCAGAGAAAAATGACAGAAACTACAGCAGTATGAAACTGGAACTGCTTGCCCTTAAGTGGGCAGTTTCAGAAAAAATTAGAGGTTACCTACTAGGCTCTAAGTTCACAGTCATAACAGACAGCAACCCCTTGTTCACCTTAACACAACCAGGTTATGGGCTATTGAACAGCGCTGGGTAGCTCAGTTAGCAGTTTTTGACTTTGAGGTCAAGTACCGACCAGGTCGCTGTAACACCGCTCCAGACGCCCTCTCTAGGCAGCCATTAGCAGGGGAGCCCCAGCCGCACCCAGGTGACCTTGATTTTGACGGGTGTGTGGCCATTTGCAGTGTCAGGAAAGAAACAGCTCTAGGCCCAGAGGTAGGAACTGCAGGGACCAAGTGCTACAGGGTGAGACAGGTTCGTACTTCAGAGGCCAAGCAGGGTACTTGTGGGAGTGACGGACAGGGTAACACCCCCACCTTGCCCGGCTACTCTGAGGATGAGCTACGCCAGTTTCAGAGTACAGATCCCACACTAAGTAAATTTCGGCAGTTCTGGGACAGAAAACAAAAACCCACCTGTAGGGAGAGAATAGGGTTAGCCCAGCCTATAGTGTCCTTACTCAGACAGTGGTACTGGATCAAGTAGATAGATGGTTTACTCTATCGTGTGATTTATGATGTCCATGTGGGTAAATGTCACCAGCTCCTATTACCTACCTGTCTGAAGGAACATGTCCTTGAGAGTGTGCATGACTGTATGGGGCATTAAGGGATAGAGAGAACAGATAGAGATATGTGTTCACAAAGTTCACACAAGCCTTCCCTACTCATGATCAGAATCAGAATCATGGACAGGAGTTTAAGGGATACATTGATGATTTAGAAAGAAAACCAGACATCATATGCATTTAGGAAACATGGCTCAAAACAACTCTGGATTTCATTATTAAGGGGTATACTGTTATAGGAACAATGGAAATGGAGGGGGGATGTGCAATATTTATTAAAGAAGGTATAAATTATAGACAGATGCAATACAAGAGTTAATATAAAACTAGAGTTAATATTGGAACATTGGAGAGGTAATGCCATCTGGTGTAGGGATTTTAATGCACATAGCACAGTGTTGGGGGAAAAAGAAGATTTAAATGGAGAGATTTTAGAGGAAATAATAGATGAGAAGGAATTGGTGTGTTTAAATGATTGAGCAGGCACAAAGGATAATTTGGGGAAGGGTACAGAGTCAGCAGTAGACTTTACATTGGTGTCACAGTCACTGGTCGGGAAGAGTTATTGGGAAGTATTTAAAGGAAGCACTATAGGGACTGATCACTATCCAATATTCATAGGTGTTGAAAGGGAGATGAAACAGGATGAGAGAGAAGGAAGATGGAAATTTGAAGAAGCAAATTGGAACAAGTATAGAGTAATAACTGAAGGAAAACTAAAAGAGATCAATATAAACCAGACAATTGATGATCTCAATGCAGAAAAATGCAGTATTATTCTAGGAGCAGCAAAGGAGTCAATATTAAAAAGAAGTGGGAATAAAAGGAAAAGGATAGTTCCATGGTGGACGCAAGAATGCACTAAAGAAATTAAAAATATTTATAATAATTAAATATAAAAGGAAGCAGGCAATAGTTTGAAAGACAATAAAGGAAGTTAAAAGGAACTTTTGGAGGAAGTATTGTGATTCACTAGGAAGAACTACACCATTAGACCGAGTATGGGGTATGATAAAGAGAATGTCTGTGTGGCAGGTGGCACTGAGTGGGGAAGGGGGAGGTGCAGGAAGTTAAGGGGCGGGTAGAAATAAGCCTACCTGTAGAGGGAACGAGAGTCTGTTTGTTGGTTCCAGCCGGAGGAGTGAGGCAGGTGCACACCCTCCATGCGGGCATGCAGGGAAACCAAGGAAAACTGGTAGGCTGAGGCCCTGTTTTGAGGGTTTATATCATTATATTATTGTTTGATATGAACTGTTTTTTTTTATATTTTTCAGACTTGTTGCCCTGCTGGGGTTGTGAGTAGCTGGTAGCCGGTGAATGGGCACAGTTCAGCAGACCAGGTATTTTAAAGTTGTGATATATGCTGTAAACTCTTAAATATTTTTATGGATGTAATAAAGTATTGAAGGTTTGTATTTGTGTCTCTACAGAGAATCGGCGGCCTATTAGCTGTTTCTTGCCGTTGTTTTGTTTATTAGTTTGGGTTTATTATTTTGTCTAGTCCGCCTGGCAAGTGAGCCGGTAACGGGCAAAAAGAGCTGGGTATTGCCCTTGGGTGGACTAGTTTCTTTTTTTCTTTTTGTTTGTTTGTTTATTTGTTTGTTTATTCTCTGCGGCAAACCCCCAGTTGTTTTCAGTCTCAGGTGAAGTCTCAGTCAAGCCATCAAGGTAGGCATAAGGTGTGATGTGGTTAAAATGTTTGCAGTGAAATTGAGTTGTGTGCAAACCTTAAGTGTGTTAGTTCACCAAGTGAGTAAACCTTTTGCAGTGTCAAGAGTGGTTTGTAAAATGTAATTCTGGCCTTGCTAGTGATATTGATGACGTAAACTGAGGAGATACAAGTGGGCCTATAACCTGTCAAGCAGAACCCTGTAATAAAACTGTTAAACTTTATTCCCTGGACTGTTATTATTTTGCTAATTAATTACCTGCAGTGGGAGTAACATCTGGTAATAGGAAAGAGTATGGTTATCCTGTAATGAAAGATGGAGGGAAAATAATAATAGAAAGTAAGGATAAAGCGGAAGTAATAGCAAGGACCTTTGTGAAGGTACATAGTAATGAACATTTGAATAATGAGGAAAAGAAACAGAGGGAGAGAACAATAGTGAAAAATGTAGAGGCACTGCAGGATGTTAGGGAGGATGGAAGTACCATAAATATGAAATTTACAATAGGAGAGCTAAATAGTGTTTTAAGGAAATCTGGGAAGATAACAGAAGGGAGAGACCAAATAAATTATTGTATGCTAAAAAACTTAAGTGGAAGGAGTAAAGAAATATTATTAAGATTATATAATAAGATATAAGAAAGTTATAGACCTATTGCTTTAACTTCACATTAAACTATGGAAAACATGATAAATGAAAGATTAAGGTATTTAGAGACCAATGAGTTACTGAAAGATTACCAGAGTGGATTCAGAAAGGGAAGAAGTACAATAGATCCGGCAACATGTTCAGAAAATGAAATTAGAAAAGCCCAGATTAATAAAGAAAGTTTAATTGCTATATTTTTTGATGTTGAGAAGGCGAACAAACTTCATACCTCAGAGGGAACCACCAATCCAGAGAGAACCAAAGCTGCTCCCACTGTCCCCAGATGATGACATTGAACATTTTTTGACGACATTCGAAAGGATGGCACAAGTCTGTTGTTCACCAAGAGATGAGTGGGATGTGCGCCTGGTCCCATTGCTGACAGGTAAGGCACGTAGTGCCTATGTGCTCATGGACATTGCAGATGCTGAAGATTATGAAAAAGTGAAAGCAGCAATATTGGCAAAATATGAAATCACAGAAGATACTTACCGCAGAAGATTCCGGTCCATGGACCTCTTTCAAGGAGAGACCCCACATGAGCTGTATGTTAGCCTGAGAGACTTGTTTTCCAAGTGGGTTAAGCCAGAAACGTCGACAGTGAAAGAAATATCTGAGACAATGATTCTTGAACAGTTCCTGAGGATAGTGTACCCTGAGCTGGAAGTTTGGATCCGTGAACATGACCCTCCTACCGCAGAAAAAGCAGCTCAGCTGGCTGAAGTCTTCATTACAGCCAGAAGAGGAGCCAGACACACCAGCTAGGCTCAGGGTAGGCAGTTTATGTCCAGTAACACCATCAGGTCAAACCCTGCTAAAAGCACACCTTTTAGACCTTCCAAACAGGATGTACGATGTTACCAGTGTAATGGGGTAGGCCATACTCAGTACTCTTGTCCACTTACAAATCAGACAAAGCCATCTCTATTTGGTTCAGTGCCTAGGCCAACTACACAACAGGTAGAAAGAGAGGCTGCCCGTACAGCACCAGTTCTAGTGAATGGTCAGCGAGAAATAGCTCTTCTAGATACAGGGGGGTTTCAGTCAGTTGTACTGTCCAGCCTGGTGCCTGGGGATAGGTGGAGTGAAGACAAAACCTGCATAAGTTGTATTCATGGGGATGAGCATGTGTATCCTACTGCTGAGATATATCTGACAGTGGGGGGTCAGACATTTCTTTTGCCAGTAGCTTTAGCTCCAAAGTTGCCATATGCTGTCATTCTTGACAATGACGTCCCCACTCTCCTTGATCTTGTGCACCACACAGAAAATGGCAAACCTAGTATACTCAACCCAGCAACAAGAAAGGTTCAGAACCCAGGGCAAGAAGATAGGAAGGGCTCAGAGTTCAGGGGAAGTGCTTATGGAGTTTACATTCTTTGGGGTTGAGTTGGAGGCAGGTAACATTAGGCTGTCTAAGTCTACAGCAGAGAGGAGGAGAGAAAAATGGAGGGGCACAGCTAGGAAAAGGACAGATGAGCTAATTAAACCAAGCCATCCATTAGATTTCGATATTCCACTAGATGTAGGCACACTGCAGAAAGAAGACCCTACTTTAAAGCCTTGGTTTGAGAAAGTGACGGAGGTTGAAGGAATCAAGCAGGTCAGCCTAGGCTGTCTAGAATCAGCTACTTAAGTGGTAAAAGGGGGAATCCTTTATCAGGGCAAGGGTAATGTTCAGGCATTAGCATTACCACAGCAGTTCAGACACAGGGTGATGGATTTAGGGCATTCAGTACCGTCAGGGCCGGCGATTGCTATAGGTGAACTAGGCGGTTGTCTAGGGCAACAAATGTGCTGGGGGCGCGGCCGCCCTCTAGTGTTGCCCTTACTTTTTGTAGCCCTTACCAATTAATCATAGAATTATGTTTATTAAACATGATCATCCTAGGGCGCCCCCTCAGCCACACGTTTACTTGTCAATCTGATTATTAGATTGAATTGATGATTATCAATTCCCCGTAATGACCGACGATTCATTGGGGGGGGGGCTCTAGTTGCGTTACGTTGCGTCTGAAGATGAAGCGGTCTAACCCTCCGGCGCACAGGGTCGTAAACGGAGAAAGGAAGAAGATGAAAAGAAAACCAAGTGTAGAGGTAAGTCTTCTCTTCTCAGCCATTAGAGTGTCAAACGAAATAAATGTAGTATTGTGCATCACCTAATAATGGACGTTTCATTGCTGTCACAAAGCTATAGTTAGCTAGCGACTGCTACTTTGCTAGCTTGCTATGTATTACTAGCATAGCAAACATAACTTCACTGTTAACCTACATTAGATGTAAATGTCATAAGACCAGTATCTGGTGTAACCATTTTGGTGATAGTGGTGTTTGTTCACACTTCTGTAAAGTTCCCCTCCACGAATATACTAATATATATGTATATATATTAATATATAATATATGTTTGTTTTTTGTTTATTTAATTGGCCAGATACACTCAGGCAATATTTGCAGAGGCCGACACCTGCTGGAGAAAGGACACCTGATCCTTCATGTAAGTACAACTAGTGCTATTGTTGCTGTTTTTGTTATTGTTTAGTATTATTATTAGCAAT
Organism: Pagrus pagrus; assembly: GCF_965226575.1. Lineage (NCBI taxonomy): Eukaryota > Metazoa > Chordata > Actinopteri > Spariformes > Sparidae > Pagrus > Pagrus pagrus. The sequence continues at coordinate 2,161,064 of NC_140185.1, read as the reverse complement.
TATAACTTTTATAATCACATTAACACTACTAATTGTAATCAGTAGTATTATTTCGCCTTTTAACAGCCTAATAGTAATAATAGTAGTGGTGGTAGTAATTGTAATTTATCTACTACAAGTTACATGGTCATATAAAATGTATATGTACAATGCAACTATGTGATAGGATGATAGAAATGACCAAATGCAATTGTCTAATAAAACAGCATGGATGAACTCTGTGTTTAAATACAGCTGCAGGAGAAGGGACACCCAGTAGTAGTAATCCAGGAACCAGTTACACACAGGCCAGGAACACACAGCCCACATCAGGTGAGTCTATTTAACAGTATTGATTCAAGCCACATCCATACTTTAAAGTACAATAGAAAAAGGTTAGCAAGTATTAAAATACAATTGCTTGTTTTCTTAAAGACGTTCAACCACATTCATGATCATTTCACTTATTATATTAAACACCCCTTGTATGGCTATAAAATATGCTTGAATACAGGTGAAGGTGAAGGAACATCCAAGACCACGCCTAACTCAATCTCGCCTAGGGCAGCCAAAGGGCTAGAGCCGGCCCTGAGTTCCGTGCGCAGGACACATGGCATTTCATAAAACTTTGTGTAGGATTGCCAGTCGTTTTGTGTGGCCAGGAATGTACAGTCAGGTGTCTCAGTTTTGTAGTTCTTGTGAGATGTGACAACTGACATCAGGGAGGAAGGTTGCACGGGCCTAGCTACAGCCTTTACTAATTATTGAGTCACCTTTTGAGCGAATTGGCATGGATGTAGTGGGTCCCTTAGAGAGGAGCTCCTCTGACAATAAATACATTTTAGTCATCTGTGATTATGCAACCCGTTATCCTGAAGCGTTCCCCCTAAGGTCAGTGACAGCCAGAAATGTTGCCAATTGTCTTTTACAACTGTTGTCCAGAGTAGGCATACCTCATGAGGTACTGACAGACTGTGGGACAAATTTTATGTCACTACAACAGGTTTATCAGCTGTGAAGGGAATTCAGACCACCCCTTATCAACCCGAAACGGACGGGCTGGTTGAAAGATACAATCAGACACTAAAAAACATGCTGCGCAAGTTTGTGTCCCACACAGAAGCTGACTGGGACCAATGGTTGCCTTATTTGCTCTTCGCCTACCGGGAGGTGCCACAGGCCTTGACAGGCTTCTCACCATTTGAACTGCTGTATGGACGCCAGGTGAGAGGACCACTGGACCTTCTGAACTACTTCTGACTATTGGGAAAGTCCTATAGCAATGGGTGAGAACGTTGTGGCATATGTGGTGAAGATGAGAGAGAGGTTGGAGGAAATGTCAGCACTGGCCCAGGAGACCATGAGGACGGCGCAACAGAACCAAAAGAAATGGTATGACCAAAAAGCTAGGGAGAGAATTGATGACCTGGCCACACACAGACAGATCCTGGACATGGGCTTCAAATGTCGTATTCCTCTTGTCAAGCCGCGCCTGAACAACAAACAACATCAGAAGCGTCTTACCTGGGCTAAAGAAAAAAGGAACTGGTCTGTCGCTCAGTGGTCCAAAGTCCTCTTTTCTGATTAGAGTAAATTTTGCATCTCATTTGGAAACCAAGGTCCAAGAGTCTGGAGGAAGAATGGAGAGGCACACAATCCAAGATGCTTGAAGTCCAGTGTGAAGGTTCCACAGTCTGTGTTGATTTGGGGAGCCATGTCATCTGCTGGTGTTGGTCCACTGTGCTTTATTAAGTCCAGAGTCAACGCAGCCGTCTACCAGGACATTTTAGAGCACCTCATGCTTCCTTCAGCAGACAAGCTTTATGGAGATGCTGACTTCATTTTCCAGCAGGACTTGACCATGGGATTACTGTGCTTGATTGGCCAGCAAACTCGCCTGACCTGAACCCCATAGAGAATCTATGGGGCATTGCCAAGAGAAAGATGAGACATGAGACCGAACAATGCAGTAGAGCTGAAGGCTGCTAAAGAAGCATCCTGGTCTTCTATAACACCTCAGCAGTGCCACAGGCTGATAGCATCCATGCCACGCCGCATTGAGGCAGTAATTTAATGTTGTTGTCGTTCTATGTTGTTGTTGTTTGTTTGCACTGAAGCCTCTTGGGAAACGTTATTTCATTGCACTGTGTACTGAGTGTATGGTGGAATGACAATAAACCCTCTTGAATCTTGAATCATGAATTCATGCAAAAGGGGCCCAAACCAAGTACTGAGTACATATGCATGATTATACTTTTCAGAGGGCCGACATTTCTGTATTTAAAAAGCCTTTTTTTTATTTTATGTAATATTCTAATTTTCTGAGATTTTGAATTTGGGGTTTTCATAAGCTGTAAGCCATAATCATCAAAATTATAACAAATAAAGGCTTGAAATATCTCGCTTTGCATGTAATGAGTCTATATAATATATTAGTTTCACCTTTTAAGTTGAATTACTGAAATAAATGAACTTTTGCACGATATTCTAATTTTTCGAGTTTCACCTGTATGTCTCATCATAGATCGATAAAGATGCCGCCCAGTGCTGTAAATAAAGACTGAGAAATACAGTCTTACAATTTGTATAAGTTGAAACCACAGAGAACAATGTCCTTTAAATATAGTTTGGGGGATAAAGCAAGAATATCAAAACTCTGGTGTGTTTAGAAAGGGTTATGAACAAATGTTCACAGCCAATTTTTTTGCAATCACTGAGCGCATTGCCAGGGATCTGCCTGTATACACAAGTGTCAGCTCAATTCTTTACAATCTTTGAATAAAAGCAGTGTTTTTAAAAAGTACTTGTCATTGTTGTAAAAAGCACATTTATTATTATTCAGTTCAAAACAATACAAACAATTCAGTGCTGAATGTGTGTACACATTCCACAGACTGCGGTTTAAAAATGCCTATTTTAAAAAGATCTATGAAAATCATACATGCCATTAGCAACCTACAAAATAAAACTGCAGAGCTTAAGTTAAATACCCTTGTTTTTAGCACAAATTAAAATAAATTTTATTACCTTATAATGTTTGTAACTGACATAGCTTTGACCAAATGGTAACACTTCAGTTTAATAGATTAAGAGTAAGAGAGAAGAGGTGTCGGGAGGAGGTTGGCTTCTCATCCGTTCATCAGACAGGTACGACAGCAGAACTGGCGGTAAAGCTTCTTCTCACAGAGACGGTTGGATTTGACCATCTCACAGAACACCTCGTGAGCTGAGACAGAGCAGAGGCAGAGAATCATCATAACTAAATAAAGACTGAGCACAAGAACTGTACTGGCTGCGTCCTGTAGCCAGTACAGTCAAATCAGCTTAACCATTAGCCCCATTCACACTGCAGTTTGCATGCGGGGATCCTGCGCCAATTCTCCGCATCCGCCTCTGTGTGAAAGTTTCAGATGCGGCGAGGGGTGAAATTTCCCTCCGCCTCTGATGCGCCTTCGGAGGTAGTATCAGAAGCGCATTATTGGCGAACCGAACCAGTGTGAACAGATAAGCCGGCAGCGTGGAGCAGGATGTGTCGATCTGACAGTCTGATAACTAAACAGGTCCTTCACTCAACAAAATATAGAGAAATGTCCCACAAAGCAACGTTACAGAACCAAACAACAGTAACGTAGTAACTGGTCGTGTCTTTGGCAACTTAGGCTATATGAGGAAAAAAATGCCGCGGTTATACGTGGAGAAGTGTCTGTCCTCCTGTTTGTCCTACCGACTCTTCGTCACATTTCTGCCCGAAAAACAGCGTCTGTCCCCGGCAAAAAACTTTAACTCACCAACTGTTTGTAGCGGTGAAAAAAATCACCGCGATGATCAGCCCTCCACCGAGACTTCAGTGAACTTCTCCCAGAAAACAGCCTCCCTCCCCGCAAGTGACAGAGTCAGACAGCGTCCTGTTTACTGATGGCGATTATGTAGGCCTAATAATGGAAGGTGTATGGTGGATCAGGATTCCAATCACAACACATTATAACAGCATCCATATGAAACAGTCAGTGTGTACATGTTATCATCACCATGACGCGTATCGCCATGCCTCTTTAGGAGCCGGCTTGCTGTGTGAATTATACTCTGGTTCGTCTTTTACGCCGGAGCTGCTCGGCTCTGTGTGAACAACCAATGGTGGAGAATTGGTGAACTGCCGCTGCAGCGATAATGCGGCGTCTCTGTGTGAAAAGGGCTATTGACTCTCTTCTTAGATCTGCTTTCTATTGAATGTGTCCATTTCTGAGAAAATATGATTGATGACTATCATTGGAAAACTTGAATTGTGACCTAAACCACAACACATTACCAATGGTGATCTGAAACCTGAAATCTCATTTTCATCTGGTATTAACATCCAGAATCAGAATCAGTTTCATTGACCAAGTACATGCATGAACACAAACACACACACACACACTACTGTTTATCAACAACAATGTGAACGGCAGGATGGGAGGTTGTTCACAGCAGGTCTTATCCAGGAGATCCTAAAGCTGCACAGAGTCAAATGGAAACCCCAGGTGAATAAGCTGATGCGGGTTAGTGTTGATGAAGGTTCTCAGTCATCCAGGTCATGGTAATTCTAAGTGCTATATCATAGGCAACTAGACTTGTTTCAGTTTGTTGTGGGTCGTTGACCTAACTCATGTGGGTTGCTAGGGCTACTAGATAAACTGGACCTTTGTCAGAACCACTAAAAGATCCAGAGCAGACAGGGAAAAACGTAACAACATCGTTTTTCCATCGTATATCCGGGTTCACTTCAAACCTACCAACACGCTGAGGCAGATACTTGTTCATCATCATCAAGGACAAAACACCCAGGCATAAACAGAATGATGTAGTTTATGCTGTTCAATGCAGCCAGGACTGCACCATAAACCTCTCCATAAACGAATGGCACAACACAGGAGGGCCAACTCCTCAGGTCAAGACTCTGCTGTCCACTTACATCTGAAGGAGACAAATCATTCCTTTGAGGACAACAATGTAAACATCTTCCAGAGAAGACAGATGGTTTGAAAGAGGAGTAAAAGAATCCATCTATGTCAAACTGGAACAACTGTCTTTGTACAGAGGAGGTGGCCTACGACATTACATATCACCCACCTACAATGCAATATTGAGTTCCCTCCCCAGACAGCTTAACAACCAGTCACACTTGGGCTCAACTAGCCCTAGCACCCCACATGAAGGCCGGTTGGGTCCACGACCCACAAGTGGCCCTAACGACTCTGAAACTCAGAGTTCACATGTGTCCTTAATGACTCTGTAAGGACACTCCCACACAGAGTTTAAAGCCTGTGTAAGAGCCACAAGATAAGAGAATTTAAATTAATTTAAAATATGATGCATAATTTATAATTCCATGTTATTTCATGTGCATACCAGGGAAACAATGTTAAAAGATTTAAAAACAAACTCATGTTGGTTAATATCATTTATGCTCCCTCCTTGATAAAACTTGCATATTAGACCTTTATTTTGGTGAGTCATGTGCGCAGTTGACTGATGCTTGGAGCGGCGGCAGGCACGGGAGCATATAGTTTTTCTACTGTGTGACGGACTGTAATTTGATTTTTAGTTTTTCTTTATTAAACGTTTGAACCATATTACATCTCCTGTCATTTGCGTCAGACTGAAGTTACTGTGCCTACAGCTCGGGAAGTGGGTTTTTGACGTCCAGAAGGAACGCCACTACAGCCTGTAACTCTCCCCTCCAGTTAGTTAGAACTGAAGAAGCCTCTTGGATGAGAGGTGAAACGAATTCAAGAAACTGAAACAAGTCCAGTTGCCTACGATACAGCAGTTAGAAGATGTGGGTTACTATTTCAAACTCACCATTATTACATGATGAATTCACAATACAAGTCCTGCTGACCAGACTATAACCCTCTTTGCATTTGGTGCAAGTTGTTCCAGGGCCACTGCAGTTCAGACAGTTTTCCTCACACCTGGAGAGACAAAAAAAACAAAACAACACAAAAAATAGAAATAGAGCTGCATTAGGGGAATCAAGCAGCAAAATTATCATTACCTTTACTTTGAAATAAAATTACAGCTGTTGGGACCCACAGATGAAGTTGTTCATTGTGTATTTCAAAATGGACTCTAAACTGAACTCAGTTTCCCAGAATTCCCCAGTCTTCACACCTAGGTGCAAATTCAGCTTTGAGCTACTACTGGTCAGGGTGACAGACCCCCCTCTGACCAGATAGTCAGAACTCCAGCTCCTTCCTTTGTTCTCTCTCTCTTCTCCACCTCTCTCCCCACGGGAATGCCTGCCCTCAAGTTCTCTTCTCCTGGATTCTTCTGGGCCTAACAGCTGCTGAGAGCTGCAAGCTACATATCCAGCAGGCCCAAAGAACTTTTCCTCACAGCAGCGACACGAGGTCCTGCTAGTATTCCAGATCAGTTAGCACCAGCAACTGCGATGCAAAGCTTGCCAGCTAACTCCACAATCCGAGGAATACAAGCAGGTTAGCATTGAGCTGCTGTCCCTGCAAAGGAAAGGAGCGACCAGTTTCCTCCACCTGCTGTCTTTTATCAGACTTTTTAGTACATGTTAGTTAGATTGTGTGTTTTCATCTTTGTGTTAAATAAAAGACAACCTTCATGCTGTCTATTTAATAGTGCACAAGAGTGAATGTTGCCAACCTCTACTCTGTCAAGTACTCCAAAACCTTTCGACCATTACTAGCTGTTATGGTAATTATTGTTGTAGTTATTAAGTTAATTATTAATCAGTCACAAACTAACAATTTAGTACTTTTTTATGAGACTGATTTGGTGAATTGGCTATCTTTTCCCTTCTTCAAGGGTGGTGCCCCGAGGTGATCTAATGTAAATTGGATCGTATTATTTATCATAATTAATAATTATCCCTGATAATCAGTAATTATTATTGATAGCCTAATTTAACCCAAAACTCCCTATTAATGTTGCATTACACAGAACTACACAGCTGAAGCTGATATGGTTCCTTCTGCCTCTGCACCAGAAAATGTCAGCATAAGTCTAATGTAACTGATAAAAGAACGAGCTAGGATTGAGATTTTACAGCAGTTTGAATTATTAAAAATGAGAAACATCACAAATGAGAAACATCACTGACTGACTGACTACTTGGATATTTACTGGCAGCACTGATATTAAAGAAAAGCATTTTCAAGTAATGCAGAGATGAACCAGGGATATTTGTCAGACTGAATCACACACCTGTGACACATCTTATGAGGGACTCCTGCTGCCTCTCCAGAGTAGTAGCCAGGAGTACATGTCTGCACACACCTCCATTCCTGCTGCAGGTGGCCTTCAGCACACTGGATACACTCCTCCTTACCTGGCCCTGGGAAGCCAACATGAAACTCAGTGTCATGCAAGATGAAATACTCCAGGTCACTTTCACAACCCATTATCAGAAGCACACAAGCACTTTTGGAAAGACCAAAATATATTGACTCCTATACCTGAATGTTTTCAACTTTATGTGCTATGCCACAGGTCTTGTTTACCCCAGGTGTCCAAATCAGCATCTACCTTATAGCTGAGAGGTTTTGTTTCTGCTGCTGCTGTGAAGGCACTGTAAAAACTGCATATACCTGACAAACACACTGACCTGTACACGTCCTACAAGAGGAATGGCATGAGCTGCATGTCATCTCTTCCAGATTGAAGAAGGTTCCAGTGGTGCATTCAGGAACACAAGTGATCCCAGCCAGACTATAATCAAAACCCCACAACTGAATTACAATACATAGTTTTAAAACAAAGTTGAAATATAAATGGCAGTCTAATGCTCAGGACACACTGCCTCTTGCTTTTCATTTTGGCACCTATGTTAAAAGGTTAGAGCAGCTACAGCAGAGCATCATCTAGAGATTCCCGTCTCACCTACTTTCTGTGAGACGCACGTGATTCTCAGAAAAAATAGACAGTGTAAATGCTCTGTGGATAGTCATATTGACATCATACCAGCAACATTATACCTTCACTACATATTTATGTCTATATGTGGACACCGCACATGTGTTAGCCGCAGCAGCTCAGCAGGGTAGCCGTCACACTCAGGTAGAGCCAAGCAGTGTGTCCCGAGTGTGACTGGTTTACATACCTATAGCCTTCTTTGCAGGCAGTGCATCTGTCTGCATACCCCAGGCATCTCATACAAGTTTCATGACACTTCACACACTGTCTCTGATCTGGCAAAACAGAATACACAAGCATTCATATAGTGATGAAAATAACAAAATTAGGTGTCCTGGATTTTCTTTACAATTTACATGTATTTATGTAAAAAAAAAAAAAATACTACACACTATATGAGTTTAATAAAAAAAAAAAAAAATACTACACACTATATGAGTTTAATAAATAAAAGGATTATGACTGCTATTGTCATAGTTGTGTTAAAAACGTTGTAAGCTGAAGTAGTGACCCTAGTGTAAGCTGGAGTAAGTCTAAAGATGTGTTTGCGCTACATGGTACGTCTTGGCTGTAAACGACTCAACTCACTTGCTTTACTAGGTAAACTTCTCAATTTAGTATTTAACCGCAGATAGTACACCCTTAACATAGGAGGATTCTTAGCTGATTGTCATAGCGATGCTGCATGAAACTGCCTTGACATCATCTTCAGGCCTGCCATGTGTCTTGTCCGTGCTGGGACAAGATAATCTTGTAATAAATGTAATGTAATCTAATGTAGTAAACCTTCTTCCCCATCTTTTTCTGGCGCATTGCTACAGTTCTTGGAACATTACCACCACTGACAGGGGGATAGTAGTAAGTATGATGCCTAAAACAAAACATGGATGCACTAATAAAAACATTGCTTCATAGCGTAACCTATGGTAAAAAAAAAATCCGGAAAAAAAGTCAAATCATTTTTAAAAAACACAATTATAAAAAGATAATCAGTGTTTTCCAAAAGAGAATGCAATACAGAAAGTTTCATTTGAAATGTGGCATACAACATTGACCACAACAATAATTGCCATTTCTATTTCTACTGCTACACTGATTTTTGGAATATGGTAAGCACACCAACTCTGAATCAACAAACCAGCAGTGGGCCTCAAGACAATTTAATACCGGGCCTCAAGGAAATATAACCCCAACTGAAACTGCAAGCGGTGATCAACTGGTCCTCGCACCCCTGCGTGTGGCGGCGCGTGTGCCAGCTGTAGCCCAGCAGTTGGACTTCGTCCGTTCAACACACAAATATATCAAGAATAGTGCTCACCATGAAAATTTTATGTAAATCAAATGACGATTGTCACAGAAGGCTTACTTCCTTTGCCAGTAGGTGGCGTAATGACTATAGCTCCTAAGTGGCATGTAGTATTATAGGCGGGACTGTGATGAAATAGGTGAAATTGGGGAACATTGGACCATTTACAATAAAGTTATAACAACTTTGTGGTCGTAGTGAATAATGCCTTGATATGGCATTGGCATTCCAATGAGAACTCACAATCTTTAAAGTATACCATCGTCAAGGTCTTAAGGCATTTCTGACCAACTTTGGGCTGGATTTGGTCAACCTGCATGGAGGAATACATAAGAGTATAGAAAAATGTAATTTCTAGTTGACACTAGGTGGCGCTATGACTCTGAGTGAATATTGGCAAGTTAACATGTTCAGGACTCTTATCAAACATGTGAAGTTTGGGGGAGATTCAACAATGTATAATACAGTTACAACAACTTCCTGTTTCACAGCAGATCATCGATCTTCGTGCCACCACATCCATGCGAATACTCACAAGCTTCACAATATAGCATCATCAAGGGTTTTTTTTTAGTTTTTAGTTTATTTATTTAGCACACATTTAAATTCAATGGTGCATGGAGGGAACAAAGCCGATTGGCTTGTACATAAGTTCCACCCCATAACAAATTACAACAAGACAAATTTCTATGGCTAACAAATAAGCATAGAAAAAAAAGGAAATAAAGTGCATACATAATCAACGTTATATGAGCAAAATGAACAAAATTGAGAAAAAATGGAGAGATAAAGAGCAAAGTGATCAGCAACAAATAGAGACAATAGAAATAAGGTACAAAAAATTCATTACTTGAAGTCATAAAAAGAGTAAGGATGTGGGATATGGAGAGAGCGGGAAATTTAAGAGAAGTTGAGATGTATTTTTAGCTGCTTTTTAAAAAGTGAATAAGAAGAAATGGATCTTAGTGAAGGAGGTAGTCCATTCCAAAACATAGGACCTCTGTAGGTCATATTAAACTGATGGTGTGATGTGCGGGTGAAGGGTAAATATAAAGTAAGATTATTACTGTGTCTAGTGCGGTGAGAATGTACATTATGAGTGAAGGTAAAGAAATTTTGAAAAGTGACCGGGAGATCTTGGTTTCTGTAAATAAACTTGTAAATAAACAAACAAATCTGATAGTAATTCAGTTTGTGAATTGGTAGAAGAGAAAACTTTGTGAATAGTGGTGCTGATGGAGCATATCTGTTTGAATGTGAGATGAATCTTAAGAACCTCTTCTGAATAGTACATAATTTCTTAAGATGTGTAGGAGATGTAGCTGCCCAAACCATGTTACAGTAGTTCAAGTAAGGAAATAAAAAACTATAATATAACGTTAAATGGGCAGAAGGATGAATGAATGGGAACACTTTTCTTAATATGCCCATCATCTTTGTAAATCTTTTGCAAACAAGGTCTATGTGATTTGTCCAATCAAGTCTTTCGTCAACTAATATTCCCAAGAATTTGGTAGTTTTAACTTGGATGATTTCTGTTCCATTAATGTATAATTTGGCTTGCTCTTTGGGGTAAGACTTGTTAATGTTGCAAAAGATTACAAGGTTACATTTCTTCACATTGAGTGTTAATTTATTAAGATGAAACCATTTAGAAATAGAGGATAAATCATCGGTCACAGAATCAATCAAATAATTGAAATTATTATGAGTTGCTATAAGATTAGTGTCATCAGCAAATAATACGGGAAGAAAATGTTTACAAGATAAAGCTAAATCATTTATGTAAATCAAAAATAATAAAGGACCCAAAATAGAGCCTTGAGGCACCCCGTGTAAAATTCTAGACTTGGTAGAGGAGTGGCCATTAAATGTCACATATTGTTGTCTATTAGATAAATAATTTTTTGAACCAATCCAGGGGAATATCCTCCACACCGTATCTATTTAATTTGGCAATCAGAATACTGTGGTTGACAGTATCGAATGCCTTGCTTAAGTCAAGAAAGACCCCAAGGGCAAACTTTTTCTGGTCCATAGCAGTTGATATAATATTAGTTAACTGAAGTAATGCATGCTCTGTAGAATGTTTTTTACGAAATCCATACTGGTGATCATGTAAAATATTATTTTCTTGTAGGTGCCTCAATATTCTAAATATTATATATCTAAACTAATTTCTCCAGTAATTTAGAGATGCATGGCAGGATGGATATAGGTCGATAATTTCCAAAATTGTCAGTATCGCCCGTTTTAAAAATGGGGATAACTTTAGCAATTTTTAAATCATGGGGGATATTACCAGATTGCAGTGATAAGGAAAGAATGTGGGTTAAAGGAGAAACTAAATGATCAATGGTTTCTTTAATCAAAATGCTCTTTATACTATCGTGACCTGGGGCTGAGTTCTTTAATTCCAAGATGATATTATGGACCTCTTGTATAGTTGGAGGATCGAAGGTGTTAAAAGGAGGATATTGCCCCTTAATAAAACTACAGGGGTTCTCACCGGCATCCGAGAAACCCGATGCCAGGACGGAACCAACATTAACGAAAAAGTTGTTAAAGCCATTTGCTATTTCATCGGGGTTTGAAAAGGTCCCCACATTCCCACACATTAATGTTGGTGATGCAGCTGATAATTTTTTACGATTCAGCAAATGATTAATAAGGTTCCAGGTTGACTTGATGTCATTAGAGGCCTGGATGAATTTATCTGCATAATACTTTTTTTTTGTTTTTCTTAGAACAGCTGTAAATTTATTTTTATATTTCTTATAGGTTTCAATATTCAGAGGGGTGGGATTAGTAATGGTTTTCCTATAAAGTTTGGTTTTTTTACGGGAACGTTTCTTTAGATCTTCAGTAATCCATGGTTTCCCTTTAGAAGAATTAGTCTTAGATTTAGGGCTGATCAAGGGAAAAGATGCTTCTAAAGCAGAATTAATAAATACTAAGAATAAATTATAAGCTGCACCAACATCTTTTAACCTGAGAATCTCATCCCAAGAGAGGTGACTGATGGCTGTTTTGAAAGATTCCAAATTATTTCTAGTGAATTTGCGAAGTTTAGTTTGGACACATGTAGAATTAATAAGATTGGGAGGATCAATCGCATATACAATCTGGAATACCGGGAGATGATCAGATATATCACGAAATAGGCCGGAGTTGACTTCATAGTCCAGAGAGTTGAAAAGAATATTATCGATTAATGAGGCTGAAGATTTAGTGATTCGAGTTGGCTTTGTAATTAAGGGGAAAAAAATTTCGGAGTAAAGTGTATTTAGAAAGTCAGTTGTGGATATCTGATCATCTTTAAGCAGATTGATGTTAAAATCCCCCAATAAGGCACACAATTTATTTTCCTTGTTTATATTTTCTAAGGTAGAATATAGTGCGTCATTAAACGTAATTATATCTGAGTCGGGGGGTCTATAAATACATCCGACTGTAACGTTTTTTCTACCAAGTGCAATATCTATAAATACAGATTCCACATGCGTCGTAGCAAAGTCAGCAGACAGATCTTTTCTACTGATGAAATTATAAGCATTCGACACATACAGTGACACTCCTCCTCCTGTTCTATTATTTCTGCAGGAGTGAGATGAGTTATAATTTGATAACGGAAAAAGACTGAGAAGATCGTCAGTTAACCATGTTTCAGAAAAAGGTCTTCAGTATTTTCTCACCATGTTTGAAACAGATCTGGTCATCTAGGAGTACATCATTGTTTGTAATTTCCTGCTTCCAAATGGGGGCGCTACGGTTTCAACTGAATGACGGTTACCAAACGTGAAGTTTGGTGCAAATTCGACCATGTACAGTTGAGTTACAGCAACTTCCTGTTTTGTGGCTAATCATCAACATTTGCTGCGCCACCACAACCAATCCCTTCAACGAAAACTCAAGCTTTTAAAACATTTGCATCAAAAAGGTGTTAAGATTGCCCTGACAAAATTTGCAGTCGATCCGGTTAAAGCTGTAGGATGAGTTTGTAGTACAACACCTGCAAACCGCCAAAAATGAGCACTAAATTCAAAATGGCGGACTTCCTTTTGGGTTTAGATCATGGCACCAGAGACTTCTTTGTAGGTCTCGTTGTGATACATGTGTACAAAATAAGTGAAAGTAGCCCCAGGGAATTCATCAAAGGGGGCGCTAGCAAGCCATTTCACTACACCCATGACCGAAACCATAAAATACATACATTTCCACCAAGTTTGAATATTGCGTCAACTTTCATGAATTTTTGACTGTGTTTGACCCTCAAAATAGCAATTTAGAGAATAAAGATTCATCGCATTTCAAAAGGGTTTGGGCCCTAATAATATTCCCTATTACTCCCCTATAACAGGCTATTTGTGCTGTATTTATCCTTTACTTGGTGGGGTTGGTCATTGTTGTATCTTTCCCTTTACTCCCCATCTAGCCCACAGAGTGACTTTGAAAAAAGGCATGTTCATGGGACCTAACCCACCTACTGTGCTACTCTTTTTGCATGTGCTGTGTTTACAATATGTTTTTGAGGGACAGTGTTTTAGGAAGGGGAGATAAAAGTAGTAGTTTGTGTGTGTGCATGTATGGAACATCCAGACATTTGAATGATGCTGTCAATAACCACACACCAGTCCATCAGCCACTTGGCAAGAACACTGAAAATATACTGTATAAGATCATGGAAAGAAAGGGCAACCCCCGATCTACATGACTGCTACTGTACATATCATATATTTAAAGGTGCAATATGTAAGAATTTTAGTTTAGTTAAGATGAACTAAAATTATAAACAGAATGTGAAAAAATAACAGTTTTCATATGTGATTTCTGTATGTTGCAAGTATATATACTGAAATTAGCATGCTAACCAGCTAGCCCCAGACCGTCCCAGTCCAAAGCTCCCTTGCTAGCCATGTAAACACAAACGCTTCCCCGGTGTCCTGAGTTCACAGTCCGGACCGCTATAGCTGCCCTGCCAACTGAGTTAACTAGCTATTGGGTGCTACAATTAGCAGCAGTTAGCAGTGACTGTGGTCATTTACTGTCCCCTATTTGCTTTAAGCATCAATTCAACAGGTGGCCAATTCTTACATACTGCACCTCTAATAAAAGGTCAATTGTGTTTGGTCTACACTGTGGATGTGTTGACTTACTGTCATCAGCAAAGTAACCTGGGGGGCAGGTATCACTGCAGCTGGTGTTGAGTGTGTCAAGGTAAATTCCTCTTCGACAGGAGTGACAGTCGCCAGCTGATCGGCCAACACATCTCTCGCAGCCTTTATAACAGCGTCTACAGCGACGAGACGCTATGTCCTCGTAATGTCCCAGTGGACAGTGGCTCACACAGGTTCTAAAATCAAATGTGCAAAGATAGTTAGCTTACAGCTGAACATACATGTATTTTAAATATGTCTCAGAAACTGAGCTGGCCTTGGTGTCATCATCATCATCATTTCTTTATTCACATCAGTTAAAACCATGTACACCATACTCTTTTAAATCTGTAATAATCTTATGTGAAATGGGACACCCTAGGAAGCTTAAAAAGCTTATTAAGAGGGGCCGAGGCACAAAGTGAGGTGTAAGGATTTTTTAATTGGTTGAACCCCAGTAGGCTGAGCTTCACAACCAAAACATTTTTGAGCTCATAAGTGATAGAGCAGTAACAGTAAAACAGCAAGGGTATTGCTTCACATGGAGTTGACAGTGCTGCTCAACTTGCTTGTATTGCTTCACTGCTCGGAAATTCAGAAATGTAGTCTGAAGTATACTGGAGCACACAGTGAGTAAGTAAGTAAGTAAATTTAATTTATATAGCACTTTTCATAGATAAAATCACAAAGTGCTTTATACAAGGATAAAATGCAATAGCATACAGAGATCACAACAAAAAACACACAACGGCACAAATCCAGGTAGCTTCACAGAGGCCCCAGAACATCAACATCAGTAAAAAGCCTGTCTAAAAAGATAGGTTTTAAGTTAATTGTTCGGCGACTACCTTTTCTAGAAGTTTAGCCAGAAAAGGGAGCTTTGAAATGGGCCTAAAATTTACAGATCAGCAGGATCCAAGTTTGGTTTCTTTAATTTAGGTTTCACTGCTGCTTGTTTAAAGAAAACTGGGACAACACCAGTTTGGAGAGATTGATCTCTACAATGCAGGGGCCAATAGAGCCAAAAGTTTTAAGGAACAGTGATGTCGGGAGTATGTCCAGAGGGCTAGAGGACGGAGTCACGGTGGCAAGGAGCGCACTGATGTCTGACAGTGTGACCAAAGAAAACAAGGACCAGTCGCACCGGGGAGGCTGAATAGTGCAAGGGTTTGAAACAGTTAGAGGAATGTTGGCAGTGTCAGTTGTAGAGGAGACTGGGGCAGTGGGGACATTAGGGGATGTAATGGAGCTAATGGTATCAAACAGAAACTTGGGGTTTTTCTTATTAAGAGAGATAAGTTGGGCAAAATAAGCAGTTCTTATCGATGCTTTCCACGGCCACTCTGCCTTGCGGCAGCTTCTCCTATGATTTTGAATCCCTTCATTTATCCAAGGGCAGGGCTTCCTTAGAGAGGTGGATCTTGGTTTGATTGGAGCTACTTTATCAATAACAGACTTGCATCGAAGATTAAAACACTGTACCAGTGAATTCACATCATCATCATCATCATCATCACAGTCATCATCATCGTTTGAAGCAGGCTCAGCATCAAACAAGGAAATAAATTAAATAAATAAATAAATAAATAAAAATGTTTCTTTCCTTGAGCAATACATGATAGGTGCTTCTCAACGTATTCCATATCAAAGGAGACACAGCTGTGGTCACTGACAAGAGAATCCTACACATGTAGATTTTCAACAGTCAATCCATGTGAGAAGACAAGGTCCAGTGTATGTCCCTTAATGTGTGTGGGACCAGAGACATGCTGAACAAAGTTAAAAGACTCAGTGATATTTAAAAGCTCAGCAGCAGTGTTAGATGACTGATCGTCTATATGAATATTAAAATCACCAGTAATTAGAACCTTATCCATTGTGATAATAGAAGTTAAAAGTTCAGTGAAGTCAGATAGAATCCCACTAGCTAGGCCAGGAGGGCGATAAAATGCAGTAAAATGGGTTTTGTTAATTTATCTTAGTCACTTGAAGCTCAAACGAGGGGAAACAGTCAGAGTTCACCAACCTAATTTTGAGGCGGTTATGGAAGACAACTGCGAGGCCCCCGCCTTGTCCTGTAAGGGACAAGGGGTGTAGCAACAAAAGAGTATTCTGGGGGACACAGCTCCTTTAAGTGGATAAATTATCTGTGCCGCTGCCAAGTTTCAGACAGGAACAGGAAATCAAGATCTTTCTGGATGAGCAAGCCATACAGGACAAAGGATTTGTTTGCAATGGAGCGTGCATTGAGTAAGGCCATCTTGGACCGTGAAAGCACTGTGACATCACCGCCAGCTGACTGAGATCTGATGGCTGACAGACAGCTGACCCACGGAGCGATGACATGCCATGGGCAGAGGCTGCAGTAGACCGGGGAATACCAGGGTAGAGGCTGAGGGTCATTGTCCTCCTCGGTTGCTCGCAAGGAGATGGGACGCAGGTAGCTCATGGGTTCCGCCCGACTGTACACGGGATGGACTGTACCCGCCTTCTCCACCTCAGCCACACCTGGACGCCGGCCCTGGATCCGCGTTTCCGCAGTCTTCTCCGGAGTGGAGGTAGCAACAGCCCTCCAAGTGATAGGTCAGCGTAGACAGACGGGGGAGATAAGAAGTTGTAGCCCCAATTTGCACTGAACTCTTCCATAGAGTTCCTGATTTGTAGTAGCATGGTCTGATCATAGCACAGGCTGGAAGTGCAGGTTGATAGGACTTGTGAAAGTGTCAGGACAAAAATTAATGTAAAGAGACGAGACGCCGAGGCAACGGCCGTGCCAGTCACAGGCACCATGCTGCTCTACTCAACAGATTTAAAGGTTAAGGGTTCAAGTTCATTAATTGATCATTTTACTACACCAGAGTTGTAAACAGAAATTTCTGTTCGAGTCCCTTTATGCCACATAAGAAAAAAACAAACTACTTTATGCAGTGGAGTGTGGAGGATGAATTAAAGAGTCTCACAGCTGAGGAATGAAGCTGCTCCATACTCTGGTGGTATGGCAGCAGATACTTCTGTATCTTTTGTCAGATGGCAGCAGGGTGAACAGACTTTGGCTCGAGTGGGTGTTGTCTATTTGGATCCTTTGGGCTCTGTGCAGACATCTCACTTCACTGATGTCACTATTGGTGGTGATGTGCGATGACCACAATAGGTTCTCTGTTCTTTGTGAGTTTATTCCCAGGAACCTATACACACGTGGACAAAATTGTTGGTACCCTTCCGTTAAAGAAAGAAAGACCCACAATGTTCACTAAAATAACTTGAAACTGACCAAGTAATAATAAATAAAAAATGTATTGAAAATTAACTAATGAAAATCAGACATTGCTTTTGAATTGTGGTTCAACAGAATCATTTTAAAAAAACAGACTAATGAAGTGACTGTACAGTTTTTTCCCTTTTTTTCCTTCCTTTCCCTCCCTCCTCCCTCTATTTTGTACCCACATCCCTACCCTCCCCGTATTTCCCAAAGGAAAAGAAACAAAACAGAATACAGAACACATCAGGAGAAAATGAAAATAAATAAAAAGTAAAAAGGCAGCAACACATATTCACCGATATCAGTGGAGAATTTGCACATATATGTACATACATTGTACATACATGCCCATACATACACACATGCATACATGCATATACATACATATTTACATACTCATACATACACATAGTGTACATTTTATGTTAAGGTCTACCTAGCTACGTAAGGTACAGATTCATGGTTAAACTAAGCTAATCATTAGTCCCCTTTAGAAAATTTCTCCAAACTTGAAAGTAATGGAAACCAAAATTCTTGAAAAATATGACCACAATTATATTTTTCCAAGGTTTATCTTTCTAATGGTAAAAATACTAAAATCTGATCCATGACAACCTTAAAGGTTGGAGAGGAATCATCTTTCCAAAACAAGAGTACATCTATGTAATCATAATTAATATCCTGCATTTTTTCCTATCTAACTGAAAATTCAACATATCATTTAACAAATACAAACTGTGGCTTATATCAAATTTTATTTTCAAAACTGATTGTGTGAAGGAATGAACTGAGTTTCAGAAACGTACAAGTTCACATTCCCAAAACATATGCATAAATGTCCCATCCATCCTTTTACATCTAGGACATTTTTGTGCATTTTTGTGGGTGTTAGATACAGTTTATGGATTAATTTAAAATTAGATTCCTTAATTTTGTTGCTAGTGAATGGGAAATGTGTTCTTTCGCAGATATTTAACCAGGTATTTTCTTCAAAGACCATCCCTAGCTCCTTCTCCCATATCTTCATTAATACATCTGGAAAGATGACTGACCTCCTCTTGAGAGAGTATCATAAAATTCACTTGTCTTCCCCTTTATTGTCTCTGAGGACATTAACATATCTTCTATCTCAGATAGTCCAAACCGCAATTTGTTTACTTTAATAAGTGAATGAACAAGACTCAGAATTTGTAAATATTTAAAAAAGTCTCTGTTGGGAATGTTGTATTCAGATCTTAAGTCAATAAATTATTTTAATTGTGTGTTCAGTTTAAAAAAGTCTTTAAATTGTATTAAACCAGAGTTTGCCCATTCCCCTATGTTGATCGTTGTTTGAATGTTTAGATCTGGATTTTGATAAATAGGGGAGTTAATAGAGGTACAAGAGGTGATACCATATTTTTTCCTACAGTCTTTCCATGTTAACAGAGTATTAAGAACAGAGAAACATTTGTCCATTTTTTTTTATCTTTTCAAAGTGATTTATAAATAAGAGAGAAACCAGGGGCAGAGGTTTAAACAACTCTGCTTCAATCTGAACCCACAGGGACTCCTGTCTCCCCAATATCCATGATACCATGTTCCTTAACTGGGCTGCCCAAAAGTAATATTGCAGATTAGGGAGACCAAGACCTCCCATGGATTCCGGCTTCATGAGGGTCATTAGACTGATCCTAGGTTTCTTATTGCTCCAAATGAATATTGATTTCTCTGGATCTGTAATGTATAGAAGAATATCATCAGCATATAAGGAACTTTTATGTTCATAATTATTAATCTTTAAACCTTGAATGCTTGTGTTATCTCTTACACTTGCTGCCAGTGGTTTGATCACCATAGCAAAAACCAATGGCGACAAGGGACAGCCCTGCCTTGTCCCTCTGGTTAGGGAAAAGAAGTCAGAGCAGCTGCCATTGGTTATGACTGCAGCTTTAGGACAATTATAAATCATTTTAATCCATTCAGTAAAGTTAACACCCAAATAAAAATTTTGTAAAATGGAAAAAAAAAACCTCCCCTCAACCCTATCAAAAGCCTTCTCTGCATCTAAAGATAGAAGAAGGGAAGGCTCTTGCCGTTTATTGAAACAGTTATAACATTCAAAACTCTCCTTATATTGTCAGCAGCATATCTCCCCTTTACAAAACCCGACTGGTCTGGATTAATCAATTTAGGCAGAGCAGACTCCAGTCTTTTTGCTAATAATTTAGTGATGATCTTATAATCATGATCCAAGAGACTTATCTATCTAAGGTCTATATGATGAGCACTGCAGGGGGTCTTTACCACTTTTATGTAAAACACTAATATGTGCCAAGTTCATTGATTGAGGTAGTAATCTTTTGTAACAGAAATTATTCATCATTGCAATGAAAATCGGTTGAATTTCTGACCAGAATTCCTTTTAAAATTCAACTGAAAAACCATCTGGTCCTGGACTTTTATTTATGGGCATTGAGTTAATTGTAAGCAAGATTTCTGTTTCTGTAAATGGAGAGTTTAAGTGGTGTCGATCCTTCACAGAACAATCAAGCGATTTCTGTAGGTCTCAATGAGACTTCTGCACCTGTCGACAGGTATTTTGGCCCACTCCTCATGAGCAAACTGCTCCAGCTGTCTCAGGTTTGAAGGGTGCCTTCTCCAGACTGCATGTTTCAGCTCCTTCCGCAGATGTTCAATAGGATTTAGATCAGGGCTCATAGAAGGCCACTTCAGAATAGTCCAATGTTTTGTTCTTAGCCATTCTTGGGTGTTTTTATCTGTGTTTTTGGTCATTATCCTGTTGGAGGACCCATGACCTGCGACTGAGACCAAGCTTTCTGACACTGGGTAGCACATTTTGCTCCAAAATGCCTTGATAGTCTTGAGATTTCATTGTACCCTGCACAGATTCAAGACACCCTGTGCCAGATGCAGCAAAGCAGCCCCAGAACATAACTAACCCGCAGATTCCACCGGATACGTGTCCGCTGCGTTATGGCTGCGTTACGGCTCCGCCACGGCAGCGGAGTTGATTGGTTTCACTCTAGTCTATGTGTTAACTTCCACCAGGTCTGCTGCACTGCGTGTCTGCTGCGTCCCAGCTCCGGCAGTCCGCAGCCCTGCGGAGCAGATACGCAGGACTTCTATTCTGGCTGATGCCGCAGCACAACGCAGCAGTTCACCCGAATTCAGCACAGAGCAGACAGGAAAGAAGACACGAAGTCAGACACGAAGTCAGACACGAAACAACAACATGACATCCGGTTAATTTTCAAAACAAAACACTCCGTGTTGATTCCAGCACAAAAACCTCAAAAGAGAGACAAATACAACTAATCCTTCGGTCGGGACCACTTCGTGTTGTTGTGTTTATAACACATACGTATAACTGCGGTCGTGCGTGATTATATAATTATCACGGGAATTCCTCGGTTTTGTAACTCCAGCTGTTCGGCGGAGCTGTGCTGTGGCGGACTCAAAACGCAGCTGGTGGGGGTTGCCGGACGAGGACGACGGAGCAAAACTGTACCGGAGCCGTAACGCAGCGGACACATATCCAGTGGAATCTCAGGGTAAGCCTCCTCCATGTTTCACACTATGTACAGTGTTCTTTTCTTTGTCTGTGAACATAGAGCTGATGTGACTTGCCAAAAAGCTCCAGTTTTGTCTCATCTGTCCAAAGGACATTCTCCCAGAAGCTTTGTGGCTTGTCAATATGAATTTTGGCAAATTCCAGTCTCGCTTTTTTATGATTTGCTTTCAACAGTGGAGTCTTCCTTGGTCGTCTTCCATTTGGCTCAAACAGCGATGGATGGTGGGACCTGACACTGATGCACCTTGACCTTGGAGTTCACCTCTAATCTCTGGAAGTTGTTCTGGACTCTTTGGTTACCATTCGTATTATCCGTCTCTTCAATTTGTCATCAATTTTCCTCTTGCGGCCACGTCCAGGGAGGTTGGCTACAGTCCTGTGGACCTTAAACTTCTGAATAATATGTGTAACTGTAGTCACAGGAACGTGTAGCTGCTTGGAGAAGGTCTTACAAGCCTTTACCTTTAACATACTTGTCTATAATTTTCTTTCTAATCTCCTGAGACAACTCTCTCCTTAGCTTTCTGTGGTCCATGTTCAGTGTGGTACACACCATGATACCAAACAGCACAGTGACTACTTTTCACCCTTTAAATAGACAGACTGACTGATTACAAGTTTGAAGACACCTGTGATGCAAATTACAGGACACACCTTAGTTTAACATGTCCCTATGGTCAAATTATTTTCAATCTTTTCTAGGGCTACCATCAGTGTTGTCCAGGCCGGTTTCATTAGTTGTTTTTTAAAATGATTCTGTTGAACCACAATTCAAAAGCAATGTCTGATTTTCATTAGTTAATTTTCAGTAATTGTTTTATTTATTATTACTTTTGTCAGTTTCAAGTTATTTCAGTGGACATTGTTGGTACCCTTCTGTTAAAGAAAGAAAACCCACAATTTTGTCCACGCGTGTAACTGTTCACCTGCTTCACCTCAGCTCCACTGATGTAGACAGGGGTGTGTCTTTGCCTCTTTTTTTCTAAAATCAACTATCAGCTCCTTGGTTTTGCTGACAGTAGATTGGTCTCTGTGCAAAACTCTGCAAAATTGTTGATTTCCTCCCGATATCAACACTCATTATTGTTTATATATGGCCGATGATGGTGGTGTCATCCTCATACTTCACAATAGAGATCTCCTGAGGTCTGGGAGTGCAGTCATGGGTGTACAGTGTGAAGTGTTGAGCACTAACATAGAGGAGGTGCGACTGCTAATCCAAACTCTCTGGTGTCTGCTTTTGAGGAAGTCCAGTGTCCAGTTGCAGAGTGTTTTACTGAAGCCCAGAGTGTTTAGTTTTCCAATCCGTTTAATGGCGAGATTGTGTTGAATGCTGAGCTGCAGTCAACAAACAGCATCCTGATGTAGCTCTTCTTATTCTCCAGGTGTGTGAAGACTGAGTGAAGGGCAGTAGATATGACATCCTCTGTGGATCTGTTGGTTCTGAAAGCATACTGTTGAGGGTCCAGGCTGGCAGGGATGTTATCTCTGATGTGCTGGAGAACCAGTTTCTCAAAGCACTTCATCAGGATGGAGGTGAGAACCCTGGGGCGGTAGTCATTAAGACTAGACACAGAAAACTTTTTAGGTACAGGGACAATGATGGCTGTCTTGAGGCAAATGGGAACAGTCTCCTGTGGTTACTGACAGTGGCTGGTCCTCTGGAGGTTGAGTAGACTTTACAGGGGACTCTTTGTTGAGAAAATTAAAGCAAACATAAAAATCGTTGCGTCCATCTTATAATGTGGCCTCACACATAATTGGGGCACTCCTGCTTTTGTGCTGTTGGTGTTGAGGTCCCTCTCCAGTCTCTGCTGATGTCTCCTCTTTGCCTCCTTGATAACAGCTTTCAGTCTTGCTTTGGCAGTGCTTCCTTGTCATCAGACCAAAAGGCAACTTTTTTGGCTCTGGATAGGGCCCTCATCTCTCCACTATCCAGGCCTTCTGGTTGGGGAATGATCTTACTGTCTTTGTGATCACCACGTCATAAAGACATTTGCTGATATATGATGTCACTGTTTGTTGTTAGGCAACAAACTGACACCATCAGAGACGAACTATACAGAGACACCCATCATCTTATATAACCTCCCCTAATTAAGAGCTAATTCAGTGCAGGCTGGAATAAAGGGGAGGAGGCGATCAACTGCATGTAGGCAAGGTTCACAATAAGATGCTGTTAACCCTGCCCACATGCAAACTTGTAGAATTATTATGGCTAATCATCAAAGTAAAATTCACTCAAAATTAAATGATTAATTGTATTAACTATAGATTACATATAATTACTTTCCACTGTATCATGTCTGGTTCTGTTTCCTTCTATCAACTCTTACCTGTCACTTTTCATGCTGCCTAAACTGAAATGGACACAGTTGAGGCAGTGGTCAGCATCTGGTCCATCACAGCCCTGGTTTCCACACTGACTGTGGCATGGTCCTTAATTAAACACCACATTGTTTATGATTAACACCACCGTCATCATCACCAGTAAAAACAGATTCTAAATCTCTGTCGCCAACAGTGTTGTTCCATTCATTATTCTATTGCATGTGACCAGATGAGTTTTACTCTTTTAGACCAGGAGACAAACAAATATTTAGTTTTAGTCTTACTAAAAGGTCAAAGAAATGTATTGCCGATTCGAAGACATTATTTATAACTGTAACAGCTGTCTCAATTCATAAATGTTCTTGTCTGTCTGTGGTTTAAATGAAAATGAAACAGTTTGAAAATGTATTGTTT
The DNA here is from genome assembly GCF_965226575.1 of Pagrus pagrus. Classification (NCBI taxonomy): domain Eukaryota; kingdom Metazoa; phylum Chordata; class Actinopteri; order Spariformes; family Sparidae; genus Pagrus; species Pagrus pagrus. The sequence goes on along the minus strand of NC_140185.1, from coordinate 2,137,119 downwards.
TTTAAAATATATATTGTTTCAAATTTTATTTTTTATTTTACAGAAAATAATTGTTCTACTCACATCTTACCAACCAACCTTCTTTGCACATCTATATAATATATGTGTTCAATGTATAATATCTTTTTCATGTGTTAACTCTTAATAAGTGTGAGTGCTGAAAATATTTTTATTAGATTTGATTGATTCTGTGTTGCAATTTTTTTTAAATAACAGCAATAGAATACATTTATTATATCAGTTTATATGTGAAAGTGTGATTCTCTCACCATTGTACTCATCTTCCTCTTTCTCCTCCATCTCTGGCTCCTCCAGGATCTCCTCTGGGGCTTGTATATCCAACATTGTTGAATGGGAGTGCAGACCACTGCTGGGATGGTAAGGGTTCTGAGATGTGCCATAGAGGATCAGTCTCCATTCTTTTAGATTGCCTGTGCCAAGCAACAACAATAATGTTGATATTTACTATGCTTTTCATAGTTTGCTCTGGATAATGACAGCTTCAGTTGTAAATCTAAATACAAATGTGTGCCTGAGCATGCATACATTTTTGAACCTTACCCAACACCTCAGGGTTGCGTAGCTTTGACAGTGAGTCAATAATCTCTAAAGTCCATGTGCCCTCTGCCCTCTCCCCCCAGAAGTGAACTGTCATGAACTCCCAGTTCCTGAAACCCTCGTTGGAACTGTCAAACAACCTGTAGACATAACAGTAAGGTGAAATAAGACCAACAGAAGTTAAGCTAAGAAGGTCAAATGTTAAGAGTGATTTATGTGTCATTATACAACACTGGGTTGCATACTGAAATTAAAGTGTGTGAACTCCTTTATGCTACACAAAAATAGATAGAACATACAGTTATTTATACACACATATACATTAAATGTTGTGGTGGAGACAGGTCTCTGTCAGACACAACAGTCTCTGATTTCCCATTGCTTGGCCAGCATGAGTCCCATTTGTCCATTTCATAGTCCTGTGACCAGAAATCAACCCGGAGCAGCCTTGAATCCAAGCTGGATTATTATGGCTCCAATCCTGGCTTTCTCCCCTCTCCTCCGAGGGCTGGTCTGGCCAGTCAAGTTGGATGGTCGAAAGATACCGTGGGCAGTGAACGTCTCAAGTCTGCTGCTCTTAATCCAAAACCAGTGCTCCTTTTTTCCACTACTGATGAATGTATTTCTGTCACACATAATTCTTATTTATAAATAATTTTATTATAAATAACAGCTAAGAAACTAACCTTGAAACGATAGTGCTGCTGAAAGAAATAAAAAGTGGTAAGTGTAGTTGGAAGCAAAATTAGGTCTTTTTGAAAACCTAGTGACACAGTGGCAGATAGTGGAAGCGAGGACAATGCTGACTGAAATAGTTGGCTAATGGCAGGCTTATACCCACAGTGTACATTCAGCGAGTAAGACAAATCAGCAGTGGACCCTTGAGGGAAAAGCGGAGCAGAGAGAAAAGGCAAGATATTGATTGATTGGTGAGGCCTTATTCAGACAGAATCAGGCGATGTGGCTACTAGCCACAGGTTGCGCGTCGGTGTTGGAGATGTAATGCTTCAAACTTTAACCCCCACCGATCCAGAAGGTGACACCTCAAAGTGGTTTGCCAACTTCCATTAAACAACGGAGGAGAAACTTCCATGTTGCTCTGCTAGTGTGTAGTCCTACCAGTCATTGTTTGTCCATTTTGACAATAGAAGAAAGCAGCCCATCCGGGTACTTTGCCCTCGTGTCATGCCCCCACCCCCTTTTGGGTGAAAACCGCTCTATTGGACTGGTGGTAAATGCAAATTCTGGGGTGTCTGCCAATTTAATAGCATAAAATAATACTACACTGGAAACATTACACAATACTCCCTTGTGTTTTTTGGTCATTCATGCTGCTTGCCCAACATGATGCCAGGTTGCATTTCTCCTAAATTGATTCAGTTTAGATTTTTTGGCCCCAGCCAAATTTGACCCAAATTCCCTATTAATGTTGAAAAAAGCATTACAGCAAACAGTTTAAAATCTCTTATGGTGTGTTCAGACTAAATGCAAGGCAAATCATTTGCATGTCTAGATTACACACAAAGTCAATGAAAAGATGCGAAAAGATGCAAATTTGCTTTTATTTGCTCTGAGCAGCATGAATGACACAAATTTGCGCAGTCACGTGAGTGAAAATATTGAACTCAAGCGTGGATTTCGCATGACGCTGTGTCATGCCTTTCAGTGTTGATATTCACACTGACATCATGACGTTGACTTCGCTGATGTCCAGACACTCATGAACAGCAGTGGAGGAGAGGATATTAATCAGTAATAGTGGCCGTGTGTGGACACCCAGAGCTGTACGATAATGCAGCTACTCATACTGGGACAGGACAAATAAGGAGCTGGCATGTAGGAAAGTGAACGAGGAAGTTGGATTACCTGGTAAGTTTTCGAAATACGTAAGTTTCAGCACAGCATAGCCCTGATCGATCCAAATTCCATTCAGGGAACAAACATTTTATAAGTTGTTTGCTTGCTATCTAGCTGACAGCCCTTTTGATCCATTTATTGCAGTCAGATCACAAGCAAAATCTCTTTGTTTTGGGTTCATAACAATGTGGTAAAACAGATTAATTCAGTCTACGTCTACTTGCTGGACACAGTTACTATTTATTGATTTTAATACACCTATTAAGAAACTCGAAGACGTATGGACAGGCGCTCCGCAGCTGAGAACTGGGCACCGGTCAGCCTCAGGCAGTGCTTGAAGCTCCAGACGCTGAAATTCACAGAGCTGGGTGCGAATACAAATGAATAACCCTGTGATCTAATTCATGCATGCAACGCGAGGTGAATATTTTCTTCGCGTTTGGTCTGAAGGCACCATTAGAGTTATAACAAAGCTTTTTTACTTTAGTACTCTACTTTTAGTATTAGGAGTTAGTTTTTAGGCAAAAACTGAGTATATATTTGTTGTTACTACATCACGGCCTGCAAGAATACAGCACGCTCGGTTTAGCAGAGAGTGGGGAGTGACGTTAATAAATTCCACATAGGTACATTGAAACATAACTTCTTCAAAATTTGACAGTGTTTCTTACAACAATGTTGCAGTGACTAGTGCAAACTATAAACTACAGCATGTGCATGGTCGGATACAACTGGGGAATTCTGTAGAACTGACCCTTTAATGAAAAGCCATGGTGGCCTTCAGATGCAGTCGGAACTGCCGAGTGCATTGGTTTGTACAGTGTAGCTCTCACCTCTTGGCTAGTAGTTGTGATCTTGTTCCAGACGAAGATATGAGGTTGATCTCCAGGTCTCCTCGTCGTGGGTGGACAATCAGGACCTTGACCACCACATGCTCCAAGTAAGCCACGTGCTGCTCAGGTTCTTCTGAACACCCAGAGGTGGTTATGCTGCTATTCAGACTTTGACCTGCATGGATATACCTGGGACAGCCATAAGCACAAGTATTATCTGATATATGATAACTGGCAGAATAGATTACTCTCCCACATTGTGCCTGAAAGATGCAATAAAGCACATGAGCAATGGGGGCAGTATGTCAGGATGTAAGTGAAGGACAGCAGCAGTCCCTGAACAAACTTCAACAACAATAGTAAGAAGATTTGAGAGGAATGCGCAGTCAAGACCTCTATGTTATTCCAGAGACCGTTTTGTGACAGGATCACACCAACGGCAACACACGTCAACATGTTCACATTCCAAATCATGACTACTCACTAGTCATTACTACATTATTACATAGGGCAATTATTACATTAATTCAGTGAATAGGTTGTGTAAGTAACATGTGTTACACAAGTGTGCAGTTGAAAGAGAGAGAGCAAGAGAGTGATTGGTTGATAAGCCTATAATTTATCTGGTTTATTAAAACCTGACTAGTATACATTTATTTGATCTACAAATAATTTAATGATTACATTTTTCTACTATCACTTGGTTATAGACTGCTTCATATAATTTTGTTATTATAATTCTATAAATTGTTTGATAACTTTGAATAATTCCTTCCTATTAGAACGATTGATACTGATACTCACTGTGTGATGGAGGCCGGTCTAATGTAGGAGCTAAATACACAACCACCCAGACCCTCCACTGTCCAGGTACTGATACAGTACACACACACACACCACCAACATCAACACACACACACACACACACACACACACACACCACCAACATCAACACACACACACACACACACACACCACCAACATCAACACACACACACACACACACACACACACACACACACAATAATTTCAACACAAACTTCCACAATCTTTCACAAACACACACACAGATCAAGTGTTCATTGTTTTCTACTATTTTCTTGATTTTACGAATTGTACCTTTTTGCTTTTGCTTTTTCTTTTTAATTTTACTGTAATCTCATTATTACTTAATGCTTTGGCAACACTGTCTCTGTTACATTCGTGCCGATGAGGCATATTGAATTGAATTGAATTGAACTGAATTGAATTGAGTGAGTTAGACACGGAGTATGATGTTAACAGTAACATTATAACTGTAAATGTAGCAGTGCAGTGTGTGTGCAGTTTATGCTGTTTGTTGATGAATAAATGCTACAACTCCTCAAGGCCCAAGTTAGGGGGGTTAGCCACAGCGATACTTTGACCCAGGCTCACTTAAGGTGGCCTGGCATTCAAGGTGATCAGCTTTTATCATTTGGGTCACAAACCCCTTCTCTGTCCTGATCTACAGAGAAAATAGGTTTTCCCTGTAGTATCAAAAATGGTTTCTCAAGGTATTATATCGAAGTAAGAAATACTTACACTATTCCACACACATTGAAAATGTTTCTTGAGCATGTTTATCCAGACGCAGGATCAAGGATGAAAAGAGTTCCTTAGATGAGTCAGAGGCTGAGCTGTCGGACACACTCCACAAACACTGACTTGTGCATATTATACTGCAAAAAAATGCAGCAGTCAAATTTGTGCACATAAAGTGGCACCACAGTGCCCTTGAAGTACAAGGATTTCCATGCTTTTTGGTTTGGTTTGTAAATTTGTATTTCAACTATATATTGTGATTCGTCTTTATGCAAGCATTGGCATAAATACAGTCATGTTTAGCTCCCTCTAGGAGCCTGTTCAGACCTTGTATTAACATCCATCCTGAGTGATTCAATCACAAGTGGACAGCTTTAAGCCCATCAGTTCATCAGTTCGGTTCTGACATTAACATGCATTTTGACATTCGTCTCGAGTGACCACTTGTGATCAGATCTTCACTTCTATATGCAAATAAACACTTACATTACTGGGACAAATGGACACAGTGTTTTTTACGTAAAGAAAGAAAGAGCTTAATGTATAACATTTGCAAATTTACAAGAAGGCCCAAATAATAAAGAACGTCATTAAGTAAATTTTTTTAGCCTAAACAGTCACTATACTATATTTGCCTGGAGGCACGCACCCGCGTGCACGCGAGTCTCCCCCACAGCCGCTTGCACTACGGAAGCCGCGCCAGACAAGATCAACGAGAACTCGCGGTAGATACACACCGGTATTTACATCCTGCTGTGAGTTTCAAAGTTTCAAATCACTAGTGCAGGCAGATCCCTCTTGTGTTTGTGTGTCACTTGGTCGCTCACAGCTGCACAGGTACATAGCTACATTGCAAAGTGCACAGAGGATGTCACTGTAATTAGGACTTTCACTGCACGTGGCAACCGAAAAAGCCTTCAGGGGGGGGGGATATGACTGCTCTCCGCTCAGCCAGGTCTGTGCTCTCAAAGGGAATCAAGGCTGTGAAAGGCATCTACGCAGAGAAAATCCAGGGACACCTCTGCGACACAGGAAACACCAGGCAGATGTGGCAGGGAGTCCAAGCGCTGACGGATTACAAGTCCAGGCAGGGGGTCAACGACGATGATGCTTCTCTTCCAGACAGGCTCAACAACTTCTCTGCACACTTTGAAGCACCAAACCCGACAACCAGAGGGTGGGCTGGTCCTTCTCTACCATTTATCGGGCCAGCCCTCACCATCAACGCAGCAGACACACACGGGCGCATGGCGTCTGTCCGACTTCCCAGTTTTCCGACCATACATTTCTTAATTTTTGCGTCCATTAGTCCGACTCTCTATTTCTCCGACTACCCAAAATTTCGACTTCCCATTTCTCCGACCATACATTTCTATATTTTTTCGTCCATTAGTCCGACATCCCATTTCCCCGACTTAAGTATGCCCAGTGTTACGACTCCCAGTAATTACGACAGTGTATTAGACCGACTAATCCGGCCCAGAAGCAGGATAGACTGAGATATCAACTTAATCTCCTGTATTTTGACGGCGCCACAGTGTAGTCAAAAGCGCGTGGGTCCTGCTCCTGTTCCTTTTATTTTTTAAGACATGTGCACAGATGTGATACAGTCAGTGAAAGCTTAATTAATAAACACAAAGTCTCGGCATCCGAAGGAGGAGAATCCTTGAACGGGAAGCAGACCGTGGTGGATTTCAATCACACACTCCAACCCCAAATGTTGCAACTTTAGAAAATGTTATCCAGGAAAAAAAAGACTTACAAACACGGACCAAAACGGCTCCATAATACGCACAAAAATCCAAAAGAAACTAAAGTTAAAAAAAAAAAAAATCTCTGCATGACATTTTGTTCAGTGAAATCCACAGACAAGACGGCTGCACAAGTGGGGCATCAGTTTATTTTGAAAAGTGCTGGGGACAATAACCATATAGGCTACTGGAGTTTGTTTTGAGGGGTGCTGGGTAGGCTACAGTTATGTTCCGTTAGTTTTAAGTTTTGTTAACACTAGAGGTGACCCCGAATCATGCACTGCGGAACCGGGGGGGGCATGGCCCGGGTAACTTTTGTGCTCTGATTATTTTATGAATAAAAGCAAGCTCAGCCTACCCGGGGTTACTTTAAACCGTGACTGTGAATCTCCTTCGCCTCGAGCCATGACCCAGAGCCGGTTCGGTCCAAAGTCGGAATTCTGGATGGTCAGATTTAGCCCTGGTCGGAATATAGAGATTATTTTGGTCGGAGCAATGCGCAGTCGGGCCAATGGGCCTATAAAAGTCGGATTAATGAGTAGTCGGAGAGATGGGCGGTCGGACTTTTGGGCCGTCGGACTGACTTATGCTCCCCGACACACACAGGGCCCTAACCAGGGTCAACCCTAGGAAGGCCCGGATAACATCCCGGGACGTGTGCTCAGAACCTGCACTGGTGAGCTAGCAGATGTCCTGACTGACATCTTCATCATCTCCCTCAGTCAGGCCATCGTCCCCAGATGCTTCAAAACATCCACTATAATACCAGTAGCAAAGAAATCAGTTGTATCCTGTCTGAACGACTACTGCCCCGTCGCACTGACACCAATTGGGATGAAGTGTTTTGAGCAGCTTGTCAAACCACACATCACAGCCAGCCTCCCTGCATCACATGACCCACACCAGTTTGCTTATCATCCCAACCACTCCACAGAGGATGCAATATCCACCACTTTGCACTCAGTCATCACCCATCTGGACCAGAAAGACACCTACGCCAGAATCCGGTACATTGGTTTCATCTCAGCATTTAATACCATCATCCCCCAGAGACTAATGGAGAAACTCCTCCTACTGGGCCTGAACACCGACACATGTCTCTGGATCCGGGACTTTCTGACGGAGAGACCCCAGTCTGTCGGAAATAACACTTCCTACTCATCACGCTGAGCACTGAATCTCCTCAAGGCTGTGTACTCAGTCCATTGTTTACACTGCTAACACACAAGTGTGCATCCAGACATGAGGGGAACCAGATCATCAAGTTTGCGGATGACACCACAGTGGTGGGACTCATTCATAGAAATGAGGAATCAATGTACAGAGAATAAGTTAAACACCTAGAGGGTTGGTGCAGAGAAAATAATCTGGTGCTCAATGCGGACAAAACGAAGGAGATGATTATCAACTTCCGGAGGTCACAGCCCGAGCATGCTCCTCTTAGCATCAGTGTCCGCACAGTGGAGAGGGTGGAGAACATCAAGTTCCTCGGAGTGCAGATCTCGCAGGACCTGAACTGGAATAAGAACACCTCAGGGATCACGAAACGTGCCCAGCAGAGACTGTACTGCCTGAGGAAGCTGAAACAAGCCATTCTCCCCATCAGCATCCTCAGGACCTTCTATAGTGGTGTGGTGGAGAGCATTCTGACATATTGTATCTCGACATGGTACTCCAGCTGCAGTATGTCAGACAAAAAAGCCCTGCAGAGAATAGTTAGAGGAGCTGAGAGGGTCATAGGAGTTTCCCTCACCTCTGTCCAAGAACTCTTCCTAAGGGACCCCTCCCACCCCTTCCACACATCCTTTGAACTGCTCCCATCAGGAAAACGGTTCCAGAGTCTAAAAGGCCGAACAAACAGACTAATCAACAGCTTCCTTCCACAAGCTGTTAGATTGCTGAACTGCTGATCTGGAGCATGCGCACTACTGCACTTCATGAGCCTTAGTCATAGTTTTAGTCTTTAGATTATTATAGTAATGTATTGTGTGTATTTATTGTGTTCGTGTTGTGGGATCCCAGAGAAACACAATCTCTTTTTGCTGCACTACTTTTGTAGGTACAGCTTAATGACAATAAATCTTTGATTGACTGATTGATTGATTGATTGATTGATTGAGTCACACACACACACACACACACACACACACACACACACTTTGGTATGAGTTTTGAAAAAAAAAACTAAATAAGGAACAAGTCATCTTTGTAGTGGAAGCATTAAAAGTGACACTGCATCATGCATCTCAAACTTTCACTGTGTAACAGTAGCTTAGTAAAGTGACTGTGTGTGTCACCACCAGAGGTGGACAGAGTACACAACTTCACTACTTGAGTAAAAGTACAGATACTCCTTGTCAAATATTACTCCAATACAAGTAAAAGTAGCTTAGTCAAAATATTACTTAAGTAAAAGTACTAAAGTATTTGTTTAAAAAATTAATTAAGTAAAAGTATTTTAAAAATATCTCAGGAAATACAGGAAAGGAAAGTAGCTTAATGTCATTATACAATACACTGATGCGATTCTGCTACAGACAGTTTATAGCTCAAAAATAAGCAAATAAAGGCAAGAAGCCTCAGAACACAGACTCAGCTGCGTTCATCAACACATGAAATATATTGCAGACAGCTGCGGTCAGTTCAGTATATTTTTGCATCTGACATCCATGCTTTCTCTACATAAAAAGATGTAGATGCAGGCACTACAAGAACTGATATTGACATTTACAGATAAACAACTTATTGGCTAGTTTACTTTACTTATATCATACATCACAGCCAAAAATGAGCCGGATAACCCACGTCAAAGACAGCCGCACCTCACTAACGCGCGCACATCCACACTCTCGCTCTCTCTCTCTCTCTCTCTCTCTCACACACACACACACACACACACACACACTCTCTCTCTCTCTCTCTCTCTCTCTCTCTCACACACACACAGACACACACACACACACACACACACACACACTCTCTCTCTCTTTCACAAACATTAAGCTAGCTAACGTTAGTAGCTACTTTACATACCGCGACGTGCTTTCTCAGGTTGGAAGACGAGTCTTTGTGGTCCGTGATATAATTGGTCCGCGGTAAGAACAACCAACATTTAAACTGAAACGAATCAGTTTTTGTGACAAAAATCTCAAACATGGGTTTGAGATAAGGCCACGGGTGCTCATGACGTAGTACAGGTACGGCAATACGACTAAGACAAACCATACGCGAATCAGTAGAAACAGTTTATTTTCTCTGAATTTTGCAAAAAAAAAATCATCAGCTGACGTAAGATCAAAAGTAGCGAGTAACGAGAGCATCAATAGAAATGTAGCGGAGTAAAAGTACAATATTTGTCCTTCAAATGTAGTGGAGTGAAAGTAAAAGTATCCCCCCAAAATAATACTCAAGTAAAGTACTGATACTCAAAAACTGTACTTAAGTACAGTACTCAAGTAAATTTACTTCGTTACTGTCCACCACTGGTCACCACACACACAGCATCTTAACTTGATCAGCTTCATACTGTCAGAAGTTAATATATTTAGACACACAACACACTGTGGTCTCTCTTCATTATCTACTGTTGTACTGGTGAAGCTGAGGGTGAGATATGCCTTGTCATATTTTCCTTGCCTTTGTTTTGGCTTTGTTTAATAGCCTGTTTTAACTCTCTCAGTCAGCTACATACCACACACCCACCTGCAGTTCACCTCACCTAGTGTGTCGCTCAGGCATCTGACTGCAGGTGTGCTGAGGAGGAACAGTCCTCCACTTTGTAGCCTCCAGCACCATGGCCTCTGCATCCACCAGGCCAAAACCATACAGGTGGCTGACTGTAAAAGAGACATACATTAAGTTAAGTCATGTCAGTTACAAAGCAAGGATCAACGTGAAGAGAGTAATTATGCTTGTATTATTATCTAAGGCTTCAGTGTTTTTGAAAGATAAAACAGGCAATATTAGTATTAGAAGAAGAATGAAGTGTGCCTCTATGTCCAACAGCATTGGTCCTCCAGTCATCAGCTTTCAGATGGGCTGGTCTGGATGTTTTCACAAGAAGATGTTGTACATCCCTCCATGTCAGCAAAAGGCTGCAGAGAACAAAGACAATGCTAGTCTCATTTGGCCAAACAGAGCGACTAATTACCTTTATCTTCGTTAGCTCTATTTGGCATTTTACTCTTATGACAACTCAATTAAATGTATTTTATTCCACCATGTTTGCTGAGATGACCATGTTTTTGGCAGATCCTCCACAAGTCAACTTCAGCATTTGAAAACATTCAGACATAAGGGCACAAAGATACAGGAAGAGGCAACTCACAACTGATTGTAAATGTCTATATTTTTCTTTTGGTCAGCAAATCCCATGGAAAGACCCAAACCAACTATGAATGTATCATACTGACAACATTGTGTGGATTTCCTGAAATATCTCTCCATTGTTGTCAATTACAAACACATCAATGCATTGTCCTAGAGCACCAAATGTCTATGAATCTGCAGCTGAAAATAGTCCCTGAAAATTTTAATCTGACTAAATACAACAGTGGATATTAATGTAAAGGAAACTATTTGTGAGCCGTTTTACAGATAATGGGATGATGTGACATGTTGCAGAGAAAGGTCATCATTTCCAGTAAGTAAACTGAAAAAATACTGTTCCCACAAGAATCTTTACTCTATCTTACTCACAACAACAACAACAACAACTGCAAAGACAGACAGACAGATGTTTTGGATTGACAGGCTTAATACTCCCCCCTACAGGCCTTAGTTTTATTTGAAACCTTTTTAGAATTATGTTTGTGTGTTGATGCATGATGCAGTGGCTGCATTTTTATATCCCTGCTGCTTATTCTACATTATACGTTGTTAGAATTACAGCCTAAAAAAAGAATTACCCCTTTAAAGGTGTTAATTGTAAGAGGATCAAGGGGGTAAAATGAACATGGGGTCAGGGTAAATTGAGCCACCATTAAATACTGATATATAAATATGGCACTGGATTGTTTCAAAAGCACTGGAGAAATCACAAAACAAGAGCCACACAGTACTGTCTGCTAGCACTAGGGCCTATTATTCACTGTACAAAGGCAACACGTTGTCCAAATGAACTCTTCAGCCCCAACAGAATCTCATTTGAAACACAAGTGTTTTTCGGGGGGATTTGTTATTTTCATGAAATATGTAACGTTAGCCAGCTTAGCTACTTTTGTAGCTTGTATTAGCCCAACGCTAACGGTCTCCTCTGCCCTGCTGACGGACTGTCTGATGCGCGTTCAAGTTTGTGGGGGCGGGGCTTTGGACGGAGCACTGACGGGAGGGGGAGAAGGGGGTGGAGCTTAGACGAGGTGCCACTTTCAAATCTTGCTAGCTCTCCAACATTACCAACTATACCTTTAAGTGGTAGAAAAACGGTTAATAGGATGAATGGTGATGTCTCTGCAGCCTGAGGAGGGTCGCGCTGGCAGAAATCGCACTGTTTAACTTCCTAGAGCGGGTAGGAACCTATCCGACGTAAAGACGTCTAGTGCGACCTGCTTTACGGCATACGTCACACATTTATTCGTCAGTGGATTTAGCCAGCAGCTACTGGGATTTTTTGTAAACCAACGCCATGGCCGAGCCAGTTAAAAAAGCCAAGAAGGTATTGTATGAGGAGGCGAAGAAAAGAAAAAGAGAAAGTGATAGAACAGAGCCTGGACACCTAAATATTGGACCAGCTTACACTCGGTGGCGCGAGCTGAAATGGGTTTCAAGACTGATGGCGACCTAACCTGGATGCTACTGGATTTGTAAGTCATATATACATATTTATTATCTTACCGACTTTTACTTTGAGTTGATTTGTTGTTATGTGGTGTTCATTGGGGCTCTATTTGTCCACAGTTTATAACCGTAATAAAGCCGGGAGATAAGCTAATGCTGTCCGTTTCGATAGCTTGCTCGTTTTCATGTAGTGACTGTAAACGATGACTAACTTACTAAAACACTATGAACGTCTTGTCCTGAAAAGTTCTATTGAAAGCTATTGTTGTTATCGGTAAGGTTAGCATGCTACTTACTGTTGTCATACCGAGTTGGTTGTAGTTATTACACCAAACACAATGTCACAACTTGCGATTGTATTTAGTAACTCCAGAAAACATTATATTTTCAGATGTTACCAAACACATTCACGCCCAAGCGTTGTGTTTTGGAAGTAACTTAGTCGGTGCAATCACTATAACCAACTCGGTATGAGAATAATTCTAGCATGCTAATGTGCTGTGCAGCCTTTATGCTAACAAACGACCAGCTGCTATCTCTGAATCTAGCTTGTTGTTGGCACTCGAGTGAGGTTTTTTCAGACGATTTCGTGATTCGCCGGCTCCGTCAACAAATTCACATGTATTCATTTCGTGTATTCATTTTCCCCAGGAATGCTCATACAGCGACAGTATTTACGACACTGGTAACAGATAATTGTGCTTCTCAACCAGCTGGGGGTAGTAATGAGTCCAAACTACTTAGTGTTGCTTTAATAGTCCTTCAAGTTTGAAGACCATTTATAAAAATATCTAGGCAGGGCCTGAAATGAGCTAGCAATGTAAGGATCACTTTCAAGATGTGCCAATGTCGACTCACTACTAACAAACTTGGATATAGGACTGTAGGTGGATACAAATGTAGGACCCCATGCCCACATCAAGCCATTTTCAAGAAAACAAGGACACAGATTGCCTCAAGTCATTGCTTTTCTTGTAAGGACAGTCCCTGTTAAGTAGATAATACTTGAGGATAAGAGGATATTTGTGCCAATATTATTATTCTTTAACACCTTGACCAAAAGCACAGCAACCCAAGAACTTGGTATGTTATCTAGACCATAAGTGGAAAAATTCCCACAGATATATCAGTCACAGCTCATGTTGAGAGTATATTTCATTAGAGTATGAACGACTTGAGTGTAGAAACTGCTCTACTTAGCCCCATGGGTAAAGCAAAAAAAATGTAAAAATGGTAGCATTATTTTCCCCTGAGAGCGGATCACAAAAACATTTTCTTTTCTTTTCTTTTTTTTTTTTTTTACATTAATAGATGTCTAAAATAACAACAGTATTATTAGGACAGAAACTTTGAATTTTCAGTACCAAATTGGGGAAATACCCTGGCAACAAAAATCTGAAATAGTTAAACAATGATATTTTTGGCTGCGTAACTATGCAGTATCTACACAGATTTTCTTGCCAAAGCACCCTCAGGTTGGATGTCAGCAGAAGACCTAGACAGGTGTACAGAAGACAGATGGTGAAGGATAGGGGAGCATGGTTGTGACAGAGTAATAAAAATTAGACTGACTTAGCCTCCAGGGCAAGAGCTATGATTCCAGCCACAATGGGAGCAGAGACAGAAGTGCCAGTATGACCATCAGTGCAGCACTGCCGGAGGTCAGTGGTTACCTGCAAGGGATCACAAACACAGTATGATTCAGTGCATCATATGGGATGTATAGATTTCCTCTTATTATTAATTCAGTATTTCATTGGTTGTCTCATGAAAGAACCGTTCATATGACAGCATACTGATCAGACTATACAGTACATTACACATGCATACACATGTTCAAACAGAGTTAATCACAAAATGGTATATCATAGAGAAAATCAGTGAAGATGAAGGAGTTCCCTTCTGAACCCATCCTCTCCTGTTCTCAGTCAATAATCTTGTAGATAATTTCAGTGGTAAAATTACAAATGTTATTGATGCCGTATCCCAAACTAAGCTAAAGGTTGTCTCTGGAACTGTGGAGAGTGTCACAAAGCTCACAGATGGTCTGAACAAGTCCGCTTTTGCAGAGTCAAAATTGATCACAAAGAAGCAGCATTCAGATCTGAACAAACTCAGGCTTCATTAGACTTTTATATTTGCCAGGAATTCAATTTTAGACAATTTATTCCTATCTTGCGCTGCACTATAATTTTTCTTCTCCTGTTTATCATGTCTTATTCTATTTCAGTTTATAATTTATTAAACTTTAAGTCCTCAAGTTCATGTGGTCTCTTTATATTGTTTTTTATGTACCATGTCTTAATGACTTTTATGTCCTGCATAAAGACCATTGGATTGTCCCATTGTTTAGGTGCTATATAAAAACAACTTGCCTATGCATTTGAATTATGTTATCATTATTAATTTCTATAAGTCAGAGTCTCAGACCTGGTGTTATTGGCAGGGTGGCTAGGTCTCTCCAGCAGGTTGCTTGTCACATATCTACACTGATAAGGTCTCTGTAAGGTAACTCACAGGAAGGGCCACATATTTGTGCCATCTACTGAGTTGCCATTGTGGCAGCTTGGTTGGGGTGGTGTGCAAGCTAGCATAGATATTCACCTGGGCCTGGACTGGTGCCCACAGACCTTGACTCACCAGACCTCTGGGTATTCTTGTTCCACAAAACACAGTACAAACAATTCATGTAAAAGAGAGAATCAATCCATTTTCTAATCCAATCAGTTTTAAAATACTAACTGGCCAGTCTTTTGTTTTTTAACGCTTTTATGTGGAACATGTCTTTGGATTTTAATGTAGTGGAAGATACTTTTGGAGAAGAAGGTGGGAAAATCATGTGTTGATGTGGTGATGTTAATGGTTGGTTTAGTTGTGTACCAGAATCAAGGCATCATTTAATTTAATTCTCTGATAAGAATCACTCACGTTCATGTTGATGAGTCCAATTTGGACAGCTGATAAATATTCTACTGCTGACGGGTTGCTTCATCTTAAAAAATGTGTCCATGAAATAAAATCTCTTTGTTACAAAACAACAGCAATTGTATCAAGCTGCAAGTATTCAGGGTGGGGTTATGACAGCCTTAAAGGAGTGAGTTGCTTTATAAAGATTGTATCTTTTTAAGTTAAAATACATTAAATAAGATATTGCGGTCTTTTCAAATTCTCACATTGCTTGTGTCTCAACATTTTGGAGAATTATTAGTAGCTCTAGACTGACATAGCCTGCAGGGGAGGAAGGTAAGGGGTTATTTTTGTGAAACTGTCTTATCTATATTAATCTAATCCTGAAAACTAGAGTTACATTTTAATGTCACAGTGTTATTCAGTCTGATACCATGGTCATGCTAGCGCTTTTTTTGTTCTTTTGTTTTGCCCTGTCAGGTCAGTAGCAAGTGACATGTCCACAATGTCATTTTCAGTTGCCACTGAAGCTGTGTTGCGCAAAGAGCAGTTAACATGTGCCATGGTGCAGGAAACATGTGAATTTAAGATGTTTAACATGTTTGTGCAATGACCTGATTTGTCTCTATCAAGTTTTTTCTTTGTTCAAAGGCATCAGTCATTAAACAGAATAGGAAACACTGAAAGTCTGCTCTATTCATGCTGGAGCTCATAAGCACTTCATGTAAAAATGTACAATAGATGGGAGAAGGTCTGTGTGTGGAATCCTCTCTATAAGAAGGCCTGACTGTTTGGCTAGTCTCTACTAAGCACTATACAGGGGGGCTGCTTCTCTCGTCACTCTGGTTAGTTTTACACAAGCCAAAGCATAATATTTACACGGAGTAGCTTCGTGTGGGACCGGGCCACAGAGAGCCAGAGCCAAGATGGGGCCCAGCTCCAGATTCTCACAATTTGATGTTGCCACAGAGCACTGCATTAATACGGTGGCGGTCTGTGGTGGAAATGAGATATTATTTTCCATCACATCCAGCACATAACATAATTCAATCAAACACAAACCTCCACTGATCTTCGGTTGCCCCCCTTCCCCCAAATACACACACGCACAATTTACACCAACAACAACCTTTGTACATGCTAGCCTCATGCCCTCTTTCGTTTTTCCTTTTATTAACGGGTTACAGCAGGATACTGATAGCGGTTGCTCAATTCAATAACCAGAACATGAACACTCATATGACTGATAGCTGTGATGTGGCTTGTTTATTCCATGCAAACAACTTAGCATACTGTCACGGTCACAGGTTATTTGTTATTTCTGGTTGGATGCCAAGCTTCAAAAAGTCGAGTTGTATCTAATTTTTGAACCTGAGTCACTTGAAACCACCCACATTGCAACGTTGTTAAGATGTAGCACAAAACCTACCTGAGAAATAAATATTTGTAGCTGTTTTATGTCAATTAACATTTTTAATTTTGTTATCTAGTTAAAGGGGCAATATGTCAAACTATTTTTTGCCCATTGCTGATGTCTGTCTCTCTCTCTCTTCTCTGTCGCTCTATGCCTCTCCAGTCCCTGCCTGCCGTGTCTTCTCGACCCCAGAGTCATAGTCCTAGTCAGAGCCACTGTAAATCACCTCCAAACTGTATCCCCCATCTTCAAGCCCTGTTTCCCGCAGTGAGTCCCCAGGGGCATAGTGCGGGCCGACTCCTTTGAACTAGTAAGGCCACTTAGCTCCATTACTACTTGCTAACAGCTGGTTGCTACAGCCAAAGACAGCTACAGCAAAGAGTATAGCGAGCAGCAGTTAGCGGTTATGTCATCCTCTATAGTTTTAGATCTACCTTCAATTTCTATTTCTTACAAATTTCACCTTCAAGCCAGTGTCAGTGTCACATTGTACTGGGTTAAACTTGTCCGTGGTTTTCAAATATTCGTTTTTAATTGTCATATGTATTAAACGTATTTTATACAGCATGTCTAACTGTTAGAGCAACAGTTGATGAAACTGCCATTTACCCAGTACTCACTATCTTCCTCTCGTTAAACTCTCCACTGCTGTAGGTTGTGGCCATGATGGAACTGCACACCTCCAGGTACCAGGGCTTGTTTCCATTCTCTGTGGTGCTGGAGATGGAAATAGTGTAGATACTGCTGGTGTAACCGTCACATGAACAGTGATCACCCTGTTGACCACCGTTTCCGGATGCCCAAACAAAAATGGATCCCAGGCCTTTGCGGCCCTGTGTGACATAAATAAAAATGAAGTCAATCATTTGTAGAGAATTCTGCTCATAGAAGTTTTGTGTTGTCTTCGTGACTGATCAAACCTTCTTGATGCCCTGCTCAAAAGCCTGCTTAGTAAGTGGCCCTGGGCCATCCACTGTCTTTCCATCATCTTTTGGGCCCCAGCTGGCACTGTAGATGTCAATGTAGTCAGGTCGTATTCCCAGGGACTTGGCCTCTACTATATCAGTCACATCACCATCCAGCATTCGAATCCCTGTGACCAGGATAACAATAATGACAGCACATCACACTTGTTTTAAATGGAATGAATGTAAGGCTAAAATATGATACTATGCTGTATTTTATATGACTCAAAAGTGTATAATTAATGTATCGTTAGCTGTTTAACCGATATCTCCATATTGGTGTTGCTCCTTGCACACCATGAATATGTTTTTCCAGGACCCTCATTGCAATTGACCAATCCTGTTGTTGAGATTTGTCATAGCATTGAGACTCACTTTGGCATCTCTACTGACATATCTTAATTTATGTTAGAAAAGAAAATTTCTCCCATGCACACATATTTCTGGTCTCTGTCTCGATTGCAAAGCTATGCAATCACAACAGCATGACTGGTAAATTCCAGTGGTCCTGGCACAACATTATTTATGATATTCCAGACAACACACCAACATGGCGATATCATTAGCACCTCTTGGTCCAGCTGACACTGTAAAATGCTGTTTACACCAATTTCTGTTGTAAAGTTGTTGTCCACTCTGCAGAGAACTGAAAGGAAACACCCTTAAAAAGTAAAAGTATGAACTGCATCGTTTTATTATTTGGTTTATTAAACACTGAAAAATATTATTTTATAAAGAAGTTACATCTTGCAGTGCAACAACAATACTAGAGCTGTCAGTACAAAACGAATACAGTTTCTATGCATGCAGTACTGGCAAGGGGGAGACTGAACCAGGAACCTCCATATCTTTCTCTACATATTCAGTTTTCTTTCTTTTATATTATACTTGAGTGTCCTTATATACGAGTCAGTAACATGTGACCGCTAATACAGACTCACTTAATTCCCCACAAGACTAAGAGCTAGTTGCGTTATAATTCCATTACTCTGGAGTTGTCAATAAACCATTGGAGAGGAAAGATGGCCCTTGAATAAAACTGGGCTGTCTATGCAGTAGAGAAAGAAGCAAATATGTTTCCACAGTGGTGTTACATGACCAGAGAAAATGGAGTATAGTAACAACAGCCAGAATGCACTGTGCTGCACCGGACTAACTAACACTTTTACTCCCAATTACGAGCTGGGTGGTGCTTGGTTTTGGTTAGGAGGCCGTTTTGAAACAGGACACAGTAAAGCGGCCAGCTGGTATGAAACAAATGCTATTACATCTAAAAAGTACACTGAAACATGTTTCTGAAAACATTTCAGGAGATTAATAGACAATGAACAGGACCGTGGTTCATTTCAGCTCAGCACTGCCTTGTTTTACAGTTTGATCAGAGTTTAGTGTCTCTTTGTGTCTGTGGATACTGGTATACAAAATATGAAGAATTATTGCTGGCAAAACATACAGAGCCTTCCTTTTTGAGGTAAATGCTTGTGTATTAAGCATAGTAACATGCTCACAGTACCAAATCCTATCATCCTAATGTTTATCTGGTATAACTCATCTTAGTTAACAGTGCTACTTGGCCATAAACCAATGGTGGGAAATTTAAATTTAGACCAGATGAATAGTAAAATCGACAAAGTCATTAGGATCCATAATCTGGGAACCATGAATATCTAAACCAAATTTTGTGCTGATCCATGTAGTAGATTATTGGATAAGTGAACCTTTGACTGCTGGTGGCACACCAAGATACAGACAGACATGACACTGCCATCCCCCAGAGCCACACTGCTAATTTGTCTAAGAAATCTATGCTTGGGTAGTGACTCAAACACATGTGACAAGCAATACAGTATAGTAATAAAAAGAGAGTAAAATACACTGATCCTTTCAAGTACTGAAAAAAGGATGGAAAACGGTACCACCAATGTGTGCGTTGTAGGCAATCCCAACGATGCAATGGGAGTTATTGGCCACTGCTGCAACTTCACCTGCACATCGAGTTCCATGTCTACATAAAAGCACAGAAATGAGAACCTGACATACAGCTGTGATGTGTTTTAATGCCAAGTTCACACGCAAATTACTGTAAACAATTCTTGGAAGTATACTGTGGTACTTGAAAGTTTGTGAGCCCTTTAGAAATGTCTATATTTCTGCATAAATATGACCTAAAACATCATCAGATTTCCACACAAGTCCTTAAAGTAGATAAAGAGAACCCAATTAAACTAATGAGACAAAAATATTATACTTGGCCATTTATGTATTGAGGAAAATGATCCAATATTACATATCTGGGAGTGGCAAAAGTATGTGAACCTTTAGGATTGGCAGTTAATTTGAAGGTGAAATTAGAGTCAGGTGTTTTCAATCAATGGGATAACAATCAGACAATCAGTGGGCGCCCTGTTCTACTTAAAGAACAGGGATCTATCAAAGTCTGATCTTCACAACACATGTTTGCAGTATGTTTCTGCATAAGCAGAAATATAGAACATTCTAAAGGGTTCCCAAACTTTCAAGCACCACTGTAGCTGAAATATAATAACTTGACCAGTGTTAATACTGGTGTTTATTTTATAAACCACACCAACGTTCATTTTGTAGATCATTCAGGGGAGATGTCATCAAACACTACCTGTGGAGAGAGCTTACTTGTACCCAAATCGGCTCAGTAGGAGAATCATCATTCACAGGCAGACAATCCCTTTCTTTACCTTTTATAGAAAGGAGTGCCTATTGATAATGGAAATGTAGATATGTAGGAATACATCATAAACCAAAAACGTTTGCCTTATCATCACCTTCAACACACTTGGGCTGGCAGTCTGAACAAGGCTTAAGTAATATAAACACCAGCAACTCAATAAAGCTTACTTTTTAATAATTTTGTATCCGTCACAATTTTGCTCAAATCCACTGTTTGTAGCTGTGCACGGATCCACACTATGGTGGCCCAGAAGGACTGAACCAAATGCAAAAGCCACAACACAAATGCAAAAGCTAAAACAAGACTGCAACAGTCACAACATGAATGTCAAAGTCACAACACAGATGTAAAAATTGCAACACAGATACAAAAGTCACAACATGAATGTTAAAGTCACAACACAAATGTACAAGTCACAATACAATGTAAAAGTCACAACATAAATGTAAACGTTTAAGAAGTAACCTGAGGGAACCGGAGTCTCTGGTGAGTGCTGAGCTCAGTGCTTCACGTTACTCGATAGTTTACAGATAGTTAAGTAATCTGGCCATTTGAGGCAACACTTGCGCATTAACACAAATGGTCCCGTGGTCAAATTTGCTTTGCTGGTGGTGAACACATCATTAAACAACCACCATTGTTGATGGAAAGAAAAATAACTTTATTCTGATAACAGAACACATGTTGTACAGTTATTTACTGTCACTTCCTGTCCCATAAACTGCAGTTCATTGTTCAACGCTTAATATACCTCTGAACAGAAATACTCAGCTCTGTTGTGTGTTCAGCTCAACTGAAAGCTATTAGGTCCATTGTTAGCTACCTCAGCATTTGGCTGCTCACAGCTAGCTAACTAGGCAATCAATCAATCAATCAATCAATCAATCAATCTTTATTTGTATATTGTCAATTCACAACAAAGGTCATCTCATTTCACTTTCCAAATTGAGCAGGTATAAACCATTCTCCTTGATTAATTCATTTACAGAGACCCAACATTTCCCCCATGAGCAAGCACTTGGCAACAGTGGCAAGAAAAAACTGCCTTTCAACAGGCAGAAACCTCAGAGCAGAACCAGACTCAATGCATTGAGTCTGGTTCTGCTCTGAGGTTAGGGTGGGCGGGTGTCTGCCTCAACCTGCCATCCATCCATTATCTTTTGCTTATCCGGGGTCGGGTCGCAGAGCCAGCAGGCTTAGAAGGGAATTCAGGACCTCCTCCTCCCCAGCAAGGCTTTCCAGCTCCTCCTGGGGGATCCTAAGGCGTTCCCAGGCCAGATGGGATATATTGTCCCTCCAGCGAGTTCTGGGTCTGCCCTGGGGTCTCCTCCCAGTTGGTCATGCCTGATACACTTCCCAAGGGAGGCGCCCAGGAGGCATCCTAACAAGATGCCAGAACCACCTCAACTTGCTCCTTTCGATACTAAGGAGCAGCGGCTCTACTCTGAGCTCCCTGCGGATGACCGAACTCCTTATTTCGGCTGCTTGTATCCGCGATCTAGCTCTTTCGGTCACTACCCACAGCTCGTGGCCATAGGTGAGGGTTGGAACGTAGATAGACTGGTAAATCGAGAGCTTCGCCGCGTGGCTCAGCTCACTCTTCACCACAACGGTCCGGAACAGCACCCGCAGTACTGCTGATGCCACATCAAACCTCCTGTCCATCTCACCCTCCATTGTTCCATCCCTCGTGAACCAGACCCTGAGATACTTGAACTCCTTTGCTTGGGGCAGGAGCTCTCCCCCCAAGTCTGCCTTGACCGGTAACCGGTAACTAACTAGTTCTGCTTCTGATTTAACTCCTTTCTTGGTTTAACTAGTGCAACATAGTCCTGCAAATAAGCCATCGGGCAAGAGGAGAGCTGGTTAGCTGTTAGCCAGTTAGCAGCTGCTCAGTGTCTCAGCTGTCTCAGCTGAGGGAGCTTACAGCTAACAGAGTTAATAGCTTACAGTGGAGCTAAACACACAGCAGAACTTCTTTCCAAAGGAACATAAAGCGTTAAACAGTGAGCTACAGTGTAATGTAATAACAAAAAAAGTGTACAGTAATTAAATGTACCAAAGTGTGTTTACTAAATGTCACCATCAGCCACACAACATGTGTTCTGTTAACAGAAAAAAGTCCTGGTTCTTGCAGCAGATGGAAAGCGCTCCCCCATGATGTCTGGAGCACTTCCGTTGTGGTGACTGGATATACAGTGTTTTTCTGTTGCATATGTTTTCTGGGTTTGTGTGTTTTTGACTCTCCATCGTTTCTGTATTTGCATGTTTTGTCTAATGGGAGTATGGTGTTTGGTCCATGTATTTGGTCATGATATGTGTATTTGCAGAACCTTTCCAAAATGTGTTGTCAAATTAATGAAGATGTTTTCTTTGCTCATGTTTTTTCTATTTGCATGTATTTTCTTAAGTTGCAGCGCATTGCCTTGCCTTGTCGGCAACCCTGGATTCTCTTGTAAAAAAAAGAACTTTGAGATGCTGTTAGATGATCCAACAAGCACTTTGTTTGTATCACGCTGTTGCCCTTCTAGATATTTAGAAAATTGGTCTGGAGCTCATCTGGAACTACTGTTGCTGTTGGCACTTACCTTATTCTTGAATATAGATGTGATTAAAGGACAGAGGGATATATTTAGGAACTGCAGAATAGATTTCAGTTGACTGTGGCAAGACATTGATGGTATTCTTACATGTTTTCATTGCGGGAGTCATAACGTGGTGTAGGGTCATGATCATTTCCATTGACATCATAACTTGCTAGATGGTCCTGCAGAAATGATAAGGGAAATGACAAGAAAACGTTGAGAGAACTGCTCAGTCACAAAGTTTATAAAAAAGACGTGTGTATTGCCCTGTGCATATGGAGATGGTTGGATGGATAGCATCATACATAGTTCTGAGCCAGATCGGGGTGGTTCATCTCAATGCCGTCATCCAATATGGTGACCACCACATTCTTGCCGGTGTAGCCCCTCTGCCAGGCAGCCAGGATATTCATCTCTGAGCGACAGTGGCTGCTCTTATTGCAGTGCTGAAGAGAAACATAGATGGCAAACACCAAACATCACCAACATCTTGTGTTGTCTTCTCAAAATGCGAGTAGTGAATGATTTGGTGTACTGTACTTACAATGTACCACATGTTGGACCATTTAGGGTCATTGAAATGAATGAAGCTTGGGTCATTTTGGGTTTGCCTCTTTACTCTTGGTTTTACTACCTGCTGCTGGGCCCAGTCCACCTGTGGGAAGAACATCATGAATCAGTTTCATACACACACACACACACACACACACACACACATTTGTATGCATACATACACAAATGCTAATGATATACTGTACGTTTTTGGCGAGAAATACATATTTTAAAATTAAAATAAATGAATGTGACACAATCAATCACCAACAATGACTTTTGTGTTTGCTATTTCATAAATATCATAAACTCACACCATTATAAAGTGCCCAGTTGTATCATCTAATGTAATAGTATCACTGCAATAAAAGTTAAAAGATTTAAAAATAATGCTAAAAAATAAAAGCTTACTGATAGAGTCCCTCCCTGCCTTTATACCCCTCCACCCTTTGTGTTTACTTCACTTCTTCCTTCTTCTTTCTTTACTTCTTCATTTCATCCCTTTCTTTCTCAGTGTGTAGCCTACCTTAACTCAGTTGCCTGTGTGTGTGTGTGTGTGTGTGTGTGTGTGTGTGTGTGTGTGTGTGTGTGTGCTCTGTGTCAGTTTGCTTGACAATCAAGGCAGCCATAAAACCATGGTATGGATATTATTCAATGTGGGCATTCTCTCAATAATAAGCAAGTGGAATGGATTTAATAGCTAATGAAGCACTCGATGGAGAGCAATCCAGTGTGTCTGTCTGTTCCCTCGCTGATATGACTCCCCTAACCCCCAGGACTTGAAACAGTTTAAAACCGGCATTCTTTCTACTAGATCAGTAAATAACAAAACCTGCCTACTTATTAATACAACTGGCTGTTTTACTCTGCCTTTTCACAGCACTGAGATCAGGGTTTCTAGGTCAACCTGGAATTTTTACGGTTGTTTTTTTCTTTGGACAGTAGCCGAGGTGCTAGCACAGCTAATGCTGTCTTTGTAACTGCAGCAGCACAGGGAAACACTGGAGTGGAGGGAGAGTTGAGAAGTTATCTGTTTTCACTTTAAGAATTGGTTATCAATGGATTTAATCTATGTGAGGAAATTACACAGGCAGTTGGGTGTAGACACCCATGTGGACATCAAATTGGTTGGGAATGGCGCTTTGCTCTTGCCCTTCTGCTGTGGTTTGCAATGCTCCATATGCATCACAGCCTTTATATTATTGTGGGACATGGCCAACCCACTTTTTCTTGAAAGAAAAAGTGCTTGTGAACCCCTTTTTCATTTATGAACTTGTTGACCAATTTTTATGTGAATGTTGGTTATAACCCGACAAAAATTTAGAATTTTCACCAGGTGTGCAGCATTTTCACAGCACTGTTTAAACTAATGAAATGAAAAGAAATACAGTGATGAGAGAAACATGTGAATTGCTGCCAATGTTGTGCTCCTAACTATTTCTAGGGTTGGCAGGTCTGCTTGGAAAGCTTTAGACCAAAGGAAAATGTGTTCATGTGACTATATCTCCTCTGTTGTACATTATAACTTGAAAGAGTCTCACCTTGTGATCCATATGGATGAAGCTGTGGGGGCCCTTCAAAGAGAAAGCAGCTCTGCGAACTACTCTGCTGTGATGGAAATGGTAATGATCCTCCAGACTTCCTATCTGAGCAAACACATCCAACATTAAGAAAACTGAAACATGTTCCACTGAAGATTAGGCAGAAATAAACTATTCTCAAAATATTTCATGTCTCTATACAGCCTTCATCTAAATGGCTTTTACATTGATGTAGTCTGGCTTTTTAAAATAAAAAACAAACCTTGATTCCAACCAAGCTTTCTTTATTCAAACACATTTGGGTCATCTGTAGATAGTATTTGATGTCACTTTATAAACATGCGTGTTCTCTCTTGATTTTGCACCAAAAATGTGTGCAGGCTTCTCAGCACATGGGCACAGCTAGCATGCTGCGGTCAGATTCTTCAGAATCCAGTCTTCTCACCTCTTACTGCATCTGTCTTCACTCTCTCCCTACCTCTTTCAACCACTGATATCTTTTCTTATTCTCATTTAGTACTTAGTACTTTTTTTTGTTTCTAAAAGAAGAAGATTTTTGTGCCACTTTCTATGGCAACCTTTGATGAGGGTTTATGAAGTGTTAAGAGGACAAGTGGTAACTTATAGTTTTATTAAAGGTAATGAATTCTTTACTATAGGTTATGGAATACTTTTCAGTAAATAATGTGATAGTGTGCTCATCCATTCCTACTGGTGCAGGACACAAGCAGTATACAACAGAGACAGGAAAGTTGTCCGTACATTTTGCAACCTCCAAAAATCTTTAATGATGCAACGTTTGAGCCACAAGGTCTTATCAAGGTAAACATCCATGTGAACAAAAAGCAGGCTATACAAACATAAATGGCTGTTCCACCTACACTAAATAGAAATGCATCACTCTTGGTTTTGCTTGAGAGCAAAAACACAGATTTTAATGAATTTGAGCCAAAATCTGAAAGACATAACACTGTTGTGCACATTAAATCTTTCACTTCAACTTGTAAAAAGAGTAAAAATAAGTGTTGCATTAATAATAATAGTAATTTTGTTGAGTGTTCATTTACGAGATCCCAGAACATAAAAGCCATTACCTCAAAATGATATACCATTCACATAACAACCGACTATAAAAGGACTATAACCTATACAGAACACATTTTTGATTCATTTAATATTAATATTGAAACCATGTTATTTCATAGCATATGATATCCTAATTCTGGGTGGAGCTGCTTTCAATTCTTGTCTGAGTTCTTATGAGTAGCCACTAAGTTTTGGGCTTCAAAGTAATGAAAACACACTCCAGGTATTTATCCTTTTTACTTGGTAACTACAGATATTGAGATATATTAATAATGTGTATGTGTCTCACATTTTAGAATGTTTTCCTAATGTACCACAGTGCAATCTAAGATAAATTATTCGTCCTGCTGGATAAACACCAGCAAGCGGCTGTTTTTTACTCAACTTGGCAACTCAAAAGTTATTCTTATTAATTTCTTCCTGTTCTTCCTATCTATAAATGAGTTATTAACTATGAATAAAGCCATTAGTTATAAAACCTCCATCAGGTTAGACTTACTAGAAAGTGGTTAATCCTCCCTGTGTAGTGTGTGTGAGTATCACAGAGGGTTAGGTCAACTGAATTCTCAAATGTAACTAACATCCAGTTTTGATAGTATTGAAATAGGGGTTCATAGCTGTTTAACAGCGATCATCACTTCATGTTATTATTGTTCCAAAGTAAACAGGAGACATTCATATAGAACAGTAATAATACATCTGCAGAATTTAAGTGCCCTACTCTTACCTGTCCCAGATTTATGTATCCATATTTTGCTGCGATTTTGTCAGCTTGTTCCTGACCACCTTTAATCCGCACTGCCCAGTGGTTTGTATAAACGTCCCCGTGTCCTGACACCAACAGTTCAACAGTTATTAGAATGAACATTATAAATAAAGTCATCCTGACTTCTAAGTTTGTAAATCAAAGTTGGTTTCGGAGTCTTTGGTTCTGTAAGCCTCGGGTAAATGTGTCATAAATCTGTCATGTTGTCCCGGAAGAAGTCACTGTCCGGTCGGAGAGCTGTCTCCATGCTGCGGGGCTGTGCGGTGTGAACTCACAGCAGACAGCAGGAGAATGACAGCGGTCAAAGGGCCGTTGTTTTCGAAAACCCGGTCAAGCCAGCTGCCCTTTATTTTGATGTGCGTCTATTCCAACTGTTACGGTATCTTTGAGCGTCCACTAGTGCTAAAACGGACCCCTGCTCAAAGTGTTCCAATGACCATGATACGGTACTGTGCACGGAGAGTCATCACAAAAGATATTATAACACCTTGGCAGTTTTTCATTTTTATTTAATAATTCATAAACATTTTTCCTACTGTATCCTACAGCTTCTGAGAAAATTAGAGAAAAACGGATTATATGACATTCTAACAATCATTTGTTTCATATTTAACCTGTCATAACAAAATCTCTGAGAGGTTTACTGAAATTTTCAACGGAACCCTGTTTAGGTTGGCCTTTACTATGGCCATGTAAAACTATGTAAAACGAGTTATTTTACTGCACAGTTGTTACATCTTGTTTGTTTGTTTGTTTGTTTGTTGAAAATCAAAGGGGCAGACAGGTCAAATTACATTATAACAAATTAATAATTTGGTCATAGTTGAACTGTATGGTTTGTTTTTCCCTCAGAGGTCTGAACTCTTCAGTGGAAAAGTGGGGATGTGGGGGCGTGAACATTCAAAAGGCAGTTGGCACAAGTAGTTTGACCTTAAAAATTCACCACCAAAAAAAACAACAACATTTAATAAAACCCACAAGAGAAAGAAAATGGAGGATTTTTTTTTTTTTTTTTTATAAACCACACATACCACATAAAACAGATTGGACCAGAGAAAATGGAGGCAAGTATGATGTTGGGTTGTAGCCCTAAAACAGATCTTCATATGTAATATTGACAGGTAGGTCATTTGAGCTAATATCAAGAAAGTGGCTGAAGTTAAACAGATCATCAAACAGGACAACAATAAGGCATATTAAGTCACTAAATGATGCTCATTCATAATTTATAGGTAGGTGAGTTGTCTGGAGGGAGTTGCATGAAAGAGCAGCAGGAAATTCAGTCTGCAAAAAGGTAAGGTGTGGCGCAGAGACAAATATGAGAGGTAAAGTAAGTAGTCCAATGGCTCCACATTGAAGGGTCCTTGTGAATCTTTGGCAACATAAAAAACAATGTGGCTTCAGAGCTGCCCAGTATGCAGTTTCATATGTTTTGTTTCGTCACATAGTGCCTGGACCATCTTCTCTAGTGTTATTATATCAAGTTAGATGGGTCTTTTATTCAAAAAATCATTTAGAAAAAAGATTCTAGAATATAATGTTCTGTTTCATTTCAGAATAGAATGTTCTATTCTGAAATGACTGCTATTTTCTGAGTGAAGATTCTATTCTCCAACAGAGAAACAGAATAGAACATCTAAATTCAATTGCAAAATACAACATTCAAGAATAGAATTATCTTGCAATAAAATATTGTAACCCTGAATGGAATCTGTAGAATGACTTATTTTGTGTTAGAGCATTCTATTTCATAATATCATAAATGAAAAGAATGTTTATGTACTATTTCAATACACAACATTTGAGAATACAACATTCCACAATAGATTTTTCTAAATCAGAACGGAATATTCAAATCAAAATCAAATCAAATCAAATTTTATTTGTATAGCCCAAATTCTATTAAATTCTATATTCTGATCTTGAATAATTGCTATAATGTACCATACACCAAAATACCACTTGCAGGCCAAGCACACACCCCTATTGCAGCTGCACTCTAGATGGATTAAAATGTACACCTCTGTTAATTTTTGAAGTTCTATTACTGGACTACACACCATTAGGCAAAAACTCCTTCACTAGATGTCTATCAGATAGTGCTGTAGCTAAATTTAAGGAAATTATACCGCTGGCACTCCTCCGCTAACCTCAGTTCCTCACAAATTGATCATCTTGTTGATAGCACTGCAGGCTCATTGCGAACAACACTGGACTCTATTGCCCCTCTGAAAAAGAAACCTATAAAACACAGGAGGTTAGCACCTTGGTATAACTCGGATACCCGCAAATTGAAGCAAACATCACGGAAATTTGAAAGGAAATGGCGTTCCACCAATTTGGAAGAATCTCGCTTAGCCTGGAAAGATAGCCTTAAAATATATAGGAAGGCTCTCCGCAATGCCAGAGCAAACTCTTACTCGTCATTAATAGAGGAAAATAAAAACAACACCAGGTTTCTTTTCAGCACTGTAGCCAGGCTGACAGAAAGTCACAGCTCTACTGAACCATGTATTCCTACAACGCTCAGTAGTAATGACTTCATGAGCTTCTTTAATGATAAAATTTTAACTATTAGAGACAAAATCCATCATCGCTTGCCCTCAACTGGCACTATTGTATCTTTAAACACAGGAACCTCAGAAAACAGTTGTAAATTCTGACTTATATTTAGACTGCTTCTCTCCCATTGACCTCCACCAACTAACTTCGATGATTTCTTCATCTAGACCAACAACTTGTCTCCTAGACCCCATCCCAACTAGGTTGTTGAAAGAAACTTTACCTTTAATTAGCTCATCTCTACTAGAAATTATCAACCTGTCTCTATTAACAGGATACGTACCACAGTCCTTTAAACTAGCTGTAATTAGACCGCTCCTTAAAAAGCCTAATCTTGATCCAGAAGCTTTAGCCAACTATAGACCTATATCCAACCTCCCTTTCCTCTCCAAGATCCTTGAGAAAGCAGTCGCCAACCAGCTATGTGACTTTCTTCATAACAATAGTTCATATGAGGATTTTCAATCAGGTTTTAGAGCACATCATAGCACAGAGACGGCACTGGTGAAAGTTACAAATGACCTCCTAATCGCTTCTGACAAAGGACTTGCCTCTGTCCTGGTCTTGCTAGATCTTAGTGCTGCATTTGATACCATTGATCATCACATTCTACTACAGAGACTGGAACACTTAATTGGCATTAAAGGACCCGCATTACACTGGTTTAAGTCCTATTTATCGGATCGATTTCAGTTTGTACATGTTAATGATGAGTCATCCCTTTATACCAAGGTTAGTCATGGTGTTCCTCAAGGCTCCGTGCTTGGACCCATACTATTCACCTTATATATGCTCCCTCTAGGAAATATAATTCGGAAACACTCCATAAACTTTCATTGTTACGCAGATGATACCCAATTATACCTATCAATAAAGCCAGATGAAACTAATCAGCTAACTAAACTCCATGCATGTCTCAAGGACATTAAGACCTGGATGACCTGCAATTTTCTGCTGTTAAATTCAGATAAAACCGAAGTTATAGTACTTGGTCCTAAACACCTTAGAGATGCATTATCTAATGATATAGCTAGTTTGGATGGCATTAACTTGGCCTCCAGCACCACCGTCAGGAATCTGGGAGTTATCTTTGATCAAGATATGTCCTTCAACTCCCACATAAAACAAATTTCAAGGTCTGCATTTTTTCATCTACGTAACATTGCAAAAATCAGGCCCATCCTGTCTCAAAAAGACGCAGAAAAGCTAGTCCATGCATTTGTTACTTCCAGGCTGGACTATTGTAATTCTCTATTATCAGGCTGCCCTAACAAGTCTCTAAAGAGTCTCCAGCTGGTCCAGAATGCTGCAGCACGTGTACTGACAGGAACTAAGAAAAGAGATCATATTACTCCTGTATTGGCCTCTCTGCACTGGCTCCCTGTAAAATCAAGAATAGAGTTTAAAATCCTTCTCCTAACTTACAAAGCTGTTAATGGTCAGGCACCATCATATCTCCAGGAGCTCATACTACCCTATCACCCAACTAGAGCATTACGCTCCCAGAACGCAGGATTACTTGTAGTTCCTAAAGTCTCCAAAAGTAGAATGGGAGCCAGAGCCTTCAGCTATCAAGCTCCTCTTCTGTGGAACCATCTTCCTGTTTTGGTCCGGGAGGCGGACACCCTCTCTACCTTTAAGAGTAGACTTAAGACCTTCCTTTTCGATAGAGCTTATAGTTAGAGCTGGTCCAGGACAGGCCCAGGCCTGTCCTGGACCAGCTCTTAGTTATGCTGCTATAGGCCTAGTCCGAGGGACAATGACACACTGAGCTTCTCTCTCCTCCCCTCTCCTCCCCTCTCCTCTCCTCTCCATCTGTATACATTATGCCTGTATACATGCCCCATCTCTGCATATCACTGACTTACTTCTTCCCCGGAGTCCTTGTGCTTTCTAGTCCTACAGGCTCCCATGGATCCTGGCCGCGCCCGGGTCGTGGATCGTGGATGCGCCCACTGCTATGGCCCTGCCTGATCGTGGATGCGCCTACTGCTATGGCCCTGCCTGATCGTGGATGCGCCTACTATGACCCTGCCGGATCGTGGATGCGCCTACTGCCATGACCCTGCCTGACACCCACCACTACTGTCGCTAATATTAGTCCCATCTGTTACATACGTTCCACTACTATTATTGTAATGCATTACTACATACTATCCTTACCATTAATCACTACTACTGTTATCACTAGTAATCACATTTCCATGTGCATTTCATTATTATTGCTGTAATACATCTTTATGTACTTTCACTCCTGTCAACCATCGCTTATAATTGAATACATTGTGATCTCGTTGATCTGCTCTGTACATGCGACATCTATTGCACGTCTGTCCGTCCTGGGAGAGGGATCCCTCCTCTGTGGCTCTTCCTGAGGTTTCTTCCGCATTTTTTTTCCCCTGTTAAAACAGCTTTTTTTGGGGCAAGTTTTTCCTCACTCGAATCGAGGGTCGAAGGACAGAGGGTGTCGTCTCTGTACAGATTGTAAAGCCCTCTGAGGCAAACTGTGATTTGTGAATTTGGGCTATACAAATAAAATTTGATTTGATTTGATTTGATTAGTACCAGTATCAGTAGTACGTTCAAATAGTACTGGTACATCTAAATGTCTGTGGCCAACTTTGGTGGGTTTTGTTCACTGCGGTGGGAACAATTAACACAACATTTCACCCAAATCCAGCACCCTGTGAAGTAGTAGTATTTGGAAATATCTTTTTCAATTGCGGACCAAGCACAGCTGGGGGTGCTGTTTCCTGCCTTATCAGTGATTCATGTCTCTGACTGTTTTGCCCTGTTTGGAGACATATATAGAGAAAACAGACAGACAGAAAGACGGACAGACAGACAAACACTAAGGCAAAAGGGGATCCAGCAGACACCCTACTGCCAGAGTATCCAATTAGTGGCCCAGCATAGATACATTTGATATATGACTAAATATGTTGAGAGTTGGATGTGCAGCAACAATCAGACTGAATGTACAGATTGGGTATCTTTCACAAATCATCGTGTTCCCATGTGATGCAGTCTCAACCACGCTAGTAGCTTTTCAAAACATCTGACTACAAAGTAAAAGTAAAGTACTGTAAAGTAAAGTAAAAGTCAAAATTGACAATGACCGTCTGCTGTTTGGTGCTGGGCAGATAATATACAGTGAGTTTAAGGACCTTTCTTTAATGAAAACAGCTGCCTGTTTAAAACAGGTTGATGAAAGTAGAGGAGCTAAAGTAAAACAGTGAATTTGTGGGCTGTGAAACCAAAACAATGATGGAAGGTGGTAAAAGGCTTTATAATACTGAGGGGAACGGTAGAATTTGTGATAATTATCTGTTGATTCATCGCCACATGTCACATTCTGCACAATAATTTAATCCAGCGTTGTGTCTAAACTAACTGACTAATGCACCTTGAGCTTACTGTAAAGATGATTCAAATAAAGCTGTTCTTTTGGAATGGGGTAACGTGGTGCAATGTGATATTGTATGAAAAAAGGATGAGAAATGACAAAAACCCAGACCATTATTGTGGTGAAAACCTCTCGACAGTTTATTATAAGTGACGTCTATTCAAATAATGAATGTATTTCCTTAATGTCATTGCACAACTCAGTCAAAACGGGAAGTCATGGTGTGCTATTACTACAGGATCACTACAAGGCCACAGCGTTGCAAAACTGCTCATCTTAGTAAAAGCATGACCAGCCAACCAGGCAGAACTGACTATAATGCTAGTCTTTTTTCCACATTTACTATGTTGTAAATGTACTTTGAAGCTCGCCCAATCTAATTCAACACCAATTTCATTCATTCCATTTTTCAGTCATAGGTTGGGTTTCAGAAAGATTTATCTGGTGGCTAACTGTCCAGATTCTAGACAACATAAAGGAAATATTAGTCTTTTGTTTTGTTCTGTCTTTTGTTGGAGCAAAATTGTCCATCCTCATTTTCTTAGAAAATGAGTATAAAGAGGAAGCATTGTAAATAGAAAGGCAACCACAATGTTTTGTGTCATGGTTTTTTCAAACTCATTGAATCACAAACTCTTCATTTCCTTCCCCTTTATCTTAATCTTAGTGTTTTAACTAAGTGAGCACTGGCTTTCCCCATGGTGTGCAGTTCCCTATACACACTTTGTGTTTATGTTTTAAACAGCTAGTTGTGCAAAAGTATTCAGATACGTTTACTAAATAAAAGTAACACTGCAATGTAAAAATGCTCATCCAAAGAAATACCAAATATAATATAAATAAGGCCCCTTTCAGTTATTACAGTCTGATAAAAATTATAGTATTGTATTATTATTATGTATGCTTTGAAAATGATATTTGTTCGAGGTGGAATGTTTTGTACATAAAACACCTCCAATGCAAAGAAAAATTTGTGTTGTCAATATAACAAAAGGTAAAACATTTCTCTCTTATTTCTATGTAAAATACAGTGGAGCAACTTAAAATGATAAAGCTCAAATAAAGGACAAGTACATTAAAATTGTACTAGTACAAAGTATGTAAGAACTTTACGACTGCTAACAATAACCATCTTTGGCAAAGCAGAAAATAATATAGAATTGTACATTATAATTGTATAGAAAATGTATTTATAGGTGGCAATATTTCACATGTTATCACAACTCTTCCGGGTTGCTGCTCATGTGGTTGACCGATTAGCTTGTAGAGTAGTTGATTTGTACAGTTTTGTATATTTTGTGCAATATTCGTGAGTGTTTTCATTCGTCTGTGGATGTACATGTTGTCTGCCGCACTAGACACCAACCGACTGGGTTAACGGTGTCTGGCTGCCTTTTTTCCCCCTTCCTTTAAACTTTCAAACTCACATGAGCGTCTTCTCCGGCTCTGCTATTGTTTGTTCTTTGTTTGCTGTAAATATCTAGTCTATTTTATTCTATCTAACTTGTTTTGTGTCTGTGTAACTAACATGTTGACTTGTTTTGTGTCTGTGTAACTAACATGCTGACTTGTTTTGTGTCTGTGTTACTAACGTGCTGACTTGTGTACTTAACGTGCTGACTTATGTACTTAACGTGCGCCTGTGTACTTAATGTGCTGTCTTGTTTGTGTCTGTGTACAACTACTCCACATGCCTTTAATTGCCCCCCGGGGACAAATAAGTATTTTGAATTGAATTGAATTGTTCAGTATTTTCTTGTTTAAGACCAAATAAATGAACATATACTCAAACATGAATTAAGTTGTGTTACAGATATTTGTCATTTATTTGTGCTCCATTTTCATTGATGCAGTGTGACAACATGAGATTGTTTTAGTCAAATCTAAGTCATCATTGGGGAATAATAACAAATAGTGGTGTGTAGAGATCTGAGAAAAGTAAAGGAAACATTTGTGAATTCAAGGTTCAGGATTATTCTGTCATTATGAAATAAAAGTTTGCACAACAAAATTTCAGTTCTAGTTCGCCAGGCTATAGACACACAAAATCAGGAACTGTAGACTAATGAATTAATAATAATCAAGGCATAAAAACAAACTATTCATGGTGGAGGATGACTTCAGGAGTCTCACACAGCCTGAGGAAGGTAGCTGCTCCATTAATTGTAGCTATGGCAGCAGATACTTCTGTATCTTTTGCCAGATTAATTGGTTACTCTAAATTGTCCATAGTTGTGTGTGTGTGAGTGAGTGAGTGAGTAGTTGTTTGTCTCTATGTGTCAGCCCTGTGACATATGTGTCACTGATGAACTGGGGACCTGTCGAGGGTGTGCCCTACCGCTCACCCAATGTCCGCGGGGATCGGCTGAAGGAAACCCACAGGCTCTGTGTACAGCCCTAAACAGCTATAGATAATGCAAATATGCAGACATGGACAGCAAGATTCGAGATTCATTTAACTGTTTTACCATTTACACTATATTGGGTACCTGCATACACGGCATTCTGTATACACAGATTGAGTAGACACCCTGTGTAAACAGAACTGCTGCCTGTCTATGTCCCTGTCTGTTTTGGAGTATATTAAAGGAAAGAAATTCAACCTCAGAATATTAATATTTACAATATTAATGAGGTAATAAAACAAATGTATTTATTCCATAAGTGAATAAACAAGCTGTTCTCAGAGGAAAATAAGGTCCCAGAACACTGTTTGAAGCTAGAAAGGTGGCAGGGTCCGCCAAATATAAACAAAGTTAAACAGTATAAATTGTGTTCTCCTTTAAGGTCAGTTTGTTTATTTAGTTTGTTTAGGCAGGAAAAAAATCAGCCAATGAAGATCTTTTTCATCTCATTTGCATTTCTGTCCCAAAACTACAGAGTGCTCCTTTTAACCTTATATTTGTCAGGCTGAATTTTGTAGAAATATATACAAAACTAGAATGGCACTCAGTAGAGTGCATACCTCCACCAAGGCCAGACAGTCCTCTTAATTCAGTCAAGCCTAATCCAGTAGCAAATAAAATATATGTAAATCTGCTAGATCCAGATTTGTATTTGGATCTGCATTAAAGTGTACTCACTCATAGATACCAGACACCTACCCCTGACTTTCTTCATCAAGACCCATGCATCTGAGAAATTCACAGAAATGTAAAAAAAAAAAAAAAGCCCTATATCACAGTTTTTAAAGAGTTAGAAAATGTTCCTTGATCCGTTCTCTTTTCTGGATCCGCACCAAATTCTCTCAGGGAGAATCTTTTCAGTAGTTTTTGTGTAATCCTGCTGACATTTGAAGGTACAGTGTAACATAAATATGGTTTTGTTGGTTGACATTTTTAACTCATTGAGAGTTTAGGATAGTACAGTTAAGAGTTGAAAACAGCTCATACAAACTATTAACCTACATGCTATTGGTGTAGAGAAACATGTTTTCTCCTATATTTTAAGACATTTAAGGGGGAGGTTTAAGGGAGATTTCACTGCAGCTGACCTGTAGCGTTTTATAAACCATCCTGCCTGTTGGAATTATTCCTTCCTGTCAGGCACATACACTTCTTTCAATTCAATGAACTAGAATTGTTATAGACATTTTTATTAAGCCAGGGACTCTCTATGATCGTCACAAGAGACAAGGTGGAATTTTGTTTGAGACAAAACTCTCAACCTCTGTTTGGTTCACTTACACCTGCTCGGAGATGTCTTTTTCCAGAAACAGTTCAACATATCCTTGTTCCGTGTAGCTGCCATGCCTGGAGGCACATAAGTCAAGCAGGTGTGACACTACAGTCAAACTCACTGGCTCATTGTCACTTCCAGTTAAACAATATTTTTTACAAATAGAGTAGTCATAATAGTGCCGCCCATGTGGAACAATGACATTTGCTCTGGAAAGGATACCGAAGCGTGAGCAGTGTCTGAAGGGCAGGTTGAGGGTTTGTACTTTGGAACAGTTTAGGGACAGTTTTACTTCAGGAAAATACGAGTCTGTAATGATGATCTGATCCCAGTTGAGTATTGTTCCAGTAAAAAACAATACACCATTCTAAGATAAAACACCAAATACCTGTCTCCATTAGTGACACAAGGTGTGCTAACACACACTGACCAGCTCACCTGACACCCCATCAGACACAAGTTCAAATACACAAAGCACTCCATTACACACGCTTTTGCGCATAAACATGTCCACAGCCATGCCAGGGAGGGGTGATTGATAAGTTCATGGCCTACTGTAGAAGGAGTTATACAGCTCTCATTCCATGCAGCACATTTAAACTCTATGAGTGATTACACAGGAAGTTTGAGGTCAGGGATAGTATATATGTATATATATATATATATATATATATATATGTATTATTATTATTATTATTATTATTATTATTATTATTATTATTATTAATAATAATAATAAACAAAAAACAAAACAAAACAAAATTATATGACTAGATTTAACAGCTAATGCAAATCTTTTCCCCCCACTCTTAATTAACTGAACTAACAAATGTAGTTGCTACTTTGAGTTTTAGACCCCTGTTTTAGTCTATACACTCTGGACTTTAATGGACTTTATTCTGTTCTGTTAGCAAAGCCACTTAGCAGCCAGGAAGCCTATAGAGAGACAGGTGAGAAAACAAAAGATGAATCAAAGCAGGATCACATGCCTACATCCACAGAATATGAAGGCTCACTGAATTAATACCTCCGCCAAGGAGGTTATGTTTTCACCCACCCATGTTGGTTTGTTGGTTGGTTTGTCACAAAAGCTAATGAATGGATTTCCCATAATTTGGCAGAGGCATGTGCTCTACTGAGTGCCCTCCTAGTTTGAGTATGACAATTATATGAATTATGTACTGTAGCCTGAAGTCACCACATCTCAATTCACCTGAACACTTATTAGAGACCTTGGAGCGTCATGTCAAAACCATTTATGTAGCGTTTTCCTTTTTTTAAATTTGTCCCTCATCTGTACATGCAAAGGATGAAACATTGCAGAGGTTCCATTGTTGTAGTTACTTCTAGTAAACATCTATTTCTATTTTCTATGGAGGCTTTGTGTACCATTTGTGTGGGTTACAGGATTATTTCATAGAAGTAGTTCTTGAATATTCTAACAGACAAACATAACCCTCTTAGCTGAGGTAGTAATGTTCCAATCATCACAGAGAAATCTTTCATCTATTTTGTAAGTGCTTTATTTCTCATAGAGACAAATTTAAGGCAGATGCTAAATGCTCTCATGTACACAAACAATGATAAATACACATAGAAATAAGACTTAAATAAAAATCTAGTGAGGCAGACTGAGGCCTACTTTAAAGTGTTCCACTCAAAAATCTTCTGACAACAAATCCATTTCTTCGGAGCTCTTCATGTGACGACTTCACAGCAATGGTGTTTCCACAGACAGCAGGATGTGAAATGAGCAATAATGACAAATTACTCACATCAAATACAGTATGTACTGTACAATACAATACAGTATACATGATTGTCTGTTTTGGTTACAACTGAGTGACTGTTTGGCTTGCTTCTATTACACAAAGCTGTATCAGCCTTGTGTCCATATTAAAAGTCAAGTGTCCAACTACGTTTTTTTCTTGCTTTCGTGCTTATGTTTCAGGCCTCACATGCTCTGGTTTGAGGTAGACATAGATGGACCAGGGGTCCATCCACCTGCTGGGGTCATGGTCCTCCATCTGCTCCTCTGTCTCCTCTTCTTCACTGGACCCGTCCACTTCATCTTCATCTGAGCCCGTCTTCCCAATGCTGTTTCCCCTCACGCAAGACATCTCTTCGGCCTCTGCCTCTGTCCTCGAAAGACTTGAGTGACACGTGGAGCAGACCCTCAACCATTTAGTTGGATGAATGTGTCTAATTACCGCTCGCTTCTTGGAGCATGCACCGCAGACCACAAAGCCACATTTCCGGCAGTGGTGTCGACGCTGGGTCACAGAGAACTTGTCTGAGCAGCGCATGCAGATGGCTGAGGCCTGGTCAGGGATCCAGGTAACAGCGAAGGTAGACCCAGGCCTGCGACCACTGCTTTGCAGAAGTCTGGACTGGCAGTCCTCCACATGCTCGATCCAGGCTTGCTTCTCCTCGTATGAAGATGCTGCTACATAGAAGGACTTGCGTGGTGTGCGGATCAACCATTGGTTCTTCATACTTGCGCTGTCCTCCAAGTTCTCCAGCTGGATGTCTTCTGAAATAATCAAAAAATGGTATGTTAATACAAGGCAACAAAGGTAACAACATTATGGAAACAGGTACATCCACCATAGGATGTGACAGTTTGTCATTGTAACCACAGTGCTTGCAGACTATACAAAGTCATTTGAACTATGGCACTGTAGCTGCAGGCAAAGGCAGGGATGTAATCAGAGCGTCTGCCCACAGCCATCCAACCAAGCTGCTTGCAGGATGAGCCTGTTGCCTTTTGACTGTTTTTTCTGGCAGACTGTTTTTACCATTTGTTCTTATTCCTGTTCTCTAACCTTTTCACCTTAGTTGTAAAAGCATTTCAAACCATAAGAATTATGAAACTATGAAACAACTGAGTCTGATTTCCCCCTTCAGGAGAGTATTTATCTAGCTGGATCAAGTGTTCTGGGTAAACAGATGACTTGCTCACCTAGAGGGATGATCTGCTGTTTTTTGTGCCACCGTCCATTTAGAATGATGCTGCCGTACACCAGCACATCGTTGAAGAGGAAGAAGACTTTAGGTTGTAACCCCCTGCGGCTCTGCTTCATCAGCCGTCCCTCTCCGATAAGAACCCGACCCGGCTGGAACAGGGGCTTCCCAGATGGCCCAAATGAGTTCTCGACATTGTGGATCCGCTCCCAGTTCTGCTGAGAAAATTCTAGCTGGTCCACCATGGCGTCCTTTAATCTACGTCACAAGTTAACAAGTTTTCAGTGCAGCAGTGTTTTTGTCAATAGTCCCAAGCTTCTGTCGTTATGAGAAGTTGTTATGTGTTCGTCTTGTGACTGATGAGAAAGGCAGCAGAGCAGAAGCTCTTAAAGCCATAGTACTTGGTGACGTAATGGGGTTTTCCAAAGTAAGTTCTGCTTTAAGACGAACACAGAGAAAAAGAGGCGGTAGCAACATTTGAATTCAGAGAAGGTGACACAAGAAATTCTTAACGAGGAAATTCACAGATCATCAACATTCTTGTGACAGATTTTCCCTGTGCAGCTACGCACGTACACTTCACTTCTAATGTGCAGCTACACATACTGAAAGTTACATCTATTGATTGAGTCTATCAGTCAGTGCATTTGATTGTCAGGAGGGACATCAGGAAGAAATATTCAGACATAGATCTGTGTATCTGAGAGGGTCATCTGATAAATTTTACTCTCATTGGCAACCATTAATTAGTTATTTAGATCGGATTCCTCCCAGTAGTGCTAGGTTCTGACCCTGTCTGCTGTCTTGCTGACTATTTGTTGTGTTGCTGCCTGTCTGTCGTCCGTCCTGTCCCCCGCCTTCATCCTATGCACATGTATGGAGGTGGGTGCCATAAAAGGTGGTGTACCAGTAGTCCTGGCCTTTATAGTAATTTATGCTCATTCATCTATTTTTTTTATTCTAAGACTATTCTACTTGTTATATTGTACACTTGTTTTATGTTTATTTATGTGAATGCATGTTCTCTTTTACTTATTAAGTTACTTCCTGTCATTTATTTACCTATTTATTTAAGTTTATCTTTATTTATGCATTTATTTATTTATTCATTGTATTATTATTTTCCTGCTTTCTATACCAACAACTAAGTTGTCCTTTGTTGAAGGGGTCTGTGGGAGGGTTGGCAGAAGGACCATGGGGTCCCGAGCCGGGATAGAAAAATGAAAAAGAAAAAAAACTGAGAATGCCTTATGTTCCATGCCCTACCCTTGTTTTGTACACTGTCCTGCTGCATTTCCTTCAATAAAATATGGCAAAAAAAAAAAAAAAAAAGGATTGTGTATCTTTACTTAATCATATACATCTCATCTCATTAAGTGATTATTTTTATCTCAGGTAATTATATATATATATAACTCATAAACTAATAGTCTTTATACTATGTTCATATATATTAACTCTCTAATTAACCAATTTTCATATATCCTATATGTATATGAACTCATTAAATAATTTATTAGTGTGATCTTTCATACATACACAGTATGAGCACGCCTAAATACACACCTTTCCTGCTCATTGATGAATTTGTATTTCGCCTTGCACTTCATCACCAACTATCCATTTAATTAAAAAAAGATGCATTCCACACTGTCTGAACATCTGAGCAACAAAGACAAAGTCTTTTTTTCTCACAGTTTTCATTGTGTGTCCAAATATTTGGACACACAATGAAAACTGTGAGAAAAAAAGAATCCACTACACCCAAATACTTTTCCACTGTGACCAGAAACTATAAATAGAGTGAAACTGTCCCGACAAGAGTTCATCTTCACAAACACGTGCAGTGTTGTCAGACTGGTCGAGCAGGCATTCATTGCAGTGTCTAGAACCCTCGAACACTGAAACATTTACATGCTTCCAATACGGATTCTTTCTAGTTTAAATGCAGTTTTTTTCTTTTGGTTTTGATTTGTTTTTTACATGTATCCATGTAAATTATTTATTTGCAATACGTAGTTTAATACTTACAGAACACTCAACTAGTATAGTTTTTTATTTATGTGCTTTATAACATATTTATTACACCTATTTTCCTCATACGTGTGTACATTACAGGCCTGTCTATTATTTACCTGTCTTTGTCAGCTTCCTTGTTCTTAACTGTCTTAACTCTGGACATTCTGCTGCTATGCTTAATTTATTTCTTCCTTCCAGTAGCTGGCTTTGTGGATCAACGACAAACAGGTGTATGCTTTTATTTACAAAAAATAATGAAGTTGATAAGGGTAAAACATTAAACAATC
This sequence comes from Pagrus pagrus, assembly GCF_965226575.1. Classification (NCBI taxonomy): domain Eukaryota; kingdom Metazoa; phylum Chordata; class Actinopteri; order Spariformes; family Sparidae; genus Pagrus; species Pagrus pagrus. The sequence goes on along the minus strand of NC_140185.1, from coordinate 2,095,343 downwards.
TTGTCTTTGTACAATTCAATATACAGAATTAAAAATGATTGGCAAATTATTGCATCCTGTTTCATTTGTGTTCTAACTTTCTGGAATCCTGATGCTGCACCTGTGTTTTTCCTGCTGTAGAACGTATGTAGCAAAATGTCTGCTGTGAAAAAGTCCTTAATCTTGGTAAGTGCATTAATTTGCATTGAACAGAATGATTTGAGTAAAGTGCTTAAGTAAATGTACTTAGTTACCTTACATCACTGCTATTGTACTAGGAAATAGAGCTCAAATATTCCCTCATATGAATCCTGTACATTTACAAACATTGTTGAATCATGTCCCCATCCTGTCTGAGAGCAGACATTTTATCCATCTGGCTGCTAACATCTGCTATTTTTTTTTTATTCTTAATTGTACTCTATCAGTGAAATGGCTCCCATTGACAAGGGCTACATGAAATAATTCAATAAAATCTTCGGTTCCCATTTCATTACTCCACTATGAGCAAACCTCTGAAAAAGACATACCATTGAGAACAGTTTACTGAGAGTTAGAGATCCTCAGGGATGAGTACTGACTGAAACTTAGGAGCCGATATGATGACTAAGGTTGTATGATGCTATCAAAACAATACACTTTGTGATCTTCTCGGAGGAATACAGTATTAGTATTATGAGAAATAGAACATAATGGAACATAAGAAATGTTTCTTTAATTTAATAAAATAAACAAATTCATAAATGAAGTAGCCATTCAAAAAGCCTGAGCAGGAAAAAGTTTAGAATCATCAAAAAGCTTTGATTCCATTTTAATCTGGAAACACCTGATCAAAAACTACAAATATGACCAGGAACTCAATAGCAACTTTTTCTACAGAAATATTTAGGTCCGTTTGCAAAAAGTTCTTATTTTCAATACCTAGCTCTTTAGCTTCGGAATGGAACGAGTGGTAAATCTTCAGCATTCTCACAGAGAGGATACATTGACTGAGGATGTAAGCAGAGACAGCATTTTCATAACAGTCTTCATGTACAGGCAGCAACTATACGATAGTCTTGGTGGTGAACCTCTGGACATTCCTGATTCTAAAAAGACTGGCCAAGAGAAAGCAGCAGAGGCAAAGATAACTCTAACAGAGTTATTTACTCAGACTTGAAAAATCTCTTTAAACAGAGACACAAAAGACATTATACAACCATTTTCAATGGCTGTTTAGTACTCCCTGTGACATTCTGATCCAGGGCAAGAAGAGTTGGTGGAGTCCAATTTCAAAATAAAGTGAGACCTGTGAAAGTGGTCCACATGCAATGAGGTAAAAAACTGAAGCTGAATTAAAAATTTTCAAATGACGTTTTATGGTCTCACACAGTAAATGGCCACAGAGCATCTGCTACACACTGCTATAACATTGTTGTTGCAGTTCCTGCTGACTGCCCATAGAGGGCAGTGAAAGTCTGAGCATGTGATATCTCATTGAGGCACACTGGATCCTCAAGTGACAGTCAGCACAGTTACAAGTCGATGGTTCCTCTCACTTTAAACTTCTTGGCAGAGCGTTCACTGGCTCGCTGCTCAAACTTGCTTCCATAGATGTGGGAAACAAAGCCGTTGATCTCCACTGCAAACACACTGTTCAGCTTTGGGATCACTGTCACACAACAAGTGGAGGGTGAGAAAAAACAAAGGAACAAATGCGTTAACCTGTGAAAAGTGAAAATTTTCATTACACTGCTATCAAACTGGCGCTTAGAGTGTCCACGACTAGAAGGTTTCACTATAACTTGGTTGCAATAGCACAATATTATTCTGGGAACCAGACGAATCTCCAAGCTCATGTTTTATTTGCTCTGGCAGATGTGACTGGTACCCTGCCCATTTAAAATAATCTCCATCCATCTTTTCTTTTTGTCAGGCCAATCACATCCGTTTTTTTTGATAATGGGCAGATTTGTTACGAAACAACCAAGATGGCTGAAAGAGGGAGGTTGGGCATCAGAGAAAAAGAAAATATTCACACGTAACTTTATTTCAACCAAACAGAGAAGGTGATTGCTGGAACAGTACAAAGTCTGACCAACAGGGTTTGTGTGTTTTATTTTGTTTCTGTCGAGTTTGAAAAAAATGCGTTTCACAATTATCTGAGGTAAAATTACTGTTTTTGTCAATGTAGTCTGGTGTCTTTGAGGAGAGCAAGCCAATGTCTGTTTCTGGTTAAAGAAAAATCATCTTACTCTTCATAAAGAAACTATCTCTGTACAGATCTTTTATAAAATGTTGCCTCTTTTAGTGGACATACTTTGGCATTTTGGTCTTCACCCATTGATAAGACCCTTTGGAAATTGAAAAAAATAAAGAAATATTTTCACATTTAATTTGGTGAAAAGGGTTTATTGCAACCAAATCACGTTGAATTTCTTTATATATTATTTTCAGATATCATTATATTGTGCTAAAAGTATGTAAAATAATCAAACTGATCAATCAATGCAAAGAATGGACCTTTTTCACTGCAGATAATTTGAATGGTCATAGCAGGAGAGTCAGAGTACCCTGGGACTAGCTTACCTAAATGAAATGCAGTTGTTTTAATGTTATCAGCTACACATGGACTTTTCCTGCCAAAGCCAACATATCTGAAAACAGTCTATTGTGTTCTACTGTTATGGATGTCTTTACAAATGGAAAAACTAAATTCAGGCTGAATAAAATTAAACCAATATTGTTGGCTTGTATTACAACTCGGTCAGAATCCTCTGTTTGAACAATACCACTTATGTTAAACCATGCTGCTCAAGGTTTAATACAGGTGGAAGGTGAGTTTCAGTGAGTGATACACGTCCATCTGTCTCACCTTTCAGTTTGTCTTCTTTGGTGATGATCTTGAAGACATGTTTGAACTCTTGGACTAGAATCCCTGTAATCCCTACATATGATGGGCATTTAGACCGGACCACTGTGAAAGAGAAAAGAAAAGAAAGTATGAGTACAACACTGCAGTAGCCTGCATCTGTGCCAATAGAAATGCATTCAGTTGATGGTCTTTGAGCAGTCAGGAGTTGTGATATTCAACTCATATCAAAAGCAGACGGTCATTAAAAAAATAAGTTATTGTTGTAAGCTCAAAATTATTAGTATAAATATGACAATAATAAAAGTTATTATACAGACTACTGTTGATGACTTGACCAGCGATATGACCTCATAGTCCACAGAGTAATAGCTGTACGGCAAGAGTTGGTCTATTAACACACATATTAATTAAGGGGAAATATTTTATTATAATTTTAGTAAAGCATTTGCAAAATCAGAATGTGTTCAGTGACTGAACTGTAAAATGTACAGAAACACAAACGACTTTATAGTAAAACATTAGTCCACTAATCCATAGACAAAGACGTGACGACAACAAAACACAGACTAATGTACAGTGATGAGACATTAAAAGAACAAAGACATTCAGGGACTTGGATCAGGTAGATGTAAATAGGGCTGTGCTCAGCAATGCAATGGAGCCTGAAAGGAGAGAGCTGAGACATAACTGTGCCTGCATCATTCAGAGCTGAGGATATTGAGGGTAACCTGAAACATACTGGTAAATCTAAGTTTGAATTTAGTATTGTTGGAAAGCTTGTTATGCCTGATGAGGCTGTAAGGGAAGGAGGAGACATTGCGTCTGAGGAGGATGAAGAGGGAAGTGTATGTAAACTTCTGACCACAACTGTATGTGTGTGTGTGTGTGTGTGTGGTCACCTAAAGAGGGATACATATGTGAAAACACAATAAAAAAACAGCAGTGACACTATTTCTCAAAGATTCCCAGTGTGTGTTTCTTGCCAGATGAGCATCTGACAAAGTAAATAGCACATAAGCTGAAAAGATCACTGCAGATTGCAAGCTGGCTGCGGAGCTCCGCTCCAGGGTAGTCAGAAGGAGGACAGTTGCTTAGCACCAGTTAAAGCACAACCACAGGCACATCACACACACCACTAGGTGTGAAAAGGTTGAGCGACAGCAGTAACTGTAGCTCAGGAGGTAGAGTGGTAATCCAGTAATCAGAAGATTGCTGATCCCTAGCTCTCCTGGCTGCATGTATGCAATATCCTTGAGCAAGATACTCAACCCCAAAATGCTCCTGCCATCAGCGTGTGAATGTGATAAGTGTTGTAAAGCTGTCAGTAGACTGGAAAAGCGCTAGAGAAATGCAAGTCCATTTACCATTTTGTGTTTTATTGCTCTCTAAATATACATGTCTTTAGTATATGGCTATTCTGGTTGCTATTTTTTTTTGGCTGGAATTCTGAAACATTAACTGCCAAATTGGCTGTCAGAAAATAGTCTACAGTAAATCTGTGATACTCTTGTTATCGTGGGCAGCGTACTGTAAACCATATCGTGAGTTACTCTGTGACTCCCACCCCTCCTGACAAGTTTGTTCAAAACAATTACATAAGTAGGCCTACATTTAAAAGGAGAGACTGCATCACAATAAGTGTTTTCAGGAATGAATACCATTACATCTTTCTCTCCATGTTTCTCTGCATGTGTGTCTCATATGTGTGAATGTCTGTAGACGGGAAAAGTACAGCAAGGGCATTTTGTCCACTTTTTAAATCAAACACGGGTGGTGTAATTCTCTTAGATGGATAAAAAACAAAATTTTAACAATGCTAAAATTGGTCATCTTGTATACCTGTGTGACCATTAATTTACCTGGGAGGCCCACCCAACTAAAGGCTATGTTTAAGAAACACTGCAGTTTATAACTTGTTCACACCTTCTGCTAGTTTTGATAGATTTTCATAATCACTTAAACATGAACATTTCAACACATGAAATAAACACATTATCCCCCAATCTGGCAAAAAGAGAAGGATTTAAGAAAAGGATTTAAATAAAATCACAGTAGTGTATAACTTACATAAAGTTCCATATTAATCAGAGTTCAAAATCATGAGTTTCCACAAAGTCTATGTAAAGGGCTCCATAAGTGAGCAAAGCTCTTCTCATTCTTTTTTACAATATATGTTAGTCTCTCCAAAGCTAGACAGGCCATCAGTTCCCTTGTCCACATTCCAATAGAGGGTGTGTCCATACTTCTCCATAACAATGCAATTATCCTCCTGGCTTGTAAAAGTCGATAAGCAGCGACTGTTGATGAGTCACAACAAAGTCTTCAGGGTATATTCCCAATATACAGAGTTTGGCTTGCAAAGGAACTTCCCTTCTAACTGTGAGGCCGATACATCCTATCACACTCTTCCAGAACTGTTGTATCTCTGTACACTCCCATAAACAATGAATTAATGTACCCTTTTCCTTTCTGCACTTCACACAAATATCAGGGACATTAGGAAATATGTGGTTAATCTACTAGGCGTGAGATAGGTACGCATCAACCATTTATATTGTAATAAAAAACAAGCCGTTTCCCAATCAGCTTCCTGAATGTTGTCTTTTATGTCAATTTTCCATGCCTCCAGCTTTTTGGAAGATGATTCCTTTGAGTATGTTAACATTCATTCGTAAAACAATGAAAATTGTCCTCTCCCGTCCATATGGGATAAGGTTAATTCCTCAATCTTAGACAATGGAGGTACAGATAACGATTGCTGATGCACGGATAAGATGAAATGTTTCAGGTGTAAGTATTTAAAGAAATGTTGTCTTGGAATACCATCTCTCTCACACAGCTGATTATATGACATCAAATTGTCTTCTGCATATAAGTCTGAAATTTTCTTAACACCTTTGTTAAACCACATCTTAAATCCACCATCTGCTCTCCCCGGTACAAAACAATTATTACCCCATATAGGGGAAAACTGTGATAGTGCTGGTGTGTCTCCAACATGTTGGTGTGCAGAGTACCACACTGAGATGGTGTTTCAAAGAAAGGGATTCTTAGTCTGTGTAACTAGTTTTTTGACACTTGTTGAGTATAAATAAAGCTTGAGAGGAAGCCCTGATGTTGATGCCTGCTCTATAGTCACCCAAGCTGGAAGGGGAAAATAATTGAAAAATAATACATTGCTGACCTAAGCTGGGTGGCCCAGTAATACAATTTTAAATTGAGGAGCTGAAGCCCTCCTCTTTCATATGGTAAATATAGTAGCCTTAGCTGTAGTCTGGCCTTTTTTTATTCCAGATAAATTCATTCAACAAATCATTAATGCTGTGAAAAAAGGTGCTGGGTAATGGAAGCGGAAGTGACTGGAAAAGATCCAAATTTTCGGGAAGACTAGCATTTTAATTATGTTTATATGACCAATCATAGATATAGGCATTTGGATCCATCGGTTTAGCATCTCCCTCACTCTGTCCACCAATATACAGTGGGTACTAGTTTCAAATGGAGGTTTCCCTCGCGGAAAGCGTGATTCACGCGTTGCGTGAAATTGTAGGTCACATTGTAGCCACTAGGTGGAAGCATCGTACTGAAATGCAGCTCAAAAGATTTTGGGATAATTCCACGTTTGACCACAACGTAGCTGCAATGGAGAGTGGCGCTGTTCATAGGCCATAGGCTACTTCATTTGCAGCTGTGGTCGAGAGAGCTAGAGAGTGAATGGAGAGAGGGACCGCTACCACTGTAGTACCCATATACTGTATACTTATACATATACATATACACACACACACACACACACACACACATATACATATATATATATGTATACGTCTTCCTCTGCTGCGGTCACTCGGCCCTCTGCTTCTTCGATGCGTTTAGTATGTTCCGACAAGTCCTGTTTAACTTCAGCCACCTTGCCCTCTAGCGCTGTTATCGCGTTGGTCACATCTCCAAGACGGTTGTTAATGCAGTCTAGTTTTAGTCTAAACTCAGAGCAGAGCGACTTTAGCTCTGTTAGCACATCTGCTATGTCGGCCATCTTGCTGGTGTCCGCACCTTCAGGTGTCGAGGCCCTCTTCGAGTTGTGAGCGGTCGATTTACGAGCTCGGGTAAAAATGTCGCACTCCTTTGTTGTATGAGATTTTGACATAATTGACCTGAAGTGGAAAATATTAATTCACAGCCACTATCCAGGGAATAAAAGGATTTTTGTGCACGGTTGACTGGAGCCCCTCTTCTAAGCTGCCATCTTTGTCGGGTCACGTGACCACCCCGCGAGTCAACACATTTAACAAAAGTTTAACTCAACTCAACTGTTGACTTTTCATTTCTATTCCCTCCGTGCACAAGATGGCACCACTAACGTTCAAAATCTGTATGGTGGGCATTACTATTTCCGGTTTAGGCTACTACTATTTCCGATTGTTGATTGTTGTTGAAGATCGAGTGGTAAGCTAACAGTGAGTGTACGAAAAAATTTTAACGATAAAGAAGCACCACCTTACTTACATTGCACTGTTCCTCGATGCGCCGTTTCATCGAGGTATAATTCTGAAGTAAGTTTACATTTACATTTAGGGCATTTAGCAGACGCTTTTGTCCAGAGCGACTTACAATAAGTTGTCACAAGACAAATGTACTTATTCCATTGTTTAGTTTCCATCGTTTCCCCCGTGATCCTGAGGTGCAAGCTCGGTGGCTAGTCAAGATTAGAAGAGATGATTTCACTCCCACTGATAACACTTGGGTCTGTAGTCGGCATTTCAAGGAAGATGATTTAATTGCAACGGCTGGGGGACGTAGACAACTTAAAAAAGGAACAGTACCCTGCCTTTATGAATAGATATGCTACACCAGCACCGAGGCGCAATGTGTGGGAGTGCCGCCCAAAATGCCCCTCTCCCTTGCCGGACTACGCATCAGACTCTGATTGCGAGATGAAAGTACCACCGGACCACGACTACTGTGTAACTCCATCAACATCAGTGATGGCATCAGAATTGGCAGAGGAGAATGAAATTTTAGAGGTGATGGTTTAGGAGCAGCAACAGCAAATCGAAACTCTGCAGCCACAGTCACGATTCATTCTGGAACGCCTTGCATGGTCCCTTCATCCAATTAATGTATGATATTGTTAATATTAACCCCAACATAATTGTTTCAATTTTAGATTTGCGTCTTACCGGCACTTCCAGGCCTTTTGGCAACCTGTGGAGCCAGCTGTGAACACCAAGATGGTGCAGATAACCAGTGCCAGTGCAGCCTCAACTCAACACAGATCCGCAGTAAGCTATGTTATCAGGGTCTCATAGATGCATGCATATTTACTAAACTAAATATTACTTTAGTCTAAAAGGTTAGCCTATTGGTGCTCAATCTTAACTGCAATTTGAACTAATGCAAACGTAATCACAAAGGCTGCAATTAGTCATCTAACTAGGCCCCACGCCATTTCAGTTCCATCTTTAACTATGTTATGTAGGTGCTAGATATACTGTTATATACACAGTAAAATATAATTGTACATATGCAATATCTAGGCTAATCTTTTTTCATTTTCTGTTGTATATCTTTACCAGAAACTTGCACCCATAGACGAGTTGCTTGTTTTTAAATGCACCTCTCTGTGGGTCTGCCTCTCTGTGATCTCGCCAACCATTTTGGTATCCACCACACCACAGTCAGCAGAATTTTAACCACCTGGATGCACTGTATGCACCACCTTCTTGGTTCCATCCGTCTGTGGCTACCAAAGGAAGCCATAAAAGCTCACTTAACACCAGAGATTTCCCCCTACGCAGATACTCTTGTTCTGCAAAGTGAGGTGTTCTCCAATTACAATTTGCACACTACTTTCAAGGCCATGATTGGCATCGCCCCCCCATGGTCCCATCACCTATGTTTCTCCACTGTATCCGGGCTATACGAGCGCTAGGGAAATTTTTAAAATGTCAGGGATTACAAAATTCCTCACAGCTGACATGGCCATTATGGTGGACAAGGGGTTTCATGTGGACACTCTTGTACCCTGCAAAGTTTATCGATCTGCTTTTCTGTCAAAGAGTACTCAAATGAGTAGACAAAATGTTGAACAAACACAATCCATCGCCCCTTTAACTTACCTTTGTAATTTTCGATGAACGATGAAACATAGAATTTAAAACCCTTCCGGCGATTCCATCTACAGCTACTGTCGTTGTTGACACCGGAAGTGCCACCGCCCACCAAACAAAACTGACAATCGTAGAACGTTCATAAACGCAACGAGCCAAGATAAAAATGCATTGGTCTAACAATAAAGTTGTTCTATAAACTGCAAGTTTTTCTTTTGACCTTTTTAGACTTTTTTTTCTCCAGAAGGTGAAGTTGTGATAGCTAGTGTTACTGATTAAAGTCATTATCATGTTCATTTTAGAGAAAAATAAAAAATCTACCTGTGATAATGGCACCATGGAAGTCTGCTTTCAGAAGCTTCTGCTGAATAAATTGTGGACTGCTGTAAAGACACAACATGACATATGAGACTCAATATACAGTAAAAGTAAAGCGGGCAGTGAGCAACTAATGACGAATGTCAGGATTCAAATCTGTAGAGCTACAAACTGATTTACCTTGTTGATTTCAATCCACTGCACAGGTCAGTAATGTATTGTCTCCAGAGTTCGTGCAGAGGTAGGAACAGCTTGTATCTACAATGATAATGATAGAAACAGTGATGCTGAGGGCGTAGACAACAAAACAACTAGGAAAATGGGAAATGTATTACAATCAATTTGACAAGAATATTTTGCTGCAGTCATGTACAAGTTTTGTCAACATGGGGGTGCAGATTCCTGACCAACCTCTGGTGCTCAGGCTTGATCTGGAAGATCTTCATCACTCTCTTCTGCCGAGCGTTCAGTCCTTTGGCCTTCTTGCTGTTCCTCTTCGGCTTGTCCTTCTTAGGCCTGGAGTAGCCCAGGATCACAGCCTTGTGACTCAACATGCTCTGCAGTTTATGTTGTGATTGCTGCTGAGTGCTGTTTTTCAGGAACGCCTTGGTAAAAGCCTGTGCTTTAGAGTTGATCTGAGACTGGAAATGAGGAAATTACACCATTTACAATTTACATTGATTGTGTGAAACGTCTTGTTTTTATCTTTTTTCACAACATGTCCAGTCTGTATATTTTTAAGGTCAAAATAATAATTATGAGAGGAAAAAATGATAGCAGTACATGATCAGTGCTGATTTTCTTATTGGCAATTTGTGTTGTGAGGAGTTGTGACAAATATAGGGACTGAGGCAGGATAATTTACAGTTAAACTTAACTTTAGTATCAAACATCAACCTTCAATTTTATTAGTAATTTTACTAGACTAAATTATTGTTGCCGTTACCCTGAATCTAATAGTATTTATTATTACAATTTATTTGTTTGTTATTTGTTTGTCGTTTAGAGCCTAACCAGGGATAGGGGCTGCAGATTAGCTTCAGCTAGACAATATATACATTGCATTACTTCTGCCTGTGTAACAATCAATCAATACAATCAGTATTTGTCCCAGTTAAACTAACAATTAAATACATTACTACAATAACTAAGTAAAAACGATAAATAACTGCCAACGTATTGGTAAATAATACTAATCTGCTACAGCCTTTCATAATATATACCTGCTGATTATTTATAGATTAATTCATTTTAAATTAATCTAGTGACTGTTTTGTCTATAAGCTGTTAAGAAAGAGTAAAAAATGCCTGTTATGAGTAAAACGTCTTGGAACTGACCAACAGTCCAAAACCCAAAGCCAAAAGATATTCACTTCTGCTAAAAAAAAAAAAGACAGATTATAAAACTAGTTGTAGATTAATATGCTGTTTTAGCTCTAGATATCATGTGACTTTATTTTCTGCAGGAAATCTTGGCATCAATTGTACAACAATAGTGGAAATGACATTGAGAGATAACTTCAGTGCTTTTCACACTGCATATACTTCAGGCTAAGAATAGCACTGGGTTAATTTAGCCCCTTTTTGCACAGATTGTTAACCCAGGGTTAACCTAAACCCAGGGCTCTGGAGCACACTTTGGAATGTGCCAGTCTGAACGCTTTCTTAGCCTGCGGCTAACAGCTCCCTTCACCTGGGACCAGAGTGGGATTAACAGTTATACTGACAGTACACAGATCATCAACTGTATCTGTTTACCTCAACACCAAGAACATCCACCAGATCACGAGGAATTGTGGCCCGAACAAGTGCTTCTGTTGAAGGGAAAAACAAAACTGGAATTACTCAAAACCTGATCAACTTATGCAGGAGTGGTCAGAGGACCAGTGTAGTCCCAGCACCCATCCACAGAGCCACATAACAAACAAGAACAAAACAACACTGATCAATGCTGCCGGAAGTGGGAGAAATGAACTGAATACATAAAAACGACAGGACGAAGACCATCACATTGACACTAAAAAAGGATCATACTGTAAAGCATGGTGATCCAACATGTTCTTTTCCAGATTTTTGTTTTTTATTTGTTCCCCCCCAACCCCCGCCCCCTTGTATATTGTTTATACACTGCTAAAGAAAAACAATAAAAAGAAAGTATCAAAAAAAAGAACAAAACAACACTGAAGTCTAAGTTTTATCAATTACTTTTATCTTAGAAATACTCCTACTGCATTCAAGCAGGAAGCACATTCTGGCTGCAACTAACAACTTTTTGTTATTTATTATTAATTAGAACATTACCTCTACTAAAGAGGTTTTCCCCTATGTCTGCTGGTTGGTTTGTCAGCAAGATTACACAAAAACTACTGAATGGATTTCCAAGAAATTTCCACAAAATGGAAAACAATCCATTAAAAGGACGATACGTGAATTTTTCCTCACTTTCTTTTACATTGTAAGATGTTTTTTGACATTTAATTTCTCAGGGAATAATGCACAAATCTTGATGAAGAATCAGGCGCAATTAGGTGACCGATATCTATGAATTAGTATAGTTTGATGTGCATCCAAATAAAAATCTGGAAAAAGTAGATTTATATATGTTTTTATTTGATATTGGATTAGGCTTGATTGAATTAAAGGGGACTGCTGGGCCTTGGCAGAGGCATGCAAGAGAGATCTGCACATTGGAGATGCAGGAGGCTGACAATGTCTGGCATATTTGCTTGTGAACTAACATTCAGCTGCCAGCTGTCTGAAAAAATAACAGTTTGGGGTCTTGTGATAGTTCATGTTACCATCTGATGCTACAAATTAGAAACCTCTTACGGAAGAGTTTTCTGAGACCTCTCATCCATTTTCTTATTTTTTTCAGAACTGAACGCTACATTACACACTGCAGAGTGTCTTGAGAACCCAGATAATGCCAAAGAAGCTGCCTAAGCAGGACTTTCATGGAACTTGTTGACTTTTTCATGCCGGTGTTATTGCATAACTGAAACACTGCAGCAGGAATAAGTCCATGCTCAGTCTACCGTTTCATTGTGCAAACAGGTTATAGACCATTTCATGAAAAGTACAGAAGACACTGAAAATGACGTAAATACCTTATTGTCAATGTGGGTCGGAAATAAAACTTTTTGTGCTGGCTGACAATGACAACCATCCACTAATTTCCTGATTTACAAAAGTTACTTGTTTTTGAAGGAACTTCCCTGTGACATTGATGAATGAGGATCCCACTTGTACTATGTTAACCTTTCCACATTCTTAAACTTACATAAGAGAGCTTTAAGTGCTCCCAGGGTATTATTAAATGGTTTTGAAGTATAGCCTTGGGGGTATTTAATTAAAAACACCACAGGCTTTTACTATTTAAATCTACAACAAGGAACTTTCATTTTCTTTTTTGATTCTGGTGGCCCAAAGTAAAGTTTGATGTAGTGCTGTACCACCAGACTACAGAGCAGCTTCTTTCCTCAGGCTGTGTGACTCCTCAATTCATCCTCAGCACTCCACCATTAAAATAGTTTGAATGACTTATGACTTCTCTGACCTTGATGAGTCGGAATTTGAGGTTTTTTTTTTTAAAAAAGAAAGAATTTGAGTAACTATAACTTTACAGAAAAAGCCAATCTTCTTGCTGATGGTATCGTTTGTCGTTATGTAGGTCATTAGAGGCATCAGTATTAAACTGAGACTGTTTCATAACCAGGTAAAAGTTCCTTGTAGTATGTTTAACGAAAGTACCTGTGTGAGCCTAAATGTCAAAGAGGAGACTGAAGAGAAGATAACTGGGTACTTATCTCCAACAGCTGTCATTGAGTAGACAAACCTGTCCGATGAGCTACTGCAGTGCTGCTCTATACACAGTCAGACTGGGAAAATACAGAGCCAGTTAGCCAGTTACCAACTGGTTACAGCAACAAATGTCTCAAGGAGCAGTCTCTGCAAGGCCCCCAGTTTACAAAACACAGGCATTTAGACCTGTAACTGTCGCCATATCTAAAAATGAAATTATTTTTGAAAATGAGTGATAGACTCCTTTCACTTTGCCAAGAGACCAGTTTGCCTTTAGTTTTTTTCCCCATGTCACTTTCATCATCAGAAAAACAAGGAACAGTAGAAGGCAGCAGATCATTTACCTCATCAGACTACATGCAGAAGATGGTAATACTTGTTTCATTATGCCTTAATAACATTCTGAATTTGAGACATCGTTTTTTTAAGGAGCTGATAATGGAAGTAGCTAAGGAGATAGACATCTCGTTTCTTTCTGATCTCTGGTAGTTGCACATGCTCAGTACCAATCAGGCAGCTGGCAAGGATCTGGCAGGGACATGGAAGTCACTGACAGTGTAATGGTGGTTACTTTACACATATCTTCGTTCAGTCTCTCTCTCAATCTCAGCGCAGACTGAATGATGTTTGAGGGCTGCTTGAACAGAAATGGATGGAACAGTGTTTACAAACCGGTGTCCTTAACATAAACATGCATCATAGCATTGTGACTGAAAAAGGGCGAAAATGAGTGTGTTCACCCAGGTGTTGTGTTTCCATCACAGCTGACTGGAGCTGGAGCCGATAAAGACCTGTGACTACTGCAGACTCATTTGACGGCAGTAAAAAGCCAGATATTACTGGGTCTAAGTGGGTTTCATCCAGTGTGAAAGGGGTATAATTCTGTTCAATTCTAGTCTTCTCACAAACATATTTGTAAAATATTAATGTACTGTATAATAAATTAAGTAAAATTAACTTTGCTTTGCCACGTTGCTAGAAAAGCATTAGGCAGGCACATGGGTTACACAACTCCATGTTGGAGTCATATTTGTTTCAGGGTTCAAGTTTGACAAACAAATCAATCATTTAGTAAAATTAAGCTTCAAGCAGCTCTGCATCATCTCCAAACTCAATGCAATTCACATTTTCAAGATCCTTGTTAAACACTCTTTTACTCATTAGCCTTTAACTAGTTTAGTTCTTTACCAGCCCAAGAAATTCCCCTGAGGTTTCCATAGAGCTGTGTTTTTCATTATTGGCTCTCTATGGCCATGAGCCTTTACTGCTACTGCGATTACTGCTGCTGTCATTAGTGCTGGGACAATATGGTGGCAAGAAATTATATATTGTTGCCGTTGTTGATTCTATCATTGGCTATAATAACAGTAATGATATCTGATTCTTGCAATTATCATTTCCTTTATCATCACTCTAATTTCGTTTTCGTTGTCCGTGTATGTTTCCTTCTTTTGTTTCCCTCTGTGGGCTGTAGAGGACGGTGGATCAACTGTGTTGTGTGTGAAGTGCTACTGACATAAAGTTGAGAGTGTGAGGTATACATTAATAACCCCTGGTGGTTCTGGGGTCAGGACACAAAAACTCAACCCACATCTTCCCACAGCTCACACACTGACAGCGTGATGAGCTGTGAGGACTAGAGGACACTAAAACACACGGAGTGTCTTATTCTGAGGGCAGACATCTCAATGCCTTTGTGCACTGTGTGACACGGGTCACATACTGTGAGCTGCCATCGACTATCTGCTCAGATTCATAGTACTATATACTCATTCTTACATCAGACAGTTCCAGATTTGGACTGAAATATATTCACGCTACGTTCTTGTGCAGCAGCAACCATTTTGTGAAGGTAATATGGCTCCATGTAGGATGAAATATGCACGTTTTAGAAACGGTTAGCAGACTATAGACAGGGACACACGTCGTTGAATTTTAAACGAGCTTTAACAGAAGTCACAGTACACTAATGTCGGGGTTAGGGTCATTGAAACAACCATTACGTTCTTTTCACCGTAACTTCGAAAATTAAACTCACCGTCCATGTTCACCTTCTGCCGACTTCCAGAAGAAAACGTGACTGAATTCAGTAAAACAGTTCAACACATTTGTTTTGAATGTTAACACGAGCAGGATCCAGTCACTTCCTCTCCCTCTTCGTCTTCTTCTTCCATCTTTTAGCAAACGGCATTTACATGCATTAGCGCCACCTTCCGAGCTGGAGTGTGCCTCCAGTGTGGCTTTTGTAAAAATGTAAATACATAGCAATACTGTATAAATAAATAAAATATATAAAATACTGAAAATAAATAAATAAAATACTGTAGCCTAGTTGTTCAGTCGAAGTAATCCTTTTAGTTCAAGTCTGGCGCCATCTTTTTCTAACTTGTTTTTGAGAATCTGTCAGAAGAAAGAAGCAAAATGGTGACACAAAACTGAAGGGTAAGTGGTGCCCCCAAGTTCATCTCCCCCGAGAAAAATAAATAAAATCACAAATCTTTGAAACTTTGCAAAATATTTATTTAAAATCTGGATTTGGATCACCTTTCTACAAACATTCATAAAATGCAGACTGAAATACACACTGTATAAAGTTAATGCAAATGTTGGACATTTGCAAACATCTTTCCAACACATCCAAACTTCTAGCCATAAAAAATATTTTTCCCTATTTCTACAAATAAAATGTATTTAGACTGTCGATATCAATACCAAGACACACTTTGTCCTTTAAAGAAGAAAACCCAATTCAGACAACATAAAGTGTCAGTCACAAAAAATGACCCTTTTACCATTTGACTTAAAAAAAATCAGTACCCTGGCTTTATGGCAGATTTTCCCCTGCAGACAGAATATATTTACTGAACCTTTGATACTCCATGTTGATGGGTGGTGATTCAGCATGCTTAAGTTACCACAGATACACCCACCTGTTCACCTGCTCTAATGATATCATGTTGCTTAATAAGAAAAAAACTTTTTGCAGCAATATGACACAACACTTTAATCTAGCTGAATATCAAACATTGCTGTCTGGTCAAGAATGGATTCATTCTCAGTGCTCCTGCTGTTGGCGTTTTTAATTGATATGCTTGTCACTACTGGTTAAGGGATGTACAGCATAATTCTGGTTGCTCATAGCGATAAAGCTGTTGTGTTTGACGCATTTCAGGATTCATTCTGTGTAAAACTGTTGCCTTGCTGCTGTACCTTGCCTTGTCAAACTTTAATTAATCAAGCTTAAAATTGAAAGAGCAAGACTCTTGTATTAAATAATGTGAACACAGCTTCGTACTTTCGAACACCATGGTGTCTAAGTATGACAGCAGCTCTGCTCCTGGCTGGCAGCAGCAGCAAGGGAAGAGAGGACTGCTGCTTCCCTTATGTATGTGCACAGTTATTTGCTGTTGCCACCAATAGAACACTCATCTTCTGTGAAGTTATTCTTGTCTGACCCACTGCTACTCTTCCGCGGTGCAGAGGAGAAAAAGACACTATACATCAAAGATGGTCCATCATGTGCAAAAAGGACAACTTAAACATCCCCCTTAGCGGCAAGCACATTGGACAAATGTTGTAGGTTCTCCAAGGGAAAGGGGCTTATGTCCCTTGTAGCTCACCTGGTATAGCATGCAGCCCATGTATTGAAGCTGAGTCCTTAGCAGCAGCATAGGTTTGAACCTGAGCCCTTTGTTGCGTGTCACACACCCCCACCTTTTCCTGTCCATCTTCAGGTGTTCTATCTAGTAGAGGCAAAAAATCTAATATTCTCTCTAGTGCAGGAGTCAGCAAACTGTGGCTCTGGAGCTGCACAAGGCTCTTTTGCTCCTCTGTAAGGCCCCCCCCCTGTGGCTTTGACAAAGAATTACATGCAAATGAATAATGGTTATTGTTTTATCACTGTTGTAGGCCTAGGGTGATTCATACATTGTCTGAATGTACAAATATGTAGCCTATGCACAGAATAGTATCTGTTCTAGCAAGTTGTGATTTTGTCAGGGAATTGAATGACCCTGAGCTGATATCATCATGTCTTATGCTCATGCATATGGTTGATTGCTGTACGTGGCTGAGAGGAAAAAGGAGGATTACCTCACACCGAAATTTTTACTTTTACTGTTTTAAAACGCTAGGCTGCCTTTATGTTTTATTTATTATCAAAGTAGACCACTTTAATTTTATTCATTTTGTCAAACATGGGGAGGACTCAAGAAGGCCTGCATATAGTTCTATATTGCTATTCTAATTCAAGTTTTGTGTTTTGTTGGTTATAGCATCCCCAATAAAAACAACGAAAAATGGAAACATCAACAATGAATGCTCATTTAGGCTTACTAATAATCTTGATAGGCTAATTTAAGGCTAAAATATGTTTTGTGGGTCAAGACATTTTTTTTTTGAGGGAGGGGGGCAAAAATGGCTCTTTTGAAAGTAAAGGTTGCTGACCCCTGCTCTGGCGAAATTCAAGGTCTTGTGGACAGTGGTGCCACAGTGTGGCAAATGAAAAACGTCTCACAGTTAACATTCAGAAATTTGGATTTGCTTTCTCTACATGCAGTTTCCAAAACATGAAATTGGCAGGAGTGTTTTGTGTACATAGTTTGAATAATTTCTTGTCCACTTCTTTCAAAACACCAATAGATAGTGAATAGAAACTGAAACTGCAGTGGTTTTACTCATGAACAACATGACAAATAATAAGAACATGTCCCTCCCTATGGGTTCAGGAGAAGTTATTACCATAATACAAATTCTAATAAACTAGTGGCAGAATGCTGTAACTTTGACCTCTCAGTGCTCCACACAGTCATGTAAAAACAGTCTTGACTCTATAATGATGTTCAGTGCTGGTGTGTGTGTCACCAATGTAAGTGTAAGTGAGGGTGTTGATGTAGTTGACAAAGTAATTCCTCTTCTGTTGGCTCCTGGATCTGCTCTCTGCAGAGAAAGGGGGAAATCATGGAGAAAAGAGGAACAGGAATGAGTTATGGCTTCAAATCTACATTTTAAGTTCTATGACTTAAAACAACACAGCGTGCACCTACTTGAATATGAGCTGAACAGAAGTTTCATATCTGATCTTCTCCACATCGGTTACAGAGCAGCTGTGACTGCGGTCCCACTTATAGATGAAGTTCTGTTAGAAAAGAGGTTCAGAGAGTTGTTTTGTTCACATGTTTAATATGTGGTTTATACTAAAAGATAAAACAAGCATTATTCTAGGTTTTTTTTTTCAACAAGTCACACAAATTCACATCCCTTTCAGATTTAATCCCAACTTAAGTCACTTAAAATTACTGCTACAGATCTACTGATTATTTTATGGGCTGAAATATGTGCCACTAGAAACTGAATTTGAATCATTTATATTTGAATTGCTAAACTTGAATAATTGCATTAAAAAACTGAATTTGAATCACATAATTTGAATTTGTATTGTTTAATTTGAATCATTGCATTGAAAAACTGAATCTGAATATTATAATTTGAAATTGAATTTATTAGTTTGGAACTGAATTCCAATAAACTGCCACCCGCCATGAAACAGAGGAAGATGCATAGACATACATACATAGACGCCTCATTGAGCTGGTTGGCCCGCTGCTGCGATACGTCGACGTATTTACTCACTTTATCGTTTTACATTTTAAAGCAACATTCGAAAAATGTGTTTTTTGTGTGATTTGGTGTCCCCCATTGTTTCCGAGTGCCGCACAACTGTCATGAATACACATCAATGGTTTCTCTAACAATTTGTCAGATGTAATGTAATGTCACGTGCTAACTACTAACAAACAGAGTGGCTGAGACACAGACACCATTAAGTCACTGTATCATCAAAATTATTTTGAAGCTGTTATTTTTAGGTACCATTCCTTTTCTTTTCAAGTTTAAATATGGCTTTTTTATGTCTTTTTAATTTGATTTTTTTCATTTTCTATTGGGACTATGAATTTCTTAACAGCCATTTTTTTTAACAAGGTCTTTTTATTTGAAATTTTCACAATATACCAAATACAAACATAATACAAACAGTACCTAATCCCTAGTGGTGTAGTTTTGGACATGTCCAAAATGTGTGTAATAGAGTTACATGAGCTTGCTTGCATCTAACGCAGGTAGGGTTTAACTCCGGTCTAATTTTGGACAGCCTAACCTTACCTCAACCTTAGTGGAGTCGGTGCACTATCTTGAATTGTACAACTGTATGCCTTTGACAAATAGATGATGTGTGAATCCTACTAATAACTTTCTGCCATACTGCATTTGGGATCTGTTCATTTAAATCCTCTTCCCATTTGTGTTTGAGTTAATCTAAGGTTGACAAGTTAAATTGATTGAGAAGGCCATATATCTTACCTATAATCTGCTTTAAGTTTTTCCCCAGCTTGAAGATGGAGTCTAACAAAGATACACGGGGATATAAAGGGAAGCAGCTGGAATGTGAGGCTATAAAATTTCGCAATTGTAGATATCTAAAGAAGTGGGATCTAGGAATATAAAATCTATCTACTAGTTGTTCAAAAGATGCAAAGTTATTGTCAACATATAGATCCTGTAATGAATGTATCCCACTCCTGGACCACACACCAAAGGCTCCATCTGACACCGAGGGAGGAAACATATGATTTTTTGTTATCGGACCAAAAAGAGAGAGGCTGTTGAGAGTAAATGATCTCCTGAACTGATTCCAGATTTTTACCGATTGTGCCACAACAGGGTTATGGGTATAATAAGAGATGGGCTTTGCTAGCGGGAGTTCAGTGCACGATAAAGCTGGTAAGGAGGAGTGTCCACAGGAGGCACGTTCCAAGGTTAACCATTTAGGGGTGTTTGAGTTGTCTATATCTGACATCCAAAACATCAGTGCTCTAATGTTGGCTGCCCAATAATAAAACAAAAAATCCGGAAGTGCCATGCCTCCCTGAAGACGTGGTCTGTGCAATATGCATTTCCGTATACGTGGGTTTTTTTTAATTCAAGATAAAGGTTGATATGAGTTTGTGCTACCTATTTAATATTGTACAAGAGTGAATGTTGCCAACCTCTACTCTGTCAAGAGCTCCCAAATCCTTCAACCATTACTAGCTGTTATGGTAATATTGGTTGTAGTTATTAAATTAATTATTAATCAGAGTTACAAACAGTTTAGTACCTTTTCTGAGACTGATTTGGTGAATTGGCTATTTTTTCCCTTCTTCAAGGGTTGATAGCCAAATTTAACCCAAAACTCCCTATTACTGTTGCATGTAGCACTACATTATGGTGCCTCGTGTGATGTGAGCACAACAGTTCAATACAGTGAATAGCGCTATTCGACTACTGTTCTAATCCATATTATGGCAAGAACCACTCAGCTAAGTAAAGAGAAATGACAGTCCATCATTACTTTAAGACATGAAGGTCAGTCAATCTGGAAAATATCAAGAACTTTGAATGTATCCTCAAGTGCAGTCGCGAAAACCATCAAACACATGATGAAACTGGCTCTCATGAGGACAACCCCAGGAAAGCAAGACCAAGTGCTCTCTGCTGCAGAAGATAAGTTCATTAGAGTTACCAGACTCAGAAACCACAAATTAACAGCACCTCAGATTAGTTCAAGTAGCAGACATCAACATCAACTGTTCAGAGGAGACTGCGTGAATCAGGCCTTCATGGTCGAATTGCTGCAAAGAAGCCACTACTGAGGAAGAAGAAGAAGAAGAAGAAGAAGAAGAAGAAGAAGAAGAAGAAGAGAAGTGCTTGGGCCAAGAAACACAAGTTATGGAAATGAAAATGAAAATCCGTACTTTGGACTGATGTGTCCAAATTTGAGATTTTTCCTTCCACCCACCATGTCTTTGTGAGATGCAGAAAAGGTGAGCGGATGGTTTCTACATGTGTGGTTCCCACCATGAAGCATGGAGGAGGAGGTGTGATGGTGTGTGGGGGCTTTGCTGATGACACTGTTGGTGATTCATTCAAAATTCAAGGCACACTTAACCAGCATGTCTACCACAGCATTCTGCAGCGACATGCCATCCCATCTGGTTTGCACTAAGTGGGACCATCATTTGTTTTTCAATGGGACAATGACCCCAAACACACCTCCAGGCTTTGTAATGGCTATCTGACCAAGAAGGAGAGTGATGGAGTGCTGCGTCAGATGACCTGGCCTCCACAGTCACCGACCTAAACCCAATTGAAATGGTTTGGGATGAGTTGGACCGCAGTGTGAAGGCAAAGCAGCCAACACGTGCTCAGCACCTCTGGGAACTCCTTCAAGACTGTTGGAAAACCATTCCAGGTGACTACCTCATGAATCTGGCTGAGCGAATGCCAAGAGTGTGCAAGGCTGTCATCAAAGCAAAAGATGGCTACTTTGAAGAATATAAAATATAAAATATATTCTGGTTTGTTTAACACTTTTTTGTTTACTGCATAATTCCGTATGTGTTCCTTCATAGTTTTAATGTCTTCAGTATTGATCTACAATGTAGAAAATAATAAAAATAAAGAAAAACCATTGAATGAGAAGGTGTGACCAAACTTTTGACTGGTAGTGAAAGTATTAAGTGTGTTTGTAGTCCTTCTAATCCACACACAGGTTGCTTAAAGCCATGAAAATGTTTTGTTTCTATGGTTACTTGCAGTATAATATAACCTTTGCACTGATGTAGAACAGCATTTAAACTGTTGACTGGAACTCCGTTTTAAGTTTTTTGTTATAGCCATGTTATGAATGAATGCATCTGTCTGTGTTGTCTAAATGGACTGACCTCTAAGATGAGAGCCACAAACAGGTTGACCCACATGACAGAGGAGGTGAGCCACCAACTCACAAAGTAGATCTTGGCCCACCTAGAAAAAAAAAACATCATCATCACCATTATCATCAGCATTAGCTACACTGCATGTAAAATGTATTTAGTCTTACTCCGTGGTGTATCTGCTGTATGCATCCATGAAGGCCTGCCAGTTGTTGACTACCATAACATCGTACAGCAAAATGATGGCTGCCTGAGAGGGAGGAAGTGCAAGACATTCTGTTTTTGACTCTTCAGTGCTTTTATCTCGACTGTGTCTCAGCAGTCTCCAGCAATACAAAAATATTTCATGTCAATGTTGCTGGAACTTATTTTGTTATAATCACTGTTCCTAAGCCATCACAAAAGTACTGGGAAACCATTATTGACAATGATAACTCATCATCATCATCATCATCATCATTATTACAATCAAATGTCAAACAAGTAAATTACTTTAACAAGAGGGGATATAAGGAATAAAATAAAACAAACAAGGGGGAAAGAACAACACAAGTAGTTCATACAAAACACAACAATGAAGCTGACAATTCTTGATACTCACAGCAAAGTCATCAAAGTTATTTGGCCAGTAGCCCAGCTGTTCATATGTGCCACACTCCATGCTGAAGTTAGAGGTGATGTTCTCCATGGTGGTATTCGTAAGCACACTGGGACACGCACATATACAAATATTAATATGCACACAATTAGCAGCTTAACTTCATTGACTATTTAAATCTAATGACAGGATCGGTCAGGATCTTATGGTTATTAGTGTTCTGTGTATTTCTACACATCTACAGCTCACACCCACAATTCAGATTCATGAAGTTAAATTGTTTGGAGTAAAGCAGCCGTCCTGATAAATCCTGAGCTCCATCAGAGCTGTCTAAAAATATTTATTTCAGAAGCAAATAGTCTCATTCTGTTTCCTCTGCAGAGTTTCCTCTGGCCTGTCAAGTTCATAACTACAGCTTTTAGTCTTGCTACTTAAATGTGTCAAGACATCTTATTATCTGTACAATGCACACTTTACATAGCAAGAAAAATACTGCACCATTTACTTAAGAGCAGGCTTTTATTGGTCTACGGCGCAGTCGCATTCTGCTGCCTTAAGATACCACGTCCCATATAAGACCAACACACCCATGGGCGCACAGATGGTCTGAAGTACATTTACTGCTAACACAACATGTTGAGTAAGATTGTTGTTGGGCTATTGTGACATGTTGTACGCATGTCAGACATGCAGTACGCATGTCTGGAGAGCAAAGGAGCACAAAAGGTGTCTTCACTGCTGAATCTGGAGTGTTGTTTGAAAAGACAAAAGACCAGTGATGAACGAGATATGAAAAATTATGTGATGTAGTTGTAGTTATATTGCACTGGATCTGTTGGGAGTCACTGAAAATCACAGCTACTATAAATAAACACTATAATGCATCTTTTAATTTGCTGAACTATACTAACAGTCGCAAAATTATTTCATTGTCTGAACTACGTATGTCTCATCATTTCTCTCTCACTTGTGGTTTCAACCTGGCTTGTCTGTCTATGTGTGTGAATCTGATAAAGCAGAGTTACAGATTTCATAGCTGCTTTTCTCAGATGTTACACTTCAGACAATTTCATCTGCTGCAGCGGTCAGTCTGCTATGACATGGCAGGTGCAGCAGATATCTGTTTTAATTTTCAATCCAAGCTCCCATATTTTGTGCTCCCTGACAGGAGCGCCTCAAATGCCTCAAAGTGCATTGGATCAAACACAGAGTTGCAACGGTGTTGTTTTTCTTTCATTTCACCTCTGTACAACCTCAGTGTGGTTTATTAATTAAAAAAGGGCAAAAGCAATATGACTGTTCAGCACTAAAAAAAGACCTCCAGTATTGGGATCAAGGAGCTCTCAAAAATACAAAGTTTGCATTATTACGGGGAAACTGTTCTTATTTAATGTGAGAGATACACATTTTGGCAGTTTTGAGCATTATTCGGGCTGCCTCTCAATACTGAAGTGTTTCTGCTTTATTTACCAACAAAAAAGAGGGAACAAGCTTTGTGTAATGAGACTTGTTCTGTTCTGACTGTACCTGTCATGCATTCTTACTGCAGATGACTTCATACCTTATCTCTGGAGGAGGTTTAATGGCTCCCTCAAACAGCCAGATCCCAAACACAGCATACACATAGTACACCACCTGCAGAGGGCATAAAGATGACATTAACCACTCCCCATAAAAAGCTTGCTCCCTTTACATGTAAACTGCTCTGCACATCACTGTCGGGATGAAAACCTTGCATCTCCACCACTGAGGTTTTGGGATTGCTTAAGCAGGAAGGCCAACCAATAACAATATCCAATATATTTTTTTTATTAGATTAGCCATGTACCAATAAAGGCTTTTTAATCATAACCCTCTTGAGTGCCTCAGATCTTTCCTCATAAACAATATCCAATGTTTGGAAAAGGTTTTCAGTGCCAGAGACAATGATTAAATTAATAAAGGTGCATGTCATCAGTTGAGAGCAAGCAAGATTTTCACCCCTACATTTGTAGGTAGATGCCATTTAAAAATGCATGAACAAATTATGAATACTTTTCATTTTTGATTTTTTCATTGCTCAAATGAATACTAAAAATGTGTCTGTGATGGGCACAGTGATGGGCCTCCAGTGATAGAAGAGTTACAATTTTACATCAGATATTTATAGAAAAAAGAAAGTGCAGCTCAGCTTTCTGTGTGTACTGAAGTATGCAGAAATCACTCACCACCAGTATCCCTGCAAAGGCTCTGAGGTTTTTCACCAGGTCCAACAGAGTACTTGCGACCAAAGCCATGAGCTGGACAACAAGATAGAATGTATGAAAGGTAAAAAGGGACATAAAGACAGAGGACACACAGGAATGTATTTGTGATAAGGCTGAAGTGTCTGTAGATGAACATCTGTTTTGTGACAGAGGACACAATGCATAATAAATATAGGCAATACACAAAAATGTTGGACACTGTTTACTAGATATTCCTGTTTCAGTCATACTTTGCTTTTGTTGCACTTACTGTAGTGATAAAGCAACATTACGAAACTTCTTTACCTTAAAATAACAGCTTCATAATCATTTTGATGGCACACTGACTTGTAATAGGGAGAATGGGACCTTTGTCATTCCCTCTTTGTGCCCCAAGCGCCTGTTCTTCTGGCACTGTGTAATTTGGATGGGCGGTTCGATCACCCACAAGAAGTGTGTAACACTTTAAGGCACCAACTAACTTGTGAAACTGGATCATATTGGATGGAGATGATGTTTTCTGGTTTTCCCTCTGATGTCCTCAAGCTGCTTTGCTTTAACATTCTGCGATTAACAGAATATCCTGACAGACTAATGCTAACGAGGCACTTGGAGGGCTACATGATGCCGTCAGTTTGCTCCTGACTAAACACAAGGACAGCTTTATAGTGGTGGCAGGGGATTTCAACCACACCAGTTTAAAGGCTGTTTTCCCCAAGTTCAAGCAAGTTGTGCATTTTAAAACCAGAGGAGAGAACATGCTGGACCTGGTGTATACAAACTCCTCAGATGCATACAAGGCAACGCCCCCGACCTCGGCCGTTCTGATCACCTATCTGTTATGCTGGTGCCTGCTTACAAATCACTACTGAAGCGCAGCAGGCCAGTGAAAAAACAAATCAGGACCTGGCCTGAGGGGGCAGACTCAGACTTCAGCCTCGCAGGGAGATCAGATAGACATTGAAGAGTATGCTGAGGCGGTAACCAGTTACATTGCAGTGCACAGAGGATGTCACTGTAATTAAGACCTTCACTGCACGTGGCAACCGAAAACCCTGGATGACTACAGAGGTACGCTCGCTGCTGACAGCCCGAGATGCAGCCTTCAGGGCGGGGGATATGATTGCTCTCTGCTCAGCCAGGTCTGCTCTCTCAAAGGGAATCAAGGCTGTGAAAGGCACCTACGCAGAGAAAATCCAGGGACACCTCTGCAACACAGGAAACACCAGGCAGATGTGGCAGGGAGTCCAAGTGCTGACGGATTACAAGTCCAGGCAGGGGGTCAACGACGATGATGCTTCTCTTCCAGACAGGCTCAACAACTTCTCTGCACACTTTGAAGCACCAAACCCGACAACCAGAGGGTGGGCTGGTCCTTCTCTACCATCTATCGGGCCAGCCCTCACCATCAACGCAGCAGACACACGCAGGGCCCTAACCAGGGTCCAACCCACGGAAAGCGGGAGACCCGGATAACATCCCGGGATGTGTGCTCAATTGGTATATGAGTCCACTACTACTATTCATGTTCTTAAAAAAAGATGTCTTTTATTTACTAATTTATTTTTTGTCTGTATGTCAACCGAGATTTAACATACAGCAAGGGGCGGAGCTAGAGGGGTGGCCGGGGTAGCACTGGCCACCTCTGGAACCTGATTGGACACCTCAGGTGCCACCCCAGTTGATTGACAGGTCACTACACGCCTCATTGAAAGAAGCGCGATTATGGAAGGCAAACGCGTGAGGCAGAATAAACTTCTTTCAAATCACTGGAATAGATCGAGAGGACCTACTTTCATATACATCATTGTGAAATAAGTGGTTTCCTGATGAATAGTTGAGCAGGGTCCTCTCTCTGTTTACATTGTCGGTCATGTGACAACCTGGCGTCGATGTAAACAAATGGAGCTCATAGCAATGCATGCAGTGATTAAAAATGACCATGAAAAGGTAAGGAAACAATATTAGTTGGGTTTGATTGCAGTTGATTTGGGATTTGATGGAATTTGAGACACAAACGCACAATTTGACACGTTTATTATGTAACCCAGCTGTAGTTTCAGTCAGCTGATGTTTTATGTTAGTCTTGTTTTGTGTAATGCCTTTTAAGTTTAGGACGGTGTCATATTACGGCAGCGTTACGATCGCCAAGTTTATGGTGCTCCTAGCAGGGATCGCGGGCTTAGATGGTCATTGCTGCTGTGGAGTTCACGTGTGTCCTGTTCGTCAGTGCTCTGTACTAGCCTGGCTCATTTTCATTTATAAATCTGATGTTTCCTTGCTAGTGGATGGACATTGGAGCAAAGACTGTGCCTTTTCCTGTGGCTACTTCCGCCCGCCATCTCATTGACCCCGTCTGATATTCTCAGGCAAAACATCACATTACACTTCACATATAGAGCAATATATAACTTTTAATTTTGCTGGCCAGCACTAAACAGGAGATATATTTTTTTGCTAAAGACAATTAAAGGACGCATGAGGATTTTCTTTTATTTTGAATCAAAGACTATTCGGTGTTGAATTTGTTTTCAGGGACTGAGAAAGGGACTCCCAATTTAAACAGACAAGTAGCATCTTGTCAGGTGCCTTTGTGCAAAGTAATAATTTCATTGTTAATAGAGAATGTAAACATTCATTGTTTTTCACAAAGAAAAAGAGGGAAATATATTTCTGTGTTTTATTTTTTATTTTACTCTATTGACTCCATTAAGAGTTAAAAATATACAACTGTATTTGTATGTGATGGTAATGTATATTCTCTTATGGTTTACACTTCCAGCGTTTATATGAAGTGTGAGGATGAAGTTGGATGCATTTCTGTCCAGAAATTGTTAATTGGTAATAAAACTGGATCGGTAGTAAACTGCTACCACAACCCTGAATAAATTCTACTTATTGGTTACATTACAATGTGTGAAGTTTGTCTGCGTGTTTGTTTGGGGGCTGATTAGCTCAGGCTAACAATCAATGGAGAGGGTAGCATCTCTAGTTTCAGAGGAGACCGAACCAAACATGACGATTTTTAGAGACCGGGCGCCGTGTACAATCCTGTTACATGCCATCTGTCACGTTATCGTAATATGATTTATGAGTTATGACTAAACTATTAAAGTTGTTGCCAAATACGTGTTTTTGGACAAAATACACTTGGACTGTTGTTTTGGAGAGAGAGAGAGAGAGAGAGAGTGAGAGCGAGAGATGCATCTGGGTTATGAAAATTGTCAAGAAGGCATGTTCCTTAGGTACCAGGTAAGAGTAACACAATAGTTTCCTTTATTAGTATATGGACCCCCTGATAAAGCCTTGGCCACCCCGTGTATAAAAGTCTAGTTACATTCAGCAAATATCTGTATTTGAAAAGAGAGGAGAGTGCCAGTGTCCTGGGGATGTATGCATGCAGGGTATTCTGAGCCTTAGTATTGCCAAAATGTATTGATAGTGTAAATTGTGTCAAGTGTGCATGGATTAGATCACTTCTATTCTTCTTCCCCTGTCTATTTCAGTTTGGGATAAACATGATTTGCGTTTTTCTGTCTTTGGTGACATAAACGGGACATGTAACGCTGCCACAGAGTCAGTGTTTAATATTTAATCGATAAGAAAATGCATAAATAATCTAAATAATCTAATCTGCCTCTTAAACTACCAAGCACCACAACTGCGGCCAAATATAGCCAGTTGGCTGTACAGCCGAAGGCTTCAATGTTTTTCAGGTCAAGGACCCCTTGGCTGATAGAGAGACGGACACCCCGGGACATATATTTTATGTTTTGTACCTTATTGAATGGACCTGCAATAACATGTAAGGTGGCCTATAGTGCCATGTATAAACAAGTCAGCAGCAGATGTAGCTTGGCTAATGTAAGATGCATTTGCCTCACTCTCCGATGGTTTCTGAGGTGAAGGGTAGGTCTGTTTCAATCATGTAGTTAGCTAAATAGTTCACTGTTATGGATAGGTGCCGCACAGTGATTAAGCATTCAGTTAGGTTGCTTGCATGATTGCACAAGGAATTTGTTTAAATTAAATGTTTTTTAGATTCATGTTAATGTGTATTTTCAGACATACTTAAATTTTTTAAAAAATATCAAAATATTATCAAACAGTAATTTGGCAGCACACCTACAGTAATCCTGAGGACCCCCTTGGGATCGTGGACCACTTGTCAAAGACCCAGGAGCTAGAGCAACAACAAGGCTAACAATGCTTCTTCTGAATTACCTAACTAGAGGCTGCTGCTGTAATGAAAGCCAATATTGATGGACATCACTGTCAAGGAGGTAGTTGTGGTGATTTCAACAGTATGTGTGTGATGTCTCTCTAATTCTATTTCTGACATAAGTTATCTGTGTCTTGATTGGAGGGTTGAAGGCAAATCAGCAGAGTAGCATCCTCCAGCCGCCTGTGTGTACCTTAATATCTGGGATGATGCGCAGAAAGCGGAAGACAATCAGCATGTTGACCAAACGAACCATCTCCCACAGAGACATTACACCGTGAGAGGATGGGTCCCTGTTGTGACAGACACACACACACAAACACACAAGGTAATCTTACAGACACATTTTACAAATCTCAAAGACTCTTGTCCCCTGCTTCAACATCAGGTGTGAAGTTAAAAAGGATTTTGAGCGTTTTTTATAAACAGCATTGAAATTCCTGAATCCAAACAAAAAATTGGAACTGCACAGTTAAAGGGTGAGGTTTAGAGAATTGGACATGTCTTTATTAGTGTCAGTAGGTTTGGTTAAATAGCTAACAGAAATTAATATTGTGTCTTTGTATCTTACCTAAATGCATCTTCATCATCATCTGGAATATAGTTGATCCAAACATGTGTAATCATTTCTGTTTCTAATGCTCACCTAGAGTTGGTAAGGAAGGTTTTCCTCTGCAGTGTCTGGAGTCTGCAGTTGGTCACTCTGGCTGAATTTAATATATTTAGCTTCAGTGACTCTACTGCTACGTTCCATGCTAATAACATTTTTTAGATTTCTCTCACATGTGGATTTACCTTTGCATATGAGCTCTGGATTTTCTATTCTGTCTGTCTTGGGTACATGATTACTCGATCAGACCTTGTTAAATAGAATATTTGCAATGTAGAACTGGAGTTAATTTTTACATTTTTTTGGACTCAAATGTCAACCATCGCTGCAGCATTTCCAATATTAAAACAAGATTACATGAAAGGCACTAGTTGATTATATTTGAAATTAATGTGAGAAAATACAAACCCACCAGTGAGAATAAGGAAGCCTGAAGGTGACATAAATAGTGATCTGTAGAGCCTGATGGAGAAAGATCACATTTCACACATGAGACCAGAGATGAATATTAAAAGTAGTAAATATATAAACAGATCCAAATGTTCATGAGAGATTTTAGGAAGGAATAGTTCAAATGTTAAATGAAAACAGACAAGATGCTATGGGGCACACTATAGAAAATCAAATAGTATAAGAAACTATCAAGCCAGCTTTTGCTGCTCCTTCTATGTGCCTAACTGAAGTAGGTTTTGCAGTATAGTGTTTTCAGGTTTCATTAACGTGAAGCTAATGGGAGTGTCGACAGGGCTGTGTTACCAGTAGCAGGATGGTGAGAAAGCCATCGAAGATGTTGTTTCTGTAGGACAGGTACCCTCTCCAGCCAAAGGCAAAGATCTTCACACACATTTCAAACAGGTAATAGAGGATGAAGCACAGGTTGATGATCTGACGGTTGGACAGTGAAAGACTGAAATCAGTTCATTTGTGAAGCACATGATGTTCACAATTTCAACAAGGTTGCAATTTTTATTTCAACCCACATGACCTGTCTGTTGGACACAAATGACCTACTGATAGTTTTGTTAGCTAGAGGGCGCTAGCTACCAGCTAGGAAAAGCTAGACAGGAGGCCATGAAAACAGCAAGTCTTTTTGTTATAGGATCAAACAATGCAACTGATGTAAATGGTTGTGGAGGCTGTTATGGCTGAATGGGTTAATTATCGGACTCTCACCCAAGAGAGGTGGGTTTGTATCCCTAGTGGAACGTGTTCATACAGTCAATTTGTTATTTTTACTCTAACTTCACTTTGTTATTTCCATTTTTTTTGCTGTTTTTTTGACACAGTTTGATGAGGTTTATGAAACAAAAATACTTGGCGAGTTGAGGAAGTGATGATTCTAGTTTAGATACACCCTTTCATAACGTTCCATGTGTAACAACTTCTCCTATGTGCATATTTTTCTGGTCTTTTTCCCCATTTCAGTTTTTTACCCATTTGCATCTGGTCACCCTAGCTAGAGGAGAGGACAGGCGGTTTACCAAAATGATTAACAATCATCCCCTGTGGGCCATGAACATTCATCAACCATTTTATGACTGTGTTCACCTCCATGATGTAGTTGTCTCTCTCTGCTATGGACTTTTCAGAGTTCAACACCAGGATGGTCTAAAACACATACAAGGGTAAGATAGCCATTTGGTAATCAACTCGGTAGTGTGTAATGGTGTACAGTAAGTATATACACACGTGGACAAAATTGTTGGTACCCTTCCGTTAAAAACAATGTTCACTGAAATAACTTGAAACTGAGAAAAGTAATAAAAAAAAACAACTTAATATTTTGTTGCACAACCTTTTGAGGCAATCACTGCAACCAAGCGATTTCTGCAACTCTCAATAAGACTTCTGCACCTGTCGTCAGGTATTTTGGCCCACTCCTCCTTCCACAGATGTTCAATAGGATTTAGATCAGGGCTCATAGAAGGCCAGCTCATCGCAGGGCCCTTTCTGACGGCAGAGGCTGCCACACAGGGTGCCAACTACACGTCAGGAGCAATTTCGGGCTTCAGTATCTTGCTCAAGGATACTACGGCATGCAGCCCGGTTCCGCCCAGGGGAGCCGTGGCTCGAACCAGCGACCTTATGGTCGCTAGTCACCTGCTCTACCCACTGAGCTACAGCGGCCCCCTTTTTCTTTGTATGCTTCATTTTTGTGTCTGTGAACATAGAGCTGATGTGACTTGCCAAAAAGCTCCAGTTTTGTCTCATCTGTCAAGGACATTCTCCCAGAAGCTTTGTGGCTTGTCAATATGCATTTTGGCAAATTCCAGTCTCACTTTTTTATGATTTGCTTTCAACAGTGGAGTCTTCCTCGGTCGTCTTCCATTAAGTCCACTTTGGCTCAAACAGCGACGGATGGTGGGACCTGACACTGATGCATCTTGACCTTGGAGTTCACCTCTAATCTCTGGAAGTTGTTCTGGACTCTTTGGTTACCATTCGTATTATCCGTCTCTTCACTTTGTCATCAATTTTCCTCTTGCGGCCACGTCCAGGGAGGTTGGCTACAGTCCTGTGGACCTTAAACTTCTGAATAATATGTGTAACTGTAGTCACAGGAACGTGTAGCTGCTTGGAGAAGGTCTTACAAGCCTTTACCTTTAACATACTTGTCTATAATTTTCTTTCTAATCTCCTGAGACAACTCTCTCCTTAGCTTTCTGTGGTCCATGTTCAGTGTGGTACACACCATGATACCAAACAGCACAGTGACTACTTTTCACCCTTTAAATAGACAGACTGACTGATTACAAGTTTGAAGACACCTGTGATGTGAATTACAGGACACACCTTAGTTTAACATGTCCCTATGGTCAAATTATTTTCAATCTTTTCTAGGGCTACCATCAGTGTTGTCCAGGCCGGTTTCATTAGTTGTTTTTTAAAATGATTCTGTTGAATCACAATTCAAAAGCAATGTCTGATTTTCATTAGTTAATTTTCAGAAATATTTTTTTTATTATTACTTTTGTCAGTTTCAAGTTATTTCAGTCGACATTAACGGAAGGGTACCAACAATTTTGTCTATGTGTGTATGTATGCATGTGTGTGTGTGTGTGTTTGTGCAACTTACACATATGCACATGACATTGGCCAGTGCCACTGCATTACCCAGTATAGTGAGATAGTAGTGACTGAAGACCACCTGGAGTCTCTGCAGTACTGGAGAGTTGTACTGAGGCAAGGGAGGGTGCTGGGCAGAACACACAAATATGAAATTAATTTCAAAGTGAAATGTAATGATGACTGAATCTTTGAAGCAGCAGAGCCCATCGGCTCAGCTCTACCTCCTTAATGCGATCTTTATCGAGTTCATCAAATATCTTCCTGAACTGTTCTCGATCCATGTAGCCCACATCTGCATACTGCTGTGCCTCCTGAAGTCAAGATGGTAATAAGGAAAAAGTCAAGGTGGAGAACCAAAAGATGCATTTTTAAATATACTCCTGCTCTAACCCACTCAAAAGATGCATGTAAAATATCTGCAGAGTTACTGTCTATCAATTGACATCAATAAATATTAAAGCTGTTGTGGCAGTGGGGTGTGGTTGAGGCGCCGGCTGCTGGAGGAGAGGGAGGAGTGGCTCAGCCGGTGCTCAGACAGCTGGACAGAATCAGGTAATCAATCACCTATATAAGCACGCTTGTAACCTGGTTCTGGTCTCTTGCAGTAGGCTGGGTCCTGGGAGAGGACCGAGCACCGCACCGACGACAGCAGACGGCAGGCGGGCGTTACCCTCAGCCGCGACGGCTGTTCCTTTGCGTTTTGTGTATGATTGTGAGCCACCCTTGTCTGCTGGCTGGTAAATAAAACTGTCACCACCTTCATCCCGCGCTGTTGCCTCCTTCCTGCCCTTCCTGTGAGCTCCAAGGCTCACATCTGGCGCCTGAATAGGGACAGGACCATGGACGCACAGACGCCGCTGTCGCTGGCTCTCCAGCACCTGGCGACGATGCAGGAGAGCACGACCGCGCTCCAGCAGCAGCAGTCCCAGGCCCTGGTGGATATCGCGGCGGCCCAGCGGGACGATCGTGCTCTCCTGCGGGAGCTGCTGCAGCGCCCGGCCACCCTGAGCGCTCCGGAACCGGCTGCGGAGCCCGGCCGGGGCCGGCCTCCGCCGTTTGCCCTCCAACGGATGACCGCCGAAGATGATCCGGAGGCATATCTGGACATCTTCGAGGGCACGGCGGAGGCGTGTGGGTGGCCGGAGGGGGAGTGGGCGGTCCGGCTTCTTCCGCTGCTCACCGGGGTAGCGCAGCTGGCCGCGCACAGCCTGCCGGCGGCCTCCCGTGTAAACTTCGCGCTGCTGAAGAGAGCCATCCTGGACCGTCTGGGCAGCACACCCGAGGGACACCGGCGGCGGTTCAGGGGGCTCTCTTTTGAGGAGGCCGGCCGCCCCTTTGCCTACGCGCAGCGGCTCCTCGACTCCGCGACGCGCTGGCTCCAGCCGGCGACGAACTCCGCAGAGGACATCGTCGGCCAGGTGGCACTGGAGCAGTTCGTCGCCGGGCTGCCCTCCTCCACCTCCAACTGGGTCCAGTGCCACCGACCCCCCGACATCGCGGCCGCGATCGTCCTCGCGGAGGACCACCTCTCCCTGCCCCGGCGGAGCGTGAAGGAGGAGGCGAGACCCGCGACGATCCCGGCGGGCCGTCCCACCCCGGCCCCGAGGCGGAGATTCCCGGCGGCAGCGGCGCCACCCACCCACACACACACATACCCACACTCTCCCCCGGAGCATGCACCGCTCCGGGACACTAATCGCTCTCTCTCTCCTGCTCCGCAGGGCCCGGCCTACGTGTCTGAGCGACCGGCGCCCCGGGGGGCTCCTCAGATGCCTGGGCAGGGGTGCTGGCGGTGCGGGCAGCCCGGCCATCTCCGGGCGGAGTGCCCGCTCATGGAGGTGGGGCAAGTGGTTCGGGTTGCGGGACCGCCGGCCCCCTCCCCCGGTCCGGAAGGGACGTATCGTATACCGGTATGTATACAGGGGGGTACACACCAAGCTCTGCTGGACTCTGGTTGTGAACAGACCATGATCCACCAGCGCTTGGTTCGACCAGGGGCGTTGCTAGAGGCATCGTGGGTGAAGGTGAGGTGTGTGCATGGGGATATTCACGATTATCCGGTGGTGACTCTGGAAATTTATTTTAGAGGGAAGAAGCATAAGGTCAGGGCTGGAGTTAGCACTCGCCTCCTGCACCCTCTAATCTTGGGCACGAATTGGCCGGGGTTCGCTAGCTTAGCGGGGGAAACTATGAGGGTGCAGTCACGTATGTCAGGGAAATGTGAGTGGTGTGCTGTGCTCAGTGGTGAGGCGGGGGTGCCCCGTCCTGACGCTGCCGGGGGGGGCGCGGGGCCACCGGAGCCAGCCCAGCTGGCTCCGGGGGGCCCCCAGATCGCCTCCATGGAAGATTTTCCACTCGAGCAGTCTCGGGATGGGACCCTCCGTCACGCCTTCGACCAAGTGATGAGAATTGATGGCTGCCAGGTTCACCCTGGCACAGCACCCACTCACCCCTATTTTGTTGTCATTAGGGACAGATTATACAGAGCGACACGTGACGCTCGGACCGGAGAAGAGCTCACCCAGTTGTTGGTGCCCCAAAGCCGTCGGGAAACAATTTTCCAGGCGGCTCATCACAACCCCATGGCAGGTCACCTCGGCTATGATAAAACACTGAGCCGGGTCATGGCCCGATTTTACTGGCCGGGCATTCGGGCGGACGTAAGTCGGTGGTGTGCGTCCTGCCGCGAATGTCAGCTGGTCAACCCGCCGGCCACCCCAAAAGCGCCGCTGCGCCCCTTACCACTAATTGAGGTCCCGTTTGATAGAATTGCCATGGACCTTGTCGGGCCATTAGACCGGAGCGCACGGGGATATCGCTTTGTGTTAGTCCTAGTGGACTATGCAACGCGCTATCCCGAGGCAGTGCCCCTGCGCACCATCTCCGCAAGGAGTGTGGCACAGGCACTGTTTCAGGTAATCTCCCGAGTCGGGATCCCGAAAGAGATCCTGACTGATCAGGGCACGTCGTTTATGTCACGGACACTACGCGAACTGTACGAGTTATTGGGCGTCCATTCAATCCGGACTAGTGTATACCACCCCCAGACCGACGGCCTGGTGGAGCGGTTCAACAAGACACTAAAGAACATGATTCGTAAGTTCGTGCACGAGGATAGTCGTAATTGGGATAAATGGTTAGACCCTCTGTTGTTTGCAGTGCGGGAGGTTCCCCAGGCCTCCACGGGGTTTTCCCCCTTTGAACTCCTGTTCGGCAGAAAACCCCGGGGTGTCTTGGACCTGGTAAAGGAAAGCTGGGAGACGGGTCCAAGCACCAGCAAAAACGAGGTACAGCACGTCCTGGACCTGCGAGCAAAGCTCCATACACTGGGTAAGTTGTCACGTGAGCATTTGCTCCAGGCCCAGGAGCGGCAACAACGGCTGTACAACAGAGGGGCTAAACTCAGACAGTTTGCACCGGGAGATAAAGTGCTTGTATTGCTCCCCTCCTCTAGCTCCAAATTACTCGCCAAGTGGCAAGGGCCCTTTGTGGTCACACGGCGAGTGGGGGATGTTGACTATGAGGTGGTGCGTTCTGACAGGGGTGGGGCCACACAAATTTACCACCTCAACCTCCTTAAAGCCTGGAGGGAGGTGACGCCTGTTTCTCTGGCAACCACGGTGATCGAGAGGGATGAGTTGGGACCGGAGCTGGCTACTTCAAGCCAGCCGGTGCCGGTCCCCTTTGATGACCATCTCTCGCCGAGCCAGAGAGCAGATGTGGCCTCGTTGCAGCAGCGTTTTGCTGATGTGTTCTCTCCCCTGCCAGGACGCACCCGCCTCATACACCACCACATAGAAACACCCCGGGGTGTGACGGTCCGGTCACGACCCTATCGGCTGCCAGAACACAAGAGGAAAATTGTTCAGGCGGAGCTTCAGGCCATGTTGGAGATGGGAGTAATAGAAGAGTCCAACAGTGACTGGTGTTGCCCCATCGTGCTGGTTCGCAAGTCCGATGGGTCAGTACGGTTCTGTGTGGACTATCGCAGGGTCAACGAGGTGTCCAAATTCGATGCCTATCCAATGCCCCGGGTCGACGAACTCCTGGATCGGCTGGGCACGGCTCGCTTTTATACGACGCTGGATTTGACCAAGGGCTACTGGCAGATTCCCTTGTCGCTAGAGTCCAAGGAAAAAACGGCCTTCTCCACTCCGTACGGTTTGTACCAGTTCGTCACGCTTCCATTCGGATTGTTCGGGGCCCCAGCCACTTTCCAGCGCCTCATGGACCGGGTGCTGCGGCCTCACTCTGCATATGCTGCGGCCTACTTGGATGATGTGATCATTCATAGTGAGACCTGGGAGCAGCATATGCAGCAGGTGGGGGCAGTGCTCGAGTCTCTGAGGCGGGCGGGGCTCACGGCCAATCCGAAGAAGTGTGCGGTGGGACGGAGGGAGGTACGGTATTTGGGGTACCACCTGGGCGGCGGGCAGGTGCGGCCACAGGTGCAAAAGACCGCTGCGGTTGCGGCCTGCCCAATACCCAGGACGAAAAAAGAGGTGAGGAGGTTTCTGGGGCTGGCCGGTTACTATAGGAGGTTTATTCCGGCCTTCTCCGAGCTGACCAGCCCCCTAACCGACCTGACCCGAAAGGGTGCCTCAGATCCGGTCCAGTGGACGGAGCCGTGCCAGCTGGCGTTTGAGAGGGTAAAACAAGCCCTCTGTGGGGAGCCACTCTTGTACACTCCTAACTTTTCTCTCCCTTTCATCCTGCAGACCGATGCCTCGAACAGTGGGCTGGGGGCCGTTTTGTCCCAGGAGGTGGAGGGGGTCGACCGCCCCGTACTGTACATTAGCCGGAAGCTGGCTCAGCGGGAGGTGAACTACAGTACGGTGGAAAAGGAGTGCCTCGCCATACGGTGGGCGGTCGGTGCCCTCCGCTACTACCTCCTGGGGCGCCCATTCACCCTCTGGTCGGACCATGCCCCGCTCCAGTGGCTCCACCGCATGAAAGATGCCAACGCGCGGATCACTCGCTGGTATCTAGCATTACAGCCTTTCAGGTTCAAAGTGATCCATAGGCCGGGTAACCGCATGGTTGTGGCTGACTTCCTCTCCCGCTTGGCGGAGGGGGGGGGGAGTGGGCTTACGGCCGGCGGGATCCCGGCCTAAGTCGGGCGGTGGGGGTATGTGGCAGTGGGGTGTGGTTGAGGCGCCGGCTGCTGGAGGAGAGGGAGGAGTGGCTCAGCCGGTGCTCAGACAGCTGGACAGAATCAGGTAATCAATCACCTATATAAGCACGCTTGTAACCTGGTTCTGGTCTCTTGCAGTAGGCTGGGTCCTGGGAGAGGACCGAGCACCGCACCGACGACAGCAGACGGCAGGCGGGCGTTACCCTCAGCCGCGACGGCTGTTCCTTTGCGTTTTGTGTATGATTGTGAGCCACCCTTGTCTGCTGGCTGGTAAATAAAACTGTCACCACCTTCATCCCGCGCTGTTGCCTCCTTCCTGCCCTTCCTGTGAGCTCCAAGGCTCACAGCTGTATTAAGTGCTTTTTCCCACTTGGGGTCAGAAGAACTGCACAAGTGAAAGATTCAACACTTCATATAACCTAATGAAGTTAAAGCTCTGGTCTACGATCTGAGAAAGGTTTGAAAAAAGCACCCCCCCACACACACCCCTCCCCTCTGTGCTCCTTAATCCCTCCCCTCCGAGCTCGTATCGCTCTCCCCTCAGAGCTTCACGACACACCCCCTCCAACAACAAGCACCAAGAGCAACAAGCCGGCAGAAACCAAGTACAGCCCAGCTTTGAATGCGGAGTAACGATGTCAGATTCACAGGTAAAGTTATTACAATGCACGTTGAAACTACACAGCCAAGCTAGCGTAACGTCATTAGCGTGTTACAGCTACGTTAGTTACAGCTACGTAATAAGTTACAACAGCTAAGTTAGCCACTTCTAAAAGTTATTGAGGGCCAAGAGACTAACAGATGCTGCCGTCAGCTTTAATCACAACGATCACTTCCACATTGTGGCTGAAAAATAAACCTGTGTGAGTCTCGGACCAGCTGTGTGTGTCCCAGCTGTTGTCTGAGTAGCACCAGACCGCGACACAAACGTGCCCGTAAACCGTAATCTCTTGTTTATGACAGATAAGACACGCAAATACACACATCGTAACGCGTTTACGATAATCCATCATATTGATTTAGCAAAGGCTTCGTTGAAAACAAACGGACAAGACCAGGAGGAGGGTTAGCAAAACAGTTGAGTAGTGACCGGGCGAGAGGTTGTTATGGAGAAATAAATCCAGACAGGATGAATGAAACCCCAACGCGAAGCGGAGGGTTTCATTCATCCATTCATTCATCTTACTTGCATTACTTGCTGCCACGAGCAAATAAATAGGCTGATTTGGTGTAAACATGATTTTTAGCTTACAATGCTAATATAGAGGCTAACGTCTCCGTCGAACAAGTAAACTAGTGTTGACAACACTGCAGAGACAGAAATTGTCTCGACACCGTCTAATAACACAGAAACAAACTAACGGCAGCTTTCACAGTCATAAGCAGCATCGGCAGGAAAGTTATCTGTGTCACAACATCCACAATAAAGACTGAAGATTACCTGCTCAGGGCAAAACAAACCTCTTGTCTGCTTGTAGTTTCAAATGCGGAAGTGGGTTGGGACGAGACGTGACCAGGAGCAGGAGAGTGAGCGAGGGGAATGGATGGAAAAATTTACCATCCAGCCCGGATGGCTCCTATTGGTCAATTTCTTTTCAGTTTTACAGGCACTAGAGAGAATGGATTTATTTGGTTCCTTTTACTCTTCACATTGTGTAGGTGGTACTATTGGGCCATAACCACCATCTAAATAATGTAAATAATAATGATCAATCTTTCAAATCGTAGACCATAGCTTTAATATAGTGAACATGTCAGCAGACAGTTGCCTATTTCCATAGACAAGAGACACAGAGCAATATTATCAGGTGTTGCTTGACTGAGGAGTCTCACAGCCTGAGGAGTGAAGCTGCTCTGTAGTCTGGTGGTACAGCAACAGATTCTTCTGTATCTGTTGTCAGATGGCAGCAGGATGAACAACAGCTTGAGCAGTTATGGTCAAGAATCTAATTCAAGAGTGACTGACGTCTGTATAGACCCAATCCTCTTAACATAAATCTAGAATAAAAGTAAGCATAATTTGCATTGTATTTTGGTGACTAAGGCACTTTGAGTAGTTGAGTAAGTGTGTGTGTGTGTGTGTGTGTGTGTGTGTGTGTGTGTGTGTGTGTGTGTGTGTGTGTGAGTGTGTGTCTATGTGTGTGTGGCTGGCACTGACCGTTGTGATGGCAGCTCTGTAGTAGCTCTTCATCTGGACTCTGGACATCACCTCCAGTACCGCATCAACACACACATGCTCCCTGACAGAGAAAATTAATACAACTCTCTCCATCTTTCTCTTTATTTATATTAGTGAAGTACTATTTCAGCTGTCCTCACCAGCACACTGAACACTCCTCCTCTTTTTAAGAATGTTTGAAAATGAAATCTGTGTGAAAATTAGTTTGAAGTAATCCAATCCTTTTAAAAAAAAACTACAAAATGCAACAACAAAAAATCATTAAATCAAAGTGTTAAAATATCAGTTATAGTAATATCAGTCACTCCATTATAAGGTTTCAGTTACTCTTTGGAGGAAAGGATTAAGGATTTTTAGAAGGATTATAAGAGCATTTTATAACACTGTGAAAAAGTAGTTCAACATGTCACATTCATCACATCCTTTCATAACGGGACAGCCACAGTTTCCCTCACTAGAATGAAATGGGGCAGCCAAGAAATCACAATAGGGGCTTAAACAGACCAGAGTGTCTTGCTGTCAATATAATGGGATGAGGTTTGCAGTGAGTCAGGGACAGATTCAGAATGAGAGTGAGAGCCACCTGGGTGCCATTTCCCACCTCTCTTAAGCCTTCACAAAAGGGCATCGTCACACCATGACTGGCTGGGAGGGGAATGCCCCAAGCTGCTTCCACTCATTAACTAGGAGTCAGTCTCCCCACCCTGCGCACAGTGATCTGAATCCACTGCAATCAGTCCAGAGGGATTTTGAAAATCAGCCCAAAACAAAGAAAGATAGCAAGTCTTACACAATGGGAACGCTACATCTGTGTGTGTGTGTGTGTGTGTGTGTGTGTGTGTGTGTGTGTATGTATGTATGTGTGTGTGTGCGTGTGTCTAACTTACTCAGCAGCCTGTCGAGCTCCCTGGCAGGTGAGGATTTGGAAAGCAGCTCTGATCCCCAATCGTCTCCTGATGATGGACGTTTGGACCGACATCTGGACCAAAACATGAACAGAAAGATTCAGACTGTAGACTTTTTTGTCCTTAACAGTCAAGAAGAAGGACACCTGACTGGTTGTATTACAGTATGATGCAGCTATGCATCTGCACAGCCGCCATGTTTGAGAGGTCAGGATCTGCTAGTAAACCTTAAATCTAATTTTTAGATCTGGATACGGCAGCACCACTCAGCCTTACGTCGAATTTTGCTTCGAGCTACTGGACGTCTGTAAAACTATTGACAGGACACCTCAAATTGCTAATGAGGTCAATTATGAATCTCATCAATTTTTTGATCCATGAAGGTTTTATATTTTTTAAGCTCTCCATGAGCCACGGAAATTGATTTAAAAATCTGTGACATCATCACAATGTAAAGTCTATATGCTAATGTAACGCTTCAGAGGACAGAACATCTCATTTGTCTTAAAACATATTTGCTCATTCTCTCTCTCCTTGCATTTCTTCACACCTCTCCACAAATCCTCAATGGAAGGGACAATTGAGGGAAATGCAGATATACTGTAATTTAAGGGAACTCAGTTTGTCTGTTCTGTTGTGCCCTTGTGTTCCTGTGTATCTGTGTCCCATCCTTGTGTTATTTCTGGTTTGTACTTTTTTTTGCTTTTGTTTTATGATTTTGTACTGTTTTGTAATCTGCCTTTGGTTGCTACTACTTTTGGATTTTGGATTATCAGCTTTATGTTACTAAAGCTCGCTTTTTGTTCAAGCTACCTGCCTGCCTGTGTGTCTTGCGTTTGGGTTCCCTTCGTGTAACCTGACAACTCACACCAAAACAATCTTGATGGAGAAATAGCAGTCAAGAGGAAAAATATGTATTTCTGATTTGGGGGTGAACTGTCCCTTTTAGCACAAAATCAGACATCATTACTCAATGTTGGGCCTGTGCTGTTGCATTTGAAATGCCTGTCAGATGATTCCTCCTGACTACCCTGCACTGCCAAGACTTGCGTTGACATTTCATCAGCTAGAGCATTCAGCTTTAGTGCTCACCTGTCACCAGTAGAAGACTGTGTGTAACACACGTGGACAAACGGGACCCGCATCGGTACAGCATGAAATATGACTTGCTTGTTTATTAAACTATGCCTGACCTGATTTAAACCTCCCGCTTGCTCCTGTGGTTATCTCTCTCTCAAGTGTATGCACAGACGTGAGTTTGTGTACCTGTCTGTATGTGTGTGTATCTACCTGAGCATTTGGCTTCTTAGTTCATTTGGTGTGTGACTCCGGTGCGGTGTGTGGGTGTGTGTGTCGCCAGCGTGGTCTCTACTCGTGGAGACCTGCCGCTCTTCGTCTCGAAACCCCGGAAGTTGTCGCCCACCTCCGCCTCCAGACCAGGTGATATGGGTTCCTCAGCTCCACCCACTCACAGGGTTAAGTGAGCTACCTCCCATCTCGTCATATGTTTCTGTGTTGTGTATGTGAATCAGTCTACCTTGACCTCACCTGGCCCTTACACTTCACCTGCTTCACATCTCCCACGGGAGTTCATAACACTGTGCTTGTGCTGGGTTGCCTCCAGTATGAATGAATGGAGCTGTTACAGCAAGATAACTCTCAGGACAATGAAATGGTCAGAAGCGTGTTGTCATAACTGTGCATTTGACTCACCAGTAAATATCCCCTGAACTGGTTATAGATGATGGCTGTCAGTAAGTTCATCAGACAGTAGGTTCCTGCCAGGAAGCAAAACAAATTTCCTTTCAAACACTAACACATTTATGTTACTTTAATAGCAACTTAAAAATCTACCATCCTCTGCTGCACTGACACGGACAATAATACCATCACTGCTTACCGATAACACTGAAGGCAACGAAGAAAATGGAATAGGCTCTGTTTAGGGAGTAGGCAGGGATCATCACTGTGACAGGACAGAAGAAAAGTTGAAAAGATTAACACACTCCACCACAGACACAATTTACAGTAATCAAGTATTCAACAGACATAGCTTGTTTTATCATGTGACAGATTGTGTACCATCGGGGTTGTTGGCTGTCGTGAGCAGCACCAGCAGAGAGGTTAGTGAATCAGGCATATTTCTGAAATGTAACTTCCACTCCTCATTCTTCTTTGGATCCTGAACAGAAACAAAGAGGGGGAGTGATTACCAGAGAAGAGGAGAGGCAGAGTGGACTAACACATTCCCCACATTGTTCTTAGTATATAATAAATTATTATTTAGTTATTATTATTGTTACTATTGTTATGCACCTCTCCATTGCCTGCTGCAGCTGGTGTGGACTGTTCCACTTGATTGATCACTAACCAATTTGCATAAGCAGTAGTAGTGCAATTCAAACCACCAGAACATCACTGGCACCATCTACAGAGCATCAGTGACATCAGTGAAGTGAGACGTCTGCACAGAGCCCAAAGATACTAAAAGACAACACCCACCCAGCCACAGTCTGTTCACCCTGCTGCCACCTGACAACAGATACAGAAGTATCTGCTGCCAGTTTGGGACTTGTTTTTGTGTAATTTTTCAATTTGTGTCTTTATTTTTGCAAATGTCCATCCGTCCTGTTCTTGTGAGCGTGATATCTCGGAAACACCTTGAGGGAATTTCTTCAAATTCGGCACAAATGTCCACTTGGATTCAAGGATGAACTGATCAGAATTTTGTGGTCAGACGTGACTTTGACCTCACAAAACATTTGTTTGCCATAACAACATATTCATTTCTGATTATACCGAAATTTCACACAAATGTCAACTTCACTGTGACATCAAAATGTTATGCAAAAACACTTCTCTGGCCATTATTTAACACCATAACTCTGGAGCAGAATGGGAGACTGGGAACATATTTTCACATGTGGTCAGATATTGAAATGGTCGAGATCTTCTGTGCTGCCGGGTCGAACGTGTGTGAGGCATCCACGTTTTAGAAATCTGTGGCTTCTTTATGTTCAATCAGAATCAGCTTTATTGGCCAAACATGTCAACAGACATTTGACTGTTTTTTGTTTCTCACAAAAAACTTGAGTTTTGCTGATATCGATCTTCAGGTGATTGTCACTGCAACATGTGATGAAGCTCTCTATCAGTCCTCTGTACTGTTGAAATAGTCTTTAAATAAAGACAGCATGTTTCTCACTGGAAATTATTTACTGAAATCATACACATAGGAATAACATAACATTTCACCAAGAACTACACATAACACCTTTTAATAAATTGTTGAAAGTCTTTTCTACATACTGTGTAATTATGTATAAGCCTCGACAGACATGGAGGCATACAACCATGACGCTGTTTTTCTAGTTATGAC
Organism: Pagrus pagrus; assembly: GCF_965226575.1. Classification (NCBI taxonomy): domain Eukaryota; kingdom Metazoa; phylum Chordata; class Actinopteri; order Spariformes; family Sparidae; genus Pagrus; species Pagrus pagrus. Next base: position 2,051,207 of record NC_140185.1, on the reverse strand, counting down.
AATGACCCTTGACTGTTGAGTTGCCATCACAGTCTGGGACAAGTCGACAGACATATAAACACATAATTACACACACATGTCCGCACAAGTGTCAGCAGTACAGTACAGTATTTAACAGGGTGTGACCACATAGACCTGAACTTACCTCAGTTTTAGCAAACAGCAGCATGCCAATCATAGTGAAGAGACAGAGGTGAAGGGCCAGCAGCAGGATGACACTGCAAAGACAGAAGAACGCATGCTCTCAGGCTAGGGGTGGAAAAGTCTGGGGAGTCAGGAATAGATCTAAATCTTTCTCTATTTCTTCAAGGCACACTCTATAAAAACACAAGAGTCTCTTGAATAAATTAAAAACATGACAGGTGTCAGGAGTGTGCCAGCTCCTAGTATTAATTCTGTTGTCCTTTCTGCCATTTATGAACTCTACTGCCATTTTAGATCCAGCCACTCCCTCCTGCCCTGCAGTTACCACTTTGCCTGACATTCCCATCACTTTGGAGCTGTGCTTTTGGGTTCAAGCAAGCTGTTTATCTGAGCCATTCTAACTTTATGCAATGGCCATTGGTTTAAATTATTCTCACATTATCTGAAATTGTACTAAAATGTGTAAATATATAGATCTTGTAATCATTTTGATATTATGAAAGTAGTAAATTAACACAATGAAATAAGAAAATTCACGAGTGTATTTGATATTAACCAGTATAATCATTTACTTATGATTTCAGTGATATCATCATTTATTATTTTAGATGTGCTTCACTGTTATATACAGTACATACATACATACATACATACATACATACATACATATATATATATATATATATATATATATATATATATATATATATATATATATATGCACCGATCAGCATAACATTATGACCACCTGCCTAATATTGTGAGGTTTCCCAGCAGAACATCGCATTGTGATGATACGATCAATGTTATTATTATGTTTTACAGGTCAATGTAATCAGAATTTACAACTTTCAGATATAAGACTGATTCATTTGATGTGATTAATTTTCCTCCTAATTAATTAATCAATCAGTCGTGGAGGTGGTGCCCCTTCTAACAAGTGCTTGATAATATTTCACAAATGTAGTGAGAACACCAGAATCAGAAAGATCTGATCCAAACTGCAGACTCTATTATCACGTTTCTACAAATTACAACCTTTAAACTAACTAATACAGTTAAGACTTGCACGTGAATGATTTAAAACTCTGTGACTTTTACTGAAATGCTCCTTGGCAGTCATAATTGACTTCTCCACTCACATTTTTATGTGCATGCCTTGCAACTTTGAGTTTTTAATGAAAAAGCCAGATATTTTCTAACAGAGTTACTGTTCCTTTTCACAAATAATTGAAGGAAGATAGTTTCATGTCCATCTAAAGTGCTCAAACTGTTATATATTTATAAAATATTCACATTTTCAAAAGCACATTGCACATAAACTGTAAGGACTAAACTATCTGTATGTATATATATATATATATATATATATATATATATATATATATATATATATATATATTTGACATTCAAAAAAAATATATTCAAGACATTTTTGTATTTGTATTTTGTACATTTTGTATTTTTGTAAATTTTAAAATGTATGCTTTAAATTATCATTTTAACAATACAATGACAGCATGCGTATCTTAAAAAACACACAAACACAATATCCTGAAGTTAACACATATCTCAAGTTACCTTTGAGTGTAATTTTTAAGTGCACTTACTCACTTAGGCTACTATTAAAAATTATACTAAATTGCAAATACTTATATTAGTAAGTTAGTGTACTTATAAATATATATATGTATATATATATATATAGCATATATATATATATATATATATATATATATATATATATATATATATAGCATATATATATATATATATATATATATATATATATATATATATATATATATATATAATATATATGCTATAAATATACGTATGCTCATGTTGTACAGGAGGTTTTGGCTGCTTAGCTGATTAGGTAGTGTTCACCAATATGGAGTGTCAGATCAGGAAACGGAGACTGACTTTGAATTTACAGAACTTTACTGGATGGTTTCGGCATCAGGTACATAGACACAATTGTCACTGACTTATCCAGTTATCTGTCACAATACAGGGTTGCACGTATTGGTGTGTGGTCTAAAACAGGAGATTACCTAGCAAACAGGTAACCCTCAGGGAACGTTCTCTAAATGTTATTTTTGTGTAACTTTAAAGAACATTCTAGGAAAATAAATGTGGAAAAGAGTGTGATAATGACTTTATGATTGCTTCTGTTACTTAAGTAGAATTAAAGGTAATCAGTTACAGTTTGTGTTTGATACTCAAAATACTTCATTAACTGTCCTTTCTTTTTAAAGTTGTTCTGATACAAATTATACCGGATCCATGTGAAGTTGAATTAAAAATGTTCTGTCTCTTCATTAGTGAAGTATATTTTCCTATAATATTCCTCTGTACTATAGTACAATTACTTTAAATGTGTTAAAAGTTGTATTGTTAAAATTGGTAAAAGCATGATGTAAATGCAAACATTTTAGGTATGTTCAGACAGCATACATCTTTGTAAGTATATTTGCAATGTACCATTGAAAATGTGAATATGTTGAATTACAATGAAGTTTTGGGGATTTTTTTCACCTGGGAAGTACATTCGGCATTGGGAAATAGTCCGAAATGTAATTCAGACTTTAATATACTGGTAATACATATGCAACATTGTTGTGTATAAGGGTATGTAATGTACAAAGTAGAACAGCAAAGTAATGATAAACTATATTTATTCAAACTGTTCTTTTTTAGTAATTGAAATAACCAGAAGTATAACTGAGCAATAAGAATATATTAATGGCATATTGCTTGTATATTTGCTAGAGGCTAACAATACATTTTTAATGTACTTATAACACATAAGGTAGACTTTAAATAAACTTATCAGGCATGTATCTTAGTACATACACAGCAATATACCTAAAGTGTACAAAATATACTTATATACCACTTAAGCACATAAAAGTACACTAAATACACTTCAGATTGTGCTTTTCTACAATTTAATTAAAACTAAAATATACTTAGTACAAAAATTAGTTGTTCCAATAAAGCAAACTTTAAGTTAATTAATCATTAACATACTTGAAGTGTACTGATGACTAGTCTGGGTACAAGTATTTGCTTACCATGCTGGCAAATCTGAATTAATAATTTTTCTGTTCTTATGGTTTCTATCAAATGAACTCAACGACTGAACTGTGGAGAATCTAACTGATCTTAACATGTAAATTCATTCCAGGTAAAAACATTTATATCGTTATGAGCCGCGTTGAAAGAGCTTAAACGGGTAGCGGGCAACCCACTGGGTTTAACCACGTAGAAAAACATCTATATACACTTAATTTGGGGTAGTAACACGTTACTGGACATAGTAACTGCAATAATGTTACCACAACTCCTAGTAGAAATGCGTCATATTACACTATTACTGCTTTAAGTAATATATAGAACTGTAATGCTTTATTTTTGTAGCATGTTCCTCTCAACGCTGACACCTGCACACAATCACAGAGTGTATTATAGAGTGGTGGTTGTATAGTGGGAGTATACCAGAATAAGTCTATGGTCACATTTTATGGAAGCAGTGCCCCACTGACAGAACTGAGAGTGCTCTGAAGTCAGTAGTGGCTTTTTTATTTGGTGAGGGGTGAAATGAAATTGAAAATAGCAAATCCAAATGCAAGTTTTACTGTGGTATCACTTTGTACTTTGTATAAGTTCACTGTGCAGCCCCCTCATTACCATACTAATGATGGGCAATGTAACTAATTACTTTTGTGTTGAGTAATTAGTAATGTAATGCAATTAATTTTCCAATTAGCAGTATAGTTATATCTGTGGTAAATTGGCTAACACTGTTAGTGAGCCAGTTTGCTTTATGATTTTATGAGTCATCTATACCAGTGCTATTATTAGCCTACGTTTTAGTATATGCCATGATCCTGTAATTGTTACTTGTGACCTAAGTGTTGAAAAATCTGAATTACCAGGTGTATGTTTCATAAATCAACAGATCTTTGATAGTCCTGCCAGTGTAAAGGGGTCAGATACCTGGCGATCTCTGGCAGAGTCCTCTTAATGCACTTCAGAGTCTTTTTCATCAGGGAAGAGTTTTGCAGGAGGAAGAACGGCCGGAGCAGTCGTCGTATTCTCAGTTTCTATTTAACAAAAAAAAGATAAGATCACTTTTTTTAATGTAAGGGGCCTTGTGACAAGTCATGTATGAGGTCACATCCTTGGGAGACGAAACTTGGCAAGTTGAACCTGGGAGTGCAAACTTATAAGAACGGTAAATGCTATTTCCATAATTTGCAACTGGGATGATGGTGATGATCATTTAACAGAACTGTGAATAATCTCCACAAAAAGTTTGCTTATTTCCATTTGTCAGAGCAGAATAAAAATATGTTGTTGCAATAATTAATAATTAACAAATAACCAGCATTGCTAACAGTAATATACAGTATACTGCTGAAATACTGGATTTAGAACAGGCTCCAGATCTTTAGTTACCCTTCAAAAAGCTCAGGGTTAAAGATAGATCAAACCCCTGGTTCAGCTCAGAACTATCAATGATGCTCAAGGCAAGGGACAAAGCCTGGGCTTTAGCAAGGCGTACTGGTGAGGAAGCCCACTGGTTAACTTTTAGACAGCTCAGAAATAAATGCATATCTTCATTAAGAAAAACAAAGGCCAAGTATCACATAGAATTAATCTCCAGCTCCTGTGTAAACCCATCCAAATTTTGGAAAGCAGTAAATGTAAATTAAAAACAAATCCTCTATGTCTATACCTTCTAGTATAACATTTAATAATTGCCAAATAAATAAACCATCAAATATTTGTGATGCTTTTAACAAATATTTTGCTGCTGCTGGAAATCAATTTGACACATTATACTCAGGTTCTACTTTTAACAGTCAGCTGCTGCCTCATGAGCCCTCCTCAAACCACACCTCTGTGTTTACACTGCAGAATTTCACTTCCTCTATTGTTAAGGAGGCACTTCAAGGCGTCGATATAAGGAAAGCAAACAGGGAGGATAAACTAGACCCATGGTTTTTAAAGCTCTGTGCTCCATTTATTTCTAATGAAATTACTTATCTTTTTAATCTATCCATTTCTTCTGGGGTTATCCCTAAAACCTGGAAAACTGCACGTTGTCCCACTGCATAAAGGTGGCGATAAAGCTTTTATTTGTGTTGTGTCATGTCTTTTGCTTGCAGTTTAATTTCATTTACAAGCACTTTCTCTGTTTTATTTGTATTCTGTCATATTTCTTCTTATCTGTTATCATTACTATGTACCCATTCTGTTTATTCGCTCTGTGATTATGTTCATTGTTTCTGTTTGTTATCACATTTTTGCACCTATCCTGTTTTTTTCTTTGTGCTTTCGACGTCATTGAAAATGTGGGCTTGCCCTCAATGATTTTTCGAGATTTAAATAAAGGTTGAATGAATGAATGAATGAATGAATGAATAAAACAATAATATATTCGAAATCCAAATTCCAAATTTCCTAATTTAATTAAAACGTTCATTTGAACAAATAGTAACAGTTGTAGGTTAAAATTTGTAAGAGTGGTGACCCTGGCTCAAATTCTTCTCTGTTGTTGCTGGTTGTTGTGAAATGCACGCTGGGATGGATGTAGGAAGTAGGACTGCTGAAATAAAAAGCAATAATGATGACTGATAAAAAGTTTAAACTTACAGAAGGTTTCCCCATTCATATTAAGATATAGGGTATATGTGTCATACTTGTGATGGTAAGGAGGACTTATTTTGTTCTTTATTAGTTATTTCTTATATGTATTGGTCCATTATTAGATTTCTTGTGATGTGGGCTTGCAGCTGGTCAGGACTTTCTTATCACGTAAAGACTCTACGGAGGTTGTCAAGAGAAAGTTTTTCATGTGTCCCACTGAATAACCTCATAACCTGTTCATGAGTAACACCTCTCCCTATTCCTTGCCTTGCAGTTTGCATACATTAGTTTAGTGTTGTTACCTGTGCAACAATGAATGCTGCCCAGCATTTATTGTGACGTCATTGTATAGGCTAGTTTCTACCAGCACCCAACTCTGACTGACTTCCAGGATCCCTGGTTACTGGTCTACCCCAAATTCACAAGGACAGAGCAGGAAAAACTTTAAGTCATTTGGACTTTCCTTGGCTAACACCCAGACCCAGACCCAGACCCAGACCCAGACACACACACACACACACACACACACACACACACACACACACACACACACACACACACGTAAATGCAGGTTGAGAGTGGCCTACAGTCTGTTTCATGTTGTATTGTCCTATTGACTTTTGTGCTGGAACATGCTACCTGTATACTGTTTATCTCAAGTTCTGCAAGTTAAAGAAGTACCAAATACGTGTATTTGATGGTGCACTACACTCTAAAACACAACACGCTTAAAGAAGCATGACAGAGGACAGCCTCACCTCATCACAAACCATGCTGACAGACAACACCCAGTCGATGATGGAGAATGAAATGACTACTGTGTAGCCAACCAGCCATTTGCTCTTTCTGAATTCCTCCCAGCCAATCAAGTAGCTCTGAGGACAAAACAGAGTGTGGCAGTGGTTCAATCGGACAAATAAGTAGGAAATAATTAAAGAAGCAGCAAGATTAAATGGGATTTACATGGCAAAACCATGTTTATCAGACAGCTGCCAGTGTCCTGGGAACAAATATTTTTCACCCTGGCTGTGCTTACCTTGACAGCAAGATCAAGAGAGAAGATAATGAGGCAGACCATTTCAATGCTCTCAGTTAAACCACAGGGAGGTTCCCAGGGTGGAGAGCGAAGCCGGGGGTCCGAGGAGATGGACAGGGAGGACGGGCGCTCAACAAATGCCAGCAACAACACCATTGCAATGGTTAGGCCCAAGCCCCTGAGGCAGGGAGAGATGGGTGAGTGGATGGACAAGTAGATGTAAGCATGGTAGAAATTAGACAAGAGAATATACCAAAGATTATTCTTTTAACTCAGTGTGTTGATGAGACTTTCCATACGGTGCTGTCTAAAGTTAAATCTTGTTAAAAAAAAACTGATGACAAGTTAAATTTACTCTGTATCCTTTATCACCACTTACAATCCTCAATCCACATTGATAAAGGAATAGTTCGACATTTTGGTAAATACCTTTTGTTTGCTTCTTAAAAAGAGTCAGATAAAAAGACTTGATACCACTGTCATGTCTTTATGCAAAAAATATTAAGCTAGAGAGGGCAGGAGACATTTAGCTTAGCATAAAGACTGAACATAGGGGGAAACAGCTTTATAACTAATTCATGTAACAACCCCAATTCCCATTTTAGGATACTATGAATACAAGTTGATCAGGGTCATAATATTGTTGTTAATGCAAGGATCCAAGGCAACCTGCAGAGACACCAGGGACACCAGGAAGTCACTGCTCCCAGCCATGCTTTTCCTGCTATAATATGTAGAATTGCCTGTCGTGAAAAGTGTCTTCAGTAAGTGTTGGTATGTAGGAAGCCAGTTAGGCTCTGAGTGTGTTACACTCTGACACCCTAACACTGAGATTCAATAAATCTGTCAATTCATAAGTCAATCAAGAAAATGGTTGTAGCAGACGAAACAACATTTTTCTTGATTTCTGAGGCATTATATGCTACACTTCTAGTAAACACAACTGTTGTAATCTGATCCAGTTGCAGATTTTTCAATCAAGTCTGTCATGAGTATTCCTTGAATAAATTGTTTTCTCCCAATAGCTTTATCTAATTTTGACCAATAGTGCCAACTTCCAGTACTGCAGTAGAAGGATAGAAATTAAGTTGCCACACGGCAGCTTGTATGCACATTTTCATGATCTCGAAATTTAGAACCTTGAATTACTAAGTTTCTGTCACTCATGATTTAGTGAAATCAAATCAAGGCTGTGTTCCTCAATGTATCAAACTTTTTAGGACACTTTCAGCCACATAGTAGAAATTAGAATTATTAATTGTAGTTATCTTGACAGTTGCTTTTTGAGAAATTTGACAGTGGGAAATATGAAATGCAGTAAATAAATGGCACAAATTTTTCAAATCAAACAGGTAAATAATAATACATTTAGATCATATAAGCAAATGATGCACACATTAATTAATGGCTTCATTCTCATACCATAATATTGAATTAAAAAATAGTAGGTAACTTGTAATAGTAGGTAACTTGACTCAGTTGCATAACATATACATATATGTGTGTGTGTGTGTATATATATATACATATATATATATATATGTGTGTATATATGCATTCATAAGATTTTAAGATGGGATGTGTGCTCGCACAAAGTCAAAGTGGATAACAGTGTTTACCTGACGTCAAATGTTTAATATGAAGATGTCCATCATCACTGTTGCTGTTGTTTAAAAATGCACTACAGAATTATTTCCTGGCTGTATACCTGTTTATGTATACAGTATATACATATAAATAACTGTATATATGTGCTATGTTCGTGTAGTATGAAGGAACTACAAACTTTAATTTCATTATGCAAGCCTGTGTTGGATAATGACAGATAAATAACCTTGTTGTTACCTTGTTTGAAGGTGTGAACTTACCACTGGCATATCCTGGAGTAGTACCATCGATACATGCGGAGCGAGCCGGCATCGACACGGTGGTTGATGGACCGGTACTATGAGCAAACAAACAAACTTTAGTAACATGGGACTTTTTAAGACAAAAAAGAAAAGAAAAACCAAGGACAGCGCTCACATTAAATGATTTAATTTGATTTTAATGTTGCAAGACGCCTTTCTTCAGCATGTGTTCTGGCAAATTCACAATCAGTCTATACAGGTGTGTTAATTATAGGTTACCATGATCATCACAACAGGTACATCCCAAATAGAGAAGCACTGGACAGCACAGTGTCTCATACATCACACATCATCACAACAAAACAGTTAATTGTTTTAGCATAAGACATGCAAATGAAATCTCCTCCTTCGTTCCACTTGGAATCATGGTATCCAGAAAGAGTATCCAATATGCTTCCCTTTGGAGAAGGATCCTTTCCCTGTTACCACCACTGTCATGGTTTGGGTTTTTAGGTTAGTTATTGTAATTTTGTTATTATTGTTTAATGATGTATTTTGTAAGGTTCATCCTCTTGTGTCATGTTGTGTTACTTCCTGTCCTCTGTCTTGTTTTCCCTCGTTATGATTGTCCTTATTAGTTTCACCTGTCCCTGATTATCCTCCTGTGTATTTGTTCCCACTGTTTTCTCTGCTCACCAGTGTTCAATCAGTTATTTCTCCCTGTGTATTTAAGAACTTGTCTTCTCCTCTCTCTTTGTCAGTTTGTCTGTTCTGTTTCCTCTTGTAAACCATGTCGCCTCCTGTTCCTGCCAGTGTTCCCCATGCTTCTTCGGTGTGTGTATTGCTTTTGGGTCCTCCTTTTTTTATATCCGTGACAGAACCAGTGCAAACTGCCCAAACATGGACCCAAGCAGGCACAATTTAAGAGGAACCTTTGGACTTTATTGAGAACCTAATGTGCATAACGGACATTTGGAGGAAGGTCTCTTGTCACAAAAAGGCTGCTCTGTCACTAAAACATTAAAAACTGTCCTCAAAGCCCTAGCTGAGGAGCTCGGTACCAGCATATCTCATGAATTTCCTCAAGCTTCCAAAGCTGACATGAGGTTGGAATTGCTGTAGAGCTAAAAACTGAGTCAACAACCTGCTGTGACTGTAAGAATGTAACTAATACCACAAAGTCTAAAGTCTTACAATGACCCTGTCAAACAAAATAGTATTTAACGTGGATTGGTCATGTCATTGACAGAAGTGTTAGCACATCCCTCTTGCCAGAGTCAAGAGTTCTTTTAGCCTGGACATTGTAACATCCATTAGTCTTTCTGCTCTTCTGTTTTGTAGGTCTAATCATAAAAGAACAGGTAGCCAGTGATGAATCTGGTGAGATCTTTGTTTAATTTTCATAAAAGCCCTAGCTGTAGACTTCCTTACTTCATGACTTTTAGCAAATCTTTTGGCTGAAGGAAGGGTCTGTCTTTTGCAGTTTTTCTTAGTTGGAAAAAGCAGTACTGAAGCAAAGCAAAGTAATATCTTTCATACTATAATATACAGTGGAGATCAAAACATCTCACAATAACTTAAATTCATGGAGGATGAGCATTAAGGACGTTAAAACAGGTCCCTGAGCTTCAATCCTAAAATATTGTATTTTGTTAATACCTTTGACTTGTCATTTAAATTATCTTATTACAAAACAAAAATAAGCTTGGCAAGTCATTGTACTGACCTGTATGGCGTCCTCGATGAATACAACAGCTTGTTGGATGTAGAGGTCCTCATTGTCTGTGGAAAGTGAGATAAGTGAGAGCAGTAGGACAATCTGAACAGTTTATCTCAGAAGCAGAATAAACAAAGATCTTTACATATCCCAGTGCTCCGAACACTATGATCTTCAATCTCCTGAAACACCATATGTACCTTCACCTAGTGAAAAACTGTACAACCAGCACAATATACAGAGTATATCCTCTGACTAAAATAAACATCAGAAACTGTCTCTGAGAAGTTGTTGTCTGCAGAACTGGTCGGATTGGGAGCTGAGACAAAAGTTTCTTATTTCTTGAGGCAAAATTGGGAAAGACAGGAGAAATAAGGCTGCAGTAAAGGTGTGGCTTGTTTGTCTAACTGTAGTTTATCTCTACTAAAACATAAAAACTGGGGCTCCCATTAGCTCAGCTGGTAGAGCGGGCCTTCCATGTGGCTTTGCCCTCGCTGCAGCGGCCTGGGGTTCGAGTCCGGCCTGGGCCCTTTGCTGCATGTCACCCCCCCTCTCTCACCCTGTTTCCTGTCATCTCTCTGAAGCTGTCCTATAAATAAAGACATACAAAGGCCAAAAAAATTATTAAAAAAACTGCCCACTCACACAACTTAAAATTACCGCCTTGTATGGCTCCATGCACCAATTGAGTTGTAGCTTAATGCAGCAGTGGGAACAGGCTGTGGCTGGGGTGATATAGATAATGCTCTGTAGATGGTATGATGTTCTGGGCAGTTTCAATCACCTGCTATAGAGCCTTCCTGTCCTGGGCAGTGCAAAACCATGCCAGTTTATGATGTTTCCAGTCAGGATGCTTTCTATATCTCTTCTGTAGTCAACAAGAACAATTTGCAAAACTACTGCTTATGCCAGTTGGTTAGTGAACAAGAAAGTGGAACAGTCCACAACAGCCCATGCAGGCAATGGAGAGGGATATAACAGTAGTTACAACAACAATAACTACAACAACCACACCATGATGTGAAGACAGCAGACCTTTTAGGCACAGGGACGATGGTGGCTGTCTTCAAGCAGGTGAGAGCAGTCTCTTGTATTGTGTTAAAAATGTCCGTAATAGCATCAAATAGCTGACTGGCACATGTTCTTAGTACACTGCCTGGGATGTTATCAGGCCAGCAGCTGTACACATATTCACTTTCAGTAGGATTTTTTCCACATCCGCTGTTGGTACTGACAGTGACTGGTCTTCTGGAGCCGGAGTAGACTTCACAGCTGAGTCTTTGTTGAGGAGATTTAAGCAAACAATACAACTCGAAAACTGGTCAAAAACACTGTCTATTCACTTTGACTGCATCTGAGCATCAATCATCACATGAAGTAAACACAGAGTTGTGTGTTCTGTCAGGCCGGAACACAATCCGCCGATTAAGGGAATCCGGTCATTATTTCATCTATTGTTTTCCTGTGATGGAACATGAGCCAAAGGTAAGATGGGTCATGGAATAGCCTCAGGGTCAAGCTGTGTCAGCTTAACTCAGATGTGGTGATATTTGGTCTGGCTGGTTCCAAATATCTGGCTCCTTTTCTGAAGCTGATGAGGGTACTTCTGTCATAAGTAATGCAATCTTCAGTAATAAAAGCAAAGAAATAACAGATTATAACAAAAACAAGTAGTGAAATTTGAAGGAGCAACTGTCTGCCCCATCTCCGTGCTGCTGTCTATTACAGCTTTTTCAATCAAAAAGATTGGATTCTTGGCTTTGATATATATGTTAATAAAGAGAATATCTTTGGGTTTGGAAAATACAGGCAATTTTAAATATGCCCCCCGCCCCAAACCAACTGTAGCTTTTTCACCCAGCAGTTACATAGACACAAATATGATGACTCACACACACCCACCCACGCACACGCACACACACACTTTTGGCACTGCTGACCCAATGCGTCACAGCAGGATGTGTCATAGTGGCTGTGGTGAAGAGTGCTTCTGACAGGGCAACACTTACAACGGCTGCAACACCACTGAATCACACACAGCCAGCACACACCACAATGTGAGCTGCACATCTCACACCTGTTGCTGCAGCAGGAATGAAACACACAGAAATTGTGTGCTTTTACTTCCAACACCATTGATATTAATAATCCATAAGATAATAATAATAATAATATATTCATATAATTTACAATAAATTTACAGTAAATCCAACATACTGCAAAGCTTTGCAAGAACTACTTGAAGACCAAAGAAGACAAAGGAGTCCTGACTGTCATGGACTTTCTCCGCAGTCACCTGACCTCAACCCCACTGAACATTCATGGGGGAACTTGAAGACTGAGAAAGCCAAGCACTCGGTGACATCACAAGAAGCTTTGTGGAACACTGCAAATCATGCTGTGATATGAGTAAGCAGGTTTTACACAAACTTGTGGAGTCAGTGTCAGCTCGACTGCATGCTCTCATTAAAGCAAAAGAGGGACAAAACAAATAAAAAATCTGACATTCTATGAAAAAAGATTCAAGATTCTTTTCACTAGAACTGTGAAGGCTATATTATTATTTCATCATTTCATATCATTGTAAAGTTGTATTACAATTTAAACAAATGCAACATAACACAAGTACTTTTAAGAGTACTCCCAGACTTCAGGTTACATCACAAGTAGCACCACTTTTACACCTAAATTAGTGTGTATTTGCACATACTGTAAACCTGCTAAAAATAGGTGATTGACTCAATTTACATTGCCAGGAGGAAAGGTTGCCTGTCTGTTTTTCCTTGTGTGTCACATGGAACAGTAGAAAGAAGCAGATCATATACCTCAGACTGCATACAGAAGACATAAAAGTTGTTTTAATAATATTCTGAATGAGACATAGTTTTGTGCAGTACTGATCAGTCAGCTGACTGAGCTCAGACAACACGGAAGCCACAATATATAAATTGTTGAATAAAGTAAGTAGTGCAAATATCCTTCTATAAAATGTTTGAGTTGTATCAACAAAAATAGGTGCCCATCACCAGCCTGTCATCATATTGAAGTTACTAGGTGTGCACTTTATCACAGCATTGAACAAAACCCTGGTGAATCAGTGATCTGTTGGTGTCAAGCCTGCAGGGTCAAAATATACATAGGATGGCCTTTTAACTGTTTGGCATGTTTTTTTTTTTCATTTTTGATGGAGCTATGCTAGTTTCCCTCTCTGCCTCCATTCCCTTGTGCTAGGCTAGGCTAAACTTATCACTGATCTCAGACATGAAACTGATATTTGACTGTGTGTCGGAAAGGAAAACGGGGATTCCAAAAAAGTTCCTTCCACTGTCAGCTTAATAAGGCCAAGCAATTATGATCAATCATCCTAATGAAACTACTATTTTTTGTTTTTCTTGAAAAAAGTTATTTAAATGTACTGATTTATGATATATAATTTGTGTGGAAGTCTGAAACATCCTTTCTGTGCAAACATCAAACACTTGCCTCCCTTCCTCTTGATGACCACCTGATTATACTATGAGCATACAGAGCCATCCCTTTGCAAGTCTTCTATGGATACTTAAAACCTAGTGTTGCATTCGAATTTAAACTGCAGCATGAAAAAGACGGATCACTCATTTCACTTGTAGAAGAGTTTACCAATTTGTGCATCGACGTAAGTAGAATTAAACTGATCAAAGTTATAGGAAATCAATATATCTTGAATAAAATAATACATACAGCATGTATCTACCTTTCTTACCACCTTTTGCTTTTTCACTAGACACCCCTGCATCACATCAACAGGAAGTCTGTCTTCTTGCTGGCTGATATTTATGAAGGATAAAATTAGTTTTATCCCCCTTCAACTGATTGTTTCCATCCTGCTACTACATCAGATGCACTGATTGGACAAAGAATATGCATCACAATAAAGGAGGCCAAATCACTTTCAACCTTACAGTCGCTCATACAATCACTCACCTTTCCCATTAAAGTGGTGTGTTCATATCTTACCTATCAGAGGTTATACACTATATACTACAAAGTAAATCTTTAGTTGATTGACAGAAAATGAAGAACAATTGGAAAAATGTTGACAATTGATTATAGGACTGCAACTAATGATTATTTTGCCTATCGATAAAGCTGTTGATGAATGATCGCTTTTCCTCCTGAGCCATGGCTGCCCATTGCGATATGAGTAACAGTTTTAGTGGGAATGGTGATTTTATTTTTTGCATTACACTTCCATGGAAAATAAAGGTTAAAGTGATGTTTGCTGGGGCCTGTACCCAACAAGCATGACATCTTACATCTGGAGAATATGATTTGTTGGCCGGGGCATCTCTGTAGCACCACAGTGCCACAGTGCTATCAAAAAATTGCAACTCCTATGATTTGGATATAGCACTTAATAAGAGGTGAGACAATAAGAGAAGGGCACAAATACATGAAAATGTATCTTGTTACAAATTACAAATACTTTCTTATCAAATATATCAACATAAAAATACTGGTATACTACTGGTTAACATATTTAATTGAAATGCAAGTTATTTTGCAATTTGCAATTTAAAAAAATATTAAAATATATTCTATACAAAATGATATTATCACATGTTAGCCATTTAGCAGCCTCAGTATGGGTTGGATTGATACCACCACATTACTTTAAGGGTGACAGGGCTGTTTTGGGCCCTCTCATGACCCAGGGCCCGGGACCACATGCCCAGTTCCTACCACCCAATCCCCCTACCCCCCACCCCCTGTCAGCAGGACTCCAAAGGTGTACCTAATCAAGTGTGGACACTGACTGTTTACTACAGCTACATGACAGTTTGGAGGGTAACCAGATCATCCAAACAAAATTGGGGCAGCCCCATGTTTTGCCAGACTAAAACTGAGTCAGTTCACAATCACTGAAAACTAGTGAAAAAATGATATTCATTGGTTTACTGTTTTTTGTCCTCTTTACAACACTTAAATTTACTTGCATTCAACATTATTTCTATTTCATGCCACCTTAGTATTTTACTCTTTACTCTGCTACATAAAGTTATAAGTAACTAACTACGATAAAGTTTTAAACAGCATGATGGTCTTACAAAATATGATGCACTTATACATTAGCTCTGTCCTGACCCACTACAACAACAAAATGCTACTCACACAGTACAGACAAGTACAGGCAAGGCTGGATCTCTAACTGTATATAGTGCGGTACTGATCCACAGCCCCAGACCATCAGCGGCATATTAAAACATTTTAAACAAGCTGTTCTCAGAGGACAATAAGGTCCCAGAACACTGTTTGAAGCTAGAAAGGTGGCAGGGTCCGCCACATATAAACAAAGTAAAACAGTACACATTTTTTTGTCCTTTACGGTCAGTTTGTTTGTTCAGTCATGAAAACAAAGAGTTTTTTGTTTTGTTGATCCGTAAATGAAGATCTTTCTCTTCTCACTCACATTTAATCCCCAAAACTACACACTGCTCCTTTAATGACTGGTTAATTACTCCTTTTTTTAACCCTAACCCTAGTATTATTTAGTCTTGTATTATGCTTACATGATGCATTTTCCAATATCAATATGAATCTGTGCAATGTGTGTAGTTGAAGGTAACAGGACACATAAGGCCAGGTGGTGCTGAAGGTGTCAGTAAGGGCCCATGGGTGGGTTTAACCTGTCATGCTAAGCCGAGTAAACTTGTGAATATAGGCCTCCTTGTAACGGAGGGCAGTACTGGTATTTTTATTTAAGGATCTTAATATTCCTCCTCCACAGATAGAGGGGCGACAGCCACCTGTCCTGACAAGTTTCTCTCGTGATACAGGCCAATATACTGTCACATGTTACTACAACACAGTGTCATAATCCACCTCCACTCACCTGAGCCTCCCCCGACGCTGCACGACTCCCGGGCGACCGAGTACGACATCCGTCTGCTGCCCGGGGCCCCTCCGAGCTCCGTGCCCGACCCGGAGCCATAATCCCCGGAGGCTCCGTTCACACTGCCGGTCAGCAGACTGTCCGTCTCCATCCAGGAAATCTACAACTCGTTCAGTAGGTCTACCCGCCCCTCAGCTGTCAACGTGAAAGTAAATCTGGAGGGAGACGGTGAGAATCAGCCGCAGCGAGGCTGAAAGTCCGTCCGGACAGTCGACGACACGATCTGAGGTTGTTAAACAACACGGGAAGCCTCGAGCAGAAAGCAGGGGAACATGTTTCTAGGAAGTGTCAGTGTGCTCTGCTCCTCCCTCCCTGTACTCAGATCTCACTTTACACTGACTTTAACAGCTCAAACTCCACCTACATCACAACACGCTGCAGTGGAGCAGCTGCACTCTGAAGGTGACACATGTGACAGGAGCAGTGAGAAACTTTCAAATATTCCGCTGAGCCAAGGGGGCTGATGCAGCAGCAAGCAGTAAGAAGACATCTGTAAGAGAAATAAAGTGCCGGACAGAAACACAAAGTTTAAAGTGAGCCAATAAAGGCATGTGAGCAGAGCTGCAAGGGCTTCAACAAGTGGACGGGAGGAACAGGAGTGACAGTTAGAGCTGCTGCTGGCCTGTCAGGAAGGTTTGGAATGATGCAATATTAAAATATCACGGTAAGTCACTGACTCAAAATTGGTCTTTAAAGTCATAATTATCATATGTCAGAATAATGCTATAGTCAACTAAACCAGACTGTTCAGGTCAAATGATGAGATCATGTCAAACCTCAGCTCATAATTCATAATGTTAAGCAAACTTTTTCACTTATGTCATCCTGAATTTGACTTCAAAAGGCAGAGTTACATCTAATGAATATGTATTACCAATCAATCTGCCCATGATTGTTAAATCAATTCATTATTTAGTTCATAAATCATCAGATAATTGTGATAAGTGGCCAGCACAAATTTCCACACTTCTTCAATATTGATTTTATCTGACAAACACTCAAAAGCCCCCAAAATATCCCATTGTCAGTTATATAAAACACTGAGGCAACAAATCAACACATTTAAAGGGCTAAACCAAGGGTGTGTTTAGACTCTTTAGACCTCAAATAATGAATGAACAATTTATCACTTGAAAGGTAATTACACATTTTCTTATTAATCACCCAAATGAACAATTGACAAACCCTCTTGGCACTATTAAAAAGTAATAATTCTGATTTTGCTGCCTTTTTATTATATTTAGTATCTCATATATAAAAAAAGTCAAATTGTTAACACATAATTTAAATTTAAAGGAAATAGGCATACTTTTGACCTAAGAGGAGGATGTACAATAACAGTGCTAAGATGGATGGGTATGTTAAATGCTATATGTAACATGTAACTCTACGAGCTGACAGCTAATTCTTCCATAACATACTTTTTCGCCATGTTTGATGCGGTTTCATCTGAAAGCTTTCTCCAATACATCCGCCACCCTGAAAAACATATTTTGTTATTTAACTTGTAGTGTGTTGCTTTTATGTTCATGTGTAAAGTGTCTTTGAGTCTCATGAAAAGCGCTATACAAATAAAATGTATTATTATTATTATTATTATTATTAATTTTATTACTTCCGACATGTAGAAACAGCACATTAAACACAATGTAACGTCTTCTGGAAACACTTTATTTACAGCAAATCTTGTACGTCTCACAAGCCTTCCCATACAGAGTGTCTCTCCAACTAATAACATCAACTTCAGATACAAATCTGTGTAATCCAATAACCTCAGTGTTCCTGTCCCTGGACTGAAAGCGCTTTCACAGTCTTTATCTAATCTGTCATATTTGAAATAAGTGAGCACAATTAATACTTACTGAAAAATCTTGCAGGAATAAAACATCCACCTAACATTATAACCAGTGACTGAGTGAGAAGTCATATGAGTTTCCAACCCTGCCTCAGCATCTTAGAAATAGTTTCCCTTCAGAATTTAGTCATCATTGCGGTGAAGAAGGGCAACATCCATGGCAGACTCTAAATTAAGGGTAAAAAGTCAACGGCCACTGTTACGCCTTTGCTTTCACATACTTTGTTGATTTGATAAAGATACAATTTTATTCATCAAATTGGAGCTTTTTTTAAGCCATACATGGCTCTAAGGATGGCATTGGTCCACCACTTTTGGACCAGACTGAAATATTTCATTGACTATTCAATGGACTGTCATGTAATTTTGTACAAACGTGTATTGTCCCCGGAGGATGAATCCTAAAGATTTTGTTGATTCCCAGACTCTTCTTCTGATGCCTTCATCAGGTATACATTTGAATTTGTCCAATATTTCAATTTGTGACCAAAACCTGCAAAACTAATGACATTCAGTGCTAAAAGGTCAATATTAGCATGTTGTATACTAAACTAACTACATGAACATGAACATTTTCATTGTTATCATGTCAACATGTTAACTGTGCTCTCTCTTAGTCTCTCAGACTCTTAATCTAATTTGGGATATAGGCTTGAGTAACAAAAAAAAGGTATGGCAGGCAAGTGTCACATATATATGGGTTGAGGTAGAAGACAGACCTGCTTGGCCCTGTGTTTGCAAGCACAGTAAAAAGTATTTTGCATTACAGAAAGTTTTGCAGAATCACTGAAGAATCTTTGATCCGTTTAAGGGGTTTTCACTGGACACTGAAGACCTCTGGATCTTATGGCTTTGGGGTGTTTGCTTCAATCTGGGACACCTGTGGGAAAGGAAATGGAAAATGTAAACAAAGATGTTTATTCAGCCCACAATTAAAGCCACTGTTCTTTGTTTCCAGGTCTACCAAATACTACTGGGATAGATAATTTTGTCCATCCTTATTAATAGTTCATTACCAGCCGCAAATTCGAGGCTGATATTTTGAGTCTGCCTTTTGAGTCTCTCTGTATGTGTCATCATGGCAAAAAGTGGTCCTGGGAACTACTGCATATGTGCTTTTGGGTATTGTGTCAGGTGATTATGTGTCTGTCTGTCTATGGACAAAATTTGTCAAAGCATCACAAGGCATGGCATCACAACAGTGCAAGATGCAGTCACAAAACTTTGCTTGTGTTTAGTTGAGAACAAAATGAAGGCAGAGTTTTAAGATAGATGTGGTCTGAGCAAAGGTTCTGGAAGTAGGGGGCTAGCAATTAGGGATGGGCCACTGGACCCCACACTTTACAAATCTTAGCCCACATTCATTTTAATGCAGTCACAAAACTTCACTGGTGTTGAGATCAAAATTAAGCGATCTAGCCCACTACTCTGACATGAAAACAAGGGTCCTGCCTTATGCATTGATTGCTACCTGATTGTCGATGCACCTAAACTGCCAGACCCAGCCTGTGTTATAGAGGAAAGGTCGGAGGTCAAAGCGGTTGTCATCAGGACTGTAGCTCTCAGCGTGGTAGGATGGTGTCACTGTGGTCATTTTGTGGCGGTTCATTGAGTACATGCGGAAGAAGTGTTTCACCTTCTGAGCCACCTGAAGAAAAATGACAATACATTGTTATTTTTAGGCACTGTTATATTTAAGTCTTGCTAACAGCTGCTAAATTCACAATTTTCATTACCAGTCTCATACAAAATGTTAATGTACCACACCAATTCGAACAAAAAACAAGAAAACAGTCTCAATGGCAAAATGCCCAAAAATGATGTTGGGCCGACAGGTTTGTTGTTTTAATGTTGATATTGTGACTTGAATTTGGGAAAAATTTAAATCTCAAGTGTCATAATAACCAGCAGGTGATCAAAGTTTTAGCAATGGGACCCTGCTACTCCCCAGTTAGCTCCGATACAGACCAGAAATCAGGTATCACAATCATTTGGCATAGAATGGGGTTACCATTTTAATGTACTCCCAAGATTTGGGTTAGGCAAAACCTTTCTCAAATGGATACAACTACCATATAACAGACACGCACACATTTGCTCACACTTTGCTTTTTAGTTAGGTACATTCAGTGAAAATAATTGTGTGTTTTACTTTAACTTTTAAATAAACACTTTTGAACATACATGCTGGTATATTTAATGCTGTGAGTGAATGCTGTCATCTTATGTTGGAAATTCTTCAACCTTTACTTGCTATTAATAAGGTAATTTTGGTTGTTGTTAATAATTGATAGTTAAGTATTCCTCTCGAGACTAAATGGTAAATGGACTGTGTTTATATTTCTAGTCTTAGTGACCACTTAAAGCGCTTTACAACCCAAGTCAGCATTTACCCATCACACACAAACATTCATACACTGGTGACAGAGACTACCATGCAAGGCACCACCTGCTCATCAGGAGCAATAAACATTCAGAAGCACTAACACACTGATGGAAGAGCCACTGGGAGCAAATTTGGGGTTCGGTATCGTGCCACTTCGACATGAAGACTGCAGGGGCCAGGAATCGAACCACCGGCTGCTCTACCTCCTGAGGCAATTAATTGGCTATTACTTTTCCCTGTTTAAGGGTGTTGCAACTAGGATAAACAGTTAGGCTACATACTACTATTTAATAAAAATATATAAATTATTTCTGAGAGCCCAAAATTGTAAATAAACCTGCGACACCTGACACAGCTTTTGCATCCACACTTTGCCTAAAATGTCTGCTCTGCCTTTTTCTGTGGCTGAGTTTATTCAAAAAGGATGCAACATTATTTCTCTAGTGGGAGATTACAGCTGGGGACTGGAAAAAAGATGTCCCACACTGTTAACTGACCTCCATGGGTGAGAGCGCATCCTTCCACGTGTGAATAAGTTTACAGAACATACTGAAGGGGCCACACTTGGAGATCTTCCTCAGTCGTCCAATCACCGATAACTCAGAATAGGTCATCTTCATATCTGCCTGAGTAGGGAGGTGTGGTGGTGATTGGCAAAAGATGGAATAAACAGGGAAAGATATTTATAGGCATATAGAGCCACTTAAGTATTTCAACAAAAAAACAAAACACACAGAGTAGCAGGGCAAATTTCATTACCCACTAGAGCTGCAACAATTAGTCAATGAAGGTTTTAGTTGATCAAAAGAAAATGATTGCAAACTATGATGAACATTTATTAATTATTTCAGTCATTGTTTAGGCAAAAATGTCAAACAGTTGTTGTTGCAGCTTCTTAAATGTAAGGGTTTGCTGCTTTTATTCATTATTCATGATAATAAATGAAGAGTATTTGGATTTTGGACTCTTAGTTGGAAAAAAAGAAGCAATCTGAAGAAGTCGCTCTGGGAAACTGTTATGAGCATTTTTCACAATTTATTACATTTCTTAGACTGAATGATTAATTGTCAGATTAATTGATAGTAAAATAATTGTTTGTTGCACCTACAGTATCTCAACCTATCTGGGTATCATCACTATCCAAATGGTGCTTAAGCCTAACTGTTGCAGCTCAAACATTATCACTCAGAAACTGAATCATGTGCAATACATTCCTAATATGTGAAAAAAAATCCTCATCATAAAAGTGATCATAGCTCAGCAGGATAGCTATGAGATGACTGTCTGATAAAAGGACTTCCATTTCTTACCTCATCTGTCTGCGACACCTGTCCGTCTGCCAGTGGCTCTAGTTCAGCTGTGGGTGGAGCGGCCACGATGCTGCAGAGAAATGTGTATATTAAAGGAATAGTTCACTCTAAAACAAAATTCAGTCATTATCGACTCACCCACATGCTGGTGATAAGTCCTTAAACATCATGTTCTTGACCATTAAAGTCTCTCTTGCACCGATGGTTCTGGTGTTTTTGCCATATTTTCGATAAATCCCGGTGCTATATTACCTCCTCTTTCTTCTACTTTTGAAAGTTCACGTTTTGGTTAAAACCTTGCAACTGATTTCTGCCTCAGCCATTTAATCCCTTTGCCTTTGGATTTCTGTGTTTTCAATACTCACATGTACATTATTTAAGAGTTAAATTTCTCCAGAACCTTGTCAGCTGAACTTACCCTCTCAGAGTGGTGAGCTGGAATTGCTCAACACAGTAAAGCAGGAAGCTCTTCAGGTCTGTCTTGCTGATGCCTCCTATTGGGTTAATGTCAGCACTGGAGCAGTCATACTTTGTGAAATATCCTGTCAGACTGAGCAGGAAAAGTTGATTAAACTGAGAAAAGTTAGGCTACAGTACAATTATTGTCAATAAAAAGATGTCTGAAGAAAAAGAGCATTCATCTTTCTGTAGTGGCACTGCTTTAGCTACATTAACAATGTTAATGGTAAATGTTGTAACAAAACGGTTTGGTTTTTGGTGAACGACCACATATTAACATTTGTTACCAGATGCTCAAATCAAAAGCAGCACTGTGTTAAAAGACACAAGGGGCTGCAATAATGGGAGCACGCAGTGAGTCTTAAAATATGATCAAAGATGGCAGGTGAAACTTAGCCAGGTTAGACAAGCCAACATTTATTCCTGGGGGGGCATCATTGAAATGAGCCAAGATGAATAAGGAGGTTGCACCTTTACATGCAGAGCTGTTGTTTATTGCCTGCCACACAATATGGGTCTAATAAAATCTTTGTCACAATCTGCGTCAGACTGTACAATATAAATTTGAGGTATGTCAGATGAATGTATGGTGAATGGATTTGTTACGATTTAAATTTTAAAGAAAGTGTATGAGAGCAGAGACACATCATCAGTTTGGATCATCCATCTGCACAGCAGTTATGCAGCAAAACAATAAAAAAGCTAAAAAATATTTTTTGTTTCACCGTCATTGTTTTAGTATGCATGTGTTATTTTTTCCCTCCAAACTTTGTTTAAAAAAAGGCACAATTAAATGTAGCTCTGGCCTGAGCCCTCTGCATCATTTCATGTTGTACTCTTGATTGGTTTTGGTTTTCGCTGTTTTTGCTGGACGTGTCCTGAAAGTTGCTCAGGCTGGTTAATTATTAGTGTGATCAGCGGTTGGTTAGATGGTTGGCAATCAACTGATCGGTTGATTAACAGTTGCAGCTGTACTGTAATGAGTACTTTACTGTCATTAATAATATGGTTTGTAATAAGTACTTGATAACATGACCTGTAAGAAGTACTTTGATAGAAAGTTCTGTAATGACTAACTACTGTAATAATATAATGAGCACCTGGACAATAAGCCAAGGTAGAACAGACTGTATGTATAGGATCATATGATCATTCAGTACCAAAATGGAGGCTATATTACTTCATGTTATTTTTGACATTTCAGCTTTTAGACTGTGCCTAAAAACTGAAATAAAAAACAAGTATGAGATATAATAAGAAATATGAGATATCACAGACAGTAAGGTAACAGCTGCAATAATACCTCTCATCTACATTGGCTGAGCCGAGCACCAGCAATCCACCTGGCTTCCCCCGGGCCCAGAGACTCAGCTGGGCAAACAGGTAGGCCAGGACCATCCTGACCCGAGCCTGGGAACACACACACACACACACACACACACACACACACACACACACCACACACACACACACACACACACACACAGATAGTTAGAGAAAGAAAGAGAAGAAACAGGGGGAGAGAGAGAGATTTGAATTCAATTTAATTTGATTTTAAATTCCATTATTTATAGATGAATTAATTAATGCAATTTTTAAATTATACACTTATGACTGTTAAAAGTTTTTGGAAATCCCTTTTTAAAGGATAACTACCGTTTTTTACAACCTGGACCTTTTTTCTAGCAAAATATATGGTCATTTACTCACCCAGATAACTTTGGTGTCATCTGAAGTCGTTTGGACGAAATTAGATCCAGTGTAGCGCCGATATAATGCGAGTGACGGGGCATCGACACACAGCCTCTATATAACGCATTATCTGCCACGAAACTAGTTAATTTCACTATTATTTTGTTACGATATGCTAGTGCTATTCCCCTCTGAGTCCGGGCTCGTCCGTTATCAACATCCGGGGTCAAACTAGCAGTAGCAGCTACAGGTAAACAAGCCGGGCTGTGGTGGGTGCGCGCAGCTCAGAGACGACATCTTCCAGGTCAGAGGTAGTAGGTCAACCTACAGACCCCGGATGTTGACAATAGACGAGCCCGGACTCAGAGGGGAATAGCACTAGCATATCGTAACAAAATATTGGTGAAATTAACTAGTTTCGTGGCAGATAATGCTCATAGAGGCTGTGTGTCGATGCCCGTTACTCGCATTATATGGATATATCGGCGCTACACTGGATCTAATTTTGTCCGAACGACGCCAAATGACACCAAAGTTATCTGGGTGAGTAAATGACCATATATTTTGCTAGAAAAAAGGTCCAGGTTGTAAAAAACGGTAGTTATCCTTTAATTTGAACTATTCATTGATGGATTAATATTTCATTTGTAAATTCTATTTATAATTGATGGCCATTAAAATATCAAATAATAAATTACTTTGTAATTTAGTCTATTTATTAATAGATTAATAAATTAATTTGTAAACTAATTTATTAATGCCTATTTTTATTGTACAATTAGTTAAATGCTTATTTTACTATTTCTGTGGCACTTGTGGTCTGTAGCACTGATAAAACTACAAAACAGTCAGAGATGTGTTACTGACTCATCAGTGTGAAGACTGTGGTGTAACTGTCAGTATGGCCCTTTCTATACAGAGATG
Source organism: Pagrus pagrus (assembly GCF_965226575.1). Lineage (NCBI taxonomy): Eukaryota > Metazoa > Chordata > Actinopteri > Spariformes > Sparidae > Pagrus > Pagrus pagrus. Next base: position 2,026,241 of record NC_140185.1, on the reverse strand, counting down.
GCACAATACTGCTGCAACAAACACCCTTTACATCACTTTTTTTCTACTTACACTGCACAAAACAACAGCAGTATAATGCCATGTGTGATTTTAGACACCATGTGTATTCTGGGGGCAAAAGAGGTGTGATGTGTAACAAAACAACCTCTACATTTAGACATTCTATATCCATGTCGGCAGCACTTTTCTTAACAATTTCAATGGCATAACATGGTAATAACAATCATTAACCATCCCCGATACAGTGACTAGATTAAGTATTCACCCCCTTCAAAGTTTTGCTTTTGTACATGGAATCATGGTCAAAGTAATGCCAATTAATTAAAAATATATAATGTAAAATAAGTGATTGCATAAGTATTCACCCCCTCTAAAGTGATTTCTAATTCAACAGAGGTCCAGCCAATTGGTGCTAGTAGTCTCACTAGTAGTCTTTAGTGAAATGGAGATCACCTGAGTGCAGTGAATGTGTCTCCAGTGATTGTAGTATAAAAACACCTGTGTCTGAAGGTTCAGTCATTGGTTAATCAGTATCCACGGCTACAATTACACCATGAAGACAAAACAACACTCCAAACAACTCTGTGAAAAGGTTATTGAAAAGTTTAAGTCAGGGGATGGATACAAAAACATTTCCAAGTCACTGAAAATCCCTCAGGAGTTCAGTACCTAGGTTCTTCACCAGTCAAAGCTTTGTAGGAGAGTGGCAAAGAGAAAGCCACTGTTGAAGAAAGCTCATTAAATTTCCACTAAAGTTTAACCAAAGGCATGTGGGAGACTTCAAGGTCAACTGGAAGATGGTTCTTTGGTCTGATGAGACCAAAGTGGAGCTTTTTGACCATCAGACTAGACGCTATGTTTGGCGGACACCAAACACTGCACATCACCACAAACACACCATCCCTATCGTGAAGCATGGTGGTGGCAGCATCATGCTGTGGGGATGCTTCTTGACAGCAGGCCCTGGAAGGCTTGTAAAGGTAGAGGGTAAAATGAATTCAGCAAAATATAGGGAAATCCTGGAGGACAACCTGATTCAGTCTGCAAGAGAACTACAATTTGAGAGAAGATTTATTTTCCAGAAAGACAATGACCTGAAGCATACAGCGAAAGATACACAGCCTGGTTTAAAGACAACAAGGTGAATGTTCTGGACTGGCCTCAATCCAATAGAGAATTTGTGGTTGGACTTGAAAAGGGAGGAGTAAAGAATGGAGTAAAATTGCAGTGTCCAGATGTGCAGCCTGATTGAGACATATCCACACAGACTCAGTGCTGTGATTGAGATCAAAGGTGCAGCTACTCAATACTGACTTGAAGGGGGTGAATACTTATTCACTTATTTTACATGATATATATTTAATTAACTGACATTACTTTGCAGAAAGGAGTTCTTTTGTTGTTGTTTTTTTGTCAAAAAAGTCAAATTATATTGACCGTGATTCCATTTATAAAAGCAATAAAAGGGGAAAACAATGAAGGGAGTGAATACTTTTTATAGGCACTGTACAGAGGCAGAATAAACATGCAACAGTCCGGCCTTGAACAGGCTAATGGGTTTGTTATTTTTGAAAAAAGTGTGATGACAAGATGACCAAGAGTAAAAAATGATGATGATGAAAATGACAGAGAAAGAATAAAGACAACAACAGAGTAAACTGTCATGATGATAAAACCATTAAAACCACAGACAGTGTGAGACAGTCTCAAACCTGCACATTCTGCAGAGCCAGGTTTTCTCTGTGGCTTCCTCCATTTGCGCGAAACTGAGGCCACCTTCCAGTAACCACGGAGAAGATGCCCAGAATGCCTTTCACTGCCATGTCAATGTTAATATTCATGTGTGTGCTGCAAGCCAAAAGATAAATGAGAGGATGAATATATTGATATTCCAAGCAAACTCAGAGTAAAATGACTCTAAACAGCCACACAACTCAGAACAACAGACATTCCTTTAGTCCAATGACTTGTTATCTTATTCTCTATTTTATAACTGTAGAGATGAAGCTGCACTGTAGAGCTGTCTGATACTGGATTTTGAATATTGGATGATGACATCATGGCAGTGTTATTATTATTATTGTTATACCACAGAACTAAAGACCCACAAATAAAACGGTCTTCACTTTTGACATTTCATTCTTACCATCTCCTTAAACAAAAGCCCTTCAACTTGAATCCTGCCTACCTGCCGATCTGACTGGCCAAGCCTTTGGCCCTGCTGCATGTGTCCTCTGATGAGTTTTCACTTGCCATGTAGCAGGTGGTGAAGATGTGACCACACAGCTCCCTTGGGTCCTGAGGACGGTAGGAGTCATCCCCTACCACTCTACGGACATCAATCAGTACCTGACTGTCTGAGGGATAGAGAGAGACAAAGATAGACAGAAGGCAGGGGAAAAGAAATGGAGACTTATGTTTTGTTCGAGTGAAGAGAGACTGGGAAGCTAGGAAAGTGAGATGGCATTTAACCATGATCCAAGGCTGGATTCTCAAGTAGGAAGTTTGCCCTAAATCAGCAGGCCACTGTGGTTTCTAGCAAATGTTACTCAAAAACAAGAGAAAACCATTTGATGGGGACTATTTTCAGTTGTGGATTAATACACATTTGTTACTCTAGTGAGTATTTGGGTTATGGGGCTAGAACAGTGACATTAAAAATTGGCACTGAAAACAAAATCTGAATTTAAACAGGAAACATCGATACTGAAAGACTTGTATAAGAAAAAGTTGTATTGGCACTAAAAAAAGTGAAAAATAAAACATTAAAGATAATTTACATTTATTTTGACATTTTTGTATGTTGATGTGTTTTCAGTGACAATAGTTTATTGATTTGTTTCTTCAATCTGGTGTCACTGGTCATAAGAACATTTTGAGCAGAAATCCATTGTGCTTCTCAGTAAACCTAATATGTAAACATTTTATGATCGTAGGACTGCTTTTGTGATGGCACTAATCAATAAGACTTGTACAGTATAATAACATTATACTGTATGCTGTGTAATATAATGTTATATTTATTTGGTAAACGAAATGTGGGAAATTATTACTGAAATATGAGTCTTATTTCTCCAATTACCCATACCATAACTGTATGAAAAGATGTGCATCAAAATCCAATCCACAAATTCACCCGGAACTCCCAAACCAAGGTAAGTCTGCTCCTTTCAGCAATTGTTTTTCACATTGAACCTCAGGTAAGCTATAATAGCTGATGTTAGCTAAAGTTAGTGCTCCAACAGACCTCCGCCAGACCAGCATAATGTCAGTTAAAAGTTAACTTTATCCAGCCAGCTCTATCTGAAAAACAAGGACAGTCAAACAGACATAATTGCAGTTTGTGAGTCCCAGGCGAACTTGTGGAAGTCATTTCTATATGCTAGGCTTTTGGTCATGTCAAAGGCTTTGAAGTTGAGTGGACCTTGCCATCTAGGAGTGACATCTTGTATTTTAGTATGCATTTATGCACATCACGGTCTCTTTGACCATCTCCTCAAAAAACCTCTTCATTTCAAACTGGTGATATAGGGCCTTTCTTAAACAATCTATGGTGCATGGTCTAAAGTCGAGAGCACAAGTGCATTCAGGGCGTGTCCAACTCTCCTTTGCTAGTTGAACGGTTGATGATCTGGACGCAAAGTAAGGTGCAAGGTGCAAAGGACTTTTACTTAGTCTCTTTCTTAATTAGTCATGGTTGTGTTTAACATGAATTAAACCAATCAGTGTTATCTCCAATTCCCTTTAAAAACCCTCTGCTGTCACCCAATCCTGTCTCCCATCAAAAACTCTGTTTTACTGCACATGAGCAAATGTACATATATTTAATTGTGTGTAATAGTGAGCCACAGATCTACAAGGTTACAAAGTACATTTATTATCATTTTCTAAAACACAAGGGTTTCAAAAATTAAACTATGTTTGAGTCCTTTGTGCTACATCTACTTTATAAAATGTGTGTTGAAGATTAATTGAGCAGTCTGCCTGAGGAGTGAAGCTGCTCTGTAGTCTGGTGGTACAGCAGCAGATACTTCTGTATCTGTTGTCAGGTGGCAGCAGGGTGAACAGACTGTGGCTGGGTGGGTGTTGTCTCTTAGTATCTTTGGGCTCTGTGCAGACGTCTCACTTCACTGATGTCACTGATGCTCTGTAGATGGTACCAGTGATGTTTTGTCCTTTCATCTGTAAACACTTTAATAGTTTTAACTGATGGTTTGAGTCTCTTTATCTGTGAGTAATTAGGCAGAAGAAGCAGAGAAATGTGATCTAATAGGCCAAAGTAAGGACGTGGGACAGCTTTGTAGCTGACAGGAACATGCTGGTGGAATTTCGGTAAAATAGTCCTGAGGTATCGGTCTATGAATCAGGTGAGCAAGGCCATAAAATTGCAATTCTAAAATATTAATGACATTATCTGCAGTGATCATCCTGCAGCAAAAACTACAAGTGCGTCACTGCATTAAGAGAGACCTATGTGCGCATTTATGCACAAGACACAGCAGGGTCACGTCCGTCTTTTAATTAAATCTCCTGTCTTGCGATAGGATCGGTCAGGTCAGTGTTCTTCTACACATTAAAAACTTGTTTTCTTCAACCATAGCTGGAGGTGATATTACTCCTGTTTCATACCACACACACACACACACACACACACACACACACACACACACACACACACACACACACACACACACACACACACACACACACACACACACACACACACACAAAACCATCCTGATAAATCCTGAGCTTCATCAGAGCTCTCTTAAAATATTTATATATATATATATATATATATATATATATATATATATATATATATATATATATATATATATATATATATATATATATATTTATATATATTTATATTATATATATATTTATTTCAGAAGCTTAAAGTTTAATTCTTCCTTTGGAGAGTTTCCTCTGTCCTCTTAAGTTTGTAGCTTCAGTTTTTAGTTTTGCTGCTAAAATATGCCACAATATTTGCCACAGTGATATTACTGTGCTCAGGGAAACATTCAACAGTATTCTACGCATGTTGAACCTGCCTTTGTATGCGCATATCTGAACAATGCACCATTTAAATAGTAGGAAACACACTGTGCTACCGACTTTAGAACAGCTTTTTGTTGATCTATGGCGCAGCCACTTTCTGCTACCTCAAACAATGAGCTATCAATGCACGTGACCACAGCTCATTGTATGACTTATATAACGTGGGCATTGGGCATGAAAAAGAAAAACCCAAATTCAAAAAATATCAATATTAAATGTAATTATTTTTACACTTTTTTATTTTACACTTTTTCTAGTGCCAATACCAATACCAATTTTTCAAATAGAAAGTGCTTCCGTCCTAATGTAAGTGAATGATACTCACTGCCGTCCTCTATAGCCTGGCAGAGCAGCACACACATAGAGTGGACAATACAGGCGGTGGAGGAGCTGTCGACACCTCCACTCAGAGGTAACAGAAAACCAGCCTGGGACACAAATCAGATCCATCACAAACACCAAAATTAGTTCACAAAGTCAAAATCTAATTTCTTCTTAATTTCAGTTATTTTAAAGGTCTAATAATCCAACTGAGACACACAAAATGAAACATGGTAAAGCAGCATCTTTTTTTAGTGTGTATGTTCCTCCTCACCTGTCCACTTCTCCTCAGGTAGTCCCAAAGCCAGCAGGCTGGCCCTAGACTGAACAACATAGGTACCAACTGCTGTTCAATGGCATAGAGGGGTTCTTCAACTGGTTCATTTCAAAAGGTAGAAATGATTCATATTTTGTACCAAATGAAATGTGTTTTTTACCTGATCTCCTCCTCTGGTGTATGGTAGTTCCATGTTATTGGTTGGTGGGTAGGGAGGTAAATATCATCACCATTGGATAAAGAGAAGTCAACTTTGACCCTGTGGCAAGGTTTGGGTTCACTCTCCTACAAGAGAGAAGTATGAGAGTGAGACTACCAAACAGTGATAATGAAGTGATAATTACAGAAATCTCTTAACCCTAGGGTGACAGGTTGGGACATCTGTGTCCAATGGAGGAGATGTATGTGACTCTATTTGACATTTGTGTACAAGCCACAGTTACCTTGTAACTCAACCATGTGTGACTGTTCTACTGAACCAACCAAAAAATAGTAAGAAGTAAAGTTAATGAAATTGAATATGTATTTAAAGTATGCTTACACATTCAGTGAGAAACAACAAAAGCTTAGTGTGTGAAAAGTTACGTTCATGTATATCTTTTGGCCACTTGGGGGCAAACATATAAACATATTATGAGGTTGATAGTGGCTGGCAGTTGTCTTCTTACGCACCCAGCAGACACAGAGCAACATTACCTTTCAGTTGAAGTTGTGTTTGTGTCCATCTCGTGAATGTAAATCCAATCCATCATTCTTTCTATTTTTCTTTGATCTCTACTTAATCTCATTAGATGTTTCTTTATAAGCTTGTTGCTAACTTCGTCTGTCTGTTTTTTGGTGCTAGGCAAGAAACATACAGTGGGTTTATCTGAGCTTGTATTAATAAAAACAGCTTCCCGCTGCTATTCTATATGCTGATTTTGAGGCCCTGAAATACTAAACAATAAGCAAAAAGCAACTAAAATGCTTATCCTCAATATGTATTACCAACTCCTTTATTACTTAAAGTTGCATTAATGCATTTTTTGTCACTTGGGGGCAGCAGAACAGGCAGTAAATACAACATCTGAAATATTATCATCTTATAAAGTTGCTACGGTGAGCGTGACAGCAAACGTGTGCGTATTTACATATCCTGCAGACGCAGAGCAACATTATCATTCATTCGGAACCGTGTTTGGGTACACCTGATTGGTGTACAGTTATGGTCAAAAGTTTACATACACTTGTAAAGAACATGTACATCATGGCAGTCTTGAGTTCCAATGATTTCTACAGCTCTCATTTTTCTGTGATAGAAGTGGAACAAAAATAATGAGTAAAAAATATACATACAGTAACCTGAACAATCAATTTTGGCGATTATGGAAAGTTAGGTTGTGAATCAAACTTGGTTGTAGCATGGCCTCTTAACTTCTACTGACTGATTCTGATTGAAAACAGCTGATGACTTTTCTGGGCCCATTTTAGTAGGGCTTGTTTGATACACCCATTAGACTCAGCCACAAACACTACAGTGGGAAAGTCTAAAGAGCTCAGCATTGATCTGAATGAGCACATTATTGATTTGAACAAGTCAGGAAAGTAACTTGGAGCCATTTCCAAGCAGTTACAGGTCCCAAGATCAACTGTACAAAAAAACTGTTTGTAAGTATAAAGTGCATGGTACAGTTGTGTCACTGCTACAATCAGGAAGAAAAACAAACTATCACCTGCTGCTGAGAGAAAACTGGTCAGGATGATCAAGAGTCAAACAAAAAGGCAAGTTTGCAATGAATTAGACGCTGCTGGAAGACAGGTGACAGTGTCCACAGTCAAGTGTGTTTTGCATCAACATGAGTTGAGAGGCTGCTGCGCAAGAAAGAAGCCCTCACTCCAGACGCAGCACCTGTGGTCAGATGAACAAAAAAACGAGTTGTTTGGAAGGTGAGGCCTTTAACCCCAAGAGCACCATACCTACTGGGGCTGTTTTGCTGCCAGTGGATATACTGCTCTAAAAAAGTAAATGTATTAATGAAGGAGGAGGATTATCTCCAAATTCTTCAGGAAAACCTAAAACCATCAGCCAGAAGATTGGCTCTTGGGTGCAGCTGGGTGTTCCAACAGGACAATGATCCCAAACACACATCAAAAGTGGTAAAGGAATGGCTGAGTCAGGCTAGGTTTTGCAATGGCCTTCCCAAAGTCCTGACATTAGAGAAGACCTATAATAAATTCATTACTGAACCAAACTTCATGAATGTAGTATATGTTCCACTCATTCCATCACAGAAAATGAGAGCTGTAGAAATCATTGGAACTCAACACTGCAATGATATACATGCTCTTTACAAGTGTATGCAAACTTTTAACCAACACTGTTAAGTCCGACATTTACTCCTCTTATACTTCTGTTTACTCCTGAGGGAAATATCAAACTGTATGTTTACTAAATGCTCCACTATGTTCAGCAGCTAGCCCTTAACAGTGTCAGTCTCGGTGCTGAGCGGGTTGTGTCCAAATGGTTTCTCTGAGCTTTTTCACTGAAAACAGCTGAAAACCAGGTCGATGAGAGTCGATGAGAGTGGAGGGACTGCACCATAACAGCCAAGTTGAGGGCCATGAAACCAAAATACTGAGTGAAAATGGCTTTAAAAGGATCAGTTCACTCAAAAATAAAAATTAAGTCATTATGTACTCCCTATGCAATTCTCTGGAAGCCATGAGATCCCAAACTAATTTGAAAAGTCGTCACTTACACCCTTTTAAAAGCCAAAATCCTCACTGTAACTTCTAAGCTAAAAATAGTTAACTTAGTTACATTTGATCAGCAGTAAACACAAAGTACAGCTGAGTTACGTGGGAATGTCATCAGTTTTTCAGGTATTTAGTCATAAGCAAAATCAATATTTTGACCTGATATAAGCTGGTAATTAGTGAGATTTAAAGGTAATGTAAGGCAATAATGTGTAAAAGCAATACAACAAGCAATAGACCGTGATTGGGCAAGTTTGTACGTTACCAAGGCTGTAAGGTGGTGCTTTCTCACCATGTTTGGCTGGCAATTTTCTCCTCTGTAGCTACGCACATCCTCAAGGTCAAGAGTGGCTGTAATCACCTCCTACAACACAAAAACATATATGTGTGCACACTTATATGCTTTAAGAAAATGTTTAGATTAATGGACTTGCAACAATTTTAGTTTACAGTGTAAAGTTATTCTCCTTTCGTGATGGATGTGATTAAACAGCCATGTAGAGACAACACACACAAATATACACAAACACACACACACACACACACATCACACACACACACACAGTGTTGTCAGATATTTTTTTGTGCCCTGCCCTGTAACACCTAACCATATATTTCCACACAAAAACTACTTCATGCTTTCACACTGCACTGCACAACTGATCTACACAACACTACACAGAATTATTTATTAAGACTTTCATATACACAGAGTTTTATGTGCAAGTACGTCTTGAGCAGGGTCTGGATCGTTTCATACATACCACATCATTAAGGGAGAACTGTGCTCCCTGTGCCACAATGTCACCGTTGATGGCCACCATGGCACAACCATCATAGTAGACACGGTCTCCATCACAACCCCTCTGATTGGCATACAAGTAGATACCTCCACTCTGGAACAACACCATATTTCATACTCAAGGAAGAAAATATACTAAAAAGTTAGGATGGTACAGTGGTGCTATGTCCTGCATTTGTATTACAAGACTACCCTCTTTTGATCTCTGCCTTGCAGTGCCTGTGTAGGTACAGATGAGTGACAAATGAAAGCAAAAAAACAACATAAAATGTCGCTGTAAAGTGCTGGTAGAGGTGAATGAATTTGAGAATAAATGTAATACCTTATTTTTATAATATTGCAAGTTTGACAAAACCTGTTAAACAGAACTCCAGTCCAGTATTTGTGCACTACATAGTATTTTAAAACAACTGTTTGTACTAAGCATAATAACACATTTTTTGTCTACATGATGATGAAAACATTTGCTGGTCATCTAATAGACTAGCAAACATCTGAGGACTCCTGGTTCAAGTATACCTTGGTGGTGGCTGACTTGATTAGGTTGACTCTTTGGTCAGCTTTGCGGAGCTCGTGGTGGCTGGCAGACGAATTTGTAAAGATTTCAACCCCATCAAGACCCATCCGAATGTGGGGGCTGAGGAAAGAAAAATGTTCAGTCGTCAGGAGTTCAGGTTGTTTCAGACAGTATAGAGACTACTACAACATCCTTACAATCCTTAAACAATCCCCTGTCGCTCTACCTTCTGGGTTTCCAGAGCTCTTCGCACATCTCCGTTCCAATGCACGTGTCCTTTGTGGATAGTACACAGTCACCAAATGGGACTGTGTCCTGATGAACATAGACAAACAGGAGAATAAAAAACATACAGTAGATCTTCTGCTTGTTCATGTTTCCTTCAAGGAACCTATAACAGAAAGATGGGGCACTACATCATTTTGCATTGGTGGCAGACTTTAGTGCCAGCTATATTGTAGTCTATGGCAGATGCATGGACAAGCAGAATAAAACCCAACATATCTACGATATATGACCTTTCATGATGAAATACCTTTTTACAATATGAAAGTAATCATTTCAGAGAATAGGCTACTGACCGACTTTTGCACATTAGTTATTTTGCTGTTGGTCTCCAATAAGTAATCTCGAAGTAACTTCAGAGTAATGGTGATGAGCAGACCACTGCTTCCTCTCTCCCCTCTCAGTTTCATAGGTTATCAGTCTTGGTGATGGAGGTACCTCTTTTTTGGTGTTATTTAGCTAATGTTTCATGTGTTTATAAAGGTGCATTTGGTTTGATTTGTATGTTATTTAAATCATTAATTTCCCTGCCAGTTGAATTAATATTATGCTGGATTTATAATAGACTGGAGCTTGTGATTGAGTTTGGCAACGGATTAACAATAATAAATTGGCTAAACTGTAACGTAATCTACAGTTTTTGATATAGTGACCACACGGGTTACGTAGATTAGCCATGTGGTTGCTTCCTTCATAATTACGCTGCATTATTTCCTGGTAATAATCAAGTTCTTCAAGTTCAAGTTTTCCTTACCACTTTCTGATAGCTATAATGTATGCATTTGTTGTTTTATAGCTCGAGGTTAGTTTATAGCACAATTCATCATCAGAGGAGATTTCTAAGTGTCTCCCTGTAAATCCTGTTTGGATAAAATCAGGAGACCAACAGCAAATAAAGGAAGGCGCCCATTTGGAAAAATCTGTCATCAGCCTATTGTCTAAAGTGTGCTCTTTCATTTTGAAGAGGCGCTACTTCAGTTAGGGTTATGCACAGAGATATGTTGGGTTTTGTCTGCTTGTCCATGCATCTCCTATAGACTTCATTAGAACTGGCACCAAGAATGCTGGCATGATGATATAATGTCCTTTCCTTCTCTCCTTCCTTGTGTTTTCTTGTTTATAGCCTGGGTCTTCGTGAAATTGATCCAAGTCTCAGCTAAATACAGGTGACAGTGGTTTTGTTTGTTTGTTTGTTTGTTTGTTTGTTTGTTTTTACCTGCCCTGTTACCTCCTGGATCATTCTGGGCAGGAAATACTCCTCGACTTGCCTTGAAGAAACAAGCAAAAAGATAAATACCTTCACTACTAGCCATGTAGTTTACAAAGGTGAAATAAAATCACACTGGGGTCAAGGAAAATTGCATCAGAGTTTGGCCTTATAGAAGCTAATATGATAAAATATGATAAAATTACAGTGGCCCTGAAGTGCAAATCACAACAGTAAATAGGAAAACACAACTTCAAATCACAAAAGCTAACAGCAGGTAGGAAAATAGGCCCTAAATGCACTTGCGCCGTGAGCTTTAGACCAAGCGCCAGAGATCGTTGAATAGGGCCCACTGTCTTTTTCAAAGTTTTTAGTCACTCTAGGCCTCTTGATTGTTTGTTCCCACCCTACTGGCGGAGGATGATGTTCTGATCACTTTGCCACGTGTTACTAGGGTGTAACCTATAACATATAAGTGCCTGTGTCTCAGTATGTGTTGAACTTGAAGAATGCCTGAGGGCCAATAAGTTATTAAATTAAAAGAAGAATTTGCATGGAGCCAGAGTAGGCCTGGGCGATTAAACATATGTAGCGGCGATAGACACATTGCCGACAGCAATGAGAAAATAGTTCAATAAAATGCTCGATAGTTTCAGGTGTCTGCATTAAATGCAAACCAACTTGACTGCACATAGGGAATATACCCTGGCTTATAAACAGACTATCATATCCCTTGATAATGGCGTGCTACAAGTGACACGAAAACAGCCAATCATTTAACAGGTGCATAGTTCGGTTGCACCATCGCCATGTGACTGACAACAACAGAAGAGTGTAGTTACGCAGAAAAGCTAGTCCATGCATTTGTTACTTCCAGACTGGACTATTGTAATTCTCTATTATCAGGCTGCCCTCACAAGTCTCTAAAGAGTCTCCAGCTGGTCCAGAATGCTGCAGCACATGTACTGACAGGAACTAAGAAAAGAGATCATATTACTCCTGTATTGGCCTCTCTGCACTGGCTCCCTGTAAAATCAAGAATAGAGTTTAAAATCCTTCTCCTCACTTACAAAGCTGTTAATGGTCAGGCACCATCATATCTCCAGGAGCTCATACTACCCTATTACCCAACTAGAGCATTACGCTCCCAGAACGCAGGATTACTTGTAGTTCCTAAAGTCTCCAAAAGTAGAATGGGAGCCAGAGCCTTCAGTTATCAAGCTCCTCTTCTGTGGAACCATCTTCCTGTTTTGGTCCGGGAGGCGGACACCCTCTCTACCTTTAAGAGTAGACTTAAGACCTTCCTTTTCGATAGAGCTTATAGTTAGGGCTGGTCCAGGACAGGCCCAGGCCTGTCCTGGACCAGCTCTTAGTTATGCTGCTATAGGCCTAGTCCGGGGGACAATGACACACTGAGCTTCTCTCTCCTCCCCTCTCCTCTCCTCTCCATCTGTATACATTATGCCTGTATACATGCCCCATCTCTGCATGTCACTGACTTACTTCTTCCCCGGAGTCCTTGTGCTTTCTAGTCCTACAGGCTCCCATGGATCCTGGCCGCGCCCGGGTCGTGGATCGTGGATGCGCCCACTGCTATGGCCCTGCCTGATCGTGGATGCGCCTACTGCCATGACCCTGCCTGACACCCACCACTACTGTCGCTAATATTAGTCACATCTGTTACATACGTTCCACTACCATTATTGTAATGCATTACTACATACTATCCTTACCATTAATCACTACTACTGTTATCACTAGTAATCACATTTCCATGTGCATTTCATTATTATTGCTGTAATACATCTTTATGTACTTTCACTCCTGTCAACCATCGCTTATAATTGAATACATTGTGATCTCGTTGATCTGCTCTGTACATGCGACATCTATTGCACGTCTGTCCGTCCTGGGAGAGGGATCCCTCCTCTGTGGCTCTCCCTGAGGTTTCTTCCGCATTTTTTTCCCTGTTAAAAGGGCCTTTTTTTTGGGGCAAGTTTTTCCTCACTCGAAGGACAGAGGGTGTCGTCTCTGTACAGATTGTGAAGCCCTCTGAGGCAAACTGTGATTTGTGAATTTGGGCTATACAAATAAAATTTGATTTGATTTGATTTGACTATGCACCGCAGTTCTCACAAGACTAGCAGTGCTCCGCCTGTGAAACCATTAACTCACACAGTAGTAATGTCTGCTCATACGGCAACCTGCAATCCGCAGCCATGCCGGCAAACGCAAGGACCCCTTCGGCCTCTGTCCCAGTCTTCTGCTTTAATTACTTTACTGTGTGCCTTGATGAAGTAGTTATAATCAAAATAAAGAGGTTAAATTCAACCTATTTCACCTGGTCTTTAAAAATGATAAAAATAGGACAGATCATTAAAAATGATCAATAGTTATCGACATAGGCCGATACACTATCATGATAGACTTTTCAGCCATGTTGCCCAACACTTTTTTCTACATTCTATATAGCTCCAACACGGTCAGTAGATCATTCACTTAATACAACCCCATCACTTATTTTTACACTATATTTATTTATTTTTCTATTTTCCCTGCACATCAACCAAGCTGATGGTTGCTGGTTGACCCATATTTCTGTTAGGGGGGCAGGTTGAAGACAGATGTGTTAACATGTGCTTTTTGCTTACATCTAGTAGAAAAGCATGTTCCAGCCTTTTGAGAGACATGCACATTTCCTCAGAACAGTCTACAAGCTAAAAGTCAGGACATTTCAGGCCTGCTGTACAGAGATTTTAATCCAGTCTCTTAATGAATTGCTATCGCAAACAGACTTCCCTGATTAAGATAGTTCAGTTGTTGTTGTATATAATACCTACAATATAATTTTCAATATTTGGAACTGTATTGCCCTGATTACACCCTGACAACTAAAATATCGAGTGTAAAATTCACTGCAAATTAAAGTAATAAATCTACTAAATAATTTGCTTATATAATTGACATATCAACAGTAGGTGTTCTCATGAAGACAGACAGACAGAGTGATAGGAAGGGCCACATAGTCTGCAGCAGACTTCTGAGAAATGACCAACCTTAACTGGTTCCACGGTGAGAACCAGCGCATCTCTCGGTAGTTCCCGTTATTTGCCATCTGCATTTTAGGTCTGATCAGCAGTATCTTTCTACAGGATGGAATAAAAATGCAGAGTAATAAAATAAATATATGTAGGCAGTTTACATCTGCAAGTGTGCTCTATGCTTCAACCAAACATTTTGTCCAGTCAAATTACAAAGGACAGAAGACAACATCTCATATGTGAGATGAGACTGATGTGCTGACATACCTATTGAGGAACAGCACCCGGCAGTTGTAGCGCACATTATGATGCATGATGGGCCTGAAGGGGAAACATAATCCAAAACACTCAAATGTGACACCAAACAGGACTTAGCAGTTTTAATTCAGAAATGTGGGCTGCAAATATGAAGTATCCATTGTGTCAGCCATAAAAAGCAACTGATGAACTGAAACTGAAAATATGCAGTCCCAAAAGTTTGCAGAGCAATGACTGTTACCTTTCATGATTACTTGTTTTATTGAAGGCTTTGATGTGAAACTTTTAAATGTTGCTGTTGATGTAGGTGATCTGCATAAAATGATGTCTGATTCACTGTTTAGACGGGACTGCTAGTCTGAAAAGTGCTTTGGGAGTAGTCTGATTGTTTGGAGGCAATACCCACATGCCGACGTCACAGATGATGTCCTGGGTGACGGGAGATTCCAGAAGCTTCCTCAAAACTTGAAAGCTGTGGAGCAATGTGTCAGACTCATAGAAGTGGTCTGCACAGCCATATCCGCTGGAAGAATGTAGTGGATTAGAGAAGATATGTGAGCCGAGTAAGGTAAACTGAACCTCTGAACTGTGGCAATGTTATGAAACCTCTGCACTAAAAAGCACTGACAGTGTTTCAGTGCTGTTAGTCCAGTAATTCTGAAGATGATTGTTTGGACCAACACAATTTTGGCCAAGACAATCATACTATGACACTTCAATATGGGATACACATATGTCAATGTGAAGCCTGAGCAAGTGTCTTGCAAACTAATGAATGCTTATCTCATCATACCATATCTCCAGCTCTGGACCCAGCCTGTATTTGGCTCCATGAGCCTTAGCAATCTCAATACCTGCAGAGAAACACACAGACAGAAAACAGGCAGCATTAGTGTTTCATGGCAAAAAATATTGCTGGCTTTGGTTAGGCTTCCACAAAGTTAGGATATTTGTGAGAGATAAAAAAAACCCCATCAAAAATCAAAGCAGCAAAAGCAGAAATATCTTCACATTGAATCCCTTGACTTGACAGGTCATCACAGGAGTTTATGGGTAGATCAACATAAAAAGTTGGTTTCGACTGCAAAAAATCACAACAGACAGACAGAAACCTTCCAGTTAGCTCAGAGTGAAAATTTAGCTATTAGCTCTATTGATCTGGCCAGAGCCCTGGATTTTATTCATGCAAAGTATGGGGCGCCGATTGTGAAGTTGCGCATGCTAAAATAAACAGCAACTTTTCCACACATTTAGCACCAAACCCCATTAAAAAAACGTATGTGAATTTTTTAGTATTGCTTTTGACCAGATTTACAGAAATATTTGTGAACTTTGTGATATTTACTTCTCTTGTAAAAATATAATGTCTAAATATACTAAATGTTAAATCTAAATGTTAAATATTAAATCTCAATGTTAAATGTTAAATCTAAATGTTAAATATAAATATAAATCTAAATGTTAAATTTAAATCTAAATTTTAAATGTTAAATATAAATATAAATGTTAAATCTAAATCTAAATATAAATATAAATGTTAACTCTAAATGTTAAATATAAATATAAATGTTAAATATAAATATAAATGTTAAATATAAATGTTAAATATATATATAAATATAAATGTTGAATCTAAATGCTAAATGTTAAATCTAAATGTCACGGGTGAAACTAAACATTTAGCTAATATGCAAATTCACACTGCCTGTCACCGGAAGTACCAAAATAAAAGCTACCGAGTGCTGTATGCTGTAGCTGTGCTAGCCCTTTTCAAGCCGGTTCGCTAATTCTCCGCTGTTGGTTGTTCACACAGAGCCAAGCAGCGCTGGCATAAAGACGAACCGCTGTGTAATTCACACAGAAAGCCGCCGCTGCGGCTCCGAAAGAGGTACACGTCATGTTGATGACGTGTTTCCCCAGGTGTCCTCCATTGACAGGAGTCCTGTCAATCTAAACATGTACTGCTGTCTGTTTATAATCATACGGATGCTGTTATAATGTGTTGGGATTGAGATCCTGACCCACCAAACATCAAGCTGCTTGGCTCCGTGTGAACGACAACGACGACGACAGAGAAATGGCGAACCGCCGCTGCGGCGATAATGCGGAGACTCTGTGAAAAGGGCTACTGTCGCTGTCGTTGCGGACGCATTGCTGAACCTCTGTATTGCTGCCAAAACGGCCCTACCAATGTTTCCAGCTAAGTCGCTGGACATGGTGGCAGGCAACATGAGAGCACGGTGAGGAGACGTGACTAACAGTGCAGCGCAATCACTCGCCTGACTACCCGAGGAGACCGCGGATAGCGCTTGTTCGCGACAATGAGCTTTTATTTTGGTACTTCCGGTGACAGGCAGTGTGAATTTGCATATTAGCTAAATATTTAGTTTCACCGTGACATTTAGATTTAACATTTAGCATTTAGATTTAACATTTAGATTTAGATTTAGATTTAACATTTAGCATTTATATTTAACATTTAGATTTAGATTTAGATTTAACATTTAGATTTAACATTTAGCATTTATATTTAACATTTAAATTTAACATTTATATTTATATTTAACATTTAACATTTATATTTATATTTAACATTTAAATTTAACATTTATATTTATATTTAACATTTATATTTAAATGTAACATTTATATTTATATTTAACATTTATATTTAACATTTAGATTTAGATTTTATATTTAACATTTGTATTTAGATTTTGTATTTAGATTTTGTATTTAGATTTAACATTGACATTATATTTTTACAAGAGAAGTAAATATCACAAAGTTCACAAATATTGCTGTAAATCTGGTCAAAAGTATCATTTTAAAATTAACATGTGTTTTTTAAACGTGTTTTTTTGCTAAATGTGTGGAAAAGTTGCTGTTTATTTTAGCATGCGCAACTTCACAATCGGCGCCCCATAGCAAAGTACCAGAGGGTCAGAACCTGGTGAGGAAGAAATGCAGTTCATACATTTACATCAGGTCAATGTGGTTTGTCAGGCTCTATGATCAATTTTTTGGGGATCAGTTTGACATGTGTTTTGAGTTTCAGTGAGGGACAGCAGTCAGAGAGCCAACACTATGGTCTGATGAGACCCACACTGAGCTTTCTGAACATCAGATTAAACTTCATGTAACGCTGCACATCAACACAACATACAGTACACAGCAACCCCAGTGTGAAGCATGGTGGAAGCAGCATCATGCTGTTGGAAGGCTTCTCTGCTGCGGGTGATGGAAGCCTTGAGGATAGAGATGCAACCTAACCTGGGGTCCTGACGGTGAGAGCCAGTCCGAGTGATGCGTTCACAGGTGCAGGACACTTGAGCTTTACCGGACACTTCTGAATGGTTAGTGTAACCCATACTTAAGGATCAATTCAACTTATTTTCGTTTTACTACAATGGCAGACAGTATTTTAGATGCAGGAGCTGACAGCAAGGATATTGCAATTTAACCAGAGCCATCTTATTTTCACATAACATTGTCTGTATTTGACCACTGTTCTTACCTGTAAAGAGCTCTGATTTTGACTTCTTTAATTCTACCTTGAATTGCTGCCAAAGAGTCATACAATGACTGCTTCCAGGATTAATATTAGGTTATTAAAACACGCTGTGAGCCACCTCTTACAGAAAGGGTGAAGAGGTTAATTCCTGAACTGGGTGTCTGTCGGTGTGGCTGACGGGCAGTGTTAGATCTACACTTGGGGACATCAAACTTGCACCTCTGCATAGAAAGGGACTTGCACTGTATTTGTTCATTGTCAGTGCTGCTATGGGAAGGGATTAGGAACGTTCTATTTTCTGAGGGATGGGTTTTACCATCTTCCTTTTTTACATGTTTTTTCGTTTTGATCATTATCAATGTGTTACCTGACGTAATATCCGAATACCTTAGCCCAACCATTCACAATGCAAACACACCAAAGCCTAAGCTAACATTGATTTATTCAGCATCATTATAAGGCAACAACATGGCTAAAGTAGCGTAATCTACATCATTTAATGTAAATGGGCTGAATGGACCAGTTAAAAGAAAAAGAGTATATGACTATTTGAAAAAGTTGAAAACTGAGATAGCATTTGTAATCCGTGTACCTTTCGTTCTTTCGTTTTTTCGTTTCAAAACCAAATTTAAAAAACGGATTGTTCTACCTGGCGATGACGTAGCGTACACACCACAGACCCTTTATTACCGGACTGGACAGCAGCCGAGAGATTTATTAGGTTAGGCTACCCTATTATATCCAATACAGTCATGATCTAGTCTGTCCTGAGCCTACAAAATTAAGTTTGAGAAATGTCTGCATGGTGTACACCTGCTTACAGTGCAGCTGACTAGTGAGAGAAAGAGAGAAAGAAAGGAGACACCGGGCGTTTACCAGCAAAAACTGAACGGTTAGAAATGAAAAGAGGGAAATCACAGAATACAGAATATGTCCAGGAGACTCCTCAGGACGTTAGGGAGGAAGGGTCAGATGGTGGGTCAGGTAGCGATGAGGAAAATATATATGGCTGCACATCTGTCAGCTGCACTGTAAGCAGGTGTAGCCTACACCACGCAGACATTTCTCAAACTTTATTTTGGTGTGTCGGTTTTAGAGATGTTCCGATACCATTTTTTCCCTCCCGATACCGATTCCGATACTTATGCTGTGGGTATCGGCCGATACGAGTACCGATACCGATACCAGTGTGTTATAAAAAATGATATATATCATACTACGCCTGCATGACTGTGATATGATTATCATGTGGTAAGGCCTGGCTCAGGTTAAACCCTTTGTAAAACATGAATGAATACAGCAAATGAAAGCCACTTATTTTTAAAAAGAATAGTATAAAGCCGAATTCAGCACAGAGCAGACAGGAAGTCAGACACGAAATAATAACATGACATCCGGTTAATTTTCAAAATAAAACACTCCGTGTTGATACAAGCACAAAAACCTTAAATGAGAGACAAATACGCCCTCTTCTTCTAATCCTTCAGTCGGGAACACTTCGTGTTGTTGTGTTTATAACACATACATATAACTGCGGTCGTGTGTGATTATGTAATCATCGCAGGAATTCCTCGGTTTCGTAACTCCAGCTGATCGGCGGAGCTGCGCTGTGGCGGACTCAAAACACAGCTGGTGGGGGTTGCCGGACGAGGACGACGGAGCCAAACCGTACCGGAGCCGTAACGCAGCGGACACGTATCCGGTAGAAGCTAACGGAGCTAGGCTAATAAATTACGTGGTATCGGATCGGTGCCTGGACTCCAGTACTCGCCGATACCGATGCCGGCATTTCCGATACTGGCATCGGAATCGGAACAACTCTAGTCGGTTTTGCATATTAGCTAAATATTTAGTTTCAGCCGTGACATTTAGATTTAACGTTTAGGCTAGATTTAACATTTAGATTTAGATTTAAATTGAACATTTAAATTTATATTTAACATTTAGATTTAGATTTAACATTTAGATTTAGATTTAACATTTAGATTTAACATTGACATTATATTTTTACAAGATAGGTAAATATCACAAAGTTCACAAATATTGCTGTAAATCTGGTCAAAAGTAATATTAAATAATTCACGTGTTTTTTTAATGGGGTTTGGTGCTAAATGTGGCGAAAAGTTGCAGTTTTTTTTAGCATGCGCAACTTTACAATCAGCGCCCCATGTGTTTTTGAAAACTTTAAATTAAGTATTAAAAGAAAAGAAAAAACAGGGATGGACCTAGGTTTTTCATAATAAAAGCCTTAGACAGTAAATGTATCAGCGGGGGACTCCGGATGAAGCTTTTCTTCCAAGTAAACATCCTATAGATAGCCTAATAGAGTAACCATATCTTTACTAACAGGAAGCTCAGGATACTAACATGCTAAACCAATGTGGTAAAAATGGAAATCAATATATGCTAAATATCCCAGTAGCGCCGAGATCGAAAAGTGGCCAAAGGTATGTCGATTGCTGCTCAGCGGCTCATACCGATCCATAGAGTCTTATACCGTTCCTCAGAGTGGTGGCAAAAGCCCCCAATGGACACACATACACACACAGTCACAAGCACACAGTAGTCACAAGCACATACATACATACATACATACATACATACATACATACATTCATACATACATTCATACATACATACATACATACATACATTACTGAAGCAAACACACACACATATATGAAGCAAACAATGTAGTTTATGGTTCTATTCCCAACTCCTCACCTGGGCCTATACTTTAAGAGAATCTTTTTGGAGACTTCCTGTTTGCTTTTATGTGCTATCATGTGTTTCTGCCAATCAATGATGCGTGTATCTGTTATTCCAAACTTAGTTCCATTTTGACAGGTAAATAGCCTATTCCAACAGAAAGCCACTTATACTGCAGTCTTGATTAAATCAAGTCTACATTGTTGTCACTGTTACACCTCGCAGCACTTAGTCTATTAGCGATATATCACAAAACTGTCCAACAGTGCGACTTACTCTTGAGTATTCTTTCCAGGTTGCCTTCAAAGTCCAGAGCCCACTGACTCAACGAGCAAGTAGCAAGGGTTACTTTCCGCCCCATGTTCTTGGTAGTTTCCTGATAAAACGGTTAGTGCGTTGCGTAAACAAACCACGAGGACGATGCCAACGACCTATGACGTTAAGTTTGGGTATATAACTTTCAACTGTAGCTATAGTTATCTATCTACCTGGCTGTCATACAAAGTAGTGAATGGAATTACGTCGGTTTGGGTAGAGAAGAAGACTGCCCCCCTACTGCCTCCTCCTTCTTCTTCTTCTTCTGATTTCCTAAATATTATGAGTTTAGACGCCCCTGAGCTCATTACTGCCCCCCAGAGGATAATGGATGTGTTCTGCAGAAGAATGTGCCCTGTCACTGATATATGATTATAGGCCTATAAGAAATTTGTTGCAGTTAGGGAAGTTAAGTCCAGTGATTGCCACGCTCCTCCTGTAGGTCAGAAGTTAAATCTGAAGGGTCGTGAGGTGATTAATGGCCGACAAAAGAAGAGAAGACAAAGGTCTGTTACACATGCCTGTGTTTATTTTTTGGCCTTTTCTCTAATCTTTGCTTTGTCGTAAAATGTTGGATAATTTAAACCTTTTGGACAGTTTTTAAAACAACAAGTCAAAGAGTACTACTCTTGACACAAACATTGTTTTTTATAACCTCATCATACCTTTTTTCATTAGAAATGCAAAATAACTAGCAACTACAGCTGTGATACTTGTGTGCTTCAACTTTTATTTTCATCAAATATTACAGCAAATATATATAAATCAAATATAAATAAACAAACATACATACAAACATACATACATACATGTCAGTCCACTCAATTGTCCTCAAGTGGATTAATGGTCTGAGACCAAAAGGTTACGGAAGGTCCTGGACAAAGACCAGAGAGCTAAAATCCAGACAGATCAGGGTAGAGAAAAATATAATACAACATATTTGAATACAGTTGAATACAGTTAGTTCCCAGGAGGACAAGTCTCCCTCTTTATATGTTTGACCCAGTAAAGGGTCCCCAGATGTTAACAAACTAAAAGTGGTCATTGGAAAGACTATAGCTACTGAGTTTCTTCAAGGTATAAACAAGAAACCATGTCATTTCACCATTTTTTTAAAGCATGGAAGAGAAACTGATTTGCACTTCCTCAGAAAAACCCTTTTTGCAAAAACCATACCAACCATGAGGGCTTGTTGTAATGCAAGAAGAGTCACAGAGTAGTTGGAGCAAACTACTATCACAAAGAGACTGTCAGGGATTAGTTATCTGTTTTATATGTTGCTGTATAAATGACGGCTGCTTGAGGCAAGCCTATAAAGATGACGCAGGATTCCGTCAGCAAGATTCTCTTCAGTTTGGTCTTAGAAAAGTGCAGCCAACGAATGACTTTTAACTGAATGAGTCGAGCATTAGTAGAACATGCTTTGATCCCACCCTTTTGAACCCTTTTGTCCATAACTCATCCAGAAATCTCTTCACCAATATCTCTAATGTCTCTTTCATGTGTAAAGAAGAGAAAGGAGAAAAAGGACCACAAACTGTGAGATTAAATGTTTGGAAGTAGGGGTTCTGGTCAATAGGTCATAGAAGTTGTGTTGTTCGAGGAGGATATCCAAGTGAGGCAGATGAACAAAATTTCCAACAAATAGAAGCATAAATGGACAACTCTGGGGGACCCACACACTCTTGAGCTACCTTATAACCTGAAATGTATCACCTAAAATAATCATAGTCATCCTCATAGTCAAAAGAACAAGTGATGCTGCACTACTCCACACCACTAAATAGGACTAAGGGTACTCCTCTTCCCATCTGCCGCTACAGCAGGACTGCAGAAGGCCCCTCCTTTCTCCTTTCTCTTCTTGCCTTCCATGTGTAAAACAACAAGCAACCACGCAAGTCCTTCAACTGTCAAAAATCCTGTAGTTTTCCTCGAACCTGCTCGCTTTCTCTCTGTCTGACGTATGTCATTATCTTGTAGGGTCATGCCATTAGAGGAGGGGCATTTATCCCCCTACATTTCTGTAAATAGACTTGACCTGCAATCGGTTCATTGGATAAACGCAGAGTGATAGGCTCTGGATAAACGCATTTCCCATTCCCAGGAGGCTTTGCTCCATTCTACGTTAATTTAAGAACAAACAAATTAAATTGCAGGTCGTTTTTTTAATTTGTGACCATGAAAGTTCTGTAACGCCTGAATAAGAAGAATTAAATTAAGATAGGCGATAGAGATGAGTGTGCAGGTTAACCATGACTGAGATATAGAGAGTGAGCAAGTGCTATAAATATTGGTTGGACTTCTATTTCATTATAATATAGTAGATCTTAGAGATTTTCGCGGAGAATTTAAACAACGTAAATAATTTCGATTAGCCCAAGGGCCTGCCGCATACGCATTATGGCCACTCAGAATAATCTGTGGGCCGGTTCACGCAAATTCATCGGCCGACCGGACTGGGAAAACTCCTGTTCGTCCCGATTGTCACTCTGCCCCAGGATGATAGGATGCAATACTGGTCCCTGTCTTTTTTTAAGAGAACACAGATATGAGCATCACAGAAAGTGTTGTGAAAAAATTACGTCTTTCCTAGAGACATTTACCACCTGGAGTATGAGGGGGCGATTATATTAGCCTACAACAACTCTTCACCTGTGCTGCTGACCATACGCTTATCATGGGCTTGAGGTCTTTGTTTTTCCACCATTGCTTCTTGATCCAGGTAGCAGTTTGTGCTGACTTCACACGTAACCTTCAGATCAAACTTTAACATTATCACCTTTTTAAGTTGTTTTGGCAGACATATTCACATGTGTCAATAGTTTTACAAAAAGAAAGGGCAAAGCATTAAGTGTAGCATCACACTGTTGAGGAAGTAATGGACTTTATTTTTCTACAAAACATGCACTTTGTGTAGACAGTGTAAACGGGTGAAAACAACGTTTTGTCACTGGTTACAAAGCTAAGGGGAGGACGTAGCCGTTGGTGAAAGCTGACACTGTTATTGTGATTAACACTACAATCATAAGTACACACAATATCCGTCTAGTGTCTTCAAACCATGCTTGAGGAAAACTGTCACTGCTGTAATTTTCCATTCTTTCCCAGCAACTTCTATAATCATCCCATTTAGTGCTTTGTTGTGTGACTTACTGTATATGCCCAGAGGGGTGTTTTATAAAGCAACATAACCAGTAAAGCCAGACTTACTCAGTAAATCAGGCTTGTTTCCAGGAAAGTCTGTCTCATTAAAGATGTTTGATCAGTCCACCACTTTGATCCAGACTCTAATATCTCAACAAATATTGGATTGATTCCTATGAGAATTTGTTCTGACATTCATGGTCCCCCAAAGAATCCCCTGATGACTCCTCTAGTGCCACCAGAAGTAGTGACAGTCATGTTCATCTTGCACAGTCATCTGGTCAGAATTTCAATTTGTCTAGTGCTTTGCTTTATGATTCAATTACATTCCAATTAGCTGCTGCTACACTTTGTTTTTAATGTTAGCAAATGTTAGCATACTAACATGCTAAACCAATGTGGTAAAAATGGAAATCAATATATGCTAAATATCCCAGTAGCGCCGAGATCGAAAAAGTGGCCAAAGGTATGTCGATTGCTGCTCAGCGGCTCATACCGATCCCTAGAGTCTTATACCGTTCCTCAGAGTGGTGGCAAAAGGTATGTTGATTGCTGCTCAGCAGCTTATACCACCTGCTCAGCGGCATAGACTGATCCCTAGACTCTTATACCGTTCCTCGGAGTGGTTTGCCGCTGTTATGCCGCTGTTGTGCCGCTGATATTCCACCGACACATGACGGTATGTGCCGCTAGAGACTGTTGTGCTTCTGAAAGACTGTTGGATGGGTACCGACCCCTGATGGATATGCAAATATAATGCCACTGGGCTGGTTTTTTACGACAAGTACTGCCATAAATGTATACATTTTTGTAGTCTTTTTTGACAATGCTAACATAACACATTGCCCTTAAATAAATAAAGGAACGTAGGCTATGTGTTTCTTTTGGATGTTATGTTGGTGGGATGTAGGCATATAGACAGTAATTACACGTGGGATTCTTGCGATATGATAGCAAAGTAATATGTTTATTTGTGCCTATAAAGTACTTTAAGCTAATGAAAGAGATAGCCTTAGCTAACATGGCTACTGTTCGCCCAATGGCTACTGTTAGCCCAGCCACCGTAGCCAGTCTGACTAATCGATAGCAGAAACTTTGAGCCAACCAACTAAACAATACTTACTGACAGGTTTCCTTTATTAGGAGAACACAATAATACATTACTTGATATAAAATGTAGCCTACTTCGCCGAACATTAACCATTGTGGCATATTATGTGTCATGTTTACTGTACATTGAGATATTTTCTGACTATTGTCAATCAATGTGTGTGTGTGTGTGTGTGTGTGTAAATATCACATCATATATATATAACTATATATAGTTATAGTATATATATAGTATATACTATATATATATATTACATATATATTAATATATGTACATATATACCGTCATGTGTCGGTGGAATAACAGCGGCATAACAGCGGCATACCACTCCGAGGAACGGTATAAGAGTCTGGGGATCGGTATATGCCGCTGAGCAGGTGGTATAAGCCGCTGATCAGCAATCGACATACCTTTAGCCACTTTTCGATCTCGGTGTCACTCAAATATCAACAGCTTAACATTATCATTGTCCATGGGGTTTTTGAGCAACTAAATCAACGGTGATAAGTTTGGCATGTGGCTGTAGCCTTAGTGAAATCAGCATTTTCATTATTTTGTTTTGTGTGAATTAATGACAGATACCCAGGAAGACTTCTATTAAAACAGCCAATCCTCATCAGGAAAATGACTGTGAAAGCAACTTATTATAACCAATATATATGTGTTTCGTTTTAGGAGGAAACCTCTGGCGGCTGTAGTTATTATTATGGCAGCAAAAGATGAAGTCAGGTGATATAATATAAAGAGCGACAAGGTTGCATAGTGGGGAGGTCACAGACAGAACAAGCACAGGACTGTCACCTAAGAAAATACTGTCTGTGTCCAGTGTAAAACTAAAACTCAACGAGTTCTTTCAACTTACTAATGTAATTGTGTCACATAGATGATGTAGCTGAAGTTACTTAGTTATTTTAAGCCGAGCCACAATTTTTTCCTAAACCTAACCAAATGGTTTTCTCTCCTAAACCTAACCAAATGGTTTTCTCTCCTAAACCTAACCAAATGGTTCTCTCTCCTAAACCTAACCAAACAGCGAGCGTACAATGAGAGCATTGCTTGTGTGCTGCATTGGTCATGTTGTTTTGGGAATGGCAATGTATGTCATTTTGGGAGTCACTGGCAGTCGACACATTCAGTCGTTTAGGAATGAGAACGTGTTGATCAAAAATGTTCGAGAGACAGACAACCAGTCTGGGGTTTTTTTTTACAGCACTTTCACAATACAAATGCTATTGTATGACTTGTACAAACCAAGTATCATAATTCAACTCAACCTTTTTCTTACAAACTTCAAATGATCATCTTTTGGGCCCTAATTGATAAGTCATTCTTCATCTTGTGCATTCATTTTTAACACTAGTAATACCAAGACAAGTCAACTAACTCACAGAGTATCAGAAAAAACAATGCCATGATTACAAGCAGAGCGCTGTCATGAAATGAGTTATCAGTAGAGTTCATGGATCCTGAGTTTATCGCTGCTTGTAACAAAGTATGACTTCCCAGCTGGACTGCAACATGCTGCTAAAGGTTGTTTATGGCCCTAGTTTCATTTAATTGTAGCTTCATTGTTTTATTTTCTAATATTATCTGTTTAAAATGTGCTTTTTTCAAAGTTATAAACTCATTAGCTCTGACTTTGGCTTCATTGACAAGATTATTCCTGGTTCAGTTTGTTGAGCTCATTCAAGACAGGCTTTTCACAGTAAGCAATGCTCATCTGAGCCTTCTTTATGAAACACCACTCTGTAGGATTCCTCCTCTTACAGTTTCTTTACAAAACAAAGAAACTAACCCATGAACAGAGAAGACCTGATTGTGATGAATCAAGAAGATTTACGCTGATTACACACACACACACACACACACACACACACACACACACACACACATTTCATATTAAATAAATAGCAACATGTACAAGACTCTCTCCAGAGGGCAGAAAACTGAAGTTATACAGTATGTAAGTACACAAATCACATCTACCCACAATACATAACTTATATAATGTAAACTATCAACAAAATGCTTAGCCCTGTCATGGTCAACTTACCTAAAACATAAACCATGAAATATTAGTTGTAAATGTATTCCAGCATTAATCACCCTTACTCAGATCTACACACAATCCATTTATGAGGCGTTTCATGATGTGATGGTGGTCAGTGTGTGTTCTCAGATGTCACATTGCTGTGGTAAAATCACCACAGTCAGATTACCAGTTTTAAACCCTTATGACACAATCAAAAGGCAGCAATCAAAGGTTGATCTTCCATATGAGCCCAACCTCATTAAAAGCAAGAACCGACCTTCTTCCTTCTTGACATACTAATCATCTCCCTCCCACCAGTAGCTCACCTCTAAAGTCTCAAAAAAGGAATAGCTAAGTCAGACAGATTGTAATAGAAGGCAAAGGCAGTATGCACCAAGGTCAAGCTGTCTGGATGAAAGGGTCTCTTTTCTGTATTTCTCTTTTGACAGCCTCCTTAAATGGTCAAACACAGCCTTGGGGTACTTCCAAGGTCAGTGCTGGGAAGCAGGGTAGGAAGTGTAAGGTTACACTGGTAAGACAGTAAATTATCTGAAAAATCATTCATGCTGGAGGGCCTCAAGAAAATGTAGGCAGACATACAGGTAGATGTAGTTAAGTGTGCTCCTCTGATTATGATTTAAAACAATGTGATAATTCTGAGTTGATCAACACTGTATTTAAGGGGAGATGTGTTTGTCCTTCGAAGATGCTGATAATGCTGCAATTCTTTGTGAAAAAGGACACTAAAGTATAATTTTCCTCGCGTACAACTTAGGTCTAATTTCATACTTTTAGATACTTTTAGTGTTAACAATTTATCATTTCAACTTTGTACTTCCTGAAAAAATTAATGAGATGTTGGAACAGAACAGCAGAGCAGAAACAAGTTGCATTTAGAAGATCAGACAGGTTGCTAACAAGCCAAGACTTCAACCAGATTTTCTAAACCACTGTCTGAGGTAAAACTGGATGCAAGGCTTGGTGAATTGTTGGCAAAACGTCCTAAATTGAGATCTGTGTGGTCATAGCTGTAATGGAGTTCTGCTTGGGCCTAAAACAGAGACTAGAACCCTGCCCTTACCCATGTCCTTCACACATGGCATGGCTGAACCCTGCGGGTACCACTACATTTGAGACCTCAACCTGACCCATGACACAACGCAAATCAGAGACATTGGCTGTTTCTACAGTATGGTTTGGCAGTTAAACAGTTTTAGCTAATAATCTCTGAATCTCCATTTTCTTATCCAAATAACTTGGGCTAACCTGGGGGTTTCTTTAAGACCCTAACACACCAGACCTGAATGATGAATATAGACAACTGCCTCCTTGTGAGGAACATACAAGCTAGTAGGTCTTCGGCTGTAGACACAGGTGACGCGGGGTGATGAACAGTCAGCCTTAGTCTGATCGTCGGACTTCTTGTCTTTCATACCCCATCAGCCCTCTTTTAGATGATATTGCTGTGTTCTCACAACTCATTATTCAACTTGGGATGTACAATAGTATTATTACTGATAAAAAAATATGGCCAAAACTCTGAAAATGTGATCCAGGTTGTAATAAATTAGAATTTATTTTAATACCATTTGTGTACAAGACCACTGAAAGGAGGTGACTTCTGGAAATGATGTATCCAAGTGACTAGTTTGTCTTCCCTGCCATTGTTTTTTTCACTGTTATCACATCATTGGCTACGTAAGTAGCCAGTCAGATGCTCAACTGCTGCTTTGCAGTGACCTTTGGGGAAAAGAACACTTTATTTACCAAGTAGCCCAATGAGTCACTTGGTCACCTCCATCCTTCATTTTTGACCTGATGTCACATCCTGTAGGCATGCCGCTCTGGTGTGAAAAGGGCAAAAATTGACTCTAACCCTGTGAGAGGCAGAGATGCACCTGTTTCATTTCTACCTCAGCCCTTGAAAGAGTCTGTACACGCCACTGTTTTACAATGTTTTCCTATTTTTCCTCCAGTGTTTTAAGAGTTTCCCATTTCAGTATGTAGGGTTTTGTTGCTCAAGTAAGAAATAAACTATGAGGGAAAACTGAATATCTAGCATTCAAGAAGTCAAATGTAAAGACACTTAATATCAGTTATTGGCAGGTTCAAATACATCATCAGTATGGGCTTTCAAAATCCATATATGTTGACCTCTACATTGTAAGCCCTTCTTCTACATCTTACCCTTGAATAACTTAAGAAAATAACAGGGTTGTGCAAATATAGCTCAATAGAAGCATGTTATTACTAGGATATGTACTAGATACATCCCAGAGGAAGTCTGAAGGTCTGAGGGTGAATATCCAGTTTAGTTCAGGAGCCAATCCATAAAAATGAATATATCCACAGTTTCATTCCACAGTTCAGAACCTCAGCACAGAGAACAGATCCGGTAACTGCAAAGTCACATTAGTTATCAGGAAGATCAAAGGCATTGATCAAGATGTAGTCCTCGTGCAAGTATGTCAGCTGGCACTGGTACACACAACTATCCACATGGAAATCCTCAGTGTCAGTGTATTTTGAAATGATAGCACAGTGCTATTAAGGCACCATGCAGTCCTGGTCCACGCAGTATTCAAGTGCCGTTAATCCTATGGAAGTCATTTTGAACTTGTGTCACTCTAGCCTTTGGATGTACACACACCTTATAAAAGCAGTGGGAATTTGACCAAAATTCGGTGTTTCACAGATTCCTCAATAAAAAACTACCATCTCTAGCCAGATATCTTGGTAACGAGATAGTTTTGTCTGTAAAGGCCTTAATATGCTTCAAATTAATTAGATTCAAGGATGCCTCATCCAACAAAAGTGTTTGTACCTGTTCCGAATGGCCACCTTTGAAGGTGGGCTGAAAAGCCTGCTTTAAACTCTACACATCATGTGTGAATATTAACATGGATTTTAATGGAGCATTTCTTTGGGGAAATTCCTATTTTCTCTATAATCAGGACTTTTTTGTAAAAAACTATTGGGTGATTATTAGGAATAATGGACCATAAAATAAAGCGTCCATTGAAAACTGCTTCTTTTGACACTGATAAAGTAGAGAATACATATTTATATGTATATGGTGGACCACAGCCAATAGTGTAGAGAGTTGTGGTTTGTGGGCAACTGGGCATGTGTCTCGGTGAGTGAGTAGCATGAGCTAATGAATGTTTTTTAATTGATGATTTACTATTTAAAGGTCCAATATACAAAATTTACCCTCACTAGATGTCAGAAAACAGCTATTTGCTATGTAAAGATATATTGTAGTAAAGACGTCCTGAGCAGAGAGTGATGTCACACTCCCTCTCTGTGTGTCGTTATTGAACTTCTCTGGTTTTTTGTTTTGGATAGCTGGCCTGGCCGTGCGTGCATGTGAATCCCTCCCTTTGGAACTGCCCTGTTTATAGACATATATAGACATAGCGAGCAGGGTTGTCTGTGTGTTCTGACTTATGCCACTTGGGGACAAACATAAGAGTAAACACCACATTTGCATCAAACTCGGTCTACCTGACCTTCAACACTTCAAAAGTAGCCCAATCCCGTGGGAAAAACGTAGACTCTGTGTTTGTTTGTCCCCAAAAGTGGCATACAGTAAGTCACAACATGGTCAAAACAAACACATTTGATGCGCATTTACTCTCCGCCTGCTGGCACCACCTCTGAAGCAGATAATAGCCAAGGTGTTCATCCTCTTGCTTGCCTAATGTACTTACATCGTCACTTTATGTGTTCCACAAAAGGGTAACTTTATTCCGTTATCCCCTGTGTTAGAGGGGATGCGTCTGTGCTGTGCAACACCTGCTGCTGCTGAGAACGGTGGGGTAGAGAGAGCGGGGCGCGACGGGGCGAAGGGAGCGGGGAAGTGTGGCC
This sequence comes from Pagrus pagrus, assembly GCF_965226575.1. NCBI lineage: Eukaryota > Metazoa > Chordata > Actinopteri > Spariformes > Sparidae > Pagrus > Pagrus pagrus. The sequence goes on along the minus strand of NC_140185.1, from coordinate 1,995,038 downwards.
GACATGCTGGCTTGTTTTGGTCTAATGCTGGTGCTGAACTGCAACCACTAGTGGTGCTCAATTTGGCAGTTGGGACCTTTAAATCATAATTTCAGTAAAAACCTCTGAGAGTGGCGCAAGTGGAAACAGGTGGACACACTTCTGCCTTTAGACCTGGTTTGGCAACTTGTAATACAAGCTAAGTGGTTTGAAGCATACTGAGAGCTTACAGTCCTTACTTAAGTAGTAAGTAGGCAATATTTGCTACTCTGCCGGGCAGAGGTTCTCTGTGAAAAAACATAAAATATCCCCCATTTACCGTGGAATTGTCGGAGCTGCAGTCATGCAAGGAAGCCCAATCTCCTTGCATTCTTTAGTGGAATTTAGTTTGAACTTCCTTCTTTGAGGATGACCAGTTGGCCAATGTTTGTCATCTCCTGTGAGGTGTAACGTTCTGCTGTGAAACTATTAGGGAGGGAGACTGTGCGTGTCTGTCAGTGAATTGTGTGTGCCTGCATGCATATGTATGTTTGTGTCTGCATCTTTTTCAATGTTCATGTCTTCTTCTGTGTGTGTCACTGTTCACACGTGGGGTAGTGTGTTGGGGAGTGTGTGTGTATGTGTGGCTGGGACTGTGCATGTGTATTTGTCAGAGGCAGCGTGGCATGGCGGTCCGGAGGCAGGTGGGTGGACAGCAGGTCTTCTTCTGCAGCATCACCTACAGTCAGAGCAGGAACACAACTGTTACTGTAGCACGAAACAGATTCATTGTGTTCAATAATGAGGTCCAGTTTGTCTTTGGTAGGTGCATTTTTATCACTGTGTGTTTCCCTCTGCTTCCGCTCTTTATGCTAAGCTATGCTAACCATATCCTGACTCCAGCTCTGTACTTAACATTCAGACATGAGATTGTTATATTACAAAATGTAGTGCCTCTTGTCAACAGTTGGGAGGATGGCAATGTAAGAGATGATGACAATATAATATTGTGACTATATGCCTATGGCAAATAAGAACTGACCTTACACACACAAACAGCTCACTCTTCTCTGCTCATGCGTGTTCAATGCGATCAGAATTTATGAATGGAACGTTTGTGACAGAGTGCGCTCCCCTGCTGGGAATGATTTACTAAATGAGAAGGACCTTTCTCATTTCAAGTTGTGGATCTCATCATCTTTAAAAATCACCCATTAATCCAATCCCAACCAGACGGTTTTTATTGTAGTTAAAGTTGTATTTCAGTTTCTATTTCAATCTTGACAAGATGAAAAAAGTACATTTAATTTAAAGACACCAAACTCAAAACACAATAAACTCAATAACTTTGTGTGCACTTTTACTCCAGCTATGCAAGACAGATTGATTAGCGAAAGGACATTGGGTCCAAACACAATAAATAAAAAGGATGGGGTGGTTGTGTGCCTCACATACAGTACAGTATGGTGTACAGTAAGAAAATAAATGGACAAAAATTGTCTAAAGAATGATGTGTGTGGCCTACCGCTGCCAGGATCCATGCCGGTCTGGTTTCCAGTAATGTGGTGCCAGTAGGCGGATCTGGGCAGGATAGCAGTAGGGGTGCAAGGGTAGGAGCCAGGATCTGAACCCACAGACATCAACTGGGAGTCATAAACACACAACATTACAAATAGTTTTAAAAAAAAGAACACTGCTGATCAGTACCAGTACCACAATTAACACTGGATGCAAATATATCTTCAGGGACATTACCCACCCAGGTCATCACTTATCTACTCTGTTACCATCAGGACAGTGAATGTTGCCATCAGGACAGTGAATGTTGCCATCAGGACAGTGAAAATGGTAAATGTTGTGATGGAACACACACACACGTGTGTGTGTGTGTGTCTGAATGTGTGTGTATGCGCGCACAGGTGTTAGCCAGGCTCTCACCCTGCTGTTTTTCTCCATCTCCAACAGGACCTTCTTGTGCTGCTCTGCTATGGCCAGTGTAGAGGAGTGAACCCTCTGGTAGATCTGCTCTCCCTCTCTGGTCTGGAAGGTGTAGAGACCTTCTCCACTGTCACACATCCTACACACAATAGCAACTCAGTATGAAGTCAGTGTGACATACTGGCCAATACAGTACAATGGCAGAAATCCTTAGAGTGCTTCTACTTCACATCATATTTTAGTAACTAATGTGTGATTTCAGGGAGGGATTTAGTGTCCTCTGATCTAAAAGCTCTTTCATTCCGACAACAACACAGACTTGATGGTATGACGGCCTACACCTCCTAGTTTCCTGTGTTGCTCTGTAGGAGTCATGGCGGGTCGTCAGACAAACGGCTTGCACCTGAGGAAGGGAGGAGCCAAGCACATAAAAGAGCAACTCACCCAGAGTGTACTCTCTTGCTGGGCAGCCTCTACCTCATTACCATGGCTTACACTCACACATACACCTACCTTCAGACATGCCTACACTACTGACTGCATTCCCTCTTCATTATTTTGAACTTTTGTGTGTGAAGTTCCTATTTTGTTGAGCCTGAGCCAAGTTTGTAACAATGGAAACACAGCAGTGTCGTCAGTTTTAAACTTGTTCCACACTATGTCCCATTCCAAAATTCAATACAAAAAATTCATCTGACTGTAGTTTATTCGGCCCAGACCAAAGAAAAACAAGATGTATTGTTGCCTTTTAGTTATAGTCTGATTAATGACCTCACTGACTTATTACACCATGAAGTCTAATGTAACTTATTCATTGGACAAGTTTGGTAAAGTCATCTTGCTTCTTAACCATGGACCCATGTAGGGAAATGAAACTGCCTGACAGCAGGTCATGCGGTGCTTTGAACTTGATGTACATGTACTGTATGTATTTATGTTGGATGGTGTCACAAAGAGCTTACAGATAAATACCTGATGAGCATTATTAGTTCAGACTGTAATTGGGGCTTGTATTTCAGGATGACACATCAAAATCTAGGCATTTTGTATATCGTTTTAATTCAAGGGAAGCTAAACGTTGTGTGGTTTCTACCTTTCACCTTTGAGGAGGAACTGCCAGAATCATTGAATAGGACATAAACAACACAGCTCAGTGTGAACTCCTTTTCATTTTCTTATGTATCAGGGAAAGTCCCCATCCTAACATGGTGAGGCTTATACATGTCACCATCGTCATCAAATGATCCTGAATAATTTTATTGGGCATATGTACAGATGGCTTACAGGAACGTGTGCTCGTTCAGCTATCAGCAGCTAGCTGCTTCTCTGCTGTGTTATCACTTTTATCTGTTATTACAGCACTGCATGAAATGATCAAGTAGCTCAGTGTTAAGGTCAGTGTTAATATTGTCTTCTGCTATGTCGGAGATATGGAGCTGACAGCTGTATTTTTATTGTTGCTGCCGTTTCAACTAGTCAAAAGTTGGCAAGATCTCTTTCCCACAACTCGGACCCAGTACAGCAGAGTTTCTTCATCAGTGGAATAACCACCTGAATCTCACCCACCTATGGATCTAACCTCCTCGGTCTTTGATCCATTTGACCACAGTCATGGTCAAAAGACATTTTCGAGTGAGCCTCATACGAAAGTGAGGAAGCAAGAAAGGAGAGGTGGATTTCGGGAATGAATGAAACGTCAATCCCTGTCTCGCATTTGTAGCACTGTAGATGTTTACAGATAGCTAGGACCAGAGTCTAGGTTCAGAGAAACAGTTTATAATAAGACCTAAACTATGACTGGTCTGCAGGATAAATGTAGAAAAAAGGTCAAGGTCAAGTCATCGGCAGAGGAGCTCAAACAGTTTACCTCAGGTTTGATGTCCATGATTTTTTTAATGAAACGGATCAACTAAGGGCTAACCTTACCAGCTATTATCCTGTTACTCCGCTTGATGAGCGCACTGTGGTCAACACTTTAAAGTGCTGTAAACAGAAAGGCCCTGACCCTGATAACACTGGGAGCCGCCTGTTCTCCTGTTATCCGGAACAACTGGGACTCAGCCAGCAGAGGGTTGCAAAAGTACGGAAACACTCATTGTAGTTCCTGTGGTTAAAAACAACCATCTGACGGTGATCAGTTTCAGTTTGCATACAGGGCGAGGCAGGGTGAACAGGATGCTACTTCCACCTTGCTTGTTGTTTTATGTAAACACCTTGAGGAAAGCCAAACTCAAACACTCTCAAGCTGCTGTTTGTTGATTTTTCTTCAGCTTTCAACATCATTCAACCCCACCTGTTGGTGGAAAAGCTTTTTAACAACTTGATGTTTGACTATAATCTGCCTGGTTGGATCCTTGACTTCCTCTCAAACAGATCTCAGAGGGTGAATGGGTGTCAGGGAGGATGTCTTCATCCAAAGGCTCACCACAAGGGTGCGTCCTTTCACCAATCCTTTATATTATGCATACAGATGACTGTAGGAGCCAGTCTGGGAACAGACATGTCCTGAAGCTTGCAGATGGCCCTGTGACTGATTATTTTTCAAACTTGTGTAAAAATTAATTTCTTTTCAGTTTTCTGTTGCTAATCGGTTATGTTTAGGCAACAAAAATACTTGGTAAGGTTTAGTAAAACATTACGAGGAAAAAAGACTTTCTCAACATTGAACACGTTTTTTGAAAGGATAACTTTTCCCATGTGCATATTTTTCCACTATGACATTACAAAAACCTGATTGGTCAGTTTCAATGACGGGCCTGGAGAAACGTTAATTATACTGTGCTAATGGTCAGCAGATGGACTAATGCATGGAACTGTGTGATGAATTTTGAAGTCATGCTATATTCAAAAATCCACTATCAGAGAACTCTGCGGTTGGTCTGCTTTGCTTTCACGCCACAAATGAACATCACAATTGTTTGGTTTGCTTTCACACTAAACGTTTTTGTTGTGGTTGGAACAAACTCTTGTGCATTTGCCTGGGCTTTGTCTGGGTTTGTTTAGGCTGGTGTGAACGCCGTTAGTCTAACTCTGGTCCGACCAAACAAGGAGGAGGCTTGTCACAAAGTACGAGGAGTTACAGTAAATGGGTGTGATGTGGTTGTGTCCTACTGTATTTTAACAATTAAAATGCAAGTCAATTGTAGAAACCACAAGGTAAGTATACTTCCACATATTACAGTACAAGATGTAACCTTTCTGTCCTGTTTCTACCTGCTTCTATTAAGTTTCAGTTCCTTCATATTGCTGTGTCCATGTTGTGGGGGTGATACATGTTAGCCTAATGTACCTGTGAGTAAACTAGCTGTATATACTGTACAAATGAGACAGTCTTTGAGAGTGATGCAGTACAACACACCCACAGACAGAGGGCTCTCTTGTTATTTTGGTTTGTTTCAGACCTCCGACAGACATGTACTAACACACACACACACACACACACACACACACACACACCATTATCTACATGCTGACCCAATCATTGCTCGTCAGGCTTTATCAAAGGGGTGGCGATAAGGAGGTCTGGCCCAGCATTGATTCATCTTCTAATCTATTCAATCGATCTCTTCATGAGGCTCAGCACAACACAACCAAGCTGCTGGGGTGTGTGTGTGTGTGTGTGTGTGTGTGTGTGTGTGTGTGTGAGAGAGAGAGAGAGAGAGAGAGAGAGAGAGAGAGAGAGAGAGAGAGAGAGAGAGAAAAAAAGAGGGAGAGAGGGTATCCTTGGACTGACCGAAAGCTCGCTGACAAGTTCACACACACACACACACACACACACACACACACAGCACACACACAAGGGCTGAGATCTGAGAAAGGTTTTTCATCTTAAATACATGCTGCTATAACAAAGGACGTGTTGTCAATTCAATTCAATTCAATTCAATTCAATTCAATTCAATTCAATTCAATTCAATTCAATTCAAAGGGGCTTTATTGGCATGAAAGTTTTAACAACAAAATGTTGCAAAAGCATCTGTCCAACACTCGGACCATTGTTGTCCATAACCTGAGACTAACTCTGTGTGTGTGGCAGCCTATGATGTATGTAACCTTTATTTATCTGAGGATAGTCATCAAACAAACATCTCCCCCCTCCCTCCCCCAACCATCCCATCGCTGGTCTCACCGTCCAGCTTCGAAAGTGAAGCGGGTGGCGTCGCGGCCATAGCGACGTAGGGAGCAGAGTGGCCAGGTGACCAGCTTGGTGCGAGGGTTGTGAATGTCCCACAGGTAAATATTCTCGTGGGTGATCTGCATCATGCACTCCCCATAGATGTCCAGGTTGGGGCAGGGGAGGAGGAACACGTTGAAACGCTCTAAGGAGACCGATGAATGACAGGAACAATGTTAGAGACTTATTTTTAGCATTTGAATTGCTTTGGAAATTTGACATAAAACAAGTGTTAGCAGAGAGCACAAGTAGTGTCCCACGTGTCAGCTCTGTTGTGGGTAAGGGCATTTTTCTTTCTCACTGTTATTTCTTATAAAGTGTTTCTCTTATTAGTCATTCTCATTCTCTCATCATGCAAAGCATGTCTATTTGTATAGCACCATTCAGCGAAAAGACAGTTCAGTAAACATAAAAGGCAGTGAAGGAACAGTTCACCCAAAAATTTCGTAGTCCACAAAGCATTTCTGGAGCTTTCATAGCAAAACAGATACAGATACTCGGTATCCATTTTATGCATTTTCCCATTTTCCTCTCAAGTAGAAATGTAATAAAAATAACACGCGAGTCCTTCTTACTCAGCTCCATTTTCACCAAAAGATGTAGACAAAAGGCTGACAGTTTCAGGAGCAACAATAAAGATGTGATCTCTTACTGGCTCCCCATCCACCAACACCATCAGTTGTGACAGTCTGATCTTAAAGTTCCAAACTAAACCAGAGATCAGCAGTGGTGGCAGTTGAAGCTTAATGGCAAACCATTCAAGAAGTTTTTTTTCCTTTAAAAAAAAAAACTCACCATGTATTACAAAAGTAATATCTCTAAATCATCACTTATGACCAACTAGAAGTGTATGGCAGGGTCTGTATCTGCACAGAACCTGCCCTCCACCTGTATTCTTCTAGGCATCAGTCTTTGGGCAGTGGTGTGTGGCCCCCAGCTAATAACAGCACAAGACTATAATATTTACTGTCTCCATCTCCCTCCTCTGCTCTGACTGTTATACAGAGCTGCAGGTCTGTTTGACTTTGGGCAGGTGAGGCTACACATGCACAAACACACACACAAACAAACAAAACAGACATGATGAAACGTGCACTACGGCTGCATTCACATCATCACACATCTGAAGGTGTGAGCATGTGTATTTGTACTTTAAAGGTAACAGCTCTTAAACAATCCAACAATAACGTTTTATTTTTCTTATTCCCTGCTCTGTGCTCACTAAATGTCACTCAATCTCTTTATTCCCTCTCTAGCTCGCTCAACCACTGCTGCTCTCTCTCCCTGTCTTGCCCGCTGAGCCGGGGAAGAGGCACCAACAGCACCTGTCATATCCTTCAGTTTGCTTTTAAACAGTCTGTTCAGATTAAAACTTTTTACTCTCCATGCTTGATTTTGTGACTTTTTGTGTGAATTACCTGTGTGTTCACACTGCACCCCAGCAGCCAGGAGGTCAGGCTCTCCCATACTGATGTCATTGAGCCGTGTACCCAGACACTCGATCGACAGTGTCTTAAACCAGTCCTCTGCCTCCAGCTCTGGAGACGGACAGGCAGACAGACAGGCAGACAGACAGACAGACGGACAGAGGAGGAAGTCAAATGGTGATACGATGGCCCTCTACTGATAACAGAGTGTGCAGTTCATGGTCAGAGGCAATGACATAATAATGGAAATACTTGTCAGACAAAACTGATCTCATCTCGGTTGTTCATGTCCGAGAACTATTTCTTAGTAAACAACAGGCAGGGTGACTGACTGTGCTTGGCTTCCTGAAGACTTGTCATCACAGGTTGCCAGGATTGTTTCCATTGTACCTCTACAGAAGCCTCTATTAAACCTGTGCTAACCAACTGTATCTGGCAACCCTCCTATAGCAAGAGGTGCTGCACTAAAGTGCTGAGTGGAGGGATAAACTGTTGTTTGTCAAAAAACAGTTCTGGTGTGTTACTTCCTCTAAAATCACAATTAGCTATTATTTATAGAACGATTAAACAAACAATATACAATATACATACTGTATATATCTAGCCAAGCTAGCTGTTTCCTTCTGTTTCTGGTCTTCATGCTAAGTTTGACTAAATATGTCCCAACTCCAGCTCTGTATTTAGACACAGGCATGAGATAGATACCAATCATCTCATTCTTGAACAAATAGAGTATACCTCACAATGTTGAGCTATTCCTTAAATGCTTCATAGAGTACCAGGTACTGTCTGATATCCCAAAACCAACGTTTAATCAACTGTAAATCAACACGCTCCGTGTGGAGCTACAACTGCACTATTGCATCTGGTGTGAACAGTGACAACGCATGTTGGCATCAACAGTAATGCTGCGTTCCAGACAACTCAGAACTCCAAAATGTTCGACCTCCTGCAAGAAAAATTACAATGGAATGCCAATCAAAGTTGCAATTCCTACTTGTATCCTCGGGGCACTTCTATCTACCCCAACCTCATGAGGGAGCAGTTGTCTAATGTTACACATGAATGTGGACGGGGTAGGATGTATTTGTAGATTACAGTATTTGTTTTAGGCTAGTCGATGGAATGTTTAGATACTATTTATAGTATAAAATTACCATAAAATAAAATCTATAATGATGTCAGTCACCTCATGTATTGTTTTCCCTCCTCTTTTTCATTTATGCATGCACGAAGGCGGAGGGAGGGAGAGACATCATTTTGTTACGGTCAGCCAAGGTTTTTGTTCACTTTTGGCGTAGTGCACTTGCAACTTTGAGGTCGGAGTTTGGAAAATTCAACCAGAAAAATTCAGACCTCCAACTTTGACTAGAATGCAGCATTACTGTGCATTTTCAAACCAGGATGTGTATCCATACGTTACCTGATTCACAGGTGAAGGTGCGTGAGGTGTCGTCTGTAAAGACAATGGCCACTGCCTGTCGCTTGGTATCTCTAGGCAACCGTGTGACATTCTTGACGTTGCTGATTTCTGTCACCTAGGCAACAGGTTGAGGTAAAAAGGTTAACCATGTAGAAATCAGTGCCAGTTATTGTTTGATTAAATTTATGACACCTCAGTGCTTGTGAGGAAAAATTGTGACGCTAACTAAGTTGAGGTAAGTGGTCAAGCTGAAACAGTGATTTGAATAGATAGTGAGTGGATGATCCTACCTTCTGGTTCACTGTGGAGGAATAACGGACACATTTTTCCTGAGAATACACCCCAAAATATGGAATATAGCCTTTTTCAAACTATCTCATGTCTGTCCTCATGTGGAAAATGGTAAATCACAGTTTGATTAAAGTTCAGAGAGTTATTCTTTAGCATCCAGTATTCCAGAAGAAAAAGTCATGTTACATGACATGTACATGACATGGAGCACTTCCAAGGGTTGGATAGAAATTAAACTAAAAATCATGTGCTGGAGGTGATAATTCATTAATCACATTCACAAATGGGATGAATACAGTTTTTTATCCATTACTGTTATTATTTTAAATATTGTATGTCCCTTAATAAAGATGCGTTGGTTAAAAATAATCACAGTCACTGTTACTGAAATAACCTGGCTGAGAAACTTTAGGCAGTTAGTTGGTTTGTCTGGAACAACACAATTGTTTATACAAACCTTTGTGAACATTGTGCACTTTCTATCATCGTGCTCACAGTGAAGATACAGAATAAAAGACAACAAGATTATGTATATGGTCAATGTGCTATATTGTGACCACATGGATAGTCATTGGTAGTATTAGTCTTACTAGTGGTCTCAGTAATATTGGTTATCAAAGTGTACTGAAGTAACAGATCACAGCAAGACCATAACATTCTAATAATAATCATTTGATTCATCTATCAGTTCCCCATTCTCTTTCATTCATGTCTGTTTGCCGATGTCTTTTGTATTTCTATGACTCACTTTGTATTGAGTGTTCAGTCAGAGTGATTGTTTTGGGGGTGCTTTAACTGTCTGCTGTACTGGTGTAACCACTGTCTCTGCCTGTCACCGCAATAGGTTTTATGTTGTTTTCCAATTTCATTCCCTCATGGTGGATATCTGGTACTGTACTGTTGCTGTGATGCTTTGGAAAGGAATGGACTGGTTATTGCTTTCTTGAGAAGTGGGTGTGTGTTGTGTGTGCGAACCCAGTGGGGCACTGAGCACATTTTTTAAATGATCAGAAGGAAAGTATTAATAATGTTTAAAAGCTTATTACTTTTTTATTGTGAAATAAACAGCATAATTTAAGTAGAGGATTCAGTTCTACAGTAGGTGAAAAGGTTAAGTCTCTTGAGTGGTTTAATGTCTCTTTGTGAATAAAAAACTTGCATATAGAATATATATTTAAAAATAGTGGAATCCCCCTTTAACAGTATCAATGAAATCCAGGAGTTGAAGATCTCCCTCCACTTTACTGTTGAAAAACACAAATTTCTTAAGCTAATGTTATGTTAGAAAAATTCTATTGTGTGGCTGTTGAATTATCTATACGTAAGGATAAAGAAGTATACACAAAGTCAGAAAGGTCTTCTGCTTTTGAAAGGGGAACTCTACTGAGGAAATTCAGTATAACTTCCTTTGAAGCTAAATAATCGTCTCGGTCTTTTTGAATTCTTTAAAAAATTAGATGTTGTCTAGCAATAGTATTTTAGCACCATACCAAATATTTAGTGGAATCCTTTACTGGAATAAATCCAACTACAGAATCATCACAGTCATACAGAGAAAGAATTTCACACTTTGACATATTCAGTCTTCAATCTGAAGCATCAGAGAATTGGTTAATCATTTTGTCTTTCAAAAAAAAGTGTAGTGTCCCCTGCCAGTAAGGTACTTCCTACAAAAAATCTAAATTCCTTCATTTTCCCCTTCAAAATTAATGTTTACAATATTAATTGACAATAATTTGGTGACTAAAATGAATTAAGAAGGAGAAAAAGGGCAACCCTGCCTGACCCCTCTATTCACTTGCAATCTTTTAGAGGTATCAAAATCAACTGAAACCAAGCTATTAAAGTCTCTGTTTAGCTTCATCACTGCCATGTCTTTTTGACTGATGCATTCTTTGTACATACAGATTATTGGATACTGGATAAATTCCTAAAAGTGTATATAAAATTCAGATAAACCATTCATACCTGGAGATTTGCCTTTCTTCATCTAAAATCAAAAAATGTCCTCAGTGGACAGGTCAGAATCACACAGAGATTACAACTCCTTATCAGTTGAAATAAGTGTGATTTTTCTTTTTCCAGGAAACTTCAATTCATTTAATTTTCCATAAAATGTAGTCACAAAATTAGAAATAAACTTTGGATATTTAGAAGGAGCTCCATTCATATAATGATCTACAACTGATGATTTCCATTATTATTAATAAAACTTTAATATTGTAGACCTAATAAATGCTCCTTTTGTCAAGTCCAAATACATTTCATTGAATTGTGCATCAATTCAGCTTCTTGCAGTTTTTTCTTTCTTTAATTCCTTTTATTAGCAACATATCTGATTGATATTTGAAGGATTCCAATTTTTTCTTATAGTCAGCCATCACTGAGGTCAAAATGCTAATTTTTTATAGTGTCATTTATGAATCATCACTTGAATGAGAATTGTTGAAATTGCAATTCTTTCACAAATTGAAGGGTACGGAAAGAAATTTAAAAAAAGAAAGCCAGGGTGAAAGAGAGGTTGGAGCAGAGTAGTCAAACAAAGTTATTGCTGTGCCTACTTGGTTTAGCCTTGGAGAGTATCATCATTAACAACAGCTTCCTTTGTGTTACAAATCATATACAAAACAGTTACGTACTATACCTCCAGATTCTTTGTGGCTGCAGCCCTCTAAGCTGTGGGCCCCACAGTTCCTTTAAGTAGCTGAAAAAAAAGATGCTTTTGGCAGCAGACTGTCTGATCTAAGCTCAACTCTCAGCAATACACAAGATGAGACCGAGGTGGGTGTAGACTGAAAGGCATCATTCCTTTGCAGGCGAGGGAACCCCGCAACTATACTCATAGACACTGGAGCTGTAGTGCGTCACTAACGTTAGTGCCTACTCATTTTGAAAGACCGACAGCCAACTGGGAAAGTCAAACACACAACCGACCAATGGTGTCAATGGTGTCACTGTAATGGACTGACAGTAAGTCAGTCCATCAGTCAGTAAGTTAGGGACTGACCCCAGAGCTTGCCCCACTTTGCTGCGGTCCATCCAAAAAATACAGAAAAGTCACTCTTTAACTTCCACTGGTTCAACGTAAGAGAAGACAAGAAAGGTCAGGTGAAGGAGAGGTGATTATGGGGAAGAATGAAAGATAAAAAAGAAGGCGGACTGTTCTTAATCCCTGCCGGGGTGTGTGTGTGTGTGTCCGTCCTGTCCTGTACCTTAGGACAGGCTCTGATGTAGGCGGACTTCTCATCAGGGTATTTCTCCAGACGGCGAGGACCTTTACTAGATGACTTTTTGAACACCAGCCAGCAACGGCGATAGATCTGTACCACACACACACACACACACACACACACACACACACACACACACACACACACACACAGGAAGAGGAAAACTATAGGTATTAGTGGTTGAATCCATCCATCTTGATGAAGTCACATTTAAACGTATTTAAACAATACATTGGTGAGCTGGAAGGCAAGGCTTTTGATTTATTAGTCCATCTACGTTCCAACTCTCACCTATGGTCATGAGCTTTGGGTACTGACCAAGAGAATGAGATTGTGGTTACACACAGCCAAAAGGAGTTTGCTGTTTAGGGTGGCTTTGCTTTTCCGTTTGGTCCAATTTGCAGCATTATGTCTAAATGCTGCAAACTTTGTCAGTGTAACAAAAGATGAAGATGTTTATGAACATGTTACTTAATTTGCTGTGCATTGAGCTTTCAGGGCCACCTATAGAATTGTGAGTGTGTGAGTTTGTGAGTTTAACCTCAAAAACGTCATTACTAATGTTGCAAAACAATGTGATCAGGCAAATAGTTTTTTTTTTTTTTTTGGCAGAGCAGCTTATGGACATGAATGCATATACAAAACTTGTCCAGCTGCCCCCTTCCTGTCTCTCTCTTTGAGCCTTCAGTTGTTTACAAGAGCTTAGTTCAGTCTCAAGGGGAGTAGGAGGGAGAATGAGAAGCTTAGGCCAAATCTTGAACAGAACAAGTATGGAATACCAATACTTTACCACCTGTAGCTTGTCAAAAAGGAGTACTGAGCACAATGGGCCATAGACACTGCCTTTTGAAAGAAGAATTGATTTTGGAGAGGTGAATTAAGCTTACTCTTTCAGCAACAACCCCCATTACATTTACACCTGGACACTGATCCATAAAAATGATCTTTTCTATAAATCACAATTATGGTGTTTAGCTGATGTTCCTGTCCAAAGTGATTTGCAATAGAAATTGGCTGCAAATGCTGCTTAATATGGACACATGGAGATTCAAATCAACTACTGTCTCATCATAACCTTCTCACCATGGTTAAATTATAATCCTTAAGATCTTTAATATTTTAAATTACATTACTGACACTATATATTTTTTTCCAGCAACAGCCATTCAGTGTTTTTTACAAGCTATGATTAACTAACTTTATTAGCTTTATTATTATTATTATTATTATTATTATTATTATTATTATTATTATTATTATTTTGCTTGTAGAGACAAAATCCAGTGTGACAACACATGTAAAGCGTGCAACAAAATTTGATCATGAGTTCAGTTACCATGCTGACTTCTAGACCTCTGTATTAAAAGAGCCTGATGCAAAGAACCATCTTAGCCAACAGTGTTTGGCTGCACTGAAGACAGACTGTTTCTGACAAAGTGTTCGTATTCACACACAGCTGGTGCAATCGGCTGCAGAGCTACAAAAATAAACCCAGAAAACTTGGAAAGTTAATATTTACAATATTAAGTTATTTGATATATTTCCATAGAAACAAGTCATTCTCAATGAGAATAAGGTCCCCATAACACTGAAAGGTAGCTACTTAGAAGGGTCCTGCTACAGTAAAACAGTATGAAATTGTCCTTTGAGGACATTTGTTTTTTCAGATTATTCAGTCATGTTAATCAATAAGTAAAGATTTTTCTCTTCTCTTAAAATGTCTTCCTCAAAACTACATAGTGCACCTTTAAATATATATATTTACATGTTACAGTTACAGCTAAGAATGATAACAGAAATAAACGAGTTTGCCTACTTCTCCAATCTCCACAGTGCAAATCAACTAACAGTGTTCTACCCAGAAGTGACTATTGTTAATAAGGCAATGTCATGCTGATGCAGTCTATTGGCGTGGAAATAGGATGTACAGAACATTTAAGAATATGATCATATTTTCTCAAATAAAAGCTGGTTGTCAAATAAAGTCCATATATCTAATAATGGCTGGAGGGGCGGTCGCCACATCCCAAATACAGGCTGTCGGGTGAAGGGTGGATAAACTCCTGGTACCTGTCTTACAATGTGCATGCCATCTGAGCACCATACATTTCCATCACTTTAATTGAATTAATTCAACAATGTTATCATGCTGCTGTCAACACTTTGTTGTTCTGGATTATGCATCTTCAGTGTTATTGTGCACAGTATGTGTCCTGGCCACACAGTATTGTTGTAATTCACAAGTGCCACAAGAAGGGAGTAGCTACATTTGAAGTACTGTAATGGACCTGTGGAATTCACTAGGTCTTCCACAGTCTAGCAAATATTTCACAATAGAAGCCTTCCTTAAATGAAGGGATTCTTCTACTGAATTGAAGTTAGTCATATAGGTGTAATCTGTGAGGCAGAACTTCCCATGAGGCTGGACAGTCTTTAAGTTGTATGTATAGTCATAAAAAAATGAGCGGGCTAAATGCATTTTCCAACAACGAATCTGACAGATCTGGGATTTTTTAGAGCTTAATAAATAATTCTGTCACACACTGATGGAATAGTGATGCACCCTATAGAGTGTGTTAAAGTATGTTAAAGCAGAAATATAAATAACACTTTCAACATATTTAAATCCATTAATTATACACATTCATAGATACCAGCCACCCATATACACCAGATCCATGCATTTTTTCCTTAGAAATTAACAAAAATATTGAAAAGCAACTTATCTACAATGTTAAGGAAAGTGAGAAAAACTTCCTGGATCTGTCCCTTTACCTGGATCTACACCAAAAGTTAGTGGGGCCTGTTCTGGGCTGATACCCATCCTCCACCCAAGACAAACCAACCAACAAATGGACACTGGCGATAACATAACCTTGTTGGTGAGGTAATGATACAGCAGTATTAATGTACCACATTTCATCCTTTCAAATCCCTTCTGTCTCCTTTTAATTTTTTCTCAATCTAGTGTCACGTTTTCAAGCCATGTTCTGTAAAACTAGACATTTTAGTTGATCTGAAAGGAAAATGTATGTTGAAGAAGAAAAACAGCTGACCATTCTTCAAAATGCCCACACATCCATTTAAAGTCTACTGCCGATGCAGCACTTCAAACTTACACTAACGCCATGCCTGCTGTAACAACATCATTTTCTTGTGCTTTCATGTGAGGACCCCCTGAGGAATAACAGTAACTCCTAACTGTTTCACATCAGTTTCATCTTTGAAGCTTTGAGAAGAGAGCAATTAGCACTTTCTATCTCCCCCCTCCCTCACACCCCTCCTCTCTTTAACTTCACTTAGCACTCCTCACAGCTACTCTGTCTGCCGAGACCTGATTGCTTCAAACACAGGATGGTGAAGAGATACAGAGGAAGGAGAGATGAAGGGGAGGAGGGAGAGGTTTTATGTGGAGGGTGGGCTGAAAAAAAAAGAAAAATGAAGAAGAAAAAAGCAGAAGAAAACATATTCAAGGTTCCCCCCCCCCCCCCTAAAGCTTTGTGTTCACTGCGAAAACCAGTACAGAAGGGATAAAAATTGATGTCACAGTCTCTTGATACCGCATGATATTTGGATGAAAGCAGGTGAATGAATCCAGCCTGACTGTTACCACTTACTGGTAGACCTGAGTACTGTATGTGCACAATTGAACTCACCAGGTTTTTGCGTAGTTTGCAGTGAGAAATCGTACCAGTGTTCTTTGATGTCAAAATGCATACCTGCTTCATAGAAAACATACAGGTTGGCAGGTCTGCATGAGGAATTAGATGTCCTCCACCCAGCTTGTAATTGCTGGTGACCGGTGAAACTTCAACATCCAGACGGAGAAGTTAACATTAGAATTATTACCTCTATCTTCTTTCTCTCTGTCACTCTCTTCCTCCCTCCAGTCACAAAGATGGTAATTGACACGTCCTTACATTCCACTGACCTCTCACTAACCTCTTCATGTCTCTGACCACTTCTTTATACTCTCAAACATTCCTCTTCTTAAAACCATGTCCTTATCTGCAGCAACATTTTCTCGCTGTCACCCTTTTCTCTTTTCTTATCCCCCATCTCAGCTCTCCCCTCACCTGACTCCTTCTCACTCACGTGTCCTGACTCTGCCACTAATACTCTACCATCTACTTCTTGCACCATAACATCAGGAGGATATGTTTGTCCCTAGCCCAGAAGGCATCACAGGGTCTGTTCCAGACTCTCATTCTGTGCTTAGACTGCTGCAACTCTCTCGTGGCAGATGTGCCTACATGTGCCGTCTGACTTCTGCAGCTCATCCAGACTGCAGCAGACCAGCTGGTCTACAGCTTACAAAAGTTCTGCAACACTACGCCACTCATCCACACGCACTGGCTACTAGTGGCAGTTCAGATCAGAATCCAGACAATGGTACTTGCCAAACAATCATCTTGTGACGCGTGTACTTGCAAGGTGCTATGCAAATAGAATTATTACTGTTATTATTACCATACACCCCAGCCCATCCCCATGCTCAGCTACTGCCAGTGCAACCTTGCTACTCCCTCACTATGAAGAGGGCCGAGCTACAAATCAACAAAATCCAGGCTGTTTGCTGTCCTGGCTCCCCCAAGGACGAGCTCCCCCCTGATATAAGGACAAACACTACATAACTTCCATTGCAGACTGAAAACTCATCTGTTCAGACTGCACCTTGGCCAATGAATACAAAAAAAAATTCTTTATCTCCTATTGCATGTCTGTCCTATTGCATCCTCGGAGAGGGATCCCTCCTCTGTGGTTTCTTCCATATTTTTTCCCACTGTTAAAAGTTTTTTTTTTCTCTACATGGTAAGTTTTTCCTCTCTCGAATCAAGGGTCTAAGGACAGAGGATGTCATTCACTGTACAGATTGGAAAGCCCATTGAGGCAATGTGATTGCCATTTTGGGTTATATAAATAAACATGTATTAGATTTGTTTCTATAGTGCTTGAAGCAGTTCAGCTAATTTGAGGAAATTGATGTACTAGAACGATTTTTGCAGTTATGGGGTTGTATCCACATAGTTGAATACACTCATTGTAAGTCTTGTATCCAAGCGTCAGCTAAATAACTGTCATTTAATGTTGAACCAGACAAAAGCATCCCCCCCTCATCAGCACAGTGGCCCCCAATCAGACAGGAGACAGAGAGGTGAGCTGCACAAACAAGTGCAACCAGATCAGATTAGACAAATCTTTTCCCAGCAGGACAATCAGCTTTGAGCCGGTAGATCGATCGGTTGTTGTAGTGCCTCTGGGAATGCTTCGTCCCTCACTACCCAATGTCCCCACAGGTATCATTTAAGTTTGATCTGATCTTATCTTCCCTGCTTTAGTAACCTTTGTCACCTCTGCTGCACAGTCCTAGCGCCTCCATACTAATAGCAGCATATGACTCCTTTCAGCAACAGTGGCTCTGTACCAGTCTAGTTGCTATTTTTGGCAATGACTTTGGCCTTCTTGTCTCATAGAAAAGCAAGGTCGGTGCTAACAGCTACCACGATAATGATTTTGAGTGATCATCTTGGCGCTTCATTTATCAATGTGGAGGTGGAAGGCACATTCAGAGTCATTTCAATTTCTCCCATAACTATTCCATAATTTGTGGTTGGCTTATAAATGCTGCACATCTCTGACTTACTGCTAATGCAGTGTTGACAGATGCACATTAGTCTGCACAGGAGAATGAAGAATGTGTTGCATCATGGGATTTGTGTGATCACACGGAGATGTCACACGTGTCAGTACAGAGGAAATTTTCATTAAATAATCTGTATCTGTATGAAGTCACAAAATATATGTTTAAGATGTTACTTTTGAAGGGCCATTTCGGTTCACAATATATTTTTTTATCAATAATTATCAGTAATGTGGATAAAATGTGTGGCACCAAAATGTGAACTGGAAAGTTCAGAAAATGCCATCACTTTGCTGTAATGCAGCCTTTAAAACCAGGAAAAGACAACACGTTTCATATCACAACATAACGATATTCAAACTATTCAAACTTCGACATATGGTCTCATATCACAATATAATATAGATACATTGCCCAGCCCCCTTTTACACAAATATTTTATTCAAGCTAGACATTTCCTTGTTTTATGGCAGTTGTTGTAAGACAGGTAATTCAAGACCCCAACAAAGATTTTTAGTCAGGAACCAGTCTGTATTTGTTCGTGCTGTCCCCTGCCTATTTTTTTTAAACCATCTTTAATCTGAGAATTCACAATAATCTTTTACTTTAATCTTCACATTTTCTTGCAAAGGGACCAACATTAAACAAGGAGGATGATACCATATTCTTGCAGTGCCATACCACAATGAAGCTAAAGCTACATCTGTCTGAGTCTGACCTGAATTTGCCTCTTGATAACCATGGCATTGTTTCTAATGACAGAGAGAAGGAGCACCAAATGAGGAGAAGCAGTGGCAGCCTGCTCTGGAGGAGCGGAGGAGGATATTGTAAAGGGGCAGGGAGGTCAAAGCGCCTGTAGTGCTGGGAGGAGATGTGAATCTGAAAACAAGGTCAGGGAGCCCAGGCTCTATAGAGCAGGCTAACCTATAAGCCTCAGAGGGCTGCTTACATAATGATGCCTTCAAGCCATAAAAAAACACATTTAAAGGTTCTTTGAACTGAAAAGAGAAAAGTGTATGTGGCAGGGTGTGTATGTGACTGTACCCACTCTAACAAGATCATCATGTACCTTCATTTGAGTATTCTTCTCAGTGCAAGACTTTTGAGTACTTGGATCACTTTTTTGTCGTAAAGAAAAAACGCGTTAGCTCTGCAATTCAAGTAAACTGTTATTTAGTTACTTTTAATGAAAGTATCTGTTACTGGAGAAAATTGCTGCCATCCAGCGCCCGTGGAGAGGCTTTTTAGCCTTGGAAGTCTTGTCCTCACCCCGGAGAGGAACCGACTGTCAGACACACGTTTTGAAAAACTTCTTCTCCTGCATTATAATCACTACCTTGGAGTAAAGTTAACTAGACAGAACAAAACATTGGCTGGGTGAGTCTGTGTGTTTGAAAAGCCTGAATGCACTTATATAGTTTGTATGTAGGAATGTATTTTGAACAAAGAAGCCCATGCACTTTTATTGATTTGTGCTTTTATCATTTCTCATAGTTTACGGGTTCATTAGTTGCATTTTTAAACATCATATGCTCGGCTATAACAGCCCGTGTTGTATTGTTTTCATCGAAACAGCTGTGCCTAATACTGTATGCCTCTGCACAGTTCACTGTCAGATTGTTAGCAAAATAAAGAGCTTTAAATGTTATGTTCTATCTGTTATTCTTATTATTAGGTGGCTGAGTTACCGATTGTGGGCTACAGAATGAAGTTAAGTCAATACATTCAAAGGTACATGTACAGTTGGCTACACGCCATCTGGAAAATATAACTGACATGCGTAACAAGTCGCAAAGAGGTTTTACCGTAATGTTTGGTAACTCTAAAGTACTCTAAAGTACTCTAACGTAACCTAAGGAGATAACGCAGTAACATAACAAGTTACTTTTTAATGGCAGTAATGTCACGGTGCCACCGTGACAGCCGGGTTGCCTTGTCCTGTTTCTCTGTTTTTTCCCCGTCTACCTCCTCCCCCTCCGTTTTCTCCATCACCTGCTCCCTTTCCAGTTTGTGTGTGTGTGTGGGCGTGGCGGCAGCAGCAGCAGCAGCAAAGTGGCACACCTGACTCTCATCAGCCCATCAACCTCCGCCTATATTACTCCGAACTCTTCACTGCTCAGCAGGGGTTGTAGCCGATTCTGTGGTCCGTCCAGGGACCATGGTCTCTGGCACGGACAAGTGGTTACTGCCACTAGGGGCGCTAGAGACACTGGTCACGACCATCTCATCAGTGGTCGTGACCAGTTGCTCTGTGGCACAGACCAGCTGGTCTCTGGCATTGGATAGACAAACGATTATGGCTTCTCACATTTAGGCTACTCTGCTAACACAGTGAGAAAAGGGAAAAGTTGTATTAAAAATAAATACAAACAAACAAACAAACACTCCACAGATCACTCAACTGGTCCAAACAACAGAACAGATAACAGAGCAGCTAGTCATGACCACTGTGCCACTGGTCGCGACCAGTGTCTTTAGCGCCCCTAGTGGTAGTGACCACTGGTCTGTGCCAGAGACCATGGTCCCTGGACAGACAACGGAATCGGCTACAACCCCCCCTCTCACTGCTTCAGCGCCAGATTATTCCGTCCAGTGCGGTGATTACATTGTGCCTCAGAATTAAGTTCTGTAAACCTACAATTTCTTGCTCTCGTGTTTTTCTATTGTGCTTATGTTCCTGTGTGTTGGCTCGCCTTGCAGAAACCCTCAGCGCCATTGTGCTCTGTTCCTGCTCGCCAGCTGCTCCGAGTTTCTCCTTGCCGGCTTCGGACTACGCAGCCTGCCTGCCTACCTGCCTACCTGCCTGCCCTCCTACCTGCCTGCCTGCCTGCCTACCTGCCTGTCTGGTCACCTCACTCTCGCTACTACCTGAACTGCACTCTGCAAAATAAATCTTTTGCTACCTGAAAAGAACTGTCTCCGATCTCTACATTTGGGTCCACAGAAAACCTGAACATAAAAAGTAATCTTGTAACGTAATGAGTTACTTAGTAACGTTACCCAACTCTGGCAAAGACTGATGAAAACGTATGGATCCCCTTCTTTATTTTTTGTGTGTTATGGTGGTATAAATCTATATTAGCTAGCTAGCTAGTTAGTTAGCTACATTAGCTTGACCCCCTATTAAAAATCTTCTGAGCAAGGAGTACTGTATGCATAACAGGCTTCAATCATTACTAATCATTTAGAGTAAATTAATGATCAATCAATAATGTACATAATAGTGCATGTGAATAAAAATAACAAAATGCAGATTTTCAGGGGCCCCATCTAGCCACTGCTAAGAAAGAATTCTGAGGGTGACATCAATATTAAAAATGAGCGACTGCGCTTATGTCAACTCAAAATGTCACTCCTAATGACTTCACTACCACCTCACCTTCGTCTTTATGATTTCAGCTACGGGAAGTTTGTCAGTAAAAGGCATTTCAAGCACTCAACTATGCATGTGTCCTCTCAGTTTACTTAAAACTTTGGCAATGTCACGTTTAATTCCACCTTTGAGACTCTTCCAGGACCACTGAGCTAGGTGTTTTGTCCTAATATCATAAAAATTAACCATAACCCTTAAATGCAGCATATGCATATATACTTGTTAGTACTGAGGATCTAAATTGTATTAAAGATGTTAGGTAAGTGTCAGTAACATCAAATATAGTTGACCTTTTCTGTTTGGTTGGTCATTAGATGCATTATTCAGGGCAATCTACTCTCCAGAATGTGCAAAGACTAGAAATGATGTTCATGAACTAGTTGAGTGCTGGTGTCAAGCATTAAGTGCAGCACTCTACATATTCAAATACACACTAGTACAAGGAGTGTTTAGTTAACTAATTTCAGAGTGTGGAGTCCAACACTTCAGTGTGTAGATGCATCTGAAGAATAAAACATGTAGTTTACTGCTATTTGCAGAATGTTGGGAAAACTACACAGGAATACATTTCCTAATAACCAGAAGGCGCATCTAAGCATATGAACGGATGAGACAAACATATCTCACATGCTTTTAAGGATTTGCCCCATTTACCATCCGAATGCATTGATTGCATGCTCAATCAGTGGGAGGTTGGTTAAGGAGGGTGTGCGGGTGTTCCATGCCCATCAGACTGATCATCATCAATCCGATCAATACAATAGTTCATTATACTCAGGACTGACAGGAAAAAAAACAGACCATTGCATGAAAACATTGGGGCTCTACTGTATGTGCACATCAGTTCATCTGAGGTTAGTAGTCAGAGTGCGCTGGGACTTTGCATGGCTGGGGCTTATTTCTTTCCTTTGTTGTTCCTGTTGAGAATAATTAAGCATGACTCTGCTGGTCTATCTCCCCAGCCTTGAGGAGGACCTCAGCTGTGCAAGTCCTCTCTGCCCTTAGGACACAGAGACTACCTCAGATAACGTTCTTTTTACCTCTTTTTTTGTAATCATGTCCTCCTCTCCTCCTCTGTCTGTGCCCTGGGTTTTCACTTTGTTAACTCACTGAATGAAACTGCTCGCCCTCCAGGGTTTACATTGCTTTTCTAAACTCGGATTCAAAAACAAAAGCTAACAAAACCCAACTATAAAGCTTTGAAAACGAAATGTTTTTACTTCAACGATGGATAAAATAACTATGCATGATGTCAGAGGTATTACTGATAGATACCAAAGACTAGTGTCGACCATTTGCATTTCTGTGGATTTCAGCTAATTGTTTTGGTGTTTTCAGTGACAGTACTGTAGTCCTGTACTGTATGCTAACATAGTAGTCATTTAGTCAGTCAAATTTCAAACTTCAATACAGTACCTCGAAAAATTGTGGGGTCAAGCACACACACGTCTTTGCAATTAGCTGTGGCTGCAATTTCACCAGTCAAAGTTCAGTTCAAGTTGAACTCGGAGCCAAGGTGCGCATTTGCTTTGCAGCTGGATGCAGATGTTTTTTTTGGCCCTTGGCGTGCATAGAATGGGAGTAAACAGGATGCAAATGTTTCACTGCAGCCTAACTCTGTGGCAAACCCCCTTCACTCTAATCAGTAGGTTGAAACCAAGCTTGACTTAGGTCTTGAGGAGTCAGCCTAACCTGTACACACACTGCACTGCTACGTTAACAGCTATAATGCTACTGAAAACATTATACTCAGTGTCCCACACTCGCTCTCTTTCTCTCTGTCTCAACTGCACACTTATGTTACGCCCACAACCTACGTTGAGTTATTCCTGAAAGGAGTTTGCTACTTGTTTAACACATTCTTGTTTTTAAAAAACATTGTAAAAATACATTTTAAAAAGATTCTATGATGCTTATGATTGCCAGACTGCTGGCCTGCAACACGATGGTGGAAACTTTAATGTGTGTGTGTCAACTCACTGTCGGAGAGAAGAGAGAGTGAAAGCATAGTTGGTTCCTGTGTATTGAAACTGCAGAAAATTAGAATTGAAACGGTTTCAAATATTCAGAATTGATATGTATCAACACTACTGTACAGCAGAAACAACAGACCGAGACTACCTGGTGAACATAGTGGAGCATTTAGCAGCTAAAAAGCCAAACATTTCCGAAAGCATTGGTGAAGAAGACCGATAAAAAGTGAAAAGGTGGTTGAATATTGTTCTCAAATTCATCAGGTGGACACAAACACAACTCCAAATGGATGCTAATGTTGCTGTCTGCTAGGTGTGTAAATAAGCTGATTTTGAAACACGTTGTGATAACAACTTTATCAAAGTGTCACTGTGGCCAAAAAAGCAATATATGCATCAACATTGATGCATTGATTAATTAACGTTGCTAACAAAAGTTCTGACATTACACATACTGTATGCTGCACTCACAACATGATAGCAGAATGTGAAAAACAGAAAACCTTACTATTAACCCTATTTCTTTTTAGAAAGCATTATGGTGGTTGCCCCATGCTAGAATTTTGTTAACAAGTGAACCTATACAAATGATGTAAAGTATGTAAAGTTCCTATCAACTTTATCATATTGAGACTATTTTTACAGATATTGCGATTGCAATATGATTCACTAAAATTAGATGTCATTCAGATATAACTACTAGCCATGACGGTTCAGCATTGTGTTGGCTGTATTGGAATGATGTGCAGAAGCATGAAGACTATTACTCTTCTCAATTGACCAGTCGATCTACGTGGCACCAAAAGCTCGAGACCATGAGCTGTGGCAGTGACCAAAAGACCAAATCATTTTGCTTCAAAATGTGTCTGGGCTCACCCTGCGGGATAGCAGGAAGAGCTTGGAGATCCAAAAGAGGCTTGAAGTAGAACAGCAGCACCTTTCCATTAAAAGGCGAACAGTTGAGATAGTTTGGACATACAGTATGATTCAGATGCCTCCAGGAAGGCTTCCAAATTCGAGGCACATCCTACTGGGAGGAGACTCCAAGGCAGACTGAGAACACACTGAAGGCCTAGAAATAAGGTATTTCTAGACCTTCAGTGTGTTCTCAGTTGCTATGTAGAGGGACATCTGGATCCCTAACAGCTTGTTACCACTGTGACCAAGGGGAAGACAATGAACGGATGGATGGATCCTCATGATAATGGTTTTCCAGCTGTTTTACAACTGGTTTGTCTATGTTTGTTGGTGGGGGATAGCCTAGTTGTCAGAAATTTGCGATACTCAGAATCACAGTGAAGACACTAAACTAACCATTTTTCCCTCTCAACTGCTTAAATTATGGACTATGGACCAAATGACGTCAACACCTAAAGTAAAAGCAAAACAGGAACATAAAATCCAATTGTGTTCAATAAACCAAAAACATCTTTTTTAATGACTATATCCATTACCTTGCTACTGTAAAGGAGTAAGGATCCAAAGCACGCAAGCTGCATTCCACTGATGCCAAACTATCCCTGCTTCACACAGCACATCACATACGTATGTATGGGCAGACTGCTTACAGAACTGTCAGGGAGTGGATTAAAAAGGCAAATGAAAAAGGTTAAGAAAGAGAGAAAGACAGATGACACAGAAAGAATGCAGAGGAAGGATACCGATAATGAGGCAGAAAAGGAAGAATGAGCTGTGAAGAATCAGTGCTCTGGGCAGAAAACCGCAGAGGGAGAAAGAGAAGACACCGAGCAATTAAATGACAGGGCGGTGAGAGAAAGAAGGGAAAAATAAGACGGGGACAAAAACCTAGAGCAGTTAGTGTTCAAAACAATGAAAAAATTCCCAAAGAGAGAGAGACAGTCAGACAGAGAGAGAAACAAAATGTAAAAGCCAAATTTTTGTCCAGTTAAAGGTATAGTTGGTAATGTTGGAGAGCTAGCAAGATTTGAAAGTGGCACCTTGTCTAAGCTCCACCCCCTTCTCCCCCTGCCGTCAGTGCTCCGTCCAAAGCCCCGCCCCCACAAACTTGAACGCGCATCAGACAGTCCGTCAGCAGGGCATTGGAGAGCCGTTAGCATTGGGCTAATACAAGCTACAAAAGTAGCTAAGTTGGCTAACGTTACATATTTCATGAAAATAACAAATCCCCCCCGAAGCAAAACAACTAATTACCTGTCCAACAGAAAGACAGCAACCTCTGCATCACTTCTGGAAGTGCTACTTTAGCTACATTTTCTCTGCCACTGTTATCTCCTGCTAACTGTGCTAACTCTTCTTCTTCTGCTGTTTTATGGCTGTTGGCAAACAACTGTTAGGTGTGCATTACCGCCACCTTCTGACCTGGAGTGTGTATCTCCTGCTAACTCCATATGGAGTGTGCTGAATATATCCGGCAACGGTGACACGTGATGAGTGCGTGCAGGGAGGAGGGGGGACAGAGGGGGGTGCAGGCAGGACGAGACATGAAGGCATCTGATTGGTTCTTTCAACTCGGACCGAGAGGGAGGGATTGGTCAGAGTTTTTACAGGCCTGCAGCTGCCACAGAGGTCTGATTTATTTCGTTCCTTTTTCTGAACACATTATGTATGGACTACTCTCATGGTGGAAAGACCATTTCACCCAGTATAACAAAAAGTGTTTCTGAACAGGATTACCAACTATACCTTTAATCCAGCTACCAGCTCAAATGTACTGTAATACCAATGTGTTTATAACATTTTTTTGTGAATTATTTTTAAATTTCTAGCTGGGCAAATCAATACCATGAGTTTTCATGAAAAAAAGTACATTGCAAATATACTAAAAAGAACTGTTCTATCTGTAAATATATGAAGATATACCAACATCATACTCTGAACCAATTTTCACATGACACTTGTAACACACTTTAAAATAATGTCACTATAGCACACTTTTTAGAAATATATTACAGGAAACTTAAGCTTAAAGTGAACGTTGTGTGTAATTTCTAAAGCACATTTACTTGGACTTTTTACATTTTAAAATGTATGCTTGAAATGATAATTTTAACAACACACTGAAAGTGTAATTGTAAGTAACTGAGTTATAGTTAACTTTGAGTGTAATTTGTAAGTGCACTCACTCACTTAGGCTACTTTTAAAAATTACATTATCATTATTATTATTATTATTATTATTATTATTATAGTAATTTAGTGTACTTATTGGAAGTATACTTGTGTTCATGTCATTTGTAATACAGTATGTATGCTTTCTTGAAGTACAATAACAATGCACATCTCATGTTTCAGCAGCATCATTGCTACTCTGCATTTAAAAGTCGTAAACAAAAAACTTTTTCAAGTAAAATGCTAGATTTAGCTGTTTCTGCTCATCAAGCCAGTGCCATGAGATAGAATACATAAAATAGAAATATAGACATATAGTTATCTGCTGTATTCTGTATAAGAGCTGTCCTCTGTTTTGACCCTTTGATGCTGCTGGAGCTGCTCAGTGTTGTGCAGTGTTGAAGCCGCAGACAGAGTGACAGAGCAGCAGACTGAGTTGTGAATTCAGCAGTTATAAGTTCATTTCCACAGATCATATGAATACTGTATTGACTGTAGGTATGAGCACACATGCTTTATGTTAAGATTGTGAGGTAAAATGGATCATTTGTTCAGATAATGTTATTGCGATCGCAACACTAATTTCCGTAAGCACATTTATGGTAATTCCCATTCTGTGCTAGTATCGAGCTAACAGACTAAGCGCTAGCTAGCTACATCTGCTTTAAATTTTACCAGAGCTTGACTGGTATTTGCTTTGCATACTCATATTTCAGTTAACGTCTGTTAACTGTCATGCCTCCAGTGTCTTTCTGCACTTCATCTCTTAAAACTCACATTGCATTCATTGCTCATGGGCCCTTTTGTATTTTACCCAACAGACCACAGACACTGAAGCCAGCAGTGGAGCAGTGTGTGATACGTCGTGTATCCTGAGGAGGGATGGTGCAGAGCCTGAGCCTGACCCAGAGGAAGAAGGTCTTCAGTGGATTGGGGGCATTGCTTTATTTGGATTCTTGATTAGTTTGGAATGATGCTAACCATACTGCAAATGCACATCTGAAGTCCTACAGAGGATTTTCCTCAAAAGTCTCAAGACTTTGAGTCTCATGATCAACATAATAATGCCACTTCAGTGATTAATGGAAAGCAGGGCCGGTTTTTGCTATGGGCAATGTGGGCGACCGCCCAGGTTGCAATCTGTGAGGGCGCACGAGCGCCCTAAAAAAAAACAAAAAAAAACTTGCCAGTTTTCTAGACTACCGCTCATTTCCATGTCAGGTCAGTGGAGTGGCGCTGGGCGGCCTCATTGTCACGTCAGCTCGCTGCTGAGAGTCACACAGGTTGTGTGTGTGTCAGAATAGGCAAGGGGGAGGGGGGCGGGGGATAGACTGATCATCCCAGGCCACACAACACAAACTGCCTCCAACGGGCATCTACGTGAATTTGTTTACATCACGTGACATCGGTAATGATGTCGAGTCTTCGTCTTCATCATGGATCAAAGTAAAAGACCAAAGAAGCCATCAGGTGCCCAGTTCAGAAAGAGAAGAAAAGAAGAAGAGGAGAAACGGGCAAAAGATAAAGGTATACAGATTTCTATGAGTGCCGTGAGTGACAGTAGCCTATAGGCTATTTATTAGCCTCTTGCTAATATGTTGCTACTTAGCCACAGAAGACTGTATTTGGTTTGTAGTTTTGCTGAACTAGCAACTATTGAATTGAGGCATCATGTCATGCAACTAATTTCACCCATAGGCAACCTGGGCTACTTTGTGTTTGCAACACAACAAGTGCAAATTCACACAGAGTCCTGACTGGAATTTTTAATGCTATACGCTATATGCTAACTTAAATAACATAATATACATTGACATGGCATTTTGTAAGCTACAAGTGATATGGATTTTTGAATAATTTGTAGTGTGTTATGCTTAGTTAATAGGATGTTAACAAATGTTAATAAAATGTGCATTATGGTCATTTTAATTGGGTAACTGATGCATGTGTGATGTAAGTGTGACCTAACTTACATATTGTATCTTAATTGTAAATTCAGAGGCACTTCTGAAATATTTTTCATTAAAGGGATGGTTCGCCCAGGGCGTAAATCTAGCCAGGACCGCCCCTGATGGAAAGTAAATGTGGAAAGAGTGTCAGTGTGCGAAATACAGGGGGGTCCGGGGGGGCTCGACCCATGAGACCCCCTGAAAGCCTCAAATTTGAAGGGGGTCTCAAATTTTGACAAAAAAATAAAATATTATAATAAAATATAAAAAAATGTCACTAATGGTCATTAAAATGTGTTTAAGCCCACCATGTCCAGTATTCAGAATCCAAAACATTTATTCACAGATATGTTGTATTTGTTGCCAAGCCGGTCCTGCGCACGTATGCAAATTAGCCATGTGCGCCAAACAGAAGAAAGACTAACTTTGAGAAGTCATACTAAACATGGCTAGCAAGCGAGAGCTAAACCAGAGTGTATCACTCACACACTTTGGTCTCACATCCAAAAAGGCGGCACTCAGAGATGAAGAGGCACCGAAAGACGATGCTGGTGCAGCTAGCACAGTGGGCCCACTGGTACCAGAACAGAGGACCCTCTCCACCCCAGTGACTCCCCAGAAGAACAACGTCAAGTTGAGTGCTCCGAAGACGCAGCAGGTGCTGAGGTAACGTTAGCTGCTACTGCTGCTAGCACAGGTGACCTGCCGGCTGGTTGGACAACGAAGCAGGTGGGCGAATGGAAAGACGCAAGTTATGTAGGTCTTGTGGTTGGTTGTGGTCTTAGAGAGAGCACCCGCCGTGGTGCTGTTTGGCTTGTTGTAGGCTGGCTGGTTAGGCGAATGTGCTTTGTGTATGTGTTCAATGATGTATCTGTCTGATCGTATTTGCTGTAGATGGATGGTTAACTAATGTCACACGATTGGTCATACTGCAGGCTCTCATTTGCAAGTGCACTGATTGCGTGCCAGTCTCTGATAGGCTATACCTGGCATTTATTCAGTTGATTGCTCTTTTAAGTGCGCCAGATTGGTGCCAGTTATTGTCGTGTCTGCATTGTAGCTAATGCACAACTTTGCCTCTCCTTGTTATTAAACAATGTGCATCCAAACAACTTTAGCCAATACAACCTCCTATGTCAGTGTTGCTTTACGAATACTATAGCATATCGGATTATCAAAAATTGTTACGTGTGTGCGTGTGTGTTGTCATGTAGGCCATAGACTGATTGTCTTGGCTTGCATCCATGAAATATTGTAATGTTATAGGCCTACTGCATATTGAGAAAATTTAGATCGGTATTGCGCAAAAATCGGGAGATGGGGACCCCCCCGAATATTGACAGGTATTTTTCACACTGAGTGTGATGATGACTTTATGATTGCTTTTGTTACTTACTAAAGTATAATTAAAAGGTAATCAGTTAGTTTGATACTCGCAATACTTGATTAACTGTCCTTTCTTTTTCAGATAGTGAAACTGAAACCATGTAAAGTTGAATTAAAATGTTCTGTCTCTTCATTAGTGAAGTATATTTTCCTATAATATTTCTCTGTATTATGGTACAATGTTTAATTACTAAAATTGGTAAAAGCGTGATGTGTTTATGTATTCACAGACAGTGTACATCTTTGTAAGTATATTTGCAATGTACCATTGAAAATGTGAATATGTTTTTTTTTTAAAAATGTTCACCTGGGCAGTGCATTCAGCATTGGGGAATAGTCCCAAACGTAATTCCGACTGGTAATACATTTGCAACATTGTATAAGGGTATGTAAAGTACCAAGTAGTGCAATAAAGTAACAAAGTATATTGCTAATTAACTTCAACTTTTAATGTACTTATAACACAAATAAGGTAGGCTTTAAATAAACTAATAAAGCATGTATATTAGTACATACACAGAGATATACTTACAGTGTACAAAATATTCTTGAAGTGTTTTCACTTTAGCACACACTTCAAATTGTGCTTTTCTACTATTTAATTTAAACTAAAATATACTTTGTACAAAATAAGTTGTTCCAAAATAACAAACTTTAAGATAAATGATCATTTACATATTTGAAGTGTACTGATTATTAGTCAAAGTATGCTAAGATTTAATATACTGTATGATATAATATTTAATTGTTTTTTTCACGAGGGTGCTATAATGTTGCCTGTATTTGTAGCACATTTCCTCAAACAATCCGTTTGATTTCAGAACTCTTGAAATGCATCAAAATGGGATTAGTGCTGATTTAGAAAGTGACAAAAAAATGAACAAAGCAGACAGACCTTTCGACATCCATCCCTTAACTTCATGATGGAGGACACAAATCAATCCATCTCAACATCACAGCCAGATAATTTCTCCAGCTGATCCAAAGCCTGTGCTGGGAGAGGACAGAGGAGGACTCTAAAAGTAGAACTCTGTCCTCACAAGACCTCAGCTGGGAAATAATCTGCATGGACTCTGCCATGCAACCTTATTATACCAAGGCCCGCTTCTCTAACACAATGCACAGGGATCAAACACATCCCTGCGTCCCAGTGTTGGATGAGCAGTGGGATTCCATGACTTTATGAAGAACAAGGATGCAGGTGATGATGGTCTCCTATGTTTTCTTCAACCATAGCTGGAGGTGACATTACTCCTGTTTCACACCACACACACACACACACACACACACACACACACACACACACACACAGAGCTAATGCTCCGTTTTCCAGGTATTTAGCCATAAAAGTAATGTCACTACCCAATGTCAATGTAATCCATTTAATAGTTGGTGAGACATTTCACACGCAACCACTAATTTAAACCTGGTGGTGGTGCTGAAAGATAAAAGTCAGGTCATTTGCCAGTGCCTCAGTACCATTTTGTCCATTCTGCCTCTGTGTCTCTCTCAACAAACACATTCTCTCCGGTCCCTAAAGTACTTAGGAACTCTGCAGACTTGTTTAAGTCATTTGACTTGTACATCAAACTGTTCATCTAGTCCTCATTGCCCAATTATGCCCTTGACTGTTCGGACTGCCAGCCTCTTCCCAACCTTTAAGCCTTCCTCCATTGCCACCAGTAAATTTCCCTTTGTGTGTGTCTGTGTGTGTGTTTGTTTGTTTGAATTTGAGTTATTGCTTGAATTCACTAATCATGACAGTATCACAAAAGTCATTAGGATACATCTGGCTTTGTGATGTGGTGTAAAAAGACAGAGGAGTAAACTGAGGCTGATCTGAGGCACTACATTACAGAATGTAAACACATGGAATTGCTATTGTGGAGTAGTTTTATATCTTAAATCCTTTAGGATTTTAACTTTATTACTTTGTTAATGAGTAGTAATTTGTAAGATTTGATTAGTAGAATAATGACAATCCCTAAATTGATATTAAAGGTGACCTGTTCTGCTTTATTTTGGTTTCATTCACGCAAAATGTCAGTAAAAAGAACTCTGCACTGTAGAGCTTTAAGTCATGCTTCGCAACACAAAAATATAGCAGTGTCTGTAGTGATATTAAAATGACAACATATTAATGATATCTAACGTTGCTCATAAACAAGCTTTCTCAAATCACTTGTACCCAGTAGGTGATTTGTTAATTTTTAACAGGGGGGATGGCCCAATGGGAGCACCACCCTGCCCCGACACACCTATGTACACCTCCCAAAGGACACTGTGACGCCTTAACCATAACTCACATTTCTAAGTCTACAATTCCATTTTATCCAGTTATCTTCCTTCTCTCCCTACTACAATTGTCTTTTTATAACTGGATAAAGTAATGAGTAAATACACCTTTAAATTGCATGCAGTGGACTGAGTTTATTCAGGCAGGGTTTTCTCATGTTTCTCACAATACACTACAAGCAGGGTCATTTTAAGTTACATGACCCCTTGGAATTTTTTACCATCTAAATTCCTTGAAGGACACACATTGAACATTGTGCAAAATAGTAGAGCCCGACCGATTTATCGGTAGGCTGATTTTATCGGCCGATATTAGCCTATCACAGATACATCGGTATCAGTGTAATATTGTCCGATATGCACCGATATGAAAACATTATATTTAAAAACTATAATGCAGAAACAACATGTTTGGGGTAATTTAAAATTGGTGTAATGACATAGTTTGTCCAGCAGAGTGCGCTTCAACGGGGGATAAAACAGCTGGTGTCAGGCAACAGCTACCTCACTAATGGTTAAACTATAAACCAGCACAAAAATGACAAATACCAACATAACATAAGCCACCATGTTCTGAACAGGCACACTAAAAACACTTACAAAAAGTAACTTTTAGTTTTAGAACATTAATAGCAAAGTTACTATTGATATTAAACTGTCAGAAAAAACTCATCTCTGAAAAAACTTGAACATTACTGAAAATAAACATGAAATATTTGCACCCCTGATATAACCAGCAAAGGGAGTGGAGTCTATGAATAAAGAACAAGACTGTGTTCTCTGTGAAAACCATTTGAGAGAACCCCAGTTTCAGAAACCGAGCCTTTTGTCTGCCCGATTTTGTTGACTTGCTCAGATTTTGTTGATCTGGTCATTTTTCATTTTTATACAATCGGGGGTCTGCACAAGGTGTTTTATTTTGAAAATTGACCAGATGCTCTATGCCGTTTCTGTGTCTCTGACTTCCTGCCGGCGTGATCTGCTCTTTGCAGCTTGTTGCGGCTTCCGTCAAAATAGACCAGGCAGCCGGAACGCAGAGCAGCCGTGCACGGCTTGACTCTACTGTGCGCCGAAGCTGATCTTGTGATTTATAACACACTTTCTGCTACTAGGGGAGAGTGATGGCAGGTTAACAAGGGGGATGCTTTTTGGTAATTATGCTAACAAGGAGGACGGCATCCCCCCTCAAATCGCCTACTGCTTGTAGGTGCCTCTAAAGAACAAATCAGTTTGTACAAATGGTCCACTCTCTTGAAACCCAAAATGTCATGCTCATCCATCTGGTAGATGTTGAGATATTTTACTAAATAATAGGGATGTAACGATATACTGAATTTTGTGATTGTGTGATTAATAAATGGCATAATACCATCGTGGGACTGAGACGATATCTACCAACCTATCACATGGTTATTTTGCATGTAGGTTCATGGATCTAATGAGAGAAATCAGTAGCCCCATTCACACTGCCGTTTGCATGCGGGGATCCTGCTCCATATTCTGCGCATCCTCCTCTGTGTGAAAGTCTCAGATGCGGCAAGGGGTGAAATTTTGCTGCACCTCTGATGCGCCTCCGGAGGTAGTATCAGAGGCACAGCATTGGCGAACCAAACCAGTGTGAATGGATAAGCTGGCGGTGCGGTGCAGGATGTGTCGATCTGACAGTCTGATAACTAAACAGATCCTTCACTCAACAAAATAAAGAGAAATGTCCCACAAAGCAACGTCACAGGACCAAACAACAGTAATGTAGTAACTGGTAGAGTCTTTGGCAACTTTTATGACGAAAGAAATACTGCAGTTATACGTGGAGAAGTGTCTGTCAGCCTGTCTGTCCGACCGACTCTTTGTCACATTTCTGCCAGAAAAACAGCGTCAGTCCCCGGCAAAAAACTTTAACTCACCAAGTGTTTGTCGTGAAGGTCAGCCCTCCCGACCGAGACTTCAGCTAACTTTCCCCCATAAATAGCCTCCCTCCCCGCGAGTGAGAGAGTCAGACAGCGTCCTGTTTACTGATGCAATTGTGTAATTATGTAATTTAGAACGAAAAACGTAACTTTGTCACTTTCCAGGATGTATGATGGATCAAGATCTCAATCACAACACATTATAACAGCGTCCATATGATTATAAACAGTCAGCAGGTACATGTTTAAATTAACAGGAGGACACCGGGGGAAACACGTTGAAAAAAACACACCGATGTCATCATCATGACACGTACCGTCACGCCTCTTTTGGAGCCGAAGCGCCGGCTTTCTGTGTGAATTACACGCTGGTTCGTCTTTACGCCGGAGCTGCTTGGTTCTGTGTGAACAACCAACGGCGGAGAATTGGCGAACCGCTGCTGCGCGATAATGTGGCGGCTCTTTGCGAAAAGGGCTAGTATGAATGCATTCTACTATCTTTGTCATTGCATTGTTCTGTTTGAACAACAGAGGGTGCAATCATACTGCTCAAAAAGACAGACTCCCATTATCATGGGTCCAACCTGAGTTCTCATAAGACCCACCCAACTACGCCTCTGATTGGTTGGCTATGTTGGTTGCATTCTCTATGCTTGACTCAAACTCTACTCACACAGTAGCTCTGGTAATTTCTGTTTTCGGTGATGTCTGAGCTGAAGTAACACTCCACACCGACCCCTTCAGCCTCTCTCCTGGTCTGGCTGATTGTTTTTTACAAACCAACGTCAACCCATAAACATCTACAGACAACCACTGAAAATACAGTTAAGAAATAATAATGTGTCAGTTGCGCTGAAAGGGATTTTAGTGGCCCTGGTCATCTGCTGGACAACAAGAGGGAGGGAGATCGGTGGTGAAAAATAAAGCCAATATGGAAGTACCAAAAACTGAATTTCCTGGAATGGCCACTATAGCCTGGTACAAAAAACTGTTTTTGTCACTAGCTATTTTCCCCGTACAAGAGCCACTCTGAACGACAGCTAGACTTGGAAAACATCATGATTTGTGTTCATTCCGTTGTCTTTAACTCGATATGAAACAGTGGCAATTTAACACTGATGCCTCTGTAAGACCTACATAAGCAAACAAGACCATCAGTAAGAAAATATTTCTATATGTTTATTCTTAATGAAAGCAACCGAGTTGAATTTCCCACCATGTCATAATATCAGAAGAAGGGATGTACAATAAATTCCTGGCACGCTAACAGGAAATCTTAAGTATTATTTATTATTCTGATTATGAAATTATTGCCCATAATTCCCCAGATTCTGTAAGTGGTGCTATGTCACTTAGAGGTTGGTTTGTATAACAAACAGCCAGCAATGGCTGTACTAAAACAGGGGATTGTGATCTGTTGTCTCCCCTGTAAACACTCCAACTTCTTTGTCTGTCGCAGTCCCTCCTGAATAACCTGCTGCTGCTCTTCTTGGGTTACATTCCTCCTCCAGAGCATCTCTTAACTGCCTGAGTGTCTCTGGGCTAGAGACAGCAGACAGGCTGGGTGTCTGAAAGGCGGGCTGCTCGTGGAGGGGCAATCAGCATGTCTGCTGTCTCTAGCCCAGAGACACTCAGGATGCATGGTGGAAAAACCCACCTTGCAGAAACCAAGTAACATTTCCTGCCCAAGTTCGGTGCGTGTTTCAGTCCACCATGCATGCACCCGACCTCTCCACTCTGCCTTGCCCAGAGACACAGTTGAGAGCTCAATTGGCTAGCCAAAGAGGATGGTGTGTTTTCTAGGGAAAGTACAGCTGGCGATAAAGTTGAAATCCTAGATGCTGAAATCTCTGCCAGAAATGCTTTAACGTTATTGTGATTAGTTGTTTCACTGTAGGCTACTGATGAGGCAACATCCAATCGCCATAGAGCGCACAGCAGAGTGTCCCTCCCCCATCCCTCCGGCTCATCCATTCAAGCATCAACTATTTGCTTAGTAGTATAACTGTTCCCTACCATTTTAAAAATAGAGACTTTCTGTTCTATAAAAGTCCCTATTTTTGTATTGAGAATTTAATACAATTGACAGGTTTCATTTGACAGATTATGTCAAAGTATTTATTTCAAAAGAGTAAAATGCTCTATAAAGCTGAAGTATGTTTGAGACGTCAATGTGCGTTACCAGAAAAAATAAATAGAGTCAGAACTGTCCTTTGTTGATGGTGAGATCTTTGGAATATGAAATGATTCATCTTTACTCACTACATCTTAACATCTTTTTTACCCCCCTACACGTTTCGAACTTATAATACAAAAATGTAAACACAAAATTATCAGTTTTTATCAGTTATTGCTTACAAGAGGCATGTTATTATCACTATCGGTTGAAAGAACTCCATATCATGCATCCCCAATTATGAGTGAATGTTGCTTTAGCTTTCCCAACAAAATTACTTTTGCCTAGCAACTAAATCTTTTAGCTGTAGGCTTACATTCTTATGAACGGTACTAAAACAAAGTTTAACATGTTTTTTTTATTGCTCCCTAAAAGGTGGTAATGAAACACTGACAAATTTATATAATTTAGTTCATAAATAAACTTTATTGTCTAAAATGACATCAGTGCACTGAAACGGGAAACTTAACTGGAAATTTAAGAAATCTAAATTACCCCAAGCATCTTTTTCTTATCATAATCTCTAAAAAATAAAACTTTTCATATCGGTGCATATTGGACAACATATAGGACTGATATATATATATATGATAGGCCAATATCAGCCAACTGATATATTGGTGAAGCATTTACACTGTAAGTTAATTATAATACAATGCAGATGATCAGTGGACCGTAGTGAGTATTTTGAAATATCAGTGACAATCATACTGGACTGTGCACAGTGGCTTAAGTATAAAGACACTGAAAGTCAATGGGGATTGTCTCATGCTCCTGTCAACAGTTCTATCTAGGCATTTTTTTAAAGCCTCCAGTGTGTTTTGGTATTTTTTATGATCTTTCCTGACAAGTATAATAATATGTCATCCTCCAAGCTTGGCTTCTGGTGTCTTAAGAGTGGCGTGGCTTGTTTGAGAACAGCCGTTAGCCAGTGGAGCAGACAGAAGGATCAGCATTGAAGTTTTCTAGTGGCAGTAAATGTACAGTACAGGTTACAGTTTGACCATGACTAAACTCTTTAACACACACACTCTTTAACACTATAAGGATGGACAAGCAGCATGAATATTAGCAGCAGTAGAAGCAGAACTTCAAACAAAAGTTCTTCTTGTGTATTAAGGAGCTGCAGAGTTTACTTATGGTCAAACTGTGAACTGTACTGTACATTTACTGCCACTAGACAACTTCTCTGCTAAACTTTCTCCTCTGAGCCTGAACACCATCACTGTAGCTATCTCTCCTTCTCTTTCTCGACCACTCACACACTACACACTGCCTTGTTTCTTAAAGGAGCCACGCTGCTTTAATAATCCCTATTAGAGGATGACATATGGCTCCCAGATTCTACTATAGTCATACGTCATTATTCCATGTTGGCAACAGCTTCAATTTAGTGACTTTAAGCACAAAATTAAGTTCATTAACAGTGTGGCTCATCAACATTGCCCGGAAAGTATAACATATCCTTAAAATACCAAAATACAAAAGGAGGGGGCTTTAAGAAAATGTTTAGATTAGTCGACTTGTCAACAATCTTAGTTTACAATGTAAAGTTATTCTCCTTTTGTGATGGATGTGATTAAACAGCCATGTAGAGACAACACATACAAATACACACACACACACACACACACACACACACACACACACACACACACACTCACCCCCAGCTTGCGGCTGCGCATGCGTACATAGCCCTGCTTGACGATGTCATTGAAGTTGGAGGCCATCTTTGAAGGGGTGGACACCTGCTGACCGTCCCGGTGGAGACCATCCAGATGCTTCTGTCCGCCCTCAACCAGTCTCCACTGCTTTCCGTCCTTACCTTTCCAAAGCTCCCAGTCTCCTGCCAGTCTCTTGTAAGACTGTGTGTTTTTTCTCCCTATAGGCCTTCTGTTACTATCTATCCTTAACTCTGTCCTCTTTCTTGGAGCTCCTCACATCTCCCATCTCCTTTCTCTCCTCCTTCTGTTGCCCGTTGTTCTCCTCTGTTGACTTAGTTTCTCTCCTCCTTTGCCTCTTTTCTTGTATTTTTCCTTTACTTTGTCCTTTTATTCACTCTTCATCAGATGGGTCTTCCCTCATCTCCCTCCTTGGTATCTCTAAGAAAATGGATAGACAGAGAAATAGAGATAAGCAGAAATATACATACATACACACACACACACACATATATATATATGTATCTGTGTATATATGTGTTTGTGTGTGTGTGTGTACACACACACACACACACACACACACACACACACACACACACACACACACACACACATATATTATTCATTGAAGAGTGAGGATCACAAAATCATCCTCCATTATTCAGGCTGATGGCTCACACTGCTATTGAGGTCAAATATGCAAGACGGCTGTCTGTGACATGTCATAGTACTGTAATGTACAGTATACTTTAGGCCTTTCGTTATTTGAGTTTGTGTTTATTTGACCACACGTGAACTATAAGTGTGCGTACAGTGTACATGTGTAGTGCTGTGACATTAAGCTGTAGTGCTCTACAAAGGATATCACAAGAGGCAGCACCTATTTGGAGGAACTGTACCTGGGAAATAAAAAGGTGTCAGGTTGAATCTGTTCTCTAATCAGAGCCTTACCCATCACACAACACTGTTCATTCACTCATTCCATCTAATTAGTTTTCCAAATGAACACTCTGATGTCCTTATCCTTTCCTTTTAGCTTTTGTTATGTCACATTGCCATTGGAGATACAAGGTAACAGCATTAACACCTTTATGTAAACATGAATCCAGTGTCCTTAGTTTTCCTCATATATTTTTATTTTTTTAAGTGTGCACTCGTCCTTTTTTCTCAGTCAAATGATTATGTTTAAAGTGAAGTGTTACTCAGAAACTCACCACAGCTTTTTGCAGCCTTTTAACTTGGATAAACTCATGTTACTCTTGGATCCCCATCTCTGAACTGCTGTGAACATCAGGGGGCCAGATGTGAAAACAATATGTACACACAAAAACCATGTCAACATACAAACACCTTTTTCTAATTCATGAACTGGTATTTATAAAGGAAGAATGTGTGGTGAGAATGTGTGTGTGCATGAATACTAGACTATGCACAGGAGGATGTCTGTGCAATCACCTTTTGATAAACCAAGGACCTTTGTTGGAAATGATATTATCCTTTTTTTCCCCACTCCCCATTTACAACATGGGAGACTTTAGTTGTGAACTTTTGTAGTGGACAATGTATGCATCTTAATGATTTTCAGTTTCAAATACAGACACCTCCATTACTCGGACTTTACAGATATTTTTGTCTCTGTGGCGCTCTCTCAGTGTCTGATTATTATTGTTACAGAAACATAGCATTATGTGTGGCAACCAAGTGAGGTCGAGATTAAGGTCTGTCTATCTTCAATTAGCTAACGAGCCTTTTAAAATGTGTCAGTTTACTTTTTTTTTTACTTGCACTTTGTTTGGGGAAGTTCATGAGGGGTTCATGGGAGGGGTTGAGATCTTGGTGCTTTTCTTTTATTTCTAATTCTTGTTTTTGCCCAGTCATGCTATCCTAATATACAGCCAAGAAAACAAGTGACACTAAAATGGTTAGATGACCCTATACACGTAATTGAAGTTACTGTAAAGACTCGTGTTTAATAGGATTAATAAAAAGGGGCCCGAGCAAGTTCATTCAGCCTTCTTTACTTCTCAAGCACGGGGGGTCATGATATTAATTCATAAATCAGTCCCTTCTCAGCTGATAAATAAATAAATAGATCCATCAGGGAGTCACATTATACTTAATGGTACCATAGTGTCTTTACAGATTAATTTAATATGCATATATAGCGATTATCCCACTTAATACCAAAACCTCTTTCTTTCCTTATCATCCTACTCTGGTCAATATGTAATTGGAGGTGATTTCAGTTGTGTGCCAGAACCATTACAATATCGCTCTACTGGAAGGGACGCTTCCCAACAACAAACAAGACAGACTATCATGCAAGTCATGGTTGATT
This sequence comes from Pagrus pagrus, assembly GCF_965226575.1. Classification (NCBI taxonomy): domain Eukaryota; kingdom Metazoa; phylum Chordata; class Actinopteri; order Spariformes; family Sparidae; genus Pagrus; species Pagrus pagrus. The sequence goes on along the minus strand of NC_140185.1, from coordinate 1,954,808 downwards.
TAAATTTAACTGATATTTGGCAATATCCTAATCCCAATAAAAAAAGAGTATTCGTGCTTTTCAAATACATTCCAAACGTACTCCAGAATTGATTACTTTTTAAAGGTTTACTATCAAAAGTTGAGAAATGCTGGTATGATAGTATATTGTTATCTGACCATGCTCCAATTTTGCTAACAATCCAAGTACGGCTCCAGTACTGGATGGGAGAATAGATGAATATTTCTCTCTAAACACAAACCGAACCAGTGCCTCAACAAAATGAGAGGCATTCAAGGCATACAGTTGTGCTCATACGTTTACATACCCGGCAGAATTTGTGATTTTTTGGCCATTTTTCAGAGAATATGAATGATAATACAAAAACTTTTCTTTCACTCATGGTTAGTGGTTGGGTGAAGCCATTTATTATAAAACAATTGTGTTTGCCCTGGAGGTTTTGGCCTGATAACATATGCACAAGTTGACACACACAGGTTTAAATGGCTACTAAAGGTAACCATCCTCACCTGTGATTGGTGTGCTTGTAATCAGTGTGTGTGTATAAAAAGTCAGTGAGTTTCTGGGCTTCTGACAGACCCCTGCATGTTTCATCCAGTTGCTGGATTCCGAGCCATTGGGAAAGCAAAATAATTATCAAATGATCTGAGGGAGAAGGTAGTTGAACTTTATAAAACAGGAAAAGGATATAAAAAGATATCCAAGGAATTGAGAATGCCAATCAGCAGTGTTCAAACTCTAATTGAGAAGTGGAAAATGAGGGCTTCTGTTGAAACCAAGCCCTGGTCAGGTAGACCAACAAAAATTTCAGCCACAACTGCCAGGAAAATTGTTTGGGATGCAAAGAAAAACCCACAAATAACTTCAGCTAACATACAGGACTCTGAAAAAAAGTGGTGTGGCTGTTTCAAGATGCACAATAAGGAGGCACTTGAAGAAAAATGGGCTGCATGGTCGAGTCGCCAGAAGAAAGCCATTACTGTGCCAGTGCCACAAAGCAGCCTGCTTACAATACGCCAAACAGCACAGAGACAAGCCTCAAGACTTCTGGAACAAGTGATGGAGTGATGAGACCAAAATTGAACTTTTTGGCCACAACCATAAACGCTACATTTGGAGAGGAGTCAACAAGGCCTACGAAAAGTACACCATTCCTACTGTGAAACACGGAGGTGGATCGCTGATGTTTTGGGGATGTGTGAGCTACAAAGGCACAGGGAACTTGGTCAAAATTGATGGCAAGATGAATGCAGCATGTTTTCAGAAAATACTGGAGGAAAATGTGCACTCATCAGCCCAGAAGCTGCACATGAGATGTACTTGGATGTTCCAACATGACAATGATCCAAAACACAAGGCCAAGTTGACCGGTCATTGGCTACAGCAGAAAAAAGTGAAGGTTCTGGAGTGGCCATCTCAGTCTCCTGATATGAATATCATTGAGCCACTTTGGGGAGATCTCAAACGTGCAGTTCATGCAAGACAGCCCAAGAATTTACAGGAACTGGAGGCTTTTTGCCAAGAAGAATGGGCAGCTTTACCATCTGAGAAAACAAAGTGCCTTATCCAAAGCTACCACAAAAGACTTCAAGCTGTCATTGATGTTAAAGGGGGCAATATACGGTATTAAGAACTAGGTTATGTAAACTTTTGATCAGGGTCATTTGGGTAGTTTCTGTTGCCATTATGATTTAAAAAGAGCAAACACAATTGTTTGATCATAAATGGCTTCACCCAACCACTAGCCGTGAGTGAAAGAAAACTTTTTGTATTATCGTTCATGTTCTCTGAAAAATGGCCAGAAACTTATGAGCACAACTGTATATAAGGGGTGAGATAATCAGCTATCAGCTGAAAAAAAGAGTAAGAGAATTCGAACAACAACTACATCACAGTGATATCCCAGAAAAACATCACAAGCTTCTCTTATTGAAATCCCAATACAATGAGATGACTACTAATAAAATAGCCTCTAATCTGATGTGGTTAAAACAATCATACTGTACAATGACCAGGGCGAAAAATCCGGAAAACTGCTAGCATGGAGAATAAAAAAGATGCAGACAAATAGAGCTGGGGCAGCTGTAGCTCAGTGGGTAGAGCAGGTGACTAGCTGGTGACTAGTTCGAACCCCGGCTCCCCTGGGCGGAACCGAGCCACATGCCCATGAAGTATCCTTGAGCAAGATACTGAACCCCGAAATTGCTCCTGACGTGCAGTTGGCACCTTGTGTGGCAGCCTCTGCCGTCAGAAAGGGCCCTGTGATGAGTTGGCGACTCGTCCAGGGATATACCCTGGCCTTCGCCCATATAAAAAAACTGGGATTGGCTCCAGTAACCCCCGAAAGGGGGGGATAAAGCGGCAACATCCCCGCGACCCTCACGGAAAAAGCAGTTAAGAAAATGAGATGAGACAAATAGAGCTATTGACTCCATTAAATTAGAAGATGGGAAAAATATGGTTGATCCAGTTGTATTAAAAACAGCTTTCGCAAAATATTATGAAGATCTATATAAATCTGAATATTTAGAAAACTCAGGAAAACAAAATAAGTTTTTGGAACAACTCCAATTCCAACTTTAACTGAAGAGGCAAAAATAATAGCGAAGAGATCAAAATTTAAGTGTTGAACTAGCAGACGCATTAAAGAAAATGAATAGTGGAAAGGCACCGGGGCCTTATGGCCTGCCCATAGAACTTTATGAGAAGCTTTCAGGGAAATTGCTGCCACACCTTCTCAAAATGTTCACCATATCCTATGGAAAAGCAATTTCAGCTCCATCATTAAGATCTGCGGCAATGTCTCTGCTGTTAAAGCAGGGCAAATAGCCCTCAGAAAGAGAATCCTATCATCCAATATCTTTATTGTGTATGGCACTAGCTAGGTGAATAGAAACATATATTCCCCACCTGACTGTTAAAAGATCAAAATGGATTTGTACAGGGGAGACAAGCCTTTCATAATATACGCAGGTTGTTAAATACTTTATATGCTAAATACAACATTAGAGACCATGCAATCCTGTCGTTAGATGCCTAAAAGACTTCTGACAGGATTGAGTGGAGATATCTTTTTGATGCTCTCAAAAGATTTGGATTCGGGAAAAGCTATTTCAAATGGATCTAATTATTATATACTGAGCTGGTAGCACAAATTACAACAAACAGTCAAACTTCAAAGCCTTTTAATCTTTAAAGATCCACACGCCAAATATGCCCAACGTCCCCTTTATTATTTTTGTTAGCCATCTAACCCCTTGGCTATCCATCAATCGTCTGAAATCACAGGTATAACAATAGGTAAGAGATAACATCTTCTATCTCTTTTTGCGGATGATATTGTTTTGTTTTTTGTGCAATCTGGGAACCTCAATCAGGGTGCTTGGTCATCTTCTGACAACATTTGGAGAGTAAAAGTCCGTTACTATTGCCAAATATAGAAGAGAGAGAACATCCCCCAGTTTACACACAGTTTGCTAGTACCCCAACAGGATTAACGTATTTAGGAATCAAAATAACATTGGACATTGAAAACATTGTAGCGATTAATTATGACCCACCTTTGAGAGAAGTAGGGGAATCTTTAGAGGGATGGAGCTCAATGCCTATTTCTAAGATAGGACGCATCAATATTAATCATTTTTTATACCTTTTTCAGACTATTTCACTCCCTCCACCAGCATCCCTTTTCTGTACATTAAGGAAAATCCTCTACCTTTCTTAATGAAATGCATTTGGGGAAATGATAGTTTCAAACCAGGGAGGTGTGATGCAGGATTCAAGCACTGGATGGATAAAGGACTAAGTAAAATTATAGACCTGTATAGTGAAGGCACTTAAATGTAATTCCAGCAGTTGATAGATAAATATGACCTTCCAAGAAAGCACTTTTTTAAGTATTTACAAATTAGGAGCTTAATTTATTCCCAAATTAAAACCATTCTGGTACCCTCACTGTCCACCATTGAACAACTCACAGTAAAACATTTACATGATAGAGGCCAGTTGTCCATGTCTTATAATATATTATTATCATCAGGTTCTAAAGAAATTCCCATTCATTTCTATCTGCTTGGAAGAATGATCTTCAGTTAGCCATCTCTGTAGAGGACTGGAAGAAGATGTGTCCTCCTGCCCAAACCGAAACCATAAAAACTTGGTGCAAACTGTTACAGTATAAATGGCTGCTCAGGACTTCTATTACACCAGTGAAATTACACCATTTTAATCCCAGTATTCCTGACAATTGCATTAGATTAAATGAAGAAATAGGAACTCTGTTTCATCGCATGTGGAGCTGTCAAAAAGGTTCTCAAGCTGGTTTCTAAACTAACATTAAGTGTTATTCCTGTTGAAGCTAAAATATGTATATACCCTGAACATTTTCTAGCAAGTACAAAGAAACAGATATTTATTAATTTCTGCTTGTTACAGGCAAAACATGTAATTGCACTGAAATGGAAAGATACTACAGGACCTAACACTAGTCAATGGATTAAGGAGATGTCTTGCAGCCTGGCAGTGGAAAAACTCACTTCCATATTAAGATGTAATGCTGAGGATTTTTTATAAAATGTAGACGCCTTATGAATGACTTGAGGATGTAATATATAATATATATATCTTTTTGGTTTAATGTATATACATATGTGTTTATGTGTATATGTATGTATGTATGTATGTATGTATGTGTGTATATAATTGTATTCATTATTTTGACCAAGAATGTTGTATAATTGGGGATGGGAGGAATGGCTTTATATGGATGTCTGTACTGTACATTCCATGGAAAAAAGGCAATAAATATATTGTTGAAAAATGCAGACAGCAGTTTGTATATATTTTTATATGACTAGCTTTTAATAGTTAGTGCAAATATTTTTTCCCTACTCTGAAGTAACTTGTTGAAACCTTGCACTGAACTAACAACTTAAATACATTTGTACTTTATTTCCTGCCAGACACCTGGCAGCACTTCTGTTTGCATTTTTATTGTTAAATATGACGGAAATATGAGCAGAAGTATACATCTGCATGCACATTAGTTTTTAACAGTGCAAGTCTTTTTTCCTTATAAATAATTTATTTAAGCCTAGGCCTGCTGTGGTAGTCAGTAGTCAGTGGTGCATGGTGGTCGGTTAACAGACCCCACGCTTACAAATTTACAAACTATGATTACATTACAAAGCAACAGGGCCAGCAGCAGAGTCGCAGCACCGAATAACAGGGTCACAATTCACCTTTAGCGTTAGGTGAGCTGACTGACAAGACGATGCCGGAGGATTTGTTGTCAAAGTGAAAAGCAAAATTGCCTATTTAACAATATGTCTGATTTAATCTCAGTTATGATAGAGAACCTCTTCATCAAACAGCTCCTTCTTGGTCATTACTCCCACAGACTGAATAAAACTACTCCCTGACATATTTAAAAGGGATCCGCTGTCAACAAATGCTGAAAGTGACCGCTGTTTTGCTCTTTAGATGTCATTTTAATGACAGACAGCAGTGCTAACTGAACACATGCATTTCCTGTGACTTGTCTCCTTCAAATTAAAAATCAACTTTTTAAAAAATAGACTAGTGTTTCTATTTGAATTGCAATTAAGGGTGCTGTTTAAATTTGTGTGAAAAAAATAATTTTGCGGGCCAGATTATATTATATTTTTGACATCAGTTCGTGAGCTGGATGGAGGGGGAAGAGGGGGCCAGAAGTGGCCCAGGGGAAAAAAGTTTAGAGTTTAGCGACAGGGGAACCTGTGACAGCTGCCTCTAATGTTGTAGGCTTTTCTGTTATGTTCCAAATTCATTCTTTGCACTAAAGTTCTACTAATGATCTTCTTTAACTTTATTTTGTTATTTGAAAGTATTGTATATGTGTTAAGTATGTGTTGCTGCAAAGGGAGAAGTAAAGAAGTGAAAAGTATATAAACCTCTCACTCCTTATTAATACTTATATTAGTATTACTAATCAACATGAAATAAAATACTACTATACTATTCATAATATGTGGGTAGGAAAATATCGTCATATACAATTTTGGACATTGCCTTAGCCTACATTTCACCTTTGCAAGTTGCATTCTGGAGCATCATTGGCTTTGAAACTCGTTTGATGTCAGTCAGTCCTTCTCCTCAATAAGTGATTTATCATACTCGCTGAGATGGATGCGGTTTTCTGGGAGGAAGTTCACTTAAGTCTCGGTCAGGAGGGTTTCACCATCGTGTGGACTTTTCCTCAGCAAATTTGGTGATCTTTTAACGTAGAAGTTGCCAGGGACAGTAACTACAACAACACAATAATGGAATGCAACAAAGACATGGTGAGTTAAAGTTTTTTGCTCTAAATTGCATCACATAATCAACGCCAGTCAACAATGGGAGCTGCCTGGCCTGGCTGCCGGGGACAGACGCTGTTTTTTATGGACGGAAATTTGACGGAGGCTTTTCCACGTATAAATTCTGGATTTTTTTCCTCATAAGTTGCCAAAGACACTGCCAGTTACCACGCTACTGTTGTCTAGTCTTTTAACGTTGCTTTATGGGTTGAAGGGTGGAACATTTACATTTTATTTGATGAGAGAAGGATCTGCATAGTTGTCAGACTGTTAACATCATCAGAATATCCCACCCCTCCCTTACTACCTCCATTGGCCGATCAGGGCCTGAACCAAACTGTCCCCCCATTCCACCTCTGAAACACCGACTGCCAGGTGGAATATCGGTGCAAGATTCCCACCTTGAAAAGGCACTGTAGTGTGTTGACTCACTTGAAACTGATATACAAATGTGTTGAAATGACTTATATGCCTATGCATGCAGATGCACATGCACAACCTAATGCACACACTGTGTGGGAGTGTGTGTTTGCAGTCAGGCTAGGAGCAGTGTGGCAGTAATTTTCGATAGGGATCAGTGGTAAATCTCCCTGACAACAGTGGGACAGAGACATAAAACTTTAATAAGTGGGTCATTAATACACACACACACACACACACACACACACACACACACACACACACACACACACACACACACACACACACATAAGGCTGGCAAAAGAGGAGACAGAAAGAGGCTTATCATTATGGCAATGTTGTTTTAGCTAAGTGGCTCAGGAACAAATGAGTATTAACCATTAAACAAACTCGTCATACTAAATGGAAGAGCACACAGTCATGCAAATATGTGAACAGATGTCAACTAGAAAATACACATGTACATGTGATGGTGTAAATACAATAATAACCTTTGTCATGGCAGAGTACCTCTCAGGTTAACATGACGGCCTGTGTTCAACTGAACAACCTTAAATAAATATTTTGCTCAGAATGCAAGTTCAACGTATAATATTCATTAATTATAACATGAATAAGTCAGTAACACAATTAATAGTGGATAGTAGTATGCTGGCCATGAATATCTCAGCACATTACTAAGAAACTACAAGCCTCTGGTAGAGCCCTTGCTCTTCATTTTCGCTGAGTACCACTAAGTACAAGGGACGAGGCTTTCAGGAAACTATCAAATTGTGATTTATATATTTATATATATGTGTATATATATATATATATATATATATACACCAATCAGCCACAACATTAAAACCACTGACAGGTGACGTGAATAACATTGATCATCTCATCACAATGCGATGTTCTGCTGGGAAACCTTGGGTGCTGTCATTCATGTGAATACCACTTGACACGCACCACCCATCCAAACACTGTTGTGGACCAAGTACACCCCCTCATCACAACAACACTACCTGATGGCAGTGGCCCCCCAGCAGGACAATGAGCCCTGACACACCGCAAACACTGCTCAGGAACAGCTTGAGGAACACAATAGACCTTTTTCACGGCAGCCATTTTGACATGAGATAGTAGGACAAATACAGGTGTTACCAATGATACTAAAGTTTCCATTCCATTCAGGCCAAACAGAGTCAGGGTGCTTCTATTGCGCATGTTGGCTCATTAGAAAAGCTCTGCTACACTAAATGGAACAGAACCTTAATTAGTATCATTGGTGACACTTGTATTTGTCCTACTATCTCTAGTCAAAAAAGCTGCCGTGAAAAAGGTCTATAAAGGGCCCAAGGTGTTGACCGGGCCTCCAAATTCCCCAGATCCCAATCTGATCGAGCATCTGTAAGACGTGCTGGATCAGGTCTGATCCATGGAGGCCCCAACCCCAACATACAGGACCCAGAGGATCCACTATAAAACGCCCTGGTGCCAGACACCACAGGACACCCTCAGAGGTCTTAAGTCCATGTCTTGACAGGTCAGAGCTGTTTGGCTGCACAAGGGGAACCTTCACAATATTAGGCAGGTGGTCATAATGTTATGTCTGATTGGTGTATATACCAATATTGCAATTGTGATCAAATGCTGCTCTAATCAATTTATGCCTGTTAACAGTAGATCAAATGATATGTGATATGTGGCCACAGAGATCACCCTTTAATGTCTTTCAGCTCTGTGTTTCGGTCTTACAGTCTCAGCTGTTTTGGTTCACTCTTGCTGCTTGAATCCACTTTGCCTCCAGCAGCAGCAACAGTTGACTTCAAGAAAAAGCTCAATGTGTAATCAAATCAGGGTTCCTTTCAAGTGAACTAAACAAGTTAACAGACAAACCCACGGAACGCGACCTGCACAGCACCCAACAGCAGGGTTGGTAACCAAAATTAGTCATTTGAAGGAGCTACTGGTCGCTGCATCTGTATGTGCCACTGTTGCTATCTATGTGATCTGGCACTTGTTCAAATCAGGATTTTGGACAATCAGGACAATCAGTCCCTAATGCTTGTCATGTGCTAATGACAACTGTAATATAATTGTGGAAAAGCCTAAAGCTGCTAGGTTGTTTTACAGCATTTCACCCATCCTTCAGGAGCAGTGGCAGCACTCATTGACAGGAGAATTAAACATAATTTACAGATTTTGATGCTGGGGGAAACCAGAGACCCCAAAAGAAACCAACGCAAGCACGAAGAGAACATGAAGCTCAACAGAGAGGCCCTGCCCCAGCTGGGAGTCGAACTAAATACCCTCTTGTTGTGAGGTGCTAACCACTGAGCCACCGTGCTGCCTTAATGCAGCTTTCTACCCAGAAATGAAAAACGGCGGAGCATGAGAGATCTGACATTGATGACATGGCTAATTCATTTTTTTCATTTTAGTGTCTCTGGAGATTATGAGCTTATGTAACTCAACCAGTGCATTTAATATTATATTTTAAGTATTTCTGTTTCAGGTCATCTCTCCCATACACAACTCAGTGATCCACTGACTATCCTATCATAACTCACTTGATGATATGCTATTAAATCCACTGAAATGAAACCAATGAGCTTCAGTATTGGCATAAAAGAGCCATAAAGAATAAGCTTGGATATGCACCTTTATGACTAGAAGGAGAAAAAGTCATGCATTTTGTGCACTTCTCCCCAAAGAGTCATTCCCTACCCTTTACATGTTTTACTGAGTATTCAGAATTTCACCACATTAACATGAGAAAAATATGTCTAGGGTGATCAATGTTAAAAAGAGATATACAATACAGTATTTCAGTGCTTACATTACATATTAATTACAAATTAATTTTTAAAATGTGTTCTAATTCTTAATTATATTTTTTAATTATTATGGTTTATTGATTTATTGATAATGATCATAATGACAGATGATCTTACAGTACAAGCATTATCAGGGGAGCTATCCAGGCACTTTAAATGCATGTTTTTTTCAAATTTTTCTCATACAGCAAGCAAATGACTAATAGAAATTTCAGAGATTTCAGTTTGATAAGATGATTTAAATGTAATAATGGTATCTGTGGAATTCCATTCAAACAACTGTGACCCCCGTACCAGAATTCAAACTATGCTGTTGGCTACATGAGCATTTGAGTTAGTGTCACAATAATAGATATAAGGGGGCGACAGAACATTTGCCTCAGGATACTGCCACAAACAGAGAAGAAGAGTAAGAGACAATAAAAAAACAGGCCAATTCATTCTAGTGACAATTCAAAAAATAGGCCAACTAAAATGATTTACTGTTTTGAAATTCTCACGAATGTGCATACTGAGACATCTTGACCAGCCCCAGATTTGGTCATATAAAGAAAGTTACAGATTAATACAAGAACAAACACTAGGACATACAAAACAAACTGAGTTTATGTGTTTCTATTACCTCACCTGCTTCACAGTGATCAGTGATTTAGAGTTCTGGCTCTTCCTGTGTGTGTGTGTGTGTGTGTGTGTGTGTGTGTGTGTGTGTGTGTGTGTATGTGTGTGTGTGTGTGTGTGTGTGATGACACTGAATCAAAAGAGGGTTCACAGTCTATTTCCTGACAAGCCAGCAGCCATCACAACACACACCCTGCTACAGTACGAACCCTTTTCACCAACACTGACACAAGTGTTGAACATTTTTTTATCACTGTCAAATTAACCGTGATGTATTGGCGTAATGATGCCAGCCACTACCACAAGTAATATTATCAGTGATAGGATTCCTTACATGTGCAGTCTATGATAATTCAGTGGTTCTGCACATACTGTTATGTACTGATGCACCCTCATTGATCCTGTGGCTCTGCACATACAAATATTATTGTAGTGTTCATTGGTGCAATCTATGGCACAAGAATTTCCTCCAGGATTAATAAAGTTCTTTCTTATCTTATCTTAAAAACAATGGCATGTCAGCATGGGGTTTCACATCAATATTACCCATTTGTTTTAAAAAAGCTATCTCTATTCTTCACATGCCACTTAAGCCATATAAGCTTGTTAGTTGTGTTCATTGTTAACACAACCTAGTTTGCTATGTTGTGTTAACACATCAGCTGACATTCTGTATCAAAGAGAAAAACACATCAAGGTCTGTGGAGGATTCATTATTGATAATAACGTAGATTCCAACAGTTCTCTCTTGGGAATAGCTTCATATTTAGTAGACGGACATGACGTAAATCTTCAGATAACAAATGTACAGTTCCATTATTCAAGCAGGAGGAAGTATTGAACTTGTTAAAAACTATTTTTCAGGCATGGATAAATACACATTTGGAGCTTAAAGCTATGGTCTACGATTTGAAAGATTTGTTATTATTTTTTAACATCATTTAGATGGTGGTTATGACCCAATAGTACCACCTACACAATGTGAAGAGTAAAAGGAACCAAATAAATCCATTCTCTCTAGCGCCTGTAAAACTGAAAAGAAATTGACCAATAGGAACCATCCGGCCCGGATGGCTCCTATTGGATCAATTTTCCGATCCAATCCTCGCTCACTCTCCTGCTCCTGCTCACGTCTGGTCCCGACCCACTTCCGCATTTGAAACTACAAGCGACAAGAGGTTTGTTTTGCCCTGAGCAGTTCAGCTGCCTCTGCTCGCCCCACCGACAAAGAGTCAAAGAAATAAAGTCTGTCACTGAAAAGACACAAACCGGAGATGTGAAACAAAGAGGGCTCAAACCTGAATAAACATCGGGTCATCATTTGAACGGTGGCGAAAGGTCTGTGAAGATATGGACCCGATGCTGACACAGGGGCGTTTCTGTTGAGCAGGTAATCTTCGTCTCTATTGTGGATGTTGTGACACAGATAACTTTCCTGCCGATGCTGCTTATGACTGTGAAAGCTGCCGTTAGTTTGTTTCTGTGTTATTAGACGGTGTCTGTCTCTGCAGTGTTGTCAGCACTTGTTTACTTGTTCGACGGAGACGTTAGCCTCTATGCTAGCATTGTAAGCTAACAACAAGCTAACATTGCTATCATGTTTACACCAAATCAGCCTATTTATTTGCTCGTGGCAGCTAAATGAAGCAGCAAGTAAGATGAATGAATGGATGAATTAAATCCCAACGCGAAGCGGAGGGGTTTCGGATTTATTTCTGGATTTTTATTTTATTTGTCTGGATTTATTTCTCCATAACAACCTCTCGCCCGGTCACTACTCAACTGTTTTGCTAACCCTCTTCCCGGTCTTGTCCGTTTGTTTTCAACGAAGCCTTTGCTAAATCAATATGATGGATTATCATATAGGCGTTACGATGTGTGTATTTGTGTGTCTTATCTGTCATAAACAAGAGATTACGGTTTACGGGCACGTTTGTGTCGTGGTCTGGTGCTACTCAGACAGCAGCTGGGACACACACAGCTGGTCCGAGACTCACACAGGTTTATTTTTCAGCCACAATGTGAAAGCGATCGTTGTGATGAAAGCTGACGGCAGCATCTGTTAGTCTCTTGGCCCTCAGTAACTTTTAGAAGTGGCTAACTTAGCTGTTGTAACTTATTACCTAGCTGTAAGGTAACGTAGCTGTAACATGCTAATGACGTTACGCTAGCTTGGCTGTGGAGCTACGTGAGTTTCAACGTGCATTGTAATAACTTTACCTGTGAATCTGACATCGTCACTCCGCATTCAAAGCTGGGCTGTATTTGGTTTCTGCCGGCTTGTTGCTCTTGTTGCTTGTTGCTTGTTGGAGGGGGTGTGTCGCAGGACTCCGAGGGGAGAGCGATACAAGCTTGGAGGGGAGGGGTTAAGGAGCACAGAGGGGAGGGGTGTGTGTGTGGGGGGGTGCTTTTTTCAAACCTTTCTCAGATCGTAGACCAGAGCTTTAAGTGAGTATTTACATTTCTTCCTTTTTAATACTACGTCTGAGAGGCACCAAATGTTGTCTTCAGTTTCAAATTGTGTACACAGGGAATTCAGCTATACATGTTAAACAAGCTTATACATGTTGATGAAGCCAGGTTTAGTAAACATTTCCCTTTAATTTTTCTCATTTTGAGAGAATGGCATCTAATCACAGCTCTGGTGGTACAAACAGGAAAGATACAACATTTTGTTATTACATGATGTAATTTAAAGATATTAATTATTTCCCATAGCTCTCTAACAATAAAACTGAATATTAAACAAGACAATAGTTTACCTGTATATGAACTGGCTTACTGTTTCATCTGTTCAAAGCTGTATGTGTACGACTCTGTGTCTGTGTGTGCAAACCTGCAACTACATCTGGTTACCACTAGCCTTCCAACAGGTTGACACTTCTGAACATCCAAGATCACATCTGGTCTGTATCTCTGTGTGCTTTATCATTTTCACACACACACACACACACACACACACACACACACACACATCAGAGAAAGCCAAGGGGACGTACACTCACACACAGCCACCTGTCTCTCCTGCAGAGAAATGACTCATGAAATTCATCAGGCAATCAACCCCTGTGCCATCATGCCTATCTCCTCTCTTCTTCTTTTCACTTTTTTCTTCCTTTTACGACTGAATTTCCCTTTCTTTTTTTTCATCCGTTCCTCTCTAACTACATATCGGTCAATCCATTTATCCAAAAACGTGGATAAATTCTGACGTGCAGGAGCCAGAGGATAGAGAAATCTAAATATATTTTATTCAAGGAATTTTTCAGGTATCATTGCCATTAACTATTTACATTTCAGCTCCTCTGTTTGGAGGGTGAAAATAAAAATAGTCAGGTCAAAGATGAAAAATGGGACAACATCGGTGAGACACTCGCCCCTTTTAAACAGCCTGTTCAAGTTGGGATTGTTGACCCTTTATTCTGCCTCGCTGTTTTGTATAGATTGTCCACAGGGGCAATGTGGGGTCAATGTTGTTCTGCAGCTGAGCCAGCAGCAGATGTAGCAACAGGGCTGAATTGATGTCTGTGAAAAAGAGAGTGCCAGTAAGCCAGCAGGACGAGACAGGGGTGTGAAGCTTTAACGATGTGCTATGTGTGTGACACACACAACGGTGAGATTTAAAAAGCTGCTAGCAGCTATTAGCAGCCAACTCAAAGGAGAAGAACAAAAACTGTAAATTACTGCAAATTGGGGAGACATTGAGACCTTCCAGAGGACGGGATCAACTGCCACATAAGTGGGTGCTAAATGATTGTTATTGCCAAGTTTTGTGTGTTTAGGAAGCGCTGCCCTAACGCTGTTGTGTTACACGTCACACCTCTTTCGCTTGCGGAACACATTTGGTCTTTAATTTCTCTGATGAAACTTCAATAAGAAGTGTGAAAAACTTAGAACAAGTATTCATCCTCAAAGAACAAGAGCTGATGTCATCAAACAAGACGCCAACAATAAGCATCAGTGTTTGATGATCTGGGATGAGACCCAACAATCAAATCAATTTTATTTATATAGCACCTTTCATACAAACATGCAGCCCAAAGTGCCTCACAGAGCAAGATAAAATCAACACAAAAGTAAAGACAAGAATAGACACCAGAAAATAGAAACTTGCAAGTTTAAAGTAAAAATTACAACAATGAAGCAATAAAGCAAAAAAACAACAAAACAACAACAACAGTAAAGCAATAAGGCAAAAAAACATAAAAATTAAAAATAAATTAGGTAAATGCCATACAAGAAATAAAACAGAACGGTTGAAAAGATGAAAACCAATGATTAGGACCTAAAAACTAACACCCTAAGTAAAAGCCAGGTTAAAAAGATATGTCTTAAGGTTTCTTTTAAAAATTGCTGACAGAGGTGGAGTCTCTGAGACTTTTCCAGAGACTAGGGCCACAGTGGCAAAAGGCAGACTCCCCATGCGTTTTTGTTAGAATCCTTGGGACAATATAATAAGAAGATAAGAAATAGAATCGACTCGTATATACATAGTATTTACAATATGAACAGTGTAATTATAAACAGTGTGGTATCTTTATTTACAAATAATAAATAATAAATATGGGTATTAAAAATTTTCCAGTTAGTGCAAACCAAAATGTATATGGGATATCTGTGGAGTTTTTTTATGGCAAAGTGCACATGTGAGGTCTACTGGGAGCAGTGCTGGTTGTACAGTCTAACAGCAGCAGGAAGGAAGGACCTGCGATACCTCTCCTTCACACACTTAGGGTGTATCAGTCTGTTGCTGAAGGAGCTGCCCAGTGCTGTGATTGGTCCTGCAGGGGGTGGGACTCCTTCACCAGCAGCGATGACAGCTTGTCCATCATCCTGCTCTCTCCCACCACCTGCACTGGGTCAAGAGGGCATCCCAGGATGGAGCTGGCCTTCTTGATAAGTTTATCAAGTCTCTTCCTGCCTGCTGCTGAGATTCTGCTGCTCCAGCAGACTACACCATAGAAAATGGCTGATGCCACCACAGAGTCATAGAAAGTTGTCAGGAGTGCCCCCTGCACTCCAAAGGACCTGAGCTTCCTCAGCAGATGGAGTCTGCTTGGACCTTTCTTGTACGTTGCTGCGGTGTGATGAGACCAATCCAGTTTATTGTTCAGGTGAACTCCCAGGTACTTGTACCATGTCACCATCTCAATGTTCTTTGTAGGTTCTGTCGTCCCCGTCCCTGATGAGCGTACTTGCCAACCCTCCCGATTTTTCCCGGGAGAGTCCCAAATGTCAGTGCCCCTCCCGAAAATCTCCCGGGGCCACCATTGTCACGAATTTCTCCCGATTTCCACCCGGACACGGTTACACCTCGAAGTCAAGCGCGGCAATCAGAACAGAAGAAGAAGAAGAAGCAGAAGAAGAGACATGGCGAGTAAGAAGAGGAAATACGCGTGCAAGTTCCAAAATGATTGGAAAAAAGAATTTCAATTCATCCAGGACAGCTCGAAGGGGAAGGGCTATGCTGCCTGCAAATTTTGTAGATCCGACTTCTCCATTGAACACGGTGGCCGAACGGATATAGGCTGCGGCAACGCAGCACCGGTCACAGCCCAGTATTTTGGGCCATCTTGCCAAATGGAGACCCGAGGGTGTTACTTATGCCGAGACAAAGATGGCTATGCTGTTAGCTACAAGCAACATCCCGTTCTCATTTGCGGATGTTTTCAACAAATCCGTGAAGGATATGTTCCCGGATTCAGAGATCGCTCGCCAGTACGCAAATGGCAGTACAAAGGCTACTCAAATAGTGAAAGGTGAGTGTATATAAAATAATATTGTTTTCTAAGAGTTAGGGTTGCCACCCGTTTCTTATAATACGGAGTCGTCCCGTATTTTAAGGTTAAATTGTTAAATATTATTGGGGTTTTTTAACGGGTACTGTGCACGGGTACTGTGGACAGCTATTTAATTTGTTACTTTACTTTACTTTGTTACTGTGGACTGTTGTTTGTCAAATAAATGAACACTGTGAAATTCAAGTATTTCGTTTTTCTTTTTTGTGTGTGTATAATATATATATATATATATGACCCACCCCCACACAGGACTTGACTAAGTTTAAATAAAAAAAATAGCTGATCCTGTTAAATGTAATTTTAAACCAACAGATGATTAACTAAGCCAGGTTTGAAGACTGCAAATGGGATAAACAGGCAGCCTGCTCTGTTTAAAAGTGAAAGTTACAGTGGCATTGATCCTCTCTGCCAGAAAGCGAAGAGTCATATTTTCCAAAATGTCAAATTATTCCTTTAATAAAATGAACACAAGTGCATTTGCCCACTTAGCCTGGTTTGTTTGAGCTTTTGTGTTTTTGTGTCTTTTTGTTTTCTCAAGACAGTTTTGCTTAGTGCCACACTGCTGTGCTGTGATTGGATAGTACTCATTGCTTCAATGCAAGTGTGAGATGGTCTACTTTAACCCAGAACTTTACTCGATGACTCTGTTTTACCCTTAAACAGTGAACACAGTTCTTATGTTGCCCTAAAATAGGGATGCCAAGAATATTTTTGATCTGTTATGCATTTCGGTCTATCAGTTTATTTGCATACAGTCACAATGTCTGCCAACGGCTTCACTGGGGCAGTCTGAGGTTAAAAGTGAAGGATGCTAAAAGCTCAGTGTGGGAACATTTCCGCCAGGGAGGCAACAAAGTCCAATGTAGGTTAAAATGTGTGATGCTACTCCTGCTAGCATTAAGAACAATCACCCTGCAGCCATGCCCGAAGATGGCTCGCAGCAGAAGATCACGTCGCTGCTGGCCGGGGGGGGGAAGTTTGATGTGCTGGTCTGAGGAGATATATGCTGCCAATCAGTGTGATAGAGGGTTCAAGATTTCAAAATGGTTGGCGATTAATTTGATAGTTGACAACTCACTGATTGGTCCTTTTAAGAATAAATTTAACGCTGGATAGGAGACTGAATGATTGTAGCAAAGGGAAACAATGAGCGAAACTGCAAGACAAAGGAAGGAAGCAATGATGGAAAGAAAACAAATAAGAAAACCATGTTAGGACTAGGGCCCGACTGATATGGATTTTTTGGGGTCGATGCCGATACCGATTATTAGGGGAAAGAATATCCGATAACCGATTAATCGGCCGATTTTTTTATTTTTTATAAAGTTTTAAAATTTTATTAATTTAAGTAATATATCTACATATTTACTTTTTTTTTTGAACAAATGGCTGCTTTTGAGCCTTTCAGACACTTCTACAAAGAATTAAAGGCAGAAAAATAATTTCAAATCCTTTTTATTGCTGAGTCAAGCAGCATATTAACATGACAACCATCCAACATTAGGCCTACAACAAGGCACCATTAGCTTTAAAAAAATAATAACAGGTAAGACATAAATATGCATTGTTTAAAAGAATCTGTCTAGTTATGTGGGCCATTTTCAAACTCATAGCCTACATTAAGCATTTTTCTTAGTTGTGTTTAAATAATATGGCTTACACTACACCCCTGTCTATTTATTTTAACTGTAATAAAGATGATAAACTAATTCTTCTCTGCTTATTATTCAGACTGTAGCGGGTGTGAGTGTGAGTCTGATTTGTCAACCTCCCGCACTCACACACTCGTCATCCTCTAAAATAAATAGCCTAAATAAAAATAAAAAAACCTAACCCACGTACATCATAACGTTTAAAAAAAAAAAAAATCAGGAACACTCGATATACTGTATGCTACTGCTCTTCACGCCGACAGGAAGACCGACTGATCATCTCAGTAATATACCACGGATTTATCATGAATCAAACTCGGACCAGAAAAGCGTGGGTTGAATTGAAACTTGTTGACTTATTGTTTATTTCACAAACTTGTTTATTTACCGTTGAGGCGGACCACTCTCCTCCGTGCGTCCCTGCCGCTGCCTGCTCCAGATCAGTCACTCTGCTGTGCTGTGAGGTGGTTAGTGGATAGTGGATGGAGTTTGTCATGAGGTCGGTGCGCCCTCTACAGGATAAATAGCCTAATGTCGGGGGATCTTTTCAAATGGGGGAACATTTTCAAAGTAAAACCAAGTCTTATTCCCTGCATTTTATTTCTGAAAATATCAGCGACAATCGGCGAGTTTTGGCCAATTACCGATTAGTCTCAAACGGGCTATAATCGGCCAATTTAATCGGCTCGCCGATAAATCGGTCGGGCCCTAGTTAGGACATTTCATCAAGGAACTCATATCTTCTTTCCCCTTTTCTCGCTCTCTCTCTCTGTCTCCTTGTCACTTTTTTCTCTCCCACACACAGACACACACACATACACACAGACACACACACACACACACACACACACACACACACACACACACACACACACACACACACACACACACACACACACAAACACCCTCAAGACTCTCCCCAGTCCACCCCAAGGCTACCACTTCGGAAAGCGTCAGTCTGTCTACTCATAGCTATCTATCACAGATAACAGTGGGAACAAACACACACACACAAACTTGCACTACTAGGCTCACACATAAACACATCCCTGGACAGCTGCGCCATCGGCAGACAAGACTCTCCGTCACCATTCCCAAAGCGGGGTGTGTTTGTGTGTGTGTGTGTGTGTGTTTGTGTGTGACTAGCAGTAGATATGTGTTGGTTCTAAATGCATACTGGTGAGGGCAGGATGTTGTCTTTGATGTGTTTAAGGACCAGTTTCTCAAAGCACTTCATCAGGATGGGGGGACACAGCAGACTTTTTAGGTGCAGGAACAATGATGGCTGTCTTGAGGCAGGAGGGAACAGTCTTGCTTGAAAGTGAAATGTTTAAAATGTTTGTAATAACATCAGCTAACTGGTTGGCACATGTTTAGTACATGGCCAGGTATATTATCTGGACCAGCAGCCTTATAGTAGATAAATTGAACCACCTGCCACATATCTTTGGTGCCGTTGGTGTTGAGGTCTCCTCTTTGCCTCCTTGAAGGCAGGTTTCACTCTTGCTCTGGTGATGTTGTATGTTTCCTTGTCACCTGACCTTAAGGCTGGATAGAGCCCTCATCTCTCCACTATCCAGGCCTTCTGGTTGGGGGATGATTTACTGTCTTTGTGATCACCATGTCATCAACACATTTGATATATGATGTCATTGAAGATATATTCCTTAAGCCTGAAATTATTTTGAGTGGCAGCATCTCTGAACATTTGCCAGTCTGTGCACTCAAAACAGTCCCGTAGGGCTAACATTTTTAATTGATGGTTTGATCAACTGAGAATAAGGCAGAAGAAGCAGAGAAATGTGATCTAATAGGCCAAAGCTAGGACATCGGAGGGCTTTGTACATGTAGCTGACAGGAATATTTGATGTGCTAAAGAACCAGTTTCTCGAAGCACTTCATCAGGTTGGGGGTGAGTCGGTAGTTATTAAGACTAAACACAGCAGACTTTTTAGGTACAGGAACAATGATGGCTGTCTTGAGGCAGGAGGGAACTGTCTTGTTTGAAAGTGAAACCTCCTCAGAACCTCCACTGGCTCCCTGTCCCTCAGCGTATCAACGTCAAACTTCTCCTCATCACCTACAAAGCCCTCCACTAGGGCTGCACCATGAATCGCAAAATAATTGATATGACTGTCATCGCAAGAACTGCAATTATTTTATAAACATTTTGTAGTGCTGCAGAGATGCTCTGGCCTACTAAAACATGTTTGTTTGGCAGAGACTGGGAAAAATGCCACATCATCATGATTTTACTAGTTTTTCTATGACAATGATTGTGATGTAAAATTTAATCATCCATAATAATCATGAATTATATCGCGATCGAAATATCTGTCAAAACAATTGCAATATCACTTTTTGACCATATGTGCATCTCCACAACCTGGCACCCCCCCCACCTTGGTGACCACTCAAAGCTCTTCAAAACACAAGTCAGCATTCCCACAACAAACACATTCATACACTGGTAGCAGAGGCTATAGCAAAGCACCACCTGCTCATCAGAAGCTATAACCACTTATACTAACTCACATACTGATAAATGAGCCACTGGAAGGTTCAGCATTTGGGGTTCAGCATCGTGCTCAATGACACTTCAACTACAGGGGCCAGGGATCGACCCATCGACCTTCTAATTAGTAAGGGTGTCACGATTTCGATTTTAAATCAAAATCGATCGAAATTAATTCACAATCTCGTACTTCGAATTAAAAAATAGAACCGTCGATGCTGCCACGCCCCCATGTCACGTCCGGTCGGCTTGCCAAGGGGAAAAAAACACACGTGTTGAAGTGCTGCGAGTCAACCTCCTCTAACTTAGCTACTAGCTAAGCCAGTAGCTACTAGCTACAGCCAGTCAAAGGACAACATGGTGTTACACCATTCCTGTTCGCCTCCCGGACCGTGGTCGGGAAGCACAGGGGAGATGATTTCCTCCAGGGCCGAAGTTTCTGTTTACCTTCGGGGTGAACCCCCTTTCACGTGTTAAGCTGGTTGGGAAATAATACCAGGGAGCTTTGCTGTATCTGAGAAGCCGTCACCTTTATTCACAGCCAAACTGCAGCCTGTATTGTACACTTTATTCCTGTCACTACCATTGCTACTCCTTTCGCTTCTCCTTCCTCTCCCATTCATTCACTGTCCACACGTACGCACGCTCCCTCACTCTCGCTCACCCACTCACACCTTACGCACCTTGTATAGGTCTGTCCAACTGTTGGGAAATAGTTTGTTAGGACACTTAATTGTTCAGAGAAGACTATGGACATGGTTGTTTTATTTTTTTGTTTGTTTTGTTGTGAACTTGAATGTCATCTTCTGTGAAGAAGACTGCAGTTACAAAAGATAGATGGCAGGTTATTTTGTTTAAGTTTACAATTGACTGAAGATGTAAGTTATTGTTACATTATGTTGTTAATAAATGTTTTAAATTTGACAATGTAGTGTGGTACATTGCTAACAAAGGTCAGATATTATATTGCATAAAAGTCTAGTCTAAAAATGGCAAAAAAAAAATAAAAATGTAAAAATCGAGAATCGAATCGAACTGTGACCTCAGAATCGAAAATTGAATCGAATCGAAGATTTTGAGAATCGTGACACCCCTGCTGATTAGTACATGACCTCTCTACCTCCAGAGCCACATCTGCCCCATTTCCATTGATAATATTTCAAGAAATCTTGGATTGCAAGTTTTTTGTTTTGTGATCATACAAGCTTGTATGGGCTTCACATTATAACACAGATACTTTACATCTGTCCCATGGAAGTTGCTCATAATTGGCATCATTAGCCACCCAAAGACAGCAACATCATAGATTGTCATGCACTTACAGTGAAAACAAATCTCCTTCTGGGACAATGAATCTAAATCTAAAACTAATCAAATCTATATCATAACAAGATAGGACTGGTGCAATTAGACTGAATACCATCCATACTGAAAAAGGCTGAAACTGCATTCAGTTGGAGCACTCTACTGCCACCATTCTAATGGCAATGCTACCTAGAGAAGGCAATATAGCCTTCAAATTTTCTCTGGACTCATCTGCAGAGTTACTTAGTGACTGCAGCAGCAGCAGCAGCAGCAGCAGCAGCAGCAGAATAAGCCTCAGTTTAGAGTTGTTCCAATTCGGATACCAGTATCAAAAGTGCCGCCGATACTGCAGAAAATGCAGGTATCATTATCGGTATCGGCAAGTACGTGAGTCTATGCACCGATCCGATACCAGTTAATTCAGAAATGGGATCCTGCTACTTCACAGTTAGCTCCATTAGCTCTGCTTAACGTTACACACCAGAATTCAATTCTCCTTTGCTGCTCCAAAAGCCAACACAGGAAGTTGCGCTGTGCTGCCCCACTACTGTTTTCAGAGCGGTGAAGAAGAAGAGCTAGCAACATGTCAGCTAATTTGGCAATATTTCACTCTGGATAACCCCACCAAAACGCAAACATGTTCACTATGCAAGGCTGTCACAAACTCCAAGGCTGAACACTCCTGCCTGCAGGAGAACCAAGTGGGATGGAGATGTGAGCACCTCCCACTGTTAATCCCACTTTACAAATAGAGGCCCAGTTGAGGCCTTCCCCCTTTTTTTTCCCTTTGTCTCCAGACTCTGTGTGTGTGTGCTGGTGGTGCTCACCTGAGTTTGCCATGCGTGTTTGACTTCATCTCATTAAGCATGGCACTCGGTGACACCACCCCTCAATTCAAACATTAAAACAAATAAACAGAGATTAAAGGCAAAGCACTTCTGTGTCCTGGTGGTTTGTGTGGCTCCAGTCTGAACCTTCACGACAAAATTGGTCCTTCGAGCCAGATACTGAGCCACAATCCACATGTTCACATAGCAACTTAAAATGGCTGATCCAGCTGATTCAAAGACTGTTGGCATTAACCCGGTTGATGGGCTGATCACTGATGAAGCGCAGGCTTCTCCTGAAATAATGGATGAACACCAAGGTGGACAAGACAAACAAGAAACACCTCGGCCATCCTCATGCACTCAACACATAGAGCCTGCCTTTCCACCTGAACCATCAATTCCCCCTTTGCCATCAGTATCCCAGTACACAATCCCTGAGAACCCACCCACAGAGCCCAGCGGCCAAGAGAGACCCAGGAGGCATAGACGCCCCCCTGACTATTACGGAGTCCATGCACTGCCACAACGAACATCTATAAAATCCCATGGCCCACGCAGTGGTGCTCATAGTAAGACGACTGGCTCCAAGTCAGTTTCCAGTCTCCCCTCAGCCTCTCAAATTAGCAGGTTTTCCAGAGGCAGCAATACTTCAGTCTTCAGTGATCTCCAAGCCAGCCTCCTTGAGGAAAAGAAGAGGCGAGATGAGCTGGAGGAGTTGAAAAGACAACAAAAGGAGGATGAAGAGCTTGATACAGAATGTGCATTGATAGACAAGGAAGCCAGAGATGCTCAGCAAAGACAACAGGAAGCACAACAGATGAGAGAGAAAATTGTCAGAAAGGTTGCAACAAATCGACGCATCCGCATTAAGGAGCAAGAGCTTGAGGCAGCCCAGCTTGTTTCAAGTTTTATCAGAGAAAACCTCTCAGATGATCACCCTGTTGCAGCTTCTACACCAACATCATCATCTCTTCATGACCATGTAGCTTCCACTTCCTTTTATGATCTCCCTCCCTCCAGAATATTTACTCCTGTTCCTGTAAACATGAGATATGCCGAGTCTCAAGCTGGTTCAACACCCTCATTATCACAAATTGGCTATTCCAATGCCAGTCAGATTCATCCTATGCCTCAACCCTCACAGCAAATCCTACCCCCTGTCCAGGTTCCCACCTCTACTGTCCAGTCATATATCCCCCTCTGCCTGCTGATGCCATACTACCGTCCCTCTCTACCCACCATGTACCTGTAACTCTAGGCATGGTCCAAGCCCCTAGTCAAATCCCATCTAGGCATGCAACTGTAGCTTTAAGCTCAGTCCAAGCCCCCAATCAATCTGCATCCATGCTTGGCCCTGCGCAGCCCACCTTCACTGGGAGTTTGCCACCTATGGAGATATCATCCCAGCCTCCACGTTCTGTGCACTCGCAACCCCCCAATGTTATGGATCTGGTCCTGGCCTCAGCCTATGGGATACCAAAGCCCTCACTCCCTGTGTTCAAGAGTGGTAGAGAAAGTGGTTTTGCTCTGTTAAAAATGGCCTTAGATGACCTTGACAACCACACCCATCAATTCAAATACAAGATCCTCTTAGAACATCTTAAACATCCAGGAGCCCACAAATTGGCCAAATCTTGCATGCATGATATGAGACCATATTCCACTGCCCTTCAAGCGCTGCAGGAGAAGTATGGTCAACCAAGGCTGTTAGTTCAGAGTGAGATTGGTTCAATATTGAATTCTCCTGTTTTTCGTATTGGTGATGTTGAGGCCTTCGATGATTTCTCTCTCTATCCATGCTCTGGTGGGAATGTTGCTGACACTAGAGGGCCCAACAGGACCTGAATTAAGATGTGGCTCTCATGTGGATACACTCCTCAGTAAACTCCCTGTACAGTACAGAGATGGATTCATTGAGCACTGTATTAACCAAGGCACTCTCACTGGACAGGCAACCAGAACTTATTCCCTCCTCGACCTCTCGACCTGGCTACAGTTGAAATCAAGGGCCAAACGCATATCGGAGAGAGCTGTGGAGTTTCACAAACAAGAAAAATAGAAAACTGGAAAACGCCAGCCCTCCAGACCAGTCTCCTCTGTCTACTTGTTGTCAACATCTGATGAGAATGGCACATCGAGAGCACACTCCAAGGAGAAGGTAAATGTTTATGACAAAGCTACTATAAAACCTAAACCTTACTGTCCCTACTGTAACATTCGAGACCACTTCCTTGGTGCATGTGCAGAGTTTAAGAAACTCACAATATCCGACATTGAGAAATGGATCAGTGAGAAGGGGAGATGCACTAAATATGGGAGGATTTTTACTCAACGAAAAAATGTATAAAGATCAGTTTTTAGGTTGAAGACACGACAGCAGCACGTATTTCGCTCGCTCGCTGCAGCCACGGCTAAGCGGAGGCAGAAACAATTACGCACAGCCTACAGAAGTTTCAACGTCCATATAAGCATTTAAGAAATGATTCTTATCAGTTCCATAATTCAGAGAGGATTTTTACTCAACGAAAAAATGTATAAAGATCAGTTTTTAGGTTGAAGACACGTATTCTCTGGATGCATTTTCTCACTGGAAGGATGCATCTCCGCTGCGGCCCGGCGGAGAATTAATGCTCATTTGCTCATTTATTTGCTCAAACTTGGAGCTATATGTGATCATAATGATGATGAGAAAAGAAAACACATTAACTAAAAGTACTGCCTACACTGAGATTCGTACTCATACTAGCAGAAGATTCTGCTTACTGAGGGAGCTGCTCTACCAGGGGAGCTATACATCAGTCATTACCCACATCAGCGTCTGGACATACGTGCTGCTGTCTTCAACCTAAAAGCTGATTTTTATACACTTTTTCGTTGAGTAAAAATCCTCTCTGAATTATGGAACTGATAAGAATCATTTCTTAAATGCTTATATGGACGTTGAAACTTCTGCAGGCTGTGCGTAATTGTTTCTGCCTCCACTTATTAGTCGTGGCTGCAGCGAGCGAGCAAGCAAAATTACAACCTCAGATGTCTTTAGGGTATCAGATATTATTATAGGCTATTCTTATATTTAAGCAACATCCAGTCAGGCCGTGATATAGGCTCACGGGGGCGGACTGGGACAATAATTCAGGTCGGCAATTTTACCAGTAAACAAATGTTCCTTAAAAAACAACTAATGTCCATATTTTAGCTCTACTGTAAAACAAAGAAAGCACAAGTGATTATCCAAGGTCACCCAGATAACTGAGGTGTCCCACCGCTGTGAAACAATCAGTCTGAATCAATCTGATACGGTTTAGCAGTCCCCCTCTCCATTCACTCTACCTGTAGCCTAAAACAGCGCCAATCTCCATTGCAGCTACATTGTGGTCAAATGTGGAATTGTCCCAAAATCGTTTGAGCTGCAAGTCAGTACTATGGTTCCACCTAGTGGCTACAGTTGTCACTTATATTTCACGCGTTGCGTGAATCTCGCTCCCCGCGAGTGAAATGGCCACTTTGAAGTAGTACCTACTGTAGCTAAATCGGCCACTGTGATGTTTGCATCTTCCCCCTCTGAGCTCCTCTATGTTGACCAACCTAATCGCTCTCGTAAAGTAATGCTGAAGGTTGTGAATGTACTCATACACAACGGGGATAAAACCCTTAAAACGCAGTTCTTGATGATGGTGCAGATAGGTCCATTCTGCTCCCCCAAGCTGTCCAACATTTGGGCCTCGCCACTCAGCCTGGAACCATCTCCCTATGCACAGTAAGACATAATGTGGTGCAATTGGATGGGGCATCTGTGTCCTTTGAAATTTCCCCTCTTAACCAGCCGAATGAAAGACATGTTATTAATCAAGCTTTCACGGCAGAGAACCTTGGGCTGTCTCAACACACATACCCCCTGAAGCAGCTACAAGAGCAATATCACCACCTCAATGGTATCCCATTACAGCCCATTAACCATGCATGTCCCTTGGTTCTCATTGGCTCAGACTATGCCCATCTAATCACGGCCACAGAAGAGATACGGATGGGGCCCCCTGGTGGTCCACTGGCAGTACACACCCGGCTTGGATGGGCCCTCCAAGGGCCAGCTAATGTAATCCAAACCCAGCAAAATATTTCCTTCACTCTTACCTGCTTCAAAAGTGAACTTCTAAGGTTGTGGCAGATTGACACTTTGCCCTTTGTGAACGAGAAGACAGCCACAAGATCAAAACAGGATAAATTGGCCCTTGATCTTCTCAATTCTAAGACGGTGAGAGTAAACATAGATGGTGTAATGCGCTATGCCATTCCATTGCTTAGAGCCCCTACTATGCCTGTCCTTAGAGCTCCAAAGGAAGCTGTCCTGCCCCGTCTCTGTGCCACAGAAAGACGCCTATCCAAGGATCCCAAACTGTCTGAGAAATACCAAGAGGAACTGGATAAGCTGGTGCAGTCTGGCTATGTTCGTCAAATCCCCAGTGAACTGATAGACCAACCTAAAGAGATCTGGTATTTCCCACATCACATCGTTGAACACAACAACAAGCACAGGGTTGTATTTGACTGCTCCTTTGAGTATATGGGACAAACTTTGAACAGATGTCTTCTGCCTGGTCCAACACTCGGCCCCTCTCTGCTGGGAGTTCTCCTCAGATTTCGCCTACATCCCATTGAAATCTGTGGAGATATTAAAGGTATGTTCCACCAGGTACGCCTTCTGAATGAAGACAAGTCTTTATTGCGTTTTATATGGAGAGGGATGCAGCTGGATCAGGAGCCAGGTGTGTATGAATGGCAAGTGTTGCCCTTTGGGACAACCTGTAGTCCATGTTGCGCCATCTATGCAGTCAACAGACATGTCCAAGATCACTGTGATGGAAATGAGGAGGTTCTTCACTCTGTCCAATGATGTTTTTATGTTGATAACTGCCTCCAAAGTTTCCCATCCTCTCACCAAGCCAAGTCGCTCATTGAAAAGATGCGCCCTCTGCTGGCAACTGGTGGCTTTGACATCAGACAATGGGCTAGTAATGATCCAGCTGTCATACACCATCTTCCACCAGATGCAAAGTCCAAAACAAGTGAGTTGTGGCTCTCAGGAAATGGAGACCCCAAAGAACTGACATTAGGTCTCCAATGGAACTGCCTGACAGACATGCTGAGCTACAAAACCAAATCAATCACTTACCATCAACCTACAATGAGGAATATATCCAGAGTGCTGGCAAGTCAATATGATCCTCTGGGCTATCTGACTCCCTTCATAACCCGAGCAAAGCTCCTAGTTCAAGACCTATGGAAACAGGAAAGAGGATGGGATAACATCATCAAAACAGAAAGCCTGTTGAAGCAATGGCAAGCATGGGAGCTGGAACTGAATAATCTCCCTGACATTCACTTCCCTCGCTGTTATCTACCCACCTGCATCAACTCGGCCACATCAGATTCCCAAATGCATGTGTTCTGCGACGCTTCAGAGCGCGTCTATGGTGCAGTCGCCTACCTTCGGGTTAAGGACAATGTTGAGAACATTCATGTTAGCTTCATCATGGCCAGGTCTCGCATAGCCCCTAAACGCCAGCTTTCTATCCCTCGTTTGAACTGTGTGCAGCTCTAGCAGGTGCCCAGCTGGCTCATCTCCTCAGTGCTGAGCTCACTATTTCCCAACAGTCTGTGACACTCTGGACTGATTCAACAACAGTCTTGTCCTGGTTGACCTCTGACTCCTGCCGTTACAAGGTGTTTGTTGGAACCAGAATAGCTGAGATTCAGACCCTGACTAACACAAGGAGCTGGAGGTATGTTGACTCAAAGAATAACCCAGCTGATGATATAACACGGGGCAAAACTCTCCTAGAGCTCTCTCAGCAACACAGATGGAGTCAAGGCCCACCATTCCTCCTCTTAAATGCTGACTGCTGGCCAACCAGTCCACTTGTACCAGCTCAACCAGAACCAGTTGATGAAATCAGGAAGTCAATATTCTGTGGAACAGTGGTGTCAACTGGCATAAACCTTCCTGATTTGAAGAAGTACGGCAGCTGGGATGACTTAATAGAGGAAACAAAGACTATGCTTTATGGGGCGGCGGATCACAGTTCAAACATAGCCCAATGTTACATCGACTCAGAGAGGCACCTTCTGCAAAGAGCTCAATCAGAGTGTTTCCCCGAGGAGATAAATGCCCTTAAAGATGAGAAATCTATTCCAAGGAATAGCAAACTACTCCCCCGTCTCCTGAATATGACTGTGAACTCGGCCTAATACGAGTAGGAGGCCGACTCCGAAGAGCAGAGACCCTGGACCACGACACTATTCACCCAATCGTCTTAGATCCCAGACATCATGTCACCAGACTCATTATTAAACATTATGATGAGAAACTATTGCACCCAGGCCCTGAGCGCGTCCTGGGAGAAATGAGACGGAGGTACTGGATTCTGCGTGGTCGTCAAGCCATTTGCCAGCATCAACATCAATGTCAAGACTGTCAGAAATGGAGAGCCAAACCAGTTATTCCCAAAATGGCCGATCTTCCTCCAGCCCGCCTTCGATTGTCAAAGCCCCTGTTCTGGTCCACAGGCATGGACTGTTTTGGGCCTTTCACAGTAAAAATTGGCCGCCGCACAGACAAAAGGTGGGGCAAACTCTTTAAATGTTAAACAACACGCTGTGTACATCTTGAGCTGCTTGACCGTATGGATGCAGATACATTTTTGATGGCCTTCAGAAGATTTGTCTCACGCAGGGGAAAACCCTTTGAACTCCTCTCTGATTGTGGAACAAATTTCAGAGTAGGAGAGACGGAGCTAAGAAATGCTTTCCAGGCTATGGCACCGGATTTGAAGCAGAAATTAGCCCACACACAGGTGAGATTCCAATTCAATCCTCCATCTGCCCCACATTTTGGTGGAAGCTGGGAACGTGAAATAAGATCAGTTAAAACAGCCCTCTATGTTGCATTGGGGAAGCAAACAACAACAGACACAATCCTGCACACAGTACTGGTTGAAGTTGAAGGCATCCTTAATTCAAAGCCCCTCGGATATGTCTCCTCTGACCTTGCCGATCCAGATCCAGTAACACCAAATATGTTGCTGATGGGGCGGCTTGACTCCTCTCTTCCTCAGGCAATCTACTGTTCAAGTGAACTCCTTGGCCGAAGGACATGGCGTCACAGCCAGATCTTGGCAGATCATTTCTGGACAGCATTCATTCGCTATTATCTCCCTACTCTACAAACCAGGCAAAAATGGAAATCTGACAAGGAAAACTTGGATTCAGGTCAGGTTGCAATGATTGTTGAACCCCGGTATCCTCGAGCATCATGGCCCATTGGAAGGATAACTGAAGTATACCCTGGAAAGGATGGAAAGGTTCGCAGTGCCAAGGTCAGTATTCAGGAAAGAGAATACATACGACCCGTTGCCAGACTAATCCCACTTCCTGAAATCACAGATTGAAGTAAATGTACGTATTTGCTGCACAAATCCAGGGGCGGCTGTCACAAACTCCAAGGCTGAACACTCCTGCCTGCAGAAGAACCAAGTGGGATGGAGATGTGAGCACCTCCCACTGTTCCTCCCACTTTACAAATAGAGGCCCAGTTGAGGCCTTCCCCCTTTTTTTCCCCTTTGTCTCCAGACTCTGTGTGTGTGTGCTGGTGGTGCTCACCTGAGTTTGCCATGCGTGTTTGACTTCATCTCATTAAGCATGGCACTCGGTGACACCACCCCTCAATTCAAACATTAAAAAAAATAAACAGAGATTAAAGGCAAAGCACTTCTGTGTCCTGGTGGTTTGTGTGGCTCCAGTCTGAACCTTCACAACAAAGGCTGTAATTTCAAGGGGTGGCTAGAAGTGATGAGAAGTGACAGACGTGTAGGCAATCAGCTTTACTACTGACATTTGGACCTCCGACGTGTCTTTGCTGAGTCTGCACACTGGGTGGACACAGTATCGCTGTCAACATTTGCCCCTCAATGTGTGGTGCTGCAAGCAAATGAGTCCCGTGATTAAGTTTTAAGAAAATTGTTTATTTCTAGATTTATTTAAGTTGCTGTTGCACTTCTGTTTCAAACTGTTCTATTTAAAAAGTGGCTGCACTTTACACTTTTTAAAGGAATTGCTCTTTATCCCTAGATGTCTTTATTTTTCCTTTTCGATTTGACTGTCAAAATAGACAGTAAAAGAATGTTGTGTGGCAATCATTCTCTGCAAGGTTTTACCTGAGCCAGGCCATACAACAATCCACCGCTTACATGAATTCAGATTGTCACACTGTTGTGCCATGTTACTGTTAACAATTATTTTCAATTAATCTGTTTATTGTTTGCTCGATTAAGCATAGTTTGATTTGTAATATATTAGAAAATGGTGAAAAAGTCAATCAGTGTTAATCAGAGCCAGAGATGATGTCCTCAAATATCTTGTTATGTCCTTGACACAAAATAGTTGGCAATTAATGTATTAGTTGACAACTAAGTTTGGGTAGGTTTCCAGATTTGCTGGTCCAGTTCTGTGTACAAGTTGAAACCGGTTTGATTTTAGGCCAACCAACTGAACTAGCATTTGTCTGGTAGTTGAAGAGAGCTAGCAGCATGCAGCTACTTAGCTGAAGCCTAGGGATAGCTAATTAGCTCAGTGCCACAAGGTGGTGTCTCTAGTGTTTTAGTGGACAGACACCCTTCATTTCCTCAAATGTTTTTCAGTGAGCATCATTTGCAGGTACGTATTGTGGAAAAACCTCATAGGCACTGGAAATGTAGCTACTGCCATCTTTTCCTAACTTGCACTTCGCAGAAGTCTTATGGTTTTGATGTTAACCCGTAGCAGAAGAAAAATTCAGTTGAAAGGTTACGTATCATCCACACATGCACAAATACTGGTGGTCACATGACCAATGGAGACAGCCAAAGGCATCAGTAAGCCATTTGCAAGCTCGTCCACTTGTTCTGTAAGACAGCAATCATTGCATAAGACATTTATTTAAAAAATCATAACCTATATATAAGAAACAAACTATATAATGACTTGTAGCAAGCCAACCTCCAACCACACTATTGCATTTATTGCAACAATACCATGGTAAAATACCTGATTATGGACACAGACAGACTTTCCTGAGGGTAAATTGGTTATTTCATGTTTATGCACACACGCAATTGGGGATGGATGGCGCAACTGGGGACAAAAGCCGTGATCCCAATTGGAAAACAGCAGATTTTTGGCTTAAATAAGTGTGTGTGTGTGTGTGTGTGTGTGTGTGTGTGTGTGTGTGTGTGTGTGCGTGCGTGCGTGCGTGCGTGTGTGTGTGTGTGTGCATGTGGTGTAAGCATCAGTATCATCTGTTGCTAGACCTGAAAATAAAGAAGCCTACAGTAGGTCAGAGTAAAGAAAAGGACAGACGCTCCACCTTTCTCTTTCAATCTCCAAGAGTCTTTCTCTGCATGTCTCTCTGTCTCCTGCACACATATACGTACATGCACAGACTTCAGTAATCTCACTGATAGCAGCAACATAGCTCTTATGGTCAAGATTATTAAAATGCAGGCACTTGGACAACAGCTGGGAGTCAGTTTTATCAGGGACATTGATTGACACTTTTGACCCCAAGAAAGCAAAGGTAGCCAGTTGTAATTACCGGCAAAGTGCCCCTTCTACAGAGCCTCAGAATGCTGCCTGTCTCTCCCTGACATCAGGCTGCATTTTGTTCCAATACTTTACTTTAAATTTCATCTGATACAAAAACATTTTCATTATTAATGATGTCCACACTGATTTTGACATCAAGCCAATCTTTCAATTAAATTTTTAGACATTGGATGCTTAATTGGCATGAGTGACTTCATTATTGACTGAGTTATATAATTAATCATAGTCAGTAACAATTCATTTAGAGGGGATTAGTCAATTTTCAATAAATATCTGTTGTTACAGTATGTTAGCAGTTAGCTTGCTAACACCATACAAGGACTGTTCAGTTACAAATCTGTAATGTTAGTGGTCCCCTGGGCAGTGAGGCCAAGGCTAATACAAATCATTTTCTGTCTCAAATGTAGGCGGTGGTGAAGTTTTCGGTTTGGAAGTGGCTTGGAAGCCTACCAGAGACACAGTTTAGTGGACCAGACACAGAAATATACAAAGGAACTAAATTCTTTAACAAACATTTTGATGGTTTAATCGAAAGGCTCTTTGTGCCTGTCTTGGAGTGCATAGAGACAAACACAGACCCAATGACCTCTGACCTTAAGGAGGAAGGATGTCAAGAAAGACAAGGAACAGACCTGAGAAAACATGCCTTGTCCCACCACCACAGACTTTGCATTCTCATCCTTATGTCCTAAACCTATAAAGAGTCATAAATGTACTGCATTCCTGACTAAGTTGATTCATTTCTCTTTCTTCTCCTTCTATTCAGCCAAAGTGACTGAAATGGTCAGAACTATCTACTTGGATATTTACACGTGTAAATATATATATCTTGTGTTTCAGAACCTGTAATCATTTTGATATAATGAAACTCTAACTGCTTCAAAATCAATTTACAGGATTCCACTGTGCTATCTGATGAGTTTGGGTAATAACCTTTAACACAATGATGTAAAAAAATACCAGTATCACATGAGTGTATTTGATATTAACCAGTATGATTTACTTCTGATTTGACTTCTATTATCATTTAATATTTTAGCTTCACTGTTATATATTCCTACAAACTACAGGTAAGATTATGTATTATATTTGTTATGTTATTTGTTACTCTGTGTTATTTGATTAATTCATCTTATAAGCTCTTAGTGTTGCCATTGGTTCGTATGATATGTTACATATATTGACGACAGAACGAGCGAGTTTCCGATTTGCCAACGCATATAATTCAAATACCATTTAGAAACCAAATTATTCCCATTTTAGTAGAGACCAGTTCTCTCTCCACACAAAGGAGTTAGTTATTAATGAGTAAAAGAGCACCAAGGATCCTCTTTCTTCCACACAATGTCACAAGACTATGAAAGTTTTTTTGGGCTCGCCTCTTGCCCCTTTTCGGCTCATCCTCTTGGATTGACTCTTTGCTTCTGCTCATCACCCTTTTGGGCTCTCCATGGTGAAGCCCCCGTTTGGCCATGCAGATTTTCACTTTTTACTGAGAGCTGAACAAGGCCCCAGAATGAACTCTAAACTGAGAAGAAAGACTGCAAAGATTCCTAAAAGCCACAATCAAAGCCCACCGTTTGCTACATGAATGATCATTCATTTGTAATTTGCAGTTATCTTTTTTGGCTCCACGTGTAATTAACAGTGTTTACTGTGTGGAGGAATGACTAGCGGTTGTTCCGTCTTTGAAGCAGATACCAACTTTTATTATCAGAGCAACCGCCATATTTCAATGCAACATGTTCAATGCATGTGTTACAAACTGCTTTCCAGCCGGCACCAGCACCTTACATTAGTAGGTGTCGTAAAACACACCCCTTGACATCTCCCCTTTTTTAGATACTGCTCTTATCCACAACATTCAACACTTAATGCAGCATGTAAATAACAATGACAGTGGTCTAAAAGCATATACTTATGACCCATCTGCATTTTCATCAACAAATACCCAACTCAACACTCACCCAAACAATTCTTACTTTACCAAATAATGTATTACTTGTAAACAATGTGTCTCTTCTTCTCAAAATCCCTATTTTATTTATTTTATTTTACTATTTTTTTTAATTTGTTTTTAGTTTTTCTCTTACCACTTTCCCTCATTTTCAACAAATTTTCAACCATGTCCCAACCTTGACGTTTTTTGGTTTTTCACAACTGAAGTCTCTGAATAGGTTTGATGAGCCTTTCAGACCTGGTTCCAAAACAGTCCATCAGTGTCTACTCTTGAGCCATGAGAGCTATGTTTTAGGCTCACCTGGTGGGTCTCTCCTGGGGTTAGTGTCGCCAGGTGCAGATGACCCTGTGATGGGCACTGCCTGGCGATGACAGCAGTTTCGTCTGACCAGGGCTCCTTTCTCTGTCTCAATGAGGTATGACCTCTGTGTAGTGCTCTCACCTGTCACCACTGCAGGGGTATTCCATGTCTTTTGACTGTCCAATCTTGTGAGAACATGGTCTCCTTGTTGCAGTGGCGTTAGTTGTCTCACACCATGACGTTTGTTGTAGTAATAGGTCTGTTTGTCTTTCTCTGCAGCATCTCTCACCCTAACGTGCTGTCTAAAATCCATCTCATGGGCTAAGTCATTGAATACATCACTGCTAAACTGTGGCCCATTGTCACTAAAAACCTCCTCTGGTATTCCATACCAGGCAAATGTAGCTTCCAACTTCAAAGCCACCTGTGTACTTGTTGTGGTCGGCATGTCCAGTTATATGGAGTAACAGTCTGCCATGAAGAGGAAATTGTCTTTTCCATATTCACACAAATCTATGCCAATTTTCTTCCATGGCCTGTCAGGGAGGGGTGTAGACATGAGGGGCTCTCTCCTCTGTGCTCTTCTATGCTCATGACAGTACATGCAGTTCTCAACCTTGTGTGTGATCTGTGAGGCTATGCCAGGCCACGACACTGAAGTGTTAGCTCTGTCTCGGCACTTATTAAGCCCTTGATGACCCTTGTGTATATGTTCTAGTATCTCTGGCCTCATTTTCACAGGTATTACTATTCTACTACCCCTGGTTATCAACCCATCATGCATTCGTTTCTCATGGGAAAGTACTCCCTAACACTAGTGTGTGTGTTTGCAATGTGTTCAGGCCACCCCCCTTGTATGTACCTGATCACCTCTTGGAGCTGCTCATCAGCTGCTGTCTCTGCTCGGATGCTGTTCATCTTCTTTGGTGACGCTGGCATGCTGCTAATCACAGCTGCAACATAGCACTCCACGTCTGAGTGGCTATCTCTGTTGTGCACCATGTCGCTCTGTTGGCTCCTGTAAGTGCATCCCCCACGACCAGGGTCTTCCCTGGTGCGTATTCAGCCTCCGGGTTGAATCTCATCAACTGCATGAGAAGTCTCTGGAATCAAATCGGCACATTGTCGTGGTCTTTGGAGTTCATCAGTGGAATGAGTGGTTTATGATCTGTGATCAGTTTGAATGCTGTTAGGCCTTAGAGGTATTTCTCAAACCTCTCACATACCCACACACTTGCCAGGCACTCCTTTTCTATCTGAGTGTACCTTGTTTCAGCGTCACTCAGTCGTCTGGAACAGTATGCCACTGGTCTCCAGTCCTCGCCATGGAATGGCAACGGACGCCGCCTATCCCGTAGATGCTTGCATCAGCAGATACAATAGTCATATACACCAGGGTGGGTGATGTTTTGAGGATCTTTTTTATTTGTGTAAAAGCCGCCTCCTGTGCCGGACCCCATGTCCATTGCTGATTTCGACTTTAGCGGTTCATAAAGTTGCTGGGTCCAGACGCACACCATCTTTGCTTATCACGTGGCCCAAAAAGGGTAACTCCCCCTGTCTCAGCACATACTTCTCTGTGTTCAGTTTCAGGCTCGCAGCCTTCAGTCACTCCATAACATTCAGCAGCTGCTCGTCGTGCTCCCTCATGTCTCTGCTGTGGACAATGATGTCATCCATGTAGACTGCAACTCCCTGCGGCCGTTCCAATGTCTCAACCATCTTTCTTTGGAAGATTTCGGGTGCACTGGTCATGCCAAAAGGAAGACTTTTTTTTTTTTTTACTTTTTTATTTCCTTATATCAAGTGCAGTCATACAGTACATCACAACACATCTTTTTGATGGTACAGTAAGGTGCCACGGGTAAGTCTTTAGGAAGGTTAACAGTCCATGGATGTCTTTCATCCTAACCATAATACATGTGAGGAAAAATCTTTATCTCAGCAATACCACATACCAACATACTTCATTTTACATTTGGAAATGGTGACAATGTAATTAATAAAGTAACTTTCACATTGCAGATGGCCATTGCCTTCTCCATAGGTGAAAGAGCTCAGCATATTCTCAGCTACTTTTCCCAGTGCATAGACTAACGTGCTTACAGGAACTGGGCCGTCCTCTTTGTCCAGTTTTGTAGCCGTTCTGAAGCGAATGAACTGTTTTTTCCAGTCCGGCCACTCCGCGGGTCTCTCGAAGCAGAAACTCTCCGGCGATTGAAAACATCCTTGTTGTTAGTTCTCGTTATCCCACTCTGACACCATGTAATAAACAGTGTTTACTGTGTGGAGGAATGACTAGCGAGTGTTCCGTCTTTAAAGCAGACGCCAACTTTTATTATCAGAGCAAACCATACGTAACATTCAATGAACGTGTTACAAACTGCTTTCCGGCTGGCCCCAAAACACCTTACATTAGTAAGTGTCGTAAAACACACCCCTTGACACCATGCATCCCAACTCTGCAGCCTGTCACTGAACGCAACAAGACCGAAGAACACATGCTGTGTGACTCCTCTGTGTCCTCAGACAGGCCTTGTCTGAGCCTGGACTCATCATCCTGAAGAAATGAGACCAGCTGCTTCACTGAACCTGCTGTACAGTGGTTATCATCTGGCTGCCATGGGCTCCTAAGGATCACTGAGTCTGCTCGCCATGCTCGGCACTTTCCATTCCAATTCGTTCAATAAATATCTTGAATTAAGTCACTGTATTTGTGTTTTCCTGATTCACGTGATACAATTTTTCTCCTGATTAATTTATCAATTGGGGTGGTGCCCCTTCTAACGAGTGCTTAATAAAATCTCATATATGTGGCAAGAACAGTTAGTGGTGCTGGCTCAGGCCTCTGAGTTGACCAATCAGAGCAGACTGGGCTTTTCCGGAGTGGTGCATTTTGTAAGATCTGGACATAACTTTAGTTTAAAACATTAAAAAAATTAACTAACCCTATCAACAGAGTGTGAAGAAGTGAAGGTTCATCTCAAATACATTATATTGCAGAGATATCCACTGCTAAGCAGCCAGAGACGGGTCCCTTCTGGTAATATTACATTGCCACGAAAGGCGATAGTAAGTCACTGTAGCCTCTAGTCCGACACAGGAGGAGAGCACGAAGAAGTCGAGCTGGCCAGAGAGTATGGCTACTGCATAGAAGTTTACAGCCTCAACTAAACAACACAAAGATGCAGATGTCCCAGAAAAACAACCAAACTGAAAACTAAAAATGATTTTTATGCTCCAATTTCTGTAACCAGACTAAGCAAATTACAAAATTACGTTAATATTTACTTTAATATTACTTAAGCTGTTTTTGTCATATTAACGATGGATCAAATAACTATGTGGAAGGTGTCATTCATCAAGACAAACCCACAGAGTAGTATCACAAACTCTGCAGTTCCCCTTGGCTCTTTGGAGAGTTTCTGCTTCTTTCAGTTCATTGTTTTACTTTTATGGCCCCCAACTTTACTGTTTTCATTTCGGTCTCACCATTCTCATCAATAACATGTCCGGCAGCAGCAGGCAGAGTGAAAAACACTCTGATAACCAATTGTACAATACTTCGCCATCACCAAAGGGCAGACAGACATATACACATATCAGGTAAACTCTAGTGGAATCCTTGATAGGAAAGAGATATTAAAATGTTTGCTAACCCCTTCACCATAATTACTTTATAAAGGTGTAACATCATACTGTAACAGCTCTGTTTTCTTTGTCATCTTTTATACCACAGTATTTTATTTTGTTTTATTCTATTTTACTTTACTACCTCTTATTTCATTTTATAGCTACTTAAGCATTTTATCATCTATCTACCTACCTATCTATCTATCTATCTATCTATCTATCTATCTACCTACCTATCTACCTACCTATCTATCTATCTATCTATCTATCTATCTATCTATCTATCTAACAAGATGTGTCTTGTCTGTGATGCAATGACAAGTAGTTGTTTCTTAACAAAATGTAAAGTTATTCCAGAATGTTTTTGTGCATTTTAAGAGTTTGGAGCACATATTGATTATAAGCGGGCTAATATTGTAGTTGCAATTCTTTGGCAAGGATAATCGGGACTTTTCATATCGTCCTATGCCTAGTTCAGACTCAAAGTGCTTCATATTAATTAGTATTAAGCATATTTGTTTCAAAATATTAATATTTTATACATAATTGCATACACATCTTCCCAGAATTCAGCATGACATATTTGGTATCTTTATTTCCCTTCTGTGTATTTGACCAGACAATATGGGTTTTTAAAGACAGATGTGTTAGCCTACAGATAAAATATGACACAGTCTGACTGGTGTTCACTTGCTTTATTGTAAAAAACTAATTTGACATAGACGTTTTTTTTCTCTATTGAGACTGTCACATAAAGACTGAAGCACTGCTAGCCAAACAGAAAACAGTTTGACACCCAGAGCAGCCAGCCAGCACCCTGCTATCCATCACACTGAGAAGGGAGAGACCTGGGAGTAAAACTGTACTGCAAATCATTAGTCTATAACACATCTCTCTCTCTCTCACACACACACACACACACACACACACACACACACACACACAATTCAAGTGACACCATGTGATGGTGGTTAGCTGATGAGAGAAGATGAAATTTAGGGGCACCAAATCCTAATCTGGTTGATGGGCCCAAAAATGTGTAGCACCGGCCCTGCTCTGACAGCGCTGTCAGCAGCCCGACAGGAGAGACGCTCCGTGGAGAGCTGGGATTTTATAACTGAACTATGAGCAGGACGCACACTTCTGTGAAATCTGTGTGTAAGCCTCACAGATGACGAAGAAAGGTGGTATACCCCGACTCTGCGGCTGCAGGTTAAACATACTGATGTTTAGTGTGGTCTGAACTGAAAAAAAGACGAATAGTTCAATCTTTTCCAATAAGCAAAATCTGATTCTACTTATAAAATCCTGAGTCGGGTACAGCCCTATCACATCATCCTGATACACAAATAATCTAAACAGTGGTTTATTTCTATGGTTTCAACACCTGAACAGCAACGCATCATCCGTCATCATCGTCAATACTGATTTGTTGTTCATGTTCAATGTAGTATCATCAGGGATAAAATATAGTGCGTTTCGTGGATGCATGGATAGTGAGTTCACTGCGTCCTTTTGGATTTTAGAGATGCAGGAAGAGTACCTATAAACATCATTGTATTATATAATATTGGTACTGAAACACATACATTTTATTTGATTTTGATTTTGAATTGTTCAATTATGATGGGTGTTTCAATGACAATCTTCAGATTTTTTTCTTCATGTCTGGTTATTTCAACCCTATTCAGCATCACTGGTTTTCAGTTTCAACTTTCTGTCACCGTTTTGGCAGAGGAAGGGGCAAAGAAAATATGATTTACATATCTACATATTAATGACCCAAAGAGCCCTATTAAAATGGTCTATGGCCCCTGGTCTACAGCACATGGCGCAAGTGCATTAAGAAACTTTGTCCAGCTCCCCTTTGCTCATTAAATGGCAGATAATCTGGGCACAAAGTGAGGCAATGGGGTAGTAATTTGACTCTGAATTAGTCATGGATGTGTCTTGGGATGGAACATAAATTAAACCAATCAGAGCATCATTCCTTTAAGAGCCAGGTGCGCCAGGCCACAACAGTGGCACTCATCTTAGCTGAGGGACAGGAATGTGGTCCTCAGCTGCTGGACCCTCACAGACATCTGTCCCATCAACAATTGTTTGACTGCTTATGAAAAAATACACTGATATTTAACTGAGGAGGAGGAGGAGGAGAAGGAACACTGCTGCTCTTCCCTCTGTGTGAAAAGTTGTCTATTTCAGCTTTAAATAATGTTACATCAAACTTTAAGGACTACACTTATATGAACAGAACAAACTCAAATAACGCTGGGTTTTGAAAGTCGTCTGTTATTGTGACTGTATGTTGAGCCAGCTTAACTCTGTGTCCTGTCAGTCTCAATCATGCTTCTTCTTTGAGAGGAAGAGCTGATTTATTTAAATATAGCCAAACTTTTTGTAGGTGGTCAAGTAGCACAAATTATCACAACCTCTCAACAGTTACACAAAAAGTAGCCCAGCAGGCCACAGAGTCAGCCAATCCAGTAACACTGCCTTCAATCTTAATGTATTGGTATGACATGGGTGAGTAGAGTTAAAACACCAGTGAACAGGTAACTGTGCACATCTAAAAATATGATGCTAACACATCAAAGCACATCAATATCAACTGGATTTGAGAATATCGTAGCATCGAGTTCATTGGGATACTCTCAAGTGAAGCTCACAAACTGGCAAAATGGCCACCTTGTGTAAGGTAACGAAACCAGGTTGAGCCAGGGTGAAATCTGAACTCAGTTACTTAAGAAGATGAAGGGATGGTGTCACTGAAGGAGGAGGAGGAGGAGAGACGCTTTCGTCTTCTCGCTTCTCTGGAGGTTTGTACACTATGATGTGGAAACAACTGTAAACTGACAGACAGACAACGAGAGAGAGAGAGAGAGACACACACACACAGTCCACCCTGCACTCTGTCATTTACAGATGTGGAATGTGGCAGACGGTTGGCCTTGAGCACTAATTACAGACCATCTCTCTCTCTCCCCCTCTGTTTCTCTCTCTCTCTCTCTCTCTATCTCTGTACACACACACACACACACACACATGTATATATATATATATATATACATATATATATATTTCCCTCCCCCTCTCTCTCTCTCTGTCAAGGCCAGTCAACCAGAACCAGACTGCACCCACAATACTTTTCTCCAAGCTCCAGTCCCTTGACACAGAAAACAGGCAGTACCCATGACACCCAGTACCCCCCCTCCCTTCCCCCGCACACACACGCACAGTGATGCCTGCACTCCAGCTGCTGCACTTGAAGCTGCCTGTGCTGATTATGATCCATTCATACAAAACCACCAACTCATTCATTAAGTCGCCGAGCTTGTTAAGTCAATGTGCAAAACACCACACTGATCTGACTTTTAGCAGACATTGTTACTTTCATACTGATGTGTGACCAAAGTGCCACAAATGTGATGACACCTGAGCAGGTTCCATTCACATGACATGCAGTTGAAAGCTCAGAATGAAGTAGTAGACCTTTGAGTCGAGATTATTTTGTCACAGCCACTGTTCCACAGATCAATAAACATCCACGTACATGTCGTCAAACAGGATTCACTTCGAGCATTAACAAGAAGCCTGAACAAAAAGGATGAGGGCATGAAAAAATTAATAAAAAATGAAACAGACAATAAACAAGGCAGAATTATAAGATATATAGGAAGTTTAGGGCTTTATACTTTTCTTTTCTACTGACAGGTTGAGTGAAAACAGAACTCTCTGTCTTGTTCTCAACCTGCCTGATTGCTCAAGTTTCTTGACCTGTTGGTCTTTTTTTCAACAACTCTGAAAATCTGTAAATTTTACCGCTGTTGTCAAACATGTTGCTTTTGTTTTTACCTGGCAGGCAAAACTAACATTACTGTGACGCATCTCGCAAGTCCTGCGCTGACCTTAAAGGAATAGTTAACTCCAAAACAAAATTCAGTCAGTATCGACTCACCCTCATGCTGGTGATAAGTCCGGTGTAGTTTCTTATTGCAGTGCAGCTGGAGACCCGCGGGGGTACTCTCCGGCAACGATAATCCATACAACGATCTTAAGTGGCGACCGGGAGAAAATGTCCATAAAACTACACAAAAACTCCATAATATTCCTCCATACTGCTCGTCCACTGCAATCCAAGTGTCCTGAAGTGGCGACATCCAGACTTTACTCGAAACGACGTCATTTAGTACATTTTTCTAGCCTAAACAGTCACTATGCTGAGATTTGTTACACCCCTACTGTTTATATGTGTTACTAGACACCTATAGGAACACATTAATGAAGAAATTGTTTGGTAAGGAATTTATCACAGATTTTCACAACATTCCCTGGCTATAATGGTTGCAGAGAAATAATACAGGTCACATTGTAGGGTTTGGCAGAAAAAGTGGATTTATCAAACTCTTATCTTCATTGATCTAATTGTGCCAATTTATTGTGATGTGAACTTCAGCATTATCATCCAACATTTCCTGTTTTTTTGTTGTCATCCACATGAGACAACCTATCCTGTCATCAGGACTTCAGTTGAAATTTCTTTCAAAACTTTTTTTTTTATTCCACCAGACTAAGCACAAATCCATTTTCAGAATGTTTCCATTACCATGAAAGCTGTCCAGTGTGGCATGTGAATAAAGAAGAAGATTTGCAGCTGGGAGGGTGGATGGTGTACATACTGCTGTGACAACTGACATATGACGTCCACAGGGTGCTACATGATGACATACTATCTTCTGTCCCGTAGCTATCTATCACAATATTCTGTCATTCCCTTGTCTGCTGTTCTCCTCATCCCTCCTCATCACTTACTATGACCTCCTATCATCCATCAGCTCCAGGTGTGCTCCCCTGCTGCCTAACACTGCATGTATGTGCAAATGAAGACACAACTCAAATACGTTTTTCACATCAAAGAAGCTGGTGGAGAGGACACAACCAAATCATCACAAACATACAGCTCTAGTTAGACTCAAGCCAACACTGAAATGTGTGCACGAATGTGTGTGCGAGTTAAAACAAGTCTAACAAACATAAACTAGAGCTCCGTCTCAAGCCTAATTGTCACTTTGTCTGCATGTAAAAACAGACTGCAAGTTGTAATAAGCAGAAATAACAGTGTGGAGGACAAGACAAACACACACTTGTAACATATCATCACATGCAGGTGACTGAGCACACCAGTAACATTCTTTGAATTTGGACACAGGGTTTCTTTGGGGTGCCTGTCAGTTTTCATGCTTTTAAGGATGAAAGGTGTCTGGTGTTTTCTGTTGATTTCCTTGTTGTCAATAAACCCAACGAAAAGACCAAAACCAACAACGTGTTATAGTTTTGCTCTCACTTCTTTCTGACCTCTCTACCATGTCTGTGGCTCTCAGCCCCGAGCCAATTGGTTTCTTCTGAAGATGGAAATCTTTAAAAATGGGTTGAAAATATAGAATTAATTTTTTTCTGTAATTTCCAGTGTTAAATATCTTTACTTTATAGCTACAAACAATTTGCACTACGCAGTGTATTTACAACACACAACAAAACAAAAAGGAAAACAAAGTGTAGACTGAATAACTGTGAAGTCACGCTAACAACAACAGTCACATGCAGGTACAGGGCTCTCTTCGCTCGTGTGACAGACATTTGAGTGCATGTGCATCCAAAACACACGGTTTTGTGGCGTCAGACCTCGAACAAACCACAGTCCACTGCAAAGATTGTTTCAAGGCTGTTACAACTAAAGGCAGCAGCACGGCCAATTTATTTCTGCATCTCAAACAGAGGCATGCAGCCGAGTGGGAGAAATGTTATTCACTACAAGATGCACAAGACCGCAGCAGCCCACAACCACCTGCTAAAAAGAAGCCAACATTAGTGAAATCATTTTCCCATTGTATCCCGTATGACAAGAAAGGGGCCCGGTGGAAAGCCATTAGGGATACAGTCGCGTTGCAAAGGCATGGTACCCATATATACAGTGGAAAAGCTGGGGTTTATCCACATGCTGAAAACTTTCCATCCCCCGTATAGGCTACCAAGGTGCAAGTATTTTGCCAAAATTGCCTTGCCTCACCTGTACAACTGACACATGAAAAGATCGCTAGAGAGCTGGAGGGGGTGTAATTTTATTCCACTACAACAGACCTAAGGTCCAGCTGAACCATGCAGCCATACACGAGTTTAAAGGTGCACTGTGTCACTGTCAGAGATGTGAACATTTTCTAAGGCATATTTACATAAGAAAAAACTTTCTGAAAAAGGAAAATTAGGTCCCTGGAAGTTGGGACACTGTTTGAAG
Source organism: Pagrus pagrus (assembly GCF_965226575.1). NCBI lineage: Eukaryota > Metazoa > Chordata > Actinopteri > Spariformes > Sparidae > Pagrus > Pagrus pagrus. The sequence continues at coordinate 1,910,686 of NC_140185.1, read as the reverse complement.
CTAGTAGAAAGCTAGCTGAAAAGTTTTCACTGTTGTTTACAATGCTAGGGCCTGCCATTTTGTTTACAAGCATATTTCTAGCCTTGTGTTTGATTGCACCTTTAACCCCCAAAAGGGAAATTCAGTGCAATTTATTCATCCCAGAAGGTAAAAATCAGTTTGCCTTTGTTCATTTTATTGTTCAAATATAAGCAATATTTGTTTTGAATAATTTCTTTGTCATTTGTAGTTTGTTTATAAGAATGAAAAGAAAACCACTTAAAATCGTAATTCAAGTTTGGTGTTGAAAAAAATCTGAGATTTTATTTGTAGGCCATATCGCCCAGCACTGTCTAAGACTAACTGCTAGTTTGGGGTAAACTCAAGCTGTCATTTTCTGTATTCTGTGGTTAAAAAAAGAGGATTAAATTGGATGTAAGCTTGCAGGGATTTTCTCCCTGGAACTTATTGCAAACAAACATTGTTATCGTCTATCCCAATGTAGCACTTGTTCCATTACATTCTGTATGCTATAGGGAAATGTAGTTATATGAGAAACCTAGCTCCATATAGTGTTGCTACTCCCAAACAATAATAATTTCCCTAACAGATGGCAAATGTTGTTTTTAGCAAACTTCACTTAAACAGGAGTAAATAGTGAGTTTTTGGTGGGGACCATTTTCAGTGGCGGATTAATCCACATCTGATGCTCTAAAATTTGTCAGCAGGACAGTGAATGTGGGATTTAGTCGAAATAAACTAGTGTGTGTGTTTATGGTAATGAAAAAAAATGTCGGCCAATGCAACATTGTAGCTCATTAATGTGTTTTAATAGTCTCATATCATTAGACTTATCCTTTAAGTTGTCTGCTCATTTATAATGCACGCTCCTAAATTGTGGACAGTGGATATGGATGGCCCTGCAACTACGGTTTAATGTGCTTCTTTTTTTAGTTCAGATGCTGATCATCAAACATCCATCAACTTAGCATAATAGCTTAGCATTTTGGGAAAAGAGCTTATTCACTTTTTTCTGAGTGACATAAGAAGATAAATTTCATCGATCTCTTGGCTGTGTATCAAATACAGAGGTGGAGTTAGCCTAGCTTTGCGTGAAGACCAGAAGCAAGGGGAAATAGCTAGCCAAAAAGGACACTTAACACCAACAACTGATTAATCAACATGCTGTATCGTGTGTGTGTGTGTAATCACAAAGGAAATGTAAACATAATAGTTAGTGGTTACATGATGGAACTGTGACTCAGTTACAACAGCTGGTTGCTGTGACTGTCTTCACAGTGAGGTTGCCACCTACATCAACAACTGTGCACACCAACCATTTCTGGCAACCCAAATGTTTCCTGCCAGTACCAGGGGATGGCGGCAGTACGGTGAATGGGCTCCTTTTGTGGCAAGGACTGCTTAGAAAACAGAGATGAAATCCTGCTCAAAACTGTTTATCGTACATGAAACAATAAAACAATAGCAACATGTATCGGCGATAGACACGTCAATGATAGCAATAAGAAAATAGCATTAAATGCAAACAAACTCAAAAGCACAAAGCAAATACACCCTGGCTCAGGAACAGCCTATCATGTCCCATGATAATGGAGCGTGCTACAAGTGACACACGAACATCAAATCATTTATCAGGTGTGTAGTTCGGTTTCACCATGTGACTGACAACAAAAGGAGAGCGTGTCAGAGGTATTATTATAGACCACAGTTCTCACAAAACCAGCCACGCTCCACCTGTAAAACTATTAACTCACACATTGGTAATGTCTGCTTTTCGTGCGGGCTGATACCCTTTGGCCTCTGTCCCAGTCCGAGCCAACTACTGCTCACAACTGGCCAAGTTTTTTACAAACACAAGCACAAACAGTTATCACCAGAGTGAGAAAATGAATGCTGACTAGGGGTGTCAATGCTAATTGGTATTGACATTTGGCATTTTTTGTTCAAAATTTCTATATTTATCCCGATAATATCATTATCATGAATTCTTTCCGCCACAATAATCATGAAGTGAAAATCTGATATCATGACAGTCATGGTGCTGACGGAGAGAAAATTGTGAATAAAAAAGAGCAGGTCAGCTCCCCAGAATGGCAGTATTTTTATTTGTTCGTGTGTTTTTCATTGTTGTGTTAACAAAATTATAGCCTGTGTGCCTTGATAAAGTGGTTATATTCAAAATTAAGAGGTTAAATAAATAAAAAATGTTGCCTGGTCTTTTAAAATGATAAAACATAGGACAGGTGATGAATAATTATAATATATATTAAGCAGTGTGAAACTAGTATATAAGTGTGTAGATTTTTATATTATAAGCAGATTGATATGCACATTTTTACAATGAAAACATTTTTTGAAAATGATATACTCAAATATACAAAATGAGCTGCAGCTGTCCAAATTACTCCTCCTGAAAAAAATCTATGTATTGGGTTGGTTTTATTTTACAAGTCAGAGATTTAGGAAACTACAACAGAACAGCATCAGTCTGACTGTAGTTGTACTGTAGCATCACCAATTAGGAAATGTTAGCGAGACAGTAGGAGCACTTAGTGTTTCTCTCCTTCCTATGCAACGTAAAGCCTTGTACAGAGCCTTTAGCCAAAGAAGCAGCTGTCAAAGCAAATTAGAGCAGGAAAAACACTGTAGACAAGTCTCCCACCTCCACCTCCATCTCCATCTCCTCCTCCTGCTGCTCCTCCCTCCATCCTTTTCTCATTCTCCTCTCACCTCCTCTCTTCTCCTTCTTCCTCAATCCATCTGCCAAATGTATTCCCTTCTCTCCTCATTCATCCAGGGACTCCAACACACACACACACACACACACACACACACACACACACACACACACAGCAGAATACAAATAATGTAAGAGCATGAGCATGTGTGTACATCATTCATGACATACTGTGTGCAGTAGAGCTGTCATACAAACTTGCAGCTTCACCATTAGTCTGTTGTGTAAGTGTTTGGGTGTGTACACTATTAGCATGATAGATTACACACACATGACAACTGCGACAACTGATCCATTAGCAAGAGGGTATGCTCAATAGCAAAAATGTGTGTGTTTGTGTGTGTGTGCATCTATATCCTCATCAGTCATAGCCAAAGCAGGCAACAAAGGTTACAGTTATAGTTCACTAAGAATACAAGCTACCTTTTGCTCCACGAGGTTCACACACAGTAGACACACAGACACACACACACCCTCCCCTCCACACCGCGACCCTCCTCTTCTCCCCACCATTATCAAACTCACTTATTACCGGGATCACTTTATGGCTGCTGAGATAACAGAGTCTGGAGGTTCATTAACAGCAGTAAAACAGGGGCTCCATTATCAGCCAGCAAGAGGTCCCCTGAGAAAACAGTACTCCATGGTACTTTTCAGAGGGACAGGAATTACACTACAAGACTATAAAGTGACAGAAACACCATGTACATGCCACAAAGTTGTGATTACCTCAATAAGATGTACTGCAGGCAGACACTGCAACTAGACCAACCAATAATGATTGTTTTGGTCAACCAAACAAATGGACACAGCTGGAAAGTAAGTTCCTGGGTAGGGATGAGAACCCATGGGCTTGTTCCAGCATCACTGTTTGTATGGCTTGTTTAATCAGCTAATAATTATCTCTTACTCAATCATCCCTTGGTCTATGAATTTGACACATCAGTCATTAACATCTCAATTTCCCAAATTGAGATGCAAAATGTTTGTTTTTACCAACACTTAACAGTTGCATGCTTAAGATATTCCAAAAGAAATATTAATATATCCAGCAGATATGTAGACTAAAAGCTGTGGGGCTGGAGTCAATGGACATTTGTTATTTTGTTTGAAAAACTAATCACATAAATGATGTAGGGATGCAATACATCGGGCCAATTATTTATATTATTGGCTATTTATCAGTATCGATGAAATTATGGCCAGTAAAGAGAGACGATAATATGAAGCTAAATTGTTTTCATTGACTTAATAAGTGCAGCATCTACATACTCAGGTACAGTAGGTTACTGTGTGTACTTTTACAGTTGGTTTGCATCAATAAACACAGAAGAAGAAGAAGAGAAGAAGAGGGAGAAGGAGGTGGAGGAGTGCAGCACACAATACATGTTCAACGGTTCTGAGAGGAGGGAAAAATGTACAAGTTCTAACAGCAAATTTTGTTGGAGCCTTGGAAAACTGAATCATCCTTCTTTGCTCACTACATCAGAGCCTTTATGACCCTCAGGTGTGAATAAACTTCAGGTCAGAGCTTCTTTTTAAAATACAAAAATATAATATTACTGGTAATCTTATTGAGGTTGGCCATGAGAAGCAAGTCATTATCGGTTATCAGTAAGCTGAAATAAATCCATATTGTGCATTTCTAAACCAGCTGATTAGCAAAATGTCTGCTGATTAATTGGCATAATTAATCACCTTTAGCTTTTATTTTTACATCTACCATTATTGCCTCAAAAACATTTTAACTAATCACAGGTGAGGAATAAATGAGTACCACAGCAAAATAGTCCCCCGAGTCTCTGATGAAATATATGATTAAAGGTATAGTTATTGCTATAAATGTACTGTAGCTGAACAGTAATGTCATGGAAAGCGCTGTAGGGTGAATAACCCCGTCAGGAGCTCACTGGTGTGACGTAGTCCATTAGAGTCTATAGAACTTTCATGAATATCACAGGAAGAGTGTGAGCTATCGGTGAACAGTGAAGGTGGAAGAAAGTCGCATCTCTCCAGCTGTATTACTGAATGACACGGGACATCACAGGGTCACCATGAGCCCACTCCCACACACGTTCTCCTCCTATACCCATGTTACCTGTATGACTGCTGTGACCGTCGGTGAGCTCCAGCAGCGGGGTAGGCAGGCGGCCGGGCGGGGTCTCGGGTGCCGGACAGGGTCCCTGATCCTCCGCTCCTCACCTCACTGTTCCTGCGGCGGATCCAGCAGCTGTAGTCTGCCTCCGTGCAGCTGCAGCAGACGCCACAGTAAATCCAAACAGGTCTGTCTGTTGACACACGGTGTTTTATTTTGTGCGCAGCGGCAGCGCTGGTGAGGCTGGCCGTCCCTCCCTCTCCGTACTGTGACGCTAAGCCGCGCAGTGCCGTGCCGTGCCGTGCCGTGCAGGGGTTGACAGGAGCCCGACCGGACAACACAAAGACAAAACACGCCCAGCCGGCCATCCACGCTCCCACAGGACCCGCCTTCTACCGTAATACTCCGAAGAGCCAGTCAGCGCAGGAAATACAGCCAACATTCTAAAAAGGACAATTCAGATGGATGCTGGTATTATGTTTGATGTTATGTCGTATTTTAAGATTGGAAATAGCATGGTGTATATTGTACAACTAGATTTTATTCATGAATTTAAACAGGCCTGTCTATCATTCGTTCATTCAATTATTCAAATAGATCTGGCAAACGAAAAAAGTTAAAATTTTGTTTTATTTGTTTGGTTTTTTTTGTATCCAGATCCAAAAAAGGACGTTTGTTTTTTAATTAGAACGACAAGCGAAATAAAACATGTTTATTAAGGGGTTAAACATGATCATCCCAGAGCTCCCCCTCACCCACACGTTTACGTGTCAATCTGATTATTAGATTGAATTGATGATATGTCGATCATTACCTAATGGGGGGCGGGGGCTAGTTCGCGCGCGCTCTAGTTGCGTTGCGTTACATAAGGCAAGCGCTCAGCTGCTGCCTTGATCAAGCTTCACCTGATTCCCAAAATGAAGCGGTCTAAACCCTGGTGCACAGGGTCGAAAACGGAAAAAGGAAGAAGATAAAAAGAAAGCCAAGTATAGAGTCTTCTCTTCTCAGCCATTAAAGCGTCAAACGAAATAAATTTAGTATTGTGCATCACCTGCATTGTGCATTGTGGACGTTTCATTGCTGTCACTACTTTGCTAGCTTGCTACGTATTACTAGCAAACATAACTTCACTGATAACCTACATAGATGTAAATGTCATAAGACCAGTATCTGGATAACACATGCTTTTGTAATGCTATTTCGCCAACCGGTGGTAGCACTGGTGATAAAAATCCTCAAATAAAATATCCTGAAGTGAACTCTCAACAAGGGTTGTTGTGCTGATGTTGTGTTAGCTAGACTAGCTAATCAGTCATCTGAATCAATATAGCACTAGGTAGTGCTAGGAGCTAGCTAGCTGCTAACGGTAAATAGAGTATCAGGTAACCTGATACTCAATTTACCGTTAGCAGCTACCGTTAGCAGCTAGCTCTCTAATGACAACCTGCACTATTCAACCTGATTCAGGTTGAATAGTGCAGGTTGTCATTAGAGAGGTTGCATTGTAACGTTAATTTTAATTATCGCTTACATATAGGATGTTTCAGATACATGAACTCTATTTTTGCCAGCATGAGCAGGCTACTGCATCTGAGTTTAGCCGTGGTTCTGGGCAGTGGTCTACATAGCTTATTCCACAACTTGTCTGCCCAAGAATATTCCATCTGTGCAACAAATAAAACAAATCATAGCCTAGATCACCAGCTACTGTGCTGTCCTAGTATCTCCAGTGCTTCGACCCCTTTCTTCATTTTGCATTTGCCAAGCCTTCTGGTTTCAAAAACCCTCAGAATAGTTATGAAAAGTACAGTTGTTCTCTACATTCATTATAACTAAAAGGCATAAGTTCTGTTTAGTGAGTTCACAACTAGCAAGTGCATGTAACCATTTTGGTGATAGTGGTGTTTGTTCACACTTCTGTAAAGTTCCCCTCCAGGAATATACTAATATATATGTGTTTTTTTTTGTTTGTTTTCTTTAATTGGCCAGATGCACTCAGGCAATATTTGCAGAGGCCGGCACCTGCTGGAGAAAACGGATGCCTGATCCTTCATGTTCGCCTCTCTCTGAACTTTGTAAGTACAACTAGTACTATTGTTGCTGTTTTTGTTATTGTTTAGTATTATTATTAGCAATTATTACTTTTATAGAGCATTTTTGTTTGTGCATCCATTGTTGTCATAATTTGTTAAATATCCTTGAACATTCTCTGTAGCATTCATAATTTGCCTGTTGGAGTGACTATAAGAAACATTTTTGTTTGTATAGTTTCTGGAGTTCATCCATTCTTTAAGTTGTAATTTGTTAAATATTCTTGAGTATCCTTTATAGTATTTTTGTATACAAGTCATTAGAGGTGACTCTTTTCAGTTTGATTTCAAGATGGCAGCCGGTGCAGCAGCACGGCTTGCTGTGGGAGAACACTCTCGAGAGTTTTCTCGAATTAAACCGGAGATTTATCATACTGAAAACGGCAGAGTCATAGTCGAGGATGAACTGCTTAACTTTATTGTGGTCAAAATGCGTACACTAAGCCACGACGATATTGTCGACGGATTGAGTCCTCCAAGGCGGTTTTGTCTGTAGCAAATCAATGCAAATCAATGCTGATATTGACTACCTAAAAGGAACTATAGACAATCAGGTAGCTGCCTGTGAAACACTGCGGGTGGTTTCTGCTAAACTTGACAACCGTCTGACTGCTGTGGAGGGGCCTCGTGGCCCGGACACAACTACTTCGGCTGCCTGCCTCTCTGCTGGGGAGATAGGACCAGGCCCAGCACCCAGCACAACGGGGCTCTCCTTGATTATGCCGCCGGGCCCCGATCCTGCCCTATGCACTAACGGATGGCTGACAGCAACGCCTGGCTGGACGAATGCAGTCCCCCGCCTGGAGCATGGTGGTGAAGGACGGGAGCCGACTAAAGCAGGTACCTGAGAAATCTGTCCATAGACGCCCAACACCTTGCACTGCAAAAACTCAAGCGAGGAATTTGAGAAAGAAGACCGGCATAATCGGGACTGGCGTGGGCAGCAATATTCTGGCTGTCAAAACAAAGATGGTAAGGGTATTTGCTAGGCATGGGACGAAATATCGTTTGAAAAAAATGGATCGCGAAATGAAGACTAGATGCAACTGCCACATGATTTGTGTAGTATATAAATAATTTAGTGTGTGTGTTTGTGTATATATGTGTGGTGCAGGCATACAGTCTATGGTGGCAGGCTGGCAGCACCATCTGCTGGTCACAGCGCATGCTGCAACAACAACACTGTACAGCAAGCTAACAAACATTAGCACCAACTACCTTGCCCTCAAACCGCCGAACAATGGAGTCGAATGAGGTCGAAATTGAGGACGCTCCGCCTGGATACAGGTCATTTGTCTGGCAGTATTTTGGCTTTCTCTTTAAAAAAGACAAAGACAGCAATAGAGTAACTGACAAGACTAAGACTGTGTGTAAGCTATGCTATGCCGTCACTCCGTACACCACCTCCAACACAACAAATATGAACCACCACCTTCAACGTCACCATAAAAATGTGCAGACAACCCCAGAGAAAACAAGCCTACCGAAGGGACAGCTGACCATGAAACAAGCACTGACACCAACTCTACCCCTCGTCAAGTCCGCGTGCAAAACAGATAACCAGGCTCATTGGCGAGTTCATAGCGGACTATACGTGAAAAAGCTGCAGGACTTCATTTGCAACGCAACCAGGTAGACTAACTTTCATTGAAAAAAAAATAGAGGTGTGCTGTGCGTGTGTGTAACTGTATATGTAAATCTTTAGTGAGAATTTTAGTGTTTTGGTATGCCCATCAAATGTTTCAAGTTAAATGGGGCAATGTGGTATCTGCTCCATTCTGTGTTAGTAACGGAGTGCGGCAAGGGGGAATTTTGTCTCCTATTTTATTTAATGTTTATATGGATGATGTAATGGAAAATTGTATTACTGTAGCATTTTTATTTCATTATTATGTCTTACATTGTCTTCACTATGTTCTTCCCACATCCTTGAATGTTTGTACTGTCTGCACAAAGAGAGATATGTGCTTCTTGTTATGGGAACGGTGCCTGGTACAGACATGAGAAGGACACAGGGCATTCCTTTCCTTTAACAAAAAGGATTCTCAACTGTCTCATCTTGTTCTTCTTTCTGCAGACAGCATGCCACTCTGTTGATTGATGAACCTTCTTTATAAAGAATAAAATCCTTAAAAGATAACTGGTATTTCTTACAAGTTTGTTTCAGATATCTCACAAATATGACAAATTTCCACAACAATTTGGTGTCAGAAGTGGGATTCCTTGTGTGACAGGATCTGGAGCCTGCAGCGGACTGTGACCGGCCAGCCTGGAGGAAAACTTCTTCCAGCCTCTACCTCGAGAAAAAATCTTAAGAGACGAGAGGACTGACCGCTGAGGCCCCGACCGTCATCACTGGAATCCTTATTGAGGGAAAGAGGACCACGTTGCCTAACAAACGGTGAGATACTGAAAGAAACTAAACTTCTTTAAGAGGGAATATAAATGAATATATAATTATAATTTTGTTTTGGGAAAAAAAAAAAATATTAAAAAATTAAATTAAGTAAATTAGTAATTTTTGCTGGATTTCTATTGATCATTGTGATAGTTGGGCGACTCGAACCAATTCAGGGCAGAGTAATACCAGGTTCTGAGAACGCTGGAGCTAATAGGAAGAAAAGGTGTTTTGTCCTATTAAGCCGTTTTACCGCTGGATTGGGGGCCAAATCAGGGCCGAGTGAAACCAAGCGAGACAAGGGATCTCTTAAGGTTATCACTGCTGGTTGGCTGCTTTTTTCAGAATTTGTAGTGTAAACAAACTGAATTCACGGTGATGACCGGGTCTTAGGGATAAATACATCCAGTGCACTGGGACGAGTGACAGGTAGAACAATGGGAGGTAAATCCTGCAAAAACCAGGAAACTGGCGTAGGACCAGACCTGGCTGCCCCAAACATAAATTACATGAAAGTTAATTATGGTAATGAGGCTATAGAGCCTTTACATGTCTGGGTGAGAGAGTTTGGTTTTCCCTGCGGGGGGACATTCAGCGTGAGACAGTTGAATCTGTTGGAGGAGAAGATTAATTTTAGAATAAAATCCTTAAAAGACAACTGGTATTTCTTACAAGTTTGTTTCAGATATCTCACAAATATGACAAATTTCCACAACAATGACTTATCAAATCAATTAAATAGGTTAAAAACTGGTTGTCTTGTGGGCAACACTATAGTTAATCATCTAATGTACGCAGATGACTTGGTCCTGCTCTGTCCATATAGTGCTGGACTGCAGCAGATGTTGAAGGTGTGTTCCCAGTATGGCCTTGATCATGACATAAAGTACAACGCTAAGAAAAGCCACATAATGATAGTTAGAAGTGCTGGGGACAGGAAATCAACTTTTCCTACTTTTTCCTTGGCAGACAGTCCCCTTGCTGTGTGTGAGGAAATTAAATACTTAGGTCATGTCATATCTAATGACTGGACGGATGACAAAGACCTCTATCGACAGCGCTGTAAAATTTACTCTCAAGCTAACATGCTTAGTAGGAAGTTTTCTATGTGTTCTGATTCTGTGAAGTGTTCTCTGTTCAGAACTTACATAACACCTCTCTATACACTTCCCAACTGTGGTCCAATTATAAGCAAAAGAGCATGCAGAGGCTTAAGGTAGCATACAATGATGCAATGAGGTTACTGCTCTGTGTCCCTAGGTGGCATAGTGCCAGTCATTTGTTTGTGTCTAATAGAGTGCCAACTTGTGAGGCACTCTTAAGAAAGTTGATGTTTAGTTTTATGTGTCGCCTAGACAAATCAGAGAATCAAATAATTGAGGCCATAGTAAGCCCATTGAAAAGCTGCTACCGATTCACTTCTAGGCTAAGGTGGCATTGGTGCAATAGCCTGTATATTTTATAAAATGCACACTTTTCTTGTAGTTTTGTACTTTCTTTTATTTTTTGTACTATTTATATTGTATGATTTGTGATATGGACCTGTGTCTGAAATAAAATAAATATAGTCATAATTTGCTTATTTTTTCAGTGTCCTTAAAAGCACTTTCATTTCCATAGTTAATAGAGTTTATTTCATGTTAAATATGAGCACCTTTGCACTTTATGGAGTTCATCCATGCTTTGAAACAAACTTTGAGTGTGTAATAAACTATTTAAAATTATAAAAAAGTCAAAGCCTAACTCAATCTCGTCTAGGGCAGCCGATCTGCGGGATCGGGATCGGGGCCGATGTGGGCATTGTTTCACTGATCGGGATCGGCAATTTTGAACGTGGACCCAAGCCTGATTATTTTTACGTCAGCTGTCGTAAATGCCGGAGCACAATTTGTGGCAGAACGCAGACACGCACACAACGTTACTCTGGCAAACCTGTGGATAAAATGTCTGCAATGTGGAAATATTTTAAATTACGAAGCGAAAGCAGTCCAACAGCGACATGTAACATCTGCAATATGACCGTGTCGTGAAGGGGTAACAAAAGAGCTGCATTTAATACTACACATTTGATACGGCACATATATGATACAACGAGTTCAAGCAATACAGACAAAGGCACCGAAGCAACAAACACTCGCGGATACTTTCAAAAGGAAAGAGACATATCCTCGAGACAGCGACATGACCAAAAATATTAGAGAGAAGGTCACTGAATTCATCGCTCTGGATAACCAGCCCATCTCTGTGGTATCTCACGTTTTGTGTTGAATGGTATGGGTAAGATAATGGTATATAGTTTTTTGTTTGCGTTGGGGCACTTTGCTGCTATATGTTAAAACAATATTTTCGTGTTGTTTTGTTCAAGCACCCTGATTAGCTTAGCCGGCGGGCGAGCAGATCTTGCCACTTTGTTATTTTTTCTTTTTTGTTTTTGTTGGTAATCCTGAGGAGGGGGTGCGCCAAGCTTGGTTTATTGCAGCTGACCAGCTGGTTAGATGTGATATTCTGGGGTTGGTGATACTTCGAGCTCGGCAAGCCGACGAAGACCAGGTGAGGCTATTGGAAGTATTATTGTGGTTAGGTAGTGAGGGGTTGAGCTGTCTTGGCTCTTGTTTGTTTGTTTGTTTTCGCTTTGGTGGGGGGCTCCTCTTTTGGAGTTTACCTGGTAAGTAGCAGCAAGGGTGAGTGTCCTGGTATTTGCGTTATTCTGGTGGATATGTCTGATATGGCTGTGAGATGGAGCAGGCTAAGCTTTCACTGCAGCAGTGTAGGCTGGATTTGATTAAGAGTGGTAAAACGGTGGGAATGGTGGATGAGTCTTTTGATGTGGGTATTGTTCCCATCTCCAGAGTCACCTGACTGTTTTGATGTTTTGAGAGATCTTCGCTTGTTGCCTAGATTTAACGAGAAAGAGCCGGAGGCTTTTTTCTCTTTGTTCAAGCCGGTCGCCGAGGCGAGGAGGTGGCCTGAATCGGCCCGCACGGTAATGCTCCAGTGCGCACTGACGGGCAGGGCGCAGGAAGCGTATTCCGCTCTGTCCGTGTCGGATGGACAAAATTATGAATGTGTGAAGTCGGCGGTGTTGAAAGTGTATGAGCTTGTTCTGGACGTTTTCGTACGTGGAAGAGAATGGAGAAGCAGACACATCTCGAGTTTGCTCATGACCTGACCGGTCACTTTGTGCGTTGGCGTTCCGCATTGAAGGTGGAGACGTTTGAGGATTTGTCTGTGATCGAGTTGGAGCAATTTAAAAATTCAATACCCGACAGTATTGCACAACACCTCAATGATCTTAAGGTTAGAAGTGTGACTGAGGCGGCTTCACTGGCGGATGACTATGTGCTTACGCATAAACGCTCCTTTGGTGAGTGGCACTCATGGAAATTTTGGAGAGTGTGCCGAGGCGGCTCTGGGGAGTTATGTGGGTCGTTCGGGTAAAACTGACTCTAAAGAACGTAACAGGAGGAGTTTTGAGAAAACATGCACTTATTGTCATAAGAAAGGGCATTTCAGAGCTGACTGTTATGCGCTTAAAGCGAGGGCTCCCCAGGGGAGTCCAGCGGGGCAACCAAATGGTGCCTGTTGTGCCGTCTCTCTGCCTTGCGGACCAGCAGTGGGCGAGATGGATCAGAGTGAGTCCGTGCCTGCTTCTTTTCTGCCGTTCATTTCTGATGGCTATGTTTGTCTGGTAGGGGGCAGTTTAAAGGTGCCGGTTAAAATACTGCGCGACACGGCGGCTTTTGATTCCTTCATTCAGGCTTCCGTGTTGCGTTTTTCCGACGAGAGTCACACAGGTTGTTGGGTGCCAGTTGTGGGCATGGAAATGATGGTTTTACAGGTTCCTTTGCACAAAGTTATGTTACATTCTGATCTTTTCCAGGGCGAGATAGTGGTTGGTGTGAGGCCGGCGCTGCCCGTCGAGGGGATCTCTCTGATCCTGGGGAACGGTGCTGCAGGTGGCCGTGTGTGGGGTGGAGCGTCGCCGCCGCCAGCGGTTTCTTCCGTTCCGCTGGTGAGGAAGCAGCCTGATTATGAGGCGACGAGTTTCCCTGAAGTGTTTACGGCGTGCGCTGTGATGCGTTCTTTGTCCCGAAATTTCCCTCTAGCAGTGCCTGAGCATGAAGTGGGCAATGATGAGGCAGCAGAGGGGTTGTGTTTCTCCCTGTCCGATGTTTCTCTCTCGGTTACGAGGGAGGAACTAGAGAGTGAGCAGCTTGCAGATGCGGCCCTGAACAGGCTGTTTGACATTGTGTTGCCTGCACATGAGGTGAAGAATGATTCTCACTGTTATTTTCTGCTTAAGGGACTGCTGATGAGGAAGTGGGTGCCGCATGGGGACGACTTTGTTGGGGATCCCGTCCTTCAGGTTGTCGTGCCTTCCAGGCTCCGTGAGACGGTGCTGACACGGGCCCATGATGAGTCTGGACACTGGGGAGTGAGGAAAACATATGACCGGATTTTAAAATTCTTTTTTTTGCCTAGGTTGAAGAGAGATGTGGCAGAGTACGTTAAAACTTGTCATGTCTGTCAGCTTGCAGGAAAACCAAACCAGGTGATTAGGCCAGCTCCGCTGCTCCCGATCCCTGCTGTTGGACAGCCGTTTGAGGACCTTATCATCGACTGTGTGGGTCCGTTGCCGCGTTCTAGGTCGGATGCAGCCTATTTGCTCACAGTCATGTGCAAAACCACCCGTTATCCGGCAGCTTATCCTTTACGCACGATCACAGTGCGTTTCGTGGTGCGCGCCCTGACTCAATTCATTGCTATACTCGGTATCCCGAAGATTATTCAAACAGATCAGGGGTCGAACTTCACTTCTTACTTGTTTTCGCAGGTATTGCGACAGTTACGTGTAAAACATAATAAAGCGTCTGCATACTATGCTCAAAGTCAGGGGGCCCTGGAGCGGTTTCATCAGTCTCTGAAATCACTGTTACGATCCTATTGTGTGCAGATGGATAGAGACTGGTAGGAGGGGCTTCCCTGGTTACTGTTAGCAGCGAGAGAAGTGACCCAAGAGAGCACAGGGTTTAGCCCTAACGACTTAGTGTTCGGACACACTACGCGGCCCGTTAAACCTCCTGTATGAACAATGGAAGGATGCGGACCTGCCGGAAAATCTGGTTGATCACGTGAATGGGTTCCGCCATAGGTTGCATGCTGCAGGGGTATTGGCAAAGAAAAATTTGGTTTCTGCGCAGGGCAAGATGAAAACATTGTATGACCGGCGGGCTGAGCAGCGTGTGTTCAGTGAGGGGGACCGGGTTTTGGCGCTACTTCCCATCACCACCTCTCCGTTTCAGGCGAAGTATACTGGTCCCTATGAAATAAAAAAAAAAGACATCTGACCATAACTACATCATAGCTACGCCTGATCGTAGAAGAGGTACTCAGTTGTGTCAACTTATTAAAACCCTATTATGAACGTGTCCCTCCAGGTAAAGCTGTCCTGGCCTCTCCGGCACCTGCGCGCCCGGGTGTTCGGTGGGTCGAGTGTCTGAGGTTTATTCTCTACAGTCTGTGGCTGCCGGGGTAGAGGATGGGCTGCCCGAATCTGATACTGCGGTGCAGCAAGGTCGGCTAAAAAACTCAGAATTTCTGAACAACTTACCTGTCCTATTGGGACATTTATCTGAGTCACAGCAAGCGGATCTGTCCGAGGTAGTTAAATCCTTTCCCTGCTTGTTTGGTGACACCCCCACGCAGACCCCCTTAATTGAACACGACATAGATGTGGGAGATGCGCAGCCTATTAGGCAAAGGTTTTATCGCGTAAACCCTGAGAAAAAGAAGTATCTTGATGCCGAAGTGAAATACATGTTGAATAATGGTATTGCTGTTCCCTCCTCGTAGTTGGGCCTCCCCGTGCATTTTAGTGCCGAAGCCAGATAAAACGGCCAGACCTTGCACTGATTTTCGAAGGTTAAACGCCGTGACTAAACCTGATTCATTCCCGCTACCTCGCATGGAGGACTGCGTTGACCAGGTTGGGCACGCAGCATTTGTAAGTAAGTTTGACCTACTAAATGGTTATTGGCAGGTCCCGTTGTCCGAGCGTGCTCGTGAGCTCTCTGCGTTTATAACACCGAATGGACTTTATGCGTATAATGTTATGCCTTTTGGTTTGCGAAACGCTCCAGCCACTTTCCAGAGGCTCATGACAAGGGTCTTGGGAGATTTGGAGGGGTGCACTGTTTACTTGGACGGCGTAGTAGTGTTTTCGGATACGTGGCCCTCTCATGTTGAGCGCGTCCGTGCGTTGTTCACGCGTTTGGCTGAGGCGTGCCTGACCATCAACCTCGCCAAGTGTGAGTTTGCACAGGCTACGGTGACCTATCTTGGTCGGATTGTAGGTCAGGGGAAAGTTCGACCTATTGCAGAGAAAGTGAGAGCTGTCCAGTGTTACCCTCCACCCACCACCAAAAAGGAGTTAATGCGCTTCCTGGGTTTTGTGGGATATTATAGAGGCTTTTGTAGGAACTTCTCAGAGGTAGTGGCACCCTTAACTGACTTACTTAAGACGCGTGTTACCTTTGTTTGGTCCTCTTCTTGCCAACACGCTTTTGAAAGAGTAAAGTCACCTCTGTGTGAAGCACCTTTCCTGGCAGCTCCAAGGTTCGACCGTCCCATTGCCCTCCAGGAGGACGCTAGTCATGTGGGAGTGGGCGCAGTCCTGTTGCAGATGGATGGTCTGGGTTTGGAGAAACCAGTGAGTTTTTTCTCAAAAAAGTTTAACTCGTACCAGTTGAATTATTCAACAATTGAGAAGGAGGCACTTGCTCTAGTTTGGGCACTCAAATATTATTATTATTATTTTTTTAATTAATGTTTTTATTCATTTGACAGGTAAAAGTACATACAATGAAAAATAAGGATTTTTTCTTTTTTCAAAAACAACCACTTATTCCCTCCCTTCCCCAGCCCTCCCCAATCCTACAAAATTTTGTTACAGATCAGTAATAACCCACATCCTTCCTTCTTACCGTAAACAGACATGCGAATATAAAAGTACACAGACAATTAAGAGAGAGTAATAAAAATAAAAACATTTTTTAAAAAACACCACAAAACAAAACTTAGAAGTAGTATTTTCAATGGGTTGAGATGAAGCAAGGAGGAAAAGGAAATATAGTCAAAAGTCAGTTGTCAGAAGTGAACATTTCATTTGTCCTGTAGTGTCTTTAATTTAGCTATGTAACTAATCATGCAGCCCCAAACCGAATCAAATTTTCCAGGTGTCCCCCTCAGATCGTATTTAATTTTCTCCAGATCTAAGTACAGCATGAAGTCCTTAAGCCACAGGGAAGCTTTGGGGGCAACTGGTGCCTTCCATTCCAACAAAATTCTTCTACGTGCTAATAAAGAAGCAAAGGCGATACTATCCTTAAACTTTTTCCTAATTGTTTGATGGTCTGATAATACTCAATGCCATATTTAGTGCTTCTGCAAGATGTTTAAAAACAGCCGTCCAGTAAGCTTGCAGACGAGGACAGGACCAAAACATGTGGGTCATGTTTGCTGGTGACAAGTGACACCTATTGCATGTGTCTGTGACATTGGGATAAATTTTGGAAAGTTTGGAATTGGTAAAATAAATACGATGGACAACCTTAAATTGAATCAGATTAAGCCTGGAGCAGATTTACTGTTATTTACACAAGTTAATGCTGAGTCCCAGTCACCGTCATCGATAACCCTGCCAAGTTCTTGTTCCCAGTCTTTCTTGATTTTATCAAGAGATGTCTCTTTGAGATGGGATATTAAGGTGTACATTTTTGAGATAAGGCCTTTCTGATTTGTGGGAATGTCCAAAATTGAGTCAATTACTGAGTTAGGTGGGATATTGGGGAAACAGGTACTATTGGATTTAACAAAGTTACGAACCTGGAAGTATCGGAATAGGTGAGACTTGGGAAGGTTACATTTTTCACATAATTCACTGAAGCTAGCGAAGACATTGTTAATATATAGATCACTTAGCCTGACAAGGCCTGAGCTCTACCATAGAGAAAAGGCATTATCAATGCTAGGAGGGAGGAAGAGATGATTGTTATGTATGGGGCTGTGATTAGACAATCCTTTGAGTCCAAAAGTACATCTAAATTGGAACCAAATTTTAAGGGTGGAGACGACAATTGGGTTACATGTATATTGGGATGATTGAAAGGGCAATTTTGATGTAAGTAGAGCTAGGAGTGACATAGAACAGGATTTAGCTTCTAGTTTACACCAGATTAATTCAGGTTCGCGAATCCAGAGAGTCATTTTGCTTATGTTAGCTGCCCAATAGTAATTGTAAAATTGTAAAAACTCTTTCCTTATCCCGGTCATGCCTTTCCATATAAAAGATGAAATTAGCTTGTTTATAGCACGAAAAAAGGAATTGGGTAAAAAGATCGGCAAGCATTGGAAAAGATACAGAAAACGTGGAAGCACGTTCATTTTGATGCAATTTACCCTGCCTGCTATAGTTATATGCAAATTACACCATCTTTCCAGATCTGATTTAAGCTTGTCAATTAGGGGAGGAAAGTTGTTCTTGTAGAGATCTGACATCTTGCGGCAGATATGCACACCTAAATAGTTAAAGCTGCTTTTAAACACTTTAAATGGGAAATACACATCAGGGATCCCAAGGGCTAAGTTATTTACAGGAAAACATACGCTTTTTGAGAAGTTCAACTTATAACCGGAAAATGCTCCAAAGCTGTTAAGCAATTCAATTATCTTGGGGATGGTGGTTACTGGATCAGAAATAAACAATAGTAAATCGTCCGCATACAAGGAAAGTGTATGTTCCAAACCACATCTGTGGATTCCTTTACTAAAACTAGCCGATTTAAGTGCGATAACCATCTAGGCCAGGGGCCCTGCCACTTTGCATTAGTTTAATTGAGTTTGCTATTTCACGAAATTCTAAGGGTCGATCCATTTCGCTCTTCTGAGTAGAAGAAATGGGTGGGAAATTTAGGTTATCCAGGAAGCTCATCATGTTTGTTTTGTTATTTGGGGATTGTGACGTGTATAGTTCAGAGTAAAATGTTTTACAGGTTTCATTTATGACGGATGGCACTACTGTAAGTTCACCTGAAGGGGTTCTAATCTGTTTGCTGGGATACTGATTGGCTTTTTATTAGGCATGACAGATGGCGTCCTGCCTTCTCACCGTGTTCGTAAAGAAATCCACGTGATCGTAAGAGTAATTTTTCAGTTTCTTGTGTTGACAGCAAGTTATAGTCCATTTGAAGGTTTTGTCTCTCTTTGTCTAATTCAGGGGATGGAGATGTTGATAATTTTCTGTCCAATTCTGTTATGCTTTCCATGAGTTGTTCCTGTTTTTGTTTTTTGAGTTTATTTAGTCTTGCAGAATAAGATATAATCTCTCCTCGGACTACCATCTTTAATGTCTCCCACAGTAGAGATGGGGATATGAGATTAGACTTGTTGGTAACAAGAAAATCATCGATTACTTTGGAGATTGTTTGGCAAAAGTCATCATCGTTTAGCAATGTACAATTCAGCCTCCATGGAGGGCATGTCTTTTGTAAAAGTGTAAACGAAAGGCCGAGTAGCACTGGAGCATGGTCAGATACCCCTATCGTTGAATATTCTATGTTATCGACAACAGGAAGAAAATAATTATCAATGTAAAAGTAATCAATTCTTGAGAATGTTTTATGGACCTGAGAGTAAAAAGAAAATTGATTTTTATCAGGATAGAGAAAGCGCCATGGATCCAAACCTCCTATTTGATCCATAAACATTGCAATTGCTTTGGCAACTTTAGAAGGGGAATTCTGCCATGGGCAGGATTTGTCTAGCAAAGGGTTTATAGGACAGTTAAGGTCGCCTCCTAAGATTAAGTGGTGGGAAGTTAAGTCTGGTAAAAGTGAGGTTACTTTCCTAATAAATGCCTCATCATCCCAATTGGGTGCATAGAGATTAACAAGAACAACAGGTACATTAATAAGGGAGCCTGAGACTATAACAAACCGGCCTTGGTGGTCAGCTATAACGTTTGTTGGGTAAAACTGTAGTTTTTTATGTATCAAAATCGCTGTACCCCTTGCTTTGCTGCTAAAATTGGAGTGGAAACTTTGGCCAACCCATGAAGCCTTTAACCTATGGTGATCCTTAGCAATCAAATGCGTCTCCTGTAAGAAAGCAATTTCTGTTTTAAGATGTTTTAAGTGGGAAAATACTCTACCCCTTTTTACTGGGCCATTGATCCCTTTAACATTCCCAGAGACAAATCTCAGACAAGATACCCCTTTTTTGTAGTATTAGCCATAAAAAAATTTGTAAGTATATGGTAGGAAAAAACACTGCCCTGTAGAAGGACGTAGTGTTACAAACGCACAAACGAAAATAGAAATAAAAGCAAATCTGTAGGATCTACCACCCCAGTACCCCAAAACAAAAACCCTTAGAACAGGGAACAAATAAACACACCTAAACCTCCCTAAGCTTGTCCTAAGAACGAGAACTAGCAGCGGGACTCTATAGACTCTGTTACTTCCATGTGACATAAATCTGTGAACTAAACACTCACCGAGCAGATAGGGCTCCTACATCTGCAAATGTGTCTACAATGTGCAATAGGCGCAAAATAAGAAGATATGGCTGGGGGCAGTAATACACCCATATCAGCATTCAAATTACAAAGGAATAACCTAAGTAGCCCCTTGGAATTACATCTTGTCCATATCAAACCAAAAAAAAAAAAAAGAAAAGAAAAATGTAGATTTACAATAAAAAAGTTAGTCTAATAATAACTTTCAGGTGGAGAAAAAATAATAATATTTCAATTACAGAGCTGACTGATATGGTGCCAGTGCCACATCATGTTATTCGGATGAGTAATAGCTTGGATATACATTAAAGTACAATGTTGATAATGTTGATAATCCGCAAATTAGAGCGCCTGGACCGGTTCTCGAGGTCGTCCACTCGTTCCAGGAGCACCGTGGCTTGGGATTGTAAGGTCTTAACAGCAGCTTCCATCTCTGTGATTTTTACGAAGTTTTCACTCACTACAACTTCAGTATTAGTGAGATGGTTGTTAAATGACATCACCTGCTGACCTAGTGAATCCACTGACTGCTTCAGAGATTCAGTTGATTGTTGAATCAGGATAGCCATGTCAGCTTTGAAGCTATCATATTGTTTACTGAAAAGAGCCTCGAGGTCGATCATGGTGACTGGGTCGGAGTGGCCTCCGCTGTCAACGCTTCTGCCCCCCGGGTCTGGAAGCTTGGGCGCGGCAGCGGCGGCCATGCTAGCTAGCTTAGCTGAAATGCTAGCTGCCCGAGTTGTTACTGAAGGTTGAGGATTAGTGTTTGAGGTGCTCATTACGTCGCAATCCTCTTTCCCACATTAAAACTGAGTAATGCACGAGTCAGCCCTAGGAGAAGCACTGTTAAACTGGTAGACTTGAAAAGTAAATGAAGAGTTCGGCTGGAGCTCCCTGCTCGCACGTCTGCTCTCTACCTCATCAAACCGGAAGTCCGGGCGCTCAACTATTTTGAAGTGTACTTGGGTCAGGAGTGGTACCTGTCGTGGTTTACACTGACCACAACCCACTCACATTCTTGAACTCGTTGCAGTGTCCAAACTCGCGGTTAGTACGGTGGTCGTTGTTCTTGCAGTCCCATTGGCTGGACATTAGACATATTAAAGGCTCTGAAAATGTTGTAGCGGAAGCTTTCCTCTTAAAGTGCTTCCTTTTGGTACCAGGTTGCTGAGGTGAGAGGATGTCGATGACAGGCGGGCAGGAAGAATGGATGACCACTGACAGCTGGGGTGTTCCTGTAACCTTATGGTAGGAAAAAAAAAAAAAAGTTGAATGTTTTGGGTTGTGGTTTCGGGGTTAGGTCACTGTTCTTTAGGAAGGGGGGTGTGACGGCCTCTTGCCGGTAGTGCCTGTTGGATGTCTGTGTTGGTGTGTTTGTCTACCCCCCCCCCCCCGTCTCTGTGCGTCTGTCTGCAGGTTGCTGGTGGTTGGTGCTGTGTCACCTGTGTGGGTTTGGCCAGTCCCCAGGTGTAGTATATAAGAGTGTGGCGGTCCTCCCTCTTCTTCCTTGTCTTGCTTCACTCTATCCCAGCGGGAGGGCTGGACACCGTTCCGCCGCAGCTCCTCGTGTTTCCTTTGTGTTCATTTGGTTGATTATGTTGTGTTGAAATATTCCTTTGGCGAATAAATCTATTAATTTGTAGACACTGTATCTCAGAAAAATGTTTGCACATTTAGAGGAACATTGCACAGGTATATGCACACAGATCCATTTAGTGTATATAACATATCTATTCTATTCTAATTATCTTTTTATTTGAGTATATTTTATTTTATGTTTCTCTTAGTAAGGTCCTACCTGCTGCTGCTACTTTATTGTAATGTTTGCACCATTTGTTCCCTTTTGCTCCTGTGCAAAATTGATTTTTTCCGACGGGGATCAATAAAGGTACATGTTATCTGATCTCATTTTACTACTTTCACTTAAGTAAATGATTAGAATACTTCTTCCATGGCTTGTGAGTATTTTCTTATTTAACTCTTTATGAAGATGAAAAAGGTCTGTGCGGTCCAGACTGGTTAGAAAGTGGTCCCTGATGTGGTCCTTTAGGTCCGAACCAGTTACTCAGTGGTGTTCCTTGTGGTCCAGACCAGAGTGGTCCGTGGTGTCACTGACTGTCCTCTTAGATCATCCAACCAAAATCTCTTGGTGATACCGTGTACGTAACTGAAAACTAAAGGTGACTGCTGGTGACTACTCACTTTGGTGCAGACCACAAGGACCATGCCACTGAATTGGCAACAACCCCTGCTGAATTACAGGTCACAGTCCCCATTATTAGCACCACCGCTAAGCACCAGAGGAGAAGCTGGAAATGCAAGGCTTTCACGGCATTAATCAAGCAGTTACAGCGTAGCCTCTGCGTAGGTGCATGCCCTATGCTGTAGCCTGACATTCACCTCCCCAGAAGATTAACTGCACGTTGCAGCAACTTTACCTTATTTTGTATTTGTTTCCTTATTTATTATATTATCCCTTTCAAGCGGAAGATGGGAAAACAAATGGCTTTTTTCAGTCTTTGGAGGATATAGTGAAAACGAATCGACATTCTCGCTCATTTTTTTCATTTTTTGTTTGCCAGATCAAATTCAATAACTGAATGACAAATGATACATGGACCATTAAAGCCAAGTGTAAGAGATTAGCAATGCCATGCCAGCATGCATACATGGTGTATTGACAAGTGTAGTAACTGATTTATAAAATGTCACGATCAAGGAGTACCCTTTATTGATCAATGCATCAGACTAAACATTGGGCCTCATTCATGAACCGTTCTTACGAACAAATTTGTTCTTAAGTCCCACTTACGAAGATTTTACGAAGATTGTGGCATTCATGATTTTTTTCTTATCCAGGATTTATTCTTAGGTAAGAACAAATCCTACGAACACTCAGGAGTACTCTTACGCACATTTCAGTGCCGACATGTTGGCATGGTTGTGTTTTCTTCTCTTGTGCAGTTCAGTAAAATACAATATTACAGTGATAATTCTGTTATATTTATTTATTTATTCATTTCATATTTTTGGTAATTTACAGAGAATTTTAAATTTTAAAATAAATTAAATGTGTCAATGATTTAACATTAATCAGGTTAATTGGAAACCATGCCATCAATTAGTAACCATTCGATAAACGTACAACTTATCTGCAACTCAGATAACCACCTACTGAACATGGTCTCCCGGTTCCCAGGAGGAGCACACGATTCCTATATTTTCCAAAACAGCTCCGCGGGAACACACCTTGAACAAGGAGCAGCTGGTGACGCATGGCTCATTGGTACGTATCTTTTATAATATAATTATAATTTCCCATAAAAGTGTCTTTATTATAAAATTTTATATTTTATTTTATTATAAAATAAGGTCACGTTTATTCAAACACCTTGCATCTTAACTTATGACTCTCCCTCACCATAACAGGTCTGTAGGATAATCATGGCCTGCTGTGTTCTGCACAACATCGCTATGAAGCGTGGTGTGCCACTTGTCCCTCAGCCACAACACCGTGAGGATGTGCGTCCTGACGCAATGATGGGACCAGACTGCAGGCGCGCTGTTCATGTTCGAGTGCAATTAATTGCCTGCTTGTGAAGAAAATGCATTTATATTACAATTTCAGTCTAACAGTCTAATTCACTTTAAAAAATCAAACAAAAAAAAAAACTGCTGCGCTCCAACTGATTTATTTTTTGCTTTTGGCATTTTGTTGCTGTTTGCTCTGTACTACGGCATCAGTGTCTACACGGCCCTGCAGTTTCTTTTATGGGCATTAATGGGCGGTTACCTATGCTAATCCTATGTTAATTAGACTCACCTTGCACGCGCTCTCAATTTACGAGGAGGTGGCATTCTATGGAGCCAGAACGGTGACTCTAAAATTTGGCATCCAAAAAAAAAATTGGCATTGAAAACAAAACCAGTACTGAAAAAGGAAACATTGGCATTGAAACATTTGTATTGAAAACAGTTGTATTGGCATTGAAACAAGTATTGGCACTGAAAAAGGAAACTAATTAAAATAATTAAAATCTTATTATTTTATTTTATTGGGATTTTTTGTATTTTTCAATGAAAATCTTCAGATTTTTTCTTCATGTCACTTTTTTTTCAGTGACAGATTTTTTTACAATGTCAGTTTTTTTTCAGTGTCACTGATTTTCAGTTTCCAACTTTCTGTCACTGTTTTGGTGTCGAGGGAGGGGTCTGAGGGGAGGGGCAAGTAGAGCGTGGTTTGCATATAATTTACATATCGACATCCTGAAGAAGTAGCAACCTGCCATCAGCCCGAAGCCTCTGGCATGGTGGCATTACTAAAATGTCCTGTTCACCGGGAACTTCCAAACCGCAAATAAGTCTGTTTTTTTTCCCTGCTATTTACATGCTTATTCACATGCAACCTGGCCTGTTTGGTTAGCTTTTAACGGCCATTATGCTGTTTTTGTAGAGGTCCGCCTGAACATGTAAGTTTCTAACATTAGCCGTGTTGGCTAACTTAACCTGTGGTTAATGTAGGATCAAAAATAAACACCCGCCAAGCGCCGAACACGGCTAAAAGTTGGTTTTGGCAGAAGAATAAATTAACGTCATGTGTCACCGGCCTGGCGGTAAATTCTTGTTGCTGCCAAGTAATAATACACCACAACAGCGGCTAACAGTAACATAGCCTAGGACGTTAACATTGACATGATGAACAGCAGGGCTTCGGCTGTGTAAGCTACTGACATCCCCAGCACACACACACACTAACACACACACACACCATACAGCCTCTCATCTTTGAGCCGCTAGCTCAGCTTCAACGCAGGTAGTACACAATAACTCTTACAAGGGCCGCGAATTTGCTTCTGGTGACGATAAAAATGTTCCAGCAGACTCTGTTTCCAGCGCGGTCATGGAGAGTCTGAGCAGCTAACTTACTGAGCTGTGACTACCAGCTCTGCTTTTCTCAGTTTACCTGCCACTGGCAGATGAGCCAGAAAGTTAAATGTGGACCCTGGGTAAATGGAAGCTAATGTTAAGTCTCCAGCCCTGTGATGTTTTGCCGTTGTGTTTTTCACAAAGACCCTGGCCGAGTTAAAGTTAACTTTGAACAGCTAACTATCATTAACCACAGATTAGCTAGCCAACACCTATTAACTTAGCATTTTTTTCAGTGGACCGCTGCCAAACCAGCACGACAGCCGTTAAAAGTTATATATGCTCAACTTGCCCCTCCCCTCAGACCCCTCCCTCTCGACGCCAAAATAGTGACAGAAAGTTGAAACTGAAAATCAGTGACATTGAAAAAAAACTGACATTGTAAAAAAATCTGTCACTGAAAAAAAAGTGACATGAAGAAAAAATCTGAAGATTGTCATTGAAAAATACAAAAAATCCCAATAAAATAAAATAATAAGATTTTTAGATTTTAATTATTTAAATTAGTTTCCTTTTTCAGTGCCAATACTTGTTTCAATGCCAATACAACTGTTTTCAATACAAATGTTTCAATGCCAATGTTTCCTTTTTCAGTACTGGTTTTGTTTTCAATGCCAATTTTTTTTTTGGATGCCAAATTTTTAAGTCACCGTTCTGGCTCCATAGCATTCATCAATGTAGGAACCTCTTAAGAACAACTTAAGAAAGAATCAAGAAGATTCTTAAGAAGATATTGGTGAATGAGGCCCATTGTTCTTAGGCATACCATTCAGTCACGTACCAATGTGGGTAGTCTCTTTTCCATAGGCCAACAAAGGGTTGTAGCCTTCTGGACAGTAACACATCACTGTATGTAAGACTTTTGTTCCATCTGCCCTGTCTCTACACAGAATGGGTGATTAAAGCATTTTTAGCTGCTTACACTGTTAATAAATCTGTCACAGACTCACGTACATGGCATAACAAACACTCTAGCCAGCTACTCCTCACAAGTGTCTCACTCTGAAAAAGTATGTGTGGAAAAATCATTTCATTATAATACTATTGTTGTATCTATAGTTAAAGCTAAAAGTCAGACTGTCAAGCATGTGGAGAGGTTGACCCCTCCACGGTAAACAGGTAATCTGTACACTTACATGTCTGCCACAGAATAGTGAAACCATTGCAATAATTTAGCTCAGCGCACTCAGCATTCTAATTTCAATGAAAGTCTTACACACCACAATATCCATTTTATTGCCTTGACATCTCCTGTGACAGCCCATATTTTTATTTCAGCGTATGTCTACTTTAAGTTGATGGTGTAAGTGTCTTATTCGTATTGCTGAAATAATCGAGGTTGTGTGGAATGCCATTTCAACCATTGTGAACCAACCATGTAATTGGCAGGCAGGTTATGAGTTCCATCAGCCTACATGAGAAGGTGAGAGTAGATCACACATCAATCATATGTGGCAACTGCACAGTTTCACTAATAGCAGTTTTGAACGGGGTCAACTGTGATACTCAGGGGAACTGTACCAGTTACTATCAGAATGATGGATGAACACGCCGCTCTCCTGCCTGCTCTTTTTACTGAGAAATGCTGATTGGGGAGCTTTTTAAGTGTCGCATCGATGCATTACCTTGTACATGTTGGATATGTGTACCAACACTATCAGTCATCCTGACAACCAATCAATTAGCCAGCCAATCAGCTGAGAGTATGAGTGAAAAATGTGGGTTGGTGGCATGATGTTTGGTGGTGCTGAAAGTGTACATACCTGCTGTGCACTGGACAACTTAGGTCTGTCACTATCAAGATTTCATCGTTTACAACATTAGGAGACATTCTAACTGATATGTTTGTCTGAGAGCAGACTGACAGGAGGCAGACAAAATAACATGAACATCTCCTGACAGTTTTACAGTTTTGTTGACTGATGCCCCTGCAGGTCAGCTACAGATGCTTCAGCGTCTGTGAAGTTGTGATAGTTGTCTCTTGAAAACTCATGTATCAGTTTCTTGTTTCAGACAGGCCACTTTATAGCTAACCAATGATGCTAACTGCCTAGCGATCGAACATGATGTTGTTGCAGTGCTTGCCATAATGAAGTTAGAGTTAGAGCCCTTCTGCACCAGGTGTTGACATAACCTTTCCTTCTTCCTGTATCTTATATCATGGCTTTACATAACTGATAGAGTTCTTTGAAAATGTGTCATTTGTCATTTTTTGGCTATTAAAATTTGACCACAGCAAAGTTATTGGGCTTTGGGAGAATATCAAGTCATTCCAACAATGATATATGTATATATATATATATATATATATATATATATATATATATATTTATATATATATATAGAGAGAGAGAGAGAGAGAAATTTTACAATTTTAAGTAAAGTAGATGAAAAACAATGACTGTCCAGCTTACGATGAAATGGTTTTAGTTGAATGTTGTTTTTATGTCCAAAATTCTTGTTTTGTTTATCTAATGCTAATTATAAAAGTTGCATGACGTAACAGTTTCTAAAGGAGTACATGTGAAGTAGAATAAACAATTAACGAAAGTGAATATTCAACATGTAATAGAATATATATGCACTTATGGTATAGACATAATACTTTATAAGCTCTGAATCTAAGTAAGCCTAAATAAATAGGAATAATTAGCTTTTAATGGTGTCTGTCTTTAATGAAAAAAGTACAAACTCAGGAGGTTGCACGCTCTATCAACATAAAACATAAAATTTCTTAATACTTAAACTACTTTCTTTTCAAAACTGAAATATGTTTTATCCAAATTCTCAAGAATCAGTGATAAATAAAAATTGCATGCAGGTTTTTAACAGTCCTGCTTGAACTGGAGGGGTGCTATATTCCAAAACTTACGGTTAGGTTAATAACAAACCATCAGCTCTACAACATATACAGGTTGTGTGTGTTTGTGTTTGTGTGTGTGCGTGCAAGACTTGCACGATAAAGTGCTTTCATGCATGTGTCTTCCCAGGTGTCTGTTGAACTGTATAGTGATGACACAGTGGAAACTTCACTCTCACACACTCAACCTGGCATTGCATCACTTTCTCACTATCTCCCTGTCTCTCTCTCCCTCACACACACATAGACACACACACACACACACACACACACACACACACACAGAGCTTGGCATTGGGACTCATTGGCACCAAAGATGTAGGAAGTGAAGCGCCACAGAGCAGCCAAGTCTCACAAGTACATAGAGGAAACCGACAAAAAACTACCCCCAAAATACCAGCACCTTCCCTCCCTCCAACCCACCGCGACATACACACAAACACACACACACACACACACACACACACACACACACAGACAAACACATAGAGAGAGAGACACACATACACATGTGTTTGCGTTAATTTGTTTGTGCGAGCATAGTGTGTGTTGTGAAGGCCTGTCATTGCGAGTCTTTATATCTGTGTTTTTTGCCCATGCACTGTGTCATTTCACCAAACCTCTCTGTCTATTACACACACACACACACTGACCAAATCAGTAAATGTTGACATTTTTTTAGGGGTGGGTAAAAATATCGATTCAGCAATGCATTGCGATTCATATCCCTGCAATTCAATATCGATTCAGCAATCTTCTGAATCGATTCAAGCCCTGGCCAGTGGGGGCGCTGTGAGCAACACCCTTGTGTGATTCGCGCTGTACGGACGGAGGCCGCACTAGACCAAACCATAACAATATGGCGACCGGAATGAGTAGCAGCAACGTCAAGCCAGCGCCTTCAAACTTAAAAGCAGACGTGTGGACTCACTTTGTATTCCTGTGTAAACCTGGAACACAGGAAAGAGATAAAAGCAAGGTGTTGTGCAAACTTTGCCAGGCGGTTCTGAAATACTGTAGCAACACGACAAACCTGCGAAACCACCTGAGCCGACACCATGCAGACGTTCTGCAGCAACCCATGGCTAAATCCGCAGATTCAAAACAAACGTAACTCGACAGATCCCTTATGTGCAAACTGGCGCCAGGTTCTGCCCGCGCACAGAAAATAACAGAGTCGGTGGCTGTCTTCATATGCAAGGAACTGCGGCCGTACAGTGTTGTCCAAAACAAGGGTTTTAAGAAGATGGCACACACGCTCGAACCACGATACGCCATACCAACACGCAAACACATGACAGAAGTCGCCGTCCCAAAGCTGTACGAAGAGAAAAAGACTGCGGTTTTGGAGTCGTTGAAATTGACAGAGAGAGTGTCTCTTACATGTGACGGTTGGACGTCGAGAGCGACGGACTCCTACGCAACTATTACCTCTCATTTCATTTCTAACGAGTGGGCACTAGTGTCAAATGTTCTGCAGACTAGAGCCCTGCACGAAAGCCACACAGGGAGCAATATAGCGAACCTGCTGAAGGAGGCAATGAATGAATGGGAGTTAGTGGAGAAAGTGCCGGCAATCGTCACAGACAATGCTGCAAACATGCTGCTTGCTGTCAGTCTCATTGAGTGTTTGCATGTTGGCTGCTTTGCCCACGTACTCAATTTAGCTTCTCAGGCTGCTCTTAAAATCCCTGGCTTCTCGGCAGAGTGAGGCGCATCTCCACCTTTTTCCACCGAAGCACGCTAGCCAATCATGCACTCAAGAAAAAACAGAAGTTGCTGGATCTCCCACAGCATAAACTAGTGACGGATGTACCAACGCGTTGGAACAGCGCATTAGAAATGCTGGAAAGATTTTTGGAGCAGCAACCAGCTGTGTCCGCTGCACTACTTTCCCCTGAAGTACGAAAACAGGAAAAGGATCTGTGCACCCTTACAGAGGCAGACATAACAGCAGCAGAGGACGTTGCACAGGCTCTGAAGCCACTGAAGAAAGCCACCTTGGTGATGTCTCAGGAAGGCCCCTACTCTGTCTGTCATCGCACCCCTTAGAGCAAAACTTCTGGAGGAAATGCAACTGGCCCCCAATGACTCTGGGATGGTGAAGGAGATTAAATCTGCGGTGCACCAGGATCTCCAGAAAAGGTATTTATTGTTCTACATCATCATGACATTGTTAGGCCTGTTTTATTCAGTTTGTTTGTTTTTTACAGTAACTATACACTATAAACTCATTTTAATTAGAATTTCATGATTATGAGGGGAAAAAATATTTATTGTAATGTGAATTAATTCATTTCTCTTTATTTTCAAGGTACATGGGCCTGAAGGACGAACTCCTCCTAGCTTCAGCTCTGGACCCGCGCTTCAAGGCCCTGCCTTTTCTGTCTGATGATGACCGTGAGGAAATCTTCGCCCATCTCACCACTATCACTGATGCATTAGCAACTGAGAAGGGCTCTGTAAGTACAAATTTATATTGAATGAAGATTTTTGTTTTGTCTTAAGCAGTCAGGTCTGGAATTATTTGAACGCTGGCACATTTTTATTGATAATTTTGCTTCTATCATACACTCCCACAATGGATTTGAAACTAACTGTATAACTATTGAAATATAAAGCTTTTCTTTACTTTAATGTGATTTATTTACTTTCACAACAGGGTGGGCCAATACATGCAGCAGACAGTGAGGCAGGTGAAGTGCTGGAGCAGCAGGCAGAGCCAGCTGATGACTCTGGACCCCCATCAAAGAAAGCAAGGGACTCCTGTGCTTTGGCTGATCTCCTGGGGAACACATATGCTCCAGTAGCAGTGTCCAGAACCACAAGTGACAAAGCTTTAGATGAGGTGATGAGGTACACAGAGGTAAAGCCACTGCCACTCTCCACCAATCCACTCAACTGGTGGAGAGAACATGAGGGGGAATACCCCCTTTTGTCATGCCAAGCAAAACGATACTTATGTATCCCAGGAACTAGTGTGCCAGCTGAGAGGATCTTCTCCACAGCTGGTGATACTGTCACGGCCCAGCGAAGTGCACTTAATCCAGAACACATAGACCAGCTGATTTTCTTAAACAAAAATCTACATGTGCACATCTAGTATGTAACCAGAAGGCACCTGGTTCTTATGTGTCATGTGAGCTCAGAAGACAGAAAAAACATGATTTAAGTTTACATTACATTTAATACAGCACTGTCATTTTTTATTTATTTATTTTTTACTTTTGTACACCTTATACTGGTATTATTGTGCTGATGTTTTATTTGTGCACATCTAGTTTGTAACCAGAAATTAAGGCACCTGGTTCTTATGTGTTATTGTTCAAGGATGTCATGTGAGCTCAGAAGAAAGAAAGAACATGATTTAAGTTTACATAGGCCTACATTACATTACATTTAATACAGCACTGTCATGTTTTATTTATTTATTTACTTTTGCACACCTTATACTGGTATTATTGTGCTGATATTTTGTTTGTGCACATCTAGTTTGTAACCAGAAATTAAGGCACCTGGTTCTTATGTGTTATTGTTCAAGGATGTCATGTGAGCTCAGAAGAAAGAAAGAAATACTGTACATGATTTAAGTTTAAATAAATAATTATTAAAAAAAAATTTCTGGTACTCTTGCTTGTGTATTTCTACTTGATACTGAATCGATATCGAAGCATTTCAATCAATATCGAATCGAATTGATATCGAATCGTGAATATCGTGAATATCTCACGTGTATATTTTAGTAAATGTAAGCACCAGTGTATCAAGTGTGTGTGTGTGTTTGTGTGCTTGTGTGCAGCCGGTGTAGAACATTCATAAATGTAATGTAATGGGCTCCATATGTTCAAGGGGAAGCGCTTGAGCAAAGTGTGTCCGGGAGAAATATCACTCCTGTCTCCACCTTTCACACACCGCTGAGCTAACACACACACACACGCAAACACACACACGCAAACACACACACGCGCGCGAAACACACCCGCATTACAACTTCCTGTGGGTATAAAGATGCTGTTTCACCAGACGGCATTCACGTGTGTTGTCAAATGGAAATGATTAGAAGGAAACACAAAATTATTACTCATGTGATGAGGAAGCAAGGAGAGAAAGGGGGAGTGGCAGCAGAAAGACAAAATATTAAAGCGGTGGAGGTATCAAGTAATTAAAATATAGGTAGGGATATATTGCTGTAACTCTCTCCTCTACAATATACTGAATACTTAAAGTGAAACTCTCGCCAAAATGCAACCTAGGCTTTTTTTGTGAAGGAACCAGAGTCAAACCTTCGTGTAAAAGCATAATGACAATGAAAAAGCCACTTTTAAGATTTACCCTATTGTCAAATCAAGTCAAATCAAATCAAACTTTATTTATATAGCACTTTTCATACACAGGCGTGCAGCACAAAGTGCTTTACACATAAAAGATAAAACAATAACAAAGAAAGCTCCTCACTCCCATTACACACACGCGCACACACACACATACACACACACACATACAAACACATACACACACACACATACCTGCACACTCTCACTACTGACAATAGGGAGACATGGCATGGCACTGAGGATTGAGGAAGCGCCACCTTTGGGGCCGTCCACACTAGGAGGAGTCGCAGGCTGTGCCACAGGGGGCACCAGCGCCCAGGCCCCCGGGCCCCGACAGACAGCAGCTGGCCGGGCCGAAGGGACCCAAGGACAGCACCCCAAGCAGCAGCCCAGATACAGCTCCCAGTGTGGAGGACCCCCCTGGGGAAACACTGGAGTTAAACCTAAAAACTAAAACATAAGATAGGATAAAAACCCTGACAAAAGATAGAGTGAACAGTTAAAAGGATAAAAATACGCAAGATAATAAATAAAAATAGTACTGAAGATAAATAAAACACATAAAATGATTTAAGTTTAAAATCGTCTTAAAAAACAAGATAGAAGCAACAACATAAAACAAGATAGAACCACATAAGAACGGAAGAAGAATTTAAAATATTAGTTAAAAGCCTGATTAAAAAGGTGTGTCTTTAACCTTCCCTTAAAAATATCCACAGTCTCTGCAGACCTGAGGCTCTCCGGCAGGCTGTTCCACAGGTGGGGGCCATAGTGGCTAAATGCCGCCTCACCGTGGGTTTTTGTTCTTGGTTTTGGTATGGATAAAAGGCCGATGCCGGAGGACCTCAGGGTCCGCGAGGGTTGATATGGTAAAAGCAGTTCAGATAAGTAAGAGGGTGCAAGGCCGTTAAGACATTTAAAGACCAGTAAAAGAACCTTAAAATCTATCCTGAAGCGGACGGGGAGCCAATGCAGCGACTCTAAAACCGGTGTAATGTGCTCCCGCTCTCTGGTCCTCGTCAGCACGTGTGCGGCTGAGTTTTGTAATAGTTGGAGATTTAAAGTACTCTTTTTGGGAGGACCAGAGAGCAGGGCATTACAATAATCCAGGCGACAGGAAATAAAAGCATGCATTAGCACCTCCGTACTGGCCTGGGGGAGAAACGGGCGGACTCTGGCTATGTTCTTAAGATGATAAAAACCTATTTTCGTCATATTTTTGATATGTGGAATAAAATTCAGCTCAGAATCAAAAATCACGCCCAGATTTTTTACTGATTGTGTTGGTTTAAGATCTTGTAGTTTCGGTAAAAGTTTCTCTCTCTGGCCTTCAGGACCTATAACTAAAACCTCAGTT
This sequence comes from Pagrus pagrus, assembly GCF_965226575.1. Classification (NCBI taxonomy): domain Eukaryota; kingdom Metazoa; phylum Chordata; class Actinopteri; order Spariformes; family Sparidae; genus Pagrus; species Pagrus pagrus. The sequence goes on along the minus strand of NC_140185.1, from coordinate 1,877,316 downwards.
TTGTCCTGGTTGAGCTGTAGGAAATTCACTGCCATCCATGACTTGATGTCTACAATGCAGTTAAAAAGGGCATCAATTTACCCTGTGTCATCAGGAGACACGGCAATGTACAGTTGTGTATCATCAGCGTAACTATGGAAGCTGATGCCGTGTCTCCTGATGACATCCCCAAGAGGAAGCATGTAAAGATTAAAAAGAAGTGGACCTAAAATTGACCCTTGGGGAACCCCACATCCACTTTCATGGGTTCCTGGGGAACATGTGTCCATACTTACATAAAAACATCGGTCTGTGAGATAAGAACAAAACCAGTTAAGAACAGTACCAGAGAAGCCGACCAGATGTCTGAGTCTGTTTAATAAAATGTGATGGTCTACTGTATCAAAAGCGGCGCTTAGATCCAGTAGAACCAACACTGTGAGCTTTTTGTTATCTAAATTCCACCTGATGTCGTTTAAAATCTTTAAAAGTGCTGTCTCGGTACTGTGGTTTCTCCTAAAACCAGACTGATGTTTCTCTAAGATGTTATTTCTGTTTAAAAAGTCATTAACTTTGTTAAAAACCAGTTTTTCTAAAATTTTACTCAAAAACGGTAAGTTGGATATACAGTACAGACCAAAAGTTTGGATACACCTTCTCATTCAATGAGTTTCCTTTCTTTTCATGACTATTGACATTGTAGATTCACACTGAAGGCATCAAAACTATGAATTAACACATGTGGAAATATGTACTTAACAAAAAAGTGTAAAACAACTGAAAATACGCCTTATATTCTAGTTTCTTCAAAGTAGCCACCTTTTGCTCTGATTACTGCTTTGCACACACTCTGCATTCTCTTGATGAGCTTCAGGAGGTAGTCACCTGAAATGGTTTTCACTTCACAGGTGTGCCCAGTCAGGTTTAATAAGTGGGATTTCTTTGCCTTATAAATGGGGTTGGGACCATCAGTTGTGTTGTGCAGAAGTCAGGTGGATACACAGCTGATAGTCCTACTGAATAGAATGTTAGAATTTGTATTATGGCAAGAAAAAAGCAGCTAAGTAAAGAAAAACGAGTGGCCATCATTCCTTTAAGAAATGGTCAGTCAGTCTGAAAAATTGGGAAAACTTTGAAAGTGTCCCCAAGTGCAGTCGCAAAAACCATCAAGCGCTACAAAGAAACTGGCTCACATTAGGACCGCCCCAGGAAAGGAAGACCAAGAGTCACCTCTGCTGCGGAGGATAAGTTCATCCGAGTCACCAGCCTCAGAAATCGCAGGTTAACAGCAGCTCAGATTAGAGACCAGGTCAATGCCACACAGAGTTCTAGCAGCAGACACATCTCTAGAACAACTGTTAAGAGGAGACTGTGAATCAGGCCTTCATGGTAGAATAGCTGCTAGGAAACCACTGCTAAGGACAGGCAACAAGCAGAAGAGACTTGTTTGGGCTAAAGAACACAAGGAATGGACATTAGACCAGTGGAAATCTGTGCTTTGGTCTGATGAGTCCAAATTTGAGATCTTTGGTTCCAACCACCGTGTCTTTGTGCGAAGCAGAAAAGGTGAACGGATGGACTCTACATGCCTGGTTCCCACCGTGAAGCATGGAGGAGGAGGTGTGATGGTGTGGGGGTGCTTTGCTGGTGACACTGTTGGGGATTTATTCAAAATTGAAGGCATACTGAACCAGCATGGCTACCACAGCATCTTGCAGCGGCATGCTATTCCATCCGGTTTGCGTTTAGTTGGACCATCATTTATTTTTCAACAGGACAATGACCCCAAACACACCTCCAGGCTGTGTAAGGGCTTTTTTGACCAAGAAGGAGAGTGATGGGGTGCTGCGCCAGATGACCTGGCCTCCACAGTCACCGGACCTGAACCCAATCGAGATGGTTTTGGGTGAGCTGGCCCGCAGAGTGAAGGCAAAAGGGCCAACAAGTGCTAAGCATCTCTGGGAACTCCTTCAAGACTGTTGGAAGACCATTTCAGGTGACTACCTCTTGAAGCTCATCAAGAGAATGCCAAGAGTGTGCGAAGCAGTAATCAAAGCAAAAGGTGGCTACTTTGAAGAACCTAGAATATAAGACATATTTTCAGTTGTTTCACACTTTTTTGTTAAGTATATAATTCCACATGTGTTAATTCATAGTTTTGATGCCTTCAGTGTGAATCTACAATTTTCATAGTCATGAAAATAAAGAAAACTCTTTGAATGAGAAGGTGTGTCCAAACTTTTGGTCTATACTGTAGGTCGGTAGTTATTAAGAACGTTGGGGTCTAAATTGCTCTTCTTCAGAAGGGGCTTCACCACCGCTGTTTTGAAGGCGGTGGGAAAGACACCCGTCTGAAGAGAGCAATTCATGATGTTTAAAAACTGTTCCTCAAAGAATCCATAAAACGATTTTAAGAGTGATGTGGGAATTGGATCTAAAAGGCAGGTTGTTGGGTTTACTTGGGAGAAAACTCGACCAAGTGTCCTTGCATCAACCAGGGCAAAACTCTCCAAGTTCAGGTGTGTTAACAGATAAAACTTGATGGGATAAAAGGCAGGATCTGATGTCCTTGATTTTTTAGAGCCTGTTAAAATATCGAAGGTGGAGAAGAGGAACCGGGGGTTGTTTTTATTGTTGGTGATGAGTTGAGAGAAATGGGAAATTCGTGCCTTTTTGACTGCATTATTGTAGGTTTTGAGTTGTTGCCGTAAAATCTCATAATGAACTGTCAATTGACTTTTTCTCCATCTTCTCTCCTCACTGCTGCTTTTTTTTTCAGTTCATTGATTTCATTGTTTTTTCTCCACGGGGGTGTAGGTTTTCTTTTTATTGTTTTTGTTAAAAGTGGAGCTACTGAGTCCAGAGTTGATTTCAGTCTACTGTTAAAATTACCAACGATAAAATCACAAGGTGCAGGTAAAATTTCAGCAGGAGTGCGCTGTAAAATCTCTATGAAATTTGCAGCCACTTCAGAAGTTAGATAGCGCCTCCTCACTGCTCTCACCGGGGCCTCCTCTTGGTTAAAACTGGTGATGTTAAAAAATACACAGTAGTGGTCAGACACAGCCAGGTCGACAACAGAGGACACACCGATGGACAGGCCATGGGTTATGACCAGGTCCAGGGTGTGTCCTCTGTTGTGAGTTGGCTGCGTGACGTGCTGCTTAAAATCAAGACAATTCAAAAGATTTAAAAACTCTCTGGATATCGGATCCGAGGTAACATCAACATGTAGATTAAAATCACCAGTTATTAAAATCCCGCTGTAAGAGGTGTGAATAATTGATAAAAGTTCAGAAAATTCACTGATAAAAGAACTAGAGTGATGGGGTGGTCTATATACATTAATGCAGAGAATCTGAGGGCTGCTAAAAGTAAAGGCATGGTGCTCAAATGATATGAGTTGTTCAAAAGCCTTCTTTTTAGTAAACTCTGTGTACACAAACAATGTTCTCAATGCTCGTCCTCATGTGTAGAGACCCTGGTGATACTGCGAGCAAAGTTCGAGTCGAGTCTTCTTAGTGTTTTAAAACTAACGATTTTGATGCTACCGTAATGTTGCCCCTAGCACGCCATTGAAAATGATTTTGACCCGAAAATATGGTAAATTTTAAAAGTGGCTTTTTCATCGTAATAATGCTTTTACACAAAGCGGTAGAGCCGCTACTCCTTCGCGTCGAGAGGAGCCAGTTGAGGTGGTTCGGGTGCCACTGGGCGCCCAGGAGGCATCCATAAACCCATGGAGGTTTTCCGGGTACATCCAACTGGGAGGAGACCCCGGAGCAGACCCAGAACCCGCTGGAGAGATAACATATCTCATCTGGCCTGGGAATGCCTCGGGATCCTCCCGGAGGAGCTGGAAAGTGTCGCTGGGGAGAAGGAGGTCTGGAGCTCCCTACTGAGCCTGCTGCCACCGCGGCCCGACCCCAGACAAAGCGGAAGATGATGAAGATAAAGATGAAGATTCACACAGTAAGGGAAACAGAATTCATTCTCCAAAATCCATGAATTCTTTTCTCATTCATACTCCAAATCAAATCAAATCAAATCAAATGTTATTTGTATAGCCCAAATTCACAAATCACAGTTTGCCTCAGAGGGATTTACAATCTGTACAGAGACGACACCCTCTGTCATTCGACCCTCGATTCGAGTGAGGAAAAACTTGCCCCAAAAAAAGCCCTTTTAACAGGGAAAAAAAAATGCGGAAGAAACCTCAGGAAGAGCCACAGAGGAGGGATCCCTCTCCCAGGACGGACAGACGTGCAATAGATGTCGCATGTACAGAGCAGATCAACGAGATCACAATGTATACAATTATAATGGATGGTTGACAGGAATGAAAGTACATAAAGAGGTATTACAGCAATAATAATGAAATGCACATGGAAATGTGATTACTAGTGATAACAGTAGTAGTGGTTAATGGTAAGGATGGTATGTAGTAATGCATTACAATAATAGTAGTGGAACGTATGTAACAGAGATATGACTAATATTAGCAACAGTAGTGGTGGGTGTCAGGCAGGGCCATGGCAGTAGGCGCATCCACGATCAGGCAGGGCCATAGCAGTGGGCGCATCCACGATCCACGACCCGGGCGCGGCCAGGATCCATGGGAGCCTGTAGGACTAGAAAGCACAAGGACTCCGGGGAAGAAGTAAGTCAGTGACATGCAGAGATGGGGCATGTATACAGGCATAATGTATACAGATGGAGAGGAGAGGAGAGGAGAGGGGAGGAGAGAGAAGCTCAGTGTGTCATTTGTCCCCCGGACTAGGCCTATAGCAGCATAACTAAGAGCTGGTCCAGCTCCAACTCCACCACGCACAGTTTTTTAAATGCTAACACACTGTTTTCAAAACTGTTCAAAACACATTCAAAACAGAATGATGTCAAATATCATACTTTTCTGCACTAACCATTTTGAAATATATTTAAAATGTCAGAATATTTACAATAAAATGAAATAATAACCATTCCAATTACTGCTGATTGTAATCTCAGCTGAAAGCCTACTGGTGTCTAACAAATCACTGCATTTGTAGCCCCTTTCACACATGCTCTGCTACCCTAAAATTTTCCGGACAACACCTGAAGGAGCTCTATGTGTAAACGTAAATGTGCAAAAATGTGGCCCAGACTTGAAACTGTCAGTTCCCTATGGTAAAATGACTGACTGAAAGAGTAACGTTTTGATGTGCCAGTACTGCGTACCAGTAAGTACTGGCCCACTTCAAGCACTGAAAGGGAAGCTCTGGACATTGTCCAGAGTTCATTTGAGAGAACGGCTTTGGATTAATCTTGTTACATATAGTTTTGTTGAGTAAATAAAGTAAAAAGATGTTATTGTATCATGAAATTCTGATTTATGTGAAAAATCATTGAAACTTCAAAGAGTAACGTTAATCATTTAGGTAATACTGCCTGTTGTTAGTGTTTTTTTTATGGCTTAAATTTTATTGATTTTCAAATTTCAATGAACACAAAACCACATCACCGAAAAATCCAATAGCACAATCCTCAACTGAACCCATACAGTAGAAGTAAATAAAGATGTTGGATGCAAGCCTCTTCAATGGCTAAATAACCAACAAGGTTTCTCTGCATGTTTACAAATACACATAGCACCAAAATGTAACCCTTTTATTTTATAAGCACCAGCACTTATGAACACTGCTCACTGGTTCCCCTGTATTGAGTGAAGCCGCACATTCTACCCCATTTATTATTATATTTATCTATGCCGGGCCCCTTACACAATTCTGAGATCCATTTCTGGAATAATAGGCCTTCTACAGCTTCCACTTTCTCATTATCTTTTTACCAATCAATATGTAAATACTTGTCTGAGTCCAATTTGCTATTGGTTTCAAAATATATAAATATAAATTTAGGTTTGCTGATTATGTTTACACCAGGACAAAACTCATAATCTACCCCTGCAATCTCTGTGATATACTCATGGACTCTAGCCCCGAAGGTCTGTACCTCTGAGCATGACCACAGCGCACCACTGTCGCCCACCTCACCATTACATCTCTGAACATTAATTTCTTTTATTCCTAATCTGAATAGCCTGCTAGGTTATCGCTAGTATCGATGGAAGATTTTGAACTGTATGAGCCTCATCCTAATGTCTCTGGACACCTGTTTAGTAATTCCAACAATTCTATCATACTCATCTGGTGGTCTTGTAGCCAGATTTGTTTATAAGCAACGTGTAATAGAGGGAAGCCCCGTGTCTTACCTCTGCTATACACAAAATCTCCTTAATGAGGTCTAAGCCCTGGGGAGGAGCATGTGTAGAGTCAAAAGTACTGACAAGAAGGTGTCTTAATATGAGAAACTGCCAAAATTGACTGCTAGCTAAACTGAATTCCTTAACAAGATTGTCAAATGATTTAAGGACATCTTCTTCATAAAGGTCAGCTTTCTAGCTGATAATATAAACAGGCTTACACAGTAGGGACTCCCTCCATATAACTGGGGATTTACCGACAAGTAGTTTAGGGTTGTCCCATATACCAGAAGAAAGGCTTAAATAAGGGCTGATTTGAAATATATGAGACACTCTTCCAAATTCCCTGTAAATGAGAGATGATGGGGTGGGTTTCAGGCATTTGGTGGCATTCTGGGAGATATAAATAATAATGGGGGAAGGGAGGTGCATACTGATTGTTCTGTTACCTACTAAGGGGGAGCTCTCTCAGGGGGAAGTGCACGATGTGCCAAGAGCCTCAGATTAAAAGTATAATGATAGAATAGCCAAATGCTAAAATTTACCAACACATCTGTTGTGTTCCATCATTTATATGTATGCTGCTTGTGCCACTGGGCAGCACTACTGGAGATGCTGTAGAAAAGAGTTTGAGAGATTTAAGATGCCAACTACTGAATGCATGATACCACACTGCTGCTGATCTCATGTTTTGCTGTACTGTTCGCCAGTTTTAAGTAAACAGCACTTTTATTAATCGTAAAATAACGTTTTGGCAACCTCAGTAGTTTTGTTTTTTTACCTGTGGTGAATCAGCATGGCTGGAAATGTGTCTCGGTTCAGACAGGAGGCCGAAGCACCGCAATTACCTACGAAGCGCCGCGGAGCGGAGCCATTTTCGTTTCGGCGCCCATGTTAACCAATTGGTGTCGCTCAGATAGGAAGCGCCGCGGCGCTCTGCTCGGCTGCCGGCACGTGCCATGCAGCGATCACTTCAGCGTCTGTTTTTTTTTTTGCACGTGCCGCGTCCGAATGTGTCAAGCTGGGCAGGAAGTCAAACAAAGCAACAACGAGAGAATCTAGTTGATTTATAAAATAAAACTATTTTCAATAATCAAACACCCCGATTGACGAATGCGATATATATGTGTGTGTGTGTGTGTGTGTGTGTGTGTGTGTATCTAATCAGAGCACGAGATGAACACACAAAAGAGAGAGAGACACACAGAGTGGGCTGGCTATAAGGGGTGGGGGTGGGGTGTCAAGACATACACACACTAACAGAGACAGTGAGAGAGAGAGGCACAGAGACGCCAGAGTTGTTGAAGATGGATGTTGTGAAGTTGATTGTGGAAGTGGAGAAGTACAGGGAGTTGTATGACCCCCAGCATACATTCTATAAGGACAGCTCCAACGCTGTCACTACAGAACAGCCGAGGAGCAGAGCCGCTTGCGACCGGCGCGGAGAAATTTGCGTCTGGTGTGAACAGAAGTGCTGTGGCTCGCGCGAGAATTTCTGAGCGCGGTGCTTCGGCGTCCTGTCCACCACATGGCCAAACTGACCAAATTGTAAAACACCTGATTTATCTTGGCTGCCAAATTTATAACATTAGCCAACTGTATAAACTTACAGTACATGCATCCTTATTGGCCTATTTGAGGAGTAACATCCAACTGAACTTTGGAGGAGAATTGAGACAAAGACAGCTTTTTAATTTCCTGTTTAATACTTGAAGATGTTTCCCCACTCATCCTAAAGTCTTTTTCAGGTCTTTAAAATGGGTAGAATTACTGCAAGAAGAGGGCAGACAAGGGTACGCTTTCTCTGAGGAAAACTCTATAGGAGTCTCAAACTGCCCTATGTTTACACAGGATAAAAGTAATAAATGATAATGATAATTCTGATTCCATCCCATGCACAAGTACACCAAAGGTGTGCCAAGGAAGTCAGCCACAAAGTTATTGAAAGTGTGATTGGCGTGCCCAGATGCCCTGGGCAGGGCAGATTTAAGTGATCTGGCTACTCTGCTGCGTGCACGAAAAACCCTGTCATCTTGACTTGTTGAGAGAAAGTACCGACAGGTGCTGATTTTGAAGAAAGACAGAATGGACTTCTACTTAATCTGAACCATGATGTATCATTAATAACACTAGTGCAGTGCCCATGTCTGTTGGAATGTTTGCACTCTCGTATTGCAGCTTGCAGCTTTCTTGAGAACTGCTCATCCAAAACACTGACTGTAGTTATCAAAATATAACCATTAAAACCCAAATTAGCTAACGTCTTGTTAGGTATAACCAGCACTGACATGGATGTGGGTATAACGTAGTCTAGGGCTGCGCCTAACAATTATTTTTCTATCAGTTAATCTAATGACTAAGGATCATTTTTAAACTCTTGATTCATAACAATTGATTTATGCAAAATAAATATCTAAAACGTTTCTAAATCAATATTTCAATTTTGGGGTTGAACCACAGCATGTTTAAGTGAATATGGAACATTTCCACTAAGAAGAGAGCTGCTAGTAATATTTAGTAAACGCAGACCAATTTTCCCAAGAACCTCTTTCAGTAACTTAGACGGAATAATATCAAGGCAGCTGGTGGTGAACTTCATGCCGAAGATGGTTTTGTCAAGCTGGGGAAGGGAGATGGGCAGAAAATTGTCAAACGCTGGTGGACTCTTTTTTTTTTTCTGCAAGTTTTGGAGTGAACATGAACAAGCACAGACATACATTAGGTCTATTAGATGCCTTCTTAATATCCTTTATAGTCCCTCTCCATCCGACACTCCAGAGATTTTACTATCTCTCGATGCTGAAAAAGCTTTTGACAGAGTGGAATGGGACTACCTTTTTTACACTCTTGAAAAATTTGGCTTCAGTCCAAAACTTGTGTCCTGGATTAAAGCTCTTTACTCCTCTCCGATGGCAGCAGTACATACCAACAATAACCTCTCTCCCTACTTTAAACGCATCGGGTGCACGCCTCGCGGCGTCACGCACTAGTACCTCGGATGAGACTATGGCGACCGGCGGCACACCTGCAGCTGCTGCTGTACTGTTTGTGATTATTAGGGGTGGGGGAAAAAAAATCGATTCACATAAGAATCGCACATTTTTATTTATTTATTTATTTTTCTAAATCACACAAAACACCAATTTGTGTTATTTGTGTACAGTTTATTAACTTCTGGGAGAAAAAGGCAGCTGGCCTAAGCTTTTATTTAGGCAATTTTATTTATGCAAGTTATTTCTTGTACAGTAAGTAAGATTTTATTTGTTTAGCATGAATAAATGTTACCTTTTTTTAATGTTTGCCTTTGTGTGATTACATCACTGGAATCAGTTTGTTTAAACATCACATTGTCTTATACAAACTGTATTGTTTTGATGCCATAATTTGCCTTAACACAATATGCACTGTATCAATTTTTGAATCGAGAATTGTTTGAATCGAGAATCGTTTGAATCGAGAATCGGTTGAATCGAGAATCGATTCTGAATCGAATTGTGACCCTAAGAATTGGAATTGGAATCGGAATCGAATCGAATCTTGAGACACCCAAAGATTCACACCCCTAGTGATTATATTTGGCTATAAAAACTTCAAACAGGACGGCATCAATAGAAAGAGCTGACTGCAAAGTCTGCAGTACAAGAATGAAAGATGCTGAATCCACCACATCAAATTTTATCAGGCACCTGAAAACTCACCCGGATAGGTCAGTCACATTAGCGCATATGGACGGTTAGCTCAGCATCAGCTATGTAACGTTCACTTAGCTTGCTACTAGCTTTGTAACTGAATATTTGAATAGATGAGTGAATGTTACTGTGCTTGTCGCACTTGTTTGCATTGAGTGGCATTGACATGACGTTAAAAAAAAAAAGGTTGGGTAATGTTAATCATCTACGTTCCGCTGCCACCATCTACTAGCTAATGTTAACCGTAGAAAAATACATAGTTATACTGTCGGCTTACAGGCAGGTTTACAGGTTAATTGTTGACCACGTAACGTTAATGTTACAGGTTTACCAGGTTACCATTATGCTGATGTAGCAGGACAGTCATTGGTCTCATGACGTCACTTGGGAGGCGGCCCCAGTCAATTGCGGTCGGTGAATGACGCATAAAGGGGGGGTGTAGAGTACCTGTCTTCCTCTTGCTTGCCGGAGGCCAGGTCACGTCAGTTCCTGACGTCCGTCACTTCCGCCCCTCTGGTAGCAGGTAGGCTGTCGGCCGCGGCTGCACTTCTTTCCACGTTGTCCCATCCAGTGCTAATTTGAGTTATTTTGTGTACATAGAGGCTCGTTTGGGTGTTGCTGTGGGCCGTACGCTGCTCATGCTGCTCACCGCTTCTACCGCTCCGTACGTCGCTCGCTGCTCGCTGCCGGTAAGTGAGTTTTTTTCTCACGTGTCTTCCTCTTTGGCGTTGCACATGTGGCGACCTGTGTGTTTGTTTACAGGTTGCTCGTGTACAGCGCCGACTCTCCTCTCTATGCCGCGTTGGCCAGGACTGCCTGACCGGTATGTTGTACACTGACAGTAGCTCTCTCCTCCAGCCACTTGTAGCTTCTTACGTTTGTTTGTTTATTATTGTAGGGTAAAGATGTCCATGTAGCGGCTCAGCGCCGGCTAACCACTGCTAACCACTGCTAAACCACTGCTGCTTTGCCTTGCTGGGGCTACCGTGCTGCTGATTGACTGCTGCTTTGCTATCGCTGGAGCTACCGTTTCTTTCCGGAGCTCCTGGCGTTCAGACACTGCTTGCTGCTGCTTGACTGCTTGCCTTACTGCCTTGCCGCCTTGCTTGAGCTTTCACTGCTGCCACGGCCGACTCGGTCCGTGCTCGCCCTGCTTGGCTTTGACTGTTTGGCTGGCTAAGTGTCTCTGGTGCTGCCTGTAGCTGGCTGGGCGTACCTGTGGCTTGGCAACGCTGTCGCTTTCTTATTCAGCTGTGTGTGTGTGTGTGTGTGTGTGTGTGTGTGTGTGTGTGTGTGTGTGTGTGTGTGTGTGTGTGTGTGTGTGTGTGTGTGTGTGTGTGTGTGTGTGTGTGTGTGTGTGTGTGTGTGTGTGTGTGTGTGTGTGTGTGTGTGTGTGTGTGTGTGTGTGTGTGTGTGAATTTGCCTTATTGTCCCTTTTGTTGCGTGTTTGGTTGGTTGTTGTATGTTATTATTTTTCTTTTTTTTCTTTTGCTTTCCATAGCTTTGATTAGGTTGTAGTTTTGAGTTTATTTATGATCATTTCTTTTGGGGTATTGTGGGTTGTAACTTGTGATTTTGAATAGTTTTGAGCAAGCCATTTGATTTGCTATTGTGCCTAATTATTATAGATTTTGTAAATTTCATTTTTTTCGTTGTTGTTGTTGTTGTTAGTTATTGGTTTGTTTTCTTTGTCCTTAAAACTGTCTCTCTGGTCTCCCCCCCTTTCAGGTGCTGAGCCTACGGTGGTGGATTGGTGTCCGGTGGTGGTGCCCTTCCTTTTTTTTGTGTTGTGTCTACACTGGTTTGAGTTTTCACTTTATACTCATTTTTGCTGCACGTGTGGTGTTCCAGGTATCCCCTTTTTGTTGACCCATCTGCACTAGTAGGCCTCAGCCCTGATTGGTTCCTTTTCTTAATATTTTCCTATGAGTGATTTCATCGAGCCCCTTTTAAAACATTTGTGAAAAATAAAATAGTAATATTTTGGTACCTTTGAACTGCTGTCTCTGCCTCACTTTGTTGCGGACCTGAGTGCTTTCTCCTGTTGAGCTAGTTCATTTAATTTTCCCTGGGTGAAACTCCCAGGGTGGCGTTGTCTGGCAACAATTAATTAATTCATACCATCCTAAAACATCACATTAACCAAAACCACCTCCTCGTGCTGCCACACTGAGTTTGAGTGAGAGGATAGAGGAATGTGTCATTAGAGACCCAGTGTAATTAAACAATAAGGTTGCAGAGTGCAAACTTTTAACTTTTTGTCAACTTGCAAAATAGCTAGACTAGTGAATGTTTAAATTCTACCAGCCACTCAATAGATTACCATTGTTATTTTGGCTGGTGAGTGCAGCATACAGTACAAGCCACTTGCATGATTTACCAGCATCTGAATGGTGTTCATTTTGTGTCCAGCAGATGTAGCTAACTATAACTGAGAGTGGATGATAGTTATTATTGCATGACTAATAATGTTAGATTTACAAGATTACAAGATTACTTTATTTGTCACATACAGAAGTCACAGAGTCACATGCAGTGAAATGTCTCCTGGTTACTCTTAAACTAGCCTTATAATAGAATAAGTAAGATAAATATGAATAAAATCAAACTAATATGATGTAAATAATGTAATTAAATATAATCTAAATAATGTAATCAGAAATGAAAATATGTGCAAGGGTGTGTGTCAGGCTGAGTCCTGGTGGTGGGGGGAGTGGTCAAGTTGAGTTCTGGTTCAGGAGTCTAATGGCCTGAGGAAATAGCAATATTTTGCTGTTACCCTGAGTTACTCTGTCTTTTTTTAGCAACCCTCTCTATAATTAGAAATAAAAGATTGATATACAGCCTGCAACATTAGTTTAGATCCAGTTCTTCTCTCAGAAAACATGTGGTTCCAGATGTGTTTTGCTACACATAAAAATGTTAGCTATATCATCCAGATATTATTACTATAATTAACAGCCTAATTTTCCATGTTGTTCATCCACAGGTTTTCTGAATTCAATAGAGTGAGAAAAGTGGGCAGTTGCAGAGCAGAGGGACAGAGCAGCCTTGACTCTTTCTTAACAACACCAGGTATGCAGATATATAGCCAGGGCCATCCAAGGCAGAAGGCCATTACTGAAGCCATAATACAGGATCTCATCATTTCATGCAATCTGCCTCTGTCTTTGATTGACAAGCCTAGCTTCAAGAATTTCATGTCAGTGGTAGAGGAGAGATACTGCCCAGTAACTCGAAGCACTGTAACCAGACGTCTGAGTGAGCTAGAAAAGACAGACAATACCAAGCTCGCATTCCCAGGCTTGTTTTATTTTGATAGTGGATGAGTCCAGAGTACTTGAGAAGTAACCAACCAGCCCTGAGATCAGGTGTTTTGCTTCGGGGGGGCCCAGGAGGGATTTGAACAATGCATTTTTTTCAGGCAGTAATTCAGATGACTTAGTAGCCTGTTGAACATAGTGTCTCAATTGTAAATATCTGAAAAAATGAGCTTTTGAAAGAGAAAATTTGGATTGCAATTGTTCAAAAGAGCCAAAGTGTCCACCAACATAAAGATCTTTTAAACTAACAATACCCTTACAGCTCCACTCTCTAAAGGCTGTGTCCATAAGAGATGGTAAAAAGTCATGGTTCTGCCAGATTGGAACATTTACAGAGGTGTCTGGAAGCACACAAGATTTTCTAATTTGATTCCAGATCTTCTGAGCATTTAACAGAACAAAATGATCTTTCCTGTAGACTGCGGAGGACCTTGGGGAAGAGAAGAGGAGAGCAGGGAGAGAAGTCTTGCTAGTTAGGTTTTTTTCAATGGCTAACCAAGGAGGTGGGATGAACCCGTCCCCTCTCTCAAAGCCATACTGCCAGTACACCATAACTCTGACATTGGCCGCCCAGTAGTAATGCAAAAAACACGGCAGACCCAGGCCCCCACATTCCCTTGATTTTTGAAGGTGGCTTTTAGAAATCCTATGTGCTTTGTACCCCCAAACAAACGGGATGATGATGGAGTCGAGAAGCTTAAAAAAAGATTTGGGAATAAAAACAGGGACATTCTGAAATAAATACAAAAACCTCGGTAGCGAGACCATCTTGATAGCGTTTACACGTCTAATCAAGGATAAAGGCAGTGTTCTCCATTTGTCTATGTTCTCCTTGAGTTTGTTCAATTTTTCCGTGAAATTCAATTTAAAAAGGGCGCTTGGTTTTTCTGATATTTTAATGCCCAGGTATTTCACATAGTCAGAGGCTATTTTAAATTGTGTGGACGACAGAAATAGTGGGTCCAGGTCATTAGCTAATGATATGAGCTCGCTCTTCTGCCAGTTAATAGTATAACCGGAGACCTTTCCAAAGGAGTTGATAAGTTGGAGTAGATGTGGTATTGATTGTTCAGGGTCAGATACAAAAAGGGCTACGTCATCCGCGTAAAGAGAAATCTTATCAACTCCACCTAGCGTTATAGGTTTAATGAGGACATGCTCCCTCACACTAATTGCCAGGGCTTCAATAGCCAATGCGAAGAGGAGCGGCGAGAGGGGACACCCCTGCCGCGTCCCCCTCTGCAAAGGGAAGGAGGGTGACCTATCCAGGTTAGTGAGAACGGATGCCGTAGGTCTGAAATATATCATGCGCACCCAGGAAATAAAGGATGGACTGAGACCAAACTTCTCCAGAACCTCCGTGAGATACGGCCATTCCACCTGATCGAACGCCTTCTCCGCATCTAGACACAGGATGGCTTGCTTAGAATATTTGTCGAAAGAGTAATACATAATGTCCATAACACGTCTAACATTAAAGAAGGAGTATCGATTTGGGATGAAACCCGTCTGATCAGTGTGAATGATGGATTCAATACACTTATTTAACCTATTTGCAAGTATTTTAGTGAATATCTTAAAATCTAGGTTGAGCATGGAAACTGGACGATATGATGAAGGATCGGTTTCATCCCTGTCCTGCTTCAACAAGAGCGAAATGTTAGCATCATACAAGGTTGGACGGAGTCTTTCAGATTCCATTGAGTGGGAAAACATCCTGTGTAAAATTGGGGTTATCTGATTTGCAAATTTCTTATAAAATTCAACGCCAAAACCATCTGGTCCTGAGCTTTTTCCGTTTTGCATTGATCTGATAGAATCTAGTATTTCTTCCGGAGATAGTTCTGCATTAAGGGCCTCAAGGGTGTCGTCTAGTTTTAGTATGTTTAGGTCCTTTAACCAATTATCCACATCACCTGTAGCTTTAGATCTATAAAGCTCCTCATAATATTCTTTGAAGCGAGAGTTTATCAGTTTAGGATCTGTTAAGATTACTCCAGAGTGAGATTTTATTTTGTGGATAGCCCTACTGGCCTGTTGTCCTCTGAGCTGGCGAGCTAAAAGTGTGTGAGGTTTGTCCCCAAGCTCAAAATATTGCCTCCTAAGTCGCAGGAGCTGGTCACAAACCTGACAAGATAAAATCGTATTATCTGTGCTTCTATATAATGATTCTAATTGTGTGATCTCGGAGTCAATTTCGTCCAGCCGCGTTTTGTTTGACTTCTTCAAAGCCGCCTCATATGCAATAATATGGCCTCTCATGACAGCTTTAAATGTTTCCCACAAGGTGGAATCAGAAACGTCTGAGGTGTCATTATTCTCTAGGTATTCTGTGATTTTTACTGACATATGTTTACAAAAATTTTCGTCTGCTAACAAAGATGGGCGGAGACGCCATGAGGAGCGCTGTCCAGTTTTTTTAAGTTGAGAGTAATGGAGGCCGGGGCGTGGTCCGAAATCAAAATGTTCTGGTATTTGGTGTTCGTAACATTTGGTATGAGTTTTGCATCCAGTAAAAAAAAATCAATACGGGAATACGATTTGTGTTTATTAGAAAAAAAAGAATATTCTCTGTCTGCCAGATGTTGGAGCCGCCATATGTCGACCAGATTAGTGGAAATTATAAGATTGTTCAGGACCGTGGAAGCATTAGAGTAGTTACATATTTTGCTAGCTGACCTGTCAAGATGGAGGTCAAGTATTACGTTGTGGTCCCCAGCGACTATTAAATTTGTGTTTGAAAGGTCAGGTAACTTCTCAAAGGTTTTTCTGAAAAATGCTGCGTCATCAATGTTTGGCCCATAGATGTTCAACAGTGTTACATGAATAGAATGAAGATGGCCAGTTACAATGATGTATCGACCATTCGGGTCACATAGCGTTGAGATGTGTTTAAAAGGTATGTTTTTATGAATAATGATTGCAGTGCCGCAAGCTTTGCTTGAGAATGTGGATTGAAATATTTGGTCAGCCCAGCTGCAACGCAGACGCTTCTGTTCAGATGGTCTAATATGAGTCTCTTGAAGGAATGCCACATCGGCAGCGAGAGAGTTAAGGTGTGCAAAGACCTTAGCACGCTTAATTGAATGGCCTAGGCCACGAACATTCCAGCTGACCAAGTTGATACCCTCATCTTTACCTCTAGGAATCATAAGTAAGTGAAAATTATGTTATAGCAAATTACGCAGAAAAACTTCAAAAAAGTCCACTGGGTTTTTACCCTCAGCTCTTTCTGGCAGGTCCACCACTTTTATATTATAGCGTCTGGAGCGCGCTCCGAGGTCGATGACCTTTTCTTGGAGCGATTTGTGACTGGCCTCTAGTTGCCGCCATTGTTGTTTTAGCCCAGTCAGCCGGATATCATGGTCACTGCTAGCCGCCTCCACAGTAGAAATCCGAGCATCGTGTTCGGTCAAGGTGGCCTGAGTAGCTTGCAAGGACGCCCCCAAGTCGTTGAATCGGTCCTCCATCCTTTTACTCATGTCATTTATAGCCACGAGGATGACAGATGCCTCAGCGTTTGCTGTAGCCGCTAGCGGAGCTAGCTCTGGAGCGTCGTCATTACTCTCGATGCTAGCGTTAGCATTAGCCTCACGGGCCGGGGTTGCAGAGGGTGTTTCCATGGAGTTAGGCTGCTGTTTTTGTTTCTTCTTGTTAGGCATAAGTGCACAGACGAAAAACAAGCGTGATGCTTGATCTTCTAGTGGGTATAAGCAGTACAGAAATGTTATATTGCTTGAATCTTGATGTATCGGACGGGAGCTCTGAGAAAGTGCGTCTACACCATAGCGTGCGCTCTAGCGCCCCCCCGGCTGAAGGAAGCTTTTGAGAGACAGTATGGAGCCAATCGCAGCATCCCCTCTGCCGTATCAACCCGATGGAATACGACTCTCCGCCTTGTGGAGGCAATCACTGACCTGGATCGTCAAAGCCGAAACACTCTTCTCGAAGCCCAAGGACATAAAGGCCTGTGCTTATCAGCAAGAGAACTGAGTCAGCTGAAAGAGCTTGTGGAAATTTTGGCCCCACTTCTTCAAGCAACAGACCTCACACAAGGGGAGAAAGTGGTGACTCTAAGTGCGGCTCTGCCTTGCATTCTCTCACTCAACAGCCACCTCAACAGTATGCTGAATACAACTCGCCATCTGGCCAGTTTTGTGAAAGCTCACCAGAAGACACTGCAACGCCGTTTCCAGGGGATCTTTTCAAATGTTAGAATGGATGACTCAGCTCAACCTGCAGGAGAACTTCCATTTGGAGATATGGTCTATATGATGTCTGCACTACTCGACCCATCATTTTGCTTCTTTTGGCTAGAGCAAGATGTGAGGTGAAGGAGATGATAATAGGTAGGTGAATGCACACTGTTTCCAAACACATTATCATCACATTATTATCATTCAGGGCTTGAAGTTTGTAGGCACCAAATTAATGCTTAATTCAATACTCGGAAATGTATCATCTGTTAAGGCTGAGCTCAGTCGCTACATCCAGGTGTCCTCTGATGAAGAAGAAGCGGACTGCCTAGGTTTCTGGAAAAGGCATGCCAAAGTGTTCCCGAGGCTCTATCTTGTGGCTATGAGAGTGCTCGCTGTTCCTGCCACTAGTGCACCAGTGGAGAGGGTATTCAGTCACGGAGGCCTTATAATGTGCCCTCACCGAGCCAGGCTTAGTGCAAGGACACTGTCCTGCTTGATGTTTTTGAAATGTAACCATTCTGTTGCATAATATTTTTCAAGGTATCTAGTATTCTAGTATCTTTTCTTACAGTAGGCCACTGGAGGACACCTACAAGTTTGTTAATGTTTTGTGGCCCATACAGTGTATTAAGAGAAGAATAGGGTAAACCATTCTGATCTTATTGCAAGTTTATTATTGTTAAATATTTTGTTCTAGGCAAAACAACACTGTTGATTGTTTCCACTAAAAGGTTACTCTTTTGTAAGTAAAAGTTCAAGATAGCCCATAACTCCATTGATAATCCATTTTGAGTTTTACTTTTATGCAAGGAATCATTTTTGTCATACAAGGTGCCTGTATGTCAGTTCATGTTGGAAGAATAGAGTTTCCTTTAAAGGAAAGCATTCATTGTGTGTTTTCTTCATATTGCATTGCAATAGCCTGTTTAAAGTGATCATATAACAAACAACTAATCAGTACTGATACTGTATGCTAATAGATAAAGGAGTGATAATAATACAGTAAATGCTTTGAATTCCTTAGATATAGCTGTGCAGTATTCTTAGTAGACCGGATAGCAGCAGATGACAGAAGGCTCATTACAACCAGAAGAGACATAAGACTTTTATTTTTTAGAGACTTGAGACTTGACTTGTGACCAAAGACTTGACACTTGACCAAGTCTCACCCCACAAAGACTTGAGACTTGACTTGGACTCATGACCAAAGACTTCAGACTTGACTTGGACTTGCAAAAAAAGACTTGTGAACATCTCTGGACTGTAGTTGTTGGAAAGTCATTAGTGCGCTATCATGGTATAAGTCTCCAATCACATATGCCCCATTGTCATGCCACGAGTCAAACAAATTGGGAAGGAGACCAAGGGGAAAATCCTGGTTCCTTATGAGAGGGGTCAGGAATGAGGCGCAACTTCCTCTACCCAAATATTTACAGATTTCCTGCCACACTCTGATTGTGTTGTATATAATCGGATTATTCTTGATATCCCTAGGTAACTTCTTTCTATCACCCATGACCAAGCTCCATAATGAGGAAGGCAGAGAGGACCATGAATCTAGACAGGGCTTGGAGTCAAAATGAGCATGTAACCATTCCCACAGGAAGCGAGCATGGCATGCCCAGTTGTAAAAAATTATGTTTGGCAGGGCCAGGCCTCCCCTGTCAGAGGGCAGCTGTAGTGTTTTCGTTTTCTGTCCAGGTCTAGGTCTAGACGTTCATATTAATAAAGCTAATGTGCCCCATGAAGGATAAGGGGAGATCATGCCATCTTTCTAAATCCTTCTTTATTTTAGTTGCTATCGGAGAAAAGTTAAGCTTCCATAGCTCTGTCAGGTCTGGTGAAACTTTCATCCCAAGATAGGTGAAGCCTGTTTGGGACCATTTGAAAGGGCAGCTGGTAGGTAAAGTTAACCCAGTTAGACTACCTAGTGGCATGGCCTCTAGGTTAATTTTGTAGCCTGAGAAGGAACTGAACTCATGAATAACAGAGAGAGTAGCTGGTATTGATATTTCAGGTTATGTTAAAAACAGCAAGATGTCATCCGCATAAAGCGCAATTTTGTGAACTGTTTCCCCAACTGTCATACAATGCACATCTTGTTTTTGCCTAACAGCCTCAGCCAGAGGCTCAAGTGCCAGCGCAAAGAGCAGCGGAAATAGAGGGCAACCCTGTCTTGTCCCTCTACGCAAAGGGAAGGGCAATGATTGTGTCCCATTAGTTATGACACGAGCCTGTAAAGTGTCCTAACCCATTTAAGGGACCCCCGCGCCCCCCAACCCAAACCTCTCCAATACATCAAATAAATATTCCCACTCCACCCTGTCGAACGCCTTTTCGGCATCTAGAGATATAGCAAGTGCTCTGTAATTTGTTAGACTTGAATATTGTATCATGTTCAATAATCTTCTTGTATAAATCCAGTTTGGTCTGGGTTTATGAGAAACGACAGGAGCTTCTCCAGTCTCGTTGCGAGCAATTTGGAGAGCAGTTTACTATCCACTCCAATAAGGCTGATGGGCCTAAATTAGCCACAAATATCAGGTGGTTCTGGGCAGAAACCATCAGGTCGTGGAGCCTTACCACCCTTAAGGGAGGCTATGGCTCTGTGGACCTCCTCCTCAGTCACTGGTGCATTTAATTTTTCCCTTTGTTCATCTGACAGGGATGGGAGAGGCACCCTGTCGAGAAACTCCTTTCTCCTCTCATCAGAGGAGTCACATTCAGACGAGTACAGTTTCTCATAAAACTGCCTGATGATCAATGTTGATGTCCTTGGTTTTGTAGTGTCTGACCTGGTTGTCGTCCAGCAATGACGGTATCGTATTTGCCTCGATTCTGCCTCCTGCCAACCTCGCCAAGAGTCGGCCAGGTATGTTTCCTGACTCATAGAGCCTATGTTTAGCAAAAAAGATGGTTGACTCTGCCTTTTTAGTAAACAACTGATTTAGGGCTGAGCGGGCCGCCTCCAGTCTTTTAAACAGGGTTGTATAAGTTGTACTTTTAAATTGAACCTCCAGCTGTTGTATTCTCTAGGTCGAGTTGCTCTTTAATAGCAGCCTTTTTCTGAGCTGTGTTGTACGATATAATACTCCCCCTAAGATAAGCTTTGGCTGTTTACCATAGCAATGATGGGCTAACGCCCAAGGTCTTATTAGCAGCAATAAGGACATTCCATTGTTCAGTAATAGAGTCAATGAACGGGGGACTACTCAATAGAGAGGGGTTCATCCTCCAGTGGCGAGAAGAGGGATCAGAGTATGGAGGGCGGATGCTCAAACTTACATGAGTGTCTTCAGAGAGTGAGCATATGCCAATTAAACACTCCCTGACCCTATCCAGAACCATTCTGGATGACAGGAAGAAATCAATTCTTGAAAATGTCTGATGAGGTTGGGAGAAGAAGGCGTAATCTCTTCCCTTGGGGTTGGTTATTGTGTCAAACAGCTCTAAGTCATGGCAAAACTCTTTCAGCCTGAGACTCTTTCGAGGGGTTGGGCTAGACTTAGGTGGGGACTGGTCCACACTTGGGTCAAACACACCCATCTCCCGGTACGGTCCACCAGTGTGGCCCGTTAGTAGCAGGGCACATTGAACCGAGAAAAAACGTCACTGATAGAAAGAAAATAGAATCCTCTCCACTCCCCCGCTTACCACAAGCTAAAAACTATTACAACCATCTGAACTAAACTCGGTTATATTTTAACCACCAGCATGGCTTTAGCCAAACAGTCAACCGCAGTGGTGTGTTGAAACGACATGAAGACAATATTTAAACATCTCCTCCACCCACAGAGTATTTATCTACAGTACATACCTTTGCATAAACTATCCAAAAATAAAAGCTATCTGCAATCAACAGAGTGTATGTGTCTTTGTAATGTCACATCACCTCCAATTCAGCTCAGTCCATCCAGGAAAGCAAGCGCATCCTCAGGTGAGCGAAACGAGTAGGTTTTTTCCTCCGTGGGAAAATTTCAGAGTAGCGGGGAAGCGCATGGAGAACCGCATGTCCATTTGGATGAGCCGTTCACACACACCATTAAACGCACGTCGCATTTCTTTGACTCCGGCTGCTAAATCCTGTTGGATGAATATTGTCCGCCCCACGTGTCAGAGGTCCTTTCTCTTTGGCCGCAGGGAGAATCCTCAGCTTGTCCCACGAGTTGTGCAGCATGATGCCCCGCTTGGTCTCCAGGTCTAGCAGAGTGGATAACCAGCTCTCAAAAAACTTAACAGGCTGTCGGCCCTCTGCAAAGGTTGTAAATTATGATATTGTCTCTGCGGCTACGCCCCTCCATATCAATGCTCCTCTTCATCAGGACCCGCACTTTGGTCTCCAAGTCAGTCAGCCTGGACTCCATGGCGTCACGTTATCCTCAGCTGCTGATACACGGCTCTCAGCTTCCATGATGCGCTTTGTGTTAGACTCCAGCCGTGTTGTGA
The DNA here is from genome assembly GCF_965226575.1 of Pagrus pagrus. NCBI lineage: Eukaryota > Metazoa > Chordata > Actinopteri > Spariformes > Sparidae > Pagrus > Pagrus pagrus. The sequence goes on along the minus strand of NC_140185.1, from coordinate 1,855,439 downwards.
TACTGTTCAGTGTGGTTGAGAGCTCTCTTTGTTCTCCATCATAATGGATATTTTCTCAATAACGTTCTGAGATATGCCCATGGCGAGGGCTCAGCGTCAACGGCAGGTGTCCCTTGCGGTATAACGTTAGCTTCCTTGCTAGCTGGCACGCTCTTTTTCACTTCTTGCTCTTCAAGAGGCTTGCTTGTCACAGATTTAGCAGCGTTAGGGTTAGGCATGTCGCCGGGATTATGGTTGTAACTTTTTGATATTATGTAAATAATCAGATATAGCTCAGTAGTAGCGGGAGCTCAGCAACAGTCGTCTGCTCAAGGTTGCAGCATCATGTGGCCCCCACTGTTTACCTTATTAAATTTGTTCGTTCGTTCGTTTTCTTAGCCGCTTATCCGTAAGGGTCGGGGGGTTGTGGGGGATTACTGGGGCCTAATCCAGTTTTCAATGGGCGAAGGCCAGGGTACACCCCTGGATGAGACGCCAGCTCATCGCAGGGCCCTCTGATGGCAGAGGCTGCCTTGCAAGGTGCCAACTGCGCATCAGGAGCAATTTCGGGGTTCAGTATCTTGCTCAAGGATACTTCGACATGTAGCTCAGTTCCGCCCAGGGGAGCTGGGATTCAAACCAGTGACCTTCTGATCGCTGGTCACCTGCTCTACACACTGAGCTACAGCCGCCCCACCTTCTTAAATTTAACGACATAAATGTAGTAAAGCACTCAGTAGTTGAGTGTGTGTATGCTTCAATCCACACAGAGATGAATTGTGTATGCAATATTTGTTTCTTTAGTCAATTCTTCTTTCCACACATTCACTGATCTGCAACCCCCATCCTCTCTACCTCTTCCATTATGTTTCCTCTCTCTTTTTACATCCACAGCATAAAGCTGGTTGTTCAGGCAGCCTTTACTATGGGTGTACTGCTATAAGGTTTGGTGCTCTATCGACTTGAATAAATGAAGGGTAAACATTTATAAGGAGGAGTTCAGGCTTGCAAAATGTCCAACCTTTACCACATTACTATAGCAATGTAAAGGTAAGAAATGGACTTCAACCTGTAAGGTGAGATTCAGCCAATAAAAGTGTTAAATTGTGATACTTGTGCCACTCATGGCAATTTTAGAAAGGTTATACTATAATCTGCAGCTCTAAAGAATACTCCATTTCAATCCTATAGCATTGTCAAACTCAGGATTTAAAAAAACAGATCACAATCTTTTTTATTCCATGTATTCTTCATGAATGTGACAGTGAGAGAGAGAGTATTGGATATAGAGCTGTTGGCTGTGGGAATGAGACCATACTACCTGCCCAGTGAGTTCTCCCATGTTGTCACTGTTATTGTTTACATTCCACCGAGTGCGGTGGCGGCGCGCGCTTGTGACGTCATCCACTCCACTGTCGCAGAACTACAAACCAAGCATCTCAGAGCATTCATTGTAATAAATGGGGATTTCAACCATGTTTCCATCTCAAAAGCATTGACAAATTTCACACAGTATGTGGACTGTAAAACAAGGGGGAATAAAACCTTAGACCTGCTGAATGCAAACTGGAAGGGGGCATACAGCTCCCATGTCCTCCCTCTTCTGGGCAGATCAGACCACAACCTGATACACCTCTTACCAACATACCAACCTGTGTTGATTCAGCAGCAAGTCACCACTAGAACTGTTAAAGTGTGGTCCAGAGAAGCTGAGGAGGCCATGCAGGACTGTTTCCAGTCTACAAACTGGGATTTGTTCCTGGAGGAGTACAAAGAGGACATTGAGGGTCTTACCCACTGTATTACAGACTATATCCAGTTTTGTGAGGACAATGTTGTTTCCAGGAAAAGGATCAGGTGCTTTCCGAACAACAAGCCCTGGATTAACAAGGATATTAAGATCCTCCTTAACAGGTAAAAGATGGCATTCATGGCAGGAGACAGGGAGGAGGTGAGGTCAGTCCAGAAGGAGTTGAAGAGAGAGCTGAGAAGGGCCAAGAACAGCTATAAAGGGAAGCTAGAGAGCAAGCTACAGCAGGGCAATGCCAAGGAGGTGTGGAGGGGAATGAAGGAGATAACAGGGCTAAATTCATCTGGTCGAGCTGTGGAGGGGAGCCTAGACCTTGCTAATGAGCTAAACCAGCACTTCAACATGTTTGACTCAGTCAACAACACCATTAGATTGGAGGGACAGGACTCCCCCAACAGCTCAAGCCACACCCCCTTGCCCTCACCCCTGCCTTGGCTGCTACTACTCTCCCTCTTCCCCCTCGCTTACCATGGCATGTAGTAACTGCTGCGGGGGACAATGCAGTAGCTGGCACAGCCTCCTCACACCCAAACATCCCGATGACCCCCCCCCCCCCCCCAGCTCCATGCCATGCAGGTGGACCATGACATAGTGGCCTGGATAACCAACTACTTATCCGGCAGGCCACAATATGTCAAACTACAGTCGTCACTGTCAGATGTGGTGACAGGAAGCACTGGTGCACCCCAGGGAACGGTGCTGTCACCGTTCCTCTTAACCATCTACACCTCAGACTTCGGACACAATTCCAGCAAGTGTCACCTTCAGAAGTTCTCTGACGACTCCTCTATTGTTGGCTGTATCAGCGGGGACGATGAGGAGGAGTACAGAGGTGTGGTGGAGAGATTTGTCCGCTGGTCAGAGGAGAACCATCTCAGGCTCAACATCACCAAAACCAAAGAGCTGGTGATCAATTTCCGGAAGTATGGGAGGCCCCCAACCCCCATTAACATCCAGGGGGAGGAGGTGGAGATAGTGGACTCCTATAAGTTTCTGGGGGTCCACATCAACAACAGGCTGGACTGGAAGGACAATACAGATGCTGCATACAGGAAGGGACAGAGTACTTCCTGCGGAGGCTCAGGTCCTTTAATGTGTGTAGCAAACTGTTGGCCACTTTTTATCAATCCATGGTGGCCAGTATGTTGTTCTTCGCCGTGGTGTGCTGGGGTGGAGCATCAAGGAGGGAGAGCGGAATAGGATCAACAGGCTGGTGAGGAAGGCCAGCAGTGTGGTGGGCCGCAAACTGGACAGTTTGGAGGCAGTGGCGGAGAGGAGGACAAAGGTCAAGATCAGCAACATCCTGGAGAACCCCTCCCACCCCCTCTACGAGGAGCTGTGGTTGAGGGGGAGCACCCTCAGCCAGAGACTCACTCTCCCCAGGTGCAGAACGGAGCGGTTTAGGTGCTCCTTTCTCCCCACAGCCATCAGACTGTTCAATAGTGCTTGAATGAAATGGAGCGTGAGCAGACACGCACACATGCACGCACACACACACACACACAGAGATCCGAGCACTTTATCAACTCATAAGCCTTTATTTATTTTTTATCGATTTATTTTATTTATTAGTGATAGGTTACCTTTTTTGTGTGCCTTGTCTTTGTATCTGTTGCTGCAGTGACAATGTGAATTTCACCCTTGGGGGATTAATAAAGGTTTATTCTCTTCTATTCTATTCTATTCAAAGGCAAAAGGTCAAATATTTACCCAAACTTGTTGTTGCAAATGTCCATCACAGTTTACAAACGAACTCCCTGCTACTACATTGACCTACTACTTGCTGTAGTTTTGCACTAACACAGTCTTCCTGTGCAGTGAAGGACTATGACCAACATTATGGGTGCTCTCACTTTCAATTTTACATCCAAAACGGCAGTCGTTTTGTTTTGTTTTTTTAAAATCTGGCTTTGTCCTGAAGAAAGTGTCAACATATCCGTTAGCACATCTACAACAGATGATTGCAGAAATATATTGACATAGACTTTTGGACACATAACTCTTGAATTATGCTGCACAATCTGTTTGCACTGATTTGATGTTTATTTTATGCTTTTTTGAGTCAGGGGAAGATGTTCATGTTAACATCAGTAGATGAAGAGATGGACTTGTGGGTATAAACTCCCTGTTTTAATGGTTCCACTTCAAAGGAATTTCATCTGACATGTTGATAATAACTGCCTTACCATTTTTTGAGGTGTGCTGTTCTAGTAAAATTGTCCATCTGCCTTTACACTGTTCCCCTATACAATCTCACAATCACTTTACTATTTCCAGTAATCCAGTTTCCTTTGCAACAGCAGTGCCAATAATAATACCACTTGAAAACGCTGTGGGGGTAATATTTTCTGTTGCCACTTTACTGTAAGTATTATTTTGAGTAGATAAGGATGGCAGTTTCATGGAGAACTAATATGATTTCAGATGGTCTCACATTCAATGGCCAGAAATCTGTAAAAACAAAATGTTGAAAATGGCATGCTTATATTGTTGCATATATTAAAGCAGCAGAAATGTAGCTAACATTATGCTTAACTGGCATGCACAGTATATGGCAGCAGGGCTGCCAACTCTCACGTGTTGGGTGTGGAACTCATACAATTATATGAACAGGCTGAGGTGTAGAGCAGGGACTGTAAATTGTAGTAGACACCCTCATCTGGCCCACATACTAGGGGAATGATGGCACTTGGGTGGTCCACTCACATTTACCAGATCCGAGCCACAAGCAGGCCACAGCATGGACAGATGTCAGCCAAGAGCAAACCAAATAAACCAGAACTACTAGAATAGAATGAACTGTGGCCCAGATTTTGGGGGTCTGTTGTCCAATTATGTTAATAACCCTTGGATTGAACACATGGGACATGATAGGACAGTAGAGAAAAAGTTTCCACTGTCAATCAGCTTTCATAAGAAATGTGCAGTTAGTATTGAGAGCTGCTTCAAGATAACTGCAGGTGTACTCTCCCAAAAGCAGCTTCAAAACCAACAGATGCAGACAAACCCAGACAGGCAGCAACAATAATTGTGTCCTTTTGCACTTTACGTCTGCCAAGTCGACAGTCAGAATGATCTTATTCCCTCGAGAAGATACTTTACTTTGGCTGTATAAGCCAAAATTAACTTTTTCCAATATTTCTCCTCCTGTTTTAGAGTGGTTAGTTGGCAAATTGCTCTGTCTTGCAATTCTCCATGGCCTGTTAAAAGCACAGGCAAACAAATTGTCTTTATTTTGTTGTGTTAATCTTTATCTTTTCTGCCTTCTTGCACTGCTTCCTCCTGTATCTCTCCAATACTGTTTAACAGAGGATGCAGCCTTAATGGTCCATTTAAAGAAACTGGGTAATTGCAGCAGCACATAATGGAATACAACAAGAATGAAGAGAGGTCAGTGACCTTTTTTCTTGATTTAACCTTTTTATTCTTTTCCAAACAAGTATGGAAGTAAAAAACAAAGGTAGGTATGGAGAATGAAAGCAAGCTATTACCCAAACAGTCAGGTTAATTAATGAAAACTGCTGTCTCTGTCAATACGAATGCAGTAAGTAATGAGATGCTCATTTAATATAGTGTCACCATGGGTGTGGCAATTGAGTTTATGGACAGATGTTTGAGCATTATATAGTAGTAGTAGTAGTAACAGCATGATATTTTCATTATTTGATCATGATTTTTCTCTTACCTTAAAACTGGGGTTGGTAAGACTAGAAACCAACAAAAGCAAGCTAAATTTTTAAAGTATCCAACTTAAAATATCCCACCTCCTCCCTTCAGAGCCACTCCTTCAAAACACGACTCCTTCAAAACTCGCACTGCCTTACCACACAAACTCTCAGTTGATAAAGAGCCTCACACCATCAGTTGAAACTGTTAAAGTGTGGACAGATGAAGGTACAGCAGCCCTACAGGACTGTTTTGATTGCATAGACAGGATAACATCAGTCTTATGAATATACATCATATATCTGCAAATGTGTTGATGACATGGTCATCACAGAGACGGTAAGATCATTCCCCAACCAGAAGGCCAGGATGAATGGAGAGGTGAGGGCTCTATCCAAAAAAGCTGCCTTTTGACAAGATGACAAGAAAGCATTCAACACTCAAAGCTGGCATCAAGGAGGCAAAGACAATGCATCAGCAGAGACTGGAGAGGGAACTCAACACCAACAGCACTAAAGATATGTGGCAGGAGATCCAAAATGTCAACAGCAACAAAAGCAGGAGTTTTGAGTAGCATCTTGTGTGAGGCCACACTGCCGGATGAGCTGAACGCATTTTTTGCTTGCTTTGATCTCCTCAACAAAGACTCAGCTGTGAAGTCTACTCAACCTCAAGATGACTGGCCACTGTCAGTAACCACAGCAGATGTGAGAAAATCCTGCTGAGAGTAAATATACACAAGGCTGCTGGTCTAGATAATATTCCTGGCTGTGTACAAAAACATGTGCCAATCAGCTAGCTGATGCTATACATTTTTAACATCTCATGTTCACATGAGACAGTCCCCTTCTGTCTCAAGACAGCCATCATTAGTCCAGTATCTGTCTCTAGTCTTAATGACTATGGCCCTGTGGTTCTCACCCCAATCTTGATGAAGTGCTTTCAGAAACTGGTTCTCCAGCACATCAAAGACAACATCCCTGCCAGCCTGGACCCTCACCAGTATGCTCTCAGAACCAACAGATCCACAGAGGATGCCATATCCAACTGGACTGGATAAAGAACACTAACGCTCTACAGGAAGGGACAGAATCATTTCTATTTTCTGAGACAGCTGAGGACCTTCAACATCAGCCGGACTATGTTCAGGATGTTTTATGAGTCTGTGGTGGCCAGTGCTATCCTCTATGCTGTTGTGTGCTGGGGCAGCAGGCTGAGGGTAGCAGACGCCAAAAGACTGAACAGACTGATCCACAAGGCCAGTGACGTTGTGGGAGTGGAGCTGGACTCTCTGACGGTGGTGTCAGAGAGAAGGACGCTGTCCAAGTTACATGTTATCTTGGACAATGGCTCCCATCCACTCCATGATGTGGTGGTCAGCAGGGTTGGAATTTCGTCATTTTAGGGGCAAGGCCATATAGCCTTCACTTTTTTTTTTTTTTTTAGGTGCACGAAGGCCACATGAGAGGGCACAAAGGCCATTGAGTAAAATGTTATGGTTTTACCTTTCAGATTGATACCATAACATCCTAATTTATAATAAGACATGGATAATGTATTAAAACATTTTTTAATACCAATATCAAGTTAATGCTACATTAGAAAACAGGTTTTTTTAAAGTACATCTTACAAAGGAATTACTACTTGAAAGCAATAAAACATATTATGTATTAAATCTTAAATAAATATATCAATATCTAGTTAATAGTACATTGAAAAACTTTTTTTTTCAAATTACATCTTACAAAAGAATTAGAAACAGTGTGTGTTTGTATGTGTGAGTGAGTGAGAGAGAATCAGTGAGTGACCGACACACACGCACACACGCACCCGCACACACACTGTATATACTGTATATATAATTATTGTAAATCAATCTTGTTGTGTTGGTGTTCATGTTGTTATTTGTTGTGTTTTGTCCGAGTGTTTGGACAGATGCTTTGACATTGTTGTTAAAACTTTCATGCCAATAAAGCCCCTTTGAATTTGAAATTTGAGAGAATGTGAGTGAGTGAGAGAGAGATTGAGAGAGAATGTGAGTGAGTGAGAGAGAGAGAGACTGAGACAGTAGCCCTTTTCACACAGAGATGCTGCATTATTGCCGCAGCGGCGGTTCGCCAATTCTTCGCCGTTGGTTGTTCACACAGAGCCGAGCAGCTCCGGCGTAAAAGATGAACCAGAGTATAATTCACACAGCAAGCTGGCGCCGCGGTCCTCCTGTTAATCTAAACATGTACCTGCTGACTGTTAATAATCATATGGATGCTGTTATAATGTGTTGTGATTGGGATCCTGACCCACCAAACATCTTGGAAAAAGACAAAGTTATGTTTTTCCCCCTAAATTACATAATTACATAATCGCCATCAGTCAACAGGACACTGTTTGACACTTTCACTTGCGGGGAGGGAGGCTGTTTTCTGGGGGGAAGTTCACTGAAGTCTCGGTTGGTAGGGACGGTCAGGACGGTGAAAAAAATCACCGCGACGGTCAGCCCTCCCCTCTTTTGCCGGGGACAGACGCTGTATTTCGGGCAGAAATGTGACGAAGAGTCGGTCGAACAGACACTTCTCCACGTATAACTGCGGTATTTTTTTCCTCATATAACACGACCAGTTACTATATTACTGTTGTTTGGTCCTGTAACGTTGCTTTGTGGGACATTTCTCTATATTTTGTTGAGTGAAGGACCTGTATAGTTATCAGACTGTGAACACCATCAGACCAACACGCCCTCGCTCTGTGCCGCCAGCTTAACCATTCACACTGGTTCGGTTCCCCAATACTGCACCTCTGATACTACCTCCAGAAGCGCATCAGAGGCTCAGGCTTTCACGTGAGATCATCGATGTGATGATGAGACTCCATCTGCGCGAACCGCGAACTCACTGAAGTTCTATTCTGGAACAGAGACTACTGTGCACTCTGGTGGCTGTAATTCAAGGCAAGCCCACTATGCTGCACTGCCGCTTTTTACATGGAACTTGGACAAGACTAGGGGCACAAAGGCCACTGTGGCCGTACGAGGATTTTTTTTTCAAGGGGCATCAAGGCCAAAGTGTGGGGCAACGGCGGCCATAGCCTCCATGAAATTCCCACCCTGGTGGTCAGCCACAGGAGTACATTCAGTACTAGACTGATCCCACCAAGATGCACCACAGAGCGCCACAGGAAATAATTCCTGCCTGTGGCCATCAAATTGTTCAACTCCTCGCTCTGAGTGTCAGACACTCTGAGTCAATAGGAGGACTCTGGACGCTTTGTTTCTCTCTAATTTGCAATTGAAGACAAACAGTGTGCAATAACCCATATATTTTCAACTTTAGCATTATTTATTACACTGTATATATGGATATATTCTAGTAGAATGTTTGTCCTGTTTTTGTTGTTCTTGCTTATATATAGTTATTATTATTATTATTATTATTTTTATTTTTCAGCATATTTCTGGACTTTGAATGGGAATGGGAAGCAATTTCCCCTCCTGCCAGCCTGTCAGTCGAGCTCATCCACTGTTTCCCTCCACAAACTCTGTGCTGAAATAAATTCCCTTACACCATGATTTCAGCCTCCGATCTCTGCATTTGGGTCCAGAAAGAAACCACGACATAACACCCTCTCCTCCTCTCGAAGTGGTATGAAGAGGCAGTTTGATAAAAGAGCAGTGGAGCAACAGTTTCAACTTGGTGATGAGTTTTTAGTTCTGTTGCCATGGCCTGGTTCTGCTCTTAGTGCACAGTTTTCTGGTGCCTATACAGTTAAAAGTCAGGTGTCTACCACAGATTATACCATCCACTCACCTGAACGCAGGCAAAAGACACAGTTGTGCCATGTTAACATGCTCAAACAGTATCATTCCAGAGATGCTGCCCAGGGGAAGCAGGAAAATGCTCTGAAGACTGAAGCCCAATTTCTTTGGTTTGTGTGGGTTCCCTGGGTGACTATGGTTCAACAGAGTCCAGTGACAGTGAGCCGTTTGGTAGGCTGTCATATCCTGTCCGGATCACCAGATGTGAACGTAGGCGATTCCTAGGCATGACTGGTCATCAGTGTCTTGGTAACAACTTCTCTGTGGTTGCACAGGCAGTCCCGCTGTCCCTTTTGTGTGGGATGAGGCATCTAGATGTGTTCTTGAAGTCTTTATGTTCTGGCTTCTCCTAATGTCTCCCTTCCATTCCAAATTGAGGTGGATGCAAGTGCTTCAGTTGGTTGGTGCAAGGTTTCAGCATCCAGATAAAGCACAAGAGGAGTATACAACATGGTGGCAGATGCACTGTCCCATGGGTGAGTTGACCTGTTTAGTTTCTGTGGGTTGCATATTGACATGGTTGGTATTTTAATTGCAAGTGTGGGTATTATGAGTTGATTTTTTGCCAATGTGTAACAAAGTAAGTATAGCCTGTGATATTTGTGCAATAAATCCTGTAATAATAGTAATAGTATTAGTGTAATAAGTGTAATAATAGTGTTTGAACAAAAAGTGGGTTTGTTCTGATGGGAGGGAACAAACATCATCCCCTGGCTTTATGTGGACGTAACTTCTGGCTAGCTGGTCAAGGATGTGTTTTAGGACACTAATGTAAGGTTTTTTGGGGCCTGCCGTAAAGCGGTTTGTAACACGTGCATTGAACATTATGTGTGGCAGCCGTTCTGATAATAAAAGTTTCTGCTCACTTAACAAATCTAATGCCAATTTTTTAAAACTTCACATAGAGTCTCTGGTTTGCCCCATCACGCAGCTGGTAAATCTGTCTATCAGGCATTCTGTTGTCCCGACTAACTGGAAGGTGAGCATGGTGGATCCAATCTTCAAATCTGGAAGTAAATCTGAAATCAACAACTATAGAACAATCAGCATTTTTCCTGTCATCTGCAAAATAATAGAAAAATGGGTGGCTAAACAGTTAGTAGAACATCTCAATAACGGTTATACAGCATTACATCCGATGCAGTTTGGCTTCCAGGCTCACCATTCCACAGAGTCGGCCATAAGTATGTTTGTTGAAAAAACCAAGTGTCTCCTGGATAGGAACAGCTGTGTGGGAGCTGTTTTCTTAGACCTTAAAAGGGCATTTGACACCGTTGACCACCAAGTACTGTTAACTAGGCTGTCGAAATGTAATTTCTCTACACAGGCTCTCAATTGGTTCAGATCTTATCTTGCAGATAGAGAGCAGTGTGTGGTGGTCGGTGGTGTCAAATCCCTGTACCTGGGCTGTCCAGTAGGGGTCCCTCAGGGATCCATACTTGGACCTATTTTGTTTTCTTTTTACATTAACGATTTCTTTGATGTCTGTAAGGGTGTCAATGCACAGTTGTACGCGGATGACGCGGTCATTTTCACCCATGTGAAAAATACGGCAGAGGCTGCTCAAATACTCACAACAGCAATGGCTCATGTTCAGGTCTGGCTCACAGATTCAAGTCTTTCCTTAAATGTTAAAAAAAGTGCGGCCAAATATTGATCATTCTGGTGTCTTTCTGGGAGGGGAGGAGCTCACTTTGGTGAGCGAGTTCAGATACTTGGGAGTCATCCTGGACTCGACACTCTCATTCAGGAAACACATCAAAAAAGTGTCTAACTCTGTCAAATACAACCTGGCAAATTTCAGACAGATCAGGAATTCATTAACTAGCAGTGCAGCTTTGATGTTTTTACACTGTATGATCTTCTCACATATAGACTACTGCTTAACAAGCTGGTCACTGGCATGTATGACAGCACTCAAAACAATAGAATCCCTCTATAAAAAAGCCCTAAAGACTCTGGGTAAAAAATCCTTCTCCTTCCATATCTGCAAGACCCTTAAAAAACAATTTTTTAAGTTTCCATAATTTCAAAACTTTTAGATTTGCCTGTTTTGTATATAAGAGTCTCCATGGTCTTGCTCTACCACCTCTGAATGAAGTAAAGGGGAACTACCGTTTTTTACAACCTGGACCTTATTTTTAGCATAAAATACGATCATTTACTCACCCAGATAACTTTTGTGTCATTTGGAGTCGTTCGGACGAAATTAGATCCAGTGGAGCGCCGCGTATATCCATATAATGCGAGTGATCGGGGCACTGAAGCGCAGCCTCTATATAACGCATTATCTGCCGCGAAACTAGTTCATTTCACCAATATTTTGTTATTATATGCTAGTGCTATTCCCCTCTGAGTTGCCTGTTATCAACATCCGGGGTCTGTAGGTTGACCTAGCTGTTTAGCCTAGCCGCAGCCATTTGTTGTTCTTTGGCCAGTTGTTCCTCCCTCTGCCTCCACATCCTCCTTTCAACAAGCTCCTCATCCGTGTACTCTGGCTCAAAACTGTAAGGACGTCCATCATAAACAAAGTCATCATCCACCCCCTCAGAATCGGAAAAATATTCAGCCATGTTGCAAAAAACTAGCAGTAGCAAACTACAGGTAAACAAACCGGCTGTCGCAGGTGCGCACAGCTTTCAGAGATGACATCATCCAGGTCAGAGGTTAGTAGGTCAACCTACAGACCCCGGATGTTGATAACAGGCAACCCCAGACTCAGAGGGGAATAGCACTTTTATATAGGAATTTTATATATAGGAATAGCACTCTTCTTTTTTTTTTGTTATATCCTGTCTGGGTCTGGTTTCCTTCTGATTGTGTAATATAATGTGTTGTGTGTGTTTAGTTTTAGTTTTATTTATTTTGCATAATTAAAAAAAAAAAATACACAAAGAATGACAAAGAATACAGATAACATACAGTGCCGGGAGAGGCAGAAAACCCAGTGGGCTTATTTGAAGCCTCCACCTAAATAATGTTAAAATTTCCCGATGTTATAAGGAAACACAAAATTAACATGCAAAAAATCATATGACTACATAAAAGTGATAACAAGCTAATAGTAACAAATTATATATAATAACATAATAATAACATCAATATAAATGTAATGTTGTCTTTTCTATTTGCATTTTATTTATTTATTTGCTGTCTCTTCTATTTGTATCTTTACTACTTATTTATTAGGGACTACGGATGCAAATTAGCAGCTTTGCTATAATCCGGCATGTTGTTTAATATCGATGTTCATTAATGTGCACTGTCCCTATCCAAAAATAAAGCATTATTATTATTATAATAATTGTTATTATCATTAAAAACAGATACTGGGGCTGATTGCATTGTCATTACCGAAAAAACACTGAAGCCGAAGAGAAGTCTACAGATAGCAAACAAGCCTCTAAGACTTAGAGCCGCCTATCCCGTAGATCCTGTTGCAACTCCATGGCGAGGACCGGAGACTGGTGGCATACTGTTCCAGACAACTGAGTGAAGCTGAAACAAGGTACGCTCAGATAGAAAAGGAGTGCCTGGCAAGTGTGTGGGTATGTGAGAGGTTTGAGAAATACCTCTAAGGCCTAACAGCATTCAAACTGATCACAGATCACAAACCACTCATTCCACTGATGAACTCGACAATGTGCCGATTTGCTGCCAGAGACTTCTCATGCAATTGATAATATTCAAACTGGAGGCTGAGTACTCACCGGGGAAGACCCTGGTCGTGGGGGATGCACTTTCCAGGAGCCCACAGAGCGACACGGTGCACAACAGAAATAGTCACTAAGACGTGGAGTGTTACGTTGCAGCTGTGATTAGCAGCATGCCAGCGTCACCAAAGAAGATGAACAGCATCCGAGCAGAGACAGCAGCTGATGAGCAGCTCCAAGAGGTGATCAGGTACATACAAGGGGGGTGGCCTGAACACATTGCAAACACACACACTAGTGTTAGGGAGTACTTTCCCATGAGAAACGAACTGTCGGAGTTACATTGTTATTTACATGCTGCATCAAGTGTTGAATGTTATGGATAAGAATAGTATCTAAAAAGGGGAGATGTCAAGGATGTGTTTTACGACACTTACTAATGTAAGGTGTTTGGGGCCTACCGTAAAGCAGTTTGTAACATGTGCTTTGAACGTTACGTATGTCAGACATTCTGATAATAAAAGTTGGCGTCTGTTTCAAAGAGTGAACACTCGCTCGTCATTCCTCCACACAGTAAACACTGTTTATTACAAGGTGGAGCAGGTAAACAGTTTTAGGTTCCTTGGTTACCATCACAGAGAACTATCTTGATCTTAAATTCCAGAGCCAGATTCTTTCAGAGGAGCAATAGAAAACATCCTGACTGGAAACATCACAAACTGGCATTGTTCATCACAGCCCAGGACAGGAAGGCTCTACAGCGGGTGATTAAAACCACCCAGAACATCATTGGTACCATCTCCAGAGCATCAGTGACATCGGTGAAGTGAGATGTCTACACACACCCTTGTGTTTTAAAAAATAATAATACATTTACCTTGTACCTTGTATAATTATGTTTTCATTGGTGTATGGTCACCTGAAACTAAGAAGTACTTTTGTTACCATAGAAAGAGCCTTTTATATCTACAGAGGGAGCAGGTCGTCTTTCACAGAGTCTGTCATGTTGCACCACCATGTTTCTAAAGTAGCCCAAAGTGTCCACCAAAGGGGAAAAAAGTGCAATTACCAAAAGGTTAAACCATTCCTTTAACCAAGTAGATTTAAATGCTTATCCATAAGCATAAATTTAGACATTTGCAATGTTGAAGACATATCTATCTGTAAAACCGATCTGGTTGGTTCCATCTCCAAAATGTACATTGCTAATTTTAGTCATTGCTTAAATAAGATGGTTCGGAGTGTAACACACTGAAAGGCACAAGTGCAAAGATATTGCTGGAAAGTTTGTATTAACAGTGTAGGTGTTAATGTTCTGTCCTCCTGCACTGCAATTCAGGCCAAAGACTGCTTTTTTCCCTCCCAGTTGAACCTATGTCAACAATGTTAGTCTCTGTGACAGGGGGAATGTTTTGTGATCACAAGGGCATCTGTTATGTATAATTTAGTGTGTGTACGTGTACGTACAGATGATGGATGATGAGAGGAGGGATGAGAGGAAGAGAGCTACTTCTGCAGCATTATGTATTAAATAGCTTCTTGGCTGCAGAGCAATATCTTCTTACTGGCACTGACTCTCACATTTATCTCTCTCTCTCTCTCTCTCTGTCTCTCTCATGACATGTCTTGACATGGGCACACTGTCAAAATGTCAAAGGGTCTTTGTTTTCGAATGATTACAACTTATCATTAAAGATATCTAGCATAACAGAAAACTAGCTAAATACTGTTTTTAATTATTTGACATTTCAGAAAGACAGAAAAGATACCCTGTATGAGAAACACATTGCAAGATAAAATTGAATGAAGAAAAGCTCTGGAGATGGGACCTGAAGTACTTCTTTTTAAAAAAAACATTTAAATCAAAGATGAATGTAATAATTATTATTAGGAATTAGAATTAATGAGATGACTCCGATTGGACTTTTCAGGGTGATGTTTTCTACATCACGTGTCACTGTGACACTGGCTCCAAACTACAGTAGTTATGATGTCCTCAATCCTGCAGGTTTGTTCAGTTTCTAGACAGAGAAAAAGGTGAACACAGAGAAACTTTCCCCCCTTGTGTACGCTTATTAATTGTCCACAAATGGCTGCCAGTACATTAAGGGAGAGTTGTGCTGATCAGTGATCACTCTGTCTTATTTAGGCCTGACCAGTGCAGGTGTGTTGAACATCCATGACAGAGGATTTAAATGTCATGCAGTGCTTTCCACAAGCGCCAGCTGTTGGCCTAATAGCTGACTACCTAATTAAGTCAGCTGGCTACTTTTAGGCTGTATTCAATCAACAGTGATCCCATTAAAATACTTTCATTTACAAGTTGTGATTACTGGGGTGTGCATTGAAGCCTTCGCTTTAGAACAATGCGCGCATGATGATAGAGAAAAGTTATGTGCCTGTCCCACAACCACATGGTCTCAATGTGTGTGTCTATGTGTGTGCGCTCAGCTTAGAGGTTGTGTCCTGAGCGGGACCTGTCTTCAGTGTTTGACAAATATGAGCAGTTCATGACAAAACACAATTACACAGGCGGGACATCCTCAATAGATGAGCTACTTCAGAAAGCGTCGGTGGTAGCAACTTGATAAGTGTGTAGTAAGCATTAATAAGTGGTGCATTTTCCCTTATACACCTCACAGAGGTTTGGGCTCAGTTAATTAATTAATACATTTTGTTTACATTGCACTTTTTACAGCAGAGCCATCTCTAAGACGCAGCACAAACACTTACTTGCTCTCAAAGTAATATGCACGTCTCATATACATGCATTCGTATATTACCGAATGTTTTCATAACGTTGTGCTGACAACATGATCGCTGGATAATGTTCAGGGACGTTTCTTTGAATGAATCGAATATACCATACTGGCACATGAGGTTTCGTCAGGCATCAATTAAACATGTTCTTATGTTAACCAAAAATGGAAATCCATCAGCATTAGGTCTATATTTCAAAACATATGTTGTTGTAAATTATTTCTAGGAGGAAGGGCTTTCATGTGAGTTAAATGTAGGCTGTGCCTCAGCCTCTCACTGAAATTTTACAGTTAATATATAGAATGCTTTTGTATATTTTGCTGGAGACCAGTTATGCAAACTGATGTCAGATGCCCCAAACCATGTTTAAAAAATCAAATATAATGGATATAATGGAACTTTGTGCAGAAATATATAGGGCTACTGTATCATCAACTATAGGCTAAATACTGTATGATTTACATGTTTTACTTATTTTACAGTTGTTTTTGGCAGAGGTTTTCTTTCATTTATACACATTGGTGTGTCTGTTGTTGGCAGTCATGAGTCGATTGCGAACATACTCTCATATTAAAAACACTAACCCGTTGGCTCACAGCTATGTCTCTGGGCTGTTTAGAGTGGACAGGCAGAGTGTCTGCAGGCAGGTCTGCCTCTCTTTACACACCGAGCTAGAACGACTCAGTTTCGGCAGGGAGCGTTTACAATTGGGCTGCTCATGGAGGGAAAGGGAAAGTTCTCTCTAGCCCAGAGACCCTGTGGAGTGAAAAGCAGTTCCTGGGGAGGAGTATAATCCAAGGAGAGCAGCAGCTAGCCGGCCGGCCAGAAGAGGGTGACATTTTTGCTGGGGAAACTACAGGCCACAGTATCACCACTGCCACTAAGCACTGGAGGAAATGCCGGAAAGTTCTCCCTTCTGAGGAGAGGCTGTCACGTGATGCGTGAGTAGGAGCGCTTGACATATTAGACTATTTACAAAGTTATTTTAAAAGTTCTGTCATCACATTAATAGCATCTTCATACACACAGAGTGGTACTGCTTAGACGCACACTCTTAAGGCATTTATTATATACATGCTCACAATGCACAGCAGACTTTTTCATGGTAATGAAAGGGACACCTTTGCTACTTTAGCCCCAGATACTGTATCAGTGCCCAACCCTGGTCCACAGTTCCAGAAATTAACCTACTTCAAAGCACTTCAAGGACACGGCCAGCTGAGCTGAAAGCACGTTCATGCATGCACTTGTTACTGGATTGCACAGCATCGCTCATGCCCACATGGTGATCTCTCCAAAGGACTAACCCTATCTCCAAAAATTGAGTCTGTTTCAACTGTGTCACAGCAGACGGCTGCGTTTTTTGTTTTGTTATTTGGAACCCCTGTGGCCAGTACTGCCGCAGTGAAAACACACTTTCCTCATTAAAATGGATGGGAAGACCAAGGTAAACGAACTGCAGCCTTTTTATTTTAAAAAGTAAAGGGCATCAATTAATTAATTAATTAATTGGAAAGCATGCATGCTTGTATGTGGATAACAATAACACAGCAGAGCACACCCCCTTATTTTAACGTCCAGGTGTCCATTGTTGTACAATCTGCTGAACAGAATCAGTTTTTTGAGGTGAAACACAATGAGCAGAGTTATTTTCTTCAACACAGAGTTTGTTTAACCTGTTGAATGCTGCAATATGTGTGTGTGTGTGTGTGTGTGTGTGTGTGTGTGTGTGTGTTGTTAGCCTGTTAGCTGTTGTAAGCTGGTCTTGTTTGTTACTGCTGACAGCTGCTCCACTCTGTTAACGTTATGTTGTAATGTCTTGTTACAGAATAAAAAGTCATCACAGATATGTTGCCTGCTTAATGTTTGTCTTGTCAAAGGTAATTATCCAGCCATACAATAAAAGTAACATTTGCAACCACTGCCCTTTTTGCAGATGAAAGATAACTCTAGCTTGTTAATTGTTCGGGTGTTGCACTACTGTCGTCTCTCGACTTCTTATTCTTTGTTTGTTCAAAAATGGTTTTCAGAGTTTCAAAAAGTCATCAATAAAAAAGGAAATTATCTCCAGGAGTCCTGAAAAGCTGAGTGCAGTAATGTTTAATTGTCAACAATTAAAACATGAGATCTCACAGACAAAAGCCCATGAAAAAAGACCCAAATTCTCAATTCGCTGCAACTTCGCGGCCTTGACACATCTGTGAATGCTCCTCCACTGTGCTGCGGCTGTGAGCCGTTTTTTTTAACTCTAAGTCTCCTCCTTGATATATTCCACTGCCCTACTGACTGCATTTCTTGTAAAATAGTAACAGTGCTTTAAAAGTAATAAAAGTGTTGTATACAGCATTTGATTACAGGATCATTTTCTTGTATCTTTGGTTACATTTTCACTTGTGGATTATTCAACTGATGAGTGCACATTCAATCACCTGATGCAGAATAATACATATTTCAACCATCCATTTTGACTTCTTCACACTTGATTCTTCTTTTTAACAACACAGTAATTATTACCAGTTGTCATTTACCACCAATTACTTACTTATCGTTATATGGTTATATTATCCCCGCTTTGTGACTTCACAGTCACATCAACGCTCATCCCCAATGCGATGGTTTGTTAACTATGCTCTGTTGACAATGCTAGAATTTGTTCATCATGAATTACTCTCATTAATTGTGCCACTGTCAGGTCCGGTTCAGGTGGGCCGACAAGGTTATGTTCGTTGGACCAATATGGGTGCTCCACCTGTTCAGTCCATCTTTGATCTTCCTCTTGGGTTAGTTCTCCTTGCACATGCGGGATACCTCCGGATTTACGAACTCTGTGAGAAGGCGTTCTTCTTCGCTGGCGGATTGGGGTTCCATGATGGCTTGTATGGTGGGACAGACTGGCAGGAGTGTTGCCTCGTGGGGAGGTTGTGGATACTCTTCCTCCCACATTCGGGGTCTCTCTGTCGGAGTCACATTTGCCAGCTTGTGTTCTCTCTCCGTAATCAGGTGGTTATCCTGAACGGGCTGGCACTGTCTCTCGATCATGTAGGCTGGCCAGGATGGTGCATTCGTCGGGTGAACTCAGCCATGGTTCGGTCCACCGGGGAATGGTGTCGGGGATGCCATAGGGTCCATTGATCCGGGGTCTCCAAACCGGTGGGGGTATGGGTGTTGCTTGCCAGTTGATCGCCATGGTCCCAGGAGCCCGGATCTCTGTGGGTGGGGTGGCCAGCAGCCGCCTTGGAACGATCCGGGGGCTATGCTCGGTCCCCTCTTTGGACTTGGCGTTGGTTGTGGGCGCTGGTTCGGAAGGTCCTGGCTTGGCCCTACGTTTGGGTATGAAGGGTTCTGCCACATGTCTTGTCTGCTTGGAAGACATTAATGAGAGGATGGTTTTATTTTATAACGCCAGTCATCTTTGTCACAGGAGTAGTCCTTTTTGCACCTGTACACTACCTTGCCTATCTGGATATAAGGTCTGTCTGTATGTTCCCTGTACTTCTCCTCACATAGGGCTGACAGTCTTTCTATTCCTGCCTTCCCACACTTCTGAAGGGCCATGTGAGTACTAAATAATGTGTCTGACCCAAAACACACAGAATATATCTCTTTTCTCCCTTTAGTATATAGAGGTGTACACACATCACACGTGCCATTTTTCCTAAGCTCTACTAAATCATATCTGTACATCAGGATCGGTCGTGGTGTTTTTGGCTTAACCCTTTGCCTAACTCATACAGTAAGTACTGATTTTCCACTGCAGGCATTGTATTGCTTCTGCTCGCAATTCTGCAGTATCACTTGGCATAGGATATTCTTTTGAGTGCACTGACCAATTATGATGTTGTATATAGGTTTTAGATCCTTTTAGCTGGATTGGTCCAAGTGAAAGTTTGTCTAATATTGACTGCAATTTTTCATTTTCCTCCAGTACTTTTTTCTTTCTTCTTTTTTGTTTTTGTTTACATGGTTTGTCTGTCATTTTAAACACTTTGGTTCTCATAAATTTCTTGTGCCATTACTTCTTGATAGGGGTGTTCTATGAACTCTGGGGTACTTAGTTCTCATGTGTTGTTTACTTGGATTGGAAACTGCCCTGTTATAACTTTGGTTGTCTTGCTTATCATCAGATTTAGGATTTATTTATTATTGGTAATACACAACACATAACTATTAGCAGGAGTTCTCCTGACACCATCCCTATTATCTGAGTCCATGACAGCTTACCTAAACGACTCCCAATTTGGTCTAGCGCTCGTGATCGGGTATTCCAATTGGAGGACTTAATATGCCCATCCCTCATTGCCTCAGCTATCATTCTGTCTATTACAAATCTGTTTTGTAATGTCATTTGAGAGGTTGCATTCAGTTGCTCATTTATTCCATGTATTACATTTATTGTCCAATTCATGAATCGTTCTTGATTATACCACAAGTAATTTACCCATCTACTGTTAGGCGCAATATATTGTGCATTAATCAATTGCCCTGCCAATGGTAACCAACCTGTTCCCTGTCCAGACTTGATCTAGCTTTCTCCTATAGCCAGATGATCATCTGGTACTTCTATGGATTCCTGATTCCAGGGTTTAGATAGATTCCATCACCCCTGCTCCATGGTCTGCCTACCAGACTTCTTTTCATTCTATCTGTGCCATTTCTGTTAGTGCTGTTAGGTGGTGATGGACTCAATACAGTTATTTGACCTGTTACCATGACAGGGGCACAATCCCTGTCCAATTTACTGGTAAGGTTAACTTTATCTGAGGGCTATCATTGCACAGCCAGAATACATCTGCCAGTGGTTTTGCGCCATATCTTAAGTGGATTTCCCTCGTATTCCAAGACTTTACATTACATTATGGCCTTCTCAGTGGTACTAAATAAGATCTTGGGCTGGATTCCAGATAGGGAGGACAACAGCTGATGGTTGTATGGGGGATTTTCTAGTAGCTTGTATTCTGCTCGTTCTCCACTTTTCCTGGTACCTCTAGCCAGTAGGCGATTTGAGGGGGGATGAGTGGGGATGCCGTCCCCCTTGTTAGCAAAATTACCAAAGAGCATCCCCCTTGTTAACCTGCCATCACTCTCCATCCCCTAGTAGCAGAAAGTGTGTTACAAATCACAAGCGGCCGCGGCTGCCTGGTCGATTTTTGACGGAAGCCGCAACAAGCTGCACAGAGCAGATCGCGCCAGCAGGAAGTCAGAGACACAGAAATGGCATAGAGCATCCGGTCAATTTTCAAAATAAAACTCCCTGTGCAGACTCCCGATTGTATAAAAACGAAAAATGACCAGATCAACAAAATCTGAGCAAGTCAACAAAATCGGGCAGACAAAGGGCTCCACTTCTAAAACGTTCCCGCTGGGTTCTCTTTATACATTCATGGTATGATGCCAAACTATGTCATTACACCAATTTTAAAATAGCCCAAGCATGTTTTTCTGCATTATAGTTTTTAAATATAATGTTTTCATATCGGTGCATATCGGACAATATATACACAGATACTGATATATCTGTGGTAGGCTAATATCGGCCGATAAAATAGGCCTACCGATGAATCAGTGAGGCTCTACTATTTTGCACAATGTTCATTGTGTGTCCTTCAAGGAATTTAGATGGTAAAAAATTCCAAGGGGTCATGTAACTTAAAATGACCCTGCTTGTAGTGTATTGTGAGAAACATGAGAAAACCCTGCCTGAATAAACTCAGTCCACTGCATGCAATTTAAAGCTGTATTTACTCATTACTTTATCCAGTTATAAAAGGACAATTGTAGTAGGGAGAGAAGGAAGATAACTGGATAAAATGGATTTGTAGAATTAGAAATGTCACAGTTATGGTTAAGGCCTCAACAATGTCCTTTGGGAGGTGTACATAGGTGTGTCGGGGCAGGGTGGTGCTCCCATTGAGCCATCCCCCCTGTTAAAAATTAACAAATCACCTTCCGACTGTAAAACCTGTGTACAACAAAAATATGAAATTATACATAAGTGAAAATTAGAAATAAATAATTTATTCAAAAGAATATCAGAATTAAATCAAAATGATATTTAAATTGAAATCAACCTTTTCCTACACTTAGTTTTATTTTGAAAATGTTTTTGATTTTTTTTTATAATTCAAGATCAAAACTTGAACTTTCAGTTTCAAATTGTATTTATTTATCTTTTTTAAATTAACAAACCTTTTGGCCTTGATCAGGCTCCATAGATCTTGCTCCATAGATTTCCTTGTGTTTGACTTGACTGTCAAGCGTTTATTCTGTAATAGTGTCTCCTGAGTTTCCTGCTTTTGCATGATTGTCGAAGCACTTTGTAAACTCTGTTTTTTAAAGATGCTATATAAACAAAGTTGATTATTACTGAAATAATGCAATTTACTACTGTTTAGTTTTAAACTTAATAAGCACACAGGCAGTATAACAAATGATGAAAGTGTAATATGACCAGTAACTAAGTTTACAGGAGCAAAAATATGAAAAATGTCATATTTCCATCATGTTTTTGACATAGTTTCACTAAAGTGCTCATTTAATTACATAATCTTGTTGCATCCCCTTCTTCTGCAATGACTTTAAGGCACCCAAATGGAGAATTAGCACTGCTGTTTTCTGTATTTTAAAAACCCTCTCCTTACTCTATATTTGCATAATGGTAGAGGTTAGAAAAACAAAGTCGTTTCTATTTTCTTTTACAGACTTTCTGAAAATTTGGTTAAAGGGTACTGAAGCACCTAAATGGAATTAATTTTTATTTTAGCATTTACACCTTCACATTCCCTTGATTTTACTGATCAAAATTTCTACTGTGCAAAAGGCTTGTTCCAGATCCTTTCATTCTTCATGCAACCAGCTGTAGCACCATTTTGTCCTGGAAACAGACACAGGAACACTGAGTGTTCACCTGCTCTCCACACCCTAATCAGAGTTTGCAGGGCTCTGTACATTACTGTACAGCACAGAGCATTAAATTCTTGAACATGTTTTTTTTCCTATGGATTTGCATCCATTCCTGTTATCCTGTACACCCTTAACCAACATTCATTTTAGGGCAAATTTTTTTTTGCTGTTTTCTTCAAATGGATAATGCTGTTCTGCGGTTTTATACAGGAGTTATATCAGGGTTAAGATGCTTTGTGAATATTTTTTTTTTTTATGAGGATCTAGTCTAAATTTTAAGAAAAAAATTGTAGAAAATGAAAATTCTAAGAACTTTGTTATAAATTCATACGTATGAACTTATTATGAATACGCCCCCTGGTTAGGATGGCAATATCCAACTGGCGGTATTCTTGCAAAAATGTATTTAAAAAAAGTTCATGTATATGATGATGCTTCCAAAACATCAACCCATCGTCACTAAGAAAACTGTAAGAAACACTGTTTAGTGTGAGAATAGGAAAAATGTGCAAAAGATCGTAAAAAGCTACTTTAAACAGAAGATATAAATCTCATATGTGGCTGCCTCCATTACAGCTACTCTGTTGCTCAGTTTGCTGAAATCACCAGGCTACATTTTGAATGTCTGTTCTGGGCTTTGGACACTCCATGTAGCCATTATCCTGTACCCCAAACATTGCTGAAAGTGTCATCCTTGAAGCCTTTCTCTTGTAAAACTGAAACATACTGTTTGAATTGACTTAAGATGAAGCATAAATGTAACCTTTGTCTTACATGTTTGCTATGAGTGTGAAATGGATTCATTGCAGCATAGCCGGTGGGAACAAAAACAACCTATTGTTCTCACCAAACTCAGTTGCTGCAGATGTTTTCCACCCTCTGGCGACAGGGAGCAATTCAATTCAGTGTTATTTATATAACACCAAAACATAACAGAAGTTATCTCAGGGTACTTAAACAGTAATGTGCCCATGTCAGCAGGGCACACCAAAAGGGGACAAAATGACCCTGCACTTGGAAAGCTAAATTTCTAATAGCAAAGGTGATATTTATGCTTCCTCTGCTGCCACTGCACTCAGTTCAAACTTCAAACAAGTCTGCATAGCTGGCATTGTGTGTTTCTCAACTTGAACATTTTAAGGAGAAAATGATTGTACACACATAAACATACAACGTAACCACTAAATCTAATGTGTATAAAAGAATAAAATCAGAAAATTGGACTGAACGCCATTTTATCATCAATTATTCTCACTTCTATGATCAGAAGCAACCTTGACTCACAGGAAGAAATCCAGTGTTCTGGGGTGAACAGTGAAAGTTCACAGAAACTAATCTGGTTGCACTGGCGTCTAATATATTTTAGAACTGATTTCTGCTATTCATCAATAAATTCTGTAAGACTAATGCACCATGTGTTGGACTGATGATGGCCAGTTTGAAATAGGCCTGGGTATCTCTTTCCATTAGTGTGAGACTGTGCCTAAGATGTCAGTGTGTATGTAAATAGGTGTCAGGACGAGGTGTTGACCAGCCACTGGCTTCCACAGGTGATTGGCTTGTTGTGAGAAAAATTTAGGTCTCTCTGACCTTGGATACTGGGACTGCTTGTGCTTAAAGCTCAATGATCACATGTACTGATTTACTTGTACATTTACTGTGAAAATGACACTTTGTTTGAATGGATGGCTAGACCACCTTGGGAGCATAAAGCCATCAGGGGGGCACGCATTACCGTGGATCCAAAAATGGGTGCCTAAAGTTGAAAAGAATTGAATTTCAGCCAGCACATTCACTCTTAATGATTTATTGCAGCATTATTATATGAATTATTAAATATTGGTTAATTGTAGTTTGGCAGTGTGGGTCTGCTCATGTGATGCTCTGCAAGCCTGATGCAGACTGTTCCTGAGCTCACAAGCAGAGATAAGTAGCATAACCTGGATGTCGCCTGAAATACCAACTGAGCATATTATGTCAGTGATTCCCCACTAATAGGCTCAACAGAATGAGCTTTGTTGAGTATATACACATTTCCTCTGCATTTCTAGACAATCTTCTAGCACATTTTAGCATTTAGGCTTACAACAAGATAAATCTAGGAATCCGGAGGTGGTTGTTGTTGATGAGTATACAGCTCCCTTTCCTTAATTGAAAAGGTATCAGTCCTGCAATATAATAAGTAACTATAATTAACATAAGAAACTAGCACAAGAAAAGTTCTGTATTCCTGTAGTTTTCAAACCGCCTGTTTACATTTAGTGCTATTCAACACAACACATTGTGTGTATTCTTGCATTTCTTCCCTCATAAAACACTTTTTTTTAAACTCACTTTTTTATTAGTTTTGAAGCATTGTTTTTGTGCTAGTAGTTTTCTTAGTAACTGCCTTTGCTGGCTCATTCCTGCATATCCTGGCCTGTTACAGCCACCTGCTGATCAGTAGTATAAAACCATTGGCAGGACTGTGTACACACACGTGAATGTGCATCTTTGTGCGTGTGCAAAACATAAAGAAAACAGGGACCAACCCATAGAAACTCAGCTCCATGGAGGTAAAGAAAAACTCCACAGGGAGCCGTCGAAAGACTTTATGAGGTGAAAAAAACACAGATAAAGGATTGCCCAGAAAATCATGCAGAATTAACAGCTGCAGCTGAATAAGCTTTAAGATGCTTTGATTCTGTTTGAGTTGCCTTTACCAAATAGTTCACACTCACTATTTTCTTAAGACAAGTAGTGAGACCGTAGTGTAAAAATACCGTCAGAAGTGAATGTCCTACATTCAAACTTCATTTAAAAGTAGAGTATTAGCAAAACGTACAAATACTGAATATACAAGTACTAATAAGGCAGAATGGCTTCCATGGAGTTTTATGATGTATTATCGCCGTATTGTTATACAGTTGGATTACTATGAGTGATGCATTGTCAGCTAAGAGTATTTTAATGATCTGTAGCTGATCTCGTTGAAGACAGTTTCACTACTTATACACTGATGGGTAGACAATGAAGTCACATGAAATAAAAATACTCAAGAAATTGCAAGTACCATACTCAAAATCATTAAAAGTATCAAGTTTAATTCCGCGCATGCTACCTGCTCAGCACCAAAGAACTAACAGTTACCATCCTGTGGTGGAGACATCAAGAACAGAGGACCCAGATATTTACTTAGGGAGACATAACTGGGAGTGAACATTGTTCTTGGAATCAACAAATGGAAAGGAACATGACTCCAGTGAGTGAATGTTAATGAATTAATTAATGCCATACTCTGGGCGGTTGTGTATCTGATGACATGCCCATGGCCAGTACTGCAGATCACAGGCAACTCCCTCCTGAGTCTGAAGCTCAGGGAGAGCTAGTGAATGAGGTAATTAGTTTCATAATGCAGAATTCATAAAAGCATGAATCCCTTATCATAAAAATCTTGCAGACTCAAATTGCTGAGCTACATCAGGCTTTAATGGAGTGAATGAATCAGCGTGCACACATACACACACTGACAGAAACATTAGCAGCTATAACAGAGTGACGTTAAGGCTGCCATTAAATGCTCTCTAGCAGAGTAAACACAGGGGCAGTGCTGAGAGTTGTATCAGATCCCATCCACAGTGATGGATTAGTAACTGCAGTCTGGAGAGGAAGAAGGACCCCTGAAAGCAGTTAAGTTCCTCTGGGGTCCGGCTATCTGCGTGTTTCAATAAATATATTTATTTTTTCTGTCTAACACAAACTTTCATAATGAGCTACCCGGTGTGACCGCAGTGCTCTGGTGGCCATTGAGAATGTCCATCAGAAGCAGCTAAAACTGACTTCGAAGGAGGAAAGAATGTTATTCTGTCACTTCATTCATACTATGGATTTGAACCAGAACCTTTTAGAACACTCATTAACATTCATTATATCAAAGGTTCCTAAACATGCCACTGTCCGCTGTTTACTTGATGGTGGTAAAAGAAGGATTCACTCACTCTGTGGGTGTGTGTGTGTGTGTGTGTGTGTGTGTGTGTGTGTGTGTGTGTGTGTGTAAAAGAGTACTTAGTGAAATTTCAGAAAGATGTCATTCTCATATTCTTGCAAGTGGAGTGAGCTGTAGATCAAAAACCTGAGAGGCGAAATTCATCATAAATTTACTAAAACTTCCCCATAGCAGCAGCTCAGTCTGTGGGAACTGTTGGGAACCAGGGGTTGGAGTTTCCACTCCTCGACACTGCAGAGGTGCCCTTGAGCAAGGTACCAGACACCTAACTGCTCACGGCACCTGACTATGGGGCAGCCCTATCACTGTATACCAACATTTCACCCCAACAGCTGCATGGCTGTGGGTTGGCACAATCTGATATCGCCCTGTTGATGATGTTCTTGGAACATCATAAAAGATGTTGTTCCAGGACTATCATCACTGACCACTCAGGTTTTTGTATGTCAAAGCTCTTCAGGCAGAGACTCTCTCTCTGGTGTTACATCCCTCCTGTAAGTGCGTTGATTGTGATGTGCTCTCTCCCACTTAATGGAGGTGTGCCTGTGCCATTGTTTTGTGCAAACTTGTAAGTGCACCTGGTTGTTGCAATGTCGCTCACTGCACACTGGTTTTTGATCGCCCACATAATGAACAACAAGCTTCCTCCACACGCAGTTCACCTGCTGTTATGACAGAATCGCGGGTAAAAAAACTAAAAATCCCAACAAACAATCACTAGTAGGATTAGCATGCTAATTGCATTAGAATACTGTATAGCGGCTTCGCCTTTTGGCAAACTGATCAGTAGGGGTTCCCAACGCTTGATTGGTCGGTTGAAATACTGGCCCTGGAACAACAGTAATTATGATGTTCCAGGAACAACATCAACACAGTGACATCACATTATGCATGCAGGGACAGTGGGTGTGTGGTACCTACACTACACTACACTTTTTTACATCTATTACTCACTGCTATTAAAATAATGTATAATTGTTACCAATCTTTATTTTGGCTGCAATAAATTACAGGTCCCTTTATATGTTAGATAGCAGCTAGCTGGCTACAGTAACATCAACCGGTGTTGCTTTCATTTGAGTCAGTGAAAGAAGGTGGCAGTGCAGTGTAGTCATCCTTAGCTGGCAGGTTGCCAGAGTTGCTGCACTAGCTCTGGTGCCACTCTCATATACTGCTGTTGGGAAAATTTCATGTAATAGTCCAAAGTTGACAGCAGATTTGTGCCACTGTAGGTGCTTGTTTTAGCTCAGCAGCAGTATAGTCATCAGCTGTCGCGGTGGTTGAAGGGTCAGCCACCCCATGCAGTTGGCAGGAAGAACTACCATGTTGACACTCAGGGTCTGGTGTTATGCTATGCATCTGGGACATTTGATGTGATGTGGATGAAACTGAAGTTACCAGAACAGCTTGTGTCATCTTACACTCTGGCTCATTGTGGGGTGAGCACACTCCTATGATTACCTCTTCAGGAATGCTGGGCTGTTGGTCCACCTACCATCACCCATGTCCAGGACAGAGTCCTTGAGTGCTGTTATCTGCTTGTTTATCTCTTGAGGGCACATAACACCATGTAGCAGACCCAGGTCTTGCATCTCTGCCACTTGAGTGCTCACAAAAATTTTGAGCCTTTCTTGGTAAAATCTCCTTATTATCTAATTTACAAATATGATCACATCTACTCCTGCACCTTTGCTTGTTACCAAACACACAGGCTAGATAGCCAATTAGTTTTGCAAGCTTGATAGCTAATTAGCTGCTCAGCTGCCACATATAGTCCCAGTAGATGCTGGAGTGGTGCCTACTCTTCAATGTTACTAATAAAACACTGTCTGCCTATGACATGTAGGCTACAGCACTTTATTTACTTTGTCTTGTTCTAGAAAAAAGAAACATTTCTAGTATTTCCTTAAACACATGTTCCTTCGTTTTAAATGGTGAAAATCCATCAACAGTACATTTAACAAAATATGTTATTTTTTATTTCAGTTGGACCTTAATAATTCTAGTTCTTACTGATTATTTTAGCTTGCTTATTTTATCATGCTGTATCTTTTCCCTTGTGTCGAGTGTTTCCTTCATATAGTTACTTCAGTGTTTGTAGCTGCAATGATTCGACAGTATTTCCCCATGGGATTCATCAGTGAATTTTTAATGTATACATCACCTCAGTATAAAGGCAGACAAACAGAGGGTTTTGAAATGTCATTATTGATAGTATTTACATTGTAAGTCACATATTTCTTTAAATCATTCATGGTGCAACTTTGTGTGTTAATAGTGGGTTAGCACAACAAGATGACGTTGCCTGTAATTACAGCCAGTGAGAGCAGACAGCCCGTCTTCTCCCTGCAACAGAAAGACAGGATAGAGGAGAGGAGACAGTTACATACGCACACCCCCTGGTCTGTTCAAACAAAGCAAATTGCATTCAAATCAATTAATGCAAAGATGGTGATCGGGGTCATTTCCTTCACATGGTTTAACATCGAGGAGAATACAGCTCTATTTGTTTTTTCAATCAAAAGTCAACAGTTTGTTGTAACTCACAGCCTCCTATGTTCAAGTTACACTGTCATAAGGGATAGACAGAATATTGCATCATCAGGTCAATACATCAGCTCAGTGTATAGCTATAAAATATAATAGGCACATGAGTAGACATAATTGAGCTGCTTCTGTGTTAACTACTTGTTGGTAGACAACAGAATGTGACCTAGCAGGCACTGCATGAGCAGTGTCAGTCTGTTGCTTATGTTATGGCTGGCATTGTTAGACTCGTCCTGACAGTCTCCGTAGCAGGGGAACAGAGGTGCAGGCTGGGGCAAAGCCTGTCGAATGTCAGGCGGTCCCAGGTCAGAGGTTGCGTTAGACTTGCTCATCCGGCATTTTGTCGGAGGGGGTTGTAGTTCTGTAATAATCTATTATTATTATTATTATTATTATTATTATTATTATTATTATTATTATTATTCTACAAGATCTGGGCATAATTTTAGCAGAACAAATGTGCTCCAAGGCCTCCAGTCTGTAGCTCTTCATTGCATTGTCAGCTCCCAGATACTGATGGGGTCAACTGCAGGTGGTCTACATGTGGTTACTGACAGTCTTGTGTGTTAATTACAAATGCTACAGTAGATCAACCTCAGTGTTCTGTCAAAATTCTTCTCAGATTTTTACATTATCGTTGTAGAAAATGTAGTCTTTGATTAAAATGTTTTTTAGTTAAAACAACCTTTGTTGTATGGTGAGTTAACCAGATAGTCGTGTACACCTAGGTATAGTGTCAATATGCTGTTGAGGCACAGATACATTCAGGATGTGTGCCAGGTAGACCAATAAGGCTCCAGTAGATCATAGTAAATAACCTTTGATCCATCTATTGACGATGTGTCAAATCTATGCGCTAGATGAGTCCCCTGTTAGCTGATGAGGTGACTTTTTAAGGTGTCATCTGGGGCTGGGCAATATATACGATATACATCGTTATCATTTACTGCGTCATGCCGGCGATGGACCTGCTCTGGAGTAGGGCCAACCTGTGACCACCCCACCTCCGAGTGGGCCACAGTAACATCTCGCGACTGCACCCTAAAATCGATACTGAATTCATGAAATGCGAGAGAAAGACGTTTTTTAAGAGTCAATGTGTTCAGCTCTCAATACTTTTTTTACTCTCAGGAGGTAGAGTGGGTCATCCAATAATCATCCAATAATCAGAAAGTCGCTGGTTCGATTCCCCGGCTCTCCTCTGAACCCTAAATCGGGGTACCTCGTACCTCAGCACCTTGCATGGCAGCCTCTGTCATCAGTATATGAATGTGTGTGTGTGTGTGTGTGTGTGTGTGTGTGTGTGTGTGTGTGAATGGATGAATGTGAATGTTGTAAAGCACTTTGAGTGGTAAGTAAACTGGAAAAGCGTTATAGAAATGCAAGTCCATTTATCATCCATTTACCAAATCCACATTACTAATGATTATTGATGAGAAATTGTATGGTGAACGTACTCAATAGTCATCCCTACATTATTGTTGCAACATCGATATCAAAATAGGGCCTATTTGGTCAAAAATATTGTGATAATTGTATTTTGTTGCCCATTACTAACACACACTGCCCAGATCTAGTCTTGTCCAGTAAGGGTCAAGTTTTTTCTCTGCGTAGTAAGATCATCCATTGATACCAGATTTCCATACTGATAAGGTTTGAACTTTACTTGTTTGTTTAAGTAGTACTAATGCTTGAGTCTCTGCTTTCACAGTAAGAGGGAACAGCCAGTATGTCAAGCCATTTCAGCAGTTCTGAGCCATAGTTCTGTAAAACCACTGGTGTGGAGAGATTCACACTAGAATATGGAATAGAGTTAAAGGAGAGAACCACTGCTGGAAATTAGTGGTCCCAGATACTGGCTCAAAATACAGACACTTTAGGTTGGTAGGTCAGATCGGCCACCAAGGCAAAAGCGACAAGTTGGAAATGAGACTCAGCAATCAACTTTCTTACAAATTAGACCTTTCTCTCCCTCAATGCACCATATTCTATAGAGTTTGAATACACCTTCTGGCGCTACTTGGACACGTCATCAGTGAAGGACCTGGGGTGTTTCGGGTCTTTAAGCGACCCAGCCGGGGGTTATCAGTCCCCAGCTTGTGTCCAAATGGCGTGTTGCTCCACGGATCCCCCCTACGGATCCACAGCCACCTCGAGGCCCTCTCTGCGGCCTCTAAGATGTTCCTTATGGCTCTCTTGGATTGCAGTCCTTTCACTCCAAGGAGTTTGAGGGTTTGCAGAAGTGAATGGCCAGCAAAGCCTTGGCACCTGACCTTGACTGGCTGACAGTGGGTTTTCCAGCCGTAGTACCGGCACTCTGTGCTGACCTCTGCATACTTGGCCCTCTTTCGCTCGTTGGCCTCTTCAATCCGGTCTTCCCAGGGGACAGTCAGTTCCAGGATGACTACTTGCTTTGTTGGACTCTGATGTTAGTACTATGTCTGGGCGGAGAGAAGTGGTTGTGATGTTATCTGGGAACTTGAGCTGTCTTCCAAGATCGACTTGAAGCTGCCAGTCACGAGCAGTGGTGAGGAGCCCCCCTGTAGAGCTAGGCTGGTGATGTTGTGCCTTTTACCCCGCTCTAATGAAGGTGATTGACTGTTTCGGGGCTGCCTGGGTCTTGCTGTGCTGGATCGCTGTGAAGATGGAGTCCGCCAATAATAAGATAAGATATAAGATTATTGCAGCAGATGTGAGAAAAATCCTGCTGAGAGTGAATATAAATAAGGCTGCTGGTGCAGATAATATACCTGGCCATGTACTAAAAACATTTGCCAATCAGCTAGCTGATGTCATTACTGACATTTTTAACATCTCTCTCTTAACATCTTTGTCCCTGTACCTAAAAAGTCTGCTGTGTTTAGTCATAAAGGAATAGTTCACTCCAGAACGAAATTCAGTCATTATCGACTCACCCTCATGCTGATGAGAAGTCCGGTGTAGTTTCTAATTCCTCAAAGTGCAGCTGGAGACCCGCGGGGGTACCCTCCGGCAGCAATAGTCCATATAACCAGCGTAAATGGCATCCAAGACGAAAAGGTCCATAAAACTACATAAAAACTTTGTAATATTCCTCCATACTGCTTGTCCGCTGCAATCCAATGTCCTGAAGTGGCGACATCCAGAGTTTACTCGAAACAACGTCATTTAGTACATTTTAATAGCCTAAACAGTCACTATACTATATTTGCCTCCCTCACAGCCGCTTGCACTATGGAAGCTGTGGTTTGTGTAAAAAGGTTAGAGATGGAGACGAAAAGTGTTATTTTGTGTGTGTGTTCTTTGCGTAATGGATGTGGAGAGGTGTTCAATAACGTGCTTAAATAGTCAGAGATTATTTCCTTGTGGTGTGCGTGAAAGGATTCTGGAGCTAAAAGAGCCGCGTGTGACATGAACGTAGATGGTGCATTGACTCAGGTTCATGTCAGCTGACCAAATCTATTGCATTGTTATAGCGTTATTGTGAAGTTTAATTAATAGCGCATATATTCATCTGAGAACTGATGATGTCTGTGTGTTACAGACCCTGGCTGTGTGCACTAAAGTGTATATGACAATAAAGTAGTAAATCTCAATCTATTTATTTATTTTTAAAATGTTTTTTAAATAGGCCTATAGGCTCATAGGTTTTTTGTCCAAAAAAAACAAACAATTTTTTCACAGCACTCCCTGTTCAAAATTACTTCCAGCGGCCCTGACCGGTATGCTTTCAGAACCAACAGAGTATGTCATATCTACTGCCCTTCACTCAGTCTTCATCAACCTGGAGAATAAGAACAGCTACATCAGGATGCTGTTTGATGATGTAGCACTCCACCACCCTGTACGAAATGCCTAAGTGACTATGATAGCTTTAGACTTGAATGATGGGGTGTTTTTGGTTCGGTTTTGTCTAGGGTAGCTACCACCAAGGTTTACCTGTTTTGGGTGATAATAAAAATATCCTAATAATACGCACATGTATAGTCAAACTTAGCAGTTAAATACATTCACCTCGAATATGCCCTATTTGAAAAAACTGTCCCGCCAACTTAATTGAATTAAAAATAAATAATAGTTTACTGGTTGCTTTTTTAACTGAAACACAGATAATATTTACCAGTTTTCTGGGAATACTGAGAAAACACAAATAGTACAAATACACAAAATCACCAAAACTTAAATTATTAGCTTATTTCTTCAAGCAAAACTTATTTTTCCCCTTTCTCTCCCTTCAAAAAGGTTAATACTACTACGTTCAATGCTTAAAATACCTTCAAAACACTGTCACAATACTTGCAAAATACGTGATAACTTTATCCAGCTCTGTGGTTCTCTCTTTTTCCCTCGTGTTTCTTCTCCTCCTCCCGTCTCTCTGTCTGTGAACAGTCTCTGTTACTTCCTCGCCCCTCACTGTTCTCTGCCTTACCTACGGCCAATTACCACAGGTGACATTGACTGATACAGACATAACCATCATACCATCATATACAACAGTGGAAAATAAAGGCACAATCTGTACTTTTTTCACTTAGATTACCTCACTGTTACCCTTCAATATTATTAAGAACAGTTTATTTTTTACTTCTTATTCAAATACTTACATTCTCACTCATTTATGACTAATTTATCCTAATCTCTGAGTTACACATTTTTCCTTTCTTTATTAAACTGAGTTACTTTCAGTTTAATGGTCTAAATTATTTTAATCTGCTTTTATTTAGGAACTAACTTGTTTTAATCCGTTACTTTTAAACCCGGGCTACATTGACTTCAGCTCAGCATTCAACAAAATCTCACCCATGAAGCTGATTGGAAAACTAAACAATCGGGCTTCAGTAAATCACTCTGCAACTGGACACTGGACTTCCTCAAAAGCAGCACCAGAGAGTTTGGATTAGCAATCGCACCTCCTCTACATTAGTGTTCAACACTGGAGCCCCTCAGGGCTGTGTGTTTAGCCCCCTACTTTTCACACTGTACACCCATGACTGCACTCCCAGACATCAGGAGATCTCTATTGTGAAGTATGCGGATGACACCACCATCATCGGCAGCGTTATAAACAATGATGACAGTTCATATCAGGAGGAAATCTGATTGTTGATTTTAGAAAAAAGATGGCAAAGACACACACCCCTGTCTGTGTGAACAGTCTTAGGTTCCTTGGAATCACCATCACTGAGAACATATCTTGGTCATCACACATCACCACACTGGTTAAAAAACCACAGAAGAGGCTCTATTTCCTATGGAAACTTAGAAAGGCTAAATTCCGGAGCAAGATTCTGGTCAACTTTTACAGAGGAGCATTAGAAAGCATCCTGACTGGAAACATCACAAACTGGCATGTGTAGCAGTATGAAGTTGTGTGTGGTGGATTTCAGCTGTGTGGCTCTTCCCAGCCAATTGCTGTGAGAGAGCACCTTATAAAGGCAGGCAGAAGGCACCTGGTTGTCCTCTTGCTTCACGGAGCCTGGGTCACGTCACTTCCTGACGCCCTCCACTTCCTCTTTCGCTTGGTGGCAGGTAGGCTGGCGGCGGCGACTGCAGTCTGGTCTCACGCTGTCCATCCAGTTGTTCACTCTGGTTATATTTCAAAGGCTCACTTGGGTGTTGCTGCTGGCTGCATGCTGCTCACCACTCGCTGCTCACCGCTCACTGTGTGTCGCTTGCTGTCCGCTGCTGGTCACCCTCGTGTAGCCGAGCGCTTCACTCCACGCCGTGCCGACCGGGATTGCCTGACCAGTATGTAGCACAGTGACCTTAGCTTCCTCCTCCAGCCATTAGTAAGTTGCTCATATCTGTTCTTTTATTGTAGGGTAAGGATACCTGTGTAGCTGCACAGCACCCGCTAACCCGTCTGCAGGAAATCACTGCTGCTTTGCCTCACCGCTTCGCTGCATTGCCTCACCGCTTCGCCTGGCTGCTTCGCCTGGCTGCTTCGCTGCTTTGCCTCACCGCTTCGCTACTTTGCCTGGCTGCTTCGCCTGGCTGCTTCGCTGCTTTGTTTCTTTACTATTGCTTCGTCTCATTGCTTGGCTTCACACTGTTTCGCCTCCAGACTTTTATCTGCACACACTGTCGTGGTGCTATAACGCTGTCTGCCTGGCTCCCAGCTGCTCACTACAGCTAGCTAAGCAATAGCTTCTGCTCCTTCGTCCAGGTCTTGTTCAGTGTGGTGTGGCTGAATTGTTGCTCTGCGACACCGTATTGTTTATTGTCGGACCTGTCACCTCTTAACGTGTGTGTGTGCGAACAGTGGGAAAGTTTCTTATTTTATTTTCTTCATGATGAGTTGCTCTTTATGGCATTTTCTTTATTTTTCTTTTGTAACATGTCATTGATTTTGTAGATTTTGTTAATTCTATTTGATTTCCTATTGTGTTTAATTATTGGAGCTTTTGTGTATTTAATTTCTTGATTTCTGATGTGTGTTTTGTTATTAGGTATTGTAGGAGATACTAGTAATAATTGTAATTTATTAATCACTGGCGATTAATAAAACACTCGTTAATGGGGCACCACCTCCGATGTTTTGTCTATTTGAATAATCTGGAGGTAATTACTCAAATCCGACTAAACAAGGTTAACTTGTATCAATTCTAAAGATTTTCAGATCAATTTATTCAATCTCATAAATGAAGTAGGCTAGTGAATTCTACACAGTTTCCATCGGTTCTCCACATTAAAAACAAACCTGCACAGACAACGACATACGGTTAAATAGGTTTATTGACTAAATAATTCAGATTAAATAAATGAAATGGCAATTTAAATGAATAGCAACAGGTAACAGGAAATGTGGAATAACTAAGTAATGGGTTATTTGTGGAATATGGGCTGATGGTGAGATCACGAGATAGGTTGAAGCATTTAAATATTACGAGAGTAATTTTAATACTAACAAATCCTAACTGAATTTCTCTTAAACTAAAAGATCAGAACCTTAAGACACCAACTCATCATGTGTGAATCCAGCTGTTATGGGTGATGGAGAGCCTACTTTCTTAGCAGAGTGGCAGAGTCAGTGGTGGATGGTTTCTCTCCGGTGGTTTGCGACTCTAGCCGGAAGTCCCGGTCCAATGGCCGAGTGTCAGCTCGTCCGGTATCAGCCGGTTGGGGACCACGGTCCAATGTCTTAGGAAGAGTGTGGCTGGTCCAGTACCGAGCCGGTGACGATTCTGGCTCAATGCCCAGCGGGGAGTTACCGCTTAAGAGCATGGTGGGTCAGAGCCGGTCTGGCTTGTCAAAGTCTGTCTTTCGTTGGAAACCACTTGCACGGTTTCGGACACAGCAAGTTGCTGTAGTGTCGTGATGATGATTTTAATAGAGATGTTCTTCGTTGCTTCGAGTGGTGGCTCTCAGGCTCTGACTTTGTAAACTAAATTTAACTTCTTGGATAAAATAACGGAGGATGATACGTTGATCAGGCGGATCTTCCGTTGTTACTTCATACAAGATCATCTAAATTAAGTTCACTTCCTCTAAATCAGGTTACGATACTTAACTGTATAATAGAATTAAAACAGAACTTCGTTCTGGTACAAACTTAATAAAAAGAAGCTAATCAATACTGCGAAAAATATAAAAATTAGAAAAATCAACGCCTGAGCACTTCTGCTGATATCGCTGTCTTGAAGCGTGTTTCAAAATAAAAGTAAAGAGCGAAAAATTGAAGACGAGAGTTTCAAAAATAAGAGTGAGACTAAGAATAACTAACACAAAACAAAAGCTTAAACTTAAAACTTAAAAACTGAAAAACAACTTGAAACTTAAAACAACTGAGGAGAGAAGTGATGTCTCTCTGTTTTGTTGTCTCCAAAAGGCAGGCGGGCCTGGGGGCAGGACTGCCAGCTTTTTGTCTCCAAGTAGATAGTGGAAAGTGTGAAGATTCACAGGAACTGTGAATGATTATGTCATGATTAAAAATCACTGAACAATTAAAGGATAACTACCGTTTTTTACAACCTGGACCTTTTTTCTAGCAAAATATATGGTCATTTACTCACCCAGATAACTTTGGTGTCATTTGGCGTCGTTCGGACGAAATTAGATCCAGTGTAGCGCCGATATATCCATATAATGCGAGTAACGGGGCATCGACACACAGCCTCTATATAACGCATTATCTGCCACGAAACTAGTTAATTTCACTAATATTTTGTTACGATATGCTAGTGCTATTCCCCTCTGAGTCCGGGCTCGTCCGTTATCAACATCCGGGGTCAAACTAGCAGTAGCAGCTACAGGTAAACAAGCCGGGCTGTCGAGGCTGCGCGTGCAGCTCAGAGACGACATCTTCCAGGTCAGAGGTAGTAGGTCAACCTACAGACCCCGGATGTTGATAACAGACGAGCCCGGACTCAGAGGGGAATAGCACTAGCATATCGTAACAAAATATTGGTGAAATGAACTAGTTTCGTGACAGATAATGCGTTATATAGAGGCTGTGTGTCGATGCCCCGTCACTCGCATTATATCGGCGCTACACTGGATCTAATTTCGTCCGAACGACTTCAGATGACACCAAAGTTATCTGGGTGAGTAAATGACCATATATTTTGCTAGAAAAAAGGTCCAGGTTGTAAAAAACAGTAGTTATCCTTTAAAGGAAATTAAAACTGGATCAAAATAAAAACACACTTGAATATACCGTAGAACTGGTAGAATTGATCACTTATACTTATTCCTCCTAGTTCTAGCTTAATACTTGTTAAAACAAAACATATCAGAGACATTTACTGGTTATCAAGGAACTTATTACACAAAAGATCTCCTGAAGGTCTGTCCCAATCGTACCAGGGCTTATCATCAGGAGGTGCTGTGGTTTCACCGAACACAGGACACATTAAACATTAAACTTGATTTCAGTCAAATTTCATCACAGAGAAACGGGGAAAAGTTCAGTGTTATCAACTTCTTTAGCTGTTTCTTAATCTGTTTCTTAATCTGTTTCCTAATCTTAAAATTAAGAGCATAAATTCCTGGTTTTAATGATAATTTAGAACTTGCTTAAAATCTGGATGAGTGCAGAAACCATTATAAGTTGGAATGTGTGATAAGAGAGGCATAGTCGTAAACCATTTGGGCAGGAGGGCTAGGAAAACAGAGGAGAGGCCCAGAGTGCTTTTACTCTGGAGGGTGTACTTGATAATTCTTGTCACAAGAAGACAAGAAGACACAGAACATCAGAGTCGTTACCTAATTTACAATTGCAAAGAAATAAGTTATAACACATGATTATGACAGTTCTTCTGTTCCTCTTCATCTCTGAAAGGAGATTCATTTGATGATGAACTCGACCGACCTGAGAGAAAGGAGTGTTCATCTTGAGTGGGGGAAGAGGGCAAAAAGGGTTATTCAAGCTGTAAATAAAGAAGAGGGGTTTTTCCTGTGATGCAGGAAAAACTGTTTCATTGGAAGCAAAACAAGTCAGGTGAAGAGGTGAGAGACTTCATGGCATCTCTTTCCTGAAAACAGTCAGCTTGCAGATGACAGGAGTAATTAATGCAAGAGCAGAACCTCAATGGAATGTAGAGGCGATGGACATGTGTTCCTACAGTATATTTAATTTTCTTTTCTTTTCTCACCTGTTGTCCTGACTCCCCCATTCAGGTGCTGAGCCTAGGGTGGCGGATTGGTGTCCCGGTGGCAGTGTCCCTCTTGTGTTAACACTTTTTTTGGGTTGATTTTGTTTCACTTTCATTTACTTCACGTGTGGTGTTCCTGGGGATCCCCTTTGTGTTGGACCCATCTGCCCAGTAAGTCTCAGCCCTGATTGGCTCCCCTTTTTGCCCCAGTGAGTGACTTCTTAATGTTGGAGCTTGAAAGATTTTGAATTATAATTAATTGTTCTGACTCCTGTCAGTTCTGAATGATGTTTAGTGGCCCCTAGTGGCGTGTCAGGGTATCGCACCTTCAAGGGCTGACTTGAGAAATACACACGCAGGCTGTGCTCCACCACAGAGTTGTTGTTGTCTGATCCTTGGAGTAGATCCATCAGTGAGTATGGTTGCTTTTAGTTTATTTAAGTGACATCCTCATTTAATGACATTGTGTACTTCAGGGTGGTGTTAAAAACCCTTTATTTTAGTTGGGAAACCGTGCTAACAACGCTAATGCTGATCGGGACACTAGCTGTTAGCATAGACTGATTGAGTTCATTGTTGGGCCTCATTTGTGTTGTGTGTGTAAACCATTGCATGGGTTGTTGCCATTTGCTGTGTTTGCACTGTTGCTTACCTGTGAGAGGATTTTACTGTAAAAAAGGATGTGTGTATGCCTTATTTAGTTGTGTGTTTTACTTACCTGATTTATAACCTGAAAAGGAAGAAGAAAGGTTGTTGTTGCACATATTTAATTTCAATTGTAACACTGTTAATATTTTCATTGTGTTGCAGTTTTACAAAAAAGTCTCAGAAGACTGCAGTAAATCGCTCTCAACCTGGAGTCACGCCTACTGGGTCTCTTCATTCTTAATCAAGTGCTGCGTACGACCCTTGTGCCGCCACACATGGTTCATCATGGTCCAGGACAGGAAGGCTCTACAGAGGGTGATTAAAACCACCAGAACATCACTGGTACCATCTACAGAGCATCAGTGACATCAGTGAAGTGAGATGCCTGCACAGAGCCCAAAGATACTAAAAGACAACACCCACCCAGCCACAGTCTGTTCACCCTGCTGCCACCTGACAACAGATACAGAAGTATCTGCTGCTGTACCACCAGACTACAGAGCAGCTTCACTCCTCGCGCTGTGAGACTCTTTAATTCATCCTTAACACTCTTAAATAGATGTACAACGAACATAGTTTCATTTTTTAAACCCTTGTGTTTAAAAGAATGTCAACAAATTTACCTTGTAACCTTGTATTAATCATATTGTATGTTTGTAGCATGGCTGTCCTGTGAGAATTACTTAAAAAAGTTAACTTTTCATTGTGTCGGAAAAACAGCCCTTTCTTCAGCTTTGTACTTTTTCCACTTAATCTAAGAAGGTTTATTTAGCTTAAGAAGAAGGAGAATTTCCTCACGCAAAGAAGAGCACTTCACCCTTCAGTTTATCACAAACATTCAACATCACCACATCTGGATATACATGGTTATCATTGGACAGGAAGGGTATTAAAAATTGTAATCTGAAAAGAACGTGAGATGTCAGATGTAGTGGAGTACAAGTATAAAGCGGCATGAAATGGAAATACTCAAGTGAAGTACAAATACCTCAAATTTGTTTTTGTGTGTGTGTGTGTGTGTGTGTGTGTGTGTGTGTGTGTGTGTGTGTGTGTGTGATAGGATCCTGTCATGGAAACTGAGCAAAGATGCCAGTAAAGCAGTGGTATTAGCGCTGACACTCTGTCCTCACTGCTCTGACAGCACTGAAAGAGACAATTATTTTATCGCCTGCACTCCCGTCTTCATTCTTTCTCAGTGTCTGAGTGAAAATCCCGGCAGACCATCTCCTCTGTCTGTCAAGAAATACAGTAACAGCCTGAGAAAATGGTATTATTATACCTCTGTGTATTGTCTTGACTCATCATTCATGTAAAAGCCCTGTGTATAAAGATAATTTATGATCATATTTGCTCGCCCCATTGTAGTATTTTTTGTATTAATAGATCATGTCCGGCTTCCAGCTCTTCATACCATGCACACCTTCATGTACAAACCTTCATGTTACATTGTGAGTTTTTCCCAATAAAAAGTAATGTAACTCAGTCTCTGGCAGTCATATTAGAGGCACACATCACTCGGCAACAGCAGTCGGCCAATGGAGGAATTTCTAAAAGTAGAAGCTGGGATTGCTCATTGGCATGGCCTTAAAATATTCAGATTTGCACTGGCTCTAGTTAAGGTCATATTCATATGCAATATGATAATGATTTCCTCTTTGAACACTTAGGCCATATCTGTAGACACAGCTTCACCACTGGGCCTGCTGGCCAGCAACATAAGCAATCAGACAACTAGAGGAGTTTTAAAAACCCATTTAACCACTACTATCTAACATGGTCCTGAATCCCAAATATGTAATCTGATGTGAGGTGCCAGAGCATTAGGACTGAGTTGCATATGTAGAAATCATATTGGAATCACATTTCAAACCACCTTCAAATGTGGTTGAAAAACACATTTCAATCAAAATCAATGTGAATACAATCTAGATATGTCAAAAAACAGATCTGGGCTTTAGACAATCTTTAATCATAAATACGCTGAGCATCACAATGCACAGACAAAGGATTTCTGGTCCAAACTGCAGACGGAAGTTCCTGCACAA
Organism: Pagrus pagrus; assembly: GCF_965226575.1. Taxonomy (NCBI): domain Eukaryota; kingdom Metazoa; phylum Chordata; class Actinopteri; order Spariformes; family Sparidae; genus Pagrus; species Pagrus pagrus. The sequence goes on along the minus strand of NC_140185.1, from coordinate 1,814,065 downwards.
CATTAGAAAATAAGAGATTTCTTTTGGAAATGTTTGCCTGTATTGGACTGTGTACGATACAAAGGCCAATAGAAAATAAGGGAAAGGAGAGAGAGAGGTATGTCACTAGCACGAATTGAGCCAGAAATGTTGTTGTTATCATTTCTGTCCCATCACTCCCTTATTGTCACATGATAATAGGTGGTGATATATGGTCATCACATGACCTATGTTTAATGCTTGGGTCATATGATGACACCTGGGCAATCTCCATGACGGCTGAATAAATGAAGACCAGAATAAGGAAGTAAGTGAATCTTGATTTGAGATTTTTTTTCTCAGTCTACTGTTTCCAAGGTCAAGAATGATCTGTCACACTCAAAATGAGGAAAAAGGCACTTAATGATGATGAAAATAGGAGAAAAACACTTGAATGTCTCTGAGCTCGTAAACATCTGTGCAGATGGTAATGACCTGAGTGTGTGTGTGTATGTGTGTGTCAGGATCATTTATTGGCCTTGTTCATATGCAGTCAAGCTTAGATTACTTTATTACAAAAGAGGCAGACACCAATTCATTGCAATGCAAAAGGACAGAATGGCAGGGGGAGCCTGTCCTCACAGCTGCAGTCGATGAAGGGAAATGAAATCCATTATTTTTCACAACACAATGAAAAATGTCAATGTTCTGCATTTTGTAGTGATACATAAGCATGCACACTCTCTCACACACACATACATACAGTACATACGAAGAAATGCTGTGGGTATAATTATAGAGGGATCAATTTAATGTTCTGCTTTCCTGCTGTCAGCCATAACTGGTCTAATAAAGACACCAGGAAGATTAACATAATGAACTATGCTCTGGGCTGTACACACACACACACACACACACACACACACACACACAGCTGTGGAAATCAAATAGGGAAAACAACCACTTCCAACACACACATTAAACACCACACACACACACCCTTGTGCATTACAGTGTGTATCATGCTTTGCCAACAGTTTTTGGAATTATCTTCTCTACTGTACTCATGGGGTTGAGTTAAACATTAGCACACTCACACTCACACTCTCACACACACACACACACACACACACACACACACACACACACACACACACACACACACACACACACACATACAATCATCCACAGCTAACAGCTTGAGTGTGTGGGTGCGTTGTGTGTTTGCTGTTACCCTAAGGGCACCACAGTGAATAGTGTTTGCAAGTTTGTGTGTCTAAATATACAACTGTTTTATGCAAAGTAAGCACACACAAACAAAGTGCAGAGCCAGAGCTGTGTCTACGATTTCAGTCATTCTGACTCCAGCCTACACAACATTTATCATATGTCTTGGCCTCTCTCTCTCTCTCTCTCTCACACACACACACACACACAGTGTAGTCGGTGTAGTTAAGAATATGATCTCAGAGGGAGATGTGAGCTGTGCCCCCATGCTGTGTGTGGGGAGTTAGGCTGAGGTTCAGTCTCATTACTGTGTCTACTTACTCTGTACAGTACACAACAGTCTGTACTGCTAAACACACCACAAGAGTATGTGTGAGTTTAGTGCTCATTCTCACTCCAACTCCTCTGTCTCTGATTTTCTAACTCTCTGGCCATCAGACGACACTAATTACTGTCTATTATTCCAGCATGGAGGTAAACATAAAACAGTTCTCTTAACAATTACCAGCCTGCATCATTTTAGATATGAATGTTCAAATGCCTGTGTAATGTGTTGCACATAGTGCTGACATCATCCAACACATTGTTTTGGGGTTTTTTCACCCTCAAAACTCTGTTCTCATCAACCTTGTTTCCAGCAGCAGCAGGTAGCGTACGCTCCTGCTCAGCATCAAACAGCAGTCAGACACAGTTAGACAGCAGCTGGTGAAAAAGACGGACCAAAGAAGAGTGATTATTGGACTTAAATTGATCAGCTGGACACAAAATCATCTCCAAATGAACAATTATGTTGCTCCATAGCTGCTGGATATATTATGGACAGGTCTAGCAATATACAGTCTACCTTCTTCTTACACTGTTGTCCAACACTTATTACTCTTAATCTATTAAAACACATCACTGAGCCACACCTGCTCAAAACAGAGTGAGATGTTCCTTCATTACCAAACACACACCGTAGTTACCAGACAGCGGGGCTGATATTGTTTTCACCTTGAGTCTGTGTGTTTGCATGTGTGCGTGTGTGTATGTGTGTCATCATAGCAAAATATGGTCCTGGAGACATCTTTTGTAGCTACCTGGAAGCAGTTTTAAGTACTTGCCAGATGTTTTTATTTCTGTCTATCTGTGGACAGATTTTTGTCATCTGTGAAATGGATGTCTAGTTGTGATTCAAGATGAGGCCGAGTTTGAAGATGATGCATGAGGACTGAGGACTATAATAATGTAGCAATCATAACTAGAGTATTCGTGCGTCGGAACATGAGCATGGTCTCTAGTTTATTTTGACTCTACCCTACACCGTCCAGTGGTCCCATGTACTCACTAGAGCACAAAATGTGCAATCCAACAATGAGTCACAGTCAGATTATTAGGGACTCTACAGCCTCAATGTTGACCATTCTTTTAAAATGTTGTCTCTTGTGAGACCCACAACTTCAAGGAAGTGCCGTTACTTTCAAGCATATCCTTTAATGAATACAGCTTTATCCGATATACATTTGAAGGTACAAATGTTCTTGACAACACAAATAAGGGGAACACACTGGCCACTTTAGTATATCTCAGCTCTGCTCTGTTATAATGACCTATTTCAAATGGGCTATGAGGAGTGGTTGGAGGAGCTCTAGTGGTTTCTATGAATACATTTAATTTCTTGTCATCTTTTACCACATTATTTTTAAAACTGGACAAGATTAAGGGCCTCATTTATAAAACTGACTTTGGATCAATTTTGATCTTAAGTATGACTTGAGCAGAAAACAAAAAATATTTATATATATGCGATATGTGTTTGGTATGTCTCGTATCTTGGTTTAAACATCTGAAAACTGGACAGTAATTAAAATGATATACAGATGGGTTATATACTGTATAAAATAAAGAAATGATTTCTTTTTCAGTTATCCTCCTGACTCTGCATTACACTACCTGCTCTACATTTTAATCCAGTCCAGTCCTTTTTATCAATTTAAATATCCTTAAGTCCGTTAATCAGTTTTTGGCAGATGATCACTGGTTTCTGGAACGTGACCCCCAATTACTCTGACACACATTATGAATACATACTGCATTGAGAAAAAAAGACAGTGACTCATGTTTTTTGTATGTACAGTTGACATTTATAGAGCTAATACAAAAGCACTGTGGTACAGATCATTTATAAAAAGTAAACCATAACAATGACAACATAAATAGTTCAGAATCCTGATCAGTGAAAAATATCTTGGTCCCCTTCCAGCGTCAGAGTTGAAGCCGAGGCAGAGAGTGACTTTGGATGGTGGTGGAAGATAAATGGCGGTTTTATTGCTTTCACAACTGAATGGATCTACTACTAGTCTGGAGCTCTTTTACAGATGGGAGATTTAGCCCAGCCAAGTTTTATACAAATAAATTAACTCTTCAGTCCAACACATGGTGTCAACTCCCCACCATTGTTGAATGCACAGGCCATCTTAAAGGAACCTGTGAGTATGAAGCCTACATGATCTCTAATGGCCTGGGTTTCATTGAGTCTCTCCTTAACCCATGATGGTTTGGATGCTGCTTCAGAGGCATTCCCACCCTGACTGAACACAGTCCTGAGGGAATTTCTGGACATAAATACTTGTCCAGGGTTTGTTTTTCTCCAGGAAAATCATAATATTTTAAAATACTGAACATCAGCATAAACACTGCATAAAAATCATATCAGCACCTCCAAACTCAGAACAGTAAAACAACAGAAGTTGAACATCTAGCGTTTGCTGTGTGGAAAGGTTCGGTTCCACTGGTGTGTACTGTACTGTTGCTTCAGTTTCAACTGTATCAGACACCAGTCAAACAATAATGACTAAACAGACCAAAAATAAAAATCCGGCACAAAAATACTGATTTCCAGCTGTTGATAATTCAGTTTCAGAGTTCAGCCTGTATTAAGGACCGGTCACACCATGCATAAAACAAAATCTTTCCAACATTGGCAGTGTTAGAGGCTTGGGGGCAGGGGGACTACGAGTGGGGCTGCATGGTGAACAACTGTATCTGGTAAGCTAACCACTAACACACTGGGAACAACTGTGCTGTGCTCTTCACTCCCCCCTGAGATTGTGTACTCAAGATCATTTCATTCACTAAAGACTTATTGAAGGGGGGAAGCAAGGCTTCTAAATGTCAGATTGCACGGTCCTTAGCTCGGCTGCTAATAGAACACTAAGCTAACACAGTTCATACTCTGACAGAGGAAGGTTAAATAAAAGTGGATGGTGACACAGCTAATCAGCTACTGCTGCTTCTGCCATTTTAGACTGCTGTTCCTTCAAAAGGTCAGCACTGTCAGGACAGTTTGCTGCTGGTTAAGAGAACTAATCAAAGTTCATCACCATTGGTGCTGTTGGGCCACCGTGCCATATTCTGTGCTAGTCTGTTATTATTGTCAGATTAGGTACTTGTACGTGCATGAAACACATTTTTAACGCAAGAATATGACTTTGTCTTTGAGGAAGAAATAAGGAAGGAACATTTCCTATGTCTCGGGTTGAGTTCTGGTCTCAGATTCCGCAGTACCACGTGTGTTTGGCCTGGTCAGGTCTGAAAGGTGTGGTTAAGGACCAGGATCTGGAGCCCAAATTTTGGCTTGAATCTGAACACAGCCTTCATTCTAATGAACTGAAGGGCAGAATTAACCACGTTTGCCATAGAGCATTTGCCAAGTGGAGCAGGTTTTCTCTCAGTGTGAGACTGGCGGGGGGGGGGGGGGTTGTTTGTGGTGGAGAGTTTGGAAAGAGTGGAAGCACCTTCTCCACATACTGTGGTTGTAATTCTTTCCAACCTGCAGCTGTAATGAGACTAACAGTTGTGTTGTGTGCTTCCTTTAAATATGTTACAAACAGACTTTGAATTGAACAATTTCAGTAACATGTTGATTCATAATATGACAGATGTGATTTAAGAAAAAGGTTCTCAAGTTCAGAGGGACGTGAAAGACCTTTTCCTCATAGCTGACAGCTATGAGGAAATGATGAATACTGGTGATGTAGATGTGTGGATGATGCTTGATTTAATACAATAGCACAGTTAAGATGGAACAGTTGAAATGATGATATGAGGTAAGAATGAGTGAGTACATTGAAAGGATGATATGCGTCAGCCTCTGCTTAGGAAGTCTTTTTATCCTGTTAATGCCTGTCACACTCCTGCTGGGTTTGATCTTGTTGCCCTGTGTCTATGTATGTCCAAGCATGTTTGAGTCATAGTGTGTATGAAAATGTGTGTGTGTTCTGTTTAAAGCCGGGATTGTGCTTAACTTCAGAGGACAACTATGTGGTTTCTGTAAGTCTCCTGAAAAAGAGACATACATCTGTTTATAATGATTATTTGACCACTGATCACTTACGTGGTCAGTAATACGTTGAGCAAATTGCATAAAATCTGCATGTGGATGCACAGAAGTGATATTGACCTTTTGATCTTACTATGGGTAAAATCTTTGCTAAAATATTGACCTGGCCCTTTTTAACTTACTGTTGAACAGAAGACAACACTGCAAAATGTTACCGTGACCAGAGATACAGTTTTCCCCCAAAAGCAACAATATTCACCTTCTTTTTGTGACTGCTGATGTTTGTTTAAAAGTATATCCTGGATCAATGTGTGTATGTGTGCATGTATGCGTGTGTCATGGGATCTGGAGCTGCAGTTCCTCATCCTCCTCGTCCATGTCACTGGCCGGACCATCTGGGTTTTCAGCACGTAACCGAGCTGTTCGCATCTTCCCAAACAGACCAGGATTCTGCTGCTGCCGCCGCAATCTGAGGGAGAGAGACAGTTTAATGTTAATTTGGATACAAAAAAGAGCTATAAAGCTCTACACCAAAATTACATGCATAACCCCAAACTTCAACAAACTCTCAGACCAAGACAAAATACATCATTTACTGGGAGAAAAAAGTAACACTGCTGTAGATGCAGCAAAATATGTGAGTGCTGCCACAGGAGAAGAGGAAAGCTGCACAACACCTGACGTGATCTCCTCCACATGAGCCAGCTGCTCCTGACTAGGTTCTTACCTGCACACTGACTATTGTTCTGTAATTATTACCTGTATATGATAAACACATGCATGCATGCACGCACGCACGCACGCACACACACACTTTCTTTTTTACATTTTTTTTTTTTTTTTTTTTTAATTATTATTAACTATTAATTATCTATGTATTCTTTTTCTGTATTCCTAACACTTGTTGAATTGGATTGAAATTGAGAGAGAGACAGAGAGAGAGAGACAGAGAGAGACATCCATCCAACATCCAACAGAGTCTTTACATGCAGAATTCTGCAGATACATTTTACACGTACACAGAAACACACCAACAAATGCATGTAGAGCAGAATTAGGCAGATACCCACTGATAATTAACATTCAAAAGAGAACGCTCAACCTTTTTAACCACCTGAAATCCAGCCCCCGAGACACCCTCCACTCCAAAGCCCTCCAAACTCAAGAGCTGAGCCCAGAAGAGAGTCCCCTATGTCAGTTGGTACTGAGGCTAACTGCCCCCTCTCAGACAGTCTGACCAGCCTCACAACAACACTGTTCTCCAAACACCAGTCAGAGTAAAGCAAATTATAACACAATGTAAAGAAACCTACCTGGAACATTGGAAAGAAGAAACTAAAAGCCAAAGTAGATCAGAATGTTATCTAGCCCTAAAAAGAGATTATGAATGAGCAGAATATCTCCCTACTGTCAGAGATAGAAAGCAGAGACAGATCCTCACCAAGTACAGGCTCAGTGACCACAACCTGACAATCCAAGCAGGAAGACACAAACAATCATGGCAACCAAAAGAAAACAGAACATGTGGTCACTGCTCGACAGGTGAGGTTGAGACAGAGATGCACTTTCTCCTACAATGTAAAACATTCAACGAAACGAGGAACATTTATTTTAATAAGTTTAATTTGGTAATCTCAGACTTCAAAGAGCTGAACGACATATCAACATTAAAAATACTCCTGGGAGAAGGAGACAGGGCATACCTTGCTGCCCAATATGTGTCAACATGCCACAACCTGAGGGACAGTGAGTGACTGACACACACGCACACACACACACACACACACGCACACACACATGTTTAGGTGGCTGCATATATGGAAAAAAAACACCTAACCCTGAAAAAATTCTAACAAAAGGTTTCTCAGCAGTTTTTTGTAGTATTAGGTGTCCTTAATAACATACTAAAAGTTTACCAAAGTTTGACCACTAGAAAGGTGTAATTTTCAAGATGGCGTCCAAGATGGGCACGAAGCCTTTAAAATATCCTAACTCCTTCATTATTTGACCTAGCGAAGTAATCTTGGTGTCTAACCCCATGTTTTCTGGGTCTATGAATCCATTGGACTTGTCTAAATTGCACTGGCATGATTACACACTTATGGAATATATGATTTTATGAAATTACTGTAAGGTTTTATCTTTGTTTGGGGTGAACCAGAGATGTAAACAATTTAGCCTATTATTGTGAGAATCACTATAATCAACCTCTATGGGAGGAAGAGTGTGACGACTAATGGTAAATCTAGTGAAGGTCACAGTGCAAAAAAGTATAAAAAAATAAACCGAAATTTAGAGGAAACAAGTGAAGAAAATAGAAAAAGATATGTATAAATTAGAAAAGTATTAAAAAAATATAAAAAACAAAACGCAAAAAAAAAAATCAAAACGCATTATAAAAAATATAAACGTATATATAAAAAATAAAACACAAAAAAATAAAAGGGGTTAGCAGTACTGAGCCTTCACGTGGCAGCCCTGTTTTTTTTTTTTTTTAGATTTATTTATTGACAATGCACAAGGTACATTGGTAATTTTTTATACAGTGTAAAAGATAAAATAACAAAGACAAAGAGAAAAAATACAAAAAATACAAAAAAAATACAAAAACACATAACACAGTAACTTCACTCTTGCAATTTAAACACCCCACCCCCCCACCCCAGCCATAGATTGGCACAGTTCACAACACTCGGTCCTTATTAGAGATAAAGAAAAGGCCAAAAAAAGAGACGGATACAAGAAGTAGATATGCATACTTAACTGAGAGGGTTAATTGAAGGGAGAAGTGCTAAAAATGAGCCCAATATTCTATTGTGTTTCAGGTTTTTTCCTGACATTGTACAGAATTTTCTCTGGCGTGCAGTATGATGAAAGTTTGTTTAGCCAGTGCTTTTGTGAGGGTGGGTTTTCTGATTTCCAGTTCACTAGTATAATTTTTTTCCCAGCTGTGCTGGCTAATGACACAAAATATTTCTTATGTTTAGTTATCTTAAGCATGTTGACATCTCCCAAAAGCCAAATTTTCTGATCTCTTGGAATTTCGGTCTCTATAACATCTGAAACAGTGGCTATAACGAACTTTCAAAAGTCTTCTAGATAGGGACAAGTCCAGAGCATATGGAGTAACTTTCCTTCATTCACCTTACACCTTAGGCACATGGCAGAGACATTCCTATCAATCTTATGAAGTCTGTGTGGGGTGAGATAAATTCTATGAAAGATCTTAAATTGTATTTGTCTATGTTTAGTGGAAATTAGTACCGTTGGGGATCTTTCCAATGTGTTTCGTCAGTCGGCATCTTCATAATTACAACCTAGGTCTGTCTCCCACTTGTTTTTAATCGATAGTCTATCAGAAATTGGCAAGTTTCTGTTCAAGATGTTGTATATAGAGGATATCAGTCCTCTTGTGGAGGAGAGTCGTGTATCAAGCAGATGCTTCTCAAAGGGGGATTCCACTGGCAAATTTGGAAAGTCAGCAGAGTTATCTTGGAGTCAGTGTCTAACTTGAAGGAATTTGCATGAGTTTCCTGCCATGCACAAAAAGTGCTCAAGATTATGGGTTTTTTGTTATTAAAGAAAGGTTTTGCTTTGATCCCAACAAGGGGATATTTTTTAATGGGGTAGCTTTCAATATATGTTGTTCTATAGAGAGCCATCTGATGTCACTACTCTCAGGGCCGGATCTACTAAGATCCCAAATTGCTTGTACTAATCTGCGTGGGCAATCTAGAAATTTGCGTGTGGGGTTGAACCGCGGTTTGCGGGCGATTTACTAAGAGTGATTGCGTTAATGACAACAGGTGCAAACGTGTTGGAGACAAGCCTATTTAAATGAGGGTTTAGTGTGTTTCATGGTTTTCAGCATGGCAAGTTTGAGAGAGCGAAAGCGCAAAGTGAAATTGGACCCTTTGGAAAAGAAGTGTTGGTAGAGGAAGCAAATAAACATTTCAATGAGCTGCAGCAAAGGAATCTGACGGTCGCGCAAAGGAACGCTGTGTGGGAGAAAATCAGTGAAAAAGTTAATGCTGTTGGAAAAAAAGGCGAACAGTGGATGAAGTGAAGAGGAGATACCAAGACATCAGAAGAAGAACAAAAGAAAAAAAGGCGTAAAATAATATAAATATTAGTAAACTTGCGAGGAGTTTTGTTATTGCAGGTATTGCGTGACTCCTCGTAGCTGGCTCCAAATCCGCTCTGAGTTCCTCCAACAGCTCCAAAATGGCAAGGCTGGATAGGCGATATGTTCTAATGATAGTTTCCTCATTCATCCCAAAAATGTTCACACGAGGGTGAAAAATGCATTCTAGGCGTCTCCTTCTTGCAACAATAACTGCAGCCATGTGTGCGCAATTACGCATACAAACCGTTTGCACCTCCCTTTGAGACGTGGTAAATATAGACGCAGTTTCTATGAGCAAAATTGCTTTCCAGTTTGATAAATCACTTTGCGTGTGCTAAATTAATATATTTCCATTTTCTCCACCCACAACACGCACAATTGCGTGTAAACGCCCCATGTTGCATATTCATTGCTGCAAACATACTAACTGAATGCAGACGCGCTATTTTGCACCTTTGACAGACGCAACCCTTTTTGCGCACTGTTAGTAAATCAGTTTGCACCTTTTTTTGCGTGTGCAAGCAGTTTGCACACATTTTAATACACGCAAACCTTAGTAGATCCGGCCCTCAGAGTGTAATTTTATGCTCAGAGGTACCAAATTTGACACCAGAGATGGCAGCATTAACTTGGATGAGCAAATGGTTCGATGGCAAGCGAGATTAATAACGGAGAGACACAACAGCCCTGTCGGACCCCTCTAAAAAGTGAGAAGCGACCGACAGGACTCCATTAATTAATATTTGTGCTTTAGGTGCCTTGAAAAGTGTTTTAAGATAGTGAATGAATTCTACACCAACATTCATTTGAAATAGAAAGGTAGGTTCGATCCTGTCAAACGCCTTCTCAACATCCATTGATATTATCAGCCTAGGCTCTTTTGTCATCTGTGCAGAATCAATTATATGAAATAAATGGCGGACATTATCTGACCCTTGCCTATTCCTGATGAACCCAGTTTGATCTGGGTGTATTATTTTTGGCATAATGTCTTCTAATCTAGTAGCAAGCAATTCAGAGATAACCTTGTAATCAGCGTTTATAAGACTTAAGGGCCTGTAGGAGCTACATTTTTGTCTATCCTTGTCAGGTTTTGGTAATAGTGTAGTGGTAGCTAATTCGAGAGAGCTGGATGGGTCAGTCAGAGACCTGCCATCATCAATAATTATTGAATGAATTATTTCATCTGATTCCCCCTTCTTGATTTGCCATGCTAGTAATTTACCAGTTTTATTGCCGCACCCATAATAGTGGTACTTGGTCCAAGCTGAAGCTGCTTCGGCCTTGGTAGTACATAAATTATTATACTGTATTTGTTTCACAGTCAAATAATTTAAAATGTCCATTTTTTTGGTTTCAGAATGTTTTTGTTCAAGTATTCTAATTTCTTCATCTAATTTTGCCAATTCTTTTCTCCTTTCCCTTGATTTATATGAACTGTAGGACAAAATACATCCCCTCATGAAGGTCTTAAGGCATCCCATATAATTGCATTGGAGGCAGAGTTCACGTTGGAATAAGATTTATGAACGTTAGAGAAAAAGGAGAAATCTTTCTTATTAGGATTGAGAGTGCGCCAGACATCACATAGCCCCAACTCTTTTATGCCATGGTTCAAAATCACGGCTGCTTTGATGGTGTGGGTGATTTAGGCAAGGAACGGGCCATAGTTGGATTAAAGACCAAGTTAAAATCGCCACCAATAAGGCAGTGTCCCTGAGCTGCAGCAATCCTTAGGAGTAGTTCATTAAAAAAAGAGGATCATCATGATTGGGTGGCAGCCCTGTTTTGACTAATTTTACAGTACCATACAGTTCTATGAATTTATTCATTATTGGAATCAAAAGAATGGTTATGAACCACAGAAACCACCAACACTAGGCAAAACGATATGAGAAAGGAGAAATATGCAATTACTTAAGGAAAAGTGTACTTATTTTTCGCATAAATACGCTTGTAACCAATTGCTTTAATATATTATTGTACTTGTTATCACTTATCTATCATGCAAATATGCTATTTAGAATATTACATGCCCAAAACATGTATCAGGCACCAATGTTCTTGGTCTAGGAGGAATACAAAGGTGTAATGGTCATTTTAAGGACCTGACGGCCGCCATTTTGAAAATGGGGCCTTTCTTGGAGTCAAACTTTGGTAAACTTTTAGTATGTTTTTAAGTACATCTGATACTACTGTAAACCACTGAGAAACCTTTTGTTAGAATTTTTTCAGGGTCAAACCATATTTGCAGCTGACTAGTTGTTATTTGTTGTGTTCTGTCCGAGTGTTTGGACAGATGCTTTGGCAACATTGTTGTTAAACTTTCATGCCAATAAAGCCCCTTTGAATTTGAATTTGAATTTAAAGTAACATTATGATGCCAAAGCATATGACAGTAATGCAGATAAGTTTGACATTAGACACATCAGGTGAGCCTACTCTCTGTGTGTCTCTGTACATGGATATGTGCATGTGTTGTGGAAATCTATGATTACACACAGACAGTAACAGCAAGAGAAAGGGAACCAGTTGACAGTAATGGATGTATATACTTGGTGCAATGACTTCATCCGGCTGCAAAGAGTCAACGCATCACACAACTTTACACTCTGCTTGTAGTTTAGTTATAACTTTACAACAGCTTCAAGATGTAACAAGTGTAAAGGGCAACACACATTGGCAGCATATGAAGTGGGTCAAAGTCAGGATAAACTACTGCCTACTAAAGCTAAAGTCATGGAGATATCTTAAGTTTATTTGTGCTGAGAACAAATGAAAACACCAGGGAATATGTGATATACGTGGCAGAGTTGATTTCAATGAGCCACAAAATGAAAAAGATTTTCATTTCACCCTGAGCTGTATACATTTCAAATTGATTTAAAAAGGCAATAAGTATTGATTGTTTTTTAAAAAGCAAGCTCTTATAAAACACAGCTTGAAGATTGATTTGGGCACACTTGATCCTACTGAGTTTTCCCGGAACACAAGTGTTGTCACAGTGGATGGATGGTTTGAAGTCCCAAGGCTTAAGCTCTCTGTCAGGTAGTCATTTTAAATCCTAGTGAGCATTTCAGTTGGTGTCTCCCCTGATCCCATACTGTTTGAACAGACTGTAAGGAGGAGGACATCCTCATCTCACACCACACACCATCTTTGAACAAAGACAGATGTTACCATCTTACCACATACACATACAACCGCCTGTTGTCACTCGACCAAAGTTCTACACTTGGGTCGCATGATGACTTCTGAGCCATCTACAACTCAGCAAACCATATCTACATCACTGGCTTTCATCTTGCACCTTCTTTTGGTTCATCTCTTCATTTGGTTCTTTTTCCTCCACCCAGTATTTCCTTCACCCTGGCTCCTTTTGATTGTCTCACTTCTAAAAAAAATTCTGTTCGTTCTTTGCAAATATTTACGCTGCACATCTTTCCAGAACACATTGATTGTTTGAAAAAAGGAGGCGAAGACACACCCCTGTCTACATCATTGGAGCTGAGGTGGAGCAGGTGAACAGTTATAGGTTCCCTTGGAACTACCATCACTGAGAACATATCTTGATCATCACACATCACCACCCTGGTTATAAAAGCATAGAAAAGGCTCGACTTCCTACAGACACTTGGGAAGGATGAATTCTGGAGCAAGATTCTGGTCAACTTTTACAGAGGAGCAATAGAAATCATCCTGACTGGAAACATCACAGACTGGCATGGTTCATCATGGCCCAGGACAGGAAGGCTCTACAGAGGGTGATTAAAACCACCAGAACATCACTGGTACCATCTACAGAGCATCAGTGAAGTGAGACGTCTGCACAGAGCCCAAAGATACTGAAAGACAACACCCACCCAGCCACAGTCTGTTCACCCTGCTGCCACCTGACAACAGATACAGAAGTATCTGCTGCTGTACCACCAGACTACAGAGCAGCTTCCCTCCTCACGCTGTGAGACTCCTGGACTCATCCTCAACTCTCCATTTTCTAAAATAGATGTACCATAAAGGACTATAACATTGTTTCATTTTTTAAACCCTTCCGATTTAAAAAATGACAATAAATGTACTTTACCTTGTAACATTGTAGTTTAAAAATATCTATCAATAACTTTATAGAACTGTCCTGCATGACAAATACAATCAAAAGCTTTACTGGAAGTCAATAAAACAGGCACAAATTTGGTTTCATTTGCGTTTTAATGTTTATCAATTGGTGTATGTAGGGTTTAAATATGATCCATTGTTGGGTGTTTTGGACTCCAGTCTCTTTCTCTCATTCTCTGTCTGCCTTTGCTGGTCATTTGTCAGTCAGCAGGGCAGGTCAGGATCAGAGCAACTGGTAGATAATCCACTACAACATTTGGACCACAACACCAGCTCAGACACTAAAAGCTTTTCTATTGAGCTGATAAACACTTTGCAAAGCACAAACATAAATGACTCAATCTACAGTAAGAGACAGGAAGAACGAGAGAGAGAGAGAGAGAGAGAGAGAGAGAGCGAGAGAGAGAGAGGGAGACATCCATTCCTTTCAAACTGTGCTGTGGTCACTCTTACACTGAGCAATGAGGAGGATCGAAGGCTTTTGCAAAAACATCCAAACACTGGTTCATGTTGCCCTCACCGCAGATGGGATCATGAGCAACCGCTGACTGAAAGGCAGTGTGTGTGTGTTTGTGTGTGGACTTCATATATATCAGCACAGTAATGTTTGCTAGAGGATTTCTCCTAATATGCACCACAACAACAGATCATTTGGGACAGACTGGGTGCTAATTAACTTTGGCGACTCCCTGGGGACACCTGTCTCGCTCTCAGGGCCCGGTTATATCAATTAATCACCATGATCAGTGGATTCTCTGTCAGTGGGAATTTACATATAATCTAATAATTAAATCATTTAAATGTGCCACAATCTTTTGTGTTGAGTTCTACAAGTTTTGTGAATTTTGACATGCAGATTTGCAATGTTAACCACGACCATACCGACAGTTATGAGATAGGATGTGACTTTACAAATAAGTCTCTTGAATAAACTGTTTGAACATATTTTCCCATTAACAAGAGAACTAGCAAGTTAGTCATAGAAATGTACATACAGTGCTTTATTGACAAAATGTATTGATTTTATACATATCCATTTTGAATATCTGAAATGGTTTCAATTACTTTCTCACTCTTATTTCTCTCCAACAGCAAGTTGACACACACACACACACACACACACACACACACACACACACACACACACACACACACACACACACACACACAGACAAATGTACTTTTAAGATGTTTTTTAACTAAAATGTGTCAAGTATCTAACTCATATCAGGAATAACTCAGTATGTATGTTGCATGTGTGACAGAGTGTGCTGTTGAGAGAGAGAGAGAGAGAGAGACACAGAGAGAGAGAGAGCAAAGAAGAGCATGTGTGTGACATTGAGTATGACGTTTACAGTAACATTTTAACTGTGAACATAGCAGTGCAGTGTGTGTACACTTTAGGCTGTTTGTCTGTGAACGCTGACAAACAGTATAATGCTGCAACTCCTCAAAACCCAAGTCTGACAACTGTGACCCAGGCTCACTGAAGTCGAACCAAACTCTAAGGTGGACCTGCTATTCTCTTTTAAAGTGACAAGCTGCTTCTCCGACCAAACTTCAAACTCAGGAACCAAAAGGTGGCTTTATATTTCTTTGAAAAACATATCTCTGCAGTACTTGCTGCACTCTCCTCATACCTCATACTCCTTAAATAAACCACAAGACAACACACACAGAGGCACATTAACACAGACTGGCTGAGGACTCGATCAGCATCCAATTTTAAGGCTTATTCCCCTCTGACATACTGAGTATGATACACACACACGCACGCACACTTGTCAAGCAGTCAAATTGAATGAAAAAAAAATCCAGAATGAAGAAAAGCTTAACCTACAAGAACACACAGATTTGTGTCAGTCCCTGAAGCAGTTACCATGCCGACACGCCTGTCACTCCTCTACAGAGCATAAGCAACAAGAGAGCTCTCTGTTACTACGGTAACCTGCGACTGGGAGCTCGGCGATTGGCTGATGGGTGGCGGAGCAACGACGTGGAAAAAAATGGAGAGAATGCAGAGGGAGAGGCAGAGAGCAAGGAGCTGAGGACTGTGCAAAGCTGATAGAATGTCAGAGCTAAACTGAAGGACGGGCAACACACACTGAGCACAGGAAGCTAATCTCTGAGGCTCAGATTGAGCCCAGCACCTACACACACACACACACACACACCTGAACAGGCTGTGTGTGTGAGGTGTCTTCATGGTTATCTAGTCATGTTTGGAGTGTGAGTACTGTTGCTAAACATGGCACCACTCTTAGAGTACAGAAATTCCACTTTGGTGTAAACCTGGCATTATCCACTGTCTTTGTAGATTTTAATTTGAAATAGTCTAGGAGTCCAGAATATCCTATGGTGAGTTTTGCCTTCTGGTATCTTTCTTGGCCTAAATTGCATTTGCACAGTTTAAAAATGAACTCTGTTGGTGTGAGTCAGTAGGGACAGGCAAAATAAATGTTCAACAGTAGATTTGGGAAGCACCAGTATTAGCATTAGCAGTGATGTAGTGACAAAGATTCTGACTAGGAAATACTGACAATATTGACAATAAAAAAAAAAAGTATGAACAAATATTTTATTTCTAGGTGGGTACCGTGTACTGTCACTGCTTCCAGGAAGTAGTCACAGACTTGCATTCTGAGTCTGAGTCTGACATCAGCTCTCACCATCAGTGCAATCACAAGGAAAAATATAGTTTCCATTAGAAGAGAGTATGATCACCGCTGTTTGCCTGATACTGTTATGCATTTGAAAACAACACACCCAGCTGACTATGCATGAGGTTATACACAAGCACACACTGATCTTGTTGCATTGGCATCAGTGTGTGTGCGTATGGTTTTGCATGTTAAGATCACTATTAACAGCTGCCATGTATGGATTCAAGAGAGTTATTCTGTGTGTGTGTGTGTGTGTGTGTGTGTGTGCTTACCTTGACTGCAAGTGTTCCAATTGTACCTGCAGGTTCTCAGTCTGTTCCACCTGCTCATCCAGAGACCTCTGCAGCTTCCTGGTCTGGTTATGAGACTCATCCAACTTGACACACAAACACACACAGACACAGACAGAGACACACAGACACACAGACAGACACACAGACAGACACACAGACACACACACACACACACACACACACACACACACACACACACACACACACACACACACACACACAAAGACATTCATGTGAACATTTGGCATTTTATAGCATTTTTCTCCCTGGATAAGAACATCATGGTGACTAACTGTACTGCTTCTCACATGTATGTTTTGTGTGTGTCAAAGTCATATTGACATCATACCAGCGTTTCACTACAGTTTTAATATCTGTATATGTCACAGACATGAAGACATACACACAACAGGTGAAGGGCAGTTTTTTTCCTGTGCACTCTCCAGCTACAACCAGGCCAATTTGCTAATCTCCCCAAAACAACTGGAGGAAAAGATGAGGGCTGGCTGGACAAAACTGTCAGCTGTCCATTTAGTAAATGATAGTAATAACCTGCTCAACACAGCAGATGAAGCCTCTCAGAATACTCTTATTATCTCTGTAATCTCAGTGGAAGTTGAATCATGCTATATATGTAATGGTAAATGATAAATGTTTTTACTGCAGATGAACACAAGGATGTCACTTTGTGTTGAAAAGTGGTGGAGACATGAGGGCTCAGATAAAAGACATTTTTGTGTGGATTCACAAAGGTCTGAGGTCAGAGAAGATGTTTGTGGTCGGAACAAAATACATAATAGAAAACAAATAGGCTACTACAGACCTGACAACATGAAAAAACTAAG
Source organism: Pagrus pagrus (assembly GCF_965226575.1). Taxonomy (NCBI): domain Eukaryota; kingdom Metazoa; phylum Chordata; class Actinopteri; order Spariformes; family Sparidae; genus Pagrus; species Pagrus pagrus. Next base: position 1,796,516 of record NC_140185.1, on the reverse strand, counting down.
CAAAAAAACACACAACAACGCTGAGTTGCAGTCATGCATATGCATCACATGTCCAGCTGCAACACCAAATCAATTGAACAATGTGAGCACTGTATCTACTGTAGAAAGCATTTTAGACATTAGAAAGTGCTTTAGAAAGCAGCACCTGACAGTCAGTAACTTATTATTAGAGCAGACAGATATATCAGTCATCAGCCAATTTCGGCCTATCACAGGAACATATCTTATCGGCGTACATGTTGTCCGATATCATCAATATGAAAAACTTTTTTCAGAGATTATACTAAAGTAAAATTACAGCAAGTGTCTTTTTCTAGATTAAATTCCCAGTGAAGTTTACTATTTCAGTACTGATGTCATTTTAGACATTAAAGTTACTGTAAAGTATCCTGCCTCCAGTAGAAAAGCAGCATGGAGACCAAACAGTGTTATTTCAAACAGTGCTGCTTGAATAAAGACAGATGGAAAAAGGGACAGAATTTAGCATTGGGTCATTTTCCATCCCAGCCAATCAGAACTGGAGCCCTGTGACTACTGCAGATTAATTTGACGCAGGAACGAATGGCGATTGCACCTTTTCACACTGAAGACAAAAGCAAGACAAAAGCCTGGTTTTCTTTTCAAGTGTGAAAGGGGTGTAACTGCTGGTTGGTTAGAAAGAGTGGTGGAATAGTCAGAAGCTGAAGATTATCATGAAGTGGACATTGATGGTCTATGACTGTTATGTAAGATTTGACACAAAACAGCCATGTCCCTACCTCATCCTCAGCTTGTCCCAACTCCTTCTTTAGCTCCTCCACCCTCAGTCGTAGCTTCTTGACTTCAGCCTCATGGCTCTCCACCCTCCGGTTTGCATGGGCAAGCTCTGCCGTCTTCTCCTGAAACTGCTTCTTCAGTTTAGAGTGAACATGGCGAAGGTCAGCCAACTCCTAAAGACACAGCAGACAGACAGGAGACAGGCTTAGAGAAAAATGTTTCCACCAAAGTTTAGCTGATTAATCCTTTTGTCAATTGGTTCAAACAATTTATGAAGTATATTCATGCAAAGTCAATCGAAAGGGACAGCGTAAATTTACATGAAGGGGCATCTGGGCAAGGTGAACATTTTTCATCTTACGCAAAAGCTATGTGCGTATTCCTAGGGCTTAATAAATATGCTTCATAAATGTACAGAGACAAGTAAAAAGGAGAGAAATGAATGTAAACGTTAGAAATAACTGAAGTTTCAGCTGAGTTCTGAGCTCAGTCAGAGTCTGAGCTGAACACGAACACAAACAGGCCCATTCCTATAGACAGTCAGTTAGCTTGCTTGCAGCTACAAAGATACACTTTGTACATTGGCTGTTTGGGGCCAATAAACACAAATGGTCCACGAACAAATGCATGCCAATGATGCAAGGGTAGAACCACCAACTCTGTTTTTTTCTCCATCCATCTATCGGACTGTAATTTGAGGTAACTGTGGTTGAGCCAACAAAAAGCTCTGCTCCACAGGTTTGCACTGGGATTAGCTAACGGGTGTCTGCACTTGGAGCTAATGGTATCATCAATAATGCACTATTGTCACTCACTGCACTTTCATGTACGTTTATTCAGCCTCCCTCTCTGCTGTCTGACACTTAATGACTCCCCAGACAGGGCAGCTTCCAAGAAGCTTTTCTGAACTTGCATGGCAATATGATGGAGAGAAAAAAGATATCTACAGGAACAATGAAAGACAAGCCCACATCAAGATGTGGGAAATGCTCTTTATTTATTGTGTTTTTTATATCTGTATTTGTCTTTATCTTTATTATGTAGAACATAACTTACACAGAGGTAACATACACAGTGAGTTTGATTAGAAGAGGAATTGGTGCTTTATTTGTTGTTCAAATAATAACAAATGCCTTGAAGGTAGCACATGGACTCGTTCCTCCGCACTGAATATTTACATGATAATCAAGGCGAAATGCCTGAGTGCAACACAAATACTAGTGTAACCCCAGAGCCAGATCAAACAAAGAGAGCGGCAGGATAATGCAAAGGGGAATAATTAAAAGGAGGGGGTGGGGTCTTGAGAAAGAGACTAGGATGAGGACACAGAGGAGCAGTGGTGTGTGTGTAATTGGATGGGTAGTAAAAATGATACAGATGAAGCATAAGAACAAAGAGACCTAACAGAGTGCAGTCTGCACAGGAGAAAGAGACCTAAATCCTAAATTCATGAGATCACCAACATGTTTGACTGACATGACATTTTATGCTTCAGTGAGCTGTTTAGTGGATAAGACAGAAAGATGAGCTGCATCTCCCCCGTTTGTTGCAGCCTGTGAGCTGGTCATAACGATTAAGTGGCTGCAGTGCAACAATTTCAATCACTCCCTTTAACATCCAGTACTTAGGAACACTGAGGCCTACTGAAAACTTCAACTCTGGTTTAACAGTTTGACAGACTAGGGATCAAAAGAGTTCTGCATAAGTCGAGACAGTGGGTCTTTAAATCTTTTCTTTGATGGCAAAAGCGTATATACAGTTGTAGTCGAAGTTTACATCCAATTACAACATGTATATCATGGCAGTCTTGAGTTCCAATGATTTCTACAACTCATGTTTCTGTGATGGAACACACAGAAACATTCATGAAGTTTGGTTCAATAATTAATTTATTATAGGTCTTCTGAAAATGTGACCAAATCTGCTGGATCAAAAATATACTGTACATAACGCAACTTGAATGATCAGTTTTGGTGATTATAGCAAGTTGTGTCAGTCAGATGTTGTTTGTAGCATGGCCTCTTAACTTCTACTGACTGATTCTGATTGATAACAGCTGGTGACTTTTCTGGGCCTATTTTAGTAGGGCTTGTTTGATACACCCATTAGGCTCAGCCACAAACACTACAGTGGGAAAGTCTGAAGAGCTCAGCATTGATCTGAAAGAGCTCATTATTGATTTGAACAAGTCAGGAAAGTCACTTGGAGCCATTTCCAAGCAGTTACAGGTACATGGTACAGTTGTGTCACTGCCACGATCAGAAAACACAAACTATCATCTGCTGCTGAGAGAAAACTGGTCAGGATGGTCAGGAGTCAACCAAAAACCACCAAAAGGCAAGTCTGCAATGAATTAGAAGCTGCTGGAAGACAGGTGTCAGTGTCCACAGTCAAGTGTGTTTTACATCAACATGAGCTGAGAGGCTGCTGTGATAGAAAGAAGCCCTCCCTCCCAGCACCTTAAAGCTCAACTGAAGTTTGCTGCTGATCACATGGACAAAGAAAAAACCTTCTGGGGGGAAACTCTGTGGTCAGATGAAACAAAAACTGAGTTGTTTGGCCGGAGTGAGCAGCAATATGTTTGGAGGAGAGAGGGTGAGGCCTTTAACCCCAAGAACACCAAACCTACTGTCAAGCAGGGTGCTGGTAGTATTATGCTGTGGGGCTGTTTTGCTGCCAGTGGATCTGCTGCTCTAAAGAAAGTAAATGTATTAATGAAAGAGGAGGATTATCTCCAAATTCTTCAGGAAAACCTAAAATCATCAGCAGAAGATTGGGTCTTAGGTGCAGTCTGCTGTTCCAACAGGACAATGATCCCAAACACACACCAAAAGTGGTAAAGGAATGGCTGAGTCAGGCTAGAATTGAGGTTTTGGAATGGTCTTCCAAAAGTCCAGACTTGAACCCCATCGAGAAGATGTGGACTGTGCTGAAGAAACAAGCCTGTGCCAGGAAGCTAACAAATGTAGTTGAACTTCACCTTTAACCAAATATTAGAATTATGGTATGTATATTTTTGCCAGCAGATTTGGCCATATTTTCAGAAAATGAAAAGAAAATAGAGTAACAGAAATCATTGGAACTGAAAACTGCCATGATATACATGTTATTTACAAGTGTATGTAAACTTTTGACCATGAATGTACATATTAGAATATGAGAGGGGTGTGATGTAATATTACCAGTCAGAGACAACATCCTGTTAGTATCAGTTTGAAATTTGACTCAAGCGCTCGACCCACAATCTTTTAGCAGATTTGTAGCAGTCTGTGAAGTTGAGCTTTAATTCAGCTGAACAGAGACTGTACAACAGTAACTGTGTGTGTACGTGTGTGCGGGTGTGTGTGCTGGTGTGTGTTACGCGACAGCGCCTGTTAAATCTTTCTCCTTGACTGGAGAGACCCTGAAATCTGGCTCTACATCTGTTCCACTAAAACAAACCAAACACACGCACAACCCACAGGCTTATGCCCAGAAATATGTTTACACATTCATCACCTTAACAAAATGTCCTTTACTGTGAGACAAAAAACAGAATCAGATGTGGAAATATACATAATACATAACTCCAGCTCATTTAGACGGAGTGAACACACGCCTCCCTCCATGCATACACGCACACACAAAGAATTATTATAATTCTCCCTCCCCCCGCCATACTGAATTCAACATTAATGTAGACAGTAAAGTCTCTCTCCCTTGCGCACATAGACAGACAGACACACACACAGATTTGGGTTTATAATAAAGGCTGCCCAAGACAGTGGGGGAGGGGCTTTTGGGCACTGCTCCAACCACATTGGTCAGAATAGATTAGCTCAATAAAAGACTGAAGCAAGGAAGAAAATGAAAAGATACAGCACGTGTGTGTGTGTGTTGCTAACTGCAGCATTAAATAAACCTGAGAGCTTCATAAATAACCATGTAGGACAGGTGGGCAGAAACCCTCACTCAGTCACAACACACAAAGTGAGGTGCCGGACGTTTCACTTTTTAGAAGACACCTATGTCACAAAGCATCACTTCAATAGACGTGAGCAATGCTGTTCTGCATTCCATGTCTGAAAAGGGACGAGTCTTATCCCGGGGGGGGTGGTTGTAAGTGATAATTGTTTAATTTTAATAATGCTACACATTTTTAGACTGTTGCTCCTGGAAGACAATCATATTGTTGACCTCAGTTGTTCACATAAAAAGTGACAGATAGCAGAGAAGAATGAAAAAAAGATAAGAATGAAGAAATAAATCAAAACTCTGTTTCCCCCGTCACAAACACCATATGACACACACACACAGATAAACAGAAAGAGCTGTGAAGGAAAATGAGTGATGGTTAAACAAACATGCACAAAAAACTGGGGTTATACAAGTACTAGCATGTGTGGCGTGTGTCTTGTAGTAACACATAAAGCTGTGGTCACACTACACAACTTTTGTCTGTAATCTAGAATGTTGCAGTGTTGTGCTTTGCATACTACATAACTGATCAATAACAGGGGGTCACACACACATTCACACATGCGAGACGTGACATGCGAGTGGTGTGGTACAAGCGCTGATTTTCAGTAGAGCCCGACCGATATATCGGCTGGCCGATAATATCGGCTGGCCGATATTAGGCATTTTCCAAACTATCGGTATCGGCATTTATAATGGCCGATAAATGAATATTTAAAAAATAAAATAAAAACGGATGAAACACCCTTCAACCATGTTAGTGTTGTGGTTGCATAGTTTGTCCACCAGAGGACACTCTACAACGTCCCTGTTGGCAAAACTTGTGTTTAGAACGCCACAAACCCGACAACCAGCTGATCCAGCCAGAGTCGGGCAGAGTGAACCAGTTATCCACGACTGAGATCAACGTTGAAGTGTGTTCATTGTAAGTTGGCAATTGTCACAAGAAATACATTGCTTGATTAACAATTAAAAGAACAACCCCCTCAGTTCTCTTAACTATGACAATATTTGTGACTACCATGTCCAGTTTTGCTGTTGTTACGTGTAAGCCGAAAGTGAAACTGACTTAGCTAGTAATTTTGATGTTACTCTGTTCTGTTGTGACAATAAAACAAACAAGTTTATTTTTAAACTGCATTATCATATTATTTCAGTGAAGACTCATAAATAACTACAAATAACTACTGTTACGGAAATCTGTTTATGTTTCTGTTACGTGTTTCTGGATTTATCTTTTTTATATATATATCGGCCGATATATCGGAATATCGGATTTTTAAATCACCAAATATTTGTATCGGTATCGGCCTTAAAAATCCTTTATCGGTCGGGCTCTAATTTTCAGCAAAAAAAACAAGAAGATAAGAACGGAATATGAGTGGGAGGACAGAAAAGAATGCGTGAAGAGCACGGATTTTGCACCAAAACCGTGAAACTATCTGCTTGTAATGTGGTTCAGCAAGGACAACACAGATACAAATAGTGAACAGCTTGTGCACACACACACACACACACACACACGCGCGCGCACATGCAGATAAACAAACACACAGAGACCTGTCCACACAAAGTAGTAACTTCTTCTCTCTCAACCCCTATTACTCCACCAGGGTGTGTGTACACGTGATTGTGTTGCAGTGTGACAGTGAACATCAATCTGTGCAGTAGTAGTGATGCCCAAAGCCTTGGCTGGGGTGGAAGATGATTCTACTATCAATCTACCTCTGTGTGTGTGTGTGTGTGTGTGTGTGTGTGTGTGTGTGTGTGTGTGTGTGGTTGTGTGTATCCAGTGTCTTAATCGCTTGCTCCGTTTCTCACTCTCTGCACAGATCAATACTATGGTTTCAACAGTATACACACAACACAATCAATCTTTTTTTTTTTTCAAACAAAATACAAACAGAGACACACACACACACACACACACACACACACACACACACACACACACACTGCTGACAGTGCTCCAGAGAGACAAGGTCAGAGCAGAAACTCCTTGCATATAAAGAAGATCTCATCAGTGTGTATGTTTTGGCACAGTAAGAACAATTTTAAAGTCCAAGTTGCTTCTTGGTCAGGGGGCATGCAGTTAATCTGAGTTTATTACAATTTGGGTTACTTTGGTGAGGACAATGTAAGATAAGAATAGCTAAAAGAAGTGATAGACAAAACTATGAAAATAAGTTGTCATGACGTGGAATTTTCCTTTTAAGAGCAACAATTTCAGAACCTGAATTAAAGGATTGCCGAGACAAGAGGGTGGCTTTCTGGTGAAAGAAAGATCGACTTCAGTGTACTGTAAAACATTGGGATGTCTTAAAAGATTGTCTGCCCACCTTGTTTCTCTCGAACAGCTCGCTCTGAATGGCCTTGAGGTCGGTGTCAAGTGCGGAGGCGGCCTGCCGGCGTTTCTTGGCCAATTGCTCCTCCAGGTCTTCAGCCTGAGCTCTCAGCTTTTTATTGTCCCTCTCCAGGGCGAGCTTCTCTGTCTCCAAGCGCTCCCTGCGCCCCCACTCTGCAGCATTCTCCACCTGCAGCCTCTCCATCTGATGGAGAGACAGAGACAGAAATGGGTAAAAAAAAAAAAAGTACAAGGCTCTAGTTCTAAAAAAGTTGTACATGTTTGTAACTGCATTAAAAAGTAACTTCACGCTAAATCTTGTGCTGCACAGACTTGTTTGAGTAGAGAGTCAAGTCTGATACAATTCTGATGCCGTTTATCTAATATCGCCATGTTGGTGTTATTCCTAGAACATCAAATTTAAAGCTGCTCCAGGATTATCACTTCTACTTAGGAAACAGCAAGAAAGCCATCATCTGGAGCCAGCATTGTTGCAGAATGGTTGAAATTCCCCACAAAGTTAAAATTGCTGTGTAAGTGGGGTTTTGTTTTTTGGTTTAGGGAACAAAAATACTTGGTTAGGTTTAGGATATATGGTTTGGGTAATGCTGATTGTGACGTTGAAAGGATAACTTCTCTCGTGCATATTTTTTGGTCTCTTTTCCTGAGTCACTAAGCTATGACTAAACAAAAATGTTTTTGGTCGGTTGCAATGATGGTCATGAACTAATATTAATTATGATGTTCCAGGAACAACACTAACATGGCGATACCAGAGTGTGCTGCTGAACACACCCAAAGTTACATTTGGGTCTGCTGCAGTCTACTACTACATCTGCGACCCCTCACCAGATCAACAACAGCTACTGTATTCAACACTAATGTCTGTTTATATTAACAGGTGTGGTGCCACAACACTTTGTCAGGGGTCTAAATTTTGTCTGTACCTGGCCACTCTCCTTCCATCACCCCTCACTCCTATTCTTTCTTCCTCCGTGCTGCTGTTAACTTCTCTTCCATCCTACACCTCTTTTTCTACGTTCTAGTCTCCTCACCTCAGCTCGTAGTTCAGCTAGTTTCTTGTCCATACTGGTTCGGGCTCCCAGTTCATCCTCCAGATCTTCAGATATGCGGCCGAGTTCATCCTGGTGCATTTCCTTCAGCAGGTTCAGCTAGATGGTTGGGGGTGGGGTGGGGGTGCAGTGGAGGGTGGTGGTGGTGGTGGGGGGGCACAGAAGTTATTGTTGTTAATAAAACACTGCAGGACCACTGAGATTTAGCAGCATTACAGCATTAGACATTCTCCCTCTACTTCAGGCATTTTTAAAGTTGCAACTTTGCAACGACAGCTGAAAACAAGTGCTGGAGTGAAGGGGCAAGGAGCCACATTAACATCCTTTTAAGTACATTAGGGGCTGTTTTCAAAGGCACAGAACATGTGCCAGTGAATGATGTATATTTCATGACCTACAAAATAAACTGTAATTACAACAGTGAACAGTAGACTAAACTCTCTGAAAACTAACAACTTTTATCCAAAAACTCCTAAAGTTGTGCTCTGAAGAACAGATAGGACAAATTCAGTGTTCAGCTATCCTTCAAACTTTGTAATTGCTTGACATTTAGTGTCAACTACAAATTTGTAAGAAAGGACCTTTCCTTCCTAAAAGGGGGCCCTACAGAGCCAAATATCTCCTGTGATCTTGAAGTATCTGGGACATCAAGTGTCTAGATAAGGATAACCCAATCTCCTTAACCATCCCTTTTCATCCCTCCCTCATCTTTGTTATGTGATCATTGCATCTCTGCCTGCGTCTCATCTGCCTCCTCTCCACCTTCTGCGAGATGGAGAGACTACTTGGATGTTATACTCAGGTAAAAGTATTGCTGCTTTAAAGAAAATGTACTTAAGAGTAAAAGTGATTACTGAGATGAAAGTAAAATGTAAGTCAGTTAAAATGTATTCTGAGTTACATTTTGGAAATTATTGGTTAAATATGATGTCACAATAACATTAAATAATTTAGGCCACAATTAAAATCAATGTCAATCCAACAACACAAGTGGAACAACATACAGCCACCAAGAACTGCTGTCCAAACCCACGATAAATTCCATTTGTATGGGCAGATTTTGCAGCCTGTAAATAGAACTGATTATCAATCCTAAATTTGCACTTGCCTTGCTCTCTATAGCCTCACCACGATGAACCAGAACAGAAGACCGAATTCAATTAAACACAAATGACCACCGATACAGAAAAGAGCTATGGGCACCACCGCAGGTGCAACAAGCCATATAAAGAAATGAAGAACTGCCACCTTAACAGCAGAATAAGCATCAACTGTCCCACTGTAACCAGTCCACTCAGCCTGTCTGTCCCACTGTTACCAGTCCACACAGCCTGTCTGTCTCACTGTAACCAGTCCACACAGCCTGTCTGTCTCACTGTAACCAGTCCACTCAGCCTGTCTGTGCCACTGTAACCAGTCCACTCAGCCTGTCTGTCTCACTGTAACCAGTCCACTCAGCCTGTCTGTCCCACTGTAACCAGTCCACTCAGCCTGTCTGTGCCACTGTAACCAGTCCACTCAGCCTGTCTGTCTCACTGTAACCAGTCCACTCAGCCTGTCTGTCCCACTGTAACCAGTCCACTCAGCCTGTCTGTCCCACTGTAACCAGTCCACACAGCCTGTCTGTCTCACTGTAACCAGTCCACTCAGCCTGTCTGTCTCACTGTAACCAGTCCACTCAGCTTGTCTGTCATCTGTTTTCTGGACTATCCCTTCGTTCTCCCTCTCTTCTTGTTGTATCAAACTGATTTGGTCATTTAGCACTCAGGGAAGAAAAGGACCCAGGAAACATAGGTTTCATTTAAAGTCTCACTGTTTCTCTTCTCTGTGGGCCTGGACTGCCCCCGAGTGGTGTAACACTGCCATAACATTAGCCATGTTTCTGTGCAGAGGCTTTACACTCTGTGGGTTGCTGCTTTGGTTATTGGACACCCAAGGAGCTTAACAGTGAATTAAGATCTTTTGAGACAAAAGAAGATCTTTTCCTCAGGAATCCATCTGTGCACGGTGGAAATCAAAGATGGAAAATAATGTATTTCAGTCCATGTGCAGCATGTCGAAGTTCTGTGATATAAATAATACATGACAGAACTACAGATGAACCATACTATCCTACTGTATGAAAACACGATCACTATCTTTTTACATGCTGCTGTATTGTGTTGTATTCTGAACATGTCTGAGCAATGGGTCACTTGAATTTGCCATATTTTCTGGCAATGATTCCCTCCAAGTAACCATGTTGATACAAACACTGGATTTGGGCTTACTGATCTGTGGCAGCTTCTCCTTTTTCTCACCGAGGCTGATCAGACAGTTGTATTTTTATATAATGTATGTACAAAACTTTGAGGGTGTGGACCTACCTGTATTCTATAAGTAAATTGAGGATAAAGTGCCTTTTTCACTGCTCTCATCCCATCAGTAAAAACACAAGACTCCAGTCATACTCACCAATCTGCTCACTAATGATTGCTAATGGCTTTCATTTTGCCATTGATTGCTTTAAGCTGTTGTTAATGGAATATACACTATAGGAACAGTGTTGAAAATGATATTCACTCTCTCCTGGTTGCATGCCTCCACACTGGAGTCAAGTTACAGTTTATATCCATGTCTGTCCAGTGTCATATGTGTAATGGAAAATTTGAAGGGATTTAATAAAATGAGGTAAGTGTGGTTCAGACAGATTAATGGCACAGTGGTACTGACTACATGCATGTCTCACCTGTTTGAGGGCCTCCTGTTTGGTCTTGCTGAGCTCCTCATATTTCAGTTTCCACTGGCTGAGTTCAGCCTCCAGCCTCTCAATGCTCTTACTCAGTGTGAGTTTGTCTCTGGGAGAGACACAAAAGCACAACACACATTAGTGATGTTCAGCACTTAATCACAATAGTGCCCAGAGATGTGGATTTGAGTCATTGTGACTTATTGACTTACAACTTGACTGGACAGAAAATAAATGACTTGAGACTTAACTTGGAGTTAACGACTCGTGACTTGGCCTGACTTGAGACATGATGACTTGATGAGTGACGTGTCTGTATTCATTTTGTGTTTTCAGTTTAAATATTAAATATCAAATATTTTAAAGATAAATGTTGTCAATGTTGACATTAGTAGACTGCAACATTGCACACTGGGAATGGCATAGTCAAGCTCCTTGCAATGCTACCTGATAGTCCACGGATGAAATCAAATCATCATCATTATGCCTGTGTCATCACTTTCAGTTTCAAGAATTTCAGGTGTGAAGGAAAAAAGCAAATTGCTGAGTGCAAGACCTGCTCATCAAAGATTTCTGACAGGCAGAGTACAACAATAAATTGTTCATCATTTGATGCCATTTGATACTGGCATACAGGTAAGACTGCAGGTAAACTGCAGTATCTTGTGGCTAACCTTCGCTAAGGATTCCTCTTCACTTTTGATCTTGACACAACCTGTGACTTGACTTGACTTGCCCAAGAAAAAATGATCTTAGACTTGTTGAGACACAAGAAGGCATTTGGGTCATTTGGTCAGAGTGGGTTATTATTGGAGTCAGCAAATATCTTGAAAATGGGTCTTTCACATTTTACGTCCCCATATTTAGAATCCCTGTGCAGTTAATCTCCACTAATGGTCTCCTTTCTCATACCTGTCACAGTCCAACATTTTAACCATGACACAGTTTTAGCACTTTGCTGGCATCTCATGGCTGTAAACTGTAACATCTCACTCTCTCACACTTTTAACCTGGCCTCAGCTGCTGTGCTCTAACAAAACTGTGAGCAGAGGTGGCCTTCTCAATGACTGCGTGTAGAATGAACAGTTTGCTACAGTTACAGGTTACGCTGGTCTTTGCAGGTCGGCAGGTGTGCCACATGATCACTCATAACAAGGTAATAAAAGAGACAACACTACAGCTGCCATATGAGAAAACATGTTTCTCACCATGCATAAAGAGATGACATTGTCAGTTATTTCCTTCATCCACAGAGGCCCGATGAGTTGTAGACCGTACAGACCAAGCTTCAATAATGTTTAAGCTCTGCTCACATCTCGCTTTCAGGCTGCTTTCACACCTGTAGTTTGTTTAATTTGGTCCAGACCAAGAGTAATAAATTATACATTTTAGCTCTGGTCCAGTTCCTGTTCACACTGACTTTTTACAAATGAACTGAGGAGTAAAAATGAAGTTACAGATAAGTAACTTGTTGACTGGATAGTTTTGGTGATTGTCATCCTGTATCATTGGCACATCATCGTGACCAACGTGGGGAGATCAAACGCCACAGCAGTTTATGCAGCACTTCAATGCTGGTGTGTATTTATGTTCTTTGGTGTCACAAAGAACTCACTAAGAAATTGTGAATTATGAGCATTATTATTATTAAACTGCTAATCAACCACTAAAATGCTAATATAGCGTGTCTAGTATCAAAAGTCCTGTTGTTTATCTAACCTCTCTAATTACACTAACCAGGAAACCGACCCAGGGTCCATTCCAACCAAACAGGTTAGGAATGAAAAGCACCCTTATTGTGGATTCCCAGTTAGACTTTCCGTAGACTTTTTTCCAAATCTCCGCCAGAAAATCAGTCCACAGGAAATGGTCTACAACTGTTTTCACAAGCTAAATAGCACTGCACGTAAAGAGTGATAGTCATAAGGTGACCTTCATGTAGAAAATGGGTAGAGTGTCCCTTAAAACTAGTGTAAAAGTACTCATTACTCAGATTGGCCTCTTTCAGTGTTAAGTAGATTACACACTGTATCGATTTGCAAAATTACTATTAACTATAGCTGTTATACAAATGTAGTGGAGGGATTTTCTGTCTCTCTTACTCTCTCTCTTTCAGCAGGACTTTCTGGGACTCGTCCAGACGAAGCTGCAGGGCGTTAAGTTTGCTTGAGTCTTCCTCCACCGTGCTAATGTCCTCCCACAGCTGCCTGCTGCGTTCCTGCCTGCTCAGAGCGGAAGATGAGCGTGAGCTAGCAAGGTTACCACCACCGCGACCTTCCCAGTCCTCTGGGTCACCTTCTGGGCCTCTAGAACAAAGCACCGAGTCCAGCACCTCCATGTCCTGACAGAGAGGGAGGAGAAAATGAGACCAGAATTCCACTTTGTTCATATAGGGGTAAACTAGACACTGGTATATTACTGAAACTCTGGTATCAGCGTGAAATCCAAAAGGACTGCTATTGGCAGATAAAGTAAAGGAACAAAATTAAGTAAATGAAAGACAGGTAGATACATTTTCAGTGGGAAAATAAGTTAGACTTTGACAAAGATGTATCGAAAAACTAGAATTACCGCCTTGCAGTTGTATGCCTCTACGCACCAGTCAAGTTTCACTTTACATTCATAACTGTAAATGTGGTCTTAACTGCTGGCCAAACCAGAAAGTGGCACAGTGAAGTTCATCCACGCTGCCTCATGAAATAGCCAGTGCTAGAGGCTTGATACAGGTGATACAGGGAGTATTCACAGGGCCAGTTGGTGAATAGCTGTAGCTGAAGAACTAACATGCTGGAAGACGAAGGTGTAAGTCGTGCACAACTGTTCCAGAAGTTTCTTTCTTTTGTCTCTGTGTTGTGTGGTCTACTCCCCTCTGGCTCTCAGGATTGCACATCATTTCACTAAACAAAAAGCTACTGATAAGACTAAATTAAAGTCTCCAAACGCTCACCATACAATCGCCTCCTATCTCTGTCAGCGAACCATGCTTCTTTTGTGGAGCAGTTTACACATTAAATTAAAATGGATAGTGCAGCACAGTTAACAGACTATGATAACTGCCTCCATCTTGAAATGTTTTGAAGATAGTTTGCTATCAGTAAACGCTGTAAATTCACAAAGACATTATAAAGTCCACCAAAAGATTAGCGTAGGTTTAGATTAGTGCCCCTGCCACTGATTAGATTGAAATATATTGATTTTGCCCAAGACTTCACTGTTGTATAATCATGATATAATTTTTTTTTTTTTATTATTAAATAACATATCACTATAATCATTTCATTTTATATAATTATTTGAATAGTTTGACAGTTTTGTTCAAGGTTTTCCAGTAGTTTTGGCCACAAAGAAGTATATACAGTCTTTACTTATACAATCATCATATAATCACACTGGTGTTGTAAATTGCAGCAGAATGATAAGGTTTACTGGTGTTTATCAGCAGTTTCCAACTCCATGTAACTGGAATAATCCTTTGAGAAACACTTAGCCTCCTAACAGTCCATAACTCCTTACAAAACCTCAACAGGGATAAAGGCTTCCCTTCAGTTTCAGTCCCAGCAAATAAAGTCTCAATTACAGTCAAAACTTTGGGCCTCTCTCCCAACAATATTTCACTCTTCTGTCCTCAGGGTTTTCCGCTCTTCCCTCTGTTCCTCCCTCCAAGGCTGTAAATCAAACGGTTTCATCCAGAGCACCATCTAAGGTTTCAGCCAAGGGTCTCTGAAACTCTTGAGTGGGTTCTCATGACCAAATATTTTCTCTCATTTTTCTCATTTTACTTAATGGCCAGAAATTAAATTGGAAATGTAGAGCTGATCCTCCTCTCCACATAGTAAATCTGTCTGCTTTGGCACTGAAACAGTAAAAACTCAAATGTTTCCCCACCCTACATCTTTCACTGCATCTGCCAGATATAAAATGTGAGGATTCTGTCTCCCATGGGCTTCATAATGCTGTGTGGTTCTTTAAGATAACCATCGTGCTGCCTTTAAGTTCCTAATAAATATCTAATTCTCTGACTGAGAGTTGTAAAGATGTCTGTGGTTGGAAAGTATAACATGACCCTATGAAAGTTTGATGTAGTGACAGTGTAAAATAAAGCAGTTCAGAGCCGTGGCTGAGCTCATTTGTGTCTGTATGTATTATAATCAAAATAATACAGAAATTTTACTTTTTTGTAAATTTAAAAATTAGGTATATTAACTGATTAACTGAGATTTATACAACATACATTCCAAGGAATTAAGTTGCTTAAAATATGTCACGCATCTTCTGATAATAATCCAGTCTGCTTTATTAACAGTTAAAGCAGACCAGACAATTTATGGCCCAAGTAGTCCATAAACAAGTAACAAACAGAGTAGCAGGGTTAATATCTGTTATTCAGTTAGCAAAACAACAGTTTTTGATAGCATTTTTTTTACATACGCTACTGATTGTGTAGCTGTGACGCTGCTGCTGTCATTACAGGTGTTCAACAACAGAGGGACCTAGTGTGTAACAGATCGCAGGGAGACGAAATAAGTGTGCCACATGTGGGAGTACTCAGTGTGTGTGAGAAGCAGAACAATGGAGGGAGACAGGAAATGAGGCTCTGCTGTGTGTGAGTAGCAGTTAGTTAGCAGCTGCTCCATGACCACTGCTGCTGCCACCACTGGCAGACATGTTATCATGGTTTACTTGGATCGCAAAAGCCATAATGTGTATTTCTGTGTGTGTGTGTGTGTGTGTGTGTGTGTGTGTGTGCGCTTGTTACCATGGAGACCCTGCACGAGTTAGCTGAAGGTCAAGCCTGACAGGCGATGACAGTGATCTTTTTTCACTGTTGCTCTAACATCCACATATTCATGATGAGATTACAGCTCGTGCAAGTGTGTGTACAGGGATGTGTGCGTGTGTGTGTGTGTGTGTGTGGGTGTGTGTGGGTGGGGGGGTTAATGTATTCAGATCCAAATCCATTTTTACTCGATTGACTTAACAATGAAAACTCGTTAAAAGTATGAGTTTACATTGAATGGTGTGGCTGTGGCAACATAATTAGTGGGTGTTCTCTAGCGCCACACAATGAACACCATAAGTCACATTGAAGGGGCACTATGTAATTTTGGAGAAGAAATTCAAACTCAGAATTTTAAAATGTACAATATTAATAAGATAATAATCCAATAATTCCATAAGTGAATAAACAAGCTGTTCTCAGAGGAAAATAAGGTCCCAGAACACTGTTTGAAGCTAGAAAGGTGGCAGGGTCCGCCACATATAAACAAAGTAAAACAGTATAAATTCTGTTGTCCTTTAAGGTCAGTTTGTTTATTCAGTTTATTCAGTCATGAAAACAAAGAGTTTATTTGTTTAGTTTGTTTAGACAGAAAAAAAATCAGCCAATGAAGATCTTTCTCCTCTCATTAACATTTCTTCAACAAAACTGTAGAGTGCTCCTTTAACACGTCCAAAACACATGAAATTCAGGGCCATGTCGACTGGTTGGTGTCCTCCCGACGTGGGGATCCAAGGGCCCGTTCAACGCTGCTTGCAGCTTCAGTTTCAACGGTTTGCTTAATGTTCTTAAGGTTACCATTTTATACTTGTGTCATATTGTTGTTACAAACTATACATCTTATGTAAATTCATGGATTATTACTCTGGATCTCCACTGGATGTAGCTGCATTGCATTTAAATGTTTAGAGTTGTTTTGCTAACATGCTGTACTGCACTCATTTAAATTAATATACTCTAGCACTTTGTTTTATCTACATATTAATATACTGATATACAGTATATATATAAGAGACTGGGTGCGTAAAGGTGGCAAAGCAGAAAAAAACAAGAGTAACTGTCTGTTCAGACAGAATGCAAAGTGAATTTTAATGACAGCACTGCATACTTTGTCAAAGGAAAGACACAAGCCGACAGGAATTAACTGTGCACAGAGTGACATGAAGACGTGTCTGATGACACGGGGCCAGATAACCATCCAGAGTTGACCAAAGACATGAACACTCACATGCTGTAAACATGGGAATCTTTCCGTGTCTTCTATTCCACTATCCATCACAAATGACATGAGAACAGCCCTAACCCTAACCCGAACAACAACATTACATTGTTTTATAAAATGTATCTTCCAGACAAAGAGAGTGAACCACACAACATATTGTTGTGTAAGGTTATGTTGAACTTTCAGTAATTTGACTTCCAGAAGTTCCTGTTTCACCTCGGCTCCCAGTAAAATGGCCTTCAGAGCAGTTCAGTGTGGCTGAAGGCCAGAATATGACCCATGATAGTACTTAATGCTTACATCCCATACATGCTTCTCTTGTCCCGCCGAGAGTCTTATGTATTGGTATGAGCAGGACTAAGCAAAGAAGCAGGTCAGGGCCATGTTGGTAAAGAAGGTTTAGGTTTAGGATGGTCTGCACAGGACGAGCTGACAGAGAAGAAGTACTGCAGCATCACTGAGCCCTCAGGGATCAGCAAGCATGATCACAGAGTGAGAGAGCGTGTGTCTTTATACCCTCAATGCTAGTGTCTCTTAAATAGGACAAACACCTAGCACATATACACTGGTGATGAGTGATCTAACTGGGCTGGAGACACAGCAGCCAGTCGGTGCTACACTCACTGAGGCTCAGGTCACATTGTCCATTTAGCAGCAGAGGACATGAGCACACTGATATCAGGGGGACAGTCACTCAGTTTCATATCTACTGTCATCAGGCTGTCCTGAATGTTCACCCTGCGACCAACCAAGCCTCGACATTTGCATATCATGGAAACAACAAAGTAAAAAGGCAGCTGAGCACAATATTCATAGGGTCCAGAGCAGCACTTGTTTCATTATTTACAAGAATGATTTTTGTTTATAAAATGCCAGAAGAAATGCCTTTCAGCTGCTCCCAGACCAAAAGATGACATCCTCAAATTGTTTGTTTTTTCAGTCCATAACTCACAGATGCATTAAATAAAGCAGATCCTCACTCATTTGAACCAGCAAGTGTTTGGCATTTTTGCTTGATCAGTGACAGTGACATTGAATCATGTGATCTAATGAGTTGATCAACAGAAATACATTTTTGTTAATCAACTTATTGATTAATCACCTTAATGTTCAAAAAACAGCTCAACTGAGGCTAATAAATTAAGCATGTCAACATCCTAAATGATAAATAAATTAACATCAGCATTGTGTTGGTTTGATGCACTACAGCCTGTGAAGAGAAAGAATGTAATATGGACAAAGAGAATGCCAAAAAGTGCACATTGAGTGGCTGGACCAGGGCCCTTTGAGTTAAAACAAGACTGTGAGACATGAAATACTCCCAGGAAGTCCAGTTTGATTTAACAGGTCTACGAGTCAGAAGGATTAACAGATACTCTGTACAGTAGTTTGAGAGGATTTAAATCTCCGGAAAGTAATCACAGCTTCAATTATTTTGTACCAATTATTGAACTTCTACTTAGTTACATTCCATCACTGCTTATTCTAAATTTTGACATTAAGATTTTATTTTTACTGCACCTGTATATCAGCTACAAATATCGCTTGTTGGTCTCCATGATCATTAATAGTCAGTATTGGTATCGGCTCTGAAAAAAAACACATCAGTCGATCCCAAAAGCAAACCAAAGTATTTTTGCCGGAGCCTTCCAGGTTGGCACCAAAGCTGTGAAGCCACACTGGCTTCATTCATGAGAATGACACTGCTCCGTTTTTATATATAGCGCTGCAAGCGATCTGAATAAGAGCTGTGAGTCTACAACCATGGCAGCAGCTTGAGGCTGTACTCAGGTGTTAAGGGCTACGGTCAATGTTCTTACATGTTTAACATCCTAGTTTAGCATGTCAGGATGCTAAAATGTTCTTAATAGCACTAAATACAACCTGAGGGGGACATGAATGTGTCTACCAAATTTCAAAAGGGGAGTGATTTCATGTGATTTTGGTTGGACTTTTGATACCACAACTGTCAACTGCCAGAGGAAAGGTAAGGGGCTCGCCAAAGGACTATTCAGTTTTTGTGGCAATCGATCCAAAGATGTTTAGGTCTGGACCAAAGTGGTGGACCACCCAACTGACCAACAGAAATACCTTCATTTACATCACTGGAGCCTCGCTAGTGTGCCTAAAAATGACAGGGTACCTAAAAAAGCAATAATATGTACAGTAATAATATTTTGCATCATCTAGGCTGCAGACTAATTGATGGTTTTCTTCGTCATCTATGGAAGTTTCTGTTCTCAGGACTGTTTAGACAAAACCCATTTAAGATATAATATATCAAATTTCTTCATTGCAATGTCTAAAAATGACTAGACCTATGTTATATATTTGGTTGAGTTGTGTACTTACATTTTCCAGAATGTTTCCAACAATGTTCAAACCAGAGAAATCCACAAGTTTGTTCAATGGTGTTTGTGTTTCATTTGATTACCTGTCACTATAACTTCCAGGAGACTAAACATGAATAAAATATTAACTGATAGGTGAACACTTGTGTTTTTTCATGCTACTTCTACCAGTGTTTATTGGTCCAGACAGTCAAAATACTATTTGTATTTATGTCAACCACTCACTAAACTCAGCACTCAGACTCTGGTTCTCTCTCTTCTTTTACCCCTCTCCTCTCTGTGATGTGAAGTTCATGAAGTAAAGGACATTTCCCCTCCAACTCCAGTCAGCAGTCAGGGTCTGACCCCCGCACAGCCCGGCTCTCCCCTAACAACACCACACCGATGTCTTTTGTCTTGTTTTGATAGAGAGACCCCTAGTGGGAGAAATAACATATTGTGCCGACTCAGACTTACCTTTTGTTGACCCATCTTTTGTCTCTCCATGTCCACGTCCCTCACTGGTTCTGGCTCGGGAGACCCTGGTGGCCCCTCCCCCACCATGTCCAGCTTGTTGTCAGTGTGGACCTGAGAGGAGGAGGAGGATAATGCAGGGGAGGAGGGAGGGATAGATGGAGAGGAGGAGGAGGAAGCACCATGAGGGTGTGCAGGGGAAGAAGATGGAGAAGTGGCAGACAGAGGAGGAGCCACATGGTTGCCGCGGAGTGTTTCCTGCCGTAGTGTCTCATTCTCTGAGGCCAGTTCCTGCCGCTCCCGCCTCACACTGGTCAGCTCCTTGGTGAGGGTATCCAACCGCTGCCTCAGCTGACGAACCTCGTCACGAGCGCGGTTACGCTCCGCACGAACCTGGGAAAAATATACACAAGTAAATTTAACAGCCCTCTTTCTCTGAAGATGTACATTTTTTTTTAAAAACTAGTCACAAATGAATAGCTGCATTTATAAAAAGGATCAATAAATTCCCAAACCAGCTGGTTACAGCAGTTTTTGCAAACATTACTCAAACAAGTGGAAAGAGCGCATTGGTTGAGAACTATTTTCATCCGTGGATTTATCTACATATGATGCTACAGTGAGTACAGTATATGTGTTTTCAGGACGGTCCATGTGGAATGAGTCCACAATTTAGACTGTGTACACACATCTAAATGCTTAGGGAACACTCATGGTGCTTTGTGTTGTTTAACCACAAACACATTCATCATGCTTTAGTTGCCAAGTGTTTATTTTAAGAACATGTTTCCTTCTTTCCTGCTTTTTCAAAACTCTAAGTCAGACAATGTTTTGAGAGACTCGGATAACACTGGACAAGCTGCATCGAGCCATTTTATTTTTATTTTTTTGCGGCAATGCTGCAACACTGTTTTGCTGTGAAGCTCCAGAAACGTTTTGTGGATTACGAAACTTCACATGACTTTCCATCAGCATGACCGTGAGGTCCTTTAAATATCATATTTTTAAGTTAATACGCATAGTTACATTAAATAAAGTTCATGCAACCTTATGCTAGATTTAGAGTACTTGTCGATAATCTGATGCAGTAGATTATCTTTTTTAAAATAGAATGGATAAATAAAAAAAATAATGCAATTAAATCAATTTAACAGGAAAAAAAGGAGTGAAGTCAGCATAAGACCTGCTGAAGTAGATAAACTGCATGTATGCTTTTATAAATGTGTATATCAAATCAAAATCAAATCAAATTTTATTTGTATAGCCCAAATTCACAAATCACAGTTTGCCTCAGAGGGCTTTACAATCTGTACAGAGACGACACCCTCTGTCCTTCGACCCTCGATTCGAGTGAGGAAAAACTTGCCCCAAAAAAAGCCCTTTTAACAGGGAAAAAATATGCGGAAGAAACCTCAGGAAGAGCCACAGAGGAGGGATCCCTCTCCCAGGACGGACAGACGTGCAATAGATGTCGCATGTACAGAGCAGATCAACGAGATCACAATGTATACATGTATATATGTAATTATAATAGATGGTTGTTCACAGGATTTATGAAACTGTGTGCACAAAAAGATAAAAAAATGAGGACATGTATGAGTCAGGTCTTGAGGGATTAATATAGCAATAAGATAAAATAGCTCTTCAGTATGTATTTCCTCTCCTGGCTTCAGTAGCCAGCATCTCACCTTGCTCCATTTCTCCCTCCAGTTGGCGGTGCAGTCCGACCACCACCTCATAGTCTTCTCCATCTGGGCCGCTCTGGCACGAGCCTCCTCCAGCTCCCTCAGCCGCAGCTCCTCTCTGCTCTCCCAGTCGGCCCCGGCTCCCTCACCCATGGCTCCTAGGGATCCCAGCCCAAGGCCTCCCAGCCCGGGCGACAGCAGCAGCGGGGGGCTTGAGCTGGGGGTCCCTCCAGTGGGGCTGGGGGTGTGTGTGAGGCTGTCGGGGGAGCGGATCCCCCTGTCGGGCCCCAGACCCAGGCTGCAGAGCAGGCCACCTCCGGCAGACTTACCTCCTTCGGACAGGTGGGGGCTGGGGGTGTGGTTCATGATGGAGGTGGTGGTGTGGACGAGGATGGTATAGAGGATGAAGGGGGTGGGGGGTCAGGAGAGCGTCATCTTCATCAGTCAGTGATCAGCCTGGAGACAGAAACAGCAACATGGAAAGATAGAACTCAGAGATTAGGGGAAGTAACACTTGCATGTACATCTTATGTCCTCATGTACTTTGAAATTAAATGTGTTCCTATTTGAGGATAAAACAATTCAAAGTTGATATAAAAAAAGTAAATAATCTAACTTTAGAACAACGACACAGTCCAAGGAAATCATCAACAGACATACTGCGCTGCCTGTGGGGAGGAAAAGCCCTTGTCTGCTTCCAAACCTAACAAATCCAAAGAGATGCTGGACAGCTGGTACACATGACTGAGACTGAGACTATTTCTTCTGCTTAATGAGAAGCAGAACAAAACCCAAATGGCCTTGAGAACACAAACAGAAACAGGAATGAATCTGAAAGAGAGAAACTTGACAAACACACTCTCAGACATACTGTATCCAACGTATGTCCAAGGACTCTCAGTGGATCTTTAACAGAACTTATTCTAGCTAGCCTTCCTCAAGAATAATAATAGTGGGACTCTTATTGTATACCTGATACCCTCTTCATCACCCTCATCTCTGCCTCTCTCAGAAGGCTGCTTTCATCAGTCAGTCTTTAAGGCCCAATCCACACGCACACAGGTGTTTCTCAAATTCAATTAAACTATTTTGCTTTCTCTATGCGATAGATAGATAGATCTTCAATTCAATCTTGGTGTTGTGTTGGTGTTCATGTTGTTATTTGTTGTGTTCTGTCCGAGTGTTTGGACAGATGCTTTGGCAACATTGCTGTTAAACTTTCATGCCAATAAAGCCCCCTTTGAATTTGAAATTGAATTGAATTGAATTGAATTGAATTGAGAGAAAGAGAGAGAGAGAGAGAGAGAGAGAAACTCAACAAACTTACAATCCAAGCAGGAAGACACAAACAATCATGGCAACCAAAAGAAAACAGAACATGTGGTCACTGCTCGACAGGTGAGGTTGAGACAGAGATGCACTTTCTCCTACAATGTAAAACATTCAACGAAACGAGGAACATTTATTTTAACAAGTTCAACGCTGTAATCTCAGACTTCAAAGAGCTGAACAACATATCAACATTAAAAATACTCCTGGGAGAAGGAGACAGGGCATACCTTGCTGCCCAATATGTGTCAACATGCCACAACCTGAGGGACAGTGAGTGACCGACACACACACACACACACACACACACACACACACACACACACACACACACACACACACACACACACACACACACACACACAATATTTGGACAAATTGTATTTTGATGCTTTGGCAACATTGTTATTGAAACTTTCATGCCAATAAACCCCCTTTGATTTGAGTTGAATTGAATTGATAGATAGAGATATAGATAGATGGATAGAGAGATAGAAATAGAGATAGAGAGATAAATAGAGAGATATAGAGATAGAGATAGATACACAAACAGCATTTAAGGTGCTCCTTCCAAGGTGAACATATTCAGACACTAATTTTTCAGTGTGTACATCTGGACAGATAGAAACAGACACAGACACTAGCCCCATTCACACTGCCCTTTGAGTGCGGGGATCCTGCGCCAATTGTCCGCAACCTCTTCTGTGTGAAATGGGGGCGTGTCGGTCTGATGGTGTTCACAGTCTGATAACTATACAGGTCCTTCACTCAACAAAATATAGAGAAATGTCGCGCAAAGCAACGTTACAGGACCAAACAACAGTAACTTAGTAACTGGTCGTGTCTTTGGCAACTTATATGAGGAAAACAATACCGCAGTTATTCATGGAGAAGTGTCTGTCCGACCGACTCTTCGTCACATTTCTGCCAGAAAAACAGCGTCTGTCCGCGGCAAAAAAAACTTTAACTCACCAAGTGTTTGTCGCAATGGTCAGCCCTCCCGACCGAGACTTCAGTGAACTTTTCCCCAGAAAACAGCCTCCCTCCCCGCGAGTGACAGAGTCAGACAGCGTCCTGTTTACTGATGGTGATTATGTAATTAAGTAATTTAGAGTGAAAAACATAACTTTGTCACTTTCCAGGATGTTTGGTGGTGGGTCAGGATCTCAGTCACAACACATTATAACAGCATCCATATGATTATAAACAGTCAGCAGGTACATGTTTAAATTAACAGGAGGACAC
Source organism: Pagrus pagrus (assembly GCF_965226575.1). Classification (NCBI taxonomy): domain Eukaryota; kingdom Metazoa; phylum Chordata; class Actinopteri; order Spariformes; family Sparidae; genus Pagrus; species Pagrus pagrus. The sequence continues at coordinate 1,772,596 of NC_140185.1, read as the reverse complement.
CGGGGGAAACACATTGAAAAAAACACACCAACGTCATCATCACGACACGTACCGTCACACCTCTTTTGGAGCTGCAGCGCCGGCTTTCTGTGTGAATTACACGCTGGTTCTTCTTTACACCGGAGCTGCTTGGTTCCGTGTGAACAAACAGCGGCGGAGAATTGGCGAACCTCCACTGTGCCGATAATGCAGCAACTCTGTGTGTAAAGGGCTACAGACAGCCTTCCTAACCGAGTCTTATCAGTGTACGTAGCATTATAGGAAAATGGGAACTCCAGGTATGATATTGTGCATTGATGATATGGATTTTATTTTGTCTGTGTTTTGAAAGACACGAACGGGCATTGGAATTAAAATGATGGAAGAGACAAAAACAGCAGCTGACACTGTTTTAATAAAAACTGAATTATCCAGGAGGAGTGAACGGCACTAGGCCTTACCCTTCCCTCATTCCACTACAATGCCTCTAAATTGTTTACCCACTGCTCTACCTCCACCTACTGACCTTGAGATTGTTTAAACCTACAGAAATCTAACACACTAAACAGAACTACTAACAGAGCTTGGCAGTCTAAACGGAGGACATATGACATATTAGGCCCTATTTAAACGATCTATGGCGCCTGGTCTAAAGTCCATGTCGCAAGTACTTTAGGGTATGCCCAAGTCCATTTTGCTAGTTAAACGACGGATAATCAGAGTGCAAGGTGTGGTGCACAGTGCAAAGGGGTTGTATTTAGACTCTGAATTGGTGTGTTTTGGGGCATAACATTAATCAAACACATCCAAGTGTTGTCTCCTTTTAAAAGCCAGGTGCAACAGGACCTGACACATATTTAACAGTGGCACTCGTCTTCAGTGAGGGACAGGGATGTGATCCTCGACTGCTGGACCCTCTGCCTCCGCCGTTTCACAATGATCTGTCCCATCAACAACTCTGTTGACTGCATATGAAACAATACACTGAAATTAAACTGGGGAGGAGGAGGAGGAGGAGCACTGCTGTCACTCTGTGTATGTGAGACTCTCAGTCCTTGGATCAGACGGGATGGGTCATAACAATGATCATTCTGATAACGGTGGGATGAGAGGGGAGAAATACTTCTTTAATAAGGAAAATATTAATAACATTACCTGCAGCGATCCTCAACTTCATTGATTATTTAAAACTCCTAACTCGCCGACAGGTTCGGTTAGTATTTCATGTTAATTAATGTTTCATGTATTAATGTTCATACAGTAAAACAGTTTGGAGTGAAGCAGCTGTCCTGATAAATCCTGAGATCCTGTCTTTAAAAAGCTAAAGGTTTAATTCTGTTCCCTCTGGAGAGTTTCCTCTTCAGCTTTTAGTTTTGCTGATCCAATGTGTTGTGATATTTGTTACAGTGACATTACTGTATTCGTGGAAACATTTAAAATAACTGAAAGCAGCTTTTCTCATGAAAAAAGCAGAGTGTAAGCATGTTGTGAACCCGCCTGTGTAGGAGCATCATACTGTTTGAATAATGTGTCCTTTAAATAGCAGGAAACAGACTGCGCCTTTGAATTTAGACCAGCTTTTTGTTGGTCTATTGTGCTGTTGCTTTCTGCTGCCTCAAGATAGCAATCTACCATCAGTGCGCCTGACCACACCTCACTTAAAGACCAACATGGCCAGGGGTGCACAGGTGGGCGCAGGTACATTTACTATTTACACAACGTGGGTGCTGGGCGTGAAAATGAAATCAAGGAGGCTGAAAACCGATATTTCGGACCGATATACATTTGCAGTAAAAATGAAAAAAAAAAAAAAACAACCAGTGGGAATAAACCTAAGTATAATTTACTCAAGTACTGTTCTTAAGTACAATTTTCAGGTATTTTACTTGAGTATTTCCATTTTCTACAATTTCATACTTCCTGTCCACTACATGTACTAGTTACTTTGCAGACTCAGATTATTCAGTATTTATAGGTTTTTAACTGTCATGTGTTACCAATCAGATGTTGCTGTGGGCGGGACATTGTGTGAGAGGATGCTGCATTGGAGCTGAAGTAGCACATTTTAACTAGCCTGATAATTGGCCAGGGCCGATAATCAGTCTACCCCTGCCATGTAGTATTTGTGCTGCTACACAACCAACATTAAGTATTATACATACAAAAAAAACCCATCATGTGTATCTTTGTGCAGTACAAAGTCAGGTGTTCTTGGAAAGGAGACATTTGCCCATGACAAGTGTACACTGAATGAATTGGGTCACACCATCATTAAATGAATTACACTACACACTGAACTGACATTCAGACCACATTGCCCTCCCCCTCATCAATTCCTGGCTCACCTACCTTCCGAATTTGATGCCTTTCTTCAGACGAAACATTAATACCCAAAAAATGTAATTCTATATTTGTGTGTGCACCTATGTTTTTAACAGATTGCATATATGAACAAAATTATCTTTAGTTTTCTTACTACACTAATGAGTCGACTGATATTTCTTTTAAATTCTTTGTAATGTTCCAATAATCCTTTACCAAATATATTTTTCTTTGGTTTATCATAATAAAACACATCTGTACTGAAACGACTAAATTTCCACTCAGGGATCGTTGGACGAACTTCGATCTTATCTCCATCGATCTGTCAGTGCCAGGTTTGAGTTGAGAAATCCTGGAGAAAAATACCGTCTGTGGCTGTGGTAAAGGCGGCCTCAAGCTCTGTGGGCCAAGAAAAGCTCTACTCCTGCCCAGCCCTACTTCCTCCCCTCCAGAGGACGTGGAGGAAGTTCCGGAGGAGATGTGGAGCTGTGGGAACAGCTCCAGGAGAAAAGAAAAGGAAATGAAGCAGATTTATCATTAACAGCTGGAGGCTTAGTGGAGGGTAAAACCACTGAAAAGGGTTTGCCTGTGTTCCCTCTCTGTTAGCGGTGTGGCCTCCACACAAACAAACAAAATGATTGACTTTAAAGTGTGCAGGTACCACCAGGAAATGGAGAGGTGTATCATGTGTCTGATAAATGCCAAACATGGTACACTGAACCTCCACTTAGGCAAACCTTGCCCAAACTCAGCAGTACTCAGAGCCAAGAGTATCCCATAATTGGCCAGTCACCATGCCACATCAGTCCACTTTGTCAACATAAATATTAAAGGTGCACTATGTAGTTTTAGGGAAGACAAGATCTTTATTGACTGAATTTTATGCCTGACTAAACTGACCTTAAAAGGACAACACTTCATTAACATTTCATACTGTCAGAATTTTTAAATTTTCAGTACTGATGAGGTAATAATACAAACTAAGCTGTTCTCAGATGAAAATAAGGTCCTAGAATGCTGTTTGAAGCTAGAAAGGGTCTGCCACATATAAACCAAGTAAAAAAGTATGAAATTGTGTTGTCCTTTAAGGTCAGTTTGTTTATTCAGTTATAAAAAAAAAAAAGAGTTTGTTCATTTAGACAGAAAAAAATCAGCCAATTAAGATCTTTCTCCTCTCATTAACATTTCTTCCCTGAAACCATAGTGCATCTTTGATCTTCTCTGAGAACAGCTTGTTTAATCAGTTATGGGAAAAAAATACATATTTCTGAGTTAGTTTTATTATTATTATTGAATTTCTTCTCCAAAACTACATAGTGCCCCTTTAAGTTTAATATCACTGTATGAATATAAAATATTAAATATACTTATTTTCTAAAAAAACATGCATCACACAGAAACCAAAATAAATATGACTATTTTATGTACAAGCTTTTGGATGATTAAGCTGCTTTTTAAATAGCTTTTAGTGTTAAATTACACCTCTCAGCTCCTGAATGTGTGTGTCAGCTTACTGTAACTGTGAATTCAAATTCAAATCAAAAGTGAGGGTTCATATGCAACATGAGACAGAAATATGGCTCTCTCTTACAGTCTTACAGTCGGTCTAACAGTTCAGCCTCTCTTTGTGCTTACACCTCAACAGTTCTACCACTTTCAGCACTTCAACTAAAATGTGACCTCCTGCAGTGATGAACATTGAAATGATCAGCTACTTTATTCCCACGGTTTCCCCTAAATCAGTCGTCTTGGAGGGAGGTGAGAACTGTCACAATAATTCTATTTGACCAGTTATCTTCCTCGTCTTGACGACCTGGTGTTGCTCTCACCTTGAGTTTGAGATATAAATGTATTTATAGGGGAATTATCTGTAGCCTATCAGGTGTCTTCTTCTATTTCAGTCAATCGTATCAGCGTATATTCTAAGGTACGATGGTTACATCTTCACAGTCTGCTGTTATTACTAGCATTATAAGCTAGCTAACAGGGGCTATTGTCTCAAGCTTAGCCAGCTGTTCTTGGCTAGGGAGCTGCCCCGTCCGACTGTGCTTCTCATGTGGCGCAGAGGCAGCGTTGTCAGGTAAATGGTGTTCAGCTTTTTCAAAGAATTTAAATATTTTAAGATAAGATAAGAAATCCCTTTATTGATCCACAGGGGGGAAATTCAAGCGTTTGGACTGCTTTGGTTATTTTGAAAAGATAATTTTGAAATCATTTCTCTGTATCATGTATAGATATTGCGAAATAAATTGTTGTGGCGTTATTTCTGCATAACAAGGGAAAAAAAGGAGGGTTTAAAATGTAAGTGTCAAGTTTATGTCTTTATATCTATATAAAGTAGCACTTTATTATACTGTATGTCTTTGGTTTCGTTGTGTTTCTCGTTTGTTTTTTTTTTGTTGTTTTTCGATTTGTTTGTTTGTTTCTTTGTGTGTATTACTGTCTACCTGCTTTTATGTTCCTTGTGTCCTTGTATATTTAAATGGCGTTTAACATCTTGCCAGAGGACTACAGTCGGAAATTAGCCTCTGGCTAACACTGGCACTTTTACAGTCATGTTCATTAATGTGCACTGTTCTATTTAAAATTAAAATAAAATATATATATATATATATATTTATCATAGTCAGGTGGGGTGGGGGTCAGATTGGCGTGATGGGCTGTTCACCCAATATAACTTTAGGGAAACACTGAACTCCTTTCAATAACCGCAATTCAACTGGAAATTTTAAAACAGGTTTAGAGTAAGGCTAACTAGATGACGACAGATGTCGGATGTCATCACAATATCTTGGATTTTATTGCAGTGTTTGAACATCAGTTTCAGCAGGTCTTTAAATATTTGGTTGTTTTTGGCTTCAGTATCAACCCTAATGGCAATGATCCCAATCTCAAACTAATTAAAGTTACAGCTGATAAATTGTACAATAATTATTAAATGAAATACAGACAGGTGACAAATTATAAGACAAAGAGTGCAGATGATTACAGTCCTTAGAACATACAGTGGTGCTTGAAAGTTTGTGGACCCTTTAGAATTTTCTATATTTCTGCATAAATATGACCTAACATAATTTATGTATTGAGGAAAATGATCCAATATTACATATCTGGGGGTGGCAAAAGTATGTGAACCTCTAGGATTGGCAGTTAATTTGAAGGTGAAATTAGAGTCAGGTGTTCAATCAATGGGATAACAATCAGACAATCAGTGGGCGCCCTGTTCTATTTAAAGAACAGGGATTTATCAAAGTCTGATTTTCACAACACATGTTTGTGAAAGTGTTTCATGGCATGAACAAAGGAGATTTCTGAGGACCTCAGAAAAAGAGTTGTCGTTGCTCATCAGGCCGGAAAAGGTTACAAAACCATCTCTAAAGAGTTTGGACTCCACCAATCCACAGTCAGACAGATAGTGTACAAATGGAGGAAATTCAAGACCATTGTTACCCTCCCCAGGAGTGGTCGACCAACAAAGATCACTCCAGGAGCAAGACGTATAATCGTCGGCGACTCGGCAAGGTCACAAAGGACCCCAGGGTAACTTCTAACAACTAAAGTCTCTCTCACATTGGCTAATATTGATGTTCATGAGTCCACCGTCAGGAGAACACTGAACAACAATGGTGTGCATGACAGGGTTGCAAGGAGAAAGCCACTGCTCTCCAAAAAGAACATTGCTGCCCGTCTGCAGTTTGCTAAAGATCACGCGGACAAGCCAGAAGGCTATTGGAAAAATGTTTTGTGGAAGGATGAGACCAAAATAGAACTTTTTGGTTTACATCAGAAGCGTTTGGAGAAAGGAAAACACTGCATTCAAGCATAAGAACCTTATCCCATCTGTGAAACATGGTGGTGGTAGTAGGGCTGGGCGATATGGCCTTTTACTAATATCCCAATATTTTTAGGCCATGTCACGATACACAATATATATCTCGATATTTTGCCTTAGCCTTGAATTAACACTTTGATACATACAATCATGCCAGTATGATGATTCTACGTGTCTACATTAAAACATTCTTGTTCATACTGCATTAATATATGCTGATTTTAAACATCCATGCCAAAAGGGTGAAATCACAACTAAACAAATTTATCAAAACTGTATTTATTAAATAGTTATTAAGCAGTGGCACAAACATCATGTCATTTCAAAACAAATAAAGTGCCTTTAATGCATGATGTAACTAATATGACGGTAAACAGTAAATAAACAGTAAAATAAAAATAAGCTGCATAATAGGAAATCAAATGGTGAAAATGAAAGTTCACAGCTTTAGTTTTGGTATCTTCTGTATGAAATGTATTGGCCAGCTCTTCTCTCACTTTAATGTACAACTCAGGTAGAGCTTTCTCTGCAAAATATTCGCAACTAGGTATTTTATATCTTGGGTCAAGTGTGTTGATGAGCTTTCTAAATCCGGGCTTTTCAACCACACTCACTGGGGCCATGTCTTTCGCTATGTGGTGGGTTACTGCGGACGATGATATTGTACTTGATGTGAGCAATACTACTGCAGTGCATTACAATGGCATAAGCCTTGTGCTATCATTCATATCATCTTGTGATGCCAGTCGCTTGCTAATTAGGGGCTAAGTTTAAGGTGATGTAACATGGTCAAATGGTCTGCTATGAGCATTGTGTTGTTTAGCGTTCCTGTTAGCACTATTGTTGTGCTTTTGTACTGATATTGGTTGTTTTCTGGTTTTATTTTAGAACCACCCAAATTCAATAAATGTCATTGAAGATAAGCCCCCCGCCTCTCTGTACTCTTTTACATTTACATACTCCTACCCAGCTATAGACGGGTTTCTTGTGTACAAACAATACGAGGTGCGCACGCAACCAGGGGGCAAAAGACTGCTTCGGAGTGAACTGATATCAATGTAGATGCCGTATTGTTTGTAAGTTCTCCCTGACACAATTGCAAAAAAATGCAATTTCATTTCATTGAAAGATCGCTTTGTCTTTCATTGCATTGCAATGTCCGTGAATTTCACTCAACGTACCAGGTTGTGACGGCTGTTTTGGATGTCTACAATATCAGGAGCAGGGTGGCAATGTTAGTGAACGTTAACAAAGTCAAAGTAAAAATGTCTATGACGAGGCTACTTTACGGCCTGCCAACATTTAGAAAGAAAAAAACCCCGCCAATATCGGTAAATATACTTTACACTACAGGTCTGACAGCTCGTTAGCTAGGTCTTGACAGAGATGGCTCAGACCAATTATATCAACAGCCTCAGCAGCTCAGACTGCACCGATTACCTGAACAAACTGGTCTTCAGTACTGGTGAGAAATTACCAGACTCATAAAATATTCCGAGTGAGGAATGGATTTCAGATATGTCCAAATGGCCAGCTATTATATGGCCCGACATATACAATTATCTAATTGAGAAGCCTAGTGTGTACACTAAGGACAGTTTGCGTGCATATAAATCTTTAGAGGCGTATAATTATGTACTTTGTCGTCATGTGCAAAACTTAACATTTTATGACACGAGTTCAGGGTTTTGCGCTTTGACGGCAGGTGTCCTGCCCAGCCAGAGACAGGGAGTAAAGGCAAAACCTTATGATGCCTGGGTGTACGTGCACTGGACCCAAAATCTTCTTCTTCTCTTGATGAGATCCCCTCGGGATATTAAACAGTTTCCATCCATCCCTTTGCCGATTCGTGCAGTTTACAGCACAACAGCTCCTTGTCATTTTCTTTCTCCGCTGACTCCACTGGTAAACAAATGAGACACGTTCCGCTTTCTGCCCCCTGGCTGCGCGCGCATATGTGCGATGACGTTGCACAGAAACCCGTCTATAGTTACAGTCCAGCTATCCTTCAGACCAGAGGCTGTTTTACAAGGATGTTGTGGAACAGAGAGCCCTGCCACAGAGACATACATTGATACAGGTCTTAAAGACTGTAAAGTCTCCACATTTTAAGGCCAGATTTGGCCATATTTAATTACAGTTTAAGATAATCAAACTGTAATTTTATGATTGGTTGAATCGAATGTGTGAAATTATGCTGACAATATGAATCTATCAATGTAGTAAAGCTTCACATTGTTTATAAACCCCAACCATGCTGAATAGAGACTTCATAGAAGAAGAACAGGACTTTAGGACCCACACAGTAGAGGGTGACACGGGAGTGGATTTTCACTCCTGTCCCATCCCACTCCCACAGAAAAAAATCTTGTCCCGTCCCAATCCTGGGCCAGAGTAAAAAAAAAATTCCTGTCCCATCCCACTCCTGGTAAAATGACTCCCACTCCCATCCCACTCCCATTCAGAATGACTCCCACTCCAGGACCGCTCCCATTTTTTTCTTTTTCTTCTAGTCTTTAGGCAATACATTGAATTTGATTTGATCTTCTCCCCATTCTTTTTAGATTACTTTCTGCAGTGTTATTTCAAAAGATATGGCAACTGGAACAGTTCATCTGTGGTAATATAGGGAGGCATTTATTGCCTTAATCCAAACAAAAAACCTTCACTAAAGGGCACAAAACATAAATAACACATGGCCTGTGGTCCCTATAGTTTTTCTATGGAGGACCTACTGCTAAGTCCCTGTTTCTAGCTCTTTTGGAGATCAGTTACAGTAAAAAAACAACAACAAACAAACAAGAAAATGATACATGGGTCACACCATGCATACCTTAGTTGAATAAACTCAAACAGAATTTGCCTTGCAAGTGTGCCTCATACATGGGACACCACTTGCCCGAGTGGGAAATCTCGCAGCTGTCTCGCAACATTTCCCCGAGGCACGCCCCCTTTTGGTCGGAATATCAACTTTCCGACTCGGGGCTCCTGAGAGTACACCAGGTCGGACAGTTGATATTCCGACGGAAAGCGGCGGCCGGAAGCACTGTTGGCTTCTGGGCCGTGTAGTTCTTTTGACTTGCGTAACAGTGTAGGCTTATGGAAGGAAAACTACAAAGTGGCGGCGCGCCTGTCCTATGTCTTTTTGTTGTTGTTGTCCTATTGGTTGGTTCCCGCTCCTGCTAACTTTTTCATCCTGTACCGTCCCAATCATGTGATTAATAGTAAGGTTGACTCCCATCCCGCGGGAATCCCGTGACCCGTGGGATTCCCGAACAAATGTCAGCCTCTACCACACAGCATGTGCAAAAGTCAACAGGACTTCCAGCTCACTCCATGCACGCATTAATGGCACATACTGTAAATAATCTACTGATATTACTGTTCAAGGCTTTCTCAATGGACCCAGTCAGAAACTGTGATCATCTAAGTAGTCATTTTGGAACCACACAAACAAAAATCACTGGGAGTACTAGGTGGGAGGCTGTGGAAACACAGCAGATGGCAATGGAGAGTTTGTATTGACAGGGTTTCCCCCTTTGTTCATAACACACACACACACACACACACACACACACACACACACACACACACACACACACACACACACACACACACACACACACACACACACACACACACACACACACACACACACACACACAACTTACAACTAGCTCCTCAGCCGTGATGCAACAGATGGGTTTGGGTTTCTAGCTGACAGGACAGAGCATGGAGAGATTTACATACATCCATGTAGGAATGTGTAAAACATAGTGTCACTCAGTGGAAGCCTGCACTAACTTGCACTGGAACTCCCTCTTTTCACCACCCTAGTGCATGAATTCTGTGTGTGGTATGCTGTGGTATGAGTTGTTCTCTGAAGCCTACATTAGATTTATAAAGTTGAAATGTACACTGTGTGCACAATTATTAGGCAAGTTGTATTTTTGAGGAATAATCGTATTGTTGAACAACTACAATGATCTTGGTCAATCCAAAATGTTAATAAACCTCAAACCTGAATATTTAAGAAAGTAAAAGTGAGGTTTTGTCTTTCTTAGGAGAATAATATCTATGTGTGCACTTATTGGGCAACTATTAGTGTGCAGAATTATTATGCAACTAAATGAAAAAAAAGTTTCCTGTCTCACTTGTTTATTTTCCTCTGTTAAAGTGAGAATAATAAAACAAACAACTCAAAATTTACAAATAAACATTTCTGACATTTCAAAAAAAGAAAAATCAGTTACCAATATAGCCACCTTCTTTTCAATAACAGTCATAAGCCTTCCATTCATGGAGTCTGTCAGTTTCTTGATCTGTTGACAATCAACTTCTTGTGCAGCAGCAACCACAGCCTCCCAGACACTGTTCAGAGAGGTGTACTGTTTTCATTTACCGTAAATCGACCATTTAAGAAGGGACCACAAGTTCTCAATAGGGTTTAGGTCAGGTGAGGAAGGGGGCCATGTCATTATTCTTTTATCTTTAAGGCCTTTACTGGCTAGCCACGCAGTGGAGTACTTCAATGCGTGCGATGGAGCATTGTCCTGCATAAAAATCATGGTCTTCTTGAAAGATGCAGACTTTTTCCAGTACCACTGCTTGAAGAAAGTGTCTTCTAAAAACTGTAAGTAGGTTTGGGAGTTGAGTTTGAGTCCATCTTCAACCCGAAAAGGTCCAACTAGCTCATCTTTAATAATACCAGCCCATACCAGTACCCCACCTCCACCTTGCTGGCGTCTGAGTTGAGGTAGAGCTCTGTGCCCATTTCTGATCCAGCCACGGGTCCATCCATCTGGTCCGTCAAGAGTCACTCTCATCTCATCAGTCCATAAAATCTTTGAAAAATCTGTCTTCAGATATTTCTTGGCCCATCTAGTGTCTTTTTCAGCCTTCCTTACCATGGCCATTTCTCTGAGTACTGAACACCTTGTACTTCTGGACACTCCAGGTAGGTTACAGTTCTGGAATATGACAGCACTGGAGGATAATGGGTTCCTGGTAGTTCAAATCTTTGGCAGTTAATATGCGTCTTTTTTTCTCAAAACGTTTGTTGCAACCCTGTTGACTATTTGTCACAAAACGTTTGATGGTTCTGTGATCACGCCGCAATATCTTGGCAATTTCAAGAGTGCTGCATCCCTCTGAAGACTTTTTACAATTTTTGACTTTTTCGGAGTCAGTTAAATTTCTTTTTTGGCCCATTTTGCCTGAGGAAAAGAAGCTGCCTAATAATTATGCACACCTTGATATATGGTGTTGATCTCCTTAGGCCACACCCTCCCTCATTACACAAATACACACCACCTGATATGCTTAAATCCAATAAGCATTCCAGTTTATACAGCTTGGAGTTGGAAAATATGCATAATAATGATGATATGGTCAAAATACTGACTTGCCTAATAATTGTGCACACAGTGTATTTTCTCCACATAGCAACACCAGAATCTGGGTGGAAACAGGGAAAAATAAAAAGACTAGTACTCATAAAGTATACGAAACTGTATTAGAGTGATAATTCTGTGCAATTGCTTTTATACTCTAATGGGGAATTTAGGCCAAACATGAGGCAAATTATTTGTGCTAGATTACATACAAAGACAATGAAAAGAAAAATTCACATGTATTTGGCCGGGCTCAATGAATTAGGCTGCAAATTACACATTAAAAACATAATTTTACCTGAGACATAATACCAAATGGTCTTTGACCCTGATGGGGTAACTGAAGCTCAATTTGTCTTTAGTGATTGCCAGGATAACTGATGTTGACTCATACAAAAGTATGAATACAATTTGAAAACTTCAAAAGACAACAGCTCTTGTCTCGAGTGTTGGATTCACCCAGGACGTGTCATCTTTGAAGAACCCCTCTTTTCGTTTCCCCGCACAAAATACAGCAGTATCAGGTCATTCATATCAATTTTCCTAAGCTGAGTGCAGCGCATGCTTGGCACTACTGTTCACAAAAAGTTATTAAGCAGTGTGGATGCTCACATTGTGATCATTACACGTGATATTATAGTTGTTTTTCATGGTGTGTGAAGTCTGAATTTAGGTGATTCAATCAAAACCCAATTTTTTAGCGATGTCCTCTGGTAGCCACAGTTACATTGAGACAAAACTGAGTTCACTGGGAGTTTAACTCAGGCAGCATTTCCCACTTAAGAAGTGAATCATTTCAAAGCAACTTCCATCCTCATTCTTACCTCCATTTCTTCTGTGACCTCAGTTATTTCAGCTGGAGATTAATCAGAAAACACAGCTTTTGCTGGCAGTCCACACAATATTTTCAGTATGCGGTTCTGCTGCAGTTTTCCTCTCTCACTGTCCTTCTCTCAGTTGGCCTCTTTCTCCATCTTGGCCCAGCCTCCATGTGAACCCCACCCTGTGTCTTTACAGGGCCCATAAAATGCACTGCCAGCCAGACGGTCAAGCAGCCGGGTAATAAACTCTTTGACAGAACATCTGCCCTTGTTGACCATACATTGACCATATGCCACACAGCCCAAACTTTGACTAATGTTCAACTTAAACTCTCATTAATTCAACATTACATACAAATCATCACAGCACACTTGACCCTGTGTTGGGAACTAGTGTTCCAACCCTATTCTTACGCCCACCACACAGATACACACACCACCAGTTATTTCACTCACTATGTCAATGCAAATGTCTGCTTTTCTTGTTAAAATGAGAAACAGTTAGGGTGTGAGTAGCAGGGTCATGGCCAACACAAAAACACACACACACACACCATAGGCGACAGAGGGGTTGTGTGACAGCACTGATTTATGTGAATGGAACCATAAAGAGATATAGCATGGCGGTACAAAGGATTTCCCCCCGTGCTCGCCAACATTTCTGTGTGTATACACCCAAATGTGTGTTCTGCAGTGAGTCATTATGTGTGCGCTCTTCTCTAAATGAGAACCAGCTCTGAAGAGGTCTCTGGCTCAGTGCAGTTGGCTGGGCTTGTAAAGTTCAACCACACAGTGAAAGAAAATAAGAATCAAGCTGATATCTCACAGGCTACATTCATTTGTCACAATCAGTGCTGTGAATCGGTGCTCATGATTTCACTTACTTTTCTATAAACTACTGGGTCATTCCATGCCAACTCACCCAGAATTCACAACGTTTCCCAGTTCAGATCATGGAATTCCAAAATGGATAATCCTTCTTTGGAAAATCTACCGTAAATGTGTTAAAAAAGAAAAGTAGGTCTTTCAGCTCTAAAGTTATTTTTAGTAATATCTGTGGCACTAAATTATTTATGTAGGACCAAATAACTCCTAGATGTGATAGAACTATATAAATACTATACATAACCTAAGTTTGGTTTCAGTGTAAAACTAATGGAGATATGACTTTCTGTAAATTAAAGATTCTTCCATAAGGTGAAAAATATTTTTTTTTTTAAATTTGATTACTGTGACCAATATGCAAAAATATATAAATAAATACATGTTGCAAACAATCCTTGAGGTTTCTTGGATGTTCAGGACAAATTTCAACCCAATCTACTGAAAAATTATCAATTTGCGAAGCTTAGAATACACCCACAAAGAATCAAATTTTTTTTATTTTAGCACTTTTTGCCAGACTCCAAAATGCGTAAACTAAAAACTAGAATGGCACTCTGTAGAGCACATACTTCCACCAAGGTCCAACACTTCCCTCTTGTACTCATACATAGATACCAGCCACCTAAATACACCTAGTTTTTCCATCAAGATCCATGCATTATTCCCTGACAAATGAACTGGTGTTGAAAAAACACCATATCTCACGATCCATTCCTTTTATCTGGACATGCACCAAAAGTTAATGCATTCTATTCTGGGCTGAGACCCATCCTCCATCCAAGTTTTGTGGAGATCCATTCAGGAGTTTTTGTGTAATCCTGCTGACAAACCAACAAACAAACAGACTCAGGTGAAAACATAACCTTCTTGGCGAAGGAAAAGGTATTTAGAGTACAGTTATAAGATTTTGCAAGGTTCCATAAATTTAGTACAAGTTTTTACTTTCTATCAAGAAAATCCATTGACCTATCACAAGCATGTGGCTTGGCATGGACATCCCCTGTTGAAAAGCAGCTACACGTGTTGAGCAGGGAGCATGTTTAAAACAAGAATCAAGACCTCCCTCCTCTTTCTCCTTCCTCTTGTGATTGGGTGTGAGGGCTGCTGAGTTGCATCAGTGCTGATGATACAAGAAAAGGAGAATGCATCTCACTGTATAATAATGCATCCTACAGTTCCAAAGGGACAGTGACAGTGATGTACTGTGTGAGGAGAGGGCCACTGAACGAGTTCATGGTTTCACTCCCAGCATAGCCAGATTTTGAGCCAAGACTGAAATATCTTAACAACTATTGGATGGATTGACATGACATTTGGTACGGACAATTATAGGTCCCAAAGTTGAATCCCAATGGTTTAGGTGCTAAAAATCACCAGACTGTTTTCACCAAACATTGACTCCTAAGGGCCAGACACACCAAATCATCATCAAAGAACTTGCGTCAGCGAAAGCCGACGTCATCTCACGTTACACACTGCAAAGAATACAGCTGATAGCCAACTGACTCGTACATCCTGTGCCTGCGTGAGAGAAAAAACTGCTCCATACCACCAGGTGGCAGTAGTCTGTATTTATCATTCAAAAAAGGAAACAAGAAGACTCGGGACAGGAAGACTAAGGATACACAAACCATTGTTGTGATAAAGCAGCTTTTATGTATCATCTTCTAACACTCTCACTAATGTAGCTGCTCATCCCGCATATGACTAATATAAAGTTGCAAATGGCAGGTGAAGAGGCGGGGCTGAAAAATAACGAGAGACCTCACAAAATGGGTGAATTAATGGATACTACAGTGACAGGCTCAGGGGCCTTTGCCTTTCTTTTTCTGTTCCTCTTCTTGTGTACTGATTCACTTAGTGGAACAGCCAATCAGAATGATTTCTGTCACCCATGGGCTCCAAAATTGATTGGCCCCACACCGATGGCCCAACAGTGCCAGAAAACCAACTCTCGGTCTGGTGTGTCAGGGCTCTGATATAGAGTCTAATAGACTCTGAAGTCTAAGAGGTGGAAGTTATTTCAGAATATCATATTTTGAAAAAGAACAGAGGATATAATTTTCTGCTTTATATTGAAAATGGAGATTTCACCTATTTACGCATTGATGGGTTCAGATGAAAGACGTTTTGTCTTTGCCTAGGAATATTTTACAAAGTTGATTATAATTTCATATAACTATATATAAGGACTACATGTTAATTAGTCATAGTCATAGCAGTAGAGAAATGACAAAAACATATGTTTGAGGTAATCTAGAAAGTTCATCCACTGGACAGCACAGACAAGTTTTCTTTTTAACTGTGAAATGTCTTACTGTACAACAGTAAAAAGACCTACTGGTCTACTTAACTTTAGCACAGTTCTTTAAAAAACAAACTAAAGGGATCTTTGGGCCTCACAAGTCTTTAATGTGCAGTTACATGAGAAATTCCACCTTAGGATGCACGATACTTCTACACAATTACACTGATCTGACAGCTACGTGGTTTCAATATTCAGTAGCTACAAGTTGGCCTGTCAACAGAGGCCTTATCTGTCACAGCTAGATCCCATTTCCCACTGACTCTGGATCAGGATCGATTTGGGGTCCTGGCTTGTCCTGAAGCTGTCAACAGTAACGCGATGCACTGTGGAGAATTATGCATAGCACGTGAAAAGATGACCTGAATCAAAGACTGATTCTTGAACTGCTCTTGGTATACACATGAAAACATATACTTATCTTATTTGCATGATCTGACACAAAATGATTGAAACAAGAGACTCCCAGAGACGTACTCAGGACAATAAGTCAACATAGTAGAAGTCTTAACTCAGTGAAAATACTTATATTCATCCCTGACTCAATTCACAAATATATTTTCTGTGTCAAAGTGGAACGCTTTCACAAAGAGTAAGACTGCACTGATATTTCTTTTGATATACAGAACAAAGCCCCTAGAAGTCCTCCTATTACATTAAAAATGGCTGACAGTACAATTCTCCAGCTCCAATGCAAGTCTAATCATTTCAGCTTTGGCTCCAAAATTCAACATCAAACCTCCTCCCTCTCCCAGTCGGAGAGTTCTTGAAACAGAGCCAGTGAGAGATTTCCAAACATCAAAGCAGAGCTGGAGAATTTTTATTTTTTCCCCCCAACTGAAATAACAGTTTTTCACAGGAGGAAATCTATATATGTATGCTTGTAAACAGTCTGCCTCATCAAGCAGAATCATTTTAATCACGCTATCAAAGGAAAGGATCAGAGATATTTTAGCTGTTTCAATGTGATGAAAGATAACTGGCAGGGTTTCAATACAACTTTACTTAACCCTATAATATATACTTAACAGACACCTGACGAAATGTACCAGTTGTGATCAGCTGCTGGAAAAATCACTGTTGGACGCCCATAATGCAGAACATATTTTCACAGTGGGGGTTTACAATTCAGATTTTACTGCCAAAGAAACATATTTTTAAGTGCCTAATTCTTTTGCTTACTCAAGTGGCATTGAAGTGCCTGTCCATTTTATATCATGAAGTAATGGCTCAGCTCTAAAAAGAGCATATATACTGCATATACTGTGTCTGTATTCTAAAGGAAAATATAAAGACACTGTTTTGGTTGTTTCTATTCCAGGAAGAACATTTTTGCTAATAGTACAGTATAATGGTTTGTTTTCACGTTCGGTTATTCAAATACTGCATATATTAGCTGTAACACTGGACTGTATGTAAACGGCAGCAGTATTAAAGTCTGACCTTTCTTGAGAGGGCACATAAATCCCTGGAAACTTGCCAACACTCTCTTCCTTTGTCTGAAAAAGTCATCTGGGCAGTGAAGCACAGTCAGTAACATGGATCTTGTTACAAAGCTACACATTACTTGACTGCAGAGGCCATTATTTACTACATTTAAAACCTGTTTGCATTATTATGTGCCAGCTCCAGATTCACTTTCATCAAGTGTACAAAGACACAGTGTTTGTCACTGTACCAATATTTTCATTGTCAGACACCCTGGTTAAGAGTGCTGAGGTCAAAAATCTTGTATACAGCCATTCTGTGGGAAACACGGTATCAATCACATGAGCAGTTATCCATCCAGTGCATACCCACCACCGCCACCACAGTAAACTGGGAAAAGCTGGGGAAAAAAAAGAAAATAAATTGCTCTTACAACTTTATTATCTGTATTGTATTTTAATCAAGTTTCATTTAACTGTATTTGAAAGGCTTGAGTTTGCAGGATTTAATGACAACAGACACTTTGCTCTGTCTAACTTTGGTATGTCTGTCCGTATATTTTGCCGGATAAAATAGTTACTCCGTCTTGCACACGTCGGCGCAAAACATCAAACAAGAGAACTTCATCTCCCATGGGGCCCCAGGTGTTACTGCAGCGAGAGCCTCAACTGTAGCAAATTATACAGAACATTCCTGAACCATGACTCTCCCTCTCTCTCCCATACACCCTACATGCCAATAGAAACTGACACAATTTCAAACATGCACTGTGATCAGCCCTATGCTACAAAGCTAATCTATAAACTAAAGGCAACAGAATGAGTCTGACTGAATGAGTTTGTGCTTCAGGTCAAAACTGAGAAGAGACAGACAAAGCAAGAGAGTGTGTGTGAGTGTGTGTGTGTGTGTGTGTGTGTGTGTGTGTGTGTGTGTGTGTGTGTGTGTGTGTGTGCGTGCCTGCCTGTGCTGCCTTTGCAGTATCAGTGTCCAGCTCAGCAGGCTGTTAGTGCAGTATCACATTGCCATCATTTATTCAACAGGACCCAGAACGACAGAGAGGACTGAGAAGGGCATGGATGGAGGTGATGTCAGGTGACGGAGGAGGATGACAGATAGAAGCCTACCAACAGGGAGACACTTTCACCTCACCTGCCTCCCTGTTTAGTATGTGATCAAATCAACAGACATGTTTGCACCCAAATGCCCAGGACATCTGAGGACTTAAGATTATTGCTGTCTGAAGGCCACACAGTCATGAATTTAATATCAGTCTACTGTACAACCAACAGTGCAAATACAATGGTTTGAGAATTACCTCAGATATTTTACACATAACATTTTACATGTTGTATTGCGACCTTCTTTTTAGCTCCTCTAACTTAAAAGAAAAGGTCATTAATTTTGCAGTGTAAATTTTTTTTCTCTATCTTGAAAATAGTAGTTTGAAAAAATTATTTTGACTCAAGGTTCTCAGTGAGCAAACTCAACTGATGAACACAACGACATGCCCCTGAACGCTCCAAAAAATGTTAGTAAGATTTGAATTAAACTGAGAAACTGTATGCGTCTGCATACACAGATCAGCCACAACATTAACAGGACTAACAGGTGGAGTGCATAAAATGTGTCCTCTTGTTACAACTCAGTGTTCTGCTGAGAAACCTTGGATCCTTTCATTCATGTGGTTGTCTCTTGACACGCACCACCAACCCAAACACTACTGTAAACCAAATACACTCCATCACAGCATCGGCACTCCCCG
The DNA here is from genome assembly GCF_965226575.1 of Pagrus pagrus. Taxonomy (NCBI): domain Eukaryota; kingdom Metazoa; phylum Chordata; class Actinopteri; order Spariformes; family Sparidae; genus Pagrus; species Pagrus pagrus. The sequence goes on along the minus strand of NC_140185.1, from coordinate 1,753,869 downwards.
ATGACAGTAGACCTCCCTGTAAGACAATGCTCGGAACATTTAATTTTTCTTACTTTGAAAAACAGAAAAAAATTAAACACCTGGGATGGGGCAGGTCCATTTATTGAGATCGAGGGTCTAAAGACAGAGGATGGACACTGAGGCAATGTGATTGTGATTGTGGGCTATATAAATAAAACTGATTTCATTTTGAGACTCAGTTTACAAATGTTCAAATGTTCAAATGTTAGACCGACTTAATTAATAGTTTCATCATGATCATCCATCATCATCCTGGTTTGTGCGTTACAAGAATGTCAGACAAGGCTGGTTCAAGGCCATGAAGTGTTTTCAAAACAAGTCAAATATTTTTTTGAAATCAGAAATACTTTATTGATCCCCGAAGGGAAACTGCTTGCCTTACAGTACTTAGGTTAGGGGACTTAATGACTATATTTGACTTTAACGTATGTAAACTGACTCTCAAAATCAAATCAATTCAAGTGCAAGACTTATAAATAGGTTATAATAAGTTATAAATGTGTGCTCTCCTTCTAGTTCTGGTTAGCACACATCTGAATCAACTGATTTAGGATGTTTTGGAGTAGACCAGATAGCACAGCCTTGTAATAGATCAGCCCTCATCTTCATCATCATCATCATCATCATTATGTAAGGTTATTGAGGCATTTTTCAGCATGCCTGAGCTGTTGAGAAAGCAGAGCTAAATAAAGGTGCATGTCTGCAGGGCACAAGAGCTTCAAAGCAGCTCTCGCACTCAAAAAAGCTGAGAGGGGTTTGCATAATGTGTACAATTAGGTAAATAGATGGAGAACGCTGCTCTTTTTCTTCTTCACTACAGACGTTGCTGAGGTGAAGGAGATGATGAAATTCCAGGACACAGATGGAAAGAGACATCAGGGCAACACAGTGCATAGAGGAGATCTAAGACTGAGGACAAGGAGGTTCCACCTTCACTACCAAAATGGTGAAGGCTTAATTAATCATAATTATGTTTCATTAGTGTATAATCACTTGAAACTAAGAATCTGTGTGTTGTATGTTTCCACAATAGCCTAGAATGGACAAACCAGACACTGGCTCTGAAGAGGACATTTCATGTTTCTAGCATTTTAGCTGCCACTGTAAGTCAGGGTGAGGTGAAGGGTGATCAGTTGGTTGTAATCTCCAACCACACCACTCGATGCCGATAAATCCTACACATCACACCTTTGAAGCTGCACTAATCTTTTTTTTTTTTGGGTCCAATGACAACGTATAATGGCCGCGTTTCCCAGATTCGTTAAGAAGCTCTTAAGTGCTAAGATCTTCTTAGGAGCGCTCTTAAGAACGCTGTGAAAGAAGGATGTGTTTCCCAGAGTTGCTCTTAGCTTAAGAAGATCTTTCGCTAAGAAGGAAATGTAAGATCGAGCTGACCCACTCTTAACAGCCTTCTTAGTGACCGAATGCTCAGTGATCAAGCCGCGTCAGGGAAATTTACATCCTCCACTTTGCGAAATAATAAAACAATGCTCAGTGTTGAAATGCGCTCATAGCTGCGGACCACTGGCGCAAGAAAAAAAAAAAAGAAAACGGTAGATGAAAAAAACCCTTTTTATTGAATTACACGTTTAAGTTTTCCGCAACATCTGCATATATGAGTTTATAGTACTACACATAAAAAAAACAACAACCCTGTGGCATTTCACAGATATCAAGGGAACAGATGTATTAAACTCAGCTGAACCTCATCCAGAGAGGCTTCACCTGCTACTCTGCGTTGCCAAAGTCCGCGCGTGTGAGAAACCATGGCTGCAATACAGCACATTCTCCCTGCGAACCAACAGCGTCGCCGTGCGCGAAGCCAGACGGTTTACATAAATGCATACGTGCGTCAGCACTTCTCCCCACTGGACGTGCTGTCAGACCGGGCTGTCCAGGCAAAGTACCGGCTGCCCCGTGCGGAGATCCAACGGCCGTTGGATCTCTTTGCCTGGACAGCCCGGTCTGACAGCGCACACACACACACACACACACACTTATGCGCTGATAAAGAGGTGGGTGATCGATTTGCCTGGCATCGATTGATTCAGCACAGCAGCAGCGCGGTGGACAGCTCCCACTAAGAGCTTCTTAAGAAGATTCTTTGGCTTGATCTTAAGGTTCTCCTAAGAAGGCAGTTAAGAACGCATCTGGGAAACACCCGTATCTTAGCGCTCCGTCTTAGCCGAACCCTTCTTAAGAGCCTTCTTAAGTCCTTAAGAACGATCGAATCTGGGAAACGCGGCCAATATTGGTGGGACAAAATATCCATACAGCAGTATATCCCAATTCTTCCTCGTGATACAATTATCAATACACTGGCAGAAAAATATCAATATTTGTATTAAAACATGTGGCACTCAGACAGATCCCCCTGCCAATATGACCAGCATCACTACTTCTACTACTACTCTACTACATGTGAAGAAGAGAGTGACAGAAGGATAATGGCGGACAGCTGGGAAAACAAATGCGAGGCAGAAAAATTATGTGTATAATAAATGTCATAGTTCATAGAGACACTAAGATAAGACTAATACATTGTTTCATCTCAGTTAGTGTCAAATTATGTGAAACTGACAGCACAGTGCAGTAAATACATAGAGTAATTCCTGTTTTTTGTCTTTTTAGGGGTACTTTTTCTTCTTCACTTACACAGATATTGTGAGATGATAGATGATGATGTTAGATGATTGCCTTGCAATATATCAATTATCTCTGATTTACTGCATCATGATACTATTGTTATTGTAGGCAGTGCATTGCGTATTGCGTGTTACTCTGTGATTCCCACCCTTCATGTATAATATAAAAGACACTGCTCTATTGATGTAGTATTTCAACATCAGCCCTTTTCACAGAGACTCCGCATTATCTGCACAGTGAAGGCTCACCATTTCTCTGCCTTTGTTTGTTCACACTGAACCAAGCAGCTCCGGCGTAAAGCTGCATCAGTGTGTCAATTCATACAGCATGCCGGCGCTGCGGATCCAAAAGAGGGGTACACATCATAACGTGTTTCCCCCGGTGTCCTCCTGTTAATCTAAACATGTACCTGCTGACTGTTTATAATCATATTGATGCAGTTATAATGCGTTGTGATTGAGATCCTGACCCACCAAACATCCTGGAAATGCTCTAAATTACATAACTACATAATCACCATTAGTAAACAGGACCCTGTTTGACTTTCTCACTTGCAGGGAGGGATGCTGTTTTCTGGGGAAAAGGTCACTGAAGTCTCGGTCAGAAGGACTGACTGTCGCAGTGATTCTGTGACTGACTGTTTCCAGAGACAGTAAATACAACAACACAATAGTGGAAGGCGACAAAGACATGGTGAGTTAAAGGAGTTTGCTCTACATCGCGTCACATAATCACTTCTATTCAACTGCATGGGCAGCCTGGCTCTGCTGCCGGGGACATGCGCTGTTTTTCGGGCAGAAATGTGACAAAGAATCAGTATGACAGACAGGATGACAGAGGTTTTCCACATATGAATGCGGTATTTCTTTCCTCATATATAAGTTGCCAAAGACACTACCAGTTACCACATTACTGATGTTTGGTCCTGTGACGTTGCTTTGTGGGTTGATGTGTGGGACACTTTTATTTGATGAGTGAAGGATCTGTTTAGACTGTGAACACCATCAGACTGACACTGAGCGCATCAGAGCCACAGCGAAACTGCGCCCCCTCTCCACATCTGTAACTTTCACACAGACCGCTGTCTGTGTGAAAGTTGCAGGCGATGCAGAGAATCGGTGCATGATTCCCACACTGAAAGGGCAGGGGCTATCTCTAAGCTTACTGTTTTGGTTTTACAGCAGACAATCTCACTGTTTTAATTGAGTCCCACAGCTCCCACCAACCTTGGTAAAAAAACTTGAGTCTGGTATTTACATCACATGGAACTGAATGGTAACAAATAGGAAAGTATGAATTAAATGGTCACGAACCGGGTAACTGTTAAGAAAAAAAGTGACATGAAATACAAGAGGCGCTTTCTTTTTAGTCCTGTGCTCCATTGACTTAATGAGTTCCAACACACCACGTCAGTCCCCAGGAAGGCTGTCTGACATGTGCCAGAAGGAGAGGCTCTGAGTGAGGATCACACTAGTCTCAGATAACCAGACTCATTTCCACTCTTTGTTTTGTTGCTGTGTCAGCGCTGGAGAAAGGAGTACTGGATCTCCAAGTGGCAGTCACTTGTTGTAAGCCTGCCTGCTCCGGCTATCTTGACTTTTAGTTCATCATTCATTTTCTGTGTTTTTCCATGTGCTGTGTTTCACGTCGTGGTGTGTGTCACAGTCGCTCTCGATGTCATAACATACTCGAACTCAAGGTTCCAAACTAGCTCTTTCAATCACTCGCCATTACCACACTGATTCCCCTGGCTAGCAGCGATGTGATCTTTTACTGCGTGCCATCTTCAGACATCACAGCAGGGTGTTTGAACATAATGTTGCGCAGCATAGTGCTAAGTACGACTACTAAACTGAAGAGCAGCGTCATACATTTAAACTTACATTGGACTTTTCTGCCTTCCTGGAGGGAATGTTCCCACACTGAGCTTCTTTTAGCCCATTTCACTTTTTACCTCAGACTGCTCCAGTGAAGCAGTGCGCAGACAGTGTGTCTGTATGCAAATTAACCTATAGGCTTCTGCTGTGCATTTGCTATTTTTCATTTGACATTATTTATTTTTTTATACTGATGACCTGATGAGCCATCTATAATACACTCTAATGTTACAAGCTGTTATCCTCAAACAATTACGTGCTATTTTTTTTTTTTTTCATATTTTGTATAATGTTACAATAAATTGTTGGTTTACAAAAGTTCCGAATAAAGAACAAGCAAATTTATGTTTTGCATTTTGTTCCCGTACTGTACCGAAAATGAACCGAAACGTGACCTCAAAACCGAGGTACGTATCGTGATTTTTGTGTATTGTTACACCCCTATATATACATACATACATACATATACATATATACATATATATGTGTATATATATATATATATATATATACATATATATGTATATATATACATACATATATATGTATATATATATATATATATATATATGTATATATATATATATATACACATATATATGTATATATATATATATATATATATATATACATATATATGTGTATATATATATATATATATATATATATATACATATATATGTGTATATATATATATATATATATATATAACCACCAATTTATTGCAACATTATACAAAATATGAAAATAAAATAAAAAAAATAGAATACTGTTGTAAAGTGCTGCCTGGTAATAAGTTAAATAAATAATTGTCACTGTCTCTTTAAGTCCCTCTGCCAGGTTTGCACTGGTGTGTTGTTCATACGGGCTGAGTTGCTAGAGAGAGGCTGCTTGATTGCCAAAGTCAGCTGCGTTTGCACTAAGGCCATTTTTTTTCTTGTAGCAGTGATATTCACACTTTAGTGGTGCCGTTTCAAGTGCCGCGGCACAACGCAGAAATTCAGCCGAATTTAGCACAGAGCAGACAGGAAGTCTGACACGAAACAACAACAATACATCCGGTTGATTTTCAAAATAAAACACTCCGCGTTGATACAAGCACAAAAACCTCAAAAAAGACACAAATACGCGCTCTTCCTCTAATCCTTCAGTCGGGAACACTTCGTGTTATGTTTATAACACGTATAACTGCAGTCGTGTGTGATTATGTAATTATCACAGGAATTCCTCGGTTTCGTTTCTCCAGCTGTTCGGCGGAACTGCGCCGTGCCGGACTCGTCTTTCTCCGTTGCAATATTTAACCAGGAAGCTGAAGTGTTCCCAAGCAGGAGACTTAAGCGACAAGGGAGGGTCTTCAAGCTCTGGTTTCGTGCTAGCGTTAGCCATGATGTAAACGGGCTGCACGTGTAGCTTCAGGCAGAAAATAAACACACGCAACTTCTGTTCTGGAAACTCACCCGTGCACAGCCCTGTACCGAACCGAACGTCCTGTACCGACAATACAAATACATGTATTGTAATATATATATATATATATATATATATATATATATATATATATATATATATATATATATATATATATATACACATAAAATGGCGATTATTTTTTGTTGGTGAAAGCTAGACAGGTACAACATAGGCATCTATATTCACATTTTAAATGTTATTATTAATTTATTTAATGTAACACTGTTGAAATTGAACAATATTTGGTATTAACTTTGTTGAACTGTTGAACTGAACATAAGGGCCCTCTCACCCTCTCGGTGATAAGTTACAGTGAAACTAAGGCTTTGCAATGTTAAAATAGAATGACTTTAGAGATGTGCAGGACACAGTCTTTAATTTGAGTTGAAAAGCTAGCAGCAGCTGTTTGATAAGACACAAGATCTGGAAAAGTGTGATTTAGTGGATGACATCGTTGCAATCTGTTCTATCTACAATGGACGATGAGCTGTTCTGTGGCTGAACTGGCCAGGATTACTTCTGTTGTGCATCCTGTTACATTGTTAAATGCCACTCTTGCAAACTATTAATGTTCATGCATATTCCTGGGGTAAGTGTGCGATTTCATTTCATGAATGGAAGGATGGATGGATAGTTACATGGCTGGATTATTTGGAAGAGAGAACACCACATTGGTAAGTACAGTATTAAGTAGCGTAACGTATATGACTTGAATGCCACACTTGTCGGGCCCCGTAAAATCAGCTGTTCCAACATTTAACGTTACCCCAGGACCGCATAGATTTAATGTTAGCCCGTATTTTCTAACCCTATGGCCAGAGTAATGAGTGGAAGGTATTTCATGTAGTGGAGAATTACTTTATGAACAAAATACCTCTGATGTAATGTTAGTCTCTCTTGGTCTTCATTTAACAAATGTGACATTAATTAATAATCTGTTGCGTATGTATGGCTGCTGGATATCTAACGTTAATGTACAGCAGTTAGCTGTCTGTGTCAATTTGTTTACTTTAGATCCTTTATATCCTATGAAACCAAATGCTTTTTTTTTTTTAATTCAAATTAAGACCCTCTAAAACCAATAAGCATGTGACTGAATCATGGTCATTTTACAGTGTAGGTGTCTGTGGATGACACAAACAGCCAAGCCGGTTAAGGAGCTTTGGAGCTCTAGTTTTATAATGTCTGAACAGCCTTAGATGACCAGGAATCCGTCTGGCTCTAATTCATTACCCACAGGGAAGAAGGGTTCACAGTCTGTGTGACACAAAGCTCAGTGGGCAACCTGTCCCGGAGGGATTGAGGGGGTTAACAGGCCTTAATGGCTATCAAACCATTTTTTAAATGCAAGCAAATCAGCCAAACAAGCTTATACTGCAACTCACAGACACATGGGAGCTTATGCAGTGACTTAAAGAACTTCAAAAAGGGGGAATGTGGGTCTGGCACTAATCTCTTTCTCGCAATCACACACACTCACACGCTGTACTGCTCTAACCTTCTACACCTACAAACAGGTGCTGGAAGAATATTGGCAGATATCCCCTCAGTCTCAGGGAACCTACACTGTTCCGTACAGGTGCCAGGCTAATGTTGTCCTGGATTCCATTAGTATTAATCACAGTACAGTGAATATGTGTAACTTCATCGAAAACCCATGATGCTAAGTTTTATCTACATACCAAAATCTCAGTTAGACTGACTATGTACGGAGCACTGAACGTTTTATGCTATTAAATGGCAGCATACGCAGACATAAAATGGCCTTTGACCCTTGACCACCATAGTCTTTGGTTTAACAGTCTGTCCATTAAAAGACTGCAGCTAGGCGGGGGACAGAGGGTGCAATTTCAGCTGATATACATTCTAACAAGGAACCTTGTAAACAACATAAAGTAACATAGGAAGTCAGCTAAAACCAACCCGTTTTCTACTGCTCTCAGCTTGTAGTAAAAGGTCACGTAATGAGCCCAAATGGCTATCAAAATAGAGACTGTTAGCTTCTATGCAAGTAGTAGTTAGTTTACAATAACGCCACATGGGAAAGAGTACCAAAACAGCGTTTTAACTTTAACAAGTGTTTTCAAGACCTGCTTATTACACACTGCTTTAAGGTTAATTAAGCATTCAGGCAGGTGAGGCATAAAGGTCAAGCCTGAGCTGTACATCACAGGAAACACAGCTTCTCCATCACACCTACTGTTAACATTCACATCACACTTGCACTGTGTCATCTGAATATAATTCAAACTGCATTCAATGCAGGTCATGTTGTGTCATATTAACGCCTTATTAAAACCAACGGTTAATACTTCATCTTGTGTGTTCCTCATCCACTAGGGAGTGCCTGGTTTGGTCAGAATGATGTTATAAACTGTATTTTGTGTCCCATTAGATTAGTTGAAATGTGATTTTTTTGCTTGATATTTGCCCAATCATTATATAATAAAGTCAGAGTAAGAAGCTTTTTATCTACTCTCTCCAGAGAGCAACATAGTCATCGCATGAAGTGTGAACACCCCTTTATGCTTAGTTACACCTGTATTAATTAACTGACATAGCTGAATTATCCAAAATCAGATTACACTTTAATCCAGTGAACTAGACCACATACTGTTCTTAAAATGGTTCAGATCAGCCATAAAGATTGGGATAAGATAGAGGCACTTTAAAGACATGCTATGGAGCAGAAATGGGTAAGAGATCCTGAGTGTTAAAGCTGACCACACTGGGGTACACACAGTACTGTTTATCTACAGTAGGTACCAGATACAAGTATTTAATGGCACATAAAGGAGAAAATCACTCAGCCCTTCTTAAACTTCATTAATATAGTTGACTAAACAATCTCACCTCATATCTCATTTCACACACTGTTAAGAATTGTGAATTGTGTTTGCATTATTCTGAGCATATACTGTAGAATTCAACACAGAATGTAATTCAATGCTTCAGTGTGGAGCCTTGACGGGTACAGACACCAGTACACAAACCTAACAAGCTCCAGTTAAAATTGAGTACATCCAAAAAGCAATTGTGCAAAACAATCTGCAGTACCCCTAGAAAACAACTGCTTGTTAAAGGGCAGCTTCATCATTATCAATTCATTAATAAGAGATGGTCCAACTGACTGGGGGACAGTCAAATGTATATTGGTTTCAAGGTATCTGTTATCGATGTGGTTGATTACTAATAATTGTTGTCTGCCCTGAGAAAAACACATCGGTAGACCCCTATTTTGGACTGTTGGTCAGACAAAACAAGACATTTGATGATGTCACCTTGACAACTGTGATGGGCACTTTTCATAGTTTGTTTTCAATTCAAAATGATTAATTGAGTAAATAATAGTAGACTTAACTGATAATGAAATTAATTGTTAGTTGTGGCCTTGCTAATAAAAATAACATTTCGGATACACTAAATACTGGTAATATTTCGGGGCGCGACTTCAAGTATAATGTTCTGCCCCTTGGTGTCAAACACACTAGGCCTAAGAAAAATGTGGTTGAGACTCCACCCAGCATAGTCATCTGCTGCTCTTATTCCCTACATCTGGAAGACAGATCACCCAGAGGCCACCAGAAGCAGTAGATGACGTCATCCAGTGGTTCCACGCAAACAGGAAGGCTGTGTTTAAATGTGTGTGTGTTTATAATATTTGTGAGTGTGTTACAGGCTAAATTATGGCTTCTTCCTAGCTAAGGGAGGTTGGGAAGAGAATGTATGTGTGCATGACAACAATTTCCTTTGGTACTAATAAAGTTCTATCTTATCTTATTTAATCTTATATCTTAGGTCCAAAAGTGCTTGGGCAAAAAGTCAGAAGCAAACACACATTGTGTGTGTTTGCTTCTGCAATCAAAAATGCATATGCATCCCCAAAAAATGTCATGACAATGTCATGTTCTCATGATTTGTCACACACACACACACATTCAACAAACAAATGAAAACACACCTAAATGCATAAATTGTGTAAGCAAAGACTAAACTGACAAATTTAAAATAACAGACGAACCAACAGTGTTTCTGCTAGCGGTATGAATAAACGTTACAACTCCAAGCCGCTCTAAAAACTTTGTAGCACAAGCCCTGACCAAACACGCACACACGCACACACATGCACAATTTAAAGGATTTGAAAAGCCCATAGTTAAGTTTCAGTGACAGGAGCAGGCCAAAGGCATTCCTCTGCTTGCTTTAACTCACACTCTGCTGCCAGCCGTAATCACCAAGTCCAACACAAACACAGCTAAATATAGGCACACACAAACACACACTTCCACTCAGATGGAAACACACTTCTTCTAAGAACAAAACTCTGCCTACACACACAGCAGCTCTCATTACGGCTTCTGTTTGGAGTTTGATAGCCCATCATACAACCAGTCAGATATCAGGGTTAAACAATATGCTTTTACACAAAGTATAATTAACAGCAGCTTCACTACTGAGTGTGTAACGTGAACCAGAAGTTTGCACTGTCGCCTCACAGCTCAAAGGGTCGGGATTCAAAGCTAAAGCCCTGATCCTGTCTGTGTGGGAATAAAGGACGTGCGAATATAAAACAAGAATTTTGACTTCTGGTTGAGGCAGCACCATGTGAAGACGTGTGGAGGCTGGGCGCGTCACCAGAACATTTCTTTACCTACATTTTTTGGGAAGAATATGCATTTTTGAATGATTGCTTGTTTGTGTGTGACTTTGTGCCCAAGCAAGCACGTTTTGGAGCTGCCCAAGTCTTGTTATGATCGGCCATCTTTGAAACATTCTATACCATCAGTAGTAAGGAGATACAACCAGACCCGGAAATCACACTATTGGAATAGCTCCTGGAGTGTCTGCACTTACAGGTGCACAGTGTGATGCTGTTGCTTTTTTGTCATTACCGGCTAGGCAGTTAGTGTTGACCACCATCACACTGTAAATGGGTAGAAAGTAGAGGAAGGCTTGAAAAACTTCGATACTCCACAAGGGGCTCAGTACAAATATTCTTTAAAGTCTGGAAGTCTTTCCTCTCTTACACTGCAAAAAACTTTGTGACGAATAAATTAACATGTTGTAAAAGTTCAATAAAAGGATTTCAAAATAACAGAAAAAAAACAAACAAGAATTTCACAGCAAAACACAAATGAGTACTTCAATGTAATGCATAAAACAGATAGAGAACTATAACAGTCTCATTCAGAGAACATGGTGTGTGTCTCTCAGTGTGAATGAGTGCAGGATGGACTGCAAGATCAAAGGTGACATCATTCAAGAAGCTGTCTTCTGACATCTTCGGGATGTTTGGATTACACAGTAAATCACTTACAGCCCTTATGCTGACAACAGCTTGACTTCCAGGACCTTCAAGAGGCCTGACAGCACTGAGCTGAAGAAAAAAAAAACACAGACGGAGCAGTGAGATGAGAAAGCACAGACTAAGGGACGGAAAGGGTAGAGCAAGTGAACAGGGAGTTTAAAAAGAAACAAAGAAAAAGAGCTAGGTAAAAAAGCAGAAGCTGAGAGGAAAGTAAACAGTGTGAGGGGATTGGAATGTGTTTGAGCTGCCAGAGTGACTGAAGGTACACTGTCAGCTTGGCACACAAGCTGTCAGCTACATACCAACTGCACCAGAACAAATATGACAGCGTTCTTACCACAGTGTTACGGTCCTCAAGAGTCAAATCTGGCCTTATAGTAAGAGAAATACACTTCCTTCTCCCACAGACATGGAGAGTGTGTTAGAGCAGACAGACAGGGGTGGTAGAAGGACTTGCTTGCTCTGCTTTGGCCTGAGTTTCAGTGGGTGGAGCGACAAATGAGAGGATGTTGATATTCCACACAGGAAGACAGACAAACAAAAGGTCTGCTAGACTGACACAGAACGCATTCTGGATAGAACAGACCAATATTTCACACGGGGACACAGCAGGGTTTACCCCCCACAACTGTATACTTAACATGATAGAAAGGCCTCTCAGGCAGTGATGAAACTCTGTTCCTCAGCTTGAGTCCTGTTGAAACCATTGCTCATGTTTCAGTTACTGAATCGATACCACAGTTGACAGTTTTTGATACATATAAACACTTCATCTTACACCTTTAGTTCTTCTAAAAAACGCCAAATCTGAAAATAACACGATAAAAAACATATTAAATTCATGCCCAATCAGCTGATCAGACAGCCAGTAAGTAAGACCAATCATCTGACAGACTGTATGATGTTACTTTAAATACTTAAACACTGTTTCATACTTGGTCTTCTGGACACAGTCCGGTCGGTGTTCAGAATGTACTGACGTTCAACACCAGCCCTACCAAAGAACTTCTGCTGTGCAGGTTAAGTTCGATTACATTATTGAAATGAGTTTGTTGATCAGTCAATCGACATAATAAAATTCAACAACAATGCTAATAATCAATTGTTTTAGTCATTTATCTAACTATAAAGCAAATAATCGTTGTCTATCTTTCTGTCTGTATGTTACTTGCATATCTTGAGAACCACTCATCTGATCTACTTCACACGTGGCAGGTGTGTTGCTGATAACCCTGGACACACTTAATAAGAAATTTGAATAAACAGTGAAGACTACAGTACTCTGTGCAGCAGCATGGCATGGCTTCATTGCTCTGCAGACTGAAGCTGGGCTCACACGTGATTTCTCTCAGATATGAGCAAAATGAGCGTGGTGCAACAACTTGCTGTAGTAATGCTTTGCAGTGGGAAAAAAAACTAAAGCAGAAAGTCACACAGGTCTGAATAAGTGGGGAGACGCGGTCAACAGGGTTTATATTCTTCAGTGAGTACTGGAGGTAAGATTTTAAGTTTCTGTAAACAGTATGAATGTAGGAACCACATTTTGGGCCAAGATACCTTTATCACAGTAGTAATTTTGACACAGCAGGACAATAACATTGGTAACTAATAACTCTAAGGATAGCTCCATGCCATTAAAGTGTCACAAGCCGTGTTTCCATAAAGCATTTTAAGTATCTCATTAGAAATTTTATGGAAACAGCAAAATTTGAAAACACTTCCTCTAATTCGCAAAAAAAGTTGTACGTTCACTTCAGGTGGTTTTTGTCTTTTGCAAATCAGAGTTAAAGCGCAAAATGTTTGATGGAAACAGATTTGCCAAATAAACTGACGTAGCGAACATTCAACTCACATGACTGATCAGCTGTTTCCGCTGTTTGATGCCTGCATTATCGTCACTGCACTTGTTCGTCGTCTCCGGACAGCATGGCCGATGCTAGCTGACATGCATGAACAATTACAACTTGCCCTTTTGAAAGTAATTCCAGAAGACCTCTCTCCATTTTGTCTCCTGGATTGTTTACCTCTAGCCTCTGTTTACTTCGACATCCACACGTGACATAGCAACACAGCCTACACGGTGTCGTCCTCTGATGAAATTACGCTTAACGTAGCCCTATTCATTCGCTCAAAACAGTTTACGGAAACGCAGACTCCCAAGGTTTAGCCTAGGCTTCATGTAAGATAATTACAACTACAAGCTCCAGTTCAAGCTGCTTCAAATTCTGCTTACACACTGTTTTACTTACACATTTTTTTATTATGTAATTATTAATCCATCAGCCACAGGGGCTATTTTTGGTGGAACAAGTACTTTTACTTTGATACTTTGCTGATAATACTGTACTTTTTTGAATCTGGGCCTTTTACTTGTAATGTATTTTTTTACATTATTGTATCAGTGCTGAACCTTCAAAGACTTAGAGCAATCTTTAGGGTGCCTGACTCTCCTGTATTCATTTTGTTTTTCCTACCCCATCCCAGCAGTCAGCAGCAAGTGCCCTAAATCATTTGATTCAGGAGAACTTGAATCAAATGATGTAGTTTCAGTTTTGCTCATCTAAATTCTAATTTTTACATTTGCTTTGTCTGAAAATGGATGAATTTACCAGAAACTTTTAAAAAGGCCAGTCAATTTTTTTTTTACTGTGAACCTATGGGAGTTTAGTTTTTTTCATTTAAAAACTCGTACCTGGAGGTTTTAGACTTCCATATGGATTTTTGTCGTCATCATACAGAAGTTTCAGTTGCCGTGGCGTCAGACTACAGAACAGCTTTCTTCAAGCTGTGACACCCTTGAAGTCATCCTCAACACTCCATCATAAATAAAAGTTTATTTTATAACTTAAGATTTATTCATCCAATTATATAACTTTTGTTTTGTGAGTAGCATGAGGGAACTACAACTTGAATTTAGGAATGCACAACATATAGTGGGCCAATAAATGATCAGCCTGATAATGGGAAATTTATATTATCTATCTATGAAAGTATCGCTGATAAATAGAGCCGATATTAGCCAGATGGACTTAACAACCGCAGCATCTTTCCACTCCGATACAGTAAGTAGCGGTATGCACCTACTGTATACAGTTGGTTTGGGATCCACAAATAAACACAGAAGAAGAAGCGCAGCATGCTGTTGTCGGGCTACTAACATCAAACTGCTGCACCACAGTGTAGACTAGAGAACCAAACATTTTATCAAAGCTGCGGTCATTTCTTTACAGTTGCTTTCATTTTACTGCTGTGCGTTGTAGAAAGACAAATAAATGAACCCTGAACATTGAAAAAACAAGGCTCTGGTTCTTTCTTTTGCCTTTAGGAACTCTTTGTTTCCATGACAACCACACACAAAAGTCACCCTTCAGTTTGCAGCATGTGTGTCTGTGTGTGTGTGCATGCGTGTGCGTGTGCGTGTGTGTGTGCGTGCGTCGTCCATATGTCAGTGTATGTGTGTGTGTCTATACAAGAGAGATGGATGGATATTGTTTTCAACATTCAGGGTCAATAAAGCAGACTGAATTGTGTTAAATGGAGGACAGGAGTGTTTGACAGAGGTGACAATGGAGGTACAAGTGAAGGGAGAGCAGAGTGCAGGCTGGTAGTGCCATCACACCGACAGAGCAGGCAGCTACAGGCAGCAAAACAGATGGTGCTGTCTGCTGTGTGAGACCTCAGGACACCAATTCAGCCACTATCAGAGATGCACGGATGCCCCTCACAACCCCACATTCCCCGGCACCTTCCTATCAAATATTCAGATTCAAATAACCTTAACGTCTGTTCCTGAGCCTCCTGCCTCCAGATCAATTTCTGTTTGTTTTGTTCTTCTGGAAGCTGAGTTTATTTTTCATCCCTCTGTGCGGTTGTTTGCAGATGATTCAGTGACTCTTTTAAAGTGGTCAGATGCAAAAGTAACCACTTCAAAAACAGAAAGGATTTGGATGATTTTGGATGATTTCAGCAGCTGCACAGAGCTCTGTCTGCAAACATCAGATCACCCAGGAAGCAGGTTAGCTCCAGCTGAAGTGCCAGTCTTTCTCTCAGTCACTGCAAATACTGTATACACAAGCTCTACAGCAAAGATTGTTAGTTTGCTGGCTGCTGGGGTTTAGGAACTCATTCTGAAACTCACCACAGTTTAGCTGAGCAACAGTCTTAATCTATTCTAACTCATCACACCATAGACCACCCAGAATATTTCACCAAATAAACTAAAAACAAATGCTTTTCTCTGGATGCTGGGATGCAGCACAAACATCTCATCTTTTCCGATTGGATGAAATGTTCTGAAGAGGGAGGTTAATGTATTTATTCAGAGGTCTGACAAGAACATTTAGAGTAGTTCTGAATTTTCTTTGGACAAGTCAGCCCAAATATTAAAAGTTTTTTCCCCCCCAAAGATATGGTCAAGTGGAATATATATTTAACAGGGGTGGGAATCAGACTAACTCACGTCACGATGCTATCATATGGCCCAAGGTAACGATGATATCACAATACAATGATACTTGATACAGATTAGAAGATAAGACATTCTGGGCCGGATCTACTAAGATCCCAAATTGCTTGTACTAATCTGCGTGCGCAATCTAGAAATGTACGTGTAGGGTTGAACCGCGGTTTGCGTGCGATTTACTAAGAGTGATTGCGTAAATGACAACAGGTGCAAACGTGTTGGAGACATGCCTATTTAAATGAGGGTTTAGCGTGTTTCATGGTTTTCAGCATGGCGAGTTTGAGAGAGCGAAAGCGCAAAGTAAAATTCTACCCTTTGGAATTAGAAGTGTTGGTAGAGGAAGCAAATAAACATTTCAATGAGCTGCAGCAAAGGAACCTGACGGTCGTGCAAAGTAGTAAACCTTTATTTTACCAGGCAAAAATTGCTAAGAATTAGGGGTGTAACAATACATGTATTTGTATTGAATTGTTTCGGTACAGGACGTTCGGTTCGGTACAGGGCTGTGCACGGGTGAGTTTCCAGAACAGAAGTTGCTGTGTTTATATTCTGCCTGCAGCTACACGTGCAGCCCGTTTACATCATGGCTAACGCTAGCGCGAAACCAGAGCTTGAAGACCCTCCCTTGTCACTTAAGCCTCCTGCTTGGGAACACTTCGGCTTCCTGGTTAAATATTGCAACGGAGAAAGACGAGTCAGGCACGGCGCAGTTCCGCCGAACAGCTAGAGAAACGAAACCGAAACAATTCCCGTGATGATTACATAATCACACACGACTGCAGTTATACGTGTTATAAACACAACACAAAGTGTTCCCGACTGAAGGATTAGAGGAAGAGCGCGTATTTGTCTCTTTTTTAAGGTTTTTGTGCTTGTATCAACACGGAGTGTTTTATTTTGAAAATCAACCGGATGTATTGTTGTTGTTTCGTGTCAGACTTCCTGTCTGCTCTGTGCTAAATTCGGCTGAATTTCTGCGTTGTGCCGCGGCACTTGAAACGGCACCACCCGAGTGTGAATATCACTACTACAAGAAAAAAAAAGACCTTAGTGCAAACGCAGCTGACTTTGGCAATCAAGCAGCCTCTCCCTGCAACTCAGCCCGTATGAACAACACACCAGTGCAAACCTGGCAGAGGGACTTAAAGAGACAGTGAAAATTATTTATTTAACTTATTACCAGGCAGCACTTTACATCAGTATTCTATTTTTTAATTTTATTTTCATATTTTGTATAATGTTACAATAAATTGTTGGTTTACAAAAGTTCCGAATAAACAACAAGCAAATTTATGTTTTGCATTTTGTTCCCGTACTGTACCGAAAATGAACCGAACCGTGACCTCAAAACCGAGGTACGTATCGAACCGTGATTTTTGTGTATTGTTACACCCCTACTAAGAATACATTCTTATTAAGGCAATGGCCTGGTAGGAGGTGAAAGACCTCCTAAGGGGAAGGGGGAACGCCGTGTGGGAGAAAATCGGTGAAAAAGTTAATGCTGTTGGAAAAAACAGGCGAACAGCTGATGAAGTGAAAAGGAGATACCAAGACATCAGAAGAAGAACAAAAGCAAAATTGGCGTATAATAAAAGGTATTATGTGCAATTACACATACAAACCGTTTGCACCTCCCTTTGAGACGTGTTAAATATCGAAGCAGTTTCTATTAGCAAAATTGCTTTCAGGTTTGATAAATCACTTTGCGTGTGCTAAATTAATATATTTACATTTTCTTCACCCAGAATACGCACAATTGTGTGTAAACGCCCCACATTGCATATATGTACAAATCAGTCCATAATCCAAAGATATTCAAGAAGAAGGAAAGCAGTAAAGACTCAGTGGTTATTATGTGGAACTGGGAAATTTCTGTTATTTTGGTTTGAATAATGGCAACTAATTCATTATCAAAATAGTTTCAAAACAATTTTCTGTCAGTTGACATTTTGATTGATCAAGTAACAGGTTAGTATCGTTGCACATTTTTTAATATAGCACTGATTTCATGCCTGAATTATTGTAACAATGCAAAGTTGTAGGGTTGAAGTTTGAGTTGAAATCTGAATCCTTTCTAACCCCTTATCAAAGTTACTAAATGTTGAGCTTACAACATTTGCAAGTAACTGAAGTTGTGATGAAAACTCAGAAATCTGTAATGTTCACAAACTGTTCATTGAAATCCTTCTGAAACACTGAGATAACGGCCTTATTAGCAGCTTAATTTTATACATCAAAGTCAAAGTCCACGTGTTTTACAGATGGGGACCCAGATCAGAAATGGAACCAGCTATCAGAGCCCAACATCACAAGATTCATTTTCTAATACTTCAATGAATAAATAGTATACAATTGGCAAAAAACCTCACTAAAATCAACAACTATCACATACAAGTTTAAAGAAGTTTGTGAATCTAACCAGACATTTTATGTCGGCTTTCAATATTGTGTTTCTGACACATTTCTGTTAGGAAAGAAATAATTGTAGTTGACACTCAGTACTATTCCACTTTGTGCCACCTACATATTACCACTTCCTTCAGGTCACAGAGCTGAGCCTCCATTTTTCTGACATTTCTACATTCATGATAACCTCTGAAAAAACCCAGGATGTCACTGAACAACAAACTTGTTCGTTTTATGCAACGAGAAAAAACATGCACACATTTTTGTGCATAAAAGTAAGTAGTTTACGTAACCATCATATGGATAAATATAACTGATGGTAAATCATTTTAGTTTGGGCACACGTCCAGCAAAGCAGGCATAAATAAATAAATAAATAAATAAATAAATAAATAGAGTCACAACTTTGGAAAGAGGTTAGAAATCCTAAAAAATCGTAAAAAAATAAATATATAAATAGAACATTTTAAAAAACCTATGCTTAACTCTGACTTGAATGCACTTGGAGGCACAAACTGGGGCAAAGCCAGCCCGCCCTCCATGATACAATTCACATGAAGCTGATCCCAGACCACCACAACCTCAGCATATTCACATGAATTTAAGATGGCATATTCAGTTTTGTAGTGAGATGCTCCACACAAAGTGGGAATGAATTCCCGGGTCACATTTTGCCTTCTAGCTTTTTCCCTTCATTCTCACCTGCAGCTTTGGGTCAATGTATCATTCATGGATGACATTCTGGTCACAGTTGTTGCTGATGAGAGTTTAAGCAAAATTAGTTTATTCATACTCAATATATTTTCATATATTCATTATTTTAGGGTTATCACTGGGGTTCCACACTTTGGGAAGCTCTGCTACAGGCTTCTCTTTGGAACTTGCACTGTGGGTAGTTAAAACAAGAGTCAGACATTTCAAAAAGTCAATGAGCAAATGATGAAGCCCCACTGTGTGAACTCCACAGTGGCTCCAACAGCCAAAAGTGCTCTTTCTCTGTATACTGTGGGAACAATGTTTGTACCGGGAGACATCATGGGTAAAGCTAACCTTCTCAGTACACTGTAGGTCTCTCATTTGATCATTAGTAGGCCTTCCTGAAAAGCCGATATACATGGGAAGAAAAAAAGAAGCTCATGATTTTGATTTCGGTGTCATTTGACACCAGTGTGTGTCAAAGCAGTGGACTCAGTCAAACTATCAGCCACTATGACAACAAAAGCAGAGGAGAACGTACCGTAAAGGAAGCACCGCTGAACACCGCTCCTATCTCCTCCTGAAATATGTGCTTTTCTCCCGGAGAAGTAATTGAGGTTTCCCCCTTTTTCCTGCCAGACCTCCGTCCGGTGGTTGTTCTCTTTCTGCTGTTTTTTTCTCCTCTGCTCTGGATGGAAAACGTCGTCCCCACTGGAGACAGAAAACGGGGCGGGTCCCGAGCGTTTGGACAACCCGTCTGACCAATCGACTATCGATATGACAACAACCTATTGCTTTGAGCCAATCACATTCTGTTTCCAACACAGAGCTGTATGCTTATTGGTTAGTTCAGGAAAGACCTCCCACTTGAAACTACTACAGCACCAGGAGGAGAGCTCCAGCTGCGGAACAAAGCAATGAAGTATCTTTTATCAGAAGGAAAAACACACAGAAGCGTTTATTTGTCATCAAAAGCATGTGCAAATAACAGAAACCCCCATTTTCTGTAATGATTATTATTCATTCGAAATAGTGAGAGTGAGCTGTAAACTGTGAACCCAATTACAAATTGCTTTCAAAACTTTTCATTGACTGCAGCTATCAGTTTCACTGTAGTATAAAAAGTCCAGGGTAACATCTTCTGTCTTACGAATGTCCGACATTCTAAAAGTCAAAGAACTTCAGTTTACAATGTTAGAACAGTGAGGAAAAATTGCAAATCTGAGAAGATGGAACTGGGTCATATTTTTTTATTTTCGCTTGAAACACGGCTTACACAATTGGGTTTATTAAAAATAGTTGCAGATTCGTTTTCTGTCAATTGACTGATTATTTTGGACAGACAGTCCCTATTGGTAGCATTTCCTGTCTGATCGGTTAGAGGATGAGCTCATTCAAACATGAAAATTCAGCAATTATCCCCTCCCCCCAATGCTGATAGAGAGTCAGTAAAGGTTTTGTTTTAAAATATTAAAAAAAAGAAAACATAAAATGGCTACATACTGGTCCTCCAGAGAAGTCTCCGGAAGCCATGAGATCCCAAATTGATTTGTAAATATGTTATTTGTAAATCATATCTAATCTTATTTATTTAAATAGCCCAAAATCACAGTCACATTGCCTCAGTGGGCTTTACAATCTGTACAGTGATCAACATCCTCTGTCCTTAGACCCTCAATGTGAGTGAAGAAAAACTTCCCATAATAAAAAAAAAAAAACTTTTAGCAGGGGGAAAAGATGGAAGAAACCTCAGGAAGAGTCACAGAGGAGGGACCCCTCTCCAAGGACAGAGAGAGACATGTAATAGAAGTTTACAGATTTCACTGAAACTCTGATACAAGTAAATTATATAAAATATATGTGAGGAATGTGGCTCCAGGACGACGACTGAGCAGCCCAAGGCATCACCAAGTTTCTACCTCAGTTACCAACCTCGGCGTGAAGCTGGACCCACAACTTACCTTTGTAAACCACATCAAACATCTGTACAAAACCTGCTTTTTCCATATCAAGAACATTTCTAAACTCCGCCCATTCCTCACTTTCTCTGATGCAGGAAAAACTCGTCCACGCCCTAATCTCCTCCAGGCTTGATTACTGTAACAGCCTGCTCATCGGTATACCCAACAAACACCTTCAGAAACTTCAATTCATTCAGAACTGTGCTGCCCGAACTCTGATGAAACCCCGCAAATACGACCACATCACCCCCATTCTTCAGAACCTCCACTGGCTCCCCATAACCTCAAGAATCCAATACAAAATCGCCCTCATCACCCACCTTTGCATCTACAGCAACGCCCCGCAATACCTCAAAGACCTCCTTACCCCTCACTCATCCACCTGTAACCTCCAGTCCCAAAGTACCAACCTCCTCCATCTGCCCCGCACACGACTCCGCACCATGGGAGACCGAGCCTTCTGCTCCGCTGCCCCCCACATTTGGAACTCCCTCCCTGAACACCTACGACAACCCCAGTCTGTGGTCACCTTTAAAAAAGGGCATAAAACTTTTTTGTTCAGACAGGCTTTCCTAGGTCGTCCCTAGATGTTTTTATTCTCTCTCTGCACTTTAATCTCCTCCTTTAGCTGTTTTATCTACTGCTGATTTTAACGTGTCTGATTTTTCTCTTAGTCTTTTGTTTATTTTGTTTCTGGTTTCTGTAGCACTTTGAGATTACTTTATGAAAAGTGCTTTACAAATAAAATGTATCATTATCATTAAGTGGTGTCCGAGCCACACAACCTCCACTCTTCCATGGTAACCTGGAAGACAGGCCACACAAATTTATACCCCTGAAACCCCATTCAGAGGGTGCACATTAACTCTTTTAGCTTAGCAGCTCCAGTGAATATTTCAGCCTAAAGGGTGAAAATAACATCTTTTTAAGTTTCAGTTTGGGATATTGGATACTGGAGACTTTAATGTACTGTATGGAGCGATTTTATGATGTGGAGGTTTTTTGGTTGTTTTCTTACTTGTTGAAATAAGTCCCCAGCTACAGTTGTTTCGAGGAATACTGCAACGCTGTGAAGCTATTAAGCTCCATTAATGTTTTGTGGACTACTAAACTTCATATGACTTTCCATCTGCATGGCAGTGAGTAGAGTAGATGATGACTGAATTTTAATTTTTGGCTTAAACTTACCCTTAAATTTTGCGTGTAAACGGTTCTGCGTCAGATTATTATTTCAATTTTTACTATTTTTTTAAATTATTTCTCCCTAACAAAACAGCACCTGCACACTTAGCAACAGTGAGTCTACCTTAAAAACAATAAATCAATTTGAATAGCTTTTATGTTGGACAGCAAAGCAGCTCTACTTTAGGGAAATACAACCTGCATCACAGGGTTCCTTTGATGACTTCCCATGGTATTTTGAATAGAGTAGGCTACTATAGTATTATTGGGCCAGGTCAGGTGGTTCAGTGTCTTTCACATACCTGTGCCCAAGTGCCCATTGTTTCACAATATGTCATTAATTAAACAGCTCTCAAACTGAAAAGATATATTTTTAAAATGTCTTAATATGTAAGTTATCCACGAAAGTTAGAGTGGACCAATGTGAGCTTGATCAGCCAAGATGAAGTGCTAAACTAAAGATAACACATCAACTTAGTCTGATGAGATTCTATAAACTATGACAAGAGTTTGACAAGCGTGTAAGAAACACAACACTGGCGCCCTCTGATGGAAAGCCAAGGACCCTGGTCTAACCTCAAAACAACTCATAATTTCTATATAGAGTAGCCTATATTTTCCCTCAAAATGTGTCAGTGGCACGCCTGGATGGCCCCAATAACCCCAATTCTTCCAACTTAATGAAATTTGTAGTCTTTCCGCACTTAAATACTATGTGTTCCTCTTAGTTTGGGCTGATAAATAAGGTTTCATGTTTCATAAATGTTCCAGATTTACCAGACTTCAGAGCCGGCCCTTGGCACAGGCTGTAGGCGATTGCTAAGGGCGCCGTCATCCACGGGGGGCGCCGCTAATATATATTATTTTTTACCAGCGCTATTACTACTTTTATTTCGAAATATTGTATGAGCCCACAGCAACATAACTTCATAGCAAAGCCTATTAAATCATGGAGAGGCCTTTTTCTGGGTTCCTGGCTGGCTCATTGCACTGTACCTGCCCTCTGTGGTGGTGGGGGGCGGGGTCGAGAGGCGAGCTGCCTGAATCTGACCGGACCGTGACCCAAAGAGACATTTACCAGTACTGTAGCGGAACCACAATGTCCAAAAGACCGAAACCATTCGGCGCCTAGGGAAGGAAAAGAAGGAAAGAAGAGAGAAAAACACGTGAAAAAGAAAGAGGTACAGTAACGTCAATGTGATGAAGTGAATGAAACTAATAGCTTAATGCATCATAGTTGCCGTTGTTGGAGCAGAGTGTTAGCTTGCTAGCTTACTTCGGACGACAGTAGCATTGTTTAATAATCAGTAAATAGCTGAGTCGACGTAAGTTAATGTTACTCCACCTTAAATTCATCAGGGACATTTGGAAAGTTAACGTCAGGCCTGTTGGCTGTGTTTTCCTGCGTGTATGTCAGTTAAAATGCTAGCCTATAAGTTTTCCATCCCCTTTATAAGTAATAGGGTAGTTGTAAGCCTTTGGTTTATTGTGTCACAGTTTCTGTTTGTTAAAGTTTACATCGGTGTTAAAGTGTATTACTGTTAATACTCCATATCTCAGCTTTCCCCATATCATTCATAGGATATGTATATATTAATTTCAGCACTTTACTGCTTTTTGCACTCTGGTTAGGCTGAATTGCATTGCAGTGACGATAAAGTTGAATGAATCTCATCGTATTTTCATTATTAGTCTTTATTAGTCTTATGTATAGCACACACCAAGCATCTGCTTTTTATTAAAATGTAACATCCAGTGGTCACATATACTTCTCTTCTCTCTTCAGATGCACTTTTAAAATATTTCACCACCACCCCCAGTGACACGGCACCAGGTGCTCCTGTCCCCTCTACCCCAGCACAGCAGAGTGACAATATTCTTTCATATGTTTGTGCAATGCCTTATTTATATTGAAATAAAATCTTGAATACATACAGTACATGCAGTTTCTGTGTAAATGTATGAAAATTGGTTGTGAAATTGACTGCGATGCAAGGGGGCACCAGCTAAAATCTTGCCTAGGGCACCAAATTGGTCAGGGCCGGCACTGCCAGACTTCTTAGTACTCCGGTTGGTTGTGGAGATTCAGTCATGGCTAAAGAATCCAACAACCTCTGGTCTCACTGCTGGTAAGGAGACAGTTTGGATTTTATTATTGAAAAGAACAACAGCCCTGAATAGAGAGAACCCTGATGTACCCCAGGAGGCATTTTGGCCCCTCATTATTTCCTATAACACCAGATTTAATATGGATGTTCTAAATATGGAGTCAAACCAAACATAATTAATGTTTAGAGTCATAGAGAGATTAACCTTCTCAGAGGTCTGTGGCATAGAAATATAATTAGAGAGTACCTCCCATTCTCTATACCTTATACAGACAAGAAGGCTCTACAGCGGCTGATTAAAACCACCCAAAACATCACTGGTACCTTCTACAGAGCATCAGTGACATCAGTGAAGTGAGATGTCAGCACAGAGCCCAAAGATACTAAAGGGCAACACCCACCCAGCCACAGTCTGTTCACCCTGCTGCCACCTGACAACAGGTACAGAAGTATCTGCTGCTGTACCACCAGACTACAGAGCAGCTTCACTCTTCACGCTGTGAGACTCCTGAAGTCATCCTCCCCACTCTACTATAAGAAATAGTATTTCTTGTGTAAGGGAGTACAGCTTACATTTCTTTGTACAACCCTGCTGTAGAATGACAAATAAATTAACCTTAAGTGAATTTACCAGGCCCCAGATGTGCTGTTTGATATTTGAAATGTTTTTTAAGGAATATGCAACATGCTAGAACAAAAGTGAATGAATGAGTGTAGGACCTGAACGAATATAGTAATTTCCAAATGAGCTTCGTACAATGAGCATAAAGTACAGGTGTAGTCTATATACCCAGATTTCCTCATACTGTACAGTGAACAATGTTCCGTTTAAAACATCCTGTTTCTTAAGGGAGAATTCAAATTTATAACATACAGCCTGTGTTACAAACTGGGGCGTGGAGTTTTGAAAGACTCAGCAATTACCTGGCAAGGAGGGTCTGATAATGACATGCTAGTGGGCATGTTTTAGGGAGGTCCAGAGTGTTTGAATAAGAGACCCAACCTAGCGACTAAATGTCAGGATGTAACAGCCTGCTGCATATATTTTAATCACTCTTTTTAGACCTGTACCCAAACTTCAAAGACACCACAAGACTGGCTGTGATTGTTAGAGGTCATCATTGGATCTCTAAAGGCAGCAGAGAGACAAGCCATTTACAAACTCTGATGGCTGGGCACCCAACAGAGGTGGCAGAAGAAATTCATCCATCTTTGCTCACTACACACAGATAAAATACAGCTTAGAAATGTCTTTTTATAAAACAATTGTGAAATTATCAGTCAGATATCGTCCATTATTTGCTTGTGGATTGTATAAGTTTATTGTCATCTAAAATAGCACCCAGTAGAGTGCATACTTCCGCCAAGGCCCTCTAGTCCTGTTTAATTCAATTTAGCCTCATCCAATATCAAATAAAACATGTTTAAATCCAATGGATCCAGATTAGTATGTGGATCTGCATCAAATTGAACTCAATTAGATACCAGCTAGATACCGTTTAATAGGGGTGTGAATCTTTGGGTGTCTCACGATTCGATTCGATTCCAATTCTTAGGGTCACGATTCAATTCAGAATCGATTCTCGATTCGACCGATTCTCAATTCAAAAATTGATACAGTGCATAGTGTGTTAAGGCAAATTATGGCATCAAAACAATACAGTTTGTATAACATAATGTGATTTTTAAACAAACTGATTCCAATGATGTAATCAGACAAAGAAAAAGGTAAAATTTATTCATGCTAAACAAATAAAAACTTACTTACTGTACAAGAAATAACTTGCATAAATAAAATTGCCTAAATAAAAGCTTAGGCCAGCTGCCTTTTTTTTCAGAAGTTACAAAAATAAACTGTACACAAATAACACAAATTGGTGTTTTGTGTGATTTTTCAAAATAGAAATAATAACAATAATAATAATAATATTTTTGAAGTTTATGAATCGATTCAGAATCGTGGATGATTAGAATCGCGATTCTTATGTGAATCGATTTTTTCCCCCACCCCTACCATCTTAATAACTATCCATGTATTATTCCCTGAGAAATTTACAAAAATGTCTTAAAACACCATATCTTGCATTGTTAAAATGATCTTGTACCTAAAAGAAGGTGAGAGTAAAAAATCCTTGATCTGTCCCTTTATCTGGTTCCACCCCAAAAGTTAATGGGATCTATTCTGGGCTGGGATCCATCCTCCGTCCAAGTTTTTAAAATTATTTTTGTGCAATCCTGCTGTCCAACCAACCAACAAAAGAATGTACACGGGCAAAAAAATAAACCTCCTTTGGGTGGTAAAAGTCTAAATTTAGTCTGGTAATAGATCTACTTCTAAATTGCATGGTGCAAAAGTTGTACCAAATCCCTTATAACAGGCCCTTACTATGTTTATGTCAGTCTTTGGCATTTTAAATATAAAACAAACTCATACAGGGAGCAACTTCACGGCTTAGTAAAATAAATGAGGATATCATGGTGCTAAATTTCGAGGGAGATTTCTACTTTCTCCAGTTCTCTAAAAAGTTGTGTTAATAATGTAATTTGAAGAAACAGGGAAGAATCATGAGAAAGTCCTAATGATGTAAGCGTAATACTGAGGCCTCTGTAAATGTTTTGAACCACTGCATCATACATGTAGCACATTAAAAACATCGTACCTTACATTAAAAGGTAAGATCCACCATTTCATACACACTGCAAGAGCTTATGCAGTGATGTAGCCTACCAATAAAACTCTGAGACTTTAATTTCCCTTTGTGGGATCAATAATAGTCTAATTGCCTGTTGGGCCATGTGTGAATACCTGCCTTTGATTTCTAAAATGAGTTTCTTATTCTATGCATATTGTCTGTGGCCATTGTAGTAAAAATAATTCAGTGAGTAAGTAAACAAAGTAAGTAAGGGAGTAGTTATTGTGGATGTTGTTTGGATTGGGTATTAAGTAACTGTTGTTTTCCTCCCTCTCTGACGTCCGGGAAAAAGAGGAGAAGAGCTCAGAGATTATTGCTTTTGGTTTTGACTTTTAACTGCAGCAAGTTAATCACATTACTACCACAATCACGAGGGTGCCATCTTCAAATTAAAAGCGGGGGAAAAGTCAAGTTAATAGCAGGCGCAGAAGAGGGCTACAATAACATATGATATGGGTATGGTGGCGTCGGTATGATTATGTTTGCTGTAAAATCTATCAAAATTATACTTAATATTTAATGTTATTTATTTATATCACACACAAGCAAGCATAATGATGGTGATGATGATCACTGTATAACAACTGCTGTAAAGTCAAAGAGTAAATGTTTGGATTAAAAACAGTGTAGAAAGGGTGGAAAATCGCATCTCTAACAGGAAAACAGACACACTATCAACTATGAGATGAAAATGGACCTGACAACGGTTTTATTTTGAAAATATTTAACCGGACGTTTTACATGTTGTCTGACAGCTGAAGCTAGCTTTATAACTGTGCCCTGCTTGCATCCACAGTGAAAACACACAGGTAAACGCTTTAGCTGTTTTAGAAACATATTTGCTGTATTGGTGTTGTATCGTGCTGATTTTGTATAATTTCAAAGCAGTATATCACGTGCCACTATCATCTTTAGCGTGTAGCTTTTACATTCATTATTACACATTTAGTATTTGCCGAAGTAAAGTTCACTTCTAGTGTTAGTCAGCAGGGCTAGCCGCCGACTAGCTGTTAGCACAGGCTAACAATAGCAAAACAATGATAGCTTACCTGAGAAAGCTAAACCTAAACCAGCTGCGTTATTTACAGTCCAAACACCTGACATAACAGAGTAAATGCATACAGGCATATGTTAACGGAAGTTAAGAGTTAGAGGGATAAAAAATGAAATGTCTTTGCTTTTGGCTAAGTAGCTAGCTAACACGAACAGAAACCGTACGCGCCGTTCTGTCCTGAGCCGATGGAACGTCACACCACACTCCCTGTAAAATGTCCGAGGTTTACGGTTATGCTAGTAATATGCAGTACCACATGGCTGATATTACACTGCCTTTCATGCTTTTTAAATGAATATGTACGCGTTTTCAATTCGGCTTTGACATTATACTTAAGTTGGCGCGGATTTCTGCATTTTTTCAACTTTCTGAAGTTGATTAACGGTAGCCAACTTATTGCTACCAGAGATCAACAGAAAAGTCCGTCAACTAATGTTAAACGTACGCCGTTGTGTATATTTGAGAGGATATGGGTCACATGAACGCTGTTTCGCTTCGATTGTCCTGAAGTTTTCTTCATATCCAGGAAATAACATAACAGCTAACGTTATAGTTGCCAGGTTTACATGCCTTGCGTGTTTGTCAGTCGATGGTAATGCAGGAACCTGCAGTGAAGGTAGCTCTGATAATGAAAGACCTGTTGGAGTACATAATACACGCCGCGTTCACTGCAATGACATAGCGTACTACCATTCTCAACAGCAACACTGACATAACGTTATAATAGTGTTCGACAGGATGGGTTACATTAACGTTAGTAATTTAAAAAGTTACCATCGTTCCTTTTGTCAGCTTACATCATAAACTCAAATAACCCGACAAGGTAAGCTAGCTAGACTGCCATTAACTTGTAATTGTTATCTGTCTTTTGTTTCGCCCTTATCTCGTAACGTTATGCAAGTTAGCTTTAGCTTGGTGTTAACTGTCAGTGCGGTCTTCGACCTGTTGAAATCATTTCATGTGAATGTTGGTGCGAGGGTGCTAAACTAACAGCTAACTGTCTAGCTAACGTTAACGTACCTCGAAGGATTGAAAAGTAAACGTGTTTGTAGGCCTGAGACGACTGACAAGCTTGGTCCTGTCGCTGCTGTACACACGTGGTTGACTTTTGACTCTTGGTTAAGTCTTTGTGTATTGCTAGGACAATATTAAAGTGATAGGCTTTATTATCTCTGTCGGGTTTAGCCAAATGGCAATAGCCACAAATGACTTAAATGGGCTAAGCAAACGTTTGGAGAGGTTTCATTTTTGACACTCGGCACTGCAGGCATGGCTTCCTGGAATAGGAATCTAATGTATCGTCAGCCCTGCTGCTGTTCATTAACATCATCACACATCAACACAAAGGTGTTACCATCGGGTCTTTGTTTTATATTTTTATATATATATATATATATATATATATATATAAGGATTTATTTGGTCAGCCCAACCAGAAACACTGCATAGTTTGTATTGGGTAGTTGTGGAAAGAAACCCATATCTGTCAAGCAAAGAAAAAATAGATGAAAAGTTAGTGGTCAGAGTTTTTCTCCATCTGATAATCAATCAATCAATCAATCAATCAATCAATCAATCAAAGCTTTATTGTCATTAAGCTGTACCTACAAAAGCAGTGCAGCAAAAATTAGATTGCGTTTCTCTGGGATCCCACAACACGAACACAATAAATACACACAATAGATTACTGTAATAATCTTAAGACTAAAACTATGACTAAGGCTCATGAAGTGCAGTAGTGCACATGCTCCAGATGAGCAGTTCAGCAATCTAACAGCTTGTGGAAGGAAGCTGTTGATTAGTCTGTTTGTTCGGCCTTTTAGACCCTGGTGTTCAGTGCCCTGCTCCTGCAGCGGCTTAGGAAGAGTTCTTGGACAGAGGGGAGGGAAGGGAAGGGTTAATAATAATTTTATATTCGGCACGCATGTAGATACAGTCCATAGTTTGCCACAAATATTGTCAGATATATTTGTAATTAGGACAGAACCCTATAATTGAAAGCTGATGTTTGTGTTTTTTGTAGTAAAAGTGTTACTAAAATAAGTTAATTATCTCTACGTTTTATTTCAAATACCTAATACCATAAATTATAAGATATGACCAAAATTTAGTTTAAAACATTCAAAAAATGAACATTATCAACAGAGTGTGAAGAAACAACAGTGTTGACACTATGTCATACTTATGTATTGTGTTGCAGAGTTGACTTCTGAAGTTAACACCTTTGTACCTCAAGAGGCGAATTTCAGCAGGGAGATACAGTATATGCCATTGGCAGTCACTATATTTGTCAAACCCATTTAGCTTTTAGTGTAATAGAAGAACAAAATAAACTCACAAAATCCCAACAAAGGAAGTTTTGCATCTATTTCCCTTACTAAACAGGAAAAATAAACCGTACACCTACTGAATTCAAGTTTCTCTCTTTTACCGAATTGAGATGAAATGCCTCATCATCACAAAATATACTTAATTCAGACTCAACTTAAATTAAATAAAACTCACCAGTCTTGGTTTGTCTTTCCACAATCATCTCAGGTTAAGTTAAAATAAATTCTCACTTCTCAGAGTAAGATGTGAAAATATTTGCCTCTACACGCTGTTTTCACCTGCTGCTGATGTCTGATTTTCTCTCTCTCCTCTGCCACTTCATGCCTCTCCTGTCCCTGCCTGCCGTGTCGTCTTGTCCCGGAGTCATAGTCCTGATCAGAGCTGCTGTAAATCAGCGTTCTGTATGCTTATCTTCTAACTGACCGTCAGTCTCAGAGGCTGTGTTCAGCTGTGTTCACTCTCCGACTGCTAAACCCGTTTTAGTTGAGCTCTGTTGCCTGTGGTGATTCCCCCTGTGATCCAAGGTCTTGATCCAGGCAAACTCTTGTGTGACTGGGTCCACAGCTAACTGAGCCATGAGCTAATTGGCTAAAGGTAGCTGAGAAAGCAACAAGTTGCACTGGTGATATGCTGCCCCCTATATTTTTGGAGCTTCCTTCGGATGTGACCATATTATACAAATAACACCTTCAAGGCAAAGTTTTGAAATACATAATCTCAAATTGAATTACTGACTGACTGAAACCCAACCTGACATCTGAAGGTACATTTTTGCCCAATCTTCATTTTACCGATCATTAGCTTGCCAGGCTAATGGAAAACATTGGCTACACTGTCTCTTTCGGTCTTCCCACTAGGCTTTGCAGATCTACTTGGAATACATAAGTACAGAGGAGACAGAGCAAGTGAGAGAGAGGAAAAGAAAAGAAAATTCTGGATTGTATATTATCGCCTACAAGTACCTGAAGCAGCACATCCAACTTGTAAACTGTGATTTGTTGTTCTTTTCTGTGCATGCGACATCTATTGCATGTCGGTCCATCCTGGGAGAGGGATCCTCCTCTGTGGCTCTTCCTGAGGTTTCTTCCATCGTCTTTTTTTTCCCCCTGTTAAAAGGGTCTTTTCCATCAACATGGCAATTTTTTCCTCACTCAAATCGAGGGTCTAAGGACAGAGGATGTCATTCACTGTACAGATTGTAAAGCCCATTGAGGCAATGTGATTGTGATTTTGGGCTATATGAATAAAATTGATTTGATTTGATTCACTCCACCACAAGCCCCATGCCTTTTATTTTTTGTCACAGTACAATCTCATTTATATTTCACTCACAGTTTTGGTTTACTATGAATTTCTAGCTTGGACTAATGGAGACAACAGAGGTTTGTGAGACTGATGTGGCCACCAGAAGAATAGTGGGAGGCAGTGATTCTCCTCCCGACCTGGACAGTCCATGTCAGGTAAGCACTATCAACATGTTTTTTTTGTGTGTGTGGTGTTTTGTGGATGTTATCTTACCAGTCACTAATGTTACTTTCATGTGTCCATTTGTAATGTATAATAAGTTGAAAGTAGCAATTGGTAAGCTACAACTCTCTGAAAGCAACATTACTTTTAATTAGTTGTGCTATTACAATGCCTGAGTTTTGTTACCAACACCAGCATAGTACTTTTTTACAACCCCCTTTTTTCATTAAATAAGAGCGAGCAAGCATTCTCAATATGTTCAATGTTGTCTAAACACATTCAGATGTAAGAATGTTGCTGGAATGAAGTCAGGAAGTGTCTGATAACAAATCTGACCAGACATTTCAGTACTTGTCAGTTTTCAATAACCTGTGCTATAAACAGAAATTTACACTCATCATTCTAAAATATTTACATACAATGAAAAGATCAATGTTCCTGGTATGCTTATTATTACACAGTCAGACAAAAGAGTTTTGCCTCCAAATCACAAGCTGTCTTGATAGTGAATCTTAGCAGACATTTCAGTAGCTATCCGTTTCAATCCTCTGTGCTATGCACACATCTAAACCAGAAAAGTACTGAGGTGAGATACCCATCCCTACAGCAGCGCAGAGTTGACAGAATTCATCTGCCTGAAACTTCAGACCTATTGGCAAATTGAGGCTGGCAAAAGTGAGATAGAGGTATGCAGTCAGTAACATTGCCCTGCAGGAGCATTAAATATGGCACTGAATCCCTGCCTGGTTAAAAGAGCTGTTGAATCTGTTTTGTAGTCACTTGGGTTTGTGTTATCAGGAGGAGGTTGCAGAGTTTGGTTTGGGTCTGTGCTGTGCTGAGGAGGAGAGGGGGGAGACTCCAGGCAGAGAGGACAGTCCCAGTGACCTGGTGGAGGCAGAGCTTGACCCCGGAGGAGACCCCAAGACTGGAGATGACAAGGCTTTTGGTAGGAAGTGTAAAATGTATCTTACAAGCACTAAGAGACATGCTCCCCTTTACATAAATGTGATGGCAATGTTAGCATGTCAGTGTCATGTATTAATTAGCACCTACAGTAAGTCAGATTTCTGTGAAACTGACAACATCAATTTGCCAGGTCAGAACTGCAGCATTCACTGCAATGAATGGTGCATTCATCAGATATTACTTGAACAGATAATTGATGCCCGTAATTAGGGTTCTTCCAATTTCAGCAAAATGCTGGAATTGGTATTGGTGAGAACACAAGTCTATGCAAGGATCCGATACCACATTATTTATTTGTCAGAAACAGGGCCCTGCTGCTTTTCAGCAGCCTATATGTATACCAGTATACCTGTATGCAACTAACAGAATTTTTTCTGCACGCCCACAAACATCAAGCGACTTGTGTAATTTAAGGTACATCCATACAGGGTTAGTAGTATACAGCTGTTAAAAAATAATGACGATGTGTATTAATTTCCTTTTTCATGTACTTGTGTCAGAGTGGTACTTTTAGTGGCCAATTCACAAATTCTAAGTGCTGTATCATAAGCAACTGGATGTGTTTCAGTTTCTTGAAGACGTTTCACCTCTCATCCAAGAGGCTTCTTCAGTTCTAACTAACTGGAGGGGAGTTGCAGGCTTTTAAGCCCTGTGTGGGAGTGTCCTTACACAGTCGTTAAGGACGACCCTGAAACTCCGAGCCCACACGAGTCGTCCATTTGCCTACGATATAGCACTTAGAGTTAAATCTAAACGTTAAATGTAAATATTAAATCTAAATCTAAATGTTAAATGTAAATATTAAATCTAAATCTAAATGGTAAATCTAAATATTACATCTAAATCTAAATACTACATCTAAATCTAAATGGTAAATCTAAATACTACATCTAAATCGAAATGGTAAATCTAAATATTACATCTAAATCGAAATACTACATCTAAATCGAAATGGTAAATCTAAATATTACATCTAAATCGAAATGGTAAATCTAAATATTCCATCTAAATCGAAATGTTAAATCTAAATGTTCACCTGACCACAAAACTCTCCTCCAGAAGGTTTTTTGTTTGTCCATGTCATCGAAACAAGCTTTTTGGACTTTCCCGTTGTGATTTTTGCGGCCCCATCTACATCCAAAAATATAAGGGGCTCAAACAGCAACTTTTTTATTTTAAAGCATATCTCCATCATACAGAGGCTGTTACATCAGTTTTACAAACCAAGTAGAACAATTAAACTAATAGAGAATTTATTGAAATACTAATTATTTCATTTTCTTGCCATTAGTCCAGTTGCCAACGATACAGCATTTATCTGTGTGACTGAGAACCTTCATGACCAATTCACAAAGTTCAGATATCAGAATTGGTATAGGGAAGGAAAAAAATTGTATCAATACATCTTTACCCACAATATTATGTAAACCATATCTGAACAGGGCTACAGAGTAGAGAGATGTCAGGTTATACCAATCAGAGTTCTAGGACCTCAGTTCCTTTTATTAAGTTTTTATTCATTCATTCATTCATTCATTCAACATGCAGATAATGTGTATTAGAACGAAAAGAGGACACATGTAGCAGGGAGTTCAATTATGATTAAACACACAAAACACACGGTGTAAGGATAATGCAGGGTGCCCCTCACTCAGCTCAACAGATATAAATATATATATCAGGTATAATGCTGCACTAGTGCTGTACAGTGAAAGTGTCCCTGTAAACTCAGTTTTTCTCCTTTTTGTTTTTTATGTTCCAGGGAAGGAGGTTGTTCTTTTGATGCAAGCCCTGAACTCCCTTGCCACTCCTGAGGAGAAACTGGCTGCTTTGTGCAAGAAGTATGCAGACCTGGTAAGCAGAAAATGTGAATATCTTCATTTGAACAGCCAGACATTCGAGAGTAGAAATGCCCGAATGTATCATTTTCACTGTCAAAGAAGCTATAGCAGTTGTATCCAAATGAAATTGTTTTCTCAGAAATTCATTATATGGATAAATACAAATCAGTATTTAGCATCTCCTAGCAGCTTTTGAACTGAAGTGATGTCTACTCACTGGTTGCATGTAGCCAGCAAGAGTTTGAGAGCACAGAGGTTATTATTGTGCATTAAAATAGATAAAAGCAAACATGCAAATACATTTATTGAGCACAAAATATGTTTTTGTTCGTCAAATGAAATTATGTTTTGCTTGCGCATATTTTCTCTTCAAAATATCTGAAAAAATGTCTCCGGCTCACTCGTCTCTCTGTCTTCTCTCCCTGTATCGCTCACTTGTCTTTCCGTCTGTCACTTGCTTCTCACCTCTTTCATCTGTCTGTATTCAGAGTCGCAATGTTTATTGCCTGGAATGCACAGATTTGATTGGCTGAGTAGCATCACGTGGGATGGCTTAACTCGCATGCAATTGGTCAGTGGATTTCCTTATCCGCTAAACCAGTACAGTAAAGTCTAGAAAAGCTGCGCCGGTCAAAATAGAAGTGCGACGTCAAAATTT
Source organism: Pagrus pagrus (assembly GCF_965226575.1). Classification (NCBI taxonomy): domain Eukaryota; kingdom Metazoa; phylum Chordata; class Actinopteri; order Spariformes; family Sparidae; genus Pagrus; species Pagrus pagrus. The sequence continues at coordinate 1,718,722 of NC_140185.1, read as the reverse complement.
AAAATACTTAAATAATTTATTGACTGTAGGTCCAGGTCCGTATAGGACGGCGTCTGGGTCCAGACTCGGACCGCGGTCCGCCTGTTAGTGACCTATGCTCTATAGCTTTGTTGCAGGAATGTCACCTGTCAGAGGGAGAACATAAAACAACTAAAAAGAGAATGGGCTAGCCAAGTATATAGCGCTTCATTTGGTTAAAAACTAATTTTAATGAATAGAACATTGGCTTTTTCTTCAGAAAAAAATATTCAGGATAAACTGGGGAGGTTTCTCCTAGTAGTAAGTACATTAGGGGAGATGGAGATTGTTTATTTTAAATGTATATGCTCCAATCAGTTTCTTTAAGGAAATCCCAAATATTATTGCCAACAATGCTAAGGGCATGATAGTGGTTGGGGGGGAATTTAACACTGTACAAGATGGAAGATTAGATGGAACACCAGATGAGGGAGGACCCCAATCACAAAATACAAAGACACTTAACATGATTTCAGAATTGGGACTTATCGACCCATGGAGGTTTAAAAACCCTACAGGGAGGACTTAAGTTTTTTCTCTAATGTCCATCAAAGTTACTCCAGGATTGATTTTTTTCTGTCTCTTGCAGCAATACCTACATAAAGTCATAGATTGCCATATTCAACCAATAATGGTGATTGACCATGCCCCTGTCATTTTGAATATGGATTTAGGTAAAGACATTTTTTTTACGATCTTGTAAATGTGTTGTTACTGACCAATAAAACAGTAGAGCAAAAATTTAAAACGATGTTAAAAAGAATATTTAGAGACAAATGACAATGAGGAAGTAACTCCGTCAATCCTATGGGGAGGGGCTAAAGCAGTTATGAGGGGGAAAATGACACGGATTGACCAAAGACCAAAAAAACTCGATTCACCGAACAAGCAAAGTTAGAGAATGAAATAAAGTAATTGGAAATAGAGTAATACCTCACTCTACCAACAATATTAGAAGGATGCTTGGATTTGAAATTGTTGTATAGAACACATTGGATGGGATTCCATCCAATGTTAGTGGACTGGGTTAAGGTTATATACCAAAATCCAAAGATGTGTGTCAGAGAAAATGGGTGGTGTTCTGATTTTTTCAGCCTTGAGAGAGAGGTCGGACAGGGAAATTGCCTCAGTCCATCACTTTTTGCCGTAAATATTGGACCGCTAGCTGCTTTAATTAGACAAAATAATAACATCAGGGGCATAAATGATGCAAGTCAAACAGAACATAAGATTTGGCTTTAGGCGGACAATTAATCGATGTACATTAGCAACCCCTTTAACTCTCTTCCCAAAAGAATATGGCAACTTCTCAGGGTACCAAATTAACCAATCGAAGTCAGAGGCGACGATGCTGGTGGGGCGATGGCCTGCGAAATTGTCAGGAAAATGTTAAATTTTGCTGGTTTAACAATGGGTTCAGATACCTAGGGATAATTATAACTTCTGAAACTTCACAATTGTTTACGGCTAATTATGGAAAACTGATGGGCGAGATAAGAAATGACGTTAGTAGGTGGGAAGTCCTCCCCTTATCCCTAGTTGGGCAAGTGTAAACAATACCAATGAACATACTGTCAAGGCTACTTTTCCTGTTCCAATCTTAAATTTAAAATAATTAATAAATGGCTGTCTAGCTTCATGTGGCAAAAGAAAAGACCCAGAATTAAATTTAAAAAATTGTTATGTTTAAAAGAATTTGAGAGCCTACATTTACCAAACTGGTACACAGCTTAAGTCAATGGTAGCATGGTTGTCTCAAGATAAGGATACTATATGGGTAGGAATGGAACCGAGTTACTGTCCAAAAGTGTACTTAGATACAATCCCATTTATGAATAAAACTGTCTGGAGAGAAAATATATTAAGTAATCAGTGAGTGAAAACTACTTCAAATATATGGTCAAAAGTGAGGAAAAAGTTAAATATCCCCATGTCAACAACAAAATTAATGAAGATTGCGCGTAATATCGTTGTTTTTGTTTGTTGTTTTTATTTTATTTTTTTTACCTTCCACACTACAGGCTGGGTTTCATAAGTGGAAGGAGAGGACCCTTGATTATGTTGGGTCAGTTATTTGAAGGAGATCTGATGTCTTTTGAACAACTTCAGTATAAATATAATCTTTCAGCACATGCTTTCTTTCAAAATCTCCAACTGAGACATTATTTACAGAAACACGAAGAATAGCAAAAATGATGTGCTTCACCATCTACTTCTAGAATTTAGAATTATTTTAACAATCAAAGGGACTATTACTAAGAATATTATATGGCATATACAACTCTGGAAAAAATTAAGAGACCACTGCAAAATTATCAGTTTCTCTGATGTTGCTATTTAAAGGTATGTGTTTGAGTAAAATGAACCGTTTTGTTTTATTCTGTCAACTACTGACAACATTTCTCCCAAATTCCAAATAACAATATTGTCATTCAGAGCATTTATTTGCAGAAAATGACAAATGGTCAAAATAACAAAAAAGATGCAGTGTTTTCAGACCTCAAATGAAACAAAGAAAACAAGTTCATATTCATTTATAATCAACACAATACTAATGATTGAACTTGGGAAGAGTTCAGAAATCAATATTTGGTGGAATAACCCTGATTGTCAATCACAGCTTTCATGCGTCTTGGCATGCTCATTATCAGTCGTTCACATTGCTTTCGGGTGACTTTATGCCACTCCTGGTGCAAAAATTCAAGCAGCTCAGCTTTGTTTGATGGCTTGTGACCATCCATCTTCCTCTTGATCACATTCCAGAGGTTTTCAATGGGGTTCAGGTCTGGAGATTGGGCTGGCCATGACAGGTTCTTGATCTAGTGGTCCTTCATCCATCCACAATCCTCAGAGTTGGGGAACATTGTCAGAGCAGAAGAAAGCAAGTTTTCTTCCAGGATAACCTTGTACGTGGCTTGATTCATGCATCCTTTGCAAACACGAATCTTGCCCGATTCCAGCCTTGCTGAAGCTGAAGCACCCCCAGATCATCACCGATCCTCCACCAAATTTCACAGTGGGTGCGAGACACTGTGGCTTGCAGGCCTCTCCGGGTCTCCGTCTCACCATTAGACAACCAGGTGTTGGGCAAAGCTGAAAATTTGACTCATCAGAGAAGATGACCTTACTCCAGTCCTCTATGGTCCAATCCTTATGGTCTTCTGCAAACCTCAGCCTGGCTCTTCTTTGCTTCTCATTGATGAAGGGCTTATTTCTAGCTTTACATGATTTGAGCCCTGCCCAAGGAGCCTGTTTCCAACCGTTCTCGCCGGGCACTTCACCCCAGCTGCCATTTGCCATTCTTTTTGTAGGTCACTTGATGTCATCCTACGAGTGCTGAGTGACATTCGAATGAGTTGATGGTCATCCCAGTCAATGGAGAGTCGTTTTCACCCTCTGCCGGTCTGTAGCTTTGTTGTCCCCAATGTCTGCTGCTTGACCTTGTTCTTATGAACCGCTGTCTTAGAAATTTTAAGGATGGAAGCAACCTGATGCTCACTGTATCACTCTGCCAGTCAAGCCAGAATTGAACCCTTCTTTTCCTCACTCAAAACTTTTCTTTTCAACTCTTTTTGCATGGTCAATAGTTATTTTTTGATTCCAATTACTTTTGAGGTAGTACTAGCACTGTTTTTGCCATCCAGCTGGTCCTATTGCAAGAGGATAGTGATGACCACAGCAGTGGTTTTTATACTTTTCCTCGTTAAATAAGATTTGGGTACAGGTGATCACCTAATCAGTACCTCATTAAGTAGAATGAGGTGTGATTGTGTTGGAATTCAACAGACACTGGAATGGAATAGCTGTCATACATGTAGAGATGCAATTGCAGTGGTCTCTTAATTTTTTCCAGAGCTGTATGGAAAATAAAACTGCTAGACTGCAATTAAAAACAGATATATTGCTGACTAAATGGGCACCAGTTATTTCATATCTTTTCAATAATGTGATTTACTAGACTCTCTCTCTTCACATTGAGATACTGTTGCTATTAATTCATAGCATACTTTTTGGTTGTTTGTTTGTTTTTCTTACACACAACTGTGTATTTTACTGTATTTTCCCCTGAGAAGGAAGCAAAAAAGGGACAATTGAAAAATGCTAAAATCCGTGGACTCTCTTGCTCTCTTGTAAGACATGCAGGTGTGAACTATATCCGTGAACATGATGACTGCATTGTACGATTACATTTAACTTGATGAAAATACATTTAAAAAATCAATAGTCCAATGACGGACTACGATTACAAACTGCTGGAGGTGTCTGCTCCATGCAGCAGCGGGGCCAGCAGCAGAGTCGCAGCTCTGAGTAACAGGAGTCGCATTTAACTTTTAGCGTGGCGGGAGTAAGGAGTGACTGACAAGATGATGGGGGAGGATTTGTTGTCAAAGCAAAAAGCAAAAGGGCTTGTTTGGCAATATGTCTGATTTAAACTCCGTCATAATAGAGTACCTGATAACTTCAATGAGGGAAAAGGAGTTGTTACCTCACCCAAGAACTTGGAGGTATGCATCCTGTTGCCTGCAGCTCTTCATCAAACAGGTCCTTTTTGTCCATTAAAACTACTCCCTGACATATTTAAAATGGAACCACTGTCAACAAATGCTGAAAATGACTGTTATTTTGCTCTGTAGATGCATTTTTGATCAATGGCAGCGGTGCTTACACATTGCATTTCCTACTTGCGTTTCTTAAATACAGTTGTGTTTTTATTTAAATTGCATATAGAGGGGTAAAAAGAAAAATATAAATGAGAAATCATTTTGTGGAAACAGCCGCAGTTTGAGACCCCTGATGTAGAAAGATAAGGCTAGCAGTAGCAACACTGTCTGCGGTGACTGTGCTGCATTGTTGTGTGCAAGCAGCAGTAGTTCAGCTAGGTAGCTGTGACGCTCAGGTAGAGGCAGGCAGTGTGACCTGGACGTGACATCCAGTAAACGGCTAAGATGTACACGCTAAAGTGAAGTGAAAACAAAATGGTAGTACAGTCGGATTATAACTGATGATTTGGCTCGGTGAAATGTGTATTTAAAGTCTGTGTAAAGCAAATTCAGCCATTTTCTTCTAAACACATTAAATATGTTATAAATGTATTTCCTTAAAACATGTAAAAAGCCATTCAACCATTTAGAATTTAATTATGGAGCTAGGCTGCCAAACTGTGTTTCAACATTTCTGTGTTCAGGATTTAATGGGCGGGTCAGAAATCATAGCCGCGTTACGTAACGCAGCTACGATTAGCATAAACCCTGCCCTGCTGCGGAAGCGGTATAAATACGTTCAGTGCATTAGCTTCGGTGGTTTTCCGCTAGCTCGAGTCTCGGATAGCATCGCTTATGATAGTTTGCAGCTAGCTAACCAGTCATGTCTCCTCCACGTAGCTCATGCATCTTTCCTGGATGCCACAGTGTGCAGGCCAGGGGAACGGCTCAGTTAGCCTATTTAAGTCTCCTACTGAGACAACGTAAGGAAATGGTGGATCGATGTTGTCAAGAGGAGCTACTGTGGAGAGTTCAAAATCACCACCAACACCAGTCTCTGCAGTGTCCACATTACCCCCGATAGTTACCCCGGCTTGTATCCTCCCGTCCCGCCGACAGCGGCTGCTACCATCACGGCCACCGGCATTACGTGCCGCTGTCGGCGGGACTGAGGGAATCGGTGGTGGGCACATAATGCCGGTGGCCGTGATGGTAGCAGCCGCTGTCGGCGGGACAGAGAGTCTCTGTGGCGGGCACGTAATGCCGGTGGCCGTGATGGTAGCAGCCGCTGTCGGTGGGACGGGAGGATACAAGCCGGGGACGGAGAAGATCCTCTCTGTTCTGCCGACAGCAGGTGCTCTCATCTCCGCAACCGGCATTACGTGCCCGCCAGTGTAAGTGTGTGCTTATGTTATAAATATTGTATTCGTTTAATTAAATGCATTTTGCTAAAGGTGCAAATCCTGAAAGTGATTTTACATCGTGCATCCTGTCATGCCCATGTAATGTTTTTCCATGATTTTGAGACCTAATTTTATATACTTAGCAATTTTTTTAATCTTTCAAATTTGGCTCAGTGGTCAATGATACATGTTACTGTGGTGTGACAAACTTATAACACAATTTTTTTGCTGCTTTACACGCACTTTAATTTCCTTCTTCCTTTTCATTGATTTTGTGATTTTGGGGATGATTTGTGAGTTAGGTTAATAAATATATATATACATGGAAGTTCATGTATATGTATCTTTTACAAACATCCTGAACATTTTTAAGGCTGGGCAGATAACTGTCCAAGTAATCCATGGTCAAAGTCCAGCCACCTACCTTTTCAGACTAACGGTAAAAGAGGAATTGCCTTTTAGCAGTTGTTCCCTTAATGCCATCCACGTAAGTCATCAAGTTTAACCATAATGTAATCTTTTTCATGTTGAATCTGTGTTGTGCGTTTAGTTGGAGGAGAGTCGCGGCATGCAGAAGCGGCTGAAAGCCCTGCAGAAGAAGCAGTCTCAGATTGTAAAGGAGAAGATCCACCTGCAGGGGGAGCACAGCAAAGCCATCCTGGCCCGCAGCAAGCTGGAGAGTCTCTGTAGGGAGCTGCAGAGACACAACAAGACCCTTAAGGTACATCTCATCCTACTTTAGCTGGATTCATCAATGTCATTTTCATCTTCTGTTGTGGCTTGACAGTAAGCAGCAGCTCTTGCACTGTCATTAGGCAAATAACCACAAGTATTTTCACAACATAAGTTAATGACCAGTACAGTTGTCAGGAGTGTTATTCATTTGGTTCTTGGATAAATCTGCCCCCAGCTTGTAAAATTTTGAAAAAGTTGACATTTGTGCTCTCCAATGTTCAGTGCTTCTCTGCTTATGTTGTGTAATTTGTTGCCATTGTGAAGGATTCCCTTTCCTCTCCTGTCCTCTCTTAAACTCCTTGTTGACCTGTCGTTCCCACTCATGTGACCTGATAGGAGGAAAATGCCCAGCGGTCCAGGGAGTATGAAGAGCAGCGGAAGGAAGCTATGCTCCACTTCCAGATGACCTTGAGCGACATTGAGGTGCAGATGGAACAGCATAGCTCCCACAACACCAAGCTGAGGCAGGAGAACATGGAGCTGGCCGAGAAGCTCAAAAAGCTCATTGAGCAGTACGAGCTCCGAGAGGAGGTAGGGCTGCCAGGAAGTCCCTTAATTGGTTTGTTGAGTTAAACTTTATTGAGTTTCAGTGGTGATTAAAACTAGGGCCGGGACTCGATTAAAAAAATTAATCTAATTAATTAGAGGCTTTGTAATTAATTAATCGAAATTAATCGCATTTTTAATCGCATTTTTAATCGCATAAAAATATTTGACCTGAGAACAGTGAGAAGCAATTTTTTCATATGGGTTTTAGTATACCATTGAATAATGACTATTACACGGCCTTACGAGTGAAATAAATAATAAATAATCACCCACAATGATTCAGCAGCGACAAGGATTGCTCGGTAAAGTTTTAACTTTCACTTTCACTTTCAAGGCCGGCCTGAGAGAGGAGCTGGACAGCGTGCTGTGGTTGGTGTAACGCATTGAAAGTCCAGCTGTCTTGCTTATGTTGCTATATGTTGCCAGGGCGGATCAGAGCGCCGTCCCTAGCTGCTCTCATGTGTCCAGTCACAGACATGATCTGACGACTTTCAAGGCCGGCCTGAAAGAGCAGCTAGACAGCAGTGCTGTCTTGCTTATGTTGCTATTGCCAGGGCGCCAGTGTCGGCGGCTTTTTAACTCGTTAAATAATTGTGCTCCAGTATAATCGGTACGCCTGAAACTCATCCAGTGAGAAACGTTCCGCGGTGCAAAAATAAGTGCGATTAAAATGCGTTAATTTTTTTAACGCGATAATTTTTGTGTAATTAATTAATCTTAATTAACGCGTTAAAGTCCCGGCCCTAATTAAAACATTTAAAGGGAAGATAAGGTAACCTGGTGGTGGCCCCATCCTGATCGTGTGCGCACACGTGCATGTTTTGTGGCTAAGGCAAACTCTTTTTAAGGGAATGTATTCTAGTTCTAATAATTGTGATTGGAGAACATCAAAGATCATTTTAAAGCAGATTAATTTAAAAAATAAAGAATGTCTGTTCAACATTAAGCTCAATACACCATAAAAGCAAGCTAAAAGCTAAATGCTAGCTATGTTAATTTACAGTGAAACAGCAAAGTTTTTAAAAATCTAATCAAAAATACTGTAACAAAAGCTATTGTTTTCATTTACAGTATAGTTCTTCTATCTTTGAGAGAATCTGTGAAGATGAGTGTAAGCTATTGTAGTGACTGTCCCTGTTGGAGAAATGGTCTAAGTGAGTTTAAGTTCCCCTTGATAATCATAAACACAGTGTATACTGGTATATCTGGGCTCTTACTGTCAAAGGTAAAAACAGAGAGTCTGTCTGTAACACTGAAGCTAACACTGAAGCTGACACATATGCAGATTAAACAGTTGACAGCACTGGTTCAGGTTCAAATAACAGAACCACCATATATGTAAACCTGAACACTCATGTGATGTAGGGGCATGTAACGATGGCAATATGTATCAGCAATAGACATGTTATCGATAGCAATAAATAAATAGTTCGATAAAATGCTTGATAGACTCATAAACAGCCTGTTATATCCCTTGATAATGGAGAGCGTAAAAAGTGACACATGAACATAGAATCATTTAACAGAAAAATTCCAAGTGTGCCTCCTCTCTGGCTCATTTAAACAGCGACTCAGCGACTTCAGCCATGTTGCCCTGGCCCAATGTGATGTAACATTAATTTAAGAAACTGCTCAGTTGTAGGCTAAACAATATTAACTGTGAGGAAAAAATAGTGGTGTCAGGTGACACATTGTTGCTATAGGTAAAACACAGATGAGAGGAAAATAGCAGCTCCTTTCTTCTTCCCTGGCTGTTTTAACAGTGCCTTTCCCAGTGCACTGTAAAGATTACGTTACAGCGCCATGCCATACTCACTGCATCGATATAATGCAGCATTTTGCAGGTACAAATGACAGAAAGTCACAAAAAAATTCACTTGGAAAAGAAGTGTCCTGAAGACCGCCTTTCAGAGTTTTGTCGAGAGCTTGATGATGTCATGGAGTAGCATGTGATTATGGGAGTTCTTGTCCTCAATGTTAACCAACCACCATTTCTGATGAACATCTATCTGACCGACGAAGTAATGTATTTTAGTTCTATGATATGTTTAGTCCCCGTCCGGGACCTCCTACCTCACACTCTGATGTATCATCTTGGGTTTACCCGTTATAGCAGCAGACGACCAAATTAAACACACTGTTACTTTGGATAGAATTACAGATTTCTCTGATTTGATCATTGTTGGAAACATTTTCCTTAACACAAAATATATAGCAGGTTTAGTTGTTTAGTTTGCATATTTTGCTTTTCTATTTCATCTTCTGTTATTTGCACAGTAGTTTATTATGCAGCATAATGAAACTCTGCTGTACCTCTCTCACAGCACATAGACAAGGTGTTCAAGCACAAGGAGCTGCAGCAGCAACTGATGGATGCCAAATTGCAGAGAATTACTGAGATGATGAAAGAAGTGGAGGAGAAGCAGCAGAGAGAGAGAGACTTTGTGAGTACATCTTCTGGGCCTATTCTTTTTCTCGTGGTCTCTTATAGTTCTCAGATGTAAATAGCCAGCAAATGAACAGAAATTAAATCTTAGGCATGAAACAGTACTGCTGAAAGTGTGTGCTGTACCTGTGAGAGCTGTAGAACTGACTGTACTGTGATACTTAAGCTGCTGAAGGACGCCACAGAGTCCAGGCGGAAGTGTGAGCTGATGAAGGAACAGGAAACACAACTCAAACAACAGGTAAGAACACAGACAGTTTCTTGGTAGATTGCTCATGAGCACTGCAGACAAAAAGACTGTAGCACTTTACAGGAAATAGATTGTAGAAGCCTTGTATTTACCTTAGAAAATAACTTGCCACTACTCTCATCTCTCTCAGCTCTCTCTGTACATGGACAAGTTTGAGGAGTTTCAGAGCACTCTGGCTAAAAGCAACGAGGTGTTCACCACTTTCAGACAAGAGATGGAGAAGGTGAGGGCAAGAGACACCTCACCTGTCATCTGTCAATGACAGACTGACTTCCTGTTGGATAGTTTCTTCTGGTTGTGTCTCACTGGTTGCCCTGCTAGCTGTTAACTGTCTGGATTTTCATCCAGATGACCAAGAAGATCAAGAAGCTGGAGAAGGAAACGACACAGTGGAGGACCAAATGGGAGAGTAACAACCAGGCCCTGCTGCAGATGGCTGAGGAGGTGATGTTTATGATCCACACTCTTCACTTAGCTTTTGGTTGCTTTGGCAGAGCAAGAAAAATCAGAAGATTCAAAATAATTGATTAATTTTGGAAAATATGCTTATTCATTTTTAGAGCCTGAACGATTTTATCGGCCGGTATGGCCCATAAGTGGGCCTATTAAAGACGTATCAGTATTGGCATGTATGTTTTCCAATAAGTGCTGATATGAAAACTTTATTTTACAAGCCATACAGTGCAGAAAAACATGCCTGAAGTCATTTAAAATGGTGTCATCGCGTACAGATCTCACTCCGACTCACAGCTGATTAGACAGTAGTACAGATGGAGCAAAGTGAAGCGGCATCTTCACGGTAAGTTCCTAACTGGAAAGTTAATAAACAATGACCCCATCATTTTCCCTTTTCAATACAACATTAACCCTGTCCTAACAGCTTATATGGGAATCGCTTGCTAATGTTAGCAAGGTAGCTAACTAGCCAGCTATAGTATAGTCAGTAATGTAGCTGATTAAAAGTTAAGCGTCAGAGCATCTTTTTGCAGCTGAGCAGACAACTGTGTGGTGGTTTGAGTCTCAGACAAGAGTGTTAACTTAATGTTGCATTGTTACTTGAGAGCTAACTAATGAGATGCAATGCTGGAAATTATATGAACTACTTGCTCATACTTTACTCTCCTCTGACAACCGTCACTATCTCACTCACTTACTACATCTATTTGCCATGTTAGCAAGGTAGCGCCCAGCCAGAGTTTGTTAGTACAGTAGTAACATAGCATATTGTAATGTAAGCAGCAAGCATCAGAGCATCTTTGTACGTTGGTTACCTAACTTGTGAGAGGCTATGATGGAAAGGAAATAAAAAACGTCCCCATCTTTTACTCTGTTACAACAAACTTATCATAGTTGTTAATGCTAAACATTAATGGTGAAATATTGTTAAGATGACGTGTATTGATAAGAATGAAAAAAGCTTTTCTGATTGGAGTTAAATTCATTGAAATAATGGTTCAGAATTGGAACAAAGCTGCAGCATTAATCTTAAGCATTAAGCCAGCATGAAGGGTTTAGTAGAGAGCAGTGGTGGAATGTAATGTAAATACATTTACTCAAGTACTGTACTTAACTTCAATTTACAGGCACTTGTACGTTACTTTAGTATTTCAATGGCATTTTGCTACTTTTTCCACTCCACTACACTTCAGGGAGAAATATTGCACTTTTTACTCGACTGCATTTATTATTTTACAGCTATAGTTGATAGTCACTTCTCAGATCAATATTTTATATATAATGTCACATTAATTCTGCATTTTTCAAAATCTGTGACCAATCCACATAGAAAAGGGTCTATTTTCTCTTTGGCTCAAAAATTCAGTATATCAGCAGTCAGTGGATTTATTCCTCTCTTAAATCGGCCTCAAAAATCCCAGTTAAATGCTGCTTTTAATCTCTCCTCTGTGTCTGAGTCAGGACAAGGTTAGCCTAGCTTAGCAAAATGACTGGAATTGGGGAAACGGCTAGCCTTGCTCTGTTCAAAATTTTAAAGTCACACATCAACAGCTCTTAAGCTCACTGAGTAACATCTTGTATCTAATTTGTTTAATCCCGCTCACAAAATTGTAAAAATGAGTTCACATTACTGTGAGATCTGTTGTGAAATGGCTACTTTGCAGGTTAAGATTTTCCTACTTGCTACTAAACTTTTCTACATTTTCCTTATATTAATCATATTGAATGCAGGACTTTTACTCTAGTGGAGAATTCTGACATTCTGATGTCACTACTTTTGCTAATTGAAACAAAGGATCTTGTTCCAACACGAAGAAGCTTACTGCCATAGCAAAAAAGCTTAATGGTTTACTTTCTTTGTCTAGAAAAGGGAATTCAGTTGTGTTTGTTTTCCTTTGATTTCCTGTATAACAAAACCATGAAGCAATTTGATGAGATAAGCTTCACTTAAGCTCAGCTAACTACTGATCTTATCATCAGGTCCATTTTCTATTGTGTTGTGTTGTAGAAAACTCTGCGAGACGGGCACTTCAAGGCCCTGCAGGGGAAGCTGGAGCTGCTGGAGAGGCTGTGCAGAGCTCTGCAGAAGGAGAGGAACGACCTCAACAACCGACTCAGCCTCCTCCAGGAGCAGGGAGACAAAGGGACCGCTGCACCTCCTGAAGCCGAGCCTCGGGAAGCATCAGCCAGGGAGGAGGAGGTGGAGGAGGAGGAGGAGGAAGAGGATGAAGAGGAGGAGGAGAAGGAAGAAGATGATGATGAGGAAGGCTTGCCACGGGGCGATAGGCTGGAGACGGAGGGCATCCACCAAGCTCCCAGACCACCTGAACAGGGCTGTACACCGGCTGCTACTGACAAACCCACTACTGCTATGACGACAACCAACCAGCCTGCAGAAACACCACCCACACAGCAGGACTGAACGAGCCTACACGGCCTGTGTGCGGAGGTGAGACGGCTGTGGTGGGAGGGCTCCACACACCTCCGCCTAGTTCCATAACTAGCCAGTAAAACGTCTTTGATGGAGATAGATTTCTTTTTTTTTTATTGTAGACTCTCCTCTCCGGGTGTCTATGCAGAAACTGAACCCATATCTTTTTTTGTGCGATTCAGAAGAATAAAATGATTGTTTCAAGGATTCTATTCAGTAACTTGGCCCACATTTACATTGGTTGTAAGAATTGGCTTTGTGGCGAGCACTTGGTACTCCCTGTTTTATATCATAACTGTATTTTCATATGGAATTTCCATGATGTCAAATTGAGGCTGTTCAGAGTCAAATTGGCCTTTTATTTCTCTCTTCACATGGTCTCTTCCTGTAGTGTCATATGTCTCTGAGGAAATGCTAGGCATTAAATTCAAAGGTAGGTACACCAATCGGCCACAACATTAGAACCACTGACAGGTGAAGTAAATAACATTGGTAATGTTACAATACATTGTTTGGCTGGGAAACCAGGTCAAGATCTTGAACTCTGTCACATTCATTTCTGAGCAACTTTTGCGGGGGAAGGGCTCATTGTCCTGCTGAGGAGAGTGAGGTGGTGTCAGTGGTCTGCGACAATGTTTGGGTGGGTGGTGTGTATCAAGTGGCATCCACATGAATGCCAGGGCCCAAGTTCTCACCGCAGAACATTGTAAAGAGATGATCAATGTTTTTCACTTGACCTGTAAGTGGTTTTAATGTTGTGGGTGATCGGCATATATCACATGGTCACTTCTTATTAATGTAGCCTTAAAGACACAATGGGATCTGAGAAGCTAGAAGGGATGTGAGACGAAGTGTAGAACAAGTGCAGAGTCACAGTTGGGCTTTCTTGATTTGTATAGGTCACAGGGGTTTGAGTGTTCGTTTTTTTTTTTTTAATCACATTTCACAATGTGGTTACGTTTTTCTTTTCTCAATTGTGGTATTGTTCGATTTGCTAATTGCCAGTTAGCAAGCAAGCTCACAGGGCTGTCACCCTTTATCTGAAAAGAAAAACATATTTGATTTTTGATTTGTTTGAATTGGAAATTAGCCTGACAGGCCGTGCTCATAGTTCAGTCCTAAAATGCATTGTCACTCTGGCCCACACATGCTCTGTAAGTAAACTGGCTACCTACTTCACAATCAAAAACATGCCATTCTGAAAAGATAGTCATAACACCAAACATTTGAGAAGTAATGTGTGGAAGCAGTTTGGATTGTTGGCTCATCACTAGTGAGGTTGCGGAGGCTGTGAATGAACAACATTAATTCTGCAACTGAGTTTGAGATTGGTCTGTGGCTTTCTGTTCTAATTAACTCAAACAAATGATGTGGCAGTTTATACTTGATTGAACTTGGTGTTTGGAAATGGTGAAAGCTCTACTAAGTAGCTTTGTTGCTAACTTGAAAAAACATTTAAAGACATTTTTTCCATCAACTCCTGCTAAATGCATCTCCTTTGTGGAGGCATTTAGAATTGTTTGTGACTATAGCGTCAATAGGATAGCTTTCTCTATTTGAGACTTTTTTTGAGGTTCAATGATCCCTCATCAAAGTTTAAGTCTTGAAAAAAAGTTCTGCTTGTATAAATGCCCATCCTGGGCCCTGTGTTCTACCAAAACCAGCATAAGAAATGGCCTCGTCTTAACAGGCTGTTAACCACCTTCAGAGCTGATCTCTCAGCTGCAGCAGCAGCATTTTGTAGCTACATTATAAATCTACCAGTTCTCCACAAGATGAGTCTTAAGATTTCCCTCAGTCTGCCTGTTAAATGGACATCTGAAAAGGGCTAAAGTTGAACATTCATTGCACGGCTATGACCTCTAACTGACAGCTCGCTTCTTACTGGAGCTTAGAGTCAGGAGTGATCCATCCACTGCTGGATAGTCTCGTATGTTTTTGTCTATTTGCTTTATTGGCTCAAGGATGTGGACTGTCAGGAGACTAAAAGCTGTAGTAAGGATGAACTTGATGGTACACCACCAGATTGAGTCCTGTGATGATTGATGAAGAGGATTGCTGGTAGTTGGAGTTCTGTCACAGGCTGTCGTTTTCAAAGTTATAAACTGTAAAATTATTTTGTATCAAACCTCAATATTTGTTGCCGTTAAAGATTGGAATCTTTCCAGCAACAGCCATATGATGGCTTTGCATTTTGTAATTTTTTTCTAAACATTATGGTCTACTAGTCTGTTGTCCAACTTTGTGGAATTCAAAATACACATTTGGACCACTGTGGTGGTAGATTCTGGACAGAATTTTATAGTTTTATTCCTTAATCTCATTTTGGTTGGCACAGGTGTCACCAAATTAACCAGGACCAAAGTCCTGGGGGTTAGAACTTAAACATTTGTCTGGTGGTTTCACCTCCCATTTTTACCTGTTTTGCGTCCTCCTTATAAAATGGTGAAATCTGATTTTCAAACAGTCCCACCATCCCTAAATTGAAAAATAAAATGAGTAATGGTAATAGTAGGTAATAGGTCAGGATATTTATTTTGTTGCCTGCTTGAGAGACAACTAAAGTGATGTAAAGAGATAAAAGGTCAGTAAACATGCAAAATGTTCTGCATGATTATAATCTGCATCTCTGCAATCACTGTTTAATTTGATGAACCATGTCATTTGACTTCCATATGGTCAGTTTAACAGGGTGTACAAAGAAGAGGCACATCAGGAGTTCTGAAACGCCTTTGTCCACTGGCAAATTATTTTCTGTAAATTATGTTTAGTACATCACAATAATGGACCTTGTCATTTTTGAAAATTTATACTGGAAAAAAACTGAATGTGATTTGCTTTTCTAATGCAGTTGAATAAAAAGATATTGATTTCCATCAGTGATGCATATCAATAAGGGGCTGTTACAGGAGCTGCAGTTATTGTTGTTGAGGAAAGTCATTGCATCAGGCGTTGAACGTAGGAAATCTGTCATCAAAGTCAAATCGAGTTCCACTCACACGCGCATCTTGTCTGCTTATTGGATTCTCATTAAACAGTTTTCCTTTGAGCCACCATTCTCCGATCTTAAACCCTGCCTGCTCCATCACCAATTTAGTAGCTCATAATGCAGCAACTGTTCTGCAACAGGCCCAGTGTCTTGAATGTAGGACTTGAAGGCAAAGTTCACTCAAAAATGAAAATTCAGTCATTATCTCCTCACCCCCATACCAATGGAAAGTCAGTGAAACTTTGCATTTTTGTTTAGGAGAATGCTGCAACGCTGTTTTGCTGTGAACCTACAGAAATGTTTTGTGGACTATGAAACTTCACCTGACTTCCCATCAGCATGCAGGGAGGAGATGACTGAATTTTAATTTTTTGGGTGAACTGTTCCTTTAATTCTCAATGTTAACCCCCCCCCCCCCTCCAATTACTTCATTAGCACCCTTATTTGGAATCCCAGTCTCTTATTTGTGGGTATAAATACAAGACTGATCCAAGGTCAGGAGCACATTGCCACAGCACTGTTTAACCTGTTGTTTCAGCTCACCAGCCATCAGCTCTTCAAAGCAGCTGTCCTCTTTGAACTCAGTAAATTGTAAAGTCAGTGAGAACCATAGAGTTGGTACCAACAAATCATTCCTCTCCAAATATGTACACACACTGACTGGCTGACAGATAACCCATGTGTAAGTAATGTCCAGTTGTAGTCAGATGGTGACTTCTGGCCTTTATGAACTTGTCATGCACTTATCTTCACATTGTGCAGTTCAGAAGTACATGTAAACAGTAAGGTGGTGTCTGCGTGATTTTCTTTTGCTAGAGGACAGGTCTAGTCGCGCCCCAAACTGAAGGAACACTTGTAAGCTATTTCCTCTTTCATTGGCGTTGCCCCAGACTGACTCAGGTAATGTCAGAATCTACCTCTGCAGGTGAGACTAACTGTGAAAGAAGAGGCGTGAGTCACCATAGCTTCGGAGAGCTTTATTTTTACTTAAAAAATGAGCCCATACCCCCCCCCCCACTGATTGTACAATGTTCTTATAGTACTGTCTTGCTTTTCAATAAACATTTTGTAGAATTTTCAATAATGATGGATTCATTTCCTCTAAGCAAGTGTTGGTTTTTGTGTCATTGCCACTGAGTGTAATTGTAAAGTAGGTAGGGGGTGTGAATGTGTACTAATGGGATTCTTCAGCCAGTCCTCAGTTTGAAGAAACGTTCCAGATTGTTTAAAAGACATGTAAAATGTACATGA
Source organism: Pagrus pagrus (assembly GCF_965226575.1). Classification (NCBI taxonomy): domain Eukaryota; kingdom Metazoa; phylum Chordata; class Actinopteri; order Spariformes; family Sparidae; genus Pagrus; species Pagrus pagrus. Next base: position 1,701,713 of record NC_140185.1, on the reverse strand, counting down.
ACGCAAAACTGAGTTTTGAAAAGTTATAAAAGTTTTATTGCAATTTGTGGCGCAGGAAACAAAACATGGCAATTTCACATGTAAGAACACGAGGAGGAGAGTAAAAAGAAAGATGTGCATTTCCCTCAAGTGCACTAATTTAGTCCGACACGTTTTACTCAAGCCAAACACTGAACAGTTTCTGTACCTTATGAACAGGAAGCAAACACAGCAGGGAATGTATTTCAAAGGACAGCTGAGAAGTGTCATGTCAGTACGACATTCTGTAACAAAAATAAGGTATGACAGAATTCTGGCTGCTCACAGAAGTCAAAATGTAAAATAACACTTTTGGGTTTTCCTTGCATGAGCCCTTTGAAATTAACTGGTCTTAACAATAACTCGCATGACTTTGTGCACATAAAGATCTTCTGCTCGTACGAGTTTTCAAAGCCCCTTTACCACAATGTCCCATTCCCCAAACACTGCCAGCTGAGAAGGTAGAAAATGTCCCCTCTTCTCCTATTCCAAGTGATTTTGGGCAATGGTGAAGTGACAGCAGGATGAGCCAGAGCCCAACTGTTGGAAAAGGTGGAGTCAATGCAGTCTGTAACTCTCCACACTGCTCACACTCAAGATAAACCAGAGAGGGACATGACGGGCTGGGCTGGGCTGGGTCTGGAGCTCGGGGAGTGGAGGGGATTGTGCCTGTACACAGCTGGGTTACGATCCCTGAGGCTCCAGCTCTGATGAAGGGGTGTTGTCTGGCTCCTCATCATTGTAGATATTCTCCGCCTGGGAGAAGAACAAGGAGCAAGAGGACAAAATGCACAAGCATTAAAGTACTAACTCACAGTTGTGATAAGGGCAGAAGGCAGCTCTGCAACAATACCGACCTGGAGACTTGGTTTCTAGATCAACATGGTAACGGCTCTTATTTGACTGTCGATTAGAAACTAGGTTGACAAGGAGCATAGCAAAGACATGGTAATATTAATGCCTGACAAAATACTGTAAAACCTCAGATCATGACCTTGGTCGTAGCGAGAACCAGGTCTTTATTAGCTGACAGAGACAGATCATTGGTTCCCCCTGTTCTCTAGTTAATGCAAACCCAACACTTCCTCCATGTTCACCTGTTGTCTTTATTAAATTCAGTCTGATGTTTTTTTCAGCAGCACTAATTCCACCACTACACAGCTAGAGTCACGTCAGGTGTTCACTCTTCCTTTTTCCTCAGTTGATTAAGCCAACATGAATGAAGCTCATCCCTTCCTCCAGTTCTCACCCCAAGTCTTTATGCCTTTCCTTTCATAAGGGGGCCATTAAATGTGAAACTAGGATTTCCACCTCATGGTCATAAGCCTCTGCCAACTAGTCAAGTTGCAGTTTACATCAATTTCTGTCAAGACTTATAATTTAGCAAATGTAGTGAAGACTCTGAAGGAATTTAATAAAAGGTCAAAAGTTTAGTTATTGGTAAAATGAAAGTTATCCCTATATTGACATGTATGAATCCAGTGAATAATTTCCAGTGAGAGAAATACTGCCTTCACTTAGAGAGGAGTCCAGAGGAGTGATATAGTAACACATGGTCCACAGGATGAAAAGGTTGGGATTGAGAACCACGGGTTACAATCTTTAACAATATTTTGTTTTTTTCATCAAAGTAACGAATAAATCCAAAGTTTTACAGTAGCAGTAAATACAGCTAAAAATACCTCTGAAATGCCTCTGCAGTGGAGTAGATGTAAAATAGTAGCAGGAAATAAAAAATGCTCAAGTAAAGTAATTCAACATTGTACTTAAATACAAAGTAAATGTACTTACAACCATTGCACTACAGAGCCAGTCACAATGTTTGTTTACAATGACTTCCAGGTAGAAAACTCCTGCATCACGCACCAGCTTACATTTATAACAATTCTAAAATGCATGTTTGATGCTGTCATATCGCATTAATAACAACACTTCCTAATTAGTCCTAATTTACCTTTGGGGCCAAAGACTAATGACCATGGTCACAGTCATCATGTTGATGGTACAGCAACACTGTTGTAGACCCAGCTGGCCTGATGCAGCTCACCTGATTAAGAGCCTCTTGGTGCTCTGACTTACCAACCATCTCAAAATCAGCCTACTTTGCTGAAGACAAACTAAATTCACTCTTAAGTTCTGTTGAACATAAAAGCACTGGCTTGTTAATTTCACATAAAAAGCACACCTGCCAGCTGTACTGAGCTGGTGACCAGCCATTGCTTTTAATAAACTGATTGTATTGCTTGATTTGTGCATTAAGCCTGCACAAACTTCATCCTGCTCAGGTCTCTTTGGAAAGTGTACAGAAAATCGGAAATGTTTTATAGGTGTTTGTATATCTCTGGTGTACCACAGATCTTACAGTATAGCAAACAGCTAACACTGTGTGTGTGTGTGTGTGTGTGTGTGTGTGTGTGTGTGTGTGTGTGTGTGTGTGTGAGCGGTAGCTGTTCTCACCATCTGCCAGACTTGCATGATGTTGTCCTCGGACACCGAGCAGATGACCCAGGGTTCATTGGGGTTCCAGGAGAAGTCGGAGATCTTTGCTGTGTGGCCACCGTGGATAAACTGATGGAAAAAGGGGGAAATTAGAGACGGCACTTTAATAACAGCCAGAGGGCAAGCAGGAGTTTGGCATCATCAACATGTTTAAACCCCACAAATGTGAAAGGTTTGTGCTCTGAAACTGACTAGAAACACTGAAGATGCTGTTTCACGTCCATATTATGCCATTGACCAACCACTTAATGTGATGAATTACCAACAAAGTGATGAAATTAAAACTGGCTAGTCACACCTGATCAACACTTTGAAATATTTAAAGCAGCTTGAAGTGTTGTCGTTGTTTTAGCGAACTTCCTGTCCAATTTGCAGTTGGCAATCCCCTTCCTCTTCTCTATATCACCACATGAACGTGCAGCGTAATCTCCAGACATAGCCGCAAACCTAATCTGTCCTGATTGGATAAAGTGACAGGAATAGATTTTTTAAATTCAATTTTATTCTTCATTTTCACTTGAAAATCCAGTAAAATAAAAAATTAATAGCAATGTTTTTTGTTTTTACGTGATGGAAGATTTTATGGCTTCTGTCAGAACTATGGATCTCATGATGACTGAAAGAGCTAAATGTGACTGAGTAAAAATCATACAGTAATACACAACATAAACCTCTATTTTCCAAGTGGGCTAAATTTTCAGTTCCAAGTCAAAGCCACATGTGAGATGTCACAAGCACTTTGATCAAAGACAGGTTTTTTGCCCTGTTTGGAAATATACAGCTGCACAACATCGAGATGAAAATTAATATCAAATAAACAGCTGGGCTGAACATGAATGTTTTTTGGCACTTAGCAGTGGTGCTACAGAGGTTGAAAGTTTTGTTGCACAGGCCACAAAAGTGTACCATCATACGTATTAAAGCATCAAGTAACTTTATTGTAGTTTGAGACCATATAAGTTTTGTGTTGGGGAGTTTTCCAAAAGTCGTTTTCCATGAGCTCCAAAATAATTAAGTAGCCAAAAATAATGCAGACATTGTTTTACAGGTCTTTACTTATTTTTTTATTATCAGCCAAACTTAAAACTTTTTTATTTTTTTATTTTCAACATTTCCACTCAATGTTTATTAAAGGAGCACTCTCTAGTTTTGGGACAGAAATGTTAATGAGCAGAGAAAGATCTTCATTGGGTTGGTGCAGTCTAAACAAACTCAATAAACAAACTCTTTGTTTTCATGACTGAATGAACTGAATAAACAAACTGACCTTAAAGGACAACACAATTTATACTGTTATACTTTGTTTATATGTGGCGGACCCTGCCACCTTTCTAGCTCCAAACAGCATTCTGGGACCTTATTTTCCTCTGAGAACAGCTTATTTATTCACACATGGAAAAAATAAATATTGCATCATGACCTCATTAATATTGTAAATATTAAAATTCTGAGTTTGAATTTCCTCTCCAAATTACACAGTGCCCCTTTAAGTGCAATGGAATTTGTGCATTAAAACAGATCGATGGAAGAGCATCTTATACCTCATTTTAAAATATACAGATGTACCTTACAAAGTTGACATACCGCCCAGCACCATCACTTACCAGCAGCTCAGGTGGGCCATCCTCAGCATCTTCTGCTGACTGCTCCTCACCGATTTTACTAAAAAAAAAAAGAAGAGAATAAACAACAGTCTGTGTGGCATAGTTACTCATCAACAAACTATATGTCCAATTTGATTTCCACTTTAATAAAACATCACATTGTGTGAGTAGTGTTGGCTAACCATCACCAAGTGTTTTGTTTGGATTTGAGATTGAAGGGCATTTATGAACACTACAGCCTTGTATGGTCCTCAGATACAGGCATCTGAACCACCATTTAATAGCATGTCATTATATGGACCTTTATTTAAGGGGACGATCAGTGGCTAGTTAAGATTTAGTGGGAAAACTTCACATCTAAGAATACTTTAGGTAAACAACACAACCAAATTGAGGATCTTTTCTTTAGTTATTAAACTATCACCTGAAGATAATGATGTAATCTTTGTTACATGATCCATATCAAAGCCATAAACAGTGTATTTTGTCTGTCATGCAACCTACTCATTTTACTCAACAGAAGAGGATTTTGCTGTAGTTGCTTTTTCTGTGTTCTAATAATTTATATTACTGTTTGTGGTCCTGACAAGTGAGATTAAACAATTGACTGAGCTCTCATGAGACATGACAGCCATGAGTTGTTCTTTGATGAGCCTGAGCCACACGCCCACCCAGAAGGTTTCTGACAGTTTCATTTCAGCATGAGTTTGCACGTTTATGTTGTGATCAGACTGTTTGCCATTAAATTAGCACTTCATCATATTTTGCTAAAAACTAATAAGAGGTACGGTGGACACTTCTTACCTTAGGTCCCAGACGTTGAGACGTCGGTCGGTACCGCTGGAGGCCAGGATTGTCTCGTTGTGAGGAGACCATTGGACCTAATGAATTGTACAGTTGGTCACTGGCAGGCTGATGTAGTGAGAGTCAGCATGAACTTTTTTGCAAACAAAAATCTCCTTAAGCACAATTAAACCCCAAATTTCAGCTTGGCAGCATTTCAGAAAAATGACTCCCAGGAGCCAAAACAGTTCCTAATGGCACTGCCAGTGGGGACTGTTGTTGCCATGGTGGAATGAACTTGGTGCGTGTCAAGAGTCCACGTACATGCCTGGACCCAATCACCTGTCAGTAGTTTTAAGGTTGTGGCTGATCTGTCTACATTCATATAAAACTATGTTGGACTAACAAATAATAACAACACTTTTAAGTATTTAAAGTACAGTACAGCAATTTAAGTTCCTACCTGGAAAATTTCATCTTTGTGGGACTCAAAGGAGTGGAGCTTCAGTTTGAGGTTCCTTAGATCCCACAATGCAACAGTCTGAGAGAAACATAACAAACTTTGTATTTAATATTAATTTCCATCTATTCAATTTTACAGTTAAATGTATTTTTTCCTATCGTCTACCTTATCAGCAGAACCAGTAGCAAGAATGAACTCGCTGTAAGGGTTGAAACTCAGACAGTTGACCTCTGCAGTGTGAGCATCTACTGCGTGACTGGCTTTGGATGTGTTGTTGGATCGCGTGTCCCATCTGGTGGAGAATTAAGGAGGGTCAGGAACAGCATGGACATCACTTGTTTGCTTAGAAATAATAAAAATTATAAAAAAGAGCAATTTTAACTTGATTAATTTGTTGTCCCCACTCACAAAACCAGAAAAGAGACTAGCTATGTGTATCAGTCACTTGCATCATGAGTTTCTGGTCATCAGCTACTGAGCCAAATAGGGATTCGTGGAGCAAATGCCAGGAAACATCTTCCACCACTGCTGTGTGACCAGTAAAGATGGTCTTGGCATCCACAATCTTCCCTTCCTTTGGGCCGGCCCCAATGTCCCATAGACAGATCGTCTGAAGAGAAATAAAGGAGGGACACAATCAATTTTTTATCCACTCACTACAATGATCATTTTTTAAGTACACACTTTTAAACAACTTTTAAAGCAGTTACTTCTAAAATGTAAAACTTTTGTGACAAATGTGACAGAAGGTTATTTTTAAGTTTGTTCTATACATTTGTATGACTGGAATTTGCTCTTAGTGACTTTAAAGCAGTTCAGTTAGTTTTTATAATAAAGATTTCTTTCATTCCTGGCACAAAACGAAGAATAAAGAACAACAAAAAAACATCAGTATTGGCATTGGCAATCAGCCAAGTTGTTATTTTAAATCAGTATTTGCCCAAAATTTCACAATTGACAATCACTAAATGTAACGTATGAAATCAACAGCTGCATGAAATGCAAGAAAGACTAAAACCTCACAGCATGGTAGACAAAGTACTGTCCTTGTGTACAATTTTAAAATACTTGAACTTCACTTGAGTACTTCCATTTTATAGTTCCTGGTTGTTTCAGCTGGGAATATTTCACTACATTTATTTGACAGCTGTAGAGAAACATTACTTTAACAAAACACATAATCAGCTCATAGAATATGATTGGTTGTTTCAGACTGTACCACCTCACAGTATTTTTAGTGACTTACATGGTCATCAGAGGCACTGAGTAGATTGCCGCTGAGGTTGGGATTCCAGGAAAGGCCATACCCTTCTTTCTGGTGGCCTTTCAGCCTCAAGTCAGGACTACACTCTCCACTGGGATCTGAAACACATAAATACACACTGCAATTACCTACATACGGTGCGATTGATACGAGTGTGAGCATTCAGGTGCATGTAGTCATTAGTACATAGGAACAGCAGTGATCCAACCTGGCTTTGACGGGTGCTTATTGTAGTCGAAGACCAGCACGTCAGAGGTGGGAGTCTTGGTAGCAATGATGCAGTGATTCTGGGGCATGTAGCGGGCTCGATTCACCTCTCCTTCATGGTTTATCTTGATCTCGATCTCTATTTTCCCACTCACTGAACCAAATCCACCAAACTCTGACAACAGAACACACTCAGACTGTTATGACATCAAAGTTAAGAAATGGACACCAGACACTCGACAACTGTTGGTTAAACTTGCTTGTGTCGGGTCAATTTGTAAAATTTCACTTGAGGTGCATAATACGGTGCTGTAGGGATAACGTATTTTTGTAGGCTAACTCTGAAGTTAGCATCGCCCTGGTTCCCTCCACAAAGAGCCTATGGGATTTTTTAAATGGATTTTGGAATATTGCCAAAAATAATCTCTGTGGCAAACACAAGTTTAAAATACTTGCACGTTTTGTTCATCAAGATAATCTTCACAGATGAACACCACTTTGTAATTTTCGAAGCTTAAATTAAATCTCTAGACGTAAAAAGCTAATGTTAGGCTATAAACAGACTACATTGCGGTAGAAAACATCACTACCAGTAAACATCTTACTACATAGTTTATATACATGTTTTCTATAAACTGATCAATGTACACGTTGTAAAGTTAGAGTTAGAATAGTTTGTAACTAAAGTCGGCTTGTAACTAGTGACTAGTGAGTAGATGAGTCTGTGATGACGTTTAATGTCCCCCGACAACCTCTGTAGTCTCATTTAGACGCTGCCATTTTTAAGACACGTAAGAGCTTTATAATTAAATTGTGGAACATTTAATGATGTATTTTATGTCGTAGAACAAAACGTGTTTATATTTCAGGCATTTAACCAAAAAACAATTCTAAAAGTTCATAGACTTTGAGATTAGGGAACCGGATATGCAAAAATACTAACCGATTTCTGGGTTGTAGGACTCATTACTACACCACTCTATATAACAGTGGCTGATATTATTGGTAGATAACAAAGAAATTAATGTTATTTTTCTGACATTGGAAGTTTAGCCAATTATTGCATCCAATAGTGCAGAGCCTTGACTGCAGATTAGGAACATCAATCTGGTTCTGAATTTTTGCCTTGATGCCTTTCTCTCTGTGTTGGTACCTGCTTATATTTGAATCGTCAACACCAATGCTCGTTATCCAACAATGCAACGAAAGGAGGGAGATAGGACAAGAAATGTATAGAACACCTGTTGAACGAGCAGAACATTAACTTAAGGCCAGTGCACACTAGCGTTGTAGTACTCAAGACTGGTCGTAAAACCACATTTTTTTAAAGGTCTCAGTCTCGTCTCAGAATCAACCACATTTTTACTCGATCTTGTCTCAGAGCAGGGTGCTAAGACATGGAAAAAGAGAGCTGAATAAATATGGTTACATTGATTTCAGCTCGTTTGCATTTGTTTGCTCATAGGAAACAAAAGAAAGATATAAAATAAATAATAAAATAAATATAAATGTTCTCATGGTACACTTATACATAATAATATATACTATATACAATATACTATAAACATATAGCAATAAAATAGGTGAACGAAGAGGAATGCTCATTGGTTTTCTGTGGGTGTTTTTATGGAACTGTGGATCCTCCAGAACTATCTGAGGAGAGCCCATGGTTTGCATGTTGCACATTTTATCTTAAGTGTGTCACGTGAGTGTGAGACTGGTCTGATCTTGGTCTCAAGCCCTCAAAGTCCTGGTCTTATATTTCAGTGTCGAAACACTCTGTTCTTGGTCATTACTTGATCTCAGTTTACATGGTCTTGATTAAACCACTAGTGCACACTACCAGATGGAGAGGAGAGGATGAATGATGTGACAGGACTGATGGCTGGTTTATTGTAAAAGGCTTACCTGGTAAAAGGACTTTGGAAAACAATTAACAATTGCAAGAGCATGCAAAATGATTGTAATGTAGCCCATAGATGCTCGTCAATATAAATACAGATAAGGTCTGAAGCGGATTTATTACTCTAGATATTAAGAAAAAATAAACTGATTGAAGAGGTAAACAAAAATAAATGTGTTCATCTAAAATGATATATACCCCTTCCTCATTCATATTAGCGGTTAACATATCAATGTCTCTATTTATTCTGATATGAATGGCTAGATTGGCTTTGTGTGTACTGAGCATTAGACTGTACCATTGGATTGTTCAGTGGCCAAACTAACATAATGATACTACCTCTGAGTCTTCAGCACACTCACACACAGCTGGGTAGCCATCAACATACCTGCTGGAAGACAGAACAGTTTCAGCATAAAAATTAAATGGAACATGAATCTGGTCCTGAGTCAATCATATATTCCCTTGCATTATCAACGTGTAAACCAGTTTCTGACAAAGGCAGCATCCACCCAGCCAATCAAAACATGGCAAACTACAATGACTTTAAAGATTTCAATAGTTGGGTGTCTTACAGATGCGCACAATGTATATTGTATCAAGTGCACACCTACTCCCTTGACCTTAGAAAGACATTCTTCATAGTCGAGCAAATATTCCATTGTATATTTAAGTATTCTACTGCAGTACTCCTGCCGACTCATCAGTGTTTTTACCTCCTTTCTCGCTGTCGTAGTGCGAGGCATCAAACTGGGCATCATCATTTGGTACCTGGACGCTGGCAATCACAAGGTGGTTCTGCTCGTCTGAGGTATGGGTCCCCAAAACCAGCCTGTGAACCGTGTAGTCTTTCCCCTCTGGCCTGCAGAGGACCACAACAAGATTTATCACATCTGATTTAAAACGTCCCTGTATCAGAAATGTGCAATGGTAATCTGCTCTCAACTTGAGGGTCTAAGAGAGAGGTTGTCATACACTGTAAAGACCCCTGGGGCAATGTGATTTGTGATTTTTGGCTATTAAAATAAATTTACTGAAAAGAAGACCAAAAGAAATGGAAGTTGCAGGAAAATGCCAGCAAGGATGAAAAGAGAGAGAGAACAGAGATTTGCAAGACTGTGCAGCAGGTGGCAGTCTTAGAGCTGTATCTTCTGGAACCTTTTTTTTGTTTTTTGTTTAACTGTTCAGTTTTCAGCTTTCCCTTTCAGGTTTGATGTCCTTGTTTTTATCTGCATGTCTATTTCGATCTCCATTTCTATTGAAACCGACAGCAAATAAAAGCTAGAGTCAAATTCCTTGTATGTGTACACATAAGCCGAACAAAAGCCGATTCTGAATAACTGCCGGGTATTGCAGGTGGTAGACTGTAGCCCTTTCCACACTGAGACGAAGCATTATCGCCGCAGCGGCGGTTAGCCAATTCTCCGCTGTTGTTTGTTCACACAGAAGCCGGCGCCGCGGATCCAAAAGAGGCGTGACGGTACATGTCATGATGATGACGTCTGTGTGTTTTTTTCAACGTGTTTCCCCCGGTGTCCTCCAGTTAATCTAAAAATGTACCCACCAAACATCCTGGAAAGTGACAAAGTTATGTTTTTCGCTCTAAATTACATAATTACATAATCACCATCAGTAAACAGGACGCTGTCTGACTCTCTCACTCGTGGGGAGGGAGGCTGTTTTCTGGGGGAAAGTTCACTGAAGTCTCGGTCGGGAGGGCTGTTTTTTTTCCAAGACAGTAACTACAACAACACAATAGTGGAGGGAGACAAACACATGGTGAGTTAAAGTTTTATGCCGGGGACAGACGCTGTTTTTCGGGCAGAAATGTGACGAAGAGTCGGTCGGACAGACAGGCTGACAGACACTTCTCCACGTATAACTGCGGTATTTTTTTCTTCATATAAGTTGCCAAAGACACGACCAGTTACTACGTTACTGTTGTTTGGTCCTGTAACGTTGCTTTGTGGGTAATTTCTCTATATTTTGTTGAGTGAAGGACATGTTTAGTTATCAGACTGTGAACACCATCAGACCGACACGCCCCCGCTCCGCGCCGCCGGCTTATCCATTCACACAGGTTCGGTTTGCCAATACTGCGCCTCTGATACTACCTCCAGAGGCGCATCAGAGGCTGCATTTTGATACTTTATTTTGTTTCTGTTATATATGAATGTAGAACAAATGAGGCTAGGGCATCACAGTGTAATCATTGAAAAGTAAGACCGATACTTTTTGACATGGAATTCCAACCATTTAACCAACCACAGTTTTATAAGCAGTAAGATGGAAGCAATGTAAATACCTGGTGACATCTGGAAGCCACTGGACAGTAAGGCTGGGCCACTCCAGCGCATGAGTCATCACCAGGTCATACAGGAAAGGTGTATTTTTCTTCCAGATCTTGTACTCCTCATTGATGACCCTTTCTTCCACTGCATCGTCATACACTTTAGCAGAACAACACGGTGTAAGTTACAGGTATAATCGCAAATTATGGAAGATAGTGTACATTTTCTTCAGTCCATTTTAAGTATCTTCTCAGGGAAACTAAATTAAAGGTGCACTATGAAGTTTGAAGAAAGAACTTCATTGGCTGATTTTTTTTCTCCCTAAACAAACTAAATAAACTCTCTTTGTTTTCATGACTGAATAAACAAACTGACCTTAAAGGACAACACAATGTATACTGTTTTACTTTGTTTATATGTGGCGGACCCTGCCACCTGTCTAGCCTCAATCAGTGTTCTGGCACCTTATTTTCCTCTGAGAACCGCTTGTTTAGTCACTTATGGAAAAAAAATACTTATTTCTGAGTTTGTTCTATTACCTCATTATTGCAAATATTAAAATTCTGAGTTTGATTTTCTTCTCCAACACTACAGTGCCACACACACACACACAAGTGCGGCTATGTATTAAGTATAAGCAGTAGTGCTGACAATGCACAGCTGCACTGGATCAATTGGGGGCTCATGGATTCCTTAACAGACAAGACAACATCACAACATAACATTAACGACACTCAAAAAGGTCAAGAATAGTAGGTGGAAGGATATTCTATGATGTTATCTTACCCCTCATCTAGCTAGTTATGATATCTTCAACGGGTTCAGAGATGGAGTATTGCTCGCTACCACCCACTATGGCGTATTTTGGTGAAGAGGGTTGTGGCGCCGTAAAAAGTACAGTTTCCCAAGTTGAAATAAGCGTTGTTTGGTGCCCTCAGTGTATACTGAACTTACAGGGTCTAGGTTTGACAGGCGGTCTTTAAACAAAGTACAGCCAAGAGGAACATACAGACTGGCTAAAGCCAACACGCCTCCTGATAGGACTTTCCTGAGCTAACATATCATGCTAGCATCCACGGCAGAGTTCAAACAGCAGCGGTGCGCACACAGGGAAAACGGACCGCCGCTTCATTCGCTATGTGGTTTCAGTGAACCTACCCTCTTTATCAGCCATGTTCCCAACTCTGCGATGTGTCACAGTGCTCGGAAGCAAGTATCTAGGTAGTCAGTGTTTACTTTACACCGCTGTCCTCCTAGCTAGTAGTGCTTGGTTTGTATCCCGGGTACTCCTTCCTTTTCAGCGCCGAATTACTCCATACCTACTGCGCATGCGTCAGTACGAGCATACCGACGGGGGCCAACACTGCGCGCAGACTGCGCATTGGAGAAGGGCGTGCGCAGACAAACAGGCCCTGCCGGAGCTTCTCACTCTGACTCCACCTCTTGAACGCACTTGACTTGCACTCCACAAAATGGAGAAAAAACAATTCAAACATTTATGTTTGATACCCACTGAAACAGTTTGTGCATTTGCACACTGTTATCATAACAGTGTGCATCACAGTGTATAAATTGAGCTGTAATGAATAATGCCGTGTGTACCATTACTAATGCTAGGTACTGTATGATGCACATCCTACAACTAACAGTGCGTGACATTATATTCAGTTCATAGCAGGGACGGCGCTACACGCCACAAATCTGTAAAGCCCCATGCCCCCTAAAACATTTTAGTATTTTTTATTATTAAATTAAGAAATATGTAAAAGTTAATAACCAGCCGTTCATTCTGTCCCCACACTGATCACTAGCTACATGACCATGCATGTCTGCACAGTCATTGAGTCATAGGCGGCGGTGAGGCTGAGGACAGGGAAGGCTGATATCTGATGACCAGACTTGTTGAAATCATCACGGAGGACATCGTTGTTATTTGCATAACTAAACTGTGCCAGCATAGCTCTTATGAGGCGTCAGTCACCGACTGAGCTGACGGCTTTCTCTTTTTCTCCCTTTTTTTTTCAAATGCATAGACTACAATAGACTAGTCGCTTGTTTGCTAGACTAGAATATTATCGCCTCAGTAATGTCACTGCAGCAAATCTCATGGCACATTCTGAAATAAACATGTTTAGACACCTCTGGAGTTTAGGATTTATCAGGATGATGGCTATTTTATTAACCTGGACTGTGTGTGTGACGTTTTGGATGTTTAGAGGAACATTAATTAACATTAGATTCTGACTGATCCTGTCAGCCTGTCGAGAGATTTAAAATCACTGAAGTTAAGCAGATGTACCTCATGCGTAAAAGTGCACAGCACTTACAGTTTGTGCTGCTGGTAGTGTAGGCTAATTCATATTTTCGTTTGTTGATGATTTTCTGTTGTATTGGGCTTAGATTCTGTTGAATGCTCTCACCAAATAAAAAATAAAAAATCGTGGTGTCGTCCATGGTCCATAGTGTTTCTTCTCAGGCAAAGTAGTACTGTGGTGGGATGCCTAGAAAGACATGAGCTGGCATGCTAATGTTAGTGTGTAGGCTATTAAGTGGAAGCACATGGTAGTGTTCAGCCTACAGGCCTTTACTTCCTCTGTTGTGAAGGAGGCACTTCATAGATTGCAGGAAAGCAATTGGGGCGGATAAACTAGACCAAAATGTTTGATTCTTAGTGTTCCAATTACTGCTGGACAAATCACGCATGTATTTCATCTCTCCATTTCTACTGGAGTTATCCCTCAGGCCTGGTCATCTGCACATATAGTCCCACGGCATAAGGATATTGATAAAACTGATAACTATCGTCTGATTTTCAGACTGTCCTGTCCGTCCTGCTAAAATCATTCATCGTAAGAAATTCTGTTAAATCCACACCAATCTAGTGTCAGGGTTTATCAGACTGTTACCACTATTACTTTGGTTACATATTGTGTCTGCTGTTGATGTTACACACTTGCACAATGATGAGTGTCCATCCAGGTGCCAGTGACTTTATTGCACAGAACAATACTGCAGATACAACATGAAGACAGTCTTGAGTGAGTATAGGCTCTCTGTGCTGCTATCTTGACTGTCCTACGTGTTACAGCTGGGTTTACTTCCTTGTTTGCCCGGATTACAGCGCCAGTCACTCACACTGCAAAGCCTATACTGACACCTACTGGCGAAAACGGGTATTGCCCTACAGGTACTTAACGTGAAGCAGGTGAGTTTCCCCTGTTTTTGGTAGTGACACAAGGCATTTTAAATTAGATTAATCAGAAAAATAATAGTAGGGGGACCAAGTTAATTACAAGAACTAATAAAATCCTAATTCTGTACATAATATGAACTAATAAAATGTCCAGGGTGCCACATTGACAAAGGGAAATACTGTGCTGCCCTCTTTGTTGATTTAACAAAATTATGTTAATCATGCTAAACTCCAACATTAGGCTATGTGTGGTTTTTCTTTTCTGTTGTTTCAGTCTCATAAACAGCAATGTTCGATTTTAGAGAATGGTTTGTCACCATTTTACCATTGTAAAAGGAGATTCCACAAGGCTTAATACTGGGTCTTATCCCAATAATAACAATAATAACCTTAATTTATATAGCACCTTTCACGGAACCCAAGGTTGCTTTACAAATGAAATAACAGTAAACGACAAAAACAACAATACACAACAAAGCAACAACACCTACAGCACATGGTGAACAGATGAGTTTTAAGAGTTTCTTGTTCGCAAATTATGTTAACAATATGATATACAATATAATATATATAACTTGCCATCATACACCACTTCCTTTGACCCCTTCTAGTAATTGGCTAATGTCCCACATGCAAAGACAACATTTGGGAAATCTGCTTGAAGTTTTTGTGCTGTACACAGTAAAACTTAACACAACTGTACCTATAAGTCAATTTAAACCATTTAAAGATGTCTGAACTCCTCTGCTCTTGAATTTAACGAGTTTTAAGTGTATTCTGTTGATAATTTGTTTTCTTGTTGATAATTTTTTTAACAACAGGAGAAAAACATCGTGAGATTGGGCTTCACTTGACATACAGACATAATAAGAGCATACAGGGTTGGAGCACACATCCAGTTAACCAAAAATATCTAATATAATATAATATAATATAATATAATATATAATAGATGTGTCTGTCTCCTATAATAGATGTGTCTGTCTCCTTGGTGGTCATCATGCATTCCATCATGTAAACATGTCATTTACTTTTTGTAACCATTGAGCAATTGTAGGAGGGTTAGGCTTCATCCAGTTAAGAGTAATCATTTTTCTTGCAATCAGCAACAGAACTTGCATATTTATTATGTTTTAATTGTACTCTCGACATCACTGAAAAGAGGGCCAAGCCCTCAGTGATTATTTGAGATTTAATCAAAGGTTGATTGAATGTTTCATATACGCTCAAAGCACAGATGAGCCCACATGCACTTGAGGCTGACAAAGAAAAGCTGATTGGATTGATAGCTTTTTCCAGCGGGACCACCCTCAGGAAAAAAATGTTTTCCCCCCCACTAGTGAAGAGGACCAAAGAATGGAAGAGGTGTCTCCATTTCATACCCGTGCAACATGTTTTGTTTGTGTGTAGTGAGTACTATACAACCCTTAGTATGCATTCCAATGAGTTTATTTTGTAAAAGTCTCATCCATAAACAGCAAAAACAGTTTACAGTAAATTACAAACCTTGAAAATGCAAAGAATGTTCCAAAGGCAAGCATAATAAAAATCTGAAGGAAATTAAAAAAAAACATGAGTTTACATACAGAATGTGTCAGCTACCATTAAAAAAATAAATAGGTTGATATCTCATGAAAACAACAGAAGAAGCAAAGTAAAGGCAACTGGCACATGGTTAAATGACAGAGCACTCTGGTGTCAACTTAAATCAAACTAAGTCAACTCTCTCAGGGAAAGTGATCGGTTTGGCAATTTCAGAAAGCATCACCACTTTCAGATTAAACCCTCTTTACAGCTCTTTCACAGTTAAGAAATGAATGTGGTTCAGTTGACTGTCAGGTTTAGATGTTGAGACTAGGCAACAGAAAGAGGTGGATTGTGTGTTCTTTTTCCTCTTAGTCATCACATACCAACAAATATGTGATTTTAAACTAAGAACCAGTAGACACTTTAATATAAGAATGATCTGGAGTACAACAGTAGAGCATGCCACTATAAAAAGCTTTGAAATATACAGTGATCTATTTCACAGATACACAAAAGAACAGATGTATTACTTTCCATAAAAAGATGAGCTGTTACCTAAAGCAGTCCAAGTAGAATAGTGGTCCTATATTCTACGGCAAAAGTAAAATATACAGATATAGTTAATATTGAGTTACAATGTGTAACCCAGTTGTGCACAACACTTCATACATTGATCTATGTATTTCCATTCTTCTTTTTCTGGTTACATAAAAGAGTAACATATAGGGTGATGGATAATGTTTGACAGAACATTCCATATGTCCCTCCCATAATTATCCTTGCAAAAAGCAATTTCAGGCTACAACTAGAGTGATCAGTACACTGTAATACCCAACATATATCTTAGATGGTAGGAGAGTATATATATATATATATATATATGGAGGTCAAATGCATTTGAACACAGTGACAGGTGATCATGAGTGACACAATACAGATATGTATGCATGGGCCAGTATAAATACTGAATGATGGCTATCTACAATATGTGATTATAAACTACTGGGAAGAACCCATTCCACCACAATTCCCTGTTTCATCTGGCCTAAATGTGACATGTAGTGACATGATGCTATTATATCATGTCACATACGGAGTAGAGATGCACCAACACTGTTTTTTAATTGTGACAAACATTTTGCAATCCACTGTAAACTGGCTTTCTGAGCACATATAATAAATAACTATCAACAATAATTAAAGAGGCAGTAAGCAATCTTTTTCACTGTTCCACAGCACAGACACGTATACCGCATGTACTGTAGGGAGTGACAGGGTTAAAGATAAATACCAGTGAACTTTCAGCTGAAGAAGTTATTCAAACATAAGAAGGCATTTAGGTTTCATCTGCTCCATTAAACTTTTAAATTAAACTGGCAGTAGACAACTTTTTTTGCTTTAACTTATCATTCTGAAGTAAATACTGATTGCACAGTGTAATGGCTGTAAAAAAATGACACCATCACATATAAGTCTTGCTTTTACTATGCTTTTCAGTCTGCAAAGCCTGTCTCCTCGCTGATATGTTTCCCCTGACCAGCGGGACTTGAGACGATTCAAACGGTCATTCTTTCTACTAGATCAATAAGTAACGAAATCTGCCTACTCATTAATACAACCGGGTGCTTTGCTCTGCCTTTTCATAGCACTGAGATCAGGCTTTCTAGGTCAACTTGGGATTCTTAAGGTGGATTTTTGCTTAGACAGTAGCCAAGCTGTTAGTGGTAGCCATGTTGTTAACACTGTTTGTGACTGCAGTGCCAACTGTAATACCAAAGTCAAAAGGTTGTCTATTTCCACTTTACTTAAATATTATTAGCCTAAACCTTAAGAAGCTGTGCTACTGACATTTCATGTCCTTTGAAACCTGCTGAAAAATAGTTTTGTAAAGATTAAGTTTTAATGGACATCTGTTACACTCTTTTTAGTACAAATCCAAAATTACATTAAAAAGCAAACAAACAAAAGAGTTAGTGTAGCAGGGTTCTAGCCAACTAGTAAAGAAGAGCTACCCTCTGGGCTTCTGTACATACAATGTCATTCATTTTTGTCTCTCTGTTAGCTCAGTGCCGACGGGTATATTCAGCTGCTTACCAACAGAAATTACGTCGCTGCTAATGAACAGCCTCATTCTCAAGCTAAAACAAAACACAGTGATCGTAGTATTGTGCATTCAGAAATATTATTTATTCACTGGACTTCACTCTAGCTAGCCTACCTCTTACTATTGTCAGACTGTGACTTTGCATTGTGACTTGGCTGTAAGTTAAAATGTTTTCCACAATCATTAATTGCAAAAATGACTTTTTCCAATTTATTTTTATATGACAACTGAGCCAACAAGGGATACAGTAGTTCTGAAAAAAGTTAGGAAGCAGACCTTGAGTTAAGATTATTATGTCAAGGCTTTAAAGATCCCATACTATAGAGAGAGATATGCGTTTCTGTCTTCTTTCATTATAAAGCAGGTCTAGCTGCTGCATAAATACTGCGAAAGGGTCAAAATGCTCAATCCACACAGAAATGCACACAGCCCAAATTCAGACACTGTTCCTCTAAAACAAGCTGTGAGGACTACACAGTCACCGCCATCATCATGGCCATGTTCGCAAAAACACAGACAGAGCTGATGTGGAAAGTAGTGGGATGCCTGCTCAGGACTCTAAAAGCTGAACAATCAGAGCAGACTGGGCTTTTCAGGAGGGGGAGCCTTAAAGAAACAGGCACTAAAACGGAGCAGTCAGACAGAGAATGAATGGAGGTGCTGCAGCAGTAGACAGCATGAGAAAAATAATGTGTTTTTTTTTAAAAGATTAAAGCATTTACACCTATTCTTGTAGACACCCAGATGCTTGGACATAAGCATAACATGGGACCTTTAAATGAACTAAAGCAAAAGATAGGGAAGACATTTTACTGCAATGTTTTCTCGTGAAGCAACAGATTTAGTTCTACTTTTGCAGCCACCCACACTACCCACAAATGACTTTATAAATAAGTGTCACTTAACAGGTTATGAAAGGAGTATACAATTCCAAACATTTTATTCTGATTGGGCTATCAGTCAGAGCCTAGTAGAAAAAAGGCTTTATATAAACACTGCTAATGTTATCAGTGCTAATGTTTGCCAATAGAGCATGATAAAAGTCTTCAAGTACTTAATGCCCCTTTAAATATCCTAGAATTTGTTTATTCAACAACATAAACTTACAAGCTTTCAGAGTTACTCGATAAAAGTGATTAACTATTTTAATGTATGATTGAGAGATTTAAAGATGACAACGGCTTTGCTTTGATTTCTGACACAGATATTGGCACTAAGTTTATGTGCTGAAAAAACAGTGTGACATAATGCCCAGTTATAACCTGGCATCCACATGAGTGCTATGTATAGCAGTATGGGTGCATCTTTCACACAAAACACATACTGGAAGTTCCACAGAGAAGTGGAGGTGACGATGGCAGCCAGTAGATGGTGCTGATGAGAAATCATTTTGTAGATTCACCTTTCCAACATTACAGCTACACAGAATGATTTCCTCTTCAGGCTCTCATCTCTTAATGTTCTTCTATGAGCAGCTGGTTCTGACGGGACCAATAATAAAGAAATACAGTTATTATTAGCATTGTTGGTAGTAGTATTAGTCAAATTAAGTAAAATGAAGACTAAAGTGCTTTGCAAAGTTATTTAAAAGAGTTAATAACAATTAAAACAAATATAAATAGGATAATAACTGTAACTGTGTTATAAGTAGAAGGCTCAATAATGATAGTAGCAACTACAGTGATAGACAAATAGTAAACCATACAAATGAGACATGTTGTACTTTAAATACAATGTTTACATTACACAGTTAACTGATTTAATAATGAAGTGTGCATCTCATTGTAAGCTGTTAAACTTTCAACACCTGATTTTTTGGGGCTGCAGAAACAACTCACGATCATGCAGACGGAGAGAAACATTAGCATTCATTTAGAGTTGTGTTTGTGTCCAGTATTCACTCTTCCTTTATCTGTTTTGGTCTCTAAATATCTGGGAGCTTACAGTGGCAACCCAAAGACAGCTTTTCAGACCAACTTCATGCCTCCCCAGGAGGCAGGCAGCTCGATGTTTAGCTGTCCCTGGTCAGGGATCTGTGGATTTTGTTTTCTTTTTTTACCCAAAGTTTAAGTTTAGCACATAAAAGTCAGTGTGGCTTTGGTGATAAGCAAATGAATGTCATGTAGCATTCCATTTAAAGTTGACTAAATTCAGAAGCTTTTATCTTTTGCCATTTTAATGAATATATTTCCAACATGTAACAGGTTCAATGACATGTCCTTGGCAGATTTCTTAGCAAAGGTGTGTGTAGTATAATCCTTGGCATGCATTTTGATGTTATACCAGGGGCAGATGCCACTGCAGTAATGACAGCTTGTTTACTTCTGCCTACAAGGTGGCCCATCCCTGCATTGTTTCAAGTGCAGCCAAAATGGTATACAGGTGCCTCCTGTGGCCAGAGGTGGACAACACCCACAGCTGCTCTGATATTGATGACAGAAGATTTGGGAGAGCACAAAACTAATTCAAGTAGCACTAAGCCTGCAAGACAACCTTTGAGAACACACAGGCACAGATTTGTAAAAACAGAATTTGATTTTGCACGAGGGAGGACAGAATCATGAGTGTAACAGATGAGTTAAGCATTCAAGAGGAATTGTGTAACTACATTTGAACAAGCAACAGGGATTATCACGCTCAACACGATAAATGCTGCTTGCTGTCACTCATGGCAGTCTGAATCTGAGATCCTGAGAACCTCAGATCAAACTTTAAAGGAATAGTTCACTCTAGAACGAAATTCAGTCATTATGGACTCACCCTCATGCTGATGAGAAGTCCGGTGTAGTTTCTTATTCCTCAAAGTGCAGTTTACATTCAGCTGTGAGCGACCGAGCGACACACAAACACAAGAGGGATCTGCCTGCACTAGTGATTTGAAACTTTGAAACTCACAGCAGGATGTAAATACCGGTGTGTATCTATCGCAAGTTCTCGTTGATCTTGTCTGGCGCGGCTTCCGTAGTGCAAGCGGCTGTGAGGGAGACTCGTGTGCACGTGGGAGCGTGCCTCCAGGCAAATATAGTATAGTGACTGTTTAGGCTCGAAAAATTTACTAAATGACGTTTCGAGTAAACTCTGGATGTTGCCACTTCAGGACACTTGGATTGCAGCGGACGAGCAGTATGGAGGAATATTACAAAGTGTTTGTGTAGTTTTATGGACCTTTTTGTCTCAGGCATCATTGACGCCCGTTATATGGATTTTTGCTGCCGGACGGTACCCCCGCTGGTCTCCAGCTGCACTTTGAGGAATAAGAAACTACACCGGACTTCTCATCAGCATGAGGGTGAGTCGATAATGCAGAATTTCGTTCGAGAGTGAACTATTCCTTTAACTGAGAGCGCCTGCACAAATAGACCTGGAAGTGGAGCTCATCTTTTTAGACCCTTCCTTCTACTGTCAAAATACAAGCTGGGATTGTGGTGTTATTTTAATTTGCCAGATAAAGATAAAGAGTAGTATTTGGTGTCTGTATTATCTTAAAAACCTAAATGCATCTACTCTAAATGACTAAAATCACATTCCATTTGTTGGCAAATTCTAATTTACCAACCATTATAGCAGAGTAAATTTGAGAGTCAAATTAATTTAGAAAAGTAGTTTGTAAACGTTAGAGTTAGCTTTGTGCTAACATCTATTTCTATTTTTATTGTCTGAACTACATTTAGGGTTTTGTTATTTCTTTGATTTCCGTTTTTATGAAAATATAATAAAGAAAAGGATTCTAAAGAGCCTGATCTAGGGTGGTTGGGTTTACTGTGATCTGATCTGACTCCATGTGGGACTGACAGCTTCCTCAGAATAGGCGTGGCACAAATCTGACATACAGGCATGAATAAAGTAGGTGATAGTTAGGAGATTATTTGGTTCACTAGAATTTGTCTGATTTAATTTACGGTGCCAATCAACATGCACACAAAAACTGAAATTGTAATATGAACCCTGATGCACACACACACTCACAGAGGAGCAATATATTTAACTGCTGACTTTTCCTTAAATTTTGAAAAACACACTACCCTGATGTCTGGATGTGTGTGTACTCTATTGTAGCTTGCTAGTCAGAAATAGATAGCTAGCGACCTCTTGTGACCTCAAGTACTCAGAGGTCAAAATCCGGGACCAAGGTGCACACTCAAAATTTCTGGGACTCCAGTAAGCACTATGTAGTTTTTATAAGTTCAATTCAAAATACTTTATTCGTCCCTCAAGGGTCATTCATAAGCGGACACCCAAACAGAATAGACAATTCATTTACACAAATTAAAAAAAACACAAAGGGATGGACTAGGAGAAGGTCAAAAGTGCAGGTGCATTTCTTAGTGTCTACACAAGGCAAGGGTAATCTGTCCAATCTTGTGTTGTGACTGTTCACAGTTCAAGTATAATGGACTCAAAACCAAACTTCCTTCTACTTGTTTTACATAGAGGTAATCTAAAACACATCCCTGATGGGCTGCATGTGTGGGGTCGCTGATAATCTGATACGCTGATATAATAACTTCATGTTTTTTATTGTCTTATTTTACTCTACTAGTTTATTTCTCAGGGACAATACATATTGATGAACATTACAGTAAATATGCCAGAACTAGCCAAGTGGCAATTTTTTCATCAGTGGTCCCTGGCCAGGTGTAAAGTTGGCAACTTAAAATCAATAAACTATATTCAAACAACATCATGATGAAATCATGATAAACTTTTATGTGGTTCTGTAGTTTTTCAAATCTACAGTTATCCACAGAGTAATCTGAAGAACTTTCTCATCGAATAGGTTATCGCAGCTGTCTTATTCAACTAGAGACTTTCAACAGAGAATTAACCCTCACAAAACTGCTTTGCAATTCGCAGTATTAAATTATTTCAGGTCAGAAAAATTAGGAAGATACTCAAAAAGTGTGAGATTTAAGGCCAGGTATTATGGAATTCCAACGTTTAACTGTGGCCTGTTCCTGTGCACATGTGCCAAGAGAGCACTAATGAATGATCAGAGTGCTGAATATGTAGGCGTTTATGAATCACACCTTACTGTCGGTGGTATTTTGGATGATGTCATTGTCAGGGTCTCCTGCCTCTGAGCCACTCTTCTGGTCGTCATCTTTCCCATCCTTCTCTAGGTCATCCTCTCCAGAAGAGATCCTCGACAGCTTGGAGGACTTCTGCCACACACACACAAGAACACTTGTTGAGTGGCAGAATTTTCATTTCTAACAGAAATAAAATGTCATTAGCAGCACATGATGCTCTGAAAACCAGTTAGAAGAGGACAATAATCATTCACACTGTAATCTTAGATGACTTTACTGCACACAGTGCCCCTGTGGCATGCAACTTTTTCCTCATAACTTGATACATTATTACATAAACTGGCAAATGTATTACGGGATGTAACACTTTTAAATTGTTACACTAAAATAATATATCAGGTCAGAAAGGAATAATAAATATTGCACTGTGAATATGTTATATAAAGTTGTTGGATACTTTGGAGTGAATGAACTTATGATACAAATATAATTAAAAGTGTCTCCTCACTATATTTTAAAACCCGATTAAAACGGTCTGTCCCCTCTAAATTGTTTAAAAGTTTACTTAAATAGTATTCCACAAATTAGCATTGAAGACCTGTGACACTGACAGACTCATGATGAACAGTTTAAAAAAAGAAAGATTGAAATCAATGCAGCAGAGCCACGCATTTACCTTACTTGTCAAAACCTGGTGTCTACATAATCCAACTCATAATCCAATGCAACTTGACCACCGACAGTGTGGTTGTAGATTCAGGTGTGTTATGCTCGTGGCTAATGTAGCCTGGAGCCATCGCCTGCAGCAGAGATGACAAGCAGGCAACAAGGTCTAGTAAGATCACTTCTTTCTAATTCCTCATCTGCAGATTTGTTTTCTTCTTTAAGCTGTGTCTAAAATCACTCCATTGTTCACTCAGTCACTACTCCCTATATAACAGTATTGAGCAGAAAAAATAGATTTTGCATCATTTTGCATCATCATTGACAGCTTTTGAGTTGTACAACAGTGATTTTTCACATCTTTAGAATGTGGAAGATTGCACCATGGATGGGACTGTAAGCGCAAAAACATGCACATACGTACATATGGATTTTACTTTTTTGTTCCATTGTGGAGTATTTGAGGGCACTGTTTTATGGATAAATTCATACACTATTATTCTGAAACACAAATAAAATGGCAGACTGTAAAAGTATGTAGACTTATGGCTGGGAAATGCATCAATATTTTATTGTTATTATGATATCGGAGTATTAATCATCTTAGATTTAGTACATCATTTTATCGTGATATGGCACAAGGGTTGTCTTTTCCTGGTTTTAATGTGGGGCTGCTCAAAGTTGGCCCACAATAAGGTTTAATTTGGTCCGCCAGGGATTTCAAGCGAAAAACAACATCTAAGAAAAAATAAATTAAAAAAATAATAATAATATAAATCACTGCTTATGCCGTTTTATTTTTGTGGGTTAAAAATGTTACCTAAATATGTAGGATACTTTCATTTATTTTTCATAATCTGAGCACAGCGGCCAGAGTGACACTTTGCATAGGAAGTCAGTCAATTAAGGGAACTTGGGATTGTTTTGCTCCTAAACAAAAATATTCACAGGGGCCTGCTTTTGGACCGTGGCCAACCTTTAAGTTTTCATTTTTCAGTTTTCAAGTTTAGGCACCCCTGTTTTAAAGACGTTACAGTAAAGTGATGTCATTTTCTGAACTTACCAGACTGTTCTACTTGTTCTAAAGCCTTTACCCACTGAGTCATTATATCTACATTACTGATGATAAGTGATCAAAAATTGTATTGTCTTAAAAGGGGCACTATGTAGTTTTGGAGAAGAAATTCAAACTCAAAACAACCTGTTCTCAGAGGAAAAGAAGGTCTGTTTGAACCTAGAAAGGGTCTGCCACATATAAACAACGTAAAACACTATGAAATTGTGTTTTTCTTTAAAGTCAGTTTGTTTATTCAGTCATGAAAACAAAAGAGAGTTTGTTTAAGTTTGTTTAGGCAGAAAAAAAAATCAGCCAATGAAGATCTTTCCTTTCTGATTAAAATGTCTTCCCCAAAACTAGCTGTTGTGTGAGGTGTGAGTGCATCTTTAATAATTTTATGAAAGTACCTCAACTCAAATCTGATTAGTTTTGGCTTTTGTGTCTTACAGTTTTTGAATGTTTTTCACACAAAACAAAAAACATAAAATTGAGCAACTACCAATCCCCACCCCTCTGAGCTACTGTTGTTATGCAAGTAAAGCTTTACATTCTAGGGCTGCACATATGCTGTTTACAATAATAACACTGGTAGTTGGGTTTTAAATAATGGGACCTGGATTTGACACAGAAATAAATCTCTCATTTCTAGCCCGTGACAACTGATTTTTCTCTCTTCATCATTTGGAGTTCCTTTGTCAGCTCCTGTAGATAGTTTATAGCATTAACACTATACACAGGGTTACCATGGGTAACCAGGGACCTCGAAAACACTTAAAACAACCATAATCCAGATTCTGTCGTTATTCCATATGCACCATTTTTTATTCACAAACAAATGTTCTTAATCACTACCTAACATTGGACATTTTCTTCAGGAATTGTTTCCCTACTTAAATAACTTAAAGGATAACTACCGTTTTTTACAACCTGGACCTTATTTCTAGCAAAATATATGGTCATTTACTCACCCAGATAACTTTGGTGTCATTTGAAGTCGTTCGGACGAAATTAGATCCAGCATAGCGCCGATATATCCATATAATGCGAGTGACGGGGCATCGACACACAGCCTCTATATAACGCATTATCTGCCACGAAACTAGTTCATTTCACCAATATTTTGTCATGATACGCTAGTGCTATTCCCCCCTGAGTCCGGGCTCGTCTGTTATCAACATCCGGGGTCAAACTAGCAGTAGCAGCTACAGGTAAACAAGCCGGCTGTCGCGGGTGCGCGTGCAGCTCAGAGACGACATCTTCCAGGTCAGAGGTAGTAGGTCAACCTACAGACCCCGGATGTTGATAACAGACGAGCCCGGACTCAGAGGGGAATAGCACTAGCATATCGTAACAAAATATTGGTGGAATGAACTACTTTCGTGGCAGATAATGCGTTATATAGAGGCTGTGTGTCGATGCCCCGTCACTCGCATTATATAGATATATCGGCGCTACACTGGATCTAATTTCGTCCGAACGACGCCGAATGACACCAAAGTTATCTGGGTGAGTACATGACCATATATTTTGCTGGAAATAAGGTCCAGGTTGTAAAAAACGGTAGTTATCCTTTAATTAGACAACAAAAAAGTAAGCCTTTGACACAATATGGAAATGTTTTCCCTGAAACTTCCGACTGAATAGGCTTCTATTCATGTTTATGTGTACTCCAGGCTTTTGTTTTGTGTTATAAGGCTATTGGTATATATTTTAAAATGTAAAATCAAAAGTCCAAAACCTAAAAGTTAAAGTGAAACATCAGATAGCACTGTCCTACCTATACCAGTGGCCCTTTGCAGCCTCTCTCACTTAAACACTACCAGGTGATGTCAACTAAGTCTGTGAGGGCTCAGGCATGATATACACCGATAAGCTACAACATTAAAACCACTGACAGGTGACGTGAATAACATTGATCATCTCATCACAATGTGATGTTCTGCTGGGAAACCTTGGGTGCTGTCATTCATGTGAATGCCACTTGACACACACCACCCATCCAAACACTGTTGTGGACCAAGTACACCCCCTCGTCACAACAACACTACCCGATGGCAGTGGCCCCCCAGCAGGACAATGAGCCCTGACACACCGCAAACACTGCTCAGGAACAGCTCGAGGAACACAACAAAGGGCCCAAGGTGTTGACTGGGCCTCCAAATTCCCCAGATCCCAATCTGATCGAGCATCTGTAAGACGTGCTGGATCAGGTCTGATCCATGGAGGCCCCAACCCCAACATACAGGACCCAGAGGATCCACTATAAAACACCCTGGTGCCAGACACCACAGGACACCCTCAGAGGTCTTAAGTCCATGTCTTGACAGGTCAGAGCTGTTTGGCTGCACAAGGGGAACCTTCACAATATTAGGCAGGTGGTCATAATGTTCATAAAGTTGTGGTCATAAAGTGGATGAAAATTTTGACCATGACTGTAGTTACATAGTCATGGTCAAAAGTTTACAAGAATTACTGTATGTATATTTTTAAACCAGCAGATTTGGCCATATTTTCAGAGGACCTATAGTAAATTAATTACTGAACCAAACTTCATGAATGTTTTTTGAGACAAAGTAGTATGTGTTCCTCTCATTGAATCACAGAAAAATGAGAGTTGAATGAATCCTTAGAACTCAAGACTGCCATGATATACATGTTCTATACAACTGGATGAAAACTTTTCACCACAATTGTATCTATATACAGGAACAGCTGTCAGGCAAACTTGTCGTCTCTAACACTAATGTTAAGTTGATGTGCTAGCTTGTAGACAGTCTCTCTCCTGTTCATCTGTCTTGTTAACCTAGCTGGGCAGTGCAGAGCCTCTATCTCTCTGTCTGTGTTTTATTTACCAGCCACTTCCACTGCTGTTCTGTGACTGAGAAATGTGAAACTGAAATACAACTGATGTTATTTATTACGTTTATGGGCAGTGGTGTAAACCACTACTCAGAAAGATAACTGCGTTGCGTTCACATGCGCACAGCACGAAATGACACTCGTTTTCCAGCAGCAACCTCAACCACACAGACCAGACAATATGAAGCTCAGATGGCACTCACGAGTGGCCATCATTTTTTAACAAGACAATGATTATCTGGTCTCTCAGTCAACATTTAGTTACATTTTTGGCTACAAGATTAAAAGCAATAGATTGATATTGACTATTGACTATAGTTTATAGGCTTGTGTTAACATTGTATAGCCAGAGCTGTGTAATGAGCGTTGTTAGGACTGGACTAATCACCAGGCAGCAGAGCCAAAGCTTAGTGATATATTATTTTACATTTTCCTCAATTTCTCATTTATGGTCATGTTATTTATGAGATAAGTGCACCAGATTGATGCATTTAAACTTAAAAATTTTCTTAGGGAGGAGCATGCCCCCGGACGCCCTTTGAGGGTCCGAGGTCCACCCACCTTAGTCTCACAAACTCCTGTGGAAAACACTGCTGCTACCCTGATGGATCATCAAAAACTGCATTACATGTGTATGTATATGTATATAAATAACTGTATATATGTACTATGTTTGTGGGGCACGAAGGAGTTACAAACTTTCATTTCATATGCAACTCTGTGTTATATAATGAAAATGAATGAATCCTTGAACCTTGATACACTATAAGCAAATTGTCACACCAAAAACTGCATTACATGTGTATGTATATGTATATAAATAACTGTATATATGTACTATGTTTGTGGGGCACGAAGGAGTTACAAACTTTCATTTCATATGCAACTCTGTGTTATATAATGAAAATGAATGAATCCTTGAACCTTGATACACTATAAGCAAATTGTCACACCAAAAACTGCATTACATGTGTATGTATATGTATATAAATAACTGTATATATGTACTATGTTTGTGGGGCACGAAGGAGTTACAAACTTTCATTTCATATGCAACTCTGTGTTATATAATGAAAATGAATGAATCCTTGAACCTTGATACACTATAAGCAAATTGTCACACTATTTCAATAGTAATTCATGTATCTACACATTTTGAAGTATTAGTAGCAGCAGTAGTTGCATCAGTAGTAGCAGTGGCACAACCCATCTCATAAAACCATCAAAACTCCAGCATCAGTCATCAGCTGCTTATAAAAACCTAAATACTTCCAAGAGCTCCATTTGAAGATTCAATAATAATTACACCTTTGGTTAGTATGCACGTGTGTATGTGTGTGTGTGAGCGAGAGCGAGGGGGTTTGGGTTGAAAGAGGAGTGAGGGGAGGTTGATGAACAACCAAATGATAGTTGCCCCCTCTCCCCACCCAATAAACACAGAGATCACATTTAATCTTTTCTCAGCTGAGAAGTTCTCTCATGTACCTCACACACACACACAGACACACACACACACACACACACACACACACACACACACACACTGTGTTTCAATGATGTGACAGGGCACACACATCAGCAAACCGCTTCCCCACAGTGCCACATTCCTTTGGATGCACCACATGTGCTGTGCGTAATGGAGCCCAGTTGCTAGGCAACAGTGGTTGCTAAGTGAAGAGCAGGATGCATGTGACTTTTTCAACCTGCTTCCATTTACAGCAATGGCTTATGCACTAATACAGTAACAGTGTGGCAGTGCTCACACCCCAGCCCTTCAAACCTTTTTTTTTCTTTCAAAATAAAGGCAAGGTCAAACAGAAGAGAATGGCACAGTGAACAGTAACAGTAAGAGTAAGATTATCAGGAGCAGAGGTTGTTAAAGAAGCTAACATGGTCAGATGAATGAAAGCATGAGAAATACTACATAGTGATACTATAGAACTTTCAGCAGAATAAAAAACCAGGAGAAATCAACGACTATGTCCTATTTTAAAAAACCCTCAACTGGAAGACTCAAACCTCCATCTGGCCCGGTGTGTAGAAACGCCATGGATGCCTCCGAGTAGTGACTTTCAAAGACACGCTTAAGACTTCAAAAACCTCCAGAATAATTTGTGGAGGGTGGTCAGGGAGGCAGTGGCATGCAGTGGAGGCTGTGTGTGGTCATTTGGAACCTTTGGACATGGTCAGGCAAAAAGTCATGCAAACTAGTTTGTTTGAAGCGAGTGAGACCTTGAAAAATGCCAGTGCTCGTGTCAACCTGTTTGTGCATGACCACACCAGAACATTTACTCTTTTACAGCAAAGTTCAGAACTTAAAAATCCCAAAATACTATGCCTTCAATTTCACAGATCAATGATGACGTGTAACCAGAGTGTCTGAGGCTAGTTTTCCCTGTCAGTACCACAAACATGAGAAGTGTCACACCATCCTCAGTGCTCCTTTATACCTGAATTGTCCTCGCTCCTGTGAAAGAGTGTTTACCAACTGAAGTACCTTGGAGGTGGCTGTCTTTTTCCGTTTGGATCCAGTCTTGTCCCCCTTTAGCTTCTCCTTGTCATCTTCCTCCTCAACAGAGTCGCCCTCCTCTCCCTCACTGCTGCCATCAGCAGTGTTTCCCCCCTCTTCTGTTTCTGACGAACTCTGTTGGTGGATGGCCTGTGAACGAGAGATGCTCATCATTTTTTCTTGCAAAATGAAAAGCAGAAATGACTAGTTCAACAGTAAGTGACACTTTCAATTTAGAAATGTGAAGCAGCAAGTTAAGAACAATTAATCAATCTTTCTTCCACAAAAGCTATCGGCTTTGAACAGCCATTCCATTTGTGTCTTAGAGTTTTGGCTTTGTTGAGCATCAAGCCTGTCTGTTGGCATGTCCTCATGTTTTCTCCCTGTTGTCTCTCTGAACCACAGACACAATAGACTGCTGACTGACCTGATAGCCTGTGAACTTGACTCCAGGGTTGTTCTCAATCTCCCACAGGCCCTCATTGAAGCCTTTCCTCTTGTTGGACTTGCCAAATTTGTCTTTATACTCCTTGTAGGGCAGAAGATCCTTCGGGCCCAAGAATGCACTTCAGAAGGGGGAAGAGACATTTACTGCTACCACTATCTCTAAAACATTTTTACCTGATGTTTCAGGAGTTACACTCACCAGTAAGCACAGAATAATTGGAGGTTTACACATAAGAGCTAAAGATGTAAAATTTTGCAAAAAATCTGAGCATCTGGGCATCTTCCAACCAAGACACTGCATTTATCTACACAGGTAAAGCCTTGCTGACCCATCTATTTATTTATTTTTTAAAGTTTGCTTATACATAGGCCTGAATGTCAAACCTCTGACAGAACTGTATCTGTACCACTGACCCTCAAAAACTGTAAAGTACTGAAATTAGTCTAATAGCTTTAGACCATATTTTATTTATTACTTTATTCAACACTGCATTTAGCAGTTCACCATATTTTGTTAAATAAAAAAAGGGTAAACCCTGTTCTCAGGTGTTGGTATATGATTGCAATCACATGACTCATATTTAGGTCACCTGATGACAACTGACACCTGCAAGATGTGGTCAAAAGCTCCAGAACATGTCATGTTCATGCCCAAGAATTAACTTTCACATGCAAGCTTAAAGGTTGATATTCTGTAAACAAGGTATTGGAAAAAACTACAGTTTGGAATTGCATTGGCAGGAATATAAAAAAAAATTCAAACAATTCCCTGCATGAAAATGTGATGTGGTAGTCCCAATATGGCCCAACTGTATCACAGCTCCATTACAGTCATGTAAGTCAGAGTGGCAGCTGCCTTTCTCTTAAACAACGTGAATGTAAGTAAAATGCTGCACATCCTGGAAAATAAAGGTGCTTACGTTTCATGGGTACCAAAGAAGAAGATGGGGTACTTGTTGGCAGGGGGTTTGACTGCTCCTTCTGGAAGCTCATCAATCTGAAGGACAGGGAGAGAGAAAACTGTTACTGTATATTTATTATAATCTTCCTAGTGCAAATGATCTGGTAATATCTACCAATTGACTGCTATGGAGCTGAGGTGAAACTTAAGTGAGTCAGGCTGAACCTACTGTAATGTAGAGATGGTCGTCGGAACTTGAAAGGTTACAAAAGGAGCCTGACAGCCTGCTGCTCGGTGGACATCCAGTCACTCATGACACCATAACCCATGTGCGCCATTGAATTTGGAGTAACACTGCTGTTATCATACATAACATAATTTATTGCAAATGAGACTGGTGTACTATTACAGGTTACCTGAGGTCAACTGCAGGCTCAGTTATTCTATTGGTGACAGCTAGATGCACTGCATTAAATGAAAAACACATGTTGAACTAATTATCGAACATTATGAATATTTTAAAAAATGCTTTACAACTCAAGCATGAGCTGACTGTAGCGGGGGGCGCACTCGGAAAATGGAGCCCAATAAATTTAACGTGTTTTCCTCATTTTGAAATGTCTACATTTTCCCTCAACCTAACGGAAAACAAAGGCTTTTAATAGACGTTTCGGTCGTCAGTAGCAGGAATACGCAGACCAAACGTGGCTTCGGAGTCAGACCCAGCCGAGCTCGGGGCACCGTAGCATCCCTCCGGTTCCCCCAGCGAAGCAGCGGCTGTATTGTGTAAATCAACCCCGCCTCCCTTGCTCCCAGCCCGGCCGCAACCCAGACTCACCCTCGCCGGCCAGTGCGGGTATCCCTTCATTTTAGCGAAAACCAAATCTCCTGCCGTGTAATCCCGCGGCCGTGGTCGAGCCATGTCTCTTGATAAAAAGTGAGCTCTGGGATGAGTTTTTAATCCTTTGCAGTTCTCCCCGGGGCCCTCAACGCAGGGCTAAATTATCGACCATCAATGTTTTTATATCAAGACTGCAGTTTACACGGAAATAAATAATTAAAAAACGCGGAAAACGGGGCCTGGAAGAGGGCTATCCTCTTACGCACGAATTCAGGCGTAAACGTAATCGAGAATTGCCTAAATTGGAGCAGAGTATCTGTAAGAAACGCAAACCAGGTAGAGGAGGAAAGATCAAACTTCCGGTCTTTCGAAATAAAAGCATGTGATATTTACTTTAAGTGTATTGGTTTAAAAATACTGGATTGTACGGGGGATTCAACAAAAAGCGCTGTCTCTACTCTACAATTGCAAATTTAATGTGTAATGGAACCAAACCCAACATAGTTTCTAGTTAATACCACGTGGCAGGCTGAAAGTTACCAGAATATTACCACTCTTAATCAAATACATAACTCCAGTTTAAATCTCCCTATTTTATTGGCCATTCCACAGCTAAACAACAGTTGGCATTGGTGGAAGAATCTTCTAAGTATTGTTAGCTGGTACCTGATCCCTTTCAACACTAAATGATTGGATAAAATGCTTCTTTAGCTCCATCAGCAGCAGGACCATACTGTTTGTTCCTGCTTGACTGTGCTGGCCTAA
The DNA here is from genome assembly GCF_965226575.1 of Pagrus pagrus. NCBI lineage: Eukaryota > Metazoa > Chordata > Actinopteri > Spariformes > Sparidae > Pagrus > Pagrus pagrus. The sequence goes on along the minus strand of NC_140185.1, from coordinate 1,668,785 downwards.
CTATATCCCCAGCATGATCACTAAAAACAGCACCTGACCAGCACTTGGTAACAAAAACATGCTTCTAGTTTTATTAATATCAACAAGTCTTATGACTCAACATTTTACAGACTGTACACCTTGTTTTTACTCTAGCCAGTATTTTAATATTGATTCTGTTTTTCTGAGGATCTTTTATTTCAGATTAGATAACTGTGTTCTATTTGACTCGTCTCTGAATTTGGATATCTTACCTCCTTGTCGTAAAATTAACTCTTGCATCCTTCACCACTTCTCTGCAGTAAAGGATTTAAAATAGAAATGTTATTAGGCCAATATCTAATAGAGATGTGAGTAGGAGTACAATCTTTTATGAAAACTGCTTCTCAGTCCTGTATAAAGTTGCTTCTTCATAGACTAGACTCCTCCTGGATGAACAACACACTTTTTCAGTTGGTGAATGCAAAAACTATCTCTCCTTTACTTTGTTGCTATAAGATCAACTACATATTGCTTCTTCATTTTACCCTTAGTGCATTGCAAACCAATTTGGTTGGTCATGTAAAAACTCATCCCCTTTTCCAGATGGGGCAGGGACTTTCTGTGTGGAGTCTGCATGTTCTCCCCATGCTCTCATGGGTTTTCTTCGGGGCTCTGGTTTTCCCCACCATCAAAAACAAATAAATTAGGTCTGATTTCAGTTCAGTGTCAGTTCTAATGTCAGTGCCCTTGTCCCAGGCACTGGCTTAGAGCCACAGCTGGTCCCTGGGTCCCTCTGCCCCTTGCTCTTCAGTGATGTGTTAATGCAGAGAACAAATTTCACTACAGTGGGCTGTGTATGATTGTATGTGACAATAAAACCTGATTTGATTTGATTCTTCTAGCCCCCTTTGTTATGTTATTGGTTGCTTATTGCTCTCTATAATCAATGACTCGTTGACAACAGGTTGATTTTCTGCGTATTTAAAACAAGCTGCTGTTCAGCCCCTTCAACAATCTTGACCCTTCTTTGCCCCAGAGCACAGACCTGTTTCTAAGGTTACCTTTTATAGTTAGGCTCCATTAAAAAAACAAAACAAAAAAAAAACAGTCTGGACGATCTGTCCACACACATTGTTGCCTTTTTGAATAAAATGGTTTTAGTATTTATATATATTTTTTTTTTTACAAAAAGAGCTCAACAGGTAAAGGTTAATTGCTGCCTCTCTGAGATCTAACGATAGAGTACAGGTGTACCACAGGGCTGTGTGAGCTCACCCATCCTCTTCATACTGTACACAAATAAAGAAGCAAACAGCCATAAAATTACATCATCAAATTCTCTGATGACACTTTTACGTCTACTGCATGGTGAAGACTTCCCCTTGGCGTATCCAAGAGTGCCAGGCTTTAAAGCCAGTGAAAGAGCATCTGTAAAAGACTGGATACATCACAACCTGACTCTTTTCACTATCGTAATTTGAGCCATTAAGTCCTATAAAATTTTGAAAGTTCAGTTTACCCAGGTGCTAAACTGGAAGTTAGGCAGCCGGACGAAGAAATCTGTCGGAGGAAATCTGTAGTGCGCATGCTCTATGGGCCACACAATACAGAAGATCTGGGTATTTTGATACCCGGGAAGTCGAGCGTTTTTGGCTTCACAGCGCCACTGAGCAGCTTTCATAGGAATACACGGGGCTCCACCTCCAACACTGTTTCCAGACTTAAAGGTCCCATATTATAGGGGAGAGTGGGGTAAGTAGTGCCAATTTTTACTTAAAGTGCCTTTAAAGCAAGGGGATTACAGTAATGCCTCCAACTAAAATATGTACATATAGTTTAGGATGTTGTGCATCCCTGGGAACAATCACTTTGGATCTTAAATAAACTGTTTGAGAAATATAGCTTTAGAAAAAAAAGTGGTTTCGTGGCACAACTTGCCCCCAGTGCGGGGTAAGTTGTGCCATTAGAGAGAATACACCGGGGTAAATTGTGCCATTGATAATTGAAGTAAAACAGATCATTTTAATCTCACAAACGATAATGCTTTATAAAAGCAAGACAAATTCAATACAAAATTACTTATTTAACGTTTATTTAAAGTTTTAACAACATCAAAGGCAACTTTTCTATAACAAGGCTGATACCATCACATGAACACCTAACTGACTCTTACTCTTCACAGATCCAGCCTACTAGGCCTACAACTTTACATCCTACTTGTCAATGCTGCAGGGAAATATGAAAACTTCCAAGTTTTGTGGTGTGGGTGGTTTACTTAAAGATAGTTTACCCTGTCTAACCCTGTCTGTCTTCTGTTTGTATTTGCATGGCATGATGGATTTTGGTCTAAAATTAAGAATGTCACATAGTTTTAGTACAGTTCAAATGTAAGAATACAATTTACAATAACAATAAAATACAATAAAGTAATATATAGTAAATAATCATAAGTTGGGGTAAGTTGTACCACTGGCACAACTTAACCCAGGCCCTTTGGCACAAATCACCCCAAGCCCCCCATTTTGAATAAAATGCATCCCCCAGCTGTTTTGAGCTAGCATCATGTTAACTGTATAGACTCATGGTGTAGCTTACTAAAGCACTAAAACATGTGTGAACTGTTTTCAAAGTTGTCTATAATTGTTCAAACACAGCAATCAAAAAACCTTGATCATAGAAATTGTACTTTTACTTTGAACTTAAATGTGCTTACCTCTCAAGCGATGTGTCTCCCTTCTTTGCAGGATGGGCGAAATGGATGCCTCTTCAAATATATGTGGTCACATGACCACTACTTGCCCCTTGGCACAAATTACCCCACTCTCCCCTACTGTTTTTCATCAATTTCACACAGCTGTCAGAGGTCCAACAACACTGTATTCGAAATGTATTGCCCCAAACCCATCCGTGGTCCTGAAATTCAGCTGTCTGAAAGTCGCTCAAGTGAGCTCTACTGAGAGCAGGCTGTTTCTGTGCCTGCACCTTTAATGCCAATGAGCAGGGGCGTCTCTAGGATTTTGACACATCTGGGGCTTAGCCCAGAAGAGTTAAGCCGATGTGCGCGCTGTGCACGCCGACATTGTTAGACATAGAGACATTCTCCACATACCCTACAGGTACCTGCTCTTCTGGACTGAATTGAATTAAGGCATTTCATGGTTACCAGTTAATACCAAATAGGCTAGCAATTTTCACAAACTTCCCTCAATAGCCCAGGCACAGAAATGCCCCATTCATCATGTTGAACATACCAACAGCAACCATTCAGCAACAGTAAACATTGAGATGTTTAATGAACCATGCATCTTGTGTGCCAAAGCCAAAGTAGTGGCTTTTTAAAAAAAATAAAAAATTAATTGTTACTCAAACCTGTCCAAAAACACTGTTTTATTGAAGCATCAACATAAGATAACCGTAGTTTGAGGATGTGATCTTAAAAAAAATAAATAATAATAATAATTTTTTTTTTGAAAAATTAATATTCGGGGCTAATTAAAAAACATCCGGGGCTTTAGCCCAGAATGTTTTAGCCTAGGGATGCCACTGCTAATGAGCTCCGTCTATCAACGCCTGCCTTGCCTGCTACACGCTGCTTATGCTAGCGGTAGCATGCGCTAATGTTTACAGTGGATGTGAACATGGCTATGGCTCGCCGAGATGCTGTCGTTCAACCATACCAGTTTGACCCAGAATCGGACCCAGAAGGAGAAGCTCCTGAAGTAATACAGACTCTGCGGCTGCAGCAGGACATTTCAGAAGGGTTAAATATGCACTTGTGTCCGAATATGTTACTTAGTTTGTTCGTATGTGTTGTTACAGTTACTACCATGTAGCTAATGCTAGCTCCTGCTAACGGTAAAGGTAACTTATAGAAAGCGAAAGCTGTGTTTGTCTCCAACACAGTCTCCAAACTCTTGGACACTGTTCGTATAGTCTCTGTCTCCAGTCTGCACATGTTTCCAGACTTTTCACTGTGACAACCAAGCTCCCTCGAAATATTACTAACATTAAACTCGCTTCAAACGCCATAGCATAGCAGACCGAAGCGGAGCTAACTAGTTAGCCAATTTCAAGCTGACTTCACCATACTCGTAGGCAACTGTAAATACTATCAAAACGTGGCAACACTTACCTGTGGCTCGGGTGCAGCTGCTGGGTCCCGTATGGTTGGGACTGATCCTTTTACGAGGGTCAGTGTCGAGCCAAAGCCAGCTTTGTACTGACCCTCGTTACTGAAGCAGTCCGATGTGAAGTGGTTAGCACACACAAACAGACTTACAGGAACCGTAGCCGGCACGTTGTCGTTAAAAATGAAACGCAACTTTGTACAACCAACAACAGAGCAATTTGCATGTCTAGCTCTGAGCGACGACATTGCAAGACACTGCTATCTTACCGCTGGACACACCGAACTTCACGTCGGGGATGAACGCCCCCCTCTCGGATATCTATATATCTTGGATATCTATCTATCTATCATGGAGAGGGGGGAGTGTTTTCGCACAGAGGAGCCCAGCCTATGCAAATCGCTCCTGTCGTTATGTAATGACAGGAGCTGAATCTGAACAGACTGTAGGAGCCCTGTTTAACCAGTGGGTGGGCTGCAGAGACCATGCAGGACTCGTTTGCTTTCCTCATTCTGGGAGTTGGAAGGCTCAGGGAGGACCAGTTTGTATAGGTAGAGACCAGAGAAAACGCGTTTTTCATAATATGGGACCTTTAATGTAACGTTGTTGGGTGTATCACACAGAGATAGCCACCTTTAAGAACTGGTGTGACAGCCACCCCCTCATTCTTAATGTGAACACAACTAATAGAATAATATTTGACCCCCAGGGAGGTGAGAGTCCATGACCCTCTAATTATAGATGACAGTGTGACCGATCAGTTGAGCAAATTAGGGTATCTGGGCATACAAATGGAAAATAAATGAGAATGGAGTGCCCATGTTGAGTACCAGTGTGCCATGCTGCCTCAGAGACTGCATTTCCTCTGCAGACTCAGACTGTTACAAAATAAGATCATGTTTATTTTCAACAATACTGTATCAGAAAGTGTCATTAGATCTGGTGTGGTTTCATGGAACAGGTGTCCTCACATTCCAGTGCATAACAGGAATTAAGTGAAAACTGCAATAAAAGTGATACATCTGTTTATTTTAGTCTATGTACATTATTATTGTGTCTTGGATACCACTGTACTGTCTGCCAGTTACATATTGTTTGTCATTTAATTGTAGCTGTATGCAGCACTATTACCCAGACAATAAAGTATATGTTATCTTTTCTTAAAAGTGCACTATGTAGTTGTAGGGAAGACATTTTAATCAAAAGAGACTGACTGATTTTTTTTCTGCCTAAAGAATGCCTAAGAATTTTTCTGCCTAAGAATGGTACTACACTACACTACAAGTGGCATTCGTTATGGAGTTAAAACAAAAGTCACATGAAAAGTCCTGATAAACTGTGTGAGAATGGAACAGAAGAAAGGAGCAAAATCAGCAGCTGTAGCAGGGAAAAAGCAGCTGCTCCGTATGCAGCTGCAGGAGAGCAGAGCTCCAGAGAGGAGACACTGCAATCAGCTGACATATTTGAAAAGATACATTTTCAATTTCTATGATCACCATGTGTTTGGAGCAGGCACGTGCACACATAGGGCCCAAGGGGTGCTTGAGCCCCTGCCCTTTTTGCCTCGTTGTGTGCCTTTTTGTGTTTTTTTAATTAATGAATAAATTCCTGTTGTGCGTAGGGATGTAAAAAAAATGGCGGTATAAAAATGCCACAGTTATCTACCGTATACATTTCCTTGTAATACGGTGTTGTGTGTGTGTGTTGAGCCTAAAGCCGCTTCTCTGTCCGCTGCGGCTTTGCTCTGTCTCTCACAGAGGGGCGAGAGAGAGAGAGTGAGAGAGAGATCAAACCCTAGGCATAACTGATAGGGATCTATATCTCTGTAAAATTTATATACCCCCAGTAGATTCTGCTTATTTTGAAGAAGACATTTTTGACACTCTCCATTCAGAAATGACCTTCTTCCAGGCCCAGGGAAATGTATCTAACTTGAGATCTGAATGGACAAACAGGGATAACCTGATATCATGGACCCACAGGGCAACAACCATGTATTTGGTCAGGCCCTCCTGTTTACCACACCAACAATCACCCATCGGAACAACCTTGACTCTGAAATAAATCAAAGTGGCAGGGAGATAGTGCATCTCTGTCGGGCCTTAGGCCTGTACATAGTTAATGGTAGGTTCAGAGTGGACTCTTTAGGGAGATTCACATACTCCTCAGCTCTTGGGTCTAGTGTAGTAGACTATGCAATCACTGACATGGACCCCTCAGTGTAGTCACTGTCAGACAGCAATCCCCCCTTTCAGACCACGACCAAATAAATGTGTTCTTTAAACTCTGAAATCAAATGAGTGACACAAAAAGGGAACCCAGCAAGCTGTTTCAACTAAATCCTACTTACAGATGGGCCCCAGACAGTGGAGACAAAATCATCATGGCCTTGAACTCACCTGATCTGATGAATGACATATCAATATATGACCAAAACCAATATGTCTCTACCAGAGATGGTGTAAACAAGGCCATTGATGATATCAATATGATATTTCAAAAGGCAGCTATTAAAGCTGATCTCATCAAACAAAAACAGAAGCCTGTTAAAAGGCTAAACGCTGACAAATGGTTCGATCGAGAATGCAAAACCATCAGAAAAGACCTGAGAAAAATAGCAAATGAAAAACATCGCCAACCAAACAACCCAGCCCTACGCATTAGATACAATGGAATTTTAAAGAAATATAAATGTACAATTAGGAACAAAAAACAAAATTATACCCACATGAAACTTGAAGATATTGAGAAGGCCATTAATCAAAATCAATTCTTGGATATGTGGAACAAGTTCAACACAAAGCATCAGACACTACCCATCCAAAATGGTGACATTTGGAGAGCAGATTTGAAAAAATCTGTACAAAGACATACCAACAAATCAAATCAATTCAGATCAATGTATTATACAAGAAAAACTCCAAACATTAGAAGAAACAATTAAAGACAACCAAAACCCCCTTGATTTCCCAATTACTTGGGAAGAATTGATCACACAGACAAAATCTCTCCAGCCGAGGAAAGCTTGTGGTCCACACAGCATTAAAAACGAATTGCTCAAATGCAGCACCCCAGAGATGCAGGGTGCAATGTTAAAAATGTTCAATATTGTATTACAGTCAGGATGTTTTCCTGACATCTGGTGCAAAGGGTGCTCATTTCCCCCATTCATAAGAGTGGGGACAAATCAGACCCTAATAACTACTGTGGCATCTGTGTCAGCAGCTGTCTAGGTAAATTATTCTGTAGTATTCTGAATAAAAGAATACCAGATTTCATTGAGTAAAAGTCAAATTGGCTTCCTCCCAAAACACCGCACCACCGACCATGTATATACCCTTCACACTTTAATTAACAAACATGTACTCCAAACAAAACATGGTAAAATATGCACTTGTTTCATTGATTTCAAGAAAGCTTTCGACTCTATTTGGCATGAAGGGCTCTATTACAGGCTTCTACACTGTGGTATAGGGGGCAAAATGTACGATCTGGTCTGCATTTTTTCATCTACGTAACATTGCAAAAATCAGGCCCATCCTGTCTCAAAAAGACGCAGAAAAGCTAGTCCATGCATTTGTTACTTCCAGGCTGGACTATTGTAATTCTCTATTATCAGGCTGCCCTAACAAGTCTCTAAAGAGTCTCCAGCTGGTCCAGAATGCTGCAGCATGTGTACTGATAGGAACTAAGAAAAGAGATCATATTACTCCTGTATTGGCCTCTCTGCACTGGCTCCCTGTAAAATCAAGAATAGAGTTTAAAATCCTTCTCCTCACTTACAAAGCTGTCAATGGTCAGGCACCATCATATCTCCAGGAGCTCATACTACCCTATTACCCAACTAGAGCATTACGCTCCCAGAACGCAGGATTACTTGTAGTTCCTAAGTCTCTAAAAGCAGAATGGGAGCCAGAGCCTTCAGTTATCAAGCTCCTCTTCTGTGGAACCATCTTCCTGTTTTGGTCCGGGAGGCGGACACCCTCTCTACCTTTAAGAGTAGACTTAAGACCTTCCTTTTCGATAGAGCTTATAGTTAGGGCTGGCCCAGGCCTGTCTTGGACCAGCTCTTAGTTATGCTGCTATAGGCCTAGTCCGGGGGACAAATGACACACTGAGCTTCTCTCTCCTCCTCTCCTCTCCATCTGTATACATTATGCCTGTATACATGCCCCATCTCTGCATGTCACTGACTTCACTTCTTCCCCGGAGTCCTTGTGCTTTCTAGTCCTACAGACTCCCATGGATCATGGCCGCACCCGGGTCGTGGATCGTGGATGCGCCTACTGCCATGGCCCTGCCTGACACCCACCACTACTGTCGCTAATATTAGTCATATCTCTGTTGCATACGTTCCACTACTATTATTGTAATGCATTACTACATACTATCCTTACCGTTAACCACTACTACTGTTATTACTAGTAGTCACATTTCCATTATGTGCATTTCATTATTATTGCTGTAATACCTCTTTATGTACTTTCATTCCTGTCAACCATCTATTATAATTGTATACATTGTGATCTCGTTGATCTGCTGTGGCTCTTCCTGAGGTTTCTTCCGCATTTTTTTTCCCCTGTTAAAAGGGTTTTTTTTGGGGGCAAGTTTTTCCTCACTCGAATCGAGGGTCGAAGGACAGGGGGTGTCGTCTCTGTACAGATTGTAAAGCCCTCTGAGGCAAACTGTGATTTGTGAATTTGGGCTATACAAATAAAATTTGATTTGATTTGATTTGAAATCAATGTATTTGGAAAATATGTGTGCTATTAAAATTGGAGACAAACAAACTGAATTCTTCACCCAGAGAAGAGGTGTATGCCAGGGTTGCAATTTAAGTCCGACTTTATTTAATGTGTATATAAATTAACTTGCTGTTGAGTTGGATCAATGTGCTGTTCCTGGCCTCTCCCTCCTAGATAGAGAGGTGAAGTCTCTGTTTTATGCTGATGACCTTGTTCTACTGTCTCCTACTGAACAAGGACTACAGCAGCAGCTGGACATAGTAGAAAAGTACCGTCAGAACTGGGCCCTGGCAGTAAATATGAAGAAAACTAATGTCATGATCTTTCAAAAACGCCCCAGATGTCAGGAGAACAAACACCAATTTACCATAAATAATCATATCATTGAACATAGCATGAGTTATACCAACCTTGGTATAACCATTACAGCATCAGGGAGTTTCAACATGGCAGTGAATGCACTAAAAGAAAAAGCTCGAAGAGCCCTACATTCAATTAAGAGAACATTTTATAATTTCCAAATTCCTGTCAAAATCTGGTTTAAAATATTTGACAGTGTCATCCAGCCCATTGTGCTGTACGGTAGTGAAGTATAGGGTCCGCTCAGTCATCAGAGCTATACCCTCTGGGACAAACATCCAACAGAATCTTTACATGCAGAATTCTGCAGGTACATTTTACACGTACACACCAAAAAATGCATGTAGAGCAGAATTAGGCAGATACCCACTGATAATTAACATTCAAAAGAGAACGCTCAACTTTTTAACCACCTGAAATCCAGCCCCCGAGACACCCTCCACTCCAAAGCCCTCCAAACTCAAGAGCTGAGCCCAGAAGAGAGTCCCCTATGTCAGTTGGTACTGAGGCTAATGCTGCATTCCAGTTACATGGGAGACCACTTGCCCGAGTTGGAAAGTGGGAAATCTCGCAGCTGTCTCGCGACATTTCACCGAGGCACGCCCCCTTTTGGTCGGAATATCCACTGTCCGACTCTGTCCTCCTGAGAGTACACCGAGTTGAGCAAGGATAGACAAACGACTTGACAAACAAAGATGGCTGCGCCCATAATTGATTACAAAACAATGACTAGCTTGCTACTGCCCTGATGGCGTCCATGTTCTTCCGACTTGTCGTGTAGCTATGACAAACGGGAACGCTAAAAGTGCTACAAGCCAGGAAATGACGTCACGTTCTCGCGTAAGAGCAACTCGGGCGAGTTGTCTCCCATGTAACTGGAATGCAGCATAACTGCCCCCTTTCAGACACAGTCTGACCAGCCTCACCACAACACTGTTCTCCAAACACCAATCAGAGTAAAGCAAACTATAACACAATGTAAAGAAACCTACCTGGAACATTGGAAAGAAGAAACTAAAAGCCAAAGTAGATCAGAATGTTATCTAGCCCTAAAAAGAGATTATGAATGAGCAGAATATCTCCCTACTGTCAGAGATAGAAAGCAGAGACAGATCCTCACCAAGTACAGGCTCAGTGACCACAACCTGACAATCCAAGCAGGAAGACACAAACAATCATGGCAACCAAAAGAAAACAGAACATGTGGTCACTGCTCGACAGGTGAGGTTGAGACAGAGATGCACTTTCTCCTACAATGTAAAACATTCAACGAAACGAGGAACATTTATTTTAATAAGTTTAATTTGGTAATCTCAGACTTCAAAGAGCTGAACGACATATCAACATTAAAAATACTCCTGGGAGAAGGAGACAGGGCATATCTTGCTGCCCAATATGTGTCAACATGCCACAACCTGAGGGACAGTGAGTGACTGACACACACACACACACGCACACGCACACGCACTATGGCGGTAGAATCGTGTCATAATGCGTGCGCACCTATCAACTGAACGTGTCACACGCGCGTGCTTTGACGCCTGTGCAGCAAGCAGCGGCTGACGTGTAATGTAGTTTCCCCATTGACTTATAATGGTCCCCCGTTCACACGCACGTTCACGCGTATGACTGCTGCACGCCGGTAATCACACGACGCGTAGTGACTACGTGTAACATTCATGCGTTTTTATGCGAACGCACGCATTAACGCTCGCATGAAGATAATTGAACATTTTTGTCACACGCTCACATGTAGGCGGAAATGACGTGCGCAAACTATGTCACGCGTAACAAGATGCTGCGTGCGTATGAAGCAGCGTGCGCACGTCTGTCTGTCACTGTTTGACAAATGTTGTCACGCGTTCACACACGCGTGCGGTCGCAGTTTCTGATGTGCGACCGGAAGTTGATCTGCACCGTGCGCAACACACCGCGTACTTAGACGCCTCACGTAGTTGGCCTTTTCATTTTATTGAAGTGTCGTCAACCAGGGGAGGCAGCAGTGAGCCAGACACTGCTGCCAGAATTATAAAAGAAGAATGAGAAGGAGGAGAAGTGTTTTTTTTGTTATATATATATATATATATATATATATATATGTATGTATAAAAAACGCTGCTGCTCGAGTCCTCAGTGGGACCAGGACGGTGGATCATTGATAAAAGTGCGTGCTTCCCCCGCCCCTCCCAACAAAAGTCCTGGGAGTGTGTTGCAGCTGTTCAGGTGCACAAACCTAACGCACCTCTCCAGCGGTCCCAGCAGTTCTCAATGAACTGATCACCTGCGGGGGGCGTGGTTAACTTAAAAATGTTTGTCATTGATTTTGTGTCTTATGTGAGAAACAAAGTAAAAGAAACAGCAACAGAACTCTTTCTCTGTCTTCATGGAACAAATGAATCATGTCATGTAAAAGCCTGTATGTCTGTATCTCGTATTGGATCGATGGCTCCATCTACTGGATGAACATGGAACACAGAACAACTACGCGAGGCGTCTAAGTACGCGGTGTGTTGCGCACGGTGCAGATCAACTTCCGGTCGCACATCAGAAACTGCGACCGCACGCATGTGTGAACGCGTGACAACATTTGTCAAACAGTGACAGACAGACGTGCGCACGCTGCTTCGTACGCACGCAGCTTCTTGTTACGCGTGAAATACAGTCTGCACGTAACAACGCACGCACGCACGCACGCATAACAAAATTCTCATGCGTGCACATCTCTCTGGTTGTTTTGACATTGATATACCTTCATACACGCACACACACACACACACACACACACACACACACACACACACACACACACACTCAAACACAGGCACACACAGGCACACACACACACACACGCAGGCACACACACACACACACACACACACTCAAACACAGGCACACACACACACGCACACACTGTATATACTGTATATATATGTATATATATATTTGAGGTGAACCAGGGATATGATGTTTATGGAAGACCCTCCTTAGTTTCTCAGATATTCCTGCGACAAAAGGAATGACGATTTTTACGTTTTTCTGTCTCTGCAATTGAAATTTTCTGTCAATCTACTCAATTCATTGACTAATTATTGGAGCTTTGTAAGTCAAGTAAACAATCCTGGATACTCTCACTCATGGGAATCCATAAGTAACAAATTAAACAACAATCAGCAGTAAATAAATCATAGTGGCACAACATTTTTATTTAAGAAAACATTCATATGTTGGTTGGGCCTGTTTAGCGCTTTTGTTGTTTGGTGAGTCACCTTCACAAAAGAACTCAGCCTGGCTTTCCTCTCTTCTTTCCTGCCACAAACCAAAACTATTATGATTGTCTGTGATATCTGCTTTAGCCGACATTTTCCTACTACCAAACATTTTCCCTGACCCGATGGCAGCAGTATTTGCCAGCACTCTCCTGCAGACATTGATCTTGTCCAGAGGCTGCAGCTGCAACCACTTCTTCTCCAGCCTCTCCTTTCAGGATGTGCTCCGATTTCTGCTGCTGTTCAGCCTGTGCTTCCTCTTGTGCTTGATGGAGGAGGTCTCAAGTTTGTTCTGCAACTTCTTTCACTGTTAAAGTTGCATGTCCTCTGGTATCAGCTGTAATAGTACTGGGCATAGCAGGCAGCCATATGTGTCACTGTGAACCCCCATGGATTTCAGGCTCCGGATCTGAATTTCACATTCATCATAAAGTTGTCTGAGTGCTGCAACATCTGATGATCTTTTAACAGCGGCAAGGTTCAACAGTTTGGACATATGTGCACTTATTACAATGTCTTTTCTTCCAAAACGGTTCTGAAGTAGTTCCACGGCTGCATCATAATTCCTATCAGTCATGCTTAGTCCTGCTACAGCTCTTGCTGCTGTTTCAGTCAGATAGGATCTCAGGTAGGTGAACTTCTCCCTCTTACACAGTGCGTCATTCTCATGAATAGCCGTTTCATACTGGGACCAGAATTCTTGCCACTGGCTTACTTCTCCGTCATATTTTTCTATCACCAGCTTTGGCAGTTTAACAGTCTGTCTGCTTTCTGACCTTACTCTGCCAGAGCTTGTGTCACTCATCCACTCACTCACGGGGTCCCGTGTCGTCCTAATGAGCCTATCGACCCGGGCTTTCAGTGTGATGATGCGGTCCTGGTAGTCCTGAGTGGTCGCGATCTCTGCCTCCAGTTAGTCCGTCGGCGTTTCATCCTTGATGCTGTTGTCTAAGTCTGTTAAAGTTTCCTCCTTGATCGCCAAAACCGACAGCATTTCATGGAGTTTGTCACAGTCGGGTCCATCCTTCCTCACCTCCTCTTCCATACGAGTCAAAAGTTTCGTTGTGGAGGTGCGGATCGTCTTTCGTTTCCGTTTCATCCGCTCGTAGTGCTTGGCCATCTCCGCTGCTAACGGCAGTTTTAACGGTAGCTCCAACTTCGACAACGTTCACAGTCTTTCAGTCTTGAAATCCTGGGTTTTGGCACCAAAAAATGTTGTTTCAAAAGTGTTGGAGCTTCTTAAAAAATGACGATCACTGCCGCTTCTCATTCAAGCCGATCATATTTACTGATTTTGAACACGGAAACACTGTTACAAGGAAGGTAAAACAACAACGGCGACATAAAATTACGAGGAGGAAAAAGCTGATCCGTTACTTAGCAACAAAAAGATTCTTTTGTAGCGACTAACGTCTAAACGCTACACTGGCGGAAGACAAAACAACACATTCCTATTTCAAAATAAAAGCATTTGTTATTGTAACCTATGTCAGAGAAAAATATTTACAACAATTGATGACATTTGAGCATTAAAAACCTGGCTATTAATATTTCTGTGTACGTGATCATAACAGTAAATGAGTTTCCGATTGCCTGCAGGTGTGTGTCTTGATCTTTCACCATCTCAACCACTATTCTGTGACTTCAGAATCCCGTTGACACTATTAACATGCCACAATATCAGTAATATTTGTTCAGAGTTCTTCGGGTAGCATATTTCAGGTTTCTCAAAATCCAGGACAAGCATTTACATGTGCAAAACATAAGCTGGATACTCCAAAGACCTGATCACAACCAGGATGTTAGAGCACATGTAAACACTCATTGAAGAGGAAATCAGGAAAGAATGATCATTGAATCACAAATGAGAAGGTGTATCTGTAGTTTGCTTGAATCTCTGCAGCTTCTTTTGAACCATCCTTGTGTTCTTGTGGCCTTCTGCCACTTTCAATACCAAGTCTCTCTTTTTTTTTTCATTCTGCAACTTTTTCTCAGCACATACCTCCATCAGCTGAGCTGTCTACAAGAAACAACAGCACATTTTTCATGAATAATGGTAAGGGTGTTTGTATAGAACAGTCACACTTTTGTCTAGTTACTCTTCTCGTTAAAAGTGCTGTGTAATCTTCTGTAAATGCGTCCTTTGTTCAGTCGTGGAGTGATCTTCACCCACCTTTTATTTCTTCAGCTGGTGAATCATACATCCCACGGATGCGCTGGGATACATCATCAGTGATGTTTCCTGGGTTCATTAGGTGTTTTGGGTCTCGCAACATCTTACACCCTTGCCCAGGCGACCCAACCCGGGTTGATCAGGCCCCGACTTGCGTCCCAGCAGCATTAGTCCACGGATCACCCCTCTTTATCCACATCCACCTGGAGGCTCTCTTCACTGTTTCTGTTGCAGCCCTGATGGCTGTTTTCTTCATCAGCCCACTCATGCCCAACCGGGTCTAGGCTCTGTAGAGAGAGTGGCCAGCAAAGCCTCTGCAACCTACTTCTGCTGGATGGCAGTGTGCTCGCCGCTCTAGTCCCTGGTACTTGGCATTCTTCCTTTCAAATGCCTTGATTTTACTGGGAACATGGTGGTGGTTTAGCGTAGTCTCTACCAACTTGTGTGGTATTGAACTGTAGGCATTGGCCAGGTCTAGCCACAGCACAACTAGATCACCTTTCATCTCACATGCCTCTCTGATCAGCTGAGTGACTGCTCCTGTGTGTTCCAGGCAGCCTGACATACCTGGAGTCCCTCCCTACTGCACAGAGGTATCAATGTAGTGTTTTTTAGCAGGAAGTCCATCAGCCGCGGGGACAGGATGCAAAAAAAAATCTTGCCTTCGACACTGAGCAATTATGCTGAGATAGATCTGAACTGCTCAAGGTTTGTGGAATTTCTTCATAAGGTATCCACACTCCTTCAGCAAATCTCCATTGCTTGCCAACAACCACCTCTTGGATCTCTTTCAAGCTTGGCTCCGTCATGTTGAAGTCGACTTTTGGTACTGGTTGGTCAAGAAGGGCTCCCTGATGTTCCAGTTCCTGATCTCTCATGCAGGGCGGCATGGAGAAATTGGTATACCATCTCTTTGGAGCACATGAGATGTCCACTTCGCTTGCTGCCAAGTAACTCCCTTGTGAAACTGAAGGGGTTAGCTGTGAAAGCGGCTCTCTTCCTGGCTCTCTCCCTGCCCCGTCTCCTGTGCCACTCTGCCCTCTGCAGTGTAATGAAGATGTTATGGAGCTCAGCAAGTGGTGGTTTCTCCTCCTCTTCTGCGCTCTTGTACTGCCTTGAGAGGGCCCGGAGCTCTTGTCGCAGCTGATGGATCTTTGTCACTCTTCCGTTCATGATGTAAGGCGCTTTACGAGACTTCACTTTCTCCTGTGCTCCAGAGCTCACCATAACTGAGCAATCTTCTGGTTGTGTTCCATAAGATTAAGATTTAAGATTAACTTTATTGTCCCACAATGTGGGAAATTTGTTCTGGGCCATTTGCACATGCTGCAGCCACAAGTAACACAGAACATGCAATTACACACAATCACATACAATAGATATGCACATCTATATCGTACAAAGTGCCGGAGAGTGCAAAAAAAAAAAAAAAAAAAAAAAACCCAAAAAACACGGTGTATTGAAAAAATGAATAAATAGCACCAAGAAAAAAGTGCTAAAATTGTAGTAGCAAAATTACTAACCTATACAGAACAAGCAAACGCAAGTCACCTGAACTCTGGTCTTATCTGACCTTATTTAACAGCTTGATTGACACGGGAACAAACAAGTTTTTGAATCTGTTCAGTCTGCAGTGAGGAACTCTAAACCTTCTACTAGACGGTAGCAGCTCATACTCGCCATGCAGGATGTGTGATGGGTCGCAGACAATCTTATTTGCTTGTTGCAAAGTGGCCTGATCATAAATACTCTGACTGGAGAAGTGCTCTCTAACACCAATAATTTTCCTAGCAGCATGAATTAGCCGAGACAGTTTGTTTTTTAGACGTACAGAGAGGTTACCAAACCTGTCTCCCCTGAAACTGTTTGGATGCCATCTGGAGAGGCCCATCTCCCACCATGAAAACTCTCTCCAATAGAGCCCAAAGTCACAATAAAGAAAGAAGGGGGGGACCCCTCTTGAATCTACATAAGCTTGAACATAAATCATAGCAATACTTTGAAATCCATGCGTAGAAAAAAGCCCCTACCTTGATGTTTTCAGACTTGTGTGGATTTACATACCCAAACTGTTTCATATTGGCCTCATACAGCAGTTGACAATGTTATGATAGTAATCCTATGGCACTTTAACAGAATTATTTTACCGAAGGAGTTCAGAATTCAATTGCAAAAAATAACAACAACAACAACAACAACAACAACAACAACAACAACAACGATAAAACTGTTCTATGATTTCAATAATTATGCCTAAAAACAAGTATTATGCAAGTATTTTAATTGGTTGTGAATGCTGAAGGCATCTTTCTTCTACAAAATAGTTTAATATTCTTCCATCATGTTTTTTTTTGCCGCAGAACTTCCTCATTTTGTTTTTACATATTAACTCTAAAATATTCATTTCAGTTGGGACATTATTGCTATTACTTTTCTCATTCATATCATTCATCATTTCAGAGACATTAAATGTTTTTGAGTTTTTAAGTTTTCAATACTTAACTATTCATTCACTCTTTCAGCTAGAAACTCTATATTCAAGGTGTTATTCATCTTTCAAATCCCATTAAAACTTTTAAAAGTATTCAACTTTCTTTGAAGCTTAGTTGAATCTTAGTTATAATGGAAGTCAATTAGAAATCATTTCAAACCCACTCATTTTCAAACGCTTCCCAGTCTTTCATACATTCACATAGGAACTTTGTTTGAACTTTATAATGTTCACAAAGGTTTGGACTTTCTCACATCATTTCAAGTTTTTCATAACCTTCATAACAGTCACAGTTCAAAAATGCATATTTTTTAGCCATTTTTAGATTTTTACATTGGTGTGTATGGGACAGAATGTTGACAGGCAGAGTGGAGGACTGAGCTGACAGAGCTTTTTAACAGTTTTTGTATGTTATTTCATCATGAAATTCCCATCTGAGATTTTTGTATGCGAGAAATCACAATTTCATGGATATTAACGGAGAATCTTAACCTTTGAGCTTGCCCCCCACAATTTCTGTGGAGCTTCTCAACTCCGAAAAACATTAGAGAATATTTACGATTCTCCATTAATATTCATAAAACTTTCCACTTTCGAAAAATTCGGCAGATGCCTAGCCGGCTGGCTGTGCTCTATGTTGAACAAGACTGTTTTTCTTCTCGATTTAAGTTGTAATCTTTTCTGTTTAGACACCAGTATGTGATGTAACAGTTGGATTGCGTGCTATTTTTTTTTTTTTTTTTTTTGGATCACTTATTCTCTAAATTATGGAAGCCCTAAAGGGCCATGCATTCATACATTTTATTTCCTCCGTTTTCCCGTGATAACAAGTTAATTTCATTTGTCTTCTCAAGATCTCGAGTTATTATCTTGAGATAACGAAACTTTGTTTTCCTGAGATAACGGGATAATTTTCCCGAGATCTCGAGATAACGAAACTTTGTTTTCCCGAGATAACGATATAATTAATTTGAGATCTTGAGAAAACAAAATGATAGTGTAGTATATTAAATCATTGCAGGAAACATCATTCAGTGTAGCAATGTCAGAGGAGCAGGAGCATATTGATCACCGCACCACATATCTTTTCAATCCAGGCCTGACACAGGCTGAAAACGCACCGAGCAGCGTCACTGACGTCATGCGCAACACGTGCGACGTCGGTGCCGCTGATGAGAAGGTGAGAGGATCAACAAGATGCCGCAAGGAAAACAGTCAAAAGTCTGGCTTCATTACACACCTAAGAATGGAGACTGTAATAAATGCCGCAAAACAATTGCGTGCAAGAGGGGTAACACATCAAATTTTTTTTGATCAAGGTCTTTTTTATTTTTCAGATATAACAAACAAAAGATATACAATTCACACATGAAATAATTGAATCTAGTTCCTGTCCATACGAACAAACCAACCAACTTCCCTGTACCCCCCCACCCACAAATACTGGACCCTCAGCAAATTTCCATACATCCTGACACATTCAAATATGAGTTTGCAGATTCATACATATACAGTATATATTTAAAATATCTAGGCAAGTAAAAGAAAAAGACAACATAAATAAATAATAATAAAGGAAAAATAATAATAGTTAGAAAATAAATACATAAGTAAATAAAATAAATAAAAAATTACGCACACACAATTGGGTTACATAGATATGTTAGTAGCTGCTGTGTCTTCTACAAAGGAAATAAATGGCTGCCAAATGTCATAAAATTTTTTAGTGGACCCTCTTACAGTGTATCTAATCTTTTCTAAATGAACATAACTCATGACCTCCCTAATCCATTGGCCATATGTTGGGGGGAGAGCATCTTTCCATTTAAACAGAATAAGCCTCCTAGCCAACAAAGAGCAGAAGGCCATCATGCTCAGGTGGCACCCAGAAAAAGTGGCATCAATCGGAGCCACACCAAACAATGAAATCAGAGGAGATGGGTGTACTGTTTTTCCACATATTCCAGAGAATGCCTCAAAGATGGACTGCCAAAAATTGTGTAGCTTGGGGCACAACCAAAACATGTGCCAGGAGTGTGGCAGGAGCCTGCCTGCACCGATCACACGTAGGGTCAATACCCGTCTTAATCTTGGACAATCTATCCTTGGTCCAATGAAGACGGTGCACTATTTTATACTGAACCACAGTGTGTCTGAGGCATATAGAGGAAGAGTAGATTCGTTGTATGATTTTTTGCCATATTTCTTCTGTAATCGTTTCACCTAGGTCTGTTTCCCATTTGATTCTAAGGCTATCAAGACTGTTCATGTTATGTGTATTGAGTATTGTATAAATTCTGCCTATTACTTGTTTTATATTAACTTTACATTTTTAAAATTGTTTCAAGCAGCGATTCAGGAGGACTCAATGGGAAACAGTCAGAGTTAGAAGCCACAAAACCTCTAAGCTGTAAATACCTGTAGAAATGTGATTTATGAAGACCATATTTCTGTTGCAGTTGTATAAAAGTGGCAAACCTATTTTCAATGTAGAGGTCAGATAATGTACCTATTCCATTTCTTGCCCAGATATTAAAAGCATCATCCATCATTGATGGAACAAACATATGATTCTTAATCAATGGTGTAACAGGTGAAAGATCAGTGAGATTAAAGGTCCTTCTAAACTGATTCCAGGTTTTAATTGAATGGATAACAACTGGATTGGTGGAGAAGGCTGAAATAGGCTGTTTGAAAGGTAATTTGGAACATAATAAAGCTGCTGGGGAGGTAGATCCAATGGATGCCCTCTCCAACACCGTCCATTCAGTACTATTGACATCTGTGCAGTCATTTCTCAACCAATACAGCAGTGCTCTTATATTAGCGGCCCAATGGTAATACATAAAATTTGGAAGTGCCATACCTCCCAATGCGCGAGGTCTCTGTAATATATTTTTATTAATCCTTGGCTGCCTTTTATGCCATATAAAGGATGAAATCTGACTATCTAAATTGGAAAAAAAAGATTTTGTTAGATAAATAGGTAGGCATTGAAATAAATATAAAAACTTAGGGAGAACATTCATCTTAATCGTATTGATCCTCCCTCCTAAGGAGAGAGGCAGAGGGTCCCAACGTTCCAGGTCTTGTTTAAGTTTACTTAAGAGGGGATGATAATTTGCCTTAAAAAGATCCTTGTGGTTACGTGTGACCCATATACCTAAATATTTTATTTTTTTAGGACTGAATTTAAAAGGGATTGACCCAAAGTATGATCTTTCTACAGAGGAGATAGGCATAAGTTCGCTTTTCTGAAGGTTAACTTTATAACCAGATATTCTTCCGAACTTTGTGAGTAGAGTCAATAATTCAGGAAGGCTTGAGAGGGGGTCCGACATAAATAACAACATATCATCCGCATAAAGTGAAACCTTATGTTCTGAACCCGCCCAGTGTATCCCCTTGATGGTGGGGCACTGCTTCAGGGCTAATGCAAGTGGCTCAAGTGCAACAGCAAATAAAAGTGGTCTTGAAAAGATAGTCCCACTCCACCCGATCAAACGCTTTTTCAGCGTCGAGTGACAGCATCACCTCAATATTCCCAGGATCGGGCGGAGTGGGACAATAAAGGATATTAAATAGACGCCTGATATTGAAAAATGAATAACGATTTTTTATAAATCCTGTCTGGTCAGACGAGATAATAGAGGGGATAATGTTTTCAAGGCAACGTGCCAAAATCTTGGCAAGAATCTTTGCATCTGTGTTCAGCAACGAAACAGGGCGATATGAACTGCAATTAAGGGGGGTTTTATCCTTCTTAAGTAATAAAGAGACTACTGCTTGACGCATGGTTGGGGGCAAACAATTGGTGACTAAAGACTCTTCGAATACTAACAATGTAACACATCAAATTTGATGAAACATCTGGCAACACACGGCGTGTACTTAAAAGCCGAACTGTGCACCGTGTTTGACAAACTCCGCGACCCAGTGCCAAGCACATCGACGGCTGTCGCTGCTCCCGCCAGGGTTGCGCCTCCCGGACCTGGACTTCGTGAAGAAAGCCCCAGTCCTGCTGCCAGTGTGATAGACATCACAGATGACGATGACAGCAGCCTTTCTTCTTCGGGTAGCCTAAGTAACGTTAATTTAATACCGACGAAGTTTTAAGATGGAGCTCCTCATTAATCTCCATTATTATATTTTTCGATACAGTATTGTTGTATCTGATATTATGTAAATTGTGTGACTTTTATTTAATAATAGTTTATTCTTATGTTGTATTTATAATGTTTTAAGTTAATTGTTTTCAATTTGGCTCTGGAAATAAAAGGGCATTGTTTTTTTGACGAAGTGTGTGCATTTTTACGTTTTTAAGTACCAGTTCAAGTACCGTTTAAGCACCGGAACCGTTTAAAAAATACCGAGTAGTAACCGGTATCGGAAAAAACCCAACCGATACCCAACCCTAATAATTTACACAATAGCGCGCGTAATCTAAAAAGACGGTTAGCAAGGCTTTAGCTATATCAGCGGCGCAATCTAAGTGAGCCTGATGTCCTCGTTAACTACGTAGCTGACCAGCTATGAGGCCCCGGGCGTCTCCATAATCTCAGGCCTATCATATCACGGTCATTATCTCGAGATCTCATTATAATTATATCGTTATCTCGGGAAAACAAAGTTTCGTTATCTCGAGATCTCGAGAAAATTATCCTGTTATCTTGGGAAAACGGCAGTTGTTATTTCGAGATAATAACTCGTTATCACGGGAAAACTGAGGAAATAAAATGTATGAATGCATGGCCCTTTAGGGCTTCCGTACTAAATTGTGCTTTTGTTTCTAACAATGCACCCAAACAGACACTGAATACATTCCACGTTTTGACAGTAATCAAAAGAAGAGAAGGTACATTTATCCGTCCTTTGAAGGCATCAGAAGTTGTGTTGAAAATGTTGCTCACTCAGGGTAATATTGTCAATGTGTTTCTGACATGTGTTACTGTGCTGAAATGATTGTAATGGTTATAAGGATTGAAACGTGTCCTAATAAATGGTGTCTGTATTCTGAGGATTCACCATGCACTGTAAAAAACACAGAGACAGAAAAAACGAAACGGTAAAACGTGCCTCGGTTCCCTTTAAATTACTTTAAAATACTAAATATAATTCAACACTAAATGACTGTACAATTACAGCTTTTCCCTGTATATATGCTTTGTACTTTCACTGTCGAATTTTAGTAGAATTGCCAATTTTCATTGCATAAAAACATTTAAAGTCTACGATTTGAAGCTTGCCATCTTTGAAATTTTAAAGGTGCACGGTCGTAGTGGGGAAAAGTGTCAATCAGAAGAGAAAGCTCTTCATTGGCTGATTTTATTCTGCCTAAACAAACTAAACAAACAACTTTCTTTGACTGACTTTCATGACTGAAAAAACTGAACAAACAAACTGACCTTAAAGGACAACACAATATCATACTGTTTTACTTTGTTTATATGTGGCAGACCCTGCCACCTTTCCAGCTTCAAACAGTGTTCTGGGGACTTACTTTCCTCTGAGAACAGCTTGTTTATTCACTTATGGAAAAAATTAATATTTCTGAGTTTGTATTATTACCTCATTAATATTGTAATTGTAATATTGTTCTTCTCCAAAACTACATAGTGCCCCTTTAAAAAGTATTATATCTTGTATAGAATAGAATTTTCAGTCAACAACACGCACCTGTCTAAGAACATTTTTTAGCTAAGCTATCTTAAAAAACACTTAATTTTTTTTTTTAAAACTTGTCAAAAAATGTCAACAGAGGCAACTTGTCAGTTAATGTTTGTAGCTTTTTTCGCCCACATATATCTCAGAACTTCTCACACCTTACAGCACCAACTGACCCCAAAGATCCTCCCACCATGGCATGCTGGCTGTGCCCTGTTTGAAGGCCAAGGACAGGGCCTTTTCTGTAACAGCTCCCCGGCTCTGGAATAGCCTACCAGAGGCCATTAGACAGTCTAAGACTGGTGATGCTTTTAAGATGCAGTTCAAGACCCACTTTTATTCTCTGGCTTGATATTGTATTCAATTTGTTTTGCATTTTTTCAGATTCATTGGGTTTTATATTATGGTGACTTTTTGATTTTTTTATCTTGATGTATTTCCTCAAAATTTGCTATTCAACCTGATTCTACTTTATTCATGTCTTACTATACACATATGTGTCTTTATGCCTGTATTCATATACTTATGTCTGTTTTTATGAAGCACTTTGTTTTTAAAGTGTTATATAAATCAGATAAACTTAAAACATGGGAAAAGTGGACCTTCTTTGGCTGTGTACAGTAATAACCATTTTTTTTAACAGTGAAGAATGTGATAAAGATGAAATGAACACTTGAAAATGTAAAAAAAAATTACAATTGTGTTAAAAACGATGGATTCTTATAATTTTAAAAGGTGATTTGTTAGTTTCACAACTGATGTGACAATTTTACTGCTGTGTTGACAAAATGATTGACATAAACAGCCAGTTAACAACATAAGCAAGCAATCATTTAAATGTCCAATTTGTTAGAAATGTGATTTTTCAGAGGTCAAGTTGGCTTGCGAGCTGGGAATCCTTACAGGTTTTACCTTTAAAAACATAAGCACTGTGTGGTGTTAGTCAGTCTGCTCAAATAATTGGCTATCAATTTGGCAGTGATGTCTGTATTTATTTTATTTCATTAATAAGTCAATTTATGTTTTTTTTTAATTTGATTAATTTGTGTTTCATCAATTGAACTTTTCATTTACTTAATTATGTTGTTTTTATTTCTTAAATGTTTTATTTGTTCAATTATTTGGTATTTTTCTTTTATTCATTCAATTGATTGATTCATTAATCAATTTACTTTATTTCTGTTTATTAATTTGTTATTTTTCAAATCATGGCTGCACTTTTTTGTCAATGTGTCAGATTATGGTGTTTCACATGTCCTCCAGCAGATGGCAGCAAAAACCAACCATCTGTCTCACATGTGAGGTCAAGGTATAAGGTATAATTTATGCTATGTTTAAGCAATACTCAATACTCAAGTATTGGGTATGAAAAAACACTTAAAATTAAGAAATATCTATGTAATGTGTTCTTTCAGATTATTCAGGAAGATCTAATGACATGACATGATTACATTTCATGTCTCGTGGTGTGTGTGTGCCGTGGCAGCTCTGAGCCCAGGTGGACTTTGTACTGTGGGTGGCAGCAGAGGCAAGGACAACTGCACGACTGCTTGTCCTGCACTGACTCACATGGTTCTCATCTGTCTCCTGCAGATGTTTGTGGACTGCTGAGCCAATGTCATGCACCGCTATTTCAACATCAGGAGACTATTAGCCCAAAATGATTACCTGCCTTCTATCTATCGCTCCAGCTATTCATCTCAGAATCCACCCACTTATTCCTTTATTCATACCTCTCAGGTGCTTACAAGTTGACAACAAGTGGTCAGATGAAAAGAGGCATTTCAACCTTGCTTTCATCTTGTTGGATGAGGTTTTTTAGCTGATAGCATTAGCCTGGGTCACTGGTGTTTATCATGTCCTTGAAGTTCTGTTAAACTGAGAAATGTTCTAAAACTTTATGTTTTTCTTTCACTCTATGACTGCTGTTTATTGGTGCACAAAACCCAGATAAATCTGGCTTCTATGGCTGCCAGTAGTACACTGTCAACTCCCATGATCCTAAATAGCCATAGTCATAACAATGCCTGCGACCAGCCACAGCACTTCACAGCCATAAAGCCCCCCTGGCGTGCTCAATTTATCATACATTTTGCACTTTCACACTGTTCACAGAAAGACCTTCATGTGGCATTAGTGTTAGTTTGTGAAGAGGCCCTCTGACACCCAGCCTGATGCACCTTCCATGGCTCGCATTCATGCCCAACCTGAAGGGAGAGGCGCAAGGAGAGGACCACGGCACACAAATGTGGGCAATTTGGTTTGCGGCTGACACCCGGTGCTCTGAATAAATGATCTAAATGCTCACAGAGATTATTTTGCCACTGCTGCCCCTCAGCGACGACACATGGGGGGGGGGCAACACACCCCCTGTGGCCCTGTGATGGCCAGCCAGGATGAATATGAGGAAATGAGGCAGACATCCAGTAAATAATAGTTGCCATTGTGCCCCTCAGCAAGCGGCGGGGCCGGGGGTGGGCTGGAGGGGAGGGGGAGGCTCCCCATGATATGCCAGGGCCTGACATGGCACCCAGACCCAGAGCTGTCACCCCTGCGGAAACATCACCCTCGCCTCCACAATTTGTGCACTTAACACTTCAGTTGGCACATGACAGGTGCTTATTTCCCCGCACTGGCTTTTTCCCCTTGCAGTGATGCCTCTGAGCCCAGGGCACACACGGCATCTGGTATGGATGTCTGTCCACGATGCTACTCTGTAAAAGTATGTGACTACACCAGTGATACTTTTCACATCCGCTCACACTGCATTTGCAGCCCACTGAGCATGGCTTCAGTGTATGTGTGTGTGTGTGTGTGTGTGTGTGTGTGTGTGTGTGTGCGCGCGCGTGTGTTCATGTATATATGTGGAGGGACAGAGGAGTCATGCGTCCAGAGCCAGACTGGGAAAATAATTCAGCCTGGGTATCTAATCTATGAGTCCACATTTACAACAGACCACAAACACTGCACCTCTTTTATTGATTTTTTTTTTTACTGTTTACCGTTCATGCCAGAATCATGTGTTTTGAGTCATGAGTTTTCTGATGCAAAAGAGTTTCAGAAAAACTTCTACTATGACCTTTTGAAGGCGCTGTAGTAAAGAATATACAGGTCCTTACTATTACATGCATGCAGACCCTTTCCTTGATAGTTGTTCAGTGCACTATGACTCAAATGTGGACTCTTTTTAAATCAATGTAGCTACTGGATATATAGGGCCGGATCTACTAAAGGTTTGCATGTATTAAAACGTGTGCAAACTCCTTGCACACGCAAAAAAATGTACAAACTGATTTACTAACAGTGCGCAAAAAGGGTTGCGTCAGTCAAAGGTGCAAAATAGCGCATCCAGTTAGTACATTTGCAGCAATGAATATGCAACATGGGGCGTTTACACGCAATTGTGCGTGTTGTGGGTGGAGAAAATGTAAATATATTAATTTAGCACACGCAAAGTGATTTATCAAACCTGAAAGCAATTTTGCCAATAGAAACTGCATCTATATTTAACACATCTCAAAGGGAGGTGCAAACGGTTTGTATGCGTAATTGCGCACACATGGCTGCCGTTAATGTTGCAAGAAGGAGACGCCGAAACAATGGAAGGAGACGCCGAGAACCCATTTTTCACCCTCGTGTGAACATTTTTGGGATGAATGAGGAAACTATCATTAGAACATATCGCCTAGCCAGCCTTGCCATTTTGGAGCTGTTGGAGGAACTCAGAGCGGGAGAAGGAGTCACGCAATACCTGCAATAACAAAACTCCTTGCAAGTTTACTATTATTATTAAATTTATATTACTATACGCCAATTTTTCCTTTTCACTTCGTCCACTGTTCGCCTGTTTTTTTCCAACAGCATTAACTTTTTCACCGATTTTCTCCCACATGGCGTTCCTTTGTGCGACCGTCAGATTTCTTTGCTGCAGCTCATTGAAATGTTTATTCGCTTCCTCTACCAACACTTCTAATTCTAAAGGGTCGAATTTCACTTTGCGCTTTCGCTCTCTCAAACTCGCCATGCTGAAAACCATGAAACACGCTAAACCCTCATTTAAATAGGTGTGTCTCCAACACGTTTGCACCTGTTGTCATTTACGCAATCACTCTTAGTAAATCGCCAGCAAACCGAGGTTCAACCCCACACGCAAATTTCTAGATTGCGCACGCAGATTAGTACAAGCAATTTGGGATCTTAGTAGATCCGGCCCTTAGTTTACTAACTAAAAGGTGCAAAGTACAAAACATGTTGGTATGGACAAAATTACGTTAAGTGTGCTGAGGACTAAATCTCATCAAATCTCTCTCAAATCATTTGAAGGATAAAATGTTCGCCCATTTTTGAGGTACAGGCTGACAGCCCTAATAACGTATGGTTGTCAGCACACTGATCAGCTCGTCTCCTCTGTGTCTGGTACCTGATATATCAAATATCAAATTAGCGGGGGTCACGTGATGCAAATGTTGGAGTAACAGCTCGCCACCTCGGCTCCCGCAGCTCGATACAGTTTTTCGATGTAACTTCAGACATAGACATATTAAAAACACTGGTCGAAAGCGGGACACCTGGAGGAAGATCACCCAAATGGCTAAATCCGCCAAATACTTGGCTTACCGAAGCTGAGCAACGCATCTCCGACTCTGAAGATGCTATGGCGAACCACACTGCTAAGCTAGCCGAAGTCGGGAAGAAGCTAGAGACAGCGCTAGATAAAATCGATGAGCTAGAAAACAGGGGACAACGATGTAATATTCGCATCATCGGACTACCTGAAGGCAGTGAGGGCAGCAACCATGTCTCCTTTTTTAAAACCTGGCTGCCGGAGCTGCTGCAAGTTAGCTTCAAAGGCGGAGCTGTTAAACTAGACCGCTGCCACCAGGCCCCGCGCTGTCATCATCAAGGTCCACAACTCCCAAGACAAAGTCCTGATCATGCAAGCAGCCAGGAAAGCGCAGGCTCTATCGTACAACGGAGCTTCAATCATGATATTCGAGGATTTCTCCGCAGCTCTTGTAAAGAAGCGGCAAGACAACTACTCAGTTAAACAGCAGCTTAAGGAGAGAGGAATCGTCTTCGCCATGCTGTATCCAGCCATACTCAGGATTAGATACGACGGGCAGGAGAGATTCTTCAAACAACCTGAGGATGTTACGACTTTCCTGGAGGGAGTCGCGCAGCCCCCGGGACTCCTACCCGGCTCTGAGGACTGAGGATACCGTTTCCTGTTTAGCCTTAAGTGACAATGTGAGACCTGGACTGTAACTGGTGAGCATAAGGTTTAGATGTTCGTTGCTGGATCACTGCTAATGTGTTTTTGGATGGGGTATAATGTTTATTTTGCTAACACACTTTTGAGGAGATGTTCGGGACTCTGAGCTCTGCTCAATGTAGAAAAATGTGTCTGGGTTTCCTGCTGACCCAAATGATATATTGTTACTTTCTTTTTCAAATGTTTTGAGTTTAAGATCTCTTACTGTATTTGGCGTAAACTATGTCATTTTTATGAATAGAGCTGCGGGCTGTACTTCAGATGTGTTCCCGATTAATCTTCTTTTGTCTGAGGAAAAAAAAAAATAGAAGCTAAAAACTAAAGGCTGGCCTAGCACCTTCCCCTTGGTAAGGGAGAGTAGCTCACACCCCTACTGGGTGTATTAGGCCAAAGTCTGGACCCTATGTGTACCTGTTATTTCTGTTTGATGACTGTTGTATGTAGTCATGGTTTTGAAGTGAGCAAAGCATTGTTTTTTTATTTTATGTCTATATTATATGTCCTTTGTTAGTTTCTGGGAGCCCTGGATGCCATCTATAGTCTTGATCATTGTTTGCAAAGATACTTTTTTCATTATAAAATGGCGAGTGACAAAGCCACGCTAAAGATCTGCAGCTGGAATGTGAGAGGGATACACAACCCTATTAAGAGGAAAAATGTTTTGAGTTTCCTAAAAAAGGAGCATGTTCACATAGCAATGTTGCAAGAAACTCATGTCTATCAATGAACATTCCAAGTTAAAGCATGACTGGGTAGGACAGGTGGTTGGCTCTTCATTTACTAGCAAAAGCAGAGGGGTTGCTATTTTGATCAGCAAACACCTGCCCCTGTCTGACATTGAAACAATTTATGACAAATCTGGTAGATATGTAATGCTAAGGGGCTGCCTCCACGGCCAGGCTGTGTCATTGATGAATATATACTTCCCCTCTGTACAGTCCAATGACTTAATCTCTCAGGTTTTTTTGTAAATTTTCTGACTGGATTGGTTTCAACACTGTAATAGCTGGGGACTTTAACTGTTATTTTTCTTCTGCTATGGATTGACTTCCACCAGTGCAAAGTCCAATGTCTAAGAGAGATAGAGTTATGCTAGAGTTAATGAATAAATATTGCTCATTTTCTGGATATAAATGTTAATGTACATGGAAAACAGAATAGGTCCAAGTATGGATCCCTGGGGGACCCCTACTGGACATTCCAGGTAAGGGGATTTGACACCGTCGACCACCACACACTGCTCTCTATCTGCAAGATAAGATCTGAACCAATTGAGGGTCTGTGCAGAGAAATTAAATTTCGACAGCTAAGTTAACAGTATTTGGTGGTCAATAGTGTCAAATGCCCTTTTAAGGTCCAAGAAAACAGCTCCCACACAGTTGTTCCTATCCAAGAGACACTTGGTTTTTTCGACAAACATACTTATGGCCGACTCTGTGGAATGGTGAGCCCGGAAGCCAAACTGCATCGGATGTAATGCTGTATAACCGTAATAAGATGTTCTACTAACTGTTTAGCCACCCATTTTTCTACTATTTTGGAGATGACAGGAAGAATGCTGATTGGTCTATAGTTGTTGATTTCAGATTTACTTCCAGATTTGAAGATTAGATTCACCGTGCTCACCTTCCAGTTAGTCGGGACAACAGAATGCCTGATCGACAGATTTACCAGCTGCATGATGGGGCAAACGAGAGACTATGTGAAGTTTTAAAAACTTTGTGTCAAATCCATAGTCATCCTTGGCATTAGATTTGTTAAGTGAGCAAGTCATTTTCATTACCTCACTTTCAGAGATTTTAGTTATGTTAAAAACAGGCTGTTCGCAATTGACAGGATGATAAACACTGTCAGGTGCAGTAAACAGATTTGATAGTTCTTGGACAGAATTAATAAAGAAAGAATTAAATTCTGTAGCCAAGGTGACAGAATTTAGAAGACTTTTTTTATTGAGTTTACGGGAAAAGAAAAACACATTATGATCTGATAGTCCTGTGAGAAGGTTGTGAATCTTAGTGATTCTTTCCGGCTTATTTGAGAACAACAGGTCAATTCTAGTTTTAGAGTGGTTTGTTATCCTGGTTGGTTGGTCAATTAATTGTGTTAAAGCAACACTAAGTAGTTTGGACTCATTACTACCCCCGGCTGGTTGAGAAGCGCAATTATCTGTTACCAGCGTCGTAAATACTGTCACTGTATGAGCATCCCTTGCGAAAATGAATACATGTGAACTTGTTGACGGAAACAAGTTCTGTTGTTTCTGTTGTTTGGAAACATCAAAAACATGAAACCTCAATCGAGTGCCAACAAAAAGCTAGATTTAGAGATAGCAGCTGGTAGTTTGTTAGCATATAGGCTGCACAGCACATTAGCATACTAGAATTATTCTCATACCGAGTTGGTTATAGTGATTGCACCGACTAAGTTACTTCCAAAACACGATGCTTGGGAGTGAATGTGTTTAGTAACGTCTGAAAATATGTTTTCGGGAGTTACTAAATACAGTCGCAAGTTGTGACATTGTGTTCGGCGTAATAACTACAACCAACTCGGTATGACAACAGTAAGTAGCATGCTAACGTTACCTCCCGACCACACTGTTCAACAATTACGTTGATTATCTGCATGAACTAAGGAATCTGCAACTTTTCAAGACAAGACGTTCATAGTGTTTTAGTAAGTTAGTCATCGTTTACAGTCACTACATGAAAATGAGCAAGCTATAGAAACGGACAGCATTAGATTATCTCCCGGCTTTATTACGGTTATAAACTGTGGACAAATAGAGCCCCAATGAACACCACATAACAACAAATCAACTCAAAGTAAAAGTCGGTAAGATAATAAATATGTATATATGTAATATATGACTTACAGTAGCATCAAGGCTAGGTTGCCATCAGTCTTGAGAACCATTTCTTCTCTCAGCTCGCTCCACCGAGTGTAAGCTAGTCTAATATTTATCCGTGTCCGGTTCATGTTATATCACTTTCTCTTTTTCTTTTCTTCGCCTCCTCAGACAATACCTTCTTGGCTTTTTTAGCTGGCTCAGCCATGGCGTTGGTTTATAAAAAAAATCCAAGTAGCTGCTGGCTAAATCCACCGATGAATAAACGTGTCGTAAAGCAGGTCGCACTAGACTTCTTTACGTCAGGTAGGTACCTACCCGCTCTGGGAAGTTGTGATTTCTGCCGGCGCGACCCTCCTCAGGCTGCAGAGGCGTCACCGTTCATCCTATTAATCGTTATTCTACCACTTAACTGAGTTTAGAAACAATATTTTAAGGTCGAAAAAATACCTAGTGTTGCTTTAAAGGAATAGTTCACTCTAGAATGAAATTCAGTCTTTATCGACTCACCCTCATGCTGATCAGAAGTCCGGTGTAGTTTCTTATTCCTCAAAATGCAGTTGGAGACCCGCGGGGGTTCCCTCCGGCAGTAAACATCCATATAACGAGCTTTAATGGCGTCCAAGACGAAAAGGTCCATAAAACTACACAAAAAGTTTGTAATATTCCTCCATACTGCTCGTCCGCTGCAATCCAAGTGTCCTGAAGTGGCGACATCCAGAGTTTACACGAAACGACGTCATTTAGAACATTTTTACAGCCTCACTATACTATATTAGCCTGGAGGCACGCTCTGCGTTCACGCGAGTCTCCCTCACAGCGTTTGCACTACGGAAGCCGCGCCGGACAAGATGAACGAGACTCGCGATATATACACACCTGTATTTACTTCAAATACCGGTGTGTATCTATCGCGAGTCTCATTCATCTTGTCCGGTGTGGCTTCCGTAGTGCAATCGGCTAAGAGAGCTTCTGGCGGACCGCCTGTGTCAGCAGCGTACCGGCAGCGTCATCTCACAACCATTTCGCTGGTCCCCAGCTGGCTTTTCCTATTTGGGTATTAAAGTCTCTCCATGCTTAAAATAACTTTTTATATGCTTAATTTTAATCCCCTCCTACGTACCATAAAACATGACCTTGATAGGTGGTGTGGCCTACCCCTATCTCTGCTAGGCCGTATCCATCCGATCAAAATGAACATTCTCCCGCGTCTCTTGTATTTCTTTCAAATGCTCCCAGTTATATTGTCATGGAAAATTCTTGCACAGCTAAACAGTTCTATCATATCACCTAGGCTAAGATACAGTTTTCTTAGTCTGCCTGCCAAATGTGGTGGCTTAGCAGCTCCGTCATTTTCATTGTACCAATTGGCCGCACAGTTTAAATATCTTTTGGAATGGTTCATACAGGACTCTACTTGTCCCAGACTTCCCACCTGGCCTTCGGGCTGGTCTCGCTGATTGGAGCCGCAGAGGCATCAAAGTTGTTAGGGACAAGTTAAAAACAAGTTTGGTGTCACCAATGGTGACTTTCTTAAATATCCGCAGATTTGGAATTTTAACCTGTCCAGGTTAAAAGTGCTCTCTAGGGGAATTGCCATCTCTCCTATAGAGACTCTGTTGGTGGATAACTTACAGCTTAAATTCTTTACCAAACGGCTTTATAGGATACTGTGCGGCTTCAAGGAGGACAACTCAAGTTATATAAAGTTATAAGGCTAATAGGAATCTGACCTAGGTGCTATAATCGAACCAGAGGACTGGGATGCCCTGTGTAACCAACCAACCAATGTCTTAGCATCTAATTCAGCCTGGGAGAGGCAATTCAAGATTTTACATCGACTATATATTACTCCTGAGGTCAGACACAGAATGAATCCTGCCATATCAGAGCTTCATTTTTCATTGTTTGTGGAGCTCCCCCCATGTCCAGCAGTTTTGGATCACAATTGCTCTACAGCTTGATAAGATCTTTAAGCGCCCTTTACATCTGGGCACCAGGACTTGCTTGTTGGGTCTGATTGATGAGTTACCTGCTGATCTTCGTAACACAAAACTATTGCATATTCTGCTGCACTGTGCCTGGAAGTGTATTCTACTCATGTGGATCACTGATAAAGCCCCAACCCTAAATCAGTGGTTGTGTACTGTGACAACATCATCCCTTTTGAAGCCTTTTCCACGGCCTTAAAGGACAAGCCCTTCACATTCTACAGGATTTGGGACTCTTTCTTTGACTACTTGGGAGCTGCTAAAGCCCAGAGGATGAAATCAGGACTGATGGATTTGACCTGGATGGGGTGTTTTCACCTTGTATTGTTTCGGTGGTGTACCTGTCCGTTTTTGTCTTTTATGTGCTTTGCAAAACTTGTTCAATAAAAATGTCAATCAAAGCCAATCAAATGCTAGCACAGCATGACTAAATTGTTCATCTTGAAGACGTAGCCTCTAGGAAGGTACATTGGGAAAATATGACTTCACCTCAAAAGTAATGCAAACCAGTTTGCTCAATTATTGGTAGGAATAATTCTGTCCTCCCAAAATATTGGTGGGGACATGTCCCCACTATCCATATGCAAACATGCGCACTTGTGTGTAACACAACAGTGTGTGTAACAATGTGTGTCCTGTCCTGCCGTTGCACCCTTACTATGCAGGTGTTGATTTGGCTCAGTCAGAGTTTGAATAATGGTGCAACATTACTGCCTTGAACAGGCTGTGTAAAAGGGGCTCATAGCGATTGAGACAACAAGCGCATTAGTTGTTTCAGGTAAAAAAGCACAATATTTGATTATTTAAGTATAAAGTATCACAAATACTTCTTTAAAGTAAAAATACCTCAAAATGTTACTTGATTACAGTAGTTGAGTAAATTAACTTTCCATCAATGTGTGTTTTCTGCTGCTGAACTTGAATATTGGTTAAAGAGGAGACACTTGAAACTGCAAGCATGTATTTGATTCCACAATAAAGTCTGAATGAGCAAAATATGAGTTAAATTGAATGAGCTTAGAAAAATCAATCTTGGAGGTTTTTTTTCAAATTGTTTGATATGTTCACATTTGTATGTCATAGGTATACCATATTGACACAATGCATGTCATATCATGTTCACATTACATGTTTATGATCTGATTGATCTGCCTGTCATATTCAGAGGTGAAGGGGATGGTGGAGGAGTCTCAGGTGCCTGCGACTTTAGTTTGAGACTGTGTTTCAACATTTGTAAGTGTGAAACCACTGGATATTTTTAAGGAGACCTCAGTACAATTTCCGGTAGTGTTTGTGGTGACAAAAAACACATTTTGATGGGAAGTCTGGATATGTCCAGCTGTGTTATTGGCTAGAAAACAAGTATTTGAATCTTTTCTGAACCCTAGCAAAATGTTTTTGGGTGACTAAACCTAACCAGAGCGTAGGCACAGTGTTGTCACAACATTACATTGAATATAGAACCTGAAGAAACCTAAAGTTGCAGCATAAAGAAATGTGAAGTTTCAATATATGTGTAATTTGCAGAAATGTACACTGCCAACATTTTTTTCTGGTGACTGGGTTGAAGAAGTTTATGGGGATGTGAATCACTTTTGTGGCAGTCCCTCTGTTGATGATAACTGGATAGGTGACAGTCAGTACTTTGGAGACTTAGTATACAGTATATAGAATAGTTGCTGAGATATTTCACTCTTCTGGACTGAAAAGGTAGACAGACCAACAAAGAGCCACGCTGAAGTGTTTGCCGTTAAACTGCATTATGATAGGTGAAGGATCGATGTTCTCCAGGGTCAGACTATGGCTTCTGGGTTTTTGCAGTGTTCTGGTACCTGATCTGGTACCTAATCTACAATATGGGCTATAGCATTGCAAAAATCTACACAGGAATGCTCTGTGTTGACTTGATTTCTGTGTGTTAGAGCAAACGATCTACATGCTGCACCTCTCGGCAGATGTAAGTTGGGTAAAATTAAAAGAAAAACAGACCATCAGGGAATATTAAGACATAAAAAACACTATTTATAATAGGACAGATGTGAATTTTCTTTTCTTCACAACTTTCATTTTGTTTGTCAGCTCACACTTCCAGTTTAAGTGAGGCATAATGATCATGGGACTTAATCATAGAGCTAAGAATGGAAGCAGCACGGTATGTGCTCACCTCTCCAGCAGCTATCGAATTAAACCCACATGCATAAGATGTGGTGGATTTCAAAGCTAATACAAAAATACATCTCCTTGTTATTGATTAGTGTTCACAGGTTTCCCATTAAGCCTTCATCACAGCTTCGTTTTAATTGATTGGTTACCTCTATGACAAAAGCTACATCAATATGGTGATCTATCAGTGACATGACTGGCCAACTTCAAACAGCTGGGGTTTTGATAAAGTGGATTTGGGTGGCATACCATTTACATGAAATTATTTTATTGTAACTGTAAATGATGGAGTTGGTGT
The DNA here is from genome assembly GCF_965226575.1 of Pagrus pagrus. Classification (NCBI taxonomy): domain Eukaryota; kingdom Metazoa; phylum Chordata; class Actinopteri; order Spariformes; family Sparidae; genus Pagrus; species Pagrus pagrus. Next base: position 1,633,426 of record NC_140185.1, on the reverse strand, counting down.
AGCTGAGGTAACTGAGAATATACCTTCCTTGAAGTGGCTGTAAGCTGTTTGGCCTTGAAAGTACCCACTCTCCCCAATGTTATAAATAATTGAGTGTCCTGTTGAGACCGTCTCTTACCTTGGCGCCCTAAATGACTTTCTTCAATATTGTAATCACACTTGTCATGTGTAAGTCCTTTACTTCTTGTAGTCAAAGTCACGGTTTCATCCTCCACTCTCAAATCCCATGGCTGCGGTTGACAATTCAAAAACAGAAGAGGGACTAATCTTTTTGTCCTTGTCAATCACAAGGAGTCTGGCGCCTTTCCTGCAGGCCACAGTCAAGACTTCGGGGAGCGATTGTCAGGTGGCATTACTGTCCCACTAACGCTGCTAAAAGCCAGCTTTTTAACATTATAAAAAAAAATTGTTGATGCATAATTTAACACAGAGATCAGGCGCGATTTCTAGAAGGATCATGAGTTCTAAAATGGAGGCATGCAGCCAAGACTCCTGGGTGATGGTGAGGCAGAAGGCACTGTGACGAGATTCTTTCTTTTTACCTCACACATACATACACACACACCTACGTACAAATCACACTCTTCTTTCTTCAAGAAAACCTCCAAATGACTATGTTCAAACCCTTAACCCTAACTGTGGTCCTCAATATGCCTAATGTTAACCACCTAATCTGTTCTACTGTTACATTACACTACATTTAATTAACTGACGCTTTAATGCAAAGCTAGTTACTTTATAAACCTTCACAATTGCTTAATAAATGGTTCATGAAGTATTTTATTGTTTGTTAACAGTAAAATAACTATTAACTAAAATGTATTTAACTTTGTATTTAAAGTTTGTATTTTATTGATTATTGATGGTTATTATGAAATGTTATGGGCTACTTCTCTTCAACTGTCCATTGTGCATGTGGCACCAGTACCAGTACAATTAATATTATGCAAATACACCAAACTTGAGATCATCAGTTCAAAACTATCACTCTCATAAACCACTATTTCAATCTAGTAAATAAACATCTTGGATTTAGGATGGCTCACTCTGATCAGAATGATTTATTTTTGTTTTTTTGTTTTAATAAGTAATGCTCAAAAAATGTCATGTGAGTACATATCAATAACTGTAACTTCCAAAAGAAAACTGATAGACACTTTGATATTAATCACAGAAATAAAACCCTAATAAAAGTTCTTTCTTGTGACCAAAACTGGCATTAATGTGCTAGTCTTCAACATGCCAGGCAAAAATTAGCTTCGCTGGTGAACACAAAATTAAACAACTGCCATTTCTGATGAAAATCTATCGGATGTGACTATGGCACAGACAAGGTAATGTTTTAGTTTAAGACTCGTTCGCCCAACTTTCTTCCTCACTCTGACTCTCTCCTGGAAGTTATAGTGACAGGCGACCAAATGAAACTCACCGTTACCCTGAGTAAACTCGTGGATTTCTCTGGTTTGAACATTGTTGGAGACGTTTGGGATAATGTAAGTACACAACTCAACAAAATATATAACACATTTCTCATTGTTTTATACATTTTAATGCAGCTGTCACAGTTTGTGTTTATGTTATTGTTATTTCCTGTTTTATTTTGAAGTAAAATCCTCCTGTGTTATGTAAGACTTTCCACTTCCTCCCTCTATCCCATTTCCGCACCCTTTTTGCTCCTCACCTGTGTTCTCAGTTAATTACCCCTTGTGTATTTAAGTCTGCCTGTGTCCTCGTGGCTTCCTGGTTTGTAATTTATTTTTGACTTGTACTTTGTTTACTTTTGTTTCCTGGATTTCTGGATTTGTTTTTGCCTTTGCCTGCCTTGTGCCAGTGTTGGATTTGGGCAAATTCTTGCTTGCATCGGGAATTACATAAAATTTAAAATAAAGACTATGTTAAGGAAAGTCTCTCTTCTTTATCATAGAGCATCAGCACTATCCAGACAAAATACAAATCATAGGAATGTTTTTAATTGGGTGAATAAGTCATTGCAATCTTGTGGAGAACTATGGTGGATACTGGCCTATGTTGGTGGAATCAATATGGTAAATCGGGTTAGATATTTGAGAAATCATCCAATTCCCTGTCAAGTCAACACAGGGTAAGGGGTTTAATCGAGACACTGCAACAGTTCCAGTGACTCCAGGCCTTTGGTTGCAACTAATAGATTGTTGTATAACTGAAACTGGTAGGAGTGAAAAGACTCTGACAGAGGTGCATGTGATTGTCACATTAACAGTCATGTGACAAATGAATTATCAGATAACTTGTACTGATGATCAGGCATTTCTGAAAAAATGCATTACAATCTAAGAATGGTTTGCAGGCCGGAATAAAAAGTTAACACACACACATTGAGTGAAAGATTGTGTCGCATTAATAAATCATAGCAGACACAGGTTTGCAACCTTCTTGCTCCTCTGTGGTGTAAAAGCAGGGTGTTGTGAGAGGCCTGGTCCTGACAGGTAGGGAGGAGAGGCCAGCTGTGAGCGATAGCCAGGTGGTCCCAGTCCCAAACCCTCCCACCACATCAGCCCACCGCTGGCCTGATTGGCATTAATTGGCAGGTGGTGGGGGCGAGGGTCATGGGGGGACAGAGGATGAGGATGGGGGATGGGTGGGGGTGGGGGATGTTTGAGCTCACGGAGAAGAAACAGAGACAGCAAATGAAAGTGAGACAGACAGAGGAGCTGGAGAAGCTGTTAACCGTACAGCCTGTATCAGCAGGACCAATGTGATGGGTATCAAAAAGTCTACATGAGTGATGCTATTAACTGTAATGCTAATCAGCCACCACTAAACACATTGTTGAATAGCTGAAAAATAAAGAGTATACTTTAAGTCAAGTTCGTTCTGTTGTTACCTGAACCCAATGTGAGTGCATACAATTGGTATTTAGGAGATTTATCTGGTCAGGTTCAGCTCTACGCTGCCACTGGGTCTCAGTCCTGAAGAACAGCAAGCGTGCTCACTTCAAAACTTTCGTTCAGTTTTTCCTCAAATTTCAAATATGCAGCCTTAGCCTACTTGATGCATTGAATAAAACTTTAAGACGGCGTACATATTTTTTTGCATGCATGCAGTGTGGCTTCGTCATGTAGGCTGTTAGCGTTATATGATTAGTTTGATAATCGCAAAGATGTAAATCATGCTTTATTATTCTTTATATACAAGCTTGATTTATCCTTCTGCATGCAGAGATGCATGCCCTCTGCTGTAGCCTGACGTGCACCTTCAGCTCTACGAATCTTTTCCTGATAGTTCCAGTTTAGAGCTGTTTGTAGTGTTTTTGAAACTTTTATTAAACCTCTGCATCCTGTCTTGCTATCACAGTTTGAGTTTAGCTTGTAATTAATCTCTGCTGACGGATGCGTGCACAATGCTCATGAATGTGACTGTAGCAGGCTAAAACAAAAATAGTACGGGAAAGGCATAACTTATTTTAAATTCAAATTTAGTTTTATGAGTTAGTATTATGACTAAAAAATCTTCAAATTTTGATTGCATCATATGTTTTTAAATGAACTTACTTCATTTTCAAAAAACATTTCTGGGATTCCTCTGTCTACCACTAAAGGGGTATGCAAACCACAGACAATAGTGGATCTAAATCATGTTTGACTTGTCTGCTAGTTATTCTTCACACTGTACCAAGTTGTTGTTCATATTGCTGAACCATATACATTGCAAAGATGCAAAGCTTTAATTCAAGAAATGTCATGTTACCACCACAAGTACAACCTGTGGTTTCAGTGGGATTTACACATATAGCTAAAGCAAGCAAATCAAATCTTTTGGCACTTACAATTAATTTCAACAATGGTTTGGCTTAGGTAAGTCTGAATCTAAATACATCAGGATTAGAAGTACACAATAATGAGAATGGGTACATTTTCTAACGGTATGAAGTGGCCCAAGTCCAGCTAACACGGTGTATGTTTGGTGGTCGTAGGCCTGTGAGTGGTCTTACCCTTAGTGCTCCACTGTGTGACTCCTACTAGTCTGGCAAGATGAGAGAAAGCTGAATCTTGGAGATGAGCAAAAAACCTCTGTCTACTCTGACTGTTGAGTATTGATCAATTTCACAATAAAAATGAGATCAATTTACTTGCATTACATAGATTTTTCACACCAGGTGGGTGGTTATGAATGGCTAATATCTATTTTGATTACAAGGCCAATATGAGCTGAATGTATCAGTCTAATGCCAGCAAAGAGCAGGAGCTGCTTCAGTGTAACTTGAACAGACAGTGGGTCACGCTGCTATCAGCCTCATGCTGACCATCACCTGCTGCGATGAACAAGAATCAATACTGAGACCCAACATCACAAGTTTATGAAGCAGATGTACTTGCCTCTTAAATTCACCATGGCTTTTAAGGCAGCTCCTCACAGGCCTGGTCTCAAGATAAACATAACCCTCATGACTCCCTGTAATTGTTTGTTGAACAGTTCAGACAAACCGGCTGAATGAACGGAGGCTCTCAATAGTGTCTCCTTGTCACTCCAGTGACAGTTACTCTGGAGCGACTGAAAAACATGTTTTTTCTCTCTCTTTCTCAAGAAAACCCTTTTATCCTCGTGTTTTTTACCCATTTCTTTTTTGCCTGAACCTGGGTGACTCAATCTTTTCTTCCCTCTGGGCTAAATTGATGGCAGTGCAGGAGTTAATTGTTCAGGCATGTGTTTGGCTTCCTGATGGAGAGTGGATGTGGATCAGGGTGGGGTCAGGGTTCACAATGACATGTTTTTTTCAAGGCACTGGAAATGGAGAAGAGGCCATGGGAGAGTGCTGAACATGGGGGTGAATAGGAGTTCCACCAAGGCACTTAAACCTGTCTCTATACAGCAGCCAACAAAAGAGGTAAAATCATCTTACACATCAGAGACGATAGCATATCCAATGAGAGCCGCTGCTTCATAGAAACTTTTTCAAAATGACACTTTTTAAAATGTTGGACACACAAAGAGCTGTATTGGACTGCATGAAAGAACTGACTGAAATTCAGTAAAATAACCACAGAACAGTTGACTTTCAACAGTGAACTCTTAGAAAACTTCAAAAAACTTTCATTTATAATATCAGACAGCCACAGCTCAAAGAATTCGATTACTGACATTTATTTTTAAAGGTCTATTTAAGGAAAAGTTAGAATCAAAAGCAGCTTGAAACGAAGTGTAGAAAACCACAAACTCTCTTATTAACTAAATACCAAATAATTTAAAAGTTATCTCTTTTTAAGGGTCAAGGAAAATACATTTTCAACCAAGTCATTTTAGATAACCTAAACAATACAGTACATGGAGGAAATGATTCTAAAATAATCAAAAATGTTTCAATCCTTTATATACAGTATTTAGTAAAATGATACAACAGTATGATTTAAGAATGTATTGTGGCTTAACTAGGTTATCTGATGTTTGTTTTTTTGTCTATAAATTCCATGAGAAAACCATAAACAATAATATTCTGATCCTGCTAACAAGTGTTGTTTGATCTTTTTCCTCTGCTAGCTTTTCATTACTACAAGTATTACTTGCACTGAGAAGAGGGTGCAAATGTCTTGAACTCCTTCTTCAACTTGTTTGATTTGGTTATTTACTTTTGTTGTTTTTACAACATGGGCGTCGCCAAAGCAAGCCCTATCTGGCGGGGTTGAACAAAAAGGGACCAAAATGCTAGATACAAAAAGGCAGGCAGATAAACAAACAGAAGGTAAGCTTTATTAAATGAAGCTGTAAACCAAAGTCCATCAAATACAGAAAACAAAGTCCAAGCACAAAAGCTGGCAACAAAAGACAACAAAACAGAAGGAGCAGGCAAGGCAAAAACCAAGAACAAAGAACAAGAAAATACAAAAACTAAATAAAAATACGAACCAAGGAAGCACTGGAATAACAGGCAGGTACCGCGAAGGACACAGGAGACACGAGACTGAGACACAGGACAAAACAGAACAGATGAACTGACAGAAGCCCCTTTTAGTTAGAAAATGCGCCACATTTGCAGCCAGGTAAAGGCTGCAATCTGCCGTCTTGTCTATGTGAAACGGAGGTGTAGCATTCCTCCTTTTCAAAAAAGCCGCCACTGGGGTAGGCGTAAACATGTGAGTGACGTGAAGCACGAAGTTGGGCGTGAACAGTGAGGAGTGGTCTGGTTATTGACGATTCTCTCGGCTGTGATGGTTAGCATCTCCTGGATCTCAGCGGCTTTCCAGTTGCTCATCTTGACGTCCGTGGATGAAGTGATGAACTGACTGCTGTGATCAGCTGTTTCCTGTTTTTTAAACTCCCGGCTGTGGGTCACACAACAGTGCACGTCATCGACACCTCTGCCCATGTCACACAGTTGCCGGCACATCGACACCTTGGATTTACATAGAAATGGAGATGGCTAAAAGTGTACCCTCCGAGGCGTCATATTGGCAGACCAGAACAGACCCCCAATATACCACGCTCTGTCTAAATTCACGGACCTAGTCGCAAAAAGGACAGCCAAATTGGCGGGTTGCTGTCCAGTATAAAAATGGCTAGAGAGAGGGAGGGGGAGACAAGGACTTAAATACACAGGGGGGTATTAACAGACGGGACACAGGTGAACACAGAAAAAAGGCAGAAATGAAAAGCAAAACACAACACACAAGGAGAGAACTTCAAAAATAAAACAGGAAAAAAACTGAACCACAGCTCAAACCATGACACTATCAGTCAATGTGATAGAGAACAACTTTTCACATCAGATCAATCTTCTGCAAAATCATCTTCTGCGGCCTCCACGGGACTCCATGAAAATGGCGAGGGAGTCCCCTCAAAGGATAACATCAAGTTACATGGAGAGCTCCCAGGATTAAAGGAATTCAGGGTCAGGACCTGCAGGTACTGAGGTAGGTGGGTCAGGACTGACAGATAAGGGACTACCCAGCTCAGGACTGGAATGCTGCAGGCTCTAGAACCCGAGGCTAATCAGCTTGAGAGCAGGCTGAGATACAGAGATGTTGAAGGCTGGCATGCTAGTGGCTAGCAGGTGGGAGACTAGCAGACTGGAAACTTGAAGACCACAGGCAAACAAGTTAGATGTTAGCAAGCCGGAAATCAGACTGGAAGGTGGCAGGCTGGATGATAGCAGGTCGACATGGAATCTTGTTGCCTGTGATGTAGGATGGGTGTGAGGTTGCAATAAGCTCAGTGGCGGTTCCTCATATGGGCAATATGGGCAGACGCCCAGGGTGGCATTTGTGGAAAAAAAGGAAGTGAAGCAGGGGGATTCAGAATCAGAATCACAATTCCTTTATTAGTCCCGCAAACGGGGAAATTTGTGTGCCACAGCAGCTAAAGGACAGTTTAATATAACAATAAACAATAGTAATAGTAAAAAAATAAACAATATAATAAAAAGTTAAGAAATAGAAATAGAATCGCCCAGGGCATCATTCAAGCTGGAACCACCACTGAATAAGCTAGCTGGCTGGGAAGTAGGTTCAGGTGCAGAGGTATTAAGAAAATCTGCATTTCTTCACCAACTTTTTTTCTTAAATGTACTACTAGGAACTTTTGACTTTACAGTATAACATTAGCCAGTTAAAGGGAGGCAGAGCCAGGGGGAGATTTTTCTTTAGGGAATTTTATTTTTGACATTATAATTTGCAATTATGGCTGATACTGGGAAAGCATTGGGCTGGGGAGTCCAGACAACCCCAACAGTACATATCAGAAATGCACTTATCAATGTCGGATAAAGAAGTGCAGGGATTCTGTTGATGTGCTTGGCTGTGAGCTAAACTAACCCAGCTTGGACCTAAGAAAGCAAGCAAGTAAGACAAAAACCTGAGTCAACCTTTGGTCAGTGACTCAGCAGAGAATAAAATGATTTGAAAGGATACAAAGCTGAATTGGCCCTCTTCCTCTTAGACATATCTGTAATATGTAATATGTGGTTATCAATATATGAATTTACACTGGTACTGTATAGGTCACAATGGACACAACTGGCTTTTAACGTAAAAATGTATGTTGGTCTTGCCACTGATCTATACTTGCTGTTGACTTATGAAGACATAACATTATTAGAGAATCTTGATAATTTTAGCAATGTCAACAAAATTACTATTACTGAGCAACCAAATCTGGTAGCTGTAGGCTTACATGTAACCTAGTGGTATGAACAGTACTAAAACAACGTTAGCTTGTTTCACTATCGTCAGTTTTTTTACATCATCACAAATACATACATAACCTCTTCACAAAGCATTCTGCAAACAGCTGTGTTTAGAAAAGAAAAAATAGTATTTAATGTTGAATCTTTCTTTCACTCACTTCCAAAAGAGATGCATGCGCTAGCATGATCAAGATCTTTTTTCCAGGAGGTGGTGGCGCTATGAAAATGTAACAACAGCATTACAGATATATGATAGATAACACATTTTTAACACCATTTTTTGTTTCAATAATCATAGTCATAGTACCATATTTTTGACTGAACTGCAAAAATGTCTTGCACGTGTAAGCCTGTATTTGTGTGTGTGAATGTGCCTTGGCGTCAGCCTGGGCCCAGAATGGACACTTGGGTGAGCGTGCAGGATGAAAGGAGCCCAGGAGCCAGCTGGTGAGGCAACACAGCTATGTGGTGGTTACTGTTGGGGCCATGCTCAGCCCTCCTCATCAGAATGCTGGCTAGCTGCAGGATAGCCCACATCAACGAGCACAAGTCCAGCATCTCGTGGCATTACTTCAGCCAGCTTAAGCCATCTTAAGACACCAAATTGCAGTCTAGCTGGACAATGATCTGGGGTTATTTGTCTCAGCGGCTGTTGTTTGGTTCTTTTAACTTAGTTCACCGTCAGTGTGGGGTGAGTGGAGTCAGGAAATCGCGGGGGTATTTAACAAGGCTTGTGTAATTGATTGTGGCAGATCCTGCCAGCAAACAGCAGGTCCATGGCCCCTTTCACTGAGCCCAGCAGAGAGCCTGCATTGATGTGGATAAGGGAATTATCTCTACTCTGGTGACTTGGACTGGAGGACACTGGAAATTCAATTAAACCAATCTATGTTCTCAATATCCACAGCCTGTGTCCTGACTGTAAGACTGAATTTTGACATCTACGGCAGCCTGAGTGGGTCAAAGGTTGCCAAAAAGGTGCTCCATCAAGAAAAGAGAAAGTGAATCTTTTTCAGGAGAAACTTCAGGTTTGTTGTAAGTTGATGGGTTATTTTGTGTCAGAATTAAAGCTGCACTTCATTAGAACACATTACCATCTTATTAAGCATTTCAAACAGTAGCGACCTAAGGGCCAGCATTGTGACTCACCCTGTGGGAGAAAAGTGTGGTTAGTTGATATCTATTTAAACACGGTAAAATCACTTATTGTCGTGTGGGAGACTGGGTAGAGCAATAACAATCCAATGCTGCACTGAGACCAAGATAGCCACGAGACAATCAGGTGGAGCTGGCTGCTGTGTGCACTGATGGAGAACAGGGCAGATGATCATGACTGTCTGAGATCGCTGTGGTTTTACATTCAGAGGGTAGTCAGCAGGGTAAAGGAGATGTCTAGAAGGACAGATACACATAATCAAAATGCCAACAAGAATATCAGTAAAATGTGATAAAAACATAATTACTGCTCTAGTGAGGTTGAGATTTAATATAATACTGTGATTAAGAATGAGAGTGAGTTTCTGTCATTGTGTTTAAAAAAACTGGAACATGAAGGTAAATTTTTCACTTTGAAAGACAGAATCAACAAGCTTCAGCTGAAAGGACATATTTGCTCCATGTGTCAAGGATAACTACCGTTTTTTACAACCTGGACCTTATTTCTAGCATAAAATACGATCATTTACCCAGATAACTTTGGTGTCATTTGCCGTCATTCGGACGAAATTAGATCCAGTGGAGCGCCGCGTATATCCATATAATGCGAGTGACAGGGCACCGAAGCGCAGCCTCTATGAGCATTATCTGCCGCGAAACTAGTTCATTTCACCAATATTTTGTTATGATACGCTAGTGCTATTCCCCTCTGAGTCCGCCTGTTGCCTGTCATCAACATCCGGGGTCTGTAGGTTGACCTACTACCTCTGACCTGGAAGATGTCGTCTCTGAGCTGCGCGCGCACCCGCGACAGCCGGCTTGTTTACCTGTAGCTGCTACTGCTAGTTTGACCCCGGATGTTGATAACGGACGAGCCCGGACTCAGAGGGGAATAGCACTAGCATATCATGACAAAATATTGGTGAAATGAACTAGTTTCGCGGCAGATAATGTGTTATATAGAGGCTGTGTGTCGCTGCCCCATTACTCGCATTATATGGATATACCGGCGCTGCACTGGATCTAATTTCGTCCGAACAACTCCAAATGACACCAAAGTTATCTGGGTGAGTAAAGGATCATATTTTATGCTAGAAATAAGGTCCAGGTTGTAAAAACGGTAGTTCCCCTTTAATTCTCCCTTCACATTTCAAGTCCTCTGTCTTTATTCTGTATTATAATACAAAGTTTGACACAATTCAAAGCTTTTATTCATACAGAAACTCTTGTGTGATAGCTGTGCAGCAGCAGCATTTTGTGTGTCTATATATATATATGAAAAGATTTCATTTTAACATGAAATACACATTTCTATAAAATTAAAAGGATCATCTTAAAGTGAGTTTATGTATGTATATTATGTATATCATGATATATTTTTTTATCATACTGACAACAATATGCTTACGTACACTTCTTAATATTCTTCAGGGCTTTAATGTTGCTCACCTGTTACTTGAAAATTGTTTATGCTACATATACCATTAATATTTTAACATGTGCATAGTTTTATGGAGTTTTCCTGAATTATTTTTCATAAATTAACATCTATTTTATTGATAAAATTCACAGTTCCAATTTTTTTTCAAGTAGGTCATTGTTATTAAAAATACTCATAAACTCATATGCACATTTGTGACAGTGTTGGTTGCTTTAATTGTGTATTGACTGAAAGAATAATTAAAGCAACCAACACTGTCACAAATGTGCATATGAGTTTATGAGTATTTTTAATAACAATGACCTACTTGAAAAAAAATTGGAACTGTGAATGCTGAGGTATGCACTCTAGATTAGACTAGAGTGCATACCTCCGTCAAGGCTCAACAGTTCCCTTTCATTCAATCAAGCCTAATCCAATACTTAATAAAACATACTTAAATTAGCTTGATCCAGACTTTTATTTTGATCCACATCAAATCTCACTGATAGATACCAGCCACCTAAATATGCCTGATTTTTTCATTAAGATCCATGCATTATCCCCTGAGACATTAACCAAAATGTCGAAAAACACCACAGTCACAGTGAGAAAATCTAAAAGAAAGTATGAAAAGATTCCTGGATCTGTCCCTTTTGTCAGATATTTTAAAAGTTAATGGGGTCTATTCCCGGCAGAGACCCATCCTCCATCATGTGGAAATCAGTTCAGTAGTTTTTGTGTAATCCTGCTGACAAACCAAACAGCAAACAGACATGAGCAAAAACCAGGGAGGGGAACAGGGGAGGCAATGGCGGCACAAACTCCATTCAAATCTCAAAATGCTCATAACTACACTCTGATTGTACATAACCTTTAAATAATGACATTAGGGTTGTCATGATTCTCCAAATCCACAATTCCATCTGACATGACTTGGTCAGAATTCAATTACATTTTATATTTAAAAATGTATGCTGTGGTCAATGGACAGAATTGCTGTAAATGATCTTGAACTGTAATGTGTATTCAATGGCACTAAAATTTTGATCAATAGAAAATAGTTTGGCCACTGAGTTCCATGTATCTATAACTCTTCACTTATATACAATACAAAGATTTTAATTTGAAAATGGTCAGTATTGCACACTGATTAACTGTAAATAAGGTAAAGTTTAATGAAGGACAACTTTTGAGTTATAACTAGAACTACAAGGTCAATAAGCTTTCCTATGATAATAAAGTAATCCAAAAATCATATCAATTCACATTTTCTTGAGGAAATGCTCATCAAATCACTTGTTTGGTTTGCTTTACACACACAATAAATGTGCAATATTGGACTGAGGAAGTATCACATGTCTGGATGATAAACATCACCCCAGAGGTGTCTAGCAGAGGCAAATTTGATAATAGTTAATTGACATATAGAGTGCATGTCTCCACAACTGCAGGGCGATAACCCAATAATCTTTGACTGGCACTCCCCTCTGCTCGTATGTGTTGTGTTACACTCTGTCAAGTACTAACTGCATATTAATTCTTATGTTTCACCTTTCAGATCAAATCAGTTTTACAGAACCTGTTCTGTCTAAATACATACCCACTGCCAGTAAATGGATAATAGACAGATATTGTAAAGAAAGAGAATATTTAGGTTAATAACTTAATAAAGACTGAGGTCTGTCTGTCTGAGGCAGAGCTGCTTTGTAGGGGAGGCAGAAAAAGTGTCTCAAAGTTTTGTCTTTAAAGACAAAACTTTAAAGCAACATTATGTAGGAATTGTTCATTTGTGCAATTTGGTACCCCCTCACCGAGTGCAACACAATGTTTGTAAATACAAATCTAATGTTTCTCTTACAGTTTGTCAGTTTTAATGTAATTTATGTTTTGTTATTTTTATGTGCTAACGACAAACAAAACTCAGCAGGTCTTAACTATGTTGTCTTGAAAACGTATGTACGTAAATAAACATGTCGCTCAGGCATTTTTGCCATGAGGCAGTCAGTATACAAGCACTGCACAGAAGTCAGAACAGTAACAGCATACCAAGCTAACCTAACCTGAACTAGGTGCAATAACACCTGGCTATAACATGCTTCAGGCTAAATCTCTGTGGAAATGGGTGGATAGTTTATATTCAAAAAATAGCAAATTGACAACTTTGCGAACACAGCTAAACATCATGCAAGTGCAACAACACAAGCCATACAACTTAGCAAGTCAGCCACAAAATCTTACAAATCAACAGCAAAAAGTCCAGCTCTGTGCCTATCTGCAACCTTTTATTTAGCAAAGCTGTCACCAACAACTAAAAGCCAGTCTGAGATATACTATTCTCTTGCCTCTTGCTTTGTCACACTCTCTTTTCTCTTCATGATTTCCACAGAAGCTGCTGAACCGGTTTCTGTTGTCCACTCATCCAGCTATGGTTCTGGTGCCCATTCTGGCCCAGATCTGAGAAACCTCCTCCTGCTACCAATCCAAAGCTCCTGTAATAGCTGTGTAATTAATTACTGCAGTCGTCGAAACTCCATAAATCACAGAGATTTACACAGGGTCAACTCTATACAAATGCAAGTCGCTGAGAGGAAGGCTGACTGTTGTTTGTACCCATGCACTGAACAGCGTTGCAGAGTGCCCTGCCTTCTGCCTTCTTAGAGTCACTGGTTGGCATCCTGGACTGAATACCATGTAGGGACTCTATAGCAACAATGGAGAAAACCTAGGGTGAGGTGATTGGGAGGAATGCCCTGCCTGACCTGAACCTGGGCGGTGCTTTATTATTGGATTTATGTGCTAGTTATGAATTGGCCATAAGTATACTTGGTACCTGAACACCTAGGCCAAGGATCAATGACTTTGTGGCCGAATTATCAGATCTGCAACTGTATGTCTATATGTGAAAATAGGAGACAGCTATCAACTTCAACAAATGGTGTTGTAGGCTGCTGGACAGACCTGGTAAACTCAGAATTGTAGTGAAGGCAAACTGGTAATGTCTGGCCCCTGTCTGCGAGGTCTTCAACTCCCCAGTTTTGGGACATATAATCCTAGTGAGCCATGTTCAGAGCCCCCATTAAAGTGTTGGCTGGTAGGAGAAGGTAATCGGTTACTGTTCTGCCAGCAACATGGAAACCGCTGATCGACACCTGTGGGGAAGAAAGCCGTTAAACTGTAGACAGAGGCCTTTTGGGCTTGATTGACCCAAGGGTCAACTGAAGCAGCAAATAGGTGCCAAAAGCCAGCTTTTGTTGTCGCAAAAAATGCAAGAATATGGGGTACCAGGGCCGTTGCTACGAGCGGTCAGGTCCCCATTTAACTAAAACGAGACCTGTGTCCATATCCTAGGCACACGTTTCCAGGGGATGGTGGCCTCTGCCAGGTTGCCCCTTTTCATGATTCTGTTTATGATATCACTGCATGAAAAGTGGGATTTTGGTCAGTAAGCGGCACTGTAGATTGTCGTGGAAGTTCAGGTTTATGGCTGCACACGGCAATTTGCAGGCAACACTGAAAACTGCAGTGAATTGTCGGAAATTGACGTGGGCCTTTCTTGGCAGTTGTCCCCCCATGACCCCCCTCCCCCTAATTCTAGGGGAGGCTTTAACATGTAAATGAAAATGCTGTGAGCTATACACATGCAAATCAGGGTAGCAGGGGGAGTTTTACTCCAGGTGACATTTTTCTAAAAGGTATTAACTTCATTAGAAAATCTCTGGTATATATAGATCAGGCTCAGTATAGCCTAATTATAGACTCTTAAATTTTAGCTTGAATTGATTTATTTAATGAAAGTATGCTAGATTAATTACTGTGTATGTCGTTAGCAATGGCCAATGTTATGTAAAAAAGATACACAAAACAATTTGTTTCAACAATTAGTTTTAATCAGGCTTTGCCACAAAGGTAAAATGTGCATTCCATTCAAACAACATCACAGTCTCCTAGAGCTCAACCACTGTGTGTAACCCTGTTGAAATTTATTCCAGATAATAACAATATAATTGAATAAATAAGTTCATAGGTTAATAAATAGCATTTAAGGTTAAAATGTTAAGATTCAATGACCAGCAGGGAAGTTATAATATTGCTCAATGAGAACAATGAATACTGAGTAATGTTCAAGGTTTACTGGATGCAGCATTTAAAATGTTAATTATTGGTTGTCTAATAATGTTAAAATGCTTGGAATATGCCTGTGAGAAAAGGAAAGAAAGAGCTGCACAAATGTTTTGTGAATTTGTTATCCTTGGACCTTTTGTGACTTCATGATTTTTTGCGACCTTTCTTATGCCTGGACTAATCACCTTCGAGGTCAAAGGACGAGGGGGTGGATGTACTGAGGTGAAGGGGAAGTGCGTGGAGATGCGAGAGAGTGACGAGCGGAGGAAGACGAGAGATGCGGGTTGTCTGCTGTAAAGTAAAACCACAAACTTTTTAGTTAATATCTACGCCAGTTTGAGGGAAAGTGTTCAACCAGGACTCTTTATTGGTGATAGAGATCTGTCTGTTTGAGTGACTACTCAGCACAAGAAGACAGAGAGGAGTTTAAGTTAGCATCTGAACTAGAGGCTAGCAGTGCATGGACTTTGCTAACAAGCTAGCGTCCAGCGAACTTCACGAGTAAAGCCTGTGTGGAGCTGTGAGACCGACAGCAAACCCAAAGACCCCGACGGAGCCGGATAGCGTTGCTGAGTGGTGGACCGCAAGTCCAGATTTACATGATGCTGATAGTGACACCATTGTTTGTAAGTAACTTTTACTGTTTTGTTCCTGTTCCTTCCTTGTTTAATTTTACTGTGACTTACATTTTTTTATTAATACCACTCTCATTTAATTTTTTTCCAGCTGCCTGTAAGACGTACTATGAGACAGTACGCAGGAGCTTCAGGTACAGACAGCCAGATCTCGTATCGCAGGCGGAAGCTGTGAAGAGTTCAGCTCGGAGTCAATCGAGAAGAAAGAGGGTAAGATTTATTAGATTAGATCCGTTTTTGGTCAGTGTGACTATTTTTCAGGTGCATTGTGTCCATACGCAGTGCATCGCGCAGTACTGATTGTCTTTATTGATTGTTTTTACAGCTGCTGGAAGCGTGACAGAGTGTGCTTGCCGACGATAAGGTGGAGCTTTGGAAGTGTGCCACCATAGGACCACCTGTATGGATTGTGCGACCTCCGTTCTTTCGTAGCCAGGAGCTCACCGAGCTCTGTGCCTCGCTGCAGTCGAGATAAGAGGCAATTCCGAAGTACAGGGCAACGCACCACAGACGTCTGCAAAATGGACCAAATTCGGACAGAATGCCGCCAGTTACCTACAGTTCCGAGGCAGCAGACAGACACTTCACGGTGCTGTAGGATTTTGGCCTTCTCCTGAGCTTCCCGTTTATTGTGTGGGCAGATTTGTACATAGTTGTGTGTTTGTGTTTGTGCTAATAAAGCTCTTTGAATAAGCACAATCCTGGCAAATGTTCCTTTCCTCAATAAATTCCTTCATGTCCTTGATGGTAATAATAGTGTAGTCCATAGCATATCATATGAATATGAATGAATAAATACATATATATATATATATATATATATTATTATTGGGGTGGGGTAATTATATGCTAATTAGAGCCATTCACACCTCCGCGAGCTCCACATACATCATGGTTCGTTTCCGTCAACATGTGGCACAGACGAACGCGACGTTCACAGGCTGTAAATTGTCGTTAACTGCCGAAAATTAGGGAGATTTCCAGGCGTTTACGGGACGAAAATCCCACTTTTCATGCAGTGTATGTTACCAAGGCACACAGTCTATGCTTTTTTTGCAGATGATATGGTTCTGTTGGTTTGTTGGTTTATCAGACTGAGCTTGAGCACGTACCGGGGCAATTAGCAGCTGAGTGTGAAGTGATTGGATTAGAAAAGGAGTTCAAATATCCCAGGGACTTGTTCATCAACACGTGCTAAATAGTGCATGAGATGGACAGGTAAAGCAAAGCTTTCAATTTAACAGTCAATCTACGCACCAACCCTTAGAGATAGGGTGAGGAGCTTAGACATTCTGATGAAGCTTGGAGTGGAGCCACTACAAAAGGAGCCAGTTGAGGTGGTTTGGGAATCTGATCAGGATGCCTGGTGGGCATGTCTCCTTGGAGGTTTACTGGGCATGTCCAACTGGTAGGAGACCCAGGGTAGATCCAGTACACGCTGGAGGGATTATATATTTTACCTTGCCTGGGACTACGCTGGGATCCCCAAAGAGGGGGTGGAAAACATTGTTGGGGAGAGGGACGTCTGGACTATCTTCCTAAGCCTGCTGCCACAGCAACCCAGCCCCAGATGAGCGGATGAAAATGGATGGTGGATGGAAATTTTTTACATTGGAAAGGTGTGAAAAATGTACAATTCTGGAGAAAAACATTTCTCTTCTCTGACTTTTTCTTCTCTTATTCACTCAGCATCATGCTGGCCAACTTGATTTTTATCCGAACATTATGTAATTAGATATATTTGTTGAAGTAAAACTATTAATCTCTTAATTGTACAATTCTATAAAACAGGCCAAAATCTGAAGCTGAAGTAGACAACATATCGAGAGAATAATATGATTATTATTTTTGATAATATGTTTTTTTTGCAGAAAATGATTTCTTCATGACTGTTGTGTATAAAAAAAAATACAGAGGCTGTGACTAGAATGGAGCGGAGAGAGACTGGTATGAAAAAAAATAGATGTTTGGTTAAGGAGATCAGACATCACATCAGGCCACGATTCAGCACAGTCAAGTAAGGCCCGATAAAACACTGAATGCTTTTCTAACATACTGCACTGCCTGAGAAAACTCACAAACCTCAGTCTCTCTCTGACATATGCACACACACACATATGTGCACACACACACACACATATGTGCACACACACACACACACACACACACACACACACACACACACACACACACACACACACACCACTAACCACCATCCCCCCTCACGTTTGCGGGTAATGGATTTTTATCAGGGCAACAGTATCAGGGCTGATTTTGACGAGTCCCTAGGCTGCTCTACAATTCCTTTTGAAATCCCTTTCTTTAGTAGTCTTGTTCAAGTAGCCTGAGGCCATGGCCCTCCGAGATCACAATGTTATTAATACAAACATGTCAAACCGCATGCTGAAATTCAAAACAGAGGTGCCAAAATGTCAAGGTGTCAAACTCCTGAAATATAAATTATGCTTTAATATTCCTAAACACTACACAAAATATGCTTCAGTGCATAAAAAGCATGATGCGAACAAGTGTTTAATATTTCAGTGTAATGTCACCAATTGCAACAGTGGAGGGGATTCGCTGACGGCCGTGGCCCTGGCTGTGATGTGAAATTTCGATAACCCTGCAGGATTAATGACTGGACTTGGTATGCCACCCTGTCATCCCCCCACGCTGCTCCAGCATGAAATCCCCCTGTAGAAAACTCTAGGACATCTGCTGAGAGAACAAAACTGTGGCTAATTATCATCTAATAAGCCCCTTTTCTTGATTTTTTACTACATGTGCCCACTGCTGTTTTAATTATGTGATCTAAATGACAGATGACTGAATCTATTTTTTTAAACAAAGCCTTCCCTTGAATTTTGCTGCAGTATGAAAAGTGTTTATTGCTGGTCTAGCTTTTTGTCAGTTCTACTCTGAGATAGGGCTGGTCAAGAGGTTTGGTCTGAGGCTATTGGAGATTCAGTATTTCAGTCATGGACCCTCTTCAGGAATCAAATTTGCAATATGAGCCATGATAACTTCTAATTGTTTAAATATTTTGATCATTTTTGCTTGTTGGGCATAATTAACTCTAGTTTCCTTTATTAATAGACTTTTGAAATGTTAGTTTATAAAATTTGTGTTTCTGCTTGCTCATCTGATCTTTTGAAATAATAATAATATATAATATATAATAATATTATTGCTGCGCATGTGTCATCAAATTAATGAAGATGTTTTCTTAATTTGCACATGTTTTGTCTATTTGCATGTGAATTCTTAGGCAGCAGTGCAGTGAGCTTTCATGGCCACCATACCTGGAGCATCTCTGGTGAGCTCACTTCTTTCTAAATCCACTCCCCAAGATTTTTTATTATTTATTTTTTAGACTTAGCGCAGCTCCCTCTGGCCACAAAAAGGCTTTATTCACCTTTTTGTCACATAAGTAGTGGTGTTCCCCAGCACATAAACAGACTTTGATGTGTAAACATCAAAATAAACACACTCTTTTAAATTACTTGGGGATTCTTAAGCACATTCATATTATTGTTAAGTAATTGGTTGTGCACACTCCTCCATTATTTTGTGGAAATAACTGTGAACTGTGTAAAGAACTGTGTTGTGACAAACGTGTGCTGATGTATGTGGTACAGAGCTGCACTCTGCTAAAAGTTGTTGAACTTTAACTGGTCTTTACTGACCTTTGTGAGTGCACTGTTACTCAGTGTTATTTAGAAGTTGTTGAGTGTAGCTGCATGATAAAGAAAAAGTCATAATTATATTGAGACCAAACTCAAAACTTTTGTGTAGAAAAGTATCAGTTTCATGGGTTAATTGCAAAAATACGGCTTGAGGCTCTGTAGTAATCAATCTACTGTTGAAAGTCTTCATAGAAGCCCTTAGGACTTTACAAATCATTTCTCTTGGCAACCAGAAAAGATAATTGGTAATAAAACTTGCAAATAGTTAGAAACTAACACTTAGTATGTACTGTCTCTGATACATTAGACGTGCAGACTCCACTAGAATCCTCTGCCAAGCACAGGATTTTTGCACCACTGGACCTTTAGGCAATATTACCACGTTGTCTGCCATTATTTAATGAGTACAGTGTTATCACAATTGTGTGACTGATTTCCTTTAATATCAGCAGCATTGTAAAATCTTGTGCACAGGTGTATCAAAAAAGATATTGTTTCATTTACCATTGCCACTTGGTAATAGTCTTGCCTTTCAATGCTTGCAATTGAGTAGAATGAGAAGTGGTCAGACTCAAAGCTGTTGTCCTTTTCTACACCAGCATGGTCACTAATGAGCTTTGTTTTCTTAATTATCCTCTCCTTTACTCCTGACATCTGTCCTTCGTGCACAGGAACACCTAATTGCTTTAACGACCTCTGAGGATGATGAGAGAGCCTTGTTACAATATCAATATTTACAGCTCTCTTTTCTCTGGCTGGTTGCTACCAGTTGGTATCTGCTGCACCAGTTAACAACCAGTTAAATGCCTACACTGCACACGTCCTACCGCAGAAAGGAACATGTCATTTTCAATGACCATTAAAATCTGACGTGAAGGCATCTTGCATCTGTGACAGTAGAGGGTGGGAACCATCCGGAAAGGCAAAGTTACCTGATGTGTTTTGTCACTTCTTCTGGCTGCCTGAGCAGGCATTTGTGCTGGTGCATTTGCTTCAGGGCCTGGGAGTGTCGGACTGCATCTGCTGTGGCTGCTCTCTGCCTGCCAGCTCCTCTTCATGACATCTGAAACTAGCCAGACCAGCGCTGGTTTACACATGAAATGCTCAGGCCACTCAGCCCTGTGAGAGCAAACTGTCAGTCAGCCAGCGTAGGACCTTGAAGCACTGACCTGCTTGCTTAACTGAGTTGTGCTGCACACCTCTCCTGCACTGGGAGTGGGAGTAAGAGTATATCACATACAGGCGTGTCTTTTATCCCTTCTCTCTCTGCGTTTGGGAATGCAGTTTTATTTCTCCTCCTAGTTTTTTGAGAGTGAGAAAAAGAAAACGGCAGCAGCAAGAGTACTGCAGTTGGCTGAATTTGTTTTTAGCCCTGATTTACTTTGCTTACATTAGAATGTTGGAATTAACCGTAGAGTTAACCAAAAAAATTACAGAAAAAAACTGCATGCATATTCTCTCCCTTAGATCTATCCCTGAAGATAGTTTTGGTTTAATTTGTCCAGGGATGGAGATATCTTTCTCAATACAACGGAAGTGAATGGTTTTTTTGTATTGTTGTTGTTGTTGCTAATTTTTTTGGTTTATTTTGTTTCATCTGGATAATCCACAAAACACACTGTGAACAGTTTTCATTGCCAGTTCTTTTCACCAAAGTCCCAATGAAAAGTTCTTCAGTTATCCAAACTGCCCAAAGAAGCTGTCTCTGTTGGTGTTGTCTCTTACTATGGAATCAAGAGGTGGTGATGATTGTGTGTATGTGTGTGCATTGATGTATATACATTGATATGAAGCTGTCTTGTTCCGCCAGTGAATCCCGGTGGTGAAACAGAGCCAGACGCAGCAGATCACCCCGAACCACTGAACCTTACATTCCTCCTGACATACTTATACCCAACACATGCCACTTTGTCAGGGGTCAGCTGCTGGCAGAGAGACAGAGAGAAAGACAGAGGAAGGGTTGGGAGTGAGGGTTTGAGAGGAGTAGGTGTAGAGCAGAGGTAGAGTGAGGGGGCACATACCCCAGTGCCCTCTCAGTCTACCTGGAGGGGATGGAGGGGAGCTTGGAGAAAAAGTGAGGCGACCTGCAGCAAAACAAGAGATGGATGTTGCTTCATAGACGAACCCCTAATTATGTGTGTGTGTGCGTGTGTGTGTGTTCGGGGTGTCAGATCTGGCCTGCTGCTTTGCAAGGCGAATGGCAAGGCCTATAATCCAGTTAGAGGTAAAGGGGGAGTCGTTGGTCGGGTGGGTGTTTAGCCCCCAGCTCAACAGCAGGCTGGCTCACAGGTCATTGAACCCCCTTCTTCTCCTCATCCCTCCTTGCTCCTTAGCCACCCCCCACCTCCACCCATCACTCCCCCTCAGCTGCCTCACCTCCTCATCTGCCTCCCGTCGGGGAAGATTACCGAGCAGAGCATATCTGAGGTCAACAGATAAACAAGAGTCTGAGAGAGGTACAATATCCATCTTTTGCTTTCCTCTGTTTCATTATTTTTATATCTTATAAGGCAAGGACTGATGGGAAGTGTTTGATCCCGTGGAGTTAAGTCCATTGCATGGACACTGGGAGCCTGGCTAAGCTCTTCAGAGACATACCTACAGGGGGCCGTGCTGTTGATAGCAAGGATGTGGTGGATTTTTTATTTATTTTTTGGGGGGGGAATGCAAACAGATGCATACTCTTCCAGGGTTCAGTCCTCCCATCTTGTTTAAGGCTTACAAAATTGTTGTGAAATTGTGGGGAGATTTTGAAAATTATCCCCAAACGCACTGATGTACTTCAAAAGTGACATCAAAATAGTGTGATTCAACACATATATCTTTCAAAGTTGGTAATATTTGATAGAAATGCCTTTAGCATTCATGTAAACAACACAGATGTGACCAAAGCGGCGTGATGCATGTCTTTGATCCCGGCGTCTCCGCTTTGATCTGGTTCACAGACTAAAACATGTATTTTCCGAGGGGGAATACAGGCAGGCACCGCAGTGAAATGGCCCTGGCAGCATTAGCCAAACAGCGGCTTAGGCTGGGGATGCAAACCGCCAACACACAACTCAACAAATTAACTAAACATACTTACTAGTCTCACATGTTTAGGGCAGCATGCCCTGTGAGCCTTGAAAAATTGTGAGCTGCTGCTCTTCTAATAATGCATTTACCCCCCCCCCCCCCCCAACCAACAGCAGCCCCACCACCACAACCACATTTGGAGATTAATGTAGGAAGGTTGACACGGGTTATGCTGATAGCATATTTGTACAAGTAGAGACCGGAAAGAGCTTACAGAAAATGAGAGCTAATACATCTGACCTCCAGGACACCTCCGCCGTCAAGCACTGGTTTTTTACCACCAGCACGGTCGCAAATAATTTGCGCTAATTGGCTTTGAAGGCAATTACTGTGGAGAGAAGACACAGAGGAGGAATGCTGGGGAGAAAGTGGTGCAGGATGAAATGCATATTGATGGTTAGCATCAAAAGCAGGCCTCTTTGAAGTGCTGCTGTGGTGTCAGCGTGTGATGGGAGAGCTGATAGAAAAAACTGGACAGGAGACAGGTTCTTCTTAAACACATGGCTGGCTGCTAGGAGAGGTCAACTACCCCATAGCAGTGTGTGTCTGAGTATGCATGTTTGTGGATGCAGTGAAGAGAAACTCAAATAACAAAGAGCAACACAATTTGCTTTCCAATATTTCACAAAACAGACTATTTACAAATGTAACCAAAAAATAATATATACAATTAATATTATGATACAATTATCACTATATATATGTATGTATGTATGTATGTATGTATATGTATATATGTATGTGTGTATATATATATATATATATATATATATATATAGTATTTTTCATTGTTAGACTGTTCAAATTTTCCCTGAGGTTTCTTTATCTACAAAAACAATAAGAATTAATGAAATTACAATATTTTTTATAAGATAGATAGATAGATAGATAGATAATGCTTGATTTTTTGGATAGGGACAGTGCACATTGATGAACATCGATATTAAATATCTATGTAATCATGCCGGATTATAGCAAAGCTGCTAATTTGCATCCGTAGTCCCTAATAAATAAATAGAAAAGATACAAATAGAAGAGACAGCAAATAAATAGATAAAATACAAGTAGAAGAGACAATACACACAACACAATATATTACATAGTCAGAAGGATACCAGACCCAGACAGGATATAGCAATAAAAAGTAGTGTACAAGCAGTCACAAGTCCATTTAGTGGTCGCATTTTTGGTTTGATTTGAGCCATTGTTTTAGTTTTCCTTTAAAAGAAGAATATGTGGGGCATTCCCTTATGGTGGAGGGAAGACTATTGCAAATCCCCCCCCCCCCCTACACTAGTTGGCTACTTATCTCTACTTTCTTTTGTTTGATGAACAATGAAGCAGTAATACAATGTTTTACGAGATTTCTTTGAAGCAGAATCATTTTATCCAGTCATGTTGTTTCCAGATTAACCAAACAGACCAAATGCAGAAGATGCAGAGTATTTATCAGTGGTGTAGATATGCAGGCTATAATGTAGTTTACATCAAACTACAACACAAATTACAATAATATACATTTAGTTTGTGTATATTAGTTTATAAGCTAATACAGTCTAATGCTTGCTTTCAAAAGGGGTAGTTCTTCAAGATGTGTTGATTTAAGGCAACAGCTTCCTCCAGAGTTAGTTTAGTGTCCACTGCTTTGAAGGAGAAAAGTAAAGAGAACATCCTTCATGCCATGCAGCCAGCGCAGCAGTCCAACGATCATGTAGTCCGGCCGTAGGTTCAACACAATGCTAGTTGTACACTGGTTGGTTAGAGAAAACGTCCTCTGTTGGAGCATCTTTTTAAGTGTTATGGTCGAGACTAGCGGATTAGCATGAAAAAAAAATGGAAGCACATTAAACTGATATTAAAGATAAGTTGTTCTGTCATGTGCTACCTATTGACACGTGTTACGTTCTTCCTACCACAATTTAAAAATGACTAAGGACACGCACCCTGTGAAAGACAAAAACACAGTGGCTAATGTTAGCTAATGTGATGATGATGTTGATTTTTCTGTGTATTATGACATTATTCTACTTGTGCTACTACTATATTTTAGCATTTATCATGAACTTGTTTCCTTCTCTCCCGTTGTCCAGTGGAGGCAGGCCTGAAATAAAGACAATGTGTGCTGACATCATAGAGTTAATGAAAAACAGCAAATTCCATATATTTATTGTTTCAGCTGCCATCTGTTAACTCGGGTACCACCGGTCTTGTGGTGGCTTGGAAAATGATCAGTTTTACACTCACAATATCTACCACTGTCGTTCTAAGGACCAGTCTTTGCCTTTTACCAGTGTTGTGCCTGTTCTGTAGGGTGTGAACTGATGTACCAGCAGCCATCGGCCCTCAGTCTGTCACTCTGGCTCAGTTGCTAAACTATGCTGTAGCCGGCAAATTCTCTACCCTCTCTCACCCCTGGAGGGCAACAATAGGCTCCTAAACCCAATGAGAGCAGGGCTGTGAGAGAATGAGCGCTGAAAATGAGAGAGATATGACCTGCATGTGTGCATGTTTTTCTGTGTTTCCGTCTGTGTGTAATACAGCGTTCAGTTTAGTCCTCTGAAGTTGTGTATGTGCCTTACCTCTGGGCAGAATATGGGTCAGCTTGACAGCTGACACTATAATTCTCCATTGTGACCCCTGATAGGCCGGGTCAGTACAATATCACCATCACACTGACCGCCATGGGCCAGCCTGGGGAGAGGTAGGGTTTGTTCCCTGCTTCCCCTCACAGACAAAATGTGAATACAATTACCCGCTTTGTCTCTGGCCAGAGTGCAATCCAAGATGCATGGTGGGGAAACCCTGGCTGAGGAAAAATAACACTGCTGTCACTGCAATTTCACAACTCATCCTAAACTGTTTTCTATCTTCCGTGTGAATACATGGAGAGGAGATTTGATTTTTATCATATTAGTCTGTTGCTTTTTAAACTCGGTATTTGTGAAAAGTGGCTGTGATGTGAGCAGCATTGTTTATTTACTTGCCTAATCATCTCTGGCAGACAAGTACTTACAAGTACTTTTACACAACTAAACATGGTGAGACTCAAAGAGGTTACAATACTGTTAATGTGATCAAGCAATATTATATATTTTATTGTGATTTATTGGTATTGCTGTATGTCAGCCAAGAACAAAAATGGTAATCTTAAGTTTGAACTCATTTTCAGTCCTGCAACTACACAGTTTGTCCATCATTTTTCCACAATATGTTCTGCTCACTACTATCTTGATCACAATTCTTTAATAACCAAATTTACCGGACCCTTATCAACAATGCTTGTTCATGCTAAATATTACGTGAGTTAATGTTTTAAAAGACTCTCAGATATCAATATTAGTATGGGTATTGCTGCTGACCTTAGTTGCATTTTAGGTATTTCAGTGTAAGGATGCTAGTAACCAAAGCTCCGCAGGTAAGCAGAATATGCATGGTAGCCATCAACCGCTCACAGACACGTAGTTAAAAGCAGTTATGTCACAAGCTTTGAGTTGAAGAGCACTGGTACAAAGATTCTGTGAAGTTATGTAAAGGTCCCAATATAACTGCTTCTCCTCAAAATAGTAACTTCATGTCAGGGCTACATGGAGTCAGCAAGGTCAGCTTGGGTTGTTGTGCGTTTTCTTCTACACCTATTGTTTGTTGATAATGTACACAATATGAACCAGGGTGAAGAGCACCTAATCTTTATATACAATCAGAAGCGCCTTTATCACAGCCTGTTCAAGGTGGGACTGTTGCAGCTTCATGGTTCTGTATGCTAGGTACAAAGGCAGAATAATGTTTTTATGCCTCTGAGCCAGCAGCGAAGGGTGTGACATTTTGACGGTGTGCTATGTGTGCTACAGCTGAAAGATTTAAAAGGCAGCTACCAGCAGTTAGAAGCAAACTCAAAGAAGAAGAACAGAAACTAAAAAATGTCTGCAAATCGGGGAGACAGCGATGTCTGGGATCTCCTCACCCTCCAAACAGATAATATCAGGGAAGGTAAATGATTGCCATGTTTACCATTGATAAAAAGCACTGCCTGACGCATATGTAAAGCATCATATTAGATGCCAAAACTGTTGTGTTGTGCGTCACACCTCTTAATTGTGGAACACCTGTGCAAAGTGGCACAAAGAAGGGTCTTTGTTAGAGCAGTACTGTGTGATCTCTGACTAAAAAAGATTTACTAAAGCAGCAAATGTTGATTTGCTACTACTGAACATATTTCCCTAAAGTGTCCAGTGGGATCAATGGGACAAGGACAGGAACCAGCAGGCTTGGGGTAAAGAAGTCAGAAAATACTGAGAGACAGACTAACACAAAGTTAGAAGAGCACAGGATGAGGACAGCTATATCCTTTAATATGCAGAAGCAATATACAAAGGCTTGAGGGCTACAAGTTGTATGCATATACAGTGAGGTTGGACCAGTCACCTCAATAGAAAAACATGATTCCACCTTAACACTCTTCTAGATGCATAATACAGTATATAGTTAAGTTACAATAAAAATCAGTCACTCAGAATGGTACAGGCAAAATATTAAATATAAGCTAGTGAGTGTACAAACTGTGTGCCACAAAAAAGTGACATGGGCTCCATTTATCGACTTGTCTCACAACCAAACATGCTCTTGGAGGCACATCTTTGACAAGTGCTCTGAACATGCTGTGCCTTACAGCAAAGTAAATATCACAGGCTCATGTTTCTGCAGCCGCATCGCTCTGACCCAACTTATTGATTTCCCCCCTTTTGAAAAATACATTTGAAAAAGGCCTTAAGCTATCTGACACCGCTGAGGGCCCTGACACACACTGCCTAGTCTTGGGGCCCCTTGAGTATTTCATGGGACCCCAAGCAGCTCTGGCAAGAGGAGGGGTCAGGGGTCATTCTGTCAGGCCATGTCCTGCAGGTCCCCCTCCCCTGTTACTGACGTCCAAATAAATCTCTAAGCCCCCTCTCCCGACGATGCAACATGAAAGAGGGCACAGCCATTACCGCCGGTTACCAGAGCAGACAGGCACCACCTCTCTGTTTATATTCCACTCCTCCATCTCCTCTTCCTTCCTCCAGCTCTTGCTCTTATCAGCCCATCCCTCCTCCACCTGATTCACTCCTCTGATTCTTTTCCTTTCTGCGCCTAGAGAAACTGGCCTTGGGTGGCTGGTCTGCTTTGACAGAACAAATAGTACAATGGAGCTCTGTGGCTTTCTGGGTCCCTCTATCTAATCACAGCACTTATAGCAGCTCAAGGCTTTCCACTGTCTCTGAATGTGTCAAAGTTGCACTGGAGATTTCACCTGCATCAAGTTGTTTATCAAGAAAACAATCAATTTAGGATTCTGATGGAAATCAT
Organism: Pagrus pagrus; assembly: GCF_965226575.1. Lineage (NCBI taxonomy): Eukaryota > Metazoa > Chordata > Actinopteri > Spariformes > Sparidae > Pagrus > Pagrus pagrus. The sequence continues at coordinate 1,605,832 of NC_140185.1, read as the reverse complement.
CAATACTTGGGCATGAATGCCTTTGTTCATTATTGTAATCCACTGATATACAGCATTTGCAAATGTATACATGTTGTAAGCACATACTTCCTCATGTTCTACTCTCATTTTGAAGTTCTGCATAGGACCTGAACCCTGCCCATATTCCCAAGTTTTAGACCTGAACTGACCGAATCTGACTGATACTCAACTTTGAGACACCCCAGCGTTACTGACTGTTACTGGCTAAGCTAAACTTTATTTGAAAACTAGAATGGCACTGTGCATACCTCCGCCAGGCCAGACAGTCCCCTTTTGTACTCACTCATAGATACCAGCCACATATCACCACCACCTATCTCATAATGATAAAGATAGTGAGAAAATGATAGGGGGGGGGGACCAACCAGCCAACCAGCCAACTAACCAACAAACCAAAACTAGACCCTCTACCAATTCTTTACATGTATATCTATATCATGTAACTCATATTCCTGTGTCATTGTTTAAAGCCTGTGTGGTGATCACATTGCCAACATGGCAGTTAATATTAGAGATTTTAATTTTTTCAGCCAGACAGAATTCCAGCCATATAGAAAAACTACTAACAGCATATGATTTAAATAGCCACTTATAACCAAAATTTAAACGGCAATTAAACACAAAAAACACAAACGCTATGATCTGCCATGATCCGTCCTACCTGCCCTCTTACAAATGTTGCAGAACACTTTGGCTATTCTGTTCACCTTTTCATGCCCCGATGGTGTGCGTGGTGAAAACATGACGCAAGAGAGGAGTGCCCCCCATGTGTGCTGTACCAAAAGAAAACAATGTTTTTTCTGGCGACGTGTTTCTAGCGATGCATCTTGGTGTGTTAGGCTGCCCAGTTGGGCTTCTCCTGACACAACTGCCATTGAAACATCTTTATAACTTCTTTGTCACATCTTCCATTTCTAAAGAAACAGATTAATGCTTTTCTGTGGTCTTGCTGGCCACGGCTTTTGTTGCATCACTTAAACAAAATTAAATTAAAAACTGGTCCATCATTGTCTGCTTCACCTTTGACTTCTCAGGCTTGTGTTAACTGCTGTTAGGCAAAAGCACAGCACTTTTGTTAAAATATGCAGCCATATTTATTTTTTAGATTGGATGAAGCGCTTGTGCGAAGAGAGAAAAACAGGTCTGCACTTGACTAAACAGTCAATGTCTGATTGGCAAAGGGCAAACCAAACTAAAGTTAATGTTTAAGTTCTCTAGATTATTTACTGTTAAATTTATATATTTGGAATATTTCCTACGGGACATTTTGGCCAATGATATTTTCATCTTCCGGGCAACAACATGTAATACCTGCAAAAATCATCATACATATAGATGTATCTGTTGGTCTGGTGTAACATTACATCATGTAGAGTATGACCAGTCCACAATTAAAAATTCATACAAAATAAATAGCAATGTGCACTATTGATAGACATTTTGTGGACTGTAAACTTTGAGCTGTAGCAACTGATTCATAACTGACAGGAAATCAACAATACATCCTTGTGTTACTGAGATGCTTTATGGATAAAAAGCTATTAGACTTTAAAAATGAGGATGAAATAATTAAAAGTCTTGCTCCACCTATGTGACCTTTAAATATCCACACTATCTGCACACTGGCGGCTGGAGTGAGAGCTGTGTTGTGTGAAATCAATGTACTGACAGGGCTCTCTACAGGTGGCAGATTGACATATTTGACTGACTTTACAAAGGGAGGTGAGAAACGGCACAATCTGTCCAAAGTCATTACATTTTTTTGTACATGATTGTGTCAGAAATTGTATCTATCAATATTTGTGGTTAGAGGTGCATGACAGGACAGTGCAGTGATTGCCCCAATAAATCAATAAATCAAGCCATAATTTAATCCGATTGAAATTTCATCCTCTAGTTTTCAATCAAAAAAACATGATTACAATCAAATTAAAATTAAAATTAAAAACTGAGGCACAAAAACTACTTGTTTTTTTTAGGTCAAAATAAAATAACTACGTTCAGTCATGTCACTTATACATCACATAGTATGTATGTTAACTTCACACATAACGTCACATAACACTACACTCAATATTGCCACATGGTCACACAGGACGTGAAACTCAGTCACACGGACAAAGGTCCTGCATATGACCCATCCAACCACCCAGACCAACTCTGACTTGGACTTTTTCTTGTTCTTTATACTAGGTTTGCTTCAAGAAGTGACGCTGGAGGGGTTACTACAACGTCAAACAGAAGCTTTTGGCTGCTGTGGCTACTGACCAAGCTGCTGTATTTGATGGGAGCGAGAATGTTGCAGAATGGATAGAACAAACAGGATCACTTGCTGTGCCCCAAGCACATTTTTTTCCCCAACACCCTATGTCTGTATGATTAGGCTGTTGATGGGCTGATATCATGTAGTCTGAACCTGGCAATAGGAACACACTCCATTTAGTTTTAGTGAGGATCTTGACTGCAATGTTTTAAACCAGTTAAAGCAGATGATTTATAAGGTTTTGAGGAGCATTATGATGATTAAGAGCAAACAAGAGCATGTGCTGCGAGAGAAATGGTGTGACCCTGACAGGTTTTTTTCTTTTTTTTTCTTTTTTAGTATTAAAGGAATAGTTCACTCTAAAACAAAATTCAGTCATTATCGACTCACCCTCATGCTGATGATAAGTCCGGTGTAGTTTGTTATTCCTCAAAGTGCAGCTGGAGACCTGCGGGGCTACCCTCCGGCAACGATAATCCATATAACGAGTGTAAATGGTGTCCGAGAAGAAAAGGTCCATAAAACTACACAAAAACTCCGTAATATTCCTCCATACTGCTCGTCCGCTGCAATCCAAGTGTCCTGAAGTGGCGACATCCAGAGTTTACTCGAAACGACATCATTTAGTTCCATTTTACAGCCTAAACAGTCACTATGCTATGTTTACACGGAGTTCACGTGAGTCTCCCTCACAGCGTTTGCACTACGGAAGCCGCGCCGGACAAGATGAACGAGACTCGCGATAGATACACACCGGTATTTACATGCTGCCGTGAGTGTCAAACCTTCAAATCATGAGTGCAAGCAGATCCCTCTTGTGTTTGTGTGTCGCTCGGTTGCTCAAAGCAGGAAGTAAATACCGGTGTGTATCTATCTCGAGCCTCGTTCATCGTCCGGCGCATCGTAGTGCAATCGGCTGTGAGGGAGACTCACGTGAACGCGGAGCGTGCCTCCAGGCAGATGTAGCATAGTGACTGTTTAGGCTGTAAAAATGTACTAAATGACGTCGTTTCGAGTAAACTCTGGATGTTGCCACTTCAGGATACTTGGATTGCAGCGGACGAGCAGTATGGAGGAATATTACAAAGTTTTTGTGTAGTTTTATGGACCTTTTCTTCTCGGACAACATTTACACTCGTTATATGGATTATCGTTGCCGGAGGGTAGCCCCGCGGGTCTCCAGCTGCACTTTGAGGAATAACAAACTACACCGGCTATCATGTTTACACAAAATCAGCCTATTTATTTGCTCGTGGCAGCTAAATGAAGCAGCAAGTAAGATGAATGAATGAAACCCCAACGCGAAGCGGAGGGGTTTCGGATTTATTTCTGGATTTTTATTTTATTTGTCCGGATTTATTTCTCCATAACAACCTCTCGCCCGGTCACTACTCAGCTGTTTTGCTAACCCTCTTCCCGGTCTTGTCCGTTTGTTTGCAACGAAGCCTTTGCTAAATCAATATGATGGATTATCAAATACGCGTTACGATGTGTGTATTTGTGTGTCTTATCTGTCATACACAAGAGATTACGGTTTGCGGGCACGTTTGTGTCGCGGTCTGGTGCTACTCAGACAGCAGCTGGGACACAGCTGGTCCGAGGCTCATGAAGGTTTATTTTTCAGCCACAATGTGGAAGCGATCGTTGTGATGAAAGCTGACGGCAGCATCTGTTAGTCTCTTGGCCCTCAATAACTTTTAGAAGTGGCTAACTTAGCTGTTGTAACTTATTACCTAGCTGTAATGTAACGTAGCTGTAACATGCTAATGACGTTACGCTAGCTTGGCTGTGGAGCTTAGCTGTGGTCATTGTAATGACTTTTATGTGAGTTTCAACGTGCATTGTAATAACTTTACCTGTGAATCCGACATCGTTACTCCGCATTCAAAGCTGGGCTGTATTTGGTTTCTGCCGGCTTGTTGCTCTTGTTGCTTGTTGGAGGGGGTGTGTCGCAGGACTCCGAGGGGAGAGCGATACGAGCTCAGAGGGGAGGGATTAAGGAGCACAGAGGGGAGGGGGGTGTGTGTGGGGGGGGTGCTTTTTTCAAACCTTTCTCAGATCGCAGACCAGAGCTTTAAGGACAGGAGAGATTCTTCAAGGGCATGGAGTGTTGTGCACTAAGATATGAAACCACTTTCTCTCTTTTGGTCTGTGTCAGAATGATCAAAATTTCTTTTGTGTTTCAATTAGGAAGGAAATTGGTGGAAAATTCTGAAATTAAATTTTAAAGATTGTCTGGGGGGTCAGCTCATCGATTTATGCATTTTGAAACATTGACATTAAAATTCTATTGAAAAGTTTTGTTGTATGGTGTGTGCACACAAATGAAAATATCATTTAAATTAGATTATTGTGATATTGGCAGCCACAGAATAGAAATACAAAGTAGAAATACATGCAGACTCTTAAATCCTGACTTAACTGAGCGACAATATCCACCAAGTTGAAAAATTAAGCAAAACATTACTGCCATGCAAAACTGTTTAGCAGTTCCTATCTTTACTTGAAAATCTGCAAAGTTACTGCTTTACTGCTTTTATTCAGAAGTGATGTGAATCGTCAGTTCACAGGCTATACATTCACTTGTACACTGAGTCGAATTAACGCTGTTTCACAGCCGTACAAAGATGTGATAAGAAAGTATTATCATATAACAAACAACTGGCAGTGAGCAGCAGTTGTAGTTGTTCCAGATAGACCACAAGTGTAAGGCCAAGAACCACGTTTGAAGAGAGGACAAGTGGCTGAATCTAGTTTTGGAAAAAAATGTAAATGCTTCTTTCAATCAAAGGGGAGGCAGAAAAAACATGGTGCTTTCTGCCCACAACTCCATACACTAGAAACCAGTACTTCACACTGCTCAGCCATATATGTTGCTCTTAGCTGCTGCACAAACACACTGCCCAGCCTATCCCTGTCTGAGCCCATAAGTTACATTTCAGTCCTGACCTAAGGGTGCCACGAGTGATGGCTTCAGGAAAGGAGGACTTCCTCTGAGAATAGAGGGAAACAGAGGGGTGGTAGAAAGGTATTAGTTGAGCAGGAAGCGTAGTGTGTGGTGTGGTCCTGTCCAACACTTGTATCACGTAGTGGCCATGTGCATGTGCTGCTTGATCTCAAAGGGGACCTGAGGGAGAAGAGAGACAAACCCAAGGGAAGATGGAGACGCACAGGAGAAAAGGCTAATTTATGTTATGGTATGCTAAAAAGTTGCCGCAAAGGACTCATTGCATTCCCCTTATGGTTGTCACATGTGCATTGGTGAGAGTTCAGAGAGGACACAGTTGAGCAGAAGTTGGGGGTTGGGGGAGAAAATATGAGGTGGGAGAGGTTGGACAGGGGCAGATTTCATAATCTCTAAAGTTTTGGTCTCTATAGCTAATTTCCCCCACTCTTGACAACTGTTCGGGTAGTGAATTTTTATATAACTCACTTGTTTAAATTATATTAATGCTTAAAGTTATGAATATTAAAGTGGTGACAGCTAGCCACGAGCTGTTTGCCAGGCAGGAGTCACTGCACTTGACCCATCCGCCGTGTTTGTGGTTTTGGTACTTTTAGGAGAATTTTTAATGCAAACATCGGTCAAATAATATGGCTTGCTATGTGGTTAGTTGTATTAACAGGTGCTGGAGTATCAGATAAGTATCAGATAACAAGCTCTGGAGGAGACAGCTGTGGGCAGAACCCAGAGCTTCTGGAGGAATAAACACTTTTAAGGTGAGAGAAATAACGTTGGACTCAGATGAAACAATGGTTTCCTATGATCTCAACTCACTTTTTACATGCATTCCCACCTAGGAAGTGGTAAAGATTGTGAAGAAATGCCTGCTACAGGAACCAACTCCACTCAGGCTCACCGGTGTCCCCAATAGTGGCCAACCTCTACATGGAGGAAGTTGAGAGCAGAGCCTTGATCACCTTCACAGGAACTGCTCCTTGCCACTGGTTCAGGTATGTGGATGACACTTGGGTCAAAATCAGAACAAGGGAAGTGGAAGCCTTCATAGAACATATAAATGCTGTGGACAATAACATCAAGTTCACGCAGGAAGATGTCAGAGGAGACAGTCTACCCTTCCTGGACTGTGCAGTACACATTGAAGAAGACAGAAGCCTCAACATTTAGGTGTACAGAAAACCTGCACACACAGATCAATACTTGCTGTTTGACTCTCATCATCCACTGGAGTACAAGCTGGGGGTCATCAGAACCTTAAACCATCACGCTGAGACCGTGCCCACAAAGACAGAGGGGAAAGAGAAGGAACAGAAGCACATCAGGGGAGCACTTCAAACCTGTGGCTACCCAAACCGGACCTTTGTCAAAACCTCTAAAAGATCCAGAGCAGACAGAGAGAAGGGGACAGAAAAACATAGTTATAACATTGTAATTTCTTATGTCGCGGGAATATCTTAGAAACTCAGGAGGATTTTCAACAAACATAATTTCCCGGTTCACTTCAAACCTACCAACACACTGAGGCAGAAACTTGTCCATCCTAAGGACAAAACACCCAGGCATAAACAGAGTAATGTAGTTTATGCTGTTTTAATGCAGCCAGTACTGCACAGATTTGTACATTGGGGAGACAAAACAACCTCTTTATAAACGAATGGCACAACACAGGAGGGCCAACTCCTCAGGTCAAGACTCTGCTGTCCACTTACATCTGAAGGAGAAAATCATTCCTTTGAGGACAACAATGTAAACATCGTGGCCAGAGAAGCAGATGGTTTGAAAGAGGAGTAAAATAATCCATCTATGTCAAACTGGAATGACCATCTTTGTACAGAGGAGGTGGCCTAAGACATTACTTATCACCCACCTACAATGCTGCACCTAGCCGAAACATCCCACGAGGGCCAGTTGGGTCAATGACTCACAAGTGAAACGACTCTGTAAGGATCAGCGTTGGGTAGTAACGCGTTATTACTAACGCTGTTAACAGTTACTAACTAATCAGTAACTAATAATGTTACGCGTGTGTTACAGTTCCCATGACATTTTAGCGATCAATAAAGTATCATTGAATTGAAAGAAAGACACTGTGAAAAACAAAGCACGTGGCGCCCCCTAGCGTCTCAAACATAATCAAACACGCTCCATGAAGAGGACTGGACAGGTCAGGGCAGGGCATGATGGCAAGCGACAAGGGAAAGACAAGTTTCTCCTCGTGGAGATACTCACATTATTTTCAACTCGAGAGCAAAGGGAAAACCAACATTTCGGTAACATGTAAACTGTGTCGGGGTCAAAAATCCTGTCTACGGCGAAAAACAGCAACAGCAATTTATTGAAGCACCTAGAGAAGCGGCATGCTTCGACCAAATTAGTAGCTAAGGTAACGTTAGCTAACGCAGCATCCGAGACCGAGAGTCACAGCGAGCACACACCCACTCCACCCAAGCAGCAGCGGTTGGAGTTCGACAGACGGACCTATAGCCAGGCACAACTGGATAAAACCATAGCATGGTATGTTTAATTGTTTATTTGGATCTCTTTTAGCACTATCAGGCTAAGGTTTGTGTTGGTGCACAACGGATCATATTGCTTGGCTGATTAGATTCAGTGATGTGGATGCAAATTAATTGAAACGGTTGTTTTAATCAACTGAAATGACGGCTAGAGGGGAATTCAATCAATCAACCTTTACTTAATGGGAGCATTGGAAAAATGTTTTAAAGTAACTAAAAAGTTACTTTCTCAGTAACGCATTACTTTTTGGTTTAAGTAACTGGGTTAGTAACTGAGTTACTTTTTTACAAAGTAACTAGTAACTGTAACTAGTTACTATTTTTAAGTAACTAGCACAACACTGGTAAGGACACACCCACACAGGGTTTAAAGTCTGTATCTCCCCTCCAGTTAGTTAGAACTGAAGAAGCCTCTTGGATGAGAGGTGAAACATCTTCAAGAAACTGAAACAAGTCCAGTTGCCTACGATACAGCACTTAGCAAAACCTATGGGTGACATCGTGGTGGCTCTGTCCACTATTTGTAAAGATATAATACTTAAGATTTCAGTCCTGGTTGTTTTGGAGTCACAATTACCATGGTGACAGCAATGCGGTTTAATTCTATAGCAAACACTTGTTTAGTCCCTACTTTGAGTGCAGCAGTGGAGCAGCTGGTATATCTGTTTACAATGCAGTCAAACAAATTGTTTTCCATATTCTCACATAGCCTAGACATAGACACGGTAAGAACCAGGACAGCAAAACTGAACAAATCAAGGTAAATAATAGACTGTTATGTTCACAGGTATGAGGAAAAAAATAGGTGTAATACATATATATGAAAAGACTATGCTGGCCACTCCATTATAGACAGAAGTACCAGCTGACTGCTTTTTCCCTAAATATTTGTTGCATAGTTTTGAGCTGTGTCTTGGGTCATTATCCTGTTGTAGGCTTAAGTTGGCTCCAATCAAATGTTGTCTACAGGGTATGGCATGGTGTTGTAAAATGGAGTGATAACCTTCCTTATTTAAGATCCCTTTAACCCTGTACAAATCTTCCACTTTACCAGCACCAAAGCACCCCAGACCGTCACAATTCCCCTACCATGCTGACAGATGGTGTTAAGTACTCCTCCAGCATCTTTTCTTTTGTTCTATATCTGTTCTTCAGTGTTGCCCTTTGATTCTACTTGCCACATCTCTCTTACCTGGGCTGTGCAACACTTTTAAGTGTGTTCATTCTTAATATTTCCGACTTAGTTGTGCTGTAGATCCCAAGTCTGCACGGGGTGTATTATTTTGAAAATTGATGCACTTCGTTCGGCTGTCTGACTTCTGCTGTCCACTTCAATTAAAAATACACTCAGTGCGTATTCTCAGTGGAGCAGAGTGGAGAGCAGCCTCTGGGACGCTGCTGAAACATGCTGTGGAACAGCTGGTGGAAACACAAGCATTGTCTAGAACGGCCACTATTCCGGAGACTGTATCGTGGAATCTGGAGGTGATCTAAACACCTCAAACTTAGATTTTTCTGTCCATAATAATTTTTTCCAGTCTTCCTCTGTCCAATGTCTGTGTTCTTGGGTCCATCTTAATCATTTCCTTTAATTGGCCAGTCTCAGGTGTGGCTTTTTGTTTTGTACTCTGCCTAGCAGGCCAGCATCCTTCAGTCACCCCTTCACTGTTGACGTTGACACTGGTGTTTTGGGTAGGGATGTCCCGATCAGGTTTTTTTTACCCCGATCCCGATCCGAGTCATTTAATATTTAGTATCTGCCGATACTGAGTCCCGATCCGATACTTATCCCTAACTAATATTTTCCTAGATAATACAGCTGCATTAAGAAAAAATCACTTGCATCCAAGCTGTTTTTAATTGCTTTTTTTATTTTGTTGAAACAAAGTAAATACTTTCATATGGCTCTTTCTTATTCTGCATATCCTATTGCAACATTGGTTTTCATTTGTTTTTTTCCAACAAAAACACCAAGTAAACAAAGTCAGTAACTAAACCCTGATCCTCTACCACGGAGATGGGCTGGTTATCCAGAGCGATGAATTCAATGACCTCCTCTGTAATATTTTTGGCCATGTCGCTGACTCGAGGATATTTCTCTTTCCTTTTGAAAGTATCCGCGAGTGTTTGTTGCTTCGGTGCCTTTGCCTGTATCGCTTGTATCACGTTAATCAGTGGATCGGATAATTGATCACCAAATGTTTTGTTTACTATTGTGATTTTATTTTGCTTGCGGTGCAAAATGTAACTAGCTGAAACACTGGAACCTTCCCTGCACCTGCAGGCAGTTATAATGATAACTACCTGAAAGAGTCCGAACTCCACTGAAGCATGAAGTTACTCATGATAGGATGTCAAATATTAGTTACGTTTTGTCCCTGCACTATTAACCCAAGATGGCACCGTTGTCTCATCTTAAAGTCATTTCTGCACCGCTGCTGTTGGTAACATAACATTAATGTTACACCTTGCACCAGTTATTTGACTGTTTTATGTTCACTTTAAAGGCCATGTATGACTGAGAAAATGTCTTAACTAATGCTACAGCAGCAGCACTGTAGTTATTAGGGTCTGTAAATGGTTTCACTTATCTCCTTGACCCACACTGATGCACAGAGTGCACAGATACATTTGTCAGATTTAATCTTAAATGCATATTCATCCAGTGTTGAAATAGATCCATGTCATAACCAAGTCAAGTATTGTAGCAAAAACACTGATTCTCCAGTTCAGGGAAAGGGTTTCTGACATTCAGTGATTAAATTAATTTTTGAGTCGCAGCAATCCTTTTGAATTTGAGGTCCAGTATTTTTCTGATCAGATGTCTGACACACAGTGTTGTTATTAATATCATAACACAGCAGTGATTAGTGATTAGATGATGATGATGATTAGATAGATAAAGAATATTGAAATATTGATTAGAAAAGTTTTTCATATTTATTTTGGGTGGATTAATGGAGTTATTATAACTAAGGTTCAGGAAATGGACCACACCACTCCTCGCTGATCTGCCACCCGGGCCCAGCCAATCAAACCACCTGCATCTCATCAATCCAACCACCTGCGTCTCATCAACCTAACCACCTGTGCCGCATTAACCCAACCACCTACATCTCCCTGATTCAATCACCTGCGAAATCATATGCAAGCCTAACCATTTCTCTCCCTAGAGCTGTTTCTTAATCCTTCTGGCGACGCTCTTTCTGACGACCATTCCGTCATCTCTGAATCTCCTCCACCTGTGATCACCTCCACTCCGGCACGGCCAGCCAGGCAGCCACCACGCCCGCGCTCCACGCCTACGTACCCCGTCAGGGCATCGTCCACTACTCTGCATCCAGCGGCTCCAGCCAGACACCACGAACGCAACTTCACCCACGCAGAGGTCGCAGTCTTCCCCACCGTACTCCAGGTGAAAGCCGGTCTCCCGGACACCGCATGTCCAACCGGCCAGCCTCCTGGCGCCTGACCTGCAGCCGCACAGCTGCCAACCCAAGACCCTGGATCTGTCTCGTTTTCCTTCCACAATCCGTTCCACCGGACCGACGACAAACCCCAGCTTTTCCCGCTGCTCGTAGCCTGCACTTCCACCTCCACTCCAGCGGTTGCACGCTTGCGGCGCACCAATGACGCCAGTCGTGCCGATGACGTCACAGCGCAGCCTGCTGCAGCAGGCCTGCAATCTCCTCCACCCCCCGCAGAGGGTAGGTCATAATTCCCCTTTGCCTGCTCCCCACGTCTCACCTGTCTCACCTGTTTTCCTTATTCCTCTCTTCCCTGTACCTGCAGGCTGCACAATCATCCCTCGCACATATATCCCTTCATCCCAGCATCCTTTCCTCCGCTCTTCCTTCTACCTTCACTCCTGCTAATGTAGCTCCCGCAGCTACATCCAGTTACCCATTTCCGGCAACCACTGCCAACCACACACACACAGCCTCTGTCACCGCAGGCCAGGGCTCATCCACTGCAGGTCTTCCCGACTTCCTCCTTTTCTATCCTTCTCCCTCTCCCTCCCCCCCCTTCCCCAACACCCGACTGTTGTTTCTGTTCCCACAACACCCTTTACCAGCAGCCCGGTCACTCCACCCATAACGCATCTAGCTGCTGCTTTCTCCACACCTGCTCCTATTGCGGCGGAGCCCATGCCGGATCCACTCACCCTCACAACCCTACTGACCACCCACTCTGACTAAAACCATTTGTCCCCAGGGGAGGCAATTAAAGGCACGTGGCGTAGTTGTACACAGACACAAACAGTCAGCACATTAAGTACACAGTGAAATCTAGTGTAGGATCCAGCACATCCCCCTAATTCCTCGGCACCATCCCCGACACACCTACCTCCCAAGCCTTCCTCCCAACCGGGAAGCTACACCTTATCTCCTCCGCTACACTAAGCACCAGCTCCTCCCCCTGCCCGGACACCCTCGACTTCGCTGTTCACACCAGCTTATGCCTATCCTCCATCTCCCACTTATATCCCTGCCACCCCCCATTCCCTCCCTCCGCGTCTACATCACCTTCAACCACTCCCGTACGATCACCAACTCACCCAGCCGTGCACCCCCCTCAAACCCCCTTTCCATTTGCGCAACACTCTCGAACCCCCTTCTTTCACCGTCCGACGCTCTTGAAACCTCTTCCGTTTTTGCGCTACAATCTCGAACCCCCTTTCCTTTCGCAGTGCACTCGACCCCTCTTTCCTTCATCCTACACACTCGACCCCTCTCCCACATCCACCTCTTTTCCTTTCATCAACCTACCTCGACCCCTTTCCACACGACCCCCTTTCCGCTTCATCCAAAGCACTTGACCCCCTTTCCGTTTCGTCCAAAGCACTTGACCCCCTTTCCGTTTCGTCCAACGCACTTGACCCCCTTTCAGGTCGTCCAATGCACTTGACCCCCCTTTCCATTCGCCCTCTCCTACATCCACCTACCTCGACCCCTCTCCCCCTCATCCATCTACCTCGACCCCTCTCTCCCTCATACATCTACCTCGACCGCTCTCTCCCTCATCCAACCACCTCGACCGCTCTCTCCCTCATCCCACCAACTTGACCGCTCTCTCCCTCATCCCACCACCTCGACTGCTCTCTCCCTCATCCCACCACTGTGACTGCTGTCTCCCACATCCATCTACCTTGACCGCTCTCCTCCTCATCCAACCACCTCAACTGCTCTCTCCTTCATCCAACCATCTCGACCACGCTCTCTCATCCAACCACCTCAACTGCTCTCTCCCTCATCCCACCACCTCGACCGCTCTCTCCCACATCCAACTACCTCGACCCCTCTCTCCGACATCCAACTACCTCAACCCCTCTCTCCCACATCCAACTACCTCGACCCATCTCTCCCACATCCAACTACCTCGACCCCTCTCTCCTACCCTCATCAAGCCTTCTGTCAATTCAAATAAAATTACCTTGACACTAAACCAAACCCTTTCATCTTACTACACGAGATAGTGCAATTTCAAGTCATTCCATACCCTTCACAACCTCCCTTTCCCCTCCATCGACATCGTAAGAATAATCAGTTTCATCACATACGCCCACATGGTTCTAAAAGTCAGAACTTCCACCATCCAAATATATTTCAGCGGCATCAAATTCTTCATCAAACTGCTCTCCGGAGCTCCAGCCCCCTTCGTTTCTCATCCCCACGTCACCATGCTGATTAACGGCCTACGTAAGGCAGAACCCCAGCTTGCACCGAAACACTTACCCTTAACCGCACACCTCCTCAACTGCCAGCTGAAAAGCTACTATGTACCTCCTTGTTCATATCCAACTACTTCCTTGCCCACCACTGCACCAATCACCAGCTTCTCTCTCTGCTGAGGCAACTCAATTACGCCATCTGCATTATCTCCCAGGGCTGATCCTTCATCTCCCACCTTCTCCCTGTCTTCTGCCATTCCATCCCTCCACGACTACATCACCCTGGATGACTCCTGCAAAATGGAACTGAGAATGTGGTGTTATTTTCTGTCTTTGTGAAATGGCATTTCTTTCTTTTACGATGACCGAATCACTCAACCAGAGGACATCCAGCTGTACACAGATGCTGCACCCTCAGTGGGTTTCGGCGCCTATTACAGTGGCAGATAGTTCGCCTCCGTCTGGCCCCCAGAACTGTCCCCACTCTCCCCTTCCTCTGCCCGCTATGAACTTTATCCTGTCATAATCAACGAACTTTTTTGGGGACTCGAATGGTCCAGAAAAGTCATCCTCATCCACTCAGACAACCTCCCTGCCGTCGACATCATCTACAAGGCTGCTCAGAATCACTGGACATCAGGAAATTCATCCGATGCCTCACCTCAGTCTCAGGCACCACCAAAGTCCTCTGCTGGTCCTCCCAACCCTACGACAGCTACATCCACAGCCACCTCAGCAATATCCATCAAGCACATTTCCGCATAACCCAGTAATACCTTTTGGGGGACAATGAAGCCACGCCGACCAAGACGTGCACCCATCGAGACGTACTCCCATCCTCTTTTCCTTCATCCAACAGCCTCAAACCCCCCTTCCTTCATCCAACAACCTTGTACCCCCCTTTCTTCATCCAACAACCCCGATCCCCTTTTCCTATTCCTAGTGAAATGGAGTTATTATAACTAAAGTTCAGGAACTGGACCACGCCACTCGCTGATCTGCCACCCAGGCCCAGCCAATCAAACCACCTGCATCTCATCAATCCAACCACCTGCGTCTCATCAACCTAACCACCTGTGCCGCATTAACCCAACCACCTACGTCGCCCTGATTCAATCACCTGCGAAATCTATATATGCAAGTCCGGGCTCGTCTGTTGTCAACATCCGGGGTCTGTAGGTTGACCTACTACCTCTGACCTGGAAGATGTCGTCTCTGAGCTGCGCGCGCACCCGCGACAGCCCAGCTTGTTTACCTGTAGCTGCTACTGCTAGTTTGACCCCGGATGTTGATAACGGACGGGCCCGGACTCAGAGGGGAATAGCACTAGCATATCGTAACAAAATATTGGTGAAATGAACTAGTTTCGTGGCAGATAATGCGTTATAGAGGCTGTGTGTTGATGCCCCGTTACTCGCATTATATTGATACATCGGCGCTACGCTGGATCTAATTTCGTCCGAACGACTTCAAATGACACCAAAGTTATCTGGGTGAGTAAATGACCATATAGTTTGCTAGAAATAAGGTCCAGGTTGTAAAAAACGGTAGTTATCCTTTAACATTAAAATGTGGCGTGGTCTTGTTAGTGAAATTGTTATTAAGATTTCAAAAATCATCTTTACAGTAATTGAAAACTGAATTGATAGATTAATCAATTAATCGATAAAAGAGTCATTAGATTAATTGATAGAAAAATAATCATTAGGTGCTGCCCTAAACTACTTTATACCCACAGCCATGTCAGAGCTGGTTATACCTAACAAGATGTTAGTCAATTTTAGTTTTAATGGTTATGTTTTGATAACATATACATTTATTGTTTTGGATGAGCAGTTCTCAAGAAAGCTGCAAGCAGCAATACCAGAGGCCAAACAATCCAACAGACATGGGCACTGCACTAGTTGTATTAATTTAACAAAAAAAAAAAAGAATAAAAAAATAAAACTACTCTCAGATGCGAGCTGGCTCCCATTGTTCATAATAAGGACCCACTCATAGAGCCAACTCCTTCACAACCAACACATCACTAGTTAGGCGTCTGTTTCTCAAACTAGAGACTCTGATGCACTTGTCCTCTTGCTAAGTTGGGCACCAGGGCCTCCCACTTCTCTTTCTCTTAGAGCCAGTTTTTACTGTTCTTTGATGGGAGTAGTATACACTGTTGTATGAGATCTTTAGTTTCTTCTTTCTCAGACCAAAAATACACTGACACGTTTCAAATGAACGTGTACGTGTAGATGTGTACAGGGCCTAAGTGACCCCAAACCTTTGAGCAGCAGTGTAGATTCAAGATACAAGATTCAAGATTCCTTTTATTGTCATTCAAAACTCTATACCAGACAGGTATACAGTGAACGAAATTATGATGCATCTGGCTCAAGATAAAAAAAAAATATATATATTTGCACATACTATATATATATGTTACTGAGAGTTCAAAAGCCTTATTGCAGTGCGAAAGAAGCTTTTGCAGAACCTGGATGTTCTGCTGCGTATGGACCGGTACTTTCTCCCTGAGAGCAGAAGGGTGATGCAGTCTGTGGTTGGGATGGTTGGGGTCTTTTATGATTCTGATGGCTTTGGACAGGTAACGGCTGTGGGTGATATCCTCACTGGATGGGAGTGGAGTACCAGTGTACATGTCTATATAAAGTGTACACTGTAAAGCGAGCATGTTTTCATGAAAACGTGACAGGATCCTAATTTTAACAGTGCCAATTTTGTTTTTGTAACTGTCCAATCCTCTTCCCCGTGAAGAGATGTGACCTGAATCAGCTCGGATTTTGTTTTTTGTTTTTTTACAAATAATGAAAAAACATCACCGTAAATAGTGTTAATAAAGTTTACATAATATTACTATGTATGAATTATTGTAACTGTTCAACAGTTTATTTTATTTTCCTTTCAAACAGTGGAAGCATGCAGCATATTTACAGTGGTGATCAGTTTGGCTCAAACCGATGGAACAAAAAATCAAAAACTGAAGAAAATAAATAAAATACATAAATAGGAAACCTTCAAATAGAAAAAGAGAAAAACTAAAATGAGGAAAAACCTCTTTACCGGGCTATGTCCCCTTTAAGTTGGGGCCCCTGCAGCCACCTGTATTAACTGACTCCCTCAAGCCACTCCAACCTCCTGCTTATATAAGCAGAAACTATCATCTGTCAGAAAACATCTACAAGTTAACAGTTTGAAACATCAATACATTTTGACCAAAAATAAAAATGTTAAAAGACTTAATTTAGTCAGATGTTTCTTTTTAATATCATGTGATTGTGTGACTCTGGCAGTAATGCCAAAAAGACGCAACATAACACTACAGTTAAGGTTTCACAGCTTCATGTTCATTAATCACCAAATACCTCAGCCACCTGCCGGCTAGATGGTAGAATTAAAGCGACTGAGTGTTGTGCGATGATGTGTGATGTGTGCTATGCTTAGAGGTCACAGGGCATCCCCGTGACAAATGGCCTTTCTATAAATATAAGTCTATTAACGTGATTTAAAAGGGGACACCGATGAAGCTAGTCGAAGTTCCTCAGGCAGGTCATTCCACAGCTGAGGAGCCATAACAGTAAACGCTCAGTCCCCTTTTGTCTTAAGGTGTGAGCTGGGAACAGTCAGCAGGTTCCTGCCTGAGATCTTAGACTGGTTGGTCACTTTAGCATGGCAAAAGTGAAATATACAAATATTCACCTCTTTACCAACAGTTCAATAAACAGTCCAACAGCACAGTTTCGGTGCAACATCAACCTTTAAGTTTGATTACAAAGTCTGGGACAATAAACATTTATGACACTAGTTGGCAAAACTTTGTTCTGTACAGACACTAAACTTATGCTCACTTGTTGTATCCAGTGTTGGGGAAGTTTCTCAAAAAAAGTAATATAAATAGTAGAAAGCCATTGCACTACTTGAGTTGTTACATTAGTGTTACTTTGAAATGTTGCCTGAGATGCATTGTTACAGATTTACCTGTTAAAAATATAAGGTTAAAACCCACATATGTCAACGTATCAGCCCTGTGCTGACAAGGAAGGCATACACAAGAACTTTGCTCTTTAAAAATGTAATACCACAAAGCCAACTTGAAAGTTAGTGAAAGCCAGCCCAAACAGCACTTCACAGAAAAATTTTTGGTTCAACATTTCCCAAAATGTTTCTTTTAATAAAATGTTTCCTTTAATAGTGTCAAATATAATGGCACTATTAAGGACCATAAAATTAGTCAGTGCACTCCAGCCCTCACATCACTCAGACCTAAATGAAAAAGATGAATTCCAAATGAAAATATAGAAAATGAACACAAATAATGTGAGGATTCCTCTACCTCTGCCATGACAGAATTATGTGACTATATACTTCATGTTTCAATGTTTAATATTTTGAAAAAGTAGTTGCAGCTTGTTCTAGTTGTATTCGCTCAATGCAATCCATAATGGTAGGGAAATGTCTTTCACATGTGCACACAGAGGTTATTGTTTGCTTTATCAGACACTGAGCACATTTTACATTTCATGACACTGGTTATTTGTCTTTCCCTGACAGAATTGCTCTGTATGAAACCAAAGATATTGCTTCAGATAAATAATGAAGACAGATTCTTGACAATTATTCGGCTAACACCCTTTTAATGTCAAGTGACTCTCAAGTCCTGAAACAAAAGGTCTTAATCAAAGGCTAAAGCCTGATGGTTTTGACAAGCTCCCGGCCAAAGTCTAAACATCTTCCTCGTGCCTGCTCTGTTCTGGTCCTTTAGCCAGACAGCTGCTCACCTTTTTTCAGTCTTTCTACCATTTTCTCTTGATCACCACTAGCATTCTGCAGCTTGCTCCATTTCACAGGAGAGTGGGGGTTATATATGTTGAGGGATTAGACAGACAGGTGAGATGAAACTATATGGAGGGGATGACGGAGTGTAGTGAGTGAGCAGGAACTGCAGGTAAGAGTGAGGAGAAGTGGCAGTAAGAGATGTTGAGGAGTTGGGGGATAAAGGGGGAGCATGAGAGGGCAAATAGGGGGGTTAAGGAGGGCTATGCATGTGCTTGGTGTCATCTGACTTTCAGGCTGGCTTGCTGATCTCCTCTGATGTACAGTACATGACATGGGCCTGGAAGCCCAGCCCCTAATCAAGGCAACAGCGGCCCCAGTGCCCCCCGCCCTTCCCCCCTTCCCTTGACACAGCATGGGCCCACGGGAAGGAGGCAACAAACCAGCAGCTGTGTTCGCCTCCTCTCCCTCCTCTCCTCCAGTCAGGTGGAATGAGGGGATTGAAGAGGACTGGAAGTGGAACAGAAGGGTATCTGAGTAAAGCCGGAGATATTTGCATGCCTCCCAACGCTTCAGAGCCTCCAATTAGCATCGGAGGCCCTGCTGCCGGCTGCAGGACCTAACCGTGGCTGGGCCAGTGGTGGCATTCCTGGGCCTGAGGAGGATTAACACACCCTTACTCTGCATGGGGATGTGCCAGCACTGTGACCTGATCATGACCCTGTACCCTATACACATAAGGTCAACTTTGCTCTGTAACTTTCAAGTGAAGGCTACAACTCTCAATTTGTTAATATGTCACCTTAAGATCAATTAAATCATAAGCACTAATAAAATTAAAAACAAAATCAGCTTGACTCAATTTGTACTCCTTTTTAAATTTATGTAATAAAATAGGTTGTCTTGTTTTTTTCTACAAAATTTATGACAAAAATAATACATATATATATATATATATATATATATATATATATATATATATATATATTAATAATTATAATCCTCCACAATGTCCACACTGACCCCCTGGATGGAAACAGGGGTCAACAGCACCTTGGTCCTCCTCAGATCCACAAAAAGTTCCTTGGTCTTTGTCACATTGACCTGTAGATGGTTCCACAGTCTGGCCCGTAGGCAAGGGGGATCGGAGGGTTCGTTCGATAATTTTTACAATCGAGAGTCATGTAAACATGATGACTGCACGTCACTTCCTGGTCAGTCGTCATGGAAACATGACGCTCTGTCAGTGGCGCTGCATTTGGACCAGAGTGAAAACAAACCATACCTGTCAAGTTTTGGATTTGAAAATAAGGGAAATTTTCGTCCCACCACCCCAACCAATCTCCAGTATCCCTTACATTTTAAGACAGGTGTGCAAGAAAGCTAAAATCACTACTTGTCAACCACTTACAAACTACAATTGGCTTTATGCACAGCTCCACTACTTCCTGAACTTCAGCCAGCTCCTTTAATTCCTGTCTTTCATTATTGGACAAATTCATTAATCCAGGTTTGTCTGATCATTGTTGTTGTGACTACTGAGGTCAGGCACACCTGGACATTATAGCCTAAATGAAAACACAAAAGGTTATATGAAGAGCATTTATTTAATGATAATTTGCATATTTTCTGTTATTTTCATTCCACACATTCTTTTCATTTTATATTGCTTTTCTTTTACAGTTTTTCTTTTCATTTCACTTAACTTTTCTTTACTGTTTTCTACTTTATATTATTTACCTAATAAAAGGATAGTGGGGTGGGGGACTGGTTTACTCCTCCTGATGTGACTTGTTGTACACATTTGTCACACATCATCCATCTCTCTCGTCTCACGCTGTCACTCTTCTGACAGTGTCACACTAACCTCGCAACAACTGCCACCTACAGTACTGTAGTAGGCTACTGCAGGTGGCAGTTATCACAAGGCTAGTGACAGAGCTCAGATTGGGAATGCTTTTTAATACTACGCCCGGGGATAACGCCACTGTATTATTATTTTTTAATAACGCAGGTTAAAATACGGGAGATTTACGGGAAAATACTAATACGGGAGGACGGTGGGAAAGAAGGGTAAAATAAGGTGTTTTCCCAGCCAAAAAGGGATACTTGACAGCTATGAAACAAACGTGTGCACCAGCTGTAAAATGAAACTGCAGGCTACACAGTATGTGTGAAAACACCCACTGTGGCTGCAGTTTTAAATCAATTATTTATTCCTAGATTTATATTTGTTATTTTCCAGTTGTGTCTGTCAAACTAGACAATAAAATAAAGTTAACCCTTGGGGTCTGCGGGTGATCGACAGACAAGGAGAAAGCCATAGAAACACCGCAAGGGTTAAAAAGTGGTAAAATATTACATTTGAAAAGTGGCCATAATCTGATTTTTTTTTCATAAAAAGTGTTTAAAAGTGTGTTCGTGTATTTCGGGGGCGGGGGGTGCTGAAGCCCACTTTTTGGGAAAAAAATCCCCCCCCTCCACAAGGCTGGCTACGGGCCTGACAGTAGTCCTGTACTCATCCTCAGTACCCTCACTGATACATCCAACTATTGCTGAGTCATCCGAGAGCTTCTGGAGATGACAGATCTCTGTGCAGTAGTTGAAGTCCATGGTGTAGAGGGTGAAGAGGAAAGGAAAGACGACAGTCCCCTGTGGGGCCCCAGTGTTGCCGACCACTCTGTCTGACACACAGTGTTGTAAGCGCACATACTGTGGTCTGCCAGTCAGATAGTCAATAATCCAGGTCACAAGGGGGGAATCCACCTGCATTGCTGTCAGCTTGTCACCCAGTAGAGCCAGACGGATGGTGTTGAATGCACTGGAGAACTCCAAGTTGGGGCGGTTAGGCGAACTGTAGGGGGTCCAAGAGTGGTTTGACCCAGGGCCAGAGCTGGTCCAAGAGTCTCTCCAGGGTCTTCATGACGTGGGAGGTCAGTGCCACAGGTCTGTAGTCCTTGAAACCACAGGCATCTTTTGCACAGGGACAAGGCAGGACGTCTTCCACATCACAGGGACCCTCTGTAGACTCAGGCTCATGCTGAAGACATGGTGAAGTACTCCACATAGCTGGGGGGCACAAGCTTTGAGCACCCTGGGGCTGACACCATCAGGACCTGCAACTTTGCCCAAGTGGAGTCTCACCAGCTGTCTCCTACCATGGTCAGCTGTGATGCTCACTGTAGAGGTAACAGGTAGGGGAGGGGGAGGTGTAGAGTCATTGGGTTGTAGTGTGTAGTGAGTGTGGAGACCAGGGGAGGAGGTGTGGGGAGGGTTCTCAGGAGGATGAAAGGCTGTAAGGAGGGGGAGGGGGTGGAGAAGGTGGTAGTTGGCAGACAGCAGTAGGATTGATGGCAGTGTTAGCAGGGGGAGCAGGGGCCTAGGTATCAAATCTGTTAAAAAACAGATTGCAGTCATTGGCCCAGTCCACGCTCTCCAGACCTCTCTCACTTCTGCTGAAGTTTCCACTCCAGCTTCCTCCTGTAGTTTTCTTGACCCTCCCTGATCTTCACCTTTAGGTGTCCCTGTATTGTTCTCGCCTCCTCCCTGTTGCCAGCTCTGAAAGCCCTCTTCTTTTCATTGAGGATTTCTTTGATGTCCTTTGTTACCCATGGCTTGTTATTTGGGTAACAATGCACAGTCTCAGCTGGGACAGTGGAGTCTACACAAAAGTTGATATAGTCCGTGATGCACTCTGTGAGCCCATCAATGTCCTCTCCATGTGGCTCACAAAGTGACTGCCAGTCCGTGACCTCAAAACATCCCTGAAGTGTCTCATAAGCTTCCTCTGACCATCTCCTCACTGTCCTTGTGGTCACAGGCTGGCTCTTCACCAGAGGCACTTAACAGCGGTTGAGGTGCACCAGGTTGTGGTCTGACCTACCCAGTGGGGGTAGGGGAGAGGAGCTGTATGCATCCTTCACGTTAGCACACAGCAAGTCCAAGGTCCTCTCCTCTCTGGTAGGACAGCTCACATACTGTGTGAAGTTGGGAAGTGCTGTATCCATGATGATGTGGTTGTGATGAATGGGTTGCGACTCACGTGACCACTGGAGAGATGCTGGGAGGTTGATATGTGCTAAAGTGCTGGGAATGGAGGTTGTCTGGTTCAGGCTCTTGTTCACTGGTGAGCTGGACCTCTTGGCCTCGAGGGTCTAACTGGTCTTCCCCACCTGCATAGGTTCCTCCGGGACAGCAGGGGGAGTGCTTGGAATCCAGGTGGAATGTGGGGAGCTCTGAGGTATGGGCTGGGAGTGAGAAAACTGGGTGGAGCTAGCTGCTCTGCGGCTGGTGGATGCCTTCTCACTCTCTCTCTCCCTCAGCTGATTATCTAGATAACTGGATAACTAGGGATATAAGCTGCTTGAGAGACGCTGGTTCTTCCCTAGACGCTAGCTCATCCTGTAAGCTCTCAGATAGACCCCTCTTAAATAAACTCACGAGCGCAGGCTCGTTCCAACCCGTCTCAGATGCCAAAATACAGAAATCAATAGAATAGTTTGCTGCTGACTGTGAACCCTGGCATAAAGAGAATAACCTAGTGGCTGCCTCAGACCCCTGTACCATGTGATCAAAAACTCTCCTCATCTCAGTCACAAACATAACGTGAGACTCAAGAGCCCCTGAACCCACATCCCACAAAGCTGTTCCCCGCTGTGCTGCCTTCCCTCTCAATAAATTCATCGCGTAAGCAATCTTAGCTTTATCTGAAGTATAACTGGTAGGTTGTAAATTGAAAACGTGAGCACTGAAGCATAAAACTACCACATGACCCTAGATCTTTGGAGGAATGTTCTGGTTGGGGAACAAGAGGTTCTTTGGCTGGGGGAGAAGAGGGCCGGGCTGAGCTCGTAGTAGGAGGATTACTCACAGCTGCAGGTGTAGATGAGGAAGAGGCAGGTGGTTGGGAGGTGAGCAGGTTGACTTGATGACCAATCTGGGAAACGTTGGAGGTTAAGGTCTGGATAAGTTCTCCATTGTGTCTCCAAGGGACCTTTCCACCATCATGGCAGAAATTAAAAGCCCCACCTGTGTCCTGGACCCCATCCCATCCCACCTGGTCAAGAACTGTCTTCCAGCCATCTCCTCCCTCATCACAAAAATAATCAACTCCTCCCTCGGTTCTGGCTCAGTCCCTCAATCACTCAAACTGGCCACTGTTTCCTCCCATTTTCAAAAAACTTGGACTCAACCCTGACATTATGACAAATTTCCAGCCCATCTCCAACCTCCCTTTTTCATCAAAAATACCTGAATGCACCGTTGCCACTCAACTCAAAACCCAACTCATCTCCACCAACCTCTTTGAACCTTTTCAATTCGGCTTCCATTCTCAACACAGCACAGAAACAGCCCTCCTTAAAGTCACTAATGACCTCCTCCTCTCTGCAGACTCTGGCCACCTCAGCATCTTCATCCTCCTGGACCTCACTGCAGCTTTCGACATCATCAACCACTCCATTCTTCTCTCCCGCCATTAATCCTCCCTCAATACCACCAGCACTGCCCTCTCCTGGTTAAAATTATATCTCACAAACAGACAACAGTTTATCCACATCAATAACTGCACCTCCTCCACTGCTCCTCTGTCCCACGGCGTCCCCCAGGGTTCGGTGCTTGGTCCACTCCTCTTCATCCTATACATGCTTCTCTTTGGCAACATCATACGCCGTCATGGTCTCCGTTTCCACTGCTACGCTGACGACGTCCAAATCTACATCTCCACTAAATCCATCACCACTACCACTCACTCCACACTCACCAACCGCCTCACTGAAATCAAATCCTGGATGCAAACTAACTTCCTCCAACTGAACTGCGACAAATCGGACATGGTCATCATCGGCCCCAAACCCCTCATCAAAACCGCTCACAACTTCTGCCTCACCATAGACAACTCCACTCTCTCTCCCTCCCCACACAGTCGCAACCCTGGAGTCATCTTTGACAACAACCTCTCCTTTCAACAACACATAAATCAAATCACCATAACTGCCTTCTTCCACCTCAAAAACATAGCCCGTCTCCGCCAATCACTCTCCTTCTCTGCTGCAGAAACCCTGATCTACGCCTTCATCACCTCCAGAATTGACTACTGCAACTTCATCCTCTATGGCACACCATCCAAATTCCTAAATAAACTCCAATACGTCAAGAACTCTGCTGCTCGCCTGCTCACCCACAACCGCACCCGTGACCACATCATCCCCGTCCTCCAGAACCTCCACTGGCTCCCTGTCCCACAACGGATTCAATTCAAAATACTCTTCCTCACTCACAAAGCCCTCCACAACCAGCCGAGTGTCAGTGGAGTAAGGCACAGCAAGATGACAACGGTCGGTACCATCCACTTTGAGCTTCATTTTGGCTCTTTCGGAAACCTGTGAGTAACGTTACTGTGGCTCCATGCACTATTTTGCCAGTCGATGAGAGAACTGGCTGCTTTGTTTGAATGTTCTACATCTTTGTATAACGATGGCGGACAGCGTGGTGGGCAGGACTTTCACCAAGGTGGAGGTCGTTCCCTGAGTTGGAGACACTGCTGCGTCTACATAGTGATGTAGATAAGTTACGGAAGTAAAGGCTGGACTGACGAGGTGTTCAGGAGTCAGGTCAGGAGCAATGTCTTCAGCAGGACCCCTTTAACGTGGATTTTGGGCTTTGTAACTTTGTAGACATTTTACAATAACAAAAAAGCTATACAACACATCAAAGGAAAGGGAAGAACCCAAAAAGCGTAGTATGGTCTCTTTAATACAGACAGTGGGCGACTGCATGATGGCCTTGGCACGGGTCTTCTCGAACCACAGGTTGCAAATGTATTACCATATCTGTCCTATTGCCTATAGAAGCTTTTCACACAGTGCAAAGGTGTGGACAACAGAAACTGTAGGAATCACACGTATAACCATGTTAAATGCGAACTACAGTGTTCCTGCTTTAACTACATCAAACATTCATTTTTGGTGCTGATTTAAACACATCTGCAGGTTGGAGAGTGATTCATTGAAATGTTTATTTTCTTCTGCTGTATATTCTTTGTTGCAGCACTTCTGTTTAGTAAGTGATTTGAAGTGAAACAGGCATTGTTCTGAGATGGTAATGCAATGCACGCATTGTATAGGCAACAAAATACCAGAGAGCTAAAGCAGCTTTGTGAGGCTATATAAAGGCACAGCGGTTGTTTCAGCTAAATGCCAATATCAGCTTGCTAACATTGACAATGCTAACAAGCAACATAACATAATAGAATAACTAAGGTGAAAAAGAAATATACCGAAGTTGTATTTCTTTTCGATGTATTTATCACATTTTAATTGTACTATAATAAGTGCATATTAAATGTGTTATTGTGGAACAACTTTAAGTACATTAAAGCTGGGGTCGGTAAGTTGGAAAAACCGTCAAGTCCAGGTTAGATTTTGAAAGTTTCCAGTCAGTAAACTCCACCCCCTGCACTCAGGCCTCTCTCCAAAGCCGCTCCCCCCAAACCATGAATGCGCACCGTCCGACAACTGCTGAATACCGACGTCGAAGTCCAAGTCCTCACGGGTGGTGTGAAGAAGAGTACCAGTGCATCATTTTAATCACAACATCTAACACCAAGTAGCTACCTCATGTAACATTCACCTGTGAGTAAACACCTAATATTATCAAATTGAATGTCAACAACCAACATTGCCATTGCTAGCACTGATAGCTGTCAAGCTAGCTTTTTTAGCATTTAAAAGTGTATTGTTTTGAAAGTGTATTTTCATGTTGTAACTCATTGCTGGTTAGCTAGCAGCAGCTGGCTATGGTAACATTAGATATGGAAAAGCTAAAACATCAAGATTAGTGGTGGGCCTGCTGCATGTTTTATTTTTTGTTTTCTTCAGTGATTCACAGACGAACGTGAATATTGTATTGGACTCATGATGATACGATGTTTTGCAAATTAGAGCTTCCACGATGAGAGCATAGTTGACTCCGATGACGAAGACACGCCAGAGTGAAGCACATCATCCCGTCAGAGGACGACATGAGTGGAGGCAGAGGCCGTGGACATGTGAGGGCGACAGGTCAAGAAGCGGGTGGTCATAGGTCGAGTAGAAGATCTTCAAGCTCAAAGGATTGCACATGAGCAAAAGGATTGGCGCTGTAATGGCGACAGGCAGCAGTAGTGGTGTCTGTATGTGTGTTCCGTGCTTCTGTCCTTAAAACTGTTTTACTGTCACTATCAACCACCTTACCGACCTGTGTGTGTATGGTAGGAAGCAACAACTATGCCTCGCTCTCTTGTGGCATACTTTTTGGTTTTTCTGACGCTTTTCTGGCCCTTTTTGGGCAGACTCTGTGAGTACTGTGCGCGTCTGCAGTATGGTCGGGAATTCCTCCTCCTCCTGCGGGACTCCAGTGTGGGCTCCATAGAACCTACTGCAGCCTTCCCCGCGGATATTCTCCAGATAGGGACCTACATGGAGAATCGGTGCTGAGGGCACAAGCAGCCGGGTACAAGGAAGCAGGGGAGACGCGGTGGTGTACGCCAGAGGCTGAAGCAGCATGGCCACGTCGGATGCCGCTTCCCACTGTCATATTGGGAAATGTCCAGTCACTCTGCAGCAAAATTGATTGCCTCTAGGTAATATAATTCGGAAACACTCCATAAACTTTCATTGTTACGCAGATGATACCCAGTTATACTTATCAATAAAGCCAGATGAAACTAATCAGCTAACTAAACTCCATGCATGTCTCAAGGACATTAAGACCTGGATGACCTGCAATTTTCTGCTGTTAAATTCAGATAAAACCGAAGTTATAATACTTGGTCCTAAACACCTTAGAGATGCATTATCTAATGATATAGCTAGTCTGGATGGCATTAACTTGGCCTCCAGCACCACCGTCAGGAATCTGGGAGTTATCTTTGATCAAGATATGTCCTTCAACTCCCACATAAAACACATTTCAAGGTCTGCATTTTTTCATCTACGTAACATTGCAAAAATCAGGCCCATCCTGTCCCAAAAAGACGCAGAAAAGCTAGTCCATGCATTTGTTACTTCCAGGCTGGACTATTGTAATTCTCTATTATCAGGCTGCCCTAACAAGTCTCTAAAGAGTCTCCAGCTGGTCCAGAATGCTGCAGCACGTGTACTGACAGGAACTAAGAAAAGAGATCATATTACTCCTGTATTGGCCTCTCTGCACTGGCTCCCTGTAAAATCAAGAATAGAGTTTCAAATCCTTCTCCTCACCTACAAAGCTGTTAATGGTCAGGCACCATCATATCTCCAGGAGCTCATACTACCCTATTACCCAACTAGAGCATTACGCTCCCAGAACGCAGGATTACTTGTAGTTCCTAAGTCTCTAAAAGCAGAATGGGAGCCAGAGCCTTCAGTTATCAAGCTCCTCTTCTGTGGAACCATCTTCCTGTTTTGGTCCGGGAGGCGGACACCCTCTCTACCTTTAAGAGTAGACTTAAGACCTTCCTTTTTGATATAGCTTATAGTTAGGGCTGGCCCAGGCCTGTCTTGGACCAGCTCTTAGTTATGCTGCTATAGGCCCAGTCCGGGGGACAAATGACATGTCCTTGTGCTTTCTAGTCCTACAGGCTCTCATGGATCCTGGCCGCACCCGGGTCGTGGATCGTGGATGCGCCTACTGCCATGGCCCTGCCTGACACCCACCACTACTGTCGCTAATATTAGTCATATCTCTGTTACATACGTTCCACTACTATTATTGTAATGCATTACTACATACTATCCTTACCGTTAACCACTACTACTGTTATTACTAGTAGTCACATTTCCATTATGTGCATTTCATTATTATTGCTGTAATACCTCTTTATGTACTTTCATTCCTGTCAACCATCTATTATAATTGTATACATTGTGATCTCGTTGATCTGCTCTGTACATGCGACATCTATTGCACGTCTGTCCGTCCTGGGAGAGGGATCCCTCCTCTGTGGCTCTTCCTGAGGTTTCTTCCGCATATTTTTTCCCTGTTAAAAGGGCTTTTTTTTTGGGGCAAGTTTTTCCTCACTCGAATCGAGGGTCGAAGGACAGAGGGTGTCGTCTCTGTACAGATTGTAAAGCCCTATGAGGCAAACTGTGATTTGTGAATTTGGGCTATACAAATAAAAAAAAATAAAAAAAGGAGCTACCAATGAGTGATGAAGACGAAGATGTGGTGGTGAGTAGGCCAAATAGCCCCCCTTCTTCTGATCATGAAAGTGATGTTGACCTACTCCCTCTCAAGCTCTCTAGCATTAGTTGCTTTACACAATGTCCGTTATAATTACCATTTCATTATTACAACCTCACTACCATACACTCACTCTCTACTAGTCCAACTAAGCTCTCTCTCTCTCTCTCTCTCTCCCTCTCTCTCTCAATTCAATTCAATTCAAATTTGCCTCATTGGCATGAATGTTACAAGAACTATGTTGCCAAAGCATCAAGAGTCAATGAAAACAAAATAAATACAACTCACAGAATCAAATATGTACAAATATAATAAAATAAAAAATAAAAAAAGTATATATACATTTATACTGTATACCCTATGTGTGTGTGTTGATGAAGTGCTGTCTCTCTCTTATACACAGATTGGGTGTCATTAGACAGTTGCAAGTTCTTATATATAATTAAAAAATATATATACAGTTCATATTAAATGATGATAATAATAATAATAATAATAATAATAATAATAATAATAATATATAAAATAAAGAAATGAAAAACAACAACAACAATATTATACCATAGCAATAATGGTTGTGGTTAGCATTCGTGTGTTTCTCTAGTTTCATGGCAGAGTGTTACATATTGTGCAGCTAACTTTACAAATTGTGGATCTTCTCCCAGACAGACTTTTAACAGTTCATCACATGTTTTTCCCCGATACTCTCTCTCTCTCTCTCTCTCTCTCTCTCTCACACTCACTGACTCACTCACTGACTCACTGACTCACTCACTCACTCACACACACACAAATAATTCATCTTTGCAAACCCTCACTCTCTCCCCATCTCCATCCCCCTCCTCTCACACACCATACTACTACTATAGTTGAGCATACATTGCTTTGTAATTTATTTGTAATACATTGCACAGTAATTTGTAGTTATTGTTATATTGTAATTTCATAATTGCATTCACTCTCTCCTTTTTTCTCTCACTCACACACTCTCTCACACAGACACAGACACACACACACACACACACATACAAACATACACGCAAAAACATAATCTTTGCAAACCCTCACTTTATCCCCATCTCAATCCCTTCCTCTCATACACACTTTGTATACTACTGTTGTATGACTGTTTGCATACATTGTTTTGCTGTTGTTATATTGTATTGTTAATTTTGTAATTGCAATCTCACTCACACTTCACGCACAGTATCACTCACTCATTCATTCACTCACACACACACGCACACACGCGCGTGTCTGGTGAGATTTTTAGAAAAATTAAATATTTGGCATTTTGACATACACTGGTGTTATATCTGAAACTTAATTCTTGCATCCCATTCACTCTTTATTTAGAGCAAGTACTGACAGGTGCCTTTGGGGTGGCCCTTCCTACTTTTTTTGTGTTAAAAGAATGGATGTGGAGGGCCCCCTAGCTAAGTTCGCCTTGGGCTCCCAAATTGCTAAATCCGCCACTGCACAGAGAGTTCAGGTTGCTTCCTTCCAGATGCAGATACCTGCTTCCGAGATGTAAGACCAATAGATAGATTAATTTGTCCCTGTTTGCTACTTGCTGTGAAACAAATTGCCCCTAGGGGATAATAAAGACTCTTGAACCTTGAACCTTGAGCAGGTCAGCATCTAAAGTAGAACATTACTGGTGCTTTTTTTTCCTGATAAACCCTACCTACAACTATTTGTGGTTGTACAGTATATTGACCAGTCATGTAACTTGGTCACACAAGTGCCCTAATCAGAATCACATTTTTTGCCAAGTAGTTTTTCACCATTTGAATTTGTGTTTTGGTGCATGACAATAAACACAGTAAGTAGAAACGTGACGAAAGATAAAGGGCCCTCAAAACAAGTTATATAAACTGGGACACCTGTACAGTTTTATCCAGGAATGTCTTAAGTATTGACCATTGAAAGTGTATATGTTCACAGTATGCTGAGGACAGCCGAGCTCTGTTCCATAAAAATATCTAATCATGTTGCTCATCTCTTGCTCTACAGGCCAGAATTCAAGGACTACATTTGGAGCAATCACATCAAGTGCTGGAACTCTCGTTCTGTATTTACTCCTTGTTTTGTATTTTCTCTAAATTGTTTTGAAGAAGTCTTGAAAATTATGAATGCCTTTTCTTTACACTTCCAGCATAAACAACCAACCTATTACAGTTCTTTCACTTTACGTGATGCACTAATAATTACAAGTGAATTAGGTAAGACCCTTGTTTATTTCATTTCTTGGAACACTTGTAAATAAATAACACTACAAATATAGTGTACCTTTTATCGTTTGGACAATATACAGTACAATTAGCATAAACAACTATATACCGGAAGGACGTCCAGAGGTTTCTTGACTGATTATAAACACAGGTCAGTGTTGGCCAACAGGTTAGGCTGTTGATGTCGCTGCTGTCTCAATCCTCTACTGTTTTAGCAGTGAATGTCCTGCAGAAAGAATAGCACAGTTACTTATCTGACAGTAAATACAGCTTTCCAAGGACCTTGAAATTACTTTCAATTTATTATAACACCACAACTTCAGTTGCATTTTATGCAGTGACAAATATTCCTGAAAACAACCAGAAATAGCCTCTGTTACATCTGAATTGTGCGATTTACAGTCATTTCATATTTACCAATTCTACTTTTTGGGGGGTTAGCAAAATGTCATTTTCAGAGTAATTTACATAGTTTCACATTCTCATTAATTTTTCTATGCATATTGACAGTAGTGTGTACAAGCTCTACTTGCTGGACTTTTTGTTGTACACCTCGGAGTACTTGGCCTAAGAGAAAGGAGTTCCATCATGTCTGCAAAAATTATAATAATCACAGAAAATTGGATAAGGATGGAGAACTAAGTGTGTTTACAGGACATAAAGTTACATCTAAATGTGTTTATGGGGCATAAACATGTAATTGATTCTGCCAAAGACAACACTGTTGCTATGTAAATAAAATGAAGTCTGGGGTTAGGTGGGTGATGGGAAGCTTATGGGATGGGTTGCAAGCGATTATTTATAGGAATTGTCAGGTGCATTCTGTTTCCCACATTCTACTGTGGTCAGCTGACAGTCAGATCATGAACTGAAATGCAAAGTCTATTTTCTTTTAAAAAATGTCTTACTAATATGCAATAGTCTCAAGCAGTAGGCTAACATGTGACTGCTAGGACCAGTACTTGAAGCATTTTCCTGGTGCAGTTAATGAGATGATGCCATTCCTTTTCGTATTGTGTCCCTGCTAAGGAGCACATTCATGCACATAAAGCAAACTAAACCAACTTGATATGAAAGGACACAAGCATATATGAAATGTATCCATCAAGACACATATTACATGAATAACAGTGGTCTGGTCCATGTTGCGATCAGCATCAAGTTACACTCACCTGTCTGAGAGAGACTCTACAGAAATAGTGGAAACATCAGGACACAGTTCTGCTGTGAACTGATGCTTCAAGGCTGGAAGTTGATGTGTCCCTCGCATAACTATACAACACAGAAATAGGCAACATCAGCACATTTGTAAAACATCTAGTTCAAAGTCTATGTGAATGACGTCACATGATTACCACCTAACAACATCGGCTCACAAATTCAATGCAAACTATATTCACAGATATATGTAATCTTCCCAGGACCTCTGAACAGTGGACTTGGCCTTTCACACGTGTAGACTTAGACTTAGACAGACTTTATTGTCATTCAGTGTGCAACAAGTGAACACACAACGAAATTTCGTTTCAGAGGCTCAGCATAGAATTAAAATATGAAAGTATATCAAAAAAATACCACAATACGAATGATAAATATCAAAAGCAGAAACATACTGAAAGTGCAAATTATTGAAAGTGACATTGTTGAGTTAGGTAGTGCAAATATTTTGAGGAAACAAGGTATCCAGAATAAACGACAACTGTCACTTAGAGTTCAGCAGTCTGATGACATGGGGGAAAAAGCTGTTACAGAGCCTTGTGGTCCTGCACT
Source organism: Pagrus pagrus (assembly GCF_965226575.1). Taxonomy (NCBI): domain Eukaryota; kingdom Metazoa; phylum Chordata; class Actinopteri; order Spariformes; family Sparidae; genus Pagrus; species Pagrus pagrus. The sequence goes on along the minus strand of NC_140185.1, from coordinate 1,573,419 downwards.
GAATGCTGCAGAACCTCTTTCCAGAGGCCAGCACGGAAAACAGTCCATGGTGAGGGTGGGAGGAGTCTCTGATAATATTCCCAGCTCGGGACATGCAGCACTTGGGAGCAATGTCCTGAATGGAGGGGAGAGAAGTCCCAATGATCTTCTCCGCTGTCCTCACCACTCTCCTCACATTCCTCCAGTCAGAGGCTTTGCAGCTTCCACACCACATGGAGATGCAACTGGTCAGGATGCTCTCTGTGGTGCTCCTGTAGAATGTAGTGAGGATGGCCATGGGCAGGAGGGCTCTCCTCATCCTTCGCAGGAAGTGCAGACGCTGCTGTGCCTTCTTGTCCAGTGCTGCAGTGTTCACAGACCAGGTGAGGTTGTCTGTGATGTGCACCCCCAGGAACTTGGTGCTGCTGACCACCTCCACAGCCGTGTTGCTGATGACAAGTGGAGCGTGGCTGGGCTGCTTCTTCCTGAAGTCGACAATGATCTCTTTGGTTTTGTCCACGTTCAGGATCACGTTGTTTTTGCTACACCAGCCCACCAGCTGCTCCACCTCCTCCCTGTAAGCCAAGTCGTGGTCATTCCTGATGAGGCCCACCACTGTTGTGTCATCCATAAACTTCAAAATGTGGTTGGTGGTAGCCCTTGGGACACAGTCGTGAGTCATCAGAGTGAACAGCAGGGGGCTCAGGACACAGCCTTGAGGGGAGCCTGTGCTGAGGGTGATGACACTGGAGGTGTTCTGACCGACCTGCACTGACTTTGGTCTTTCAGTGAGGAAGTCTATCAGCCAGTTGCACAGGGGGGTGCTGAAGCCCAGGGGTCCCAGTTTGTCTACCAGATGCTGTGAAATGATGGTATTAAACGCTGAACTGAAGTCCAGGAACAGCATCTGAACATGAGTGTTTTTCTCCTCCAGGTGTGCAAGGCTCAAGTGGAGAGCGGTGGAGATGGCATCCTCAGTGGAGCGGTTTGGCCAGTAGGCAAACTGGAAGGGGTCAAACCTGGCAGGGAGTCTGGGGGTGAAGTACATTTTTTGTAGCACACAAGAATTAGTCTGCCCCTCACATACAGCTCGTCTGGCTAATGTCCATACAGCCCAGGGTAGCAGTGCATGTGTGAACACTGCTATATGGATTAGATCCACAGTACGTGTAAATGATGGCCTGCGTGTAAACGATGACGTTACATGTAAATATGTCTCATAAGGCAGTAGGCTGCTATTTTAGCTAGCTAGCTAGCCAGCCAGCTAGCTAATGTCAGCTACAACCTGCTAATGTTAGTGTTGGGTGAATACGTATGACAGCAACATAAGGAGCTAATGTTAGCTACGTTGACTACATAATGCAGAGTAATAATTCATTTCCCCAACAAAACAAACCAGCTCATTACCTGTCCAACAGAGACACAGCTACCATGGAGTCCATCTTCAGGTCTTCGACTGCTTCAGTTGTCGCCATCTGAAAAGCCACTCCGATGTTGACTCTCGTTTTACTTCTTGCGCTATCTAACTTCTTTTTTTGGTAGCCTTCTCGAGTTCAGTCTTTCCTTTCTGTCTTTGTTCAGCAGTGTAAGCTGCTGTAGGCACTGCTGGTGATGAGAAGTGTGGCTGTAGCTTCTCTGCCATTCTTGACGTAAACAGTCCGCCACAGCTCCAGCAGTGTGTTTAATAGACCCGGTCACGCGCAATGAGTGATGCACAGAGTCAGCACAGGGTGGGGAGGGTGGTCAGGTAAGGGCAGATTGATTGACAGGTAGTCCATCCATACAAAATTGTTGGACCGGTTAAATTGACTGGATGACGTTTTTACAGCCCTGTCACTGCCAGAGACCATGGATTTATTTTGTTTTTTTTCCAAATCATTTAATATTTTGAATGCTGTCAGGATGTTAAGGAATGTTATACAAATATGATAGAAAATGCTTTTGAAAAGAATTACCTACCCAAGTGCTCTTTAAGAAATGCTTAAGTTAAATTGTAAGGTAATTGCAACGTCTTTTATTGTACTTAGCTGTGTTAAAATGAAACAACTTTAAGAACATTTAAATGCATTACTTTAAATTACATTTAAAATACCATTTTTGTCATATATAATACATATAAAGTACATATAAAAAACATAAAACATACAAAACATATAAAGTATATTTACTATAAAGTAAATATATCCTAAATTTCAAATCAATTCATATCAACTTCTAGTAGGATATCAGTTTAGTAGTAGCAGGCTCTTATGCTGCATTCCAGTTACATGGGAGCCCACTCGCCCGAGTTGCTTTTAAGCCAGAACGTGACGTCATTTCCTGGCTTGTAGCACAAAAAGCGTTCCCGTTTGTCATCTCTACATGACGAGTCGGAAGAACATGGACGCCATCAGGGCAGTAGCAGGCTAGTCATTGTTATTGTTATTGTTAGCTACATTAGCCTCTTTAGCAAACCAGCTCGAAAACAAAACTTTACATTGTATTGCACGCACTGCAAGACCGTGCAATGCATAAATTGGTGACTGGATTAAAGCAGCAATGCAATCAAGTGTGTAAGAGCATTTAAAATCGACCAACGTGGTACAAATACAAAGAAAATACATCAATTACGGGCGCAGCCATCTTTGTTTGTCTAGTCGTTTGTCTATCCTCGCTCTACTCGGTGTACTCTCAGGAGCACCGAGTCGGACAGTGGATATCCCCACCAAAAGGGGGCGTGCCTCAGTGAAATGTCGCGAGACAGCTGCGAGATTTCCCACTTTGCAACTCGGGCGAGTGGTCTCCCATGTAACTGGAATGCAGCATTACCCCTACATTACTACTAATGTGTGTGTGTATATATATATATATACACAGTATATATACATACATATATATATATTAGTATTCAGAATCAGAATACTTTATTAATCCCCAGGGGGAAATTGTTTTTGTTCCAGATGCTCCGTGCAAAGTAGAAATAGAAATATGGCATGAATGGAAACAAGAGATAAAGATAAAGATATAAATAAAATAGTAAAGTAGACAATAAAATAAAATAATAAAGTAGACAATCTCAAGTGTTCAATGACCACTCCAAGTATTTACAGATATACAGTGCAATGTATGTATGGTATGGGAAATATACATAGATACACACACACATATATATATATACATATGTAAATATATATAGCCATTTGAGTCCGATCATCAGAGGGAGGAGTTGTAAAGTTTAATGGCCACAGGTAGGAATGACTTCCTGTGGCGCTCAGTGATGCATTTGGGAGCAATTAGTCTCTCGCTGAAGGTGCTCCTCTGTTTGACCAGGGCGTTGTGGAGAGGGTGAGAGCCATACTGCAGTATTGCCCGCAACTTCGACAGCATCCTCCTGTCTGCTGTCAAAGTGTCCAGCTCCACCCCCACAACGTCACTGGCCTTCCTGATCAGCTTGTTCAGTCTGTTGGCATCTGCTACTCTCAGTCTGCTGCCCCAGCACAGAACAGCAAACAGAATAGCACTGGCCACCACAGACTCATAAAACATCCTCAGCATAGTCTGGCAGATGTTAAAGGAGCGGAGTCTCCTCAGAAAATAAAGGCGGCTCTGTCCCTTCTTGTAAAGGACTTCAGTGTTCTTAGTCCAGTCCAGTTTATTGTCAATGAACACCCCCAGATATTTGTAGTGTTCAATGATGTCCACGTTATGCCCCAGGATGGAAACTGGGGTCACTGGTGTCCTGGTTCTCCTCAGATCCACCACCAGCTCTTTGGTCTTTGTTGTGTTGAGCTGCAGGTGATTCAGCTCACACCATGTGACAAAGTTGTCCATCACAGCCCTGTATTCAGCCCCATCACCCTTGCTGATACATCCAATGACAGCAGAGTCATCAGAAAACTTCTGAAGATGGCAAGACTCTGTCTGGTAGCTGAAGTTCGTGGTGTAAAGGGTGAAGAGAAAAGGAGAGAGGACAGTCCCTTGTGGGGCCCCGGTGTTGCTGACCACTGCATCTGACACACAGTGCCGCAAGCGCACGTACTGTGGTCGGCCGGTCAATCCAGGACACAAGGGGGGGATCCACCAGCATTGCCGTCAGCTTGTCACCCAGTAGAGCAGGCCTGATGGTATTGAAAGCACTGGAGAAGTCAAAGAACGTGACCCTCACAGTGCTCCCCAACTTGTCCAGGTGGGCGTAGACACAGTTCAGCAGGTAGATGATGTCATCCTCAACTCCAATCCGGTGCTGGTAGGCGAACTGGGGATCCAGGTGCAGCCTGACCATAGGCCTGAGCTGCTCCAGGATGAGTCTCTCCAGGGTCTTCATGATATGTGACGTCAGTGCCACCAGTCGGTAGTCTGAGAAACCATTGGGCTGCGGCGTCTTTGGCACTGGAACGAGGCAGGACGTCTTCCATATCACAGGGACCCTCTGGAGGCTCAGGCTCATGTTGAAGACACGATGAAGCACTCCACAGAGCTGTTCGGCGCAGGCTCTGAGAACCCATGGGTTGACACCGTCAGGGCCTGCAGCCTTACAGGCAGGGAGTTTGCTCAGTTGTCTCCTAACATGAAGCAGTGTAAACAGTGCAGGTTGAGGAGGGGGAGAGTTGGAGTCCATAGTGAGAGGCGGGCAGGTAGCATGGGAGCCAGAGGAGGTGTGAGGAGTGGGGATGGGTGTGAGGGGCTCATAAAGTTGGATGGGGTGCTATCGGGAGGAGGAGGGGGGGTTCAGAAGCGGTGGTGGTTGGAGACAGTCAACAGGAGAGCAAGCAGGGGCCAGGGCTGCGGTATCAAACCTATTGAAGAACAGATTTAACTCATTGGCCCTAGCCACACTACCATCAGCTCCACTGCTAGTTGGTCTGAAACCGGTGATGGTCCTCATACCACTCCAGACCTCCATCATGTTATTCTGCTGGAGTTTCCTCTCCAGCTTCCTTCTGTAGCCGTCCTTAGCCTCTTTGATCTTGGCATTCAGGTCCCTCTGAATGTCCCTCAGCTCCTCCCTGTTGCCACCTATGAAAGCCCTCTTCTTCTGGTTGAGTATGGCTTTCATGTCTTTTGTTATCCAAGGCTTGTTGTTTGGGTAACAACGCACAGTCCTTGCTGGGACAATGCCGTCCACACAGAAATTGATGTAGTTCGTAATGCACTCAGTAAGCCCATCAATGTCCTCTCAATGTGGCTCACAGAGTATTCCAGTCAGTCGCCTCAAAACAGCCCTGCAGTGCCTCATAGCAGTCCTCTGACCATGCCCTCACTGTCTTTGTGGTCACAGGCAGCCTCTTCACTAGAGGCACATAGCAGGGGGTGAGAAGCACCAAGCTGTGATCTGATCTTCCCAGCGGGGGGAGAGACATGGAGGTGTATGCATCCTTTACATTAGCATACAGCAGGTCCAGGGTCTTCTCCTCTCTGGTTTTACAGGTCACATACTGGGTGAATTTCGGGAGTGTTTTTTTAATGGAGACATGGTTGAAGTCACCTGAGATTATAATGAGAGCACTCGGGTGTGCAGTGTCAGTCAATGGGCTGGAAGACACAGGCTTGAGAAGCGACACATGGAACGAGGGATGCACTTTGAGCGCCTCCGGGAGCTTGAGCTGGGCCACCGCAGGATTAATCATCCTTACAATGTCAAACGGGCCAATGTACCTTGGTGCCAATTTCCGAGAGTCCGTCTGTAGAGGAAGATCCCTGGTGGAAAGCCACACCTTCTGACCCGGGACATATGCAGGGGCCGGCGAGCAATGCCTGTCCGCCAGGCGCTGGTTCTGCACCGCGGAACGGAGGAGGGCAGTGTGGGCAGTCTGCCAAATCCCACAGCACCTCAGCATATGGTCCCGGACGGAGGGGACCGCCACCTCGACCTCCTGCTCGGGGAATAAAGGGGGCTGGAAGCCATTAGCAGCCATAAAAGGTGACATACCTGTGGCAGTGCTGACGAGGGTGTTGCGTGTGTATTCCACCCAGGGGAGATGAGTGGCCCAGGAAACAGGATGCTGGGCGGAGACGCAGCGCAGCGCCAACTCCAAATCTTGGTTAGCCCGCTCCGTCTGCCCATTGGACTGTGGGTGGTATCCAGAAGAAAGGCTGACTGACGCCCCGACTGCCCGACAGAACGCCTTCCAGACCTGAGATATGAACTGTGGCCCTCTGTCGGATACTATGTCCACAGGAGTCCCGTGAAGCCTGAAGACATGCAGGATGAGGAGGTTGGCAGTCTCCAGGGCGGACAGGAGCTTGGATAGAGGGACAAAATGCACGGCCTTAGAGAATCTGTCAATAATGGTGAGAATGACAGTTTTACCTTCGGAGGGTGGCAGTCCAGTCACGAAGTCCAGGGCGATGTGGGACCAGGGTCGATGAAAGACTGGCAGCGGTCGTAACAGGCCGGCGGGGGCGCGATGAGAAGCCTTTCTGCGGGCGCAGACGGAGCAGGCGGAGACGAACTCTCTGGTGTCTGCGTAGATCGTGGGCCACCAGAAACGCCGCCTGATGAAGGACAAGGTCCTCTGAAAACCCGGATGGCATGCCAGCTTCGAGGAATGCCCCCACTGGAGCACTTGAGACCTAGTGTGATCTGGGACAAACACACGGTCGGGGGGACAGTTACTGGGGGGAGGATGAGAGCGCTGTGCTGCCAGGACCAAGCGCTCCACATCCCACCTAGCTGCTGCCACCACACATCTGGGGGAGAGAATGGGCTCGGGCTTAGTGTTCCTGGACCCGGGGCGGTAAGTGAGGGAATAATCAAATCGCCCCAGGAACAAAGCCCACCGGGCCTGGCGGGAGTTCAGTCGTCTGGCTGAGTGCAGATATGCTAGATTTTTGTGATCGGTCCAAACCAGAAAAGGATGCGCTGCTCCTTCCAGCCAGTGTCTCCATTCCTGGAAAGCAAGGACGACGGCTAGCAGCTCCCGATTGCCCACGTCATAATTCCTCTCGGCCGGGGAGAGACGATGAGAGAAGAAGGCACAGGGGTGTAGCTTCTGATCGACTGGTGAACGCTGTGACAACACAGCCCCCACCCCGGTGTTGGAGGCGTCCACCTCCACCACGAACTGGAGGCTTGGGTCCGGGTGGAGGAGGACTGGGGCGGTGGAGAATAAAGGCTTAAGCCGACCAAAAGCCACGTCAGCCTCGGGTGACCACAGGTAAGGCAGCTTGGTGGAAGTGAGCTGGGTGAGGGGGGCAACCACTCGGCTGAAATCGCGGATGAAGCGTCTATAGAAATTGGCAAACCCCAGGAAGCGTTGCAGGTGTTTACGGCTCTCCGGCGCAGGCCAGTCAGTCACCGCCCACACCTTCGCAGGGTCCGCTCTCACTTGTCCTCGCTCAATAATGAATCCCAGAAAATCCACCGATGTAGAATGAAAAACACACTTCTCGGCCTTGACGTATAGTCTGTTTTCAAGTAAACACTGGAGCACCAACTGGACATGTTGAACGTGCTCCTCTTGGTTCTGGGAAAAAATAAGAATGTCATCAATGTAAATGAACATGAACCGGTCCAACATGTCACGGAGGATGTCGGTGACCAGGTTCTGGAAAACAGCTGGTGCATTGGTAAGGCCGAAGGGCATAACCAGGTACTCGAAGTGGCCTAGAGGTGTCTTGAAGGCAGTCTTCCACTCGTCCCCCTCACGAATTCGCACCAGGTGATATGCGTTCCGGAGGTCTAGTTTGGAGAAGACAGCGGCTCGATGGAGAGGTCCGAAAGCAGAGTCTATGAGGGGCAGAGAATACTTGTTCTTAATCGTAATGTTATTTAGCCCCTGATAGTCTATGCAGGGATGGAGAGAGCCATCCTTTTTAGACACGAAGAAGAACCCCGCCCCTACTGGCGAGGAGGACGGGCGGATGAGTCCGGAGGCGAGGGAGTCGGCGATGTAAGCTTCCATGGCTGCTCGTTCAGGGCGTGTGATGTTATATAGACGACTTGAAGGCAGAGTGGCACCAGGTAGCAGGTTGATCGCGCAGTCATATGGTCGGTGATGAGAGGTAATGAGAGGGCTCGATCCTTGCTGAACACCTCGCTGAGGTTGTGATAGGCGGGGGGAACTGAAGCGAGGTCACTGGGTGGTGGAACTGCAGGTGTCGGGGGGTTACAGGAGGGGGTGGCAGAGTGCAGGCAATGAGAATGACAGTGAACGCTCCAATTCACTACATGGGAGCTGGCCCAGTCAATGTGTGGATTATGGCGCTTTAACAAAGGAAGGCCCAGTACCAGGGGAGATTGAGGCGAAGGGAGAACAAACAATTGGATGGACTCACGGTGATTGCCAGACAGGAGCAGGGTCATAGGGGTAGTTTGATGGGTTACCTGCGCTAAGAGCCTGCCGTCCAGAGTTAAGACATCCTTAGGAGATGAGAGGGTGCGTGTGGGTATGCGGGCCTGGGCTATAAGGCCTGAATCGATGAAGCTGTCGTCTGCGCCTGAATCAATGAGCACTTGCAAGGAAAGAGACTCCTCAGGCCATGTGAGTGTCCCCTGAAGCAGGATACGAGAGGAGGCGGTGTGGGTGGTGATTGTCCGACTCACCAACGCCCCTCCTTGACATGGTGAGCCTGCTCTTTTGGCTGCCGAGGGCAGAGGGAAATGAAGTGGCCGGTCAGCCCGCAGTAGAGACACAGACCCTCCTGGAATCTGCGCTGACGCTCCGCCGGGGTGAGGCGCATCCGGCCAAGCTGCATCGGCTCCCTCTTAGCCTATTATCCAACCTAACAGCTAGAGAGATCAGCTCCTCAAGGGAGGAGGTCTTGTCGCGGGCCGCTAACTCGTCCTGAATGTTATCTGCAAAGCTGCGTAAAAAGATTCCCCTTAAGGCTGTCTCATCCCACCCACTTTCCGCTGCTACGATCCTAAAATCGACTGAAAAATCTGCCACTGAGCTTCTGCCCTGTCTGAGGGAGAGCAGGCGGTTAGACACCTCCCGGCCCTGCACCGGAAAATCAAATATCTTGAGCAGCTCAGCTGAAAATAAAGAATAAGACTGGAGGAAGCCAGCCTGTGACTTAGACGCTGCTACTGCCCACTGCGCGGCCCTGTCACACAGCAGACTCTTTGTAAACGCTATCTTAGCTCTGTCGGTGTTATACGTATTGGGTTGCTGATCAAATACTAGAGAGCACTGGTGTAAAAAACCCTCACACCCACCTAACTCACCAGAGTATCTAGCTGGGACAGGGATATATGGCTCCTGTGATTGAGCGGGGACAGCCTCTGGGGCAGAGGGGGGTGCAGCTGGGGGAGCTGCGGGGGGCGCACCCGCAGTGGCAAGCAGCAGCTGGGAGCTGAGCTGGTCCATTCGGGCTCCTAGCTGTGTCACGCTGGTGGTTAGGCCCTGGAGGGCCTCCATCACCTCCCAGAGGGCTTGCTCGTGGCTACCGATCATGATTCCTTGAGAAGCGAGGGCATGACGGAGGTGCTCGGTCTCTGCTGGGTCCATTTGTGGCCAGATTGTTCTGTTATGTGTGGGCTGTGTCTTGGACCCAAGATGCAGAGAGAGGGAGAGCGGAGGCAGGAGTTGTGACCAACAACAGTTTATTAGACCTCAGGGGGTTCTTTTGAGGGAAGCACAGTGAACCGGGTCTGATAGGTCGGCAGGCAGGCAGGCAGTCAGGCAGGCAGGTGGGTAGGTAGCCGGGGCGAAGAGGCGTTGGAGTATTCTGCCACGAGAAAGAAACAAACTATTAGGATTTGTCCGAAAACACACAAGGAGGTTCGTAAATACGCAGACAATAGAATAGCTTAACACTTGGTAAAGCGGCCGTCAATGTGAATCACCGTAACTGGTGGAACAATCTGGCGCCGGGGTGGAGATGAGACCGGGGATATATAGCAGGAGGTGATGAATGAATTGATCTGCAGGTGCGCCTCTCCGCTGCCTGCCGACACTGCTGCCACACCCACCTGTCCAGACGCACAGGAGCAGAAGAGGAGAAAAAGGAGGGGGAAGACAGACAAGGGGGGGAAGAAAACGAAAGAACACACAAATAACCCCGACTGCCCTGGTCAGACCATGACACAAGCACTTCTCTCTGCTGTGAAACGCTGGGGGCGTGTCAGTTAGAGGCGCGGGAGGGGAGCCCTCTGTGTACTGCACAAGGACATAGCCTACAGCAACAATGGAAGCTAGTGCCACCGGCATTATGTGCCCGCCACCGACAGCAGGTGCTCTCATCTCCAGTGGCGGGCACATAATGCCGGTGGCCGTGATGGTAACAGCCGCTTTCGGCGGAACGGAGAGGATCGGTGGCGGGTACGTAATGCCGGTGGCCGTGATGGTAGCAGCAGCTGTCGGCGGGACGATAAAGTGGACACTGCAGAGATGGGTGTTGGTGGTGATTTTGAACTCTCCACAGTAGCTCCTCTTGACAACATCGATCCACCATTTCCTTAAGTTGTCTCGGTAGGAGACTTAAATAGGCTAACTGAGCCGTTACCCTGGCCTGCACACTGTGGCATCCAGGAAAGATGCATGAGCTACGTGGAGGAGACATGACTGGTTAGCTAGCTGCAAACTATCATAAGCGATGCTATCCGAGACTCGAGAGCTAGCGGGAAAACCACTGAAGCTAATGCACTGAACGTATACCGCTTCCGCAGCAGGGTGGGGTTTATGCTAATCATAGCCGCGTTACGTAACGCGGCTTTGATTTCTGACCCGCCCATTAAATCCTGAACACAGAAATTTTGAAACACAGTTTGGCACCCTAGCTCCATAATTAAATTCTAAATGGCTAAATGGATCTGTAGGACTGGCATGCGTAACCTACTCTAGCAGAGGCATGACCCGCTGACCAGAAGCAAAGTAGAACAGGTCAGTAGCGAGGCATGTTATTAAGCATGGCTAAATGCTACAGAGCGAACACAACTGACATTTCTTTGGTAGCACTATGTTTCACTTGTTATCATTCAATTTGGTCTTGTGCCCCAGTTTAAAAGACACAGTAAAGATTTGCTTCACATACTGTTTGTTTACTATTATTTTTAATGCATTGATGTGGACAAACAATCACGAGTAGGTCCAGCATGCTAGTAGCATAACAACATAGCAGCTTCTTCCGGCAAACTGATTGGCACAGGTTAAAAGTTCACATGACATCAACACAAGGGTGTTGGAGTGACACTCCCACACTGCTGCACCACCCTGCAGCATTTAGCTGCAGGACTGGATTTGTTCTGAATACACCGTAAGTTGTTAATTTTTTCTGGTGAAAAGAGAATTTTTTTCTTCAAAAATAAAAAAAACTGAAAACAGTGAAAAAGTATTAACACAATAAAAATGTGAGGACTGTGATGATCGTTTAACCCTAACATATCGGCCCAAAGAAAACATTATTTAACGAACCCACCCAACAGGAAATAAAACACCACTAGACAGTTATTTGTTCCTTATCCACATACTGACCCATTACATTGATCTAATTCATACAAATTCAGCATAACCCTTGTGACAATGGGCTGTGCATCTGAACTAAACCTGCAAAATACACATTAAATTGTTAAGTACATTGATAATACTGATAATTTCATATTTTGCACGTTGTCACCTCCTGATACTCTCATGTTAAAGGCTGGGTCCTATCTCCCCTGATGCTATTTTGAAGTGTACTTTTTTAAAGTAAATTTTAAAATTATATTTCTAATAAAATTAAGTATAAAAAATGTTGTTACCTGCGAATGTATACTGTTATGAACTCCCCTGGGAGATGTGAAGCAGGTGAAGTGTAAGGGCCAGGTGAGGTCAAGGTAGACTGATTCACATACACAACACAGAAACACATGACAAGATGGGAGGTAGCTCACCTAAACCCGTAAGTGGGTGGAGCTGAGGAACCTATATTACCTGGTCTGGAGGCGGAGGTGGTGCAACTTCCGGGGGATTGGAGACGAAGAGCGGCAGGTCTCCACGAGGAGAGACCACGCTGGCGACACACACACTCACACACTGCACCGCAGTCACACACCAAATGAACTAAGAACCAAGTGCCGAGTCGAGCGAGCTGGCCGGCTGTGGAGCTGCTGTGGCCGTGTAGCGACGGGGACGCCCTGAGCTACGGCCTCGCCGAAACCGGTCGCGCCGGGTCGTACCGGGCCTTGAAGCGGTAGCTACGGAGCGGGTAAGTGAAGCAACTCCCATGCTCAGGTAGATACACACACATACAGACAGGTATACAAACTCACGTCTGTGCATACACTTGAGAGAGAGATAACCACAGGAGCAAGCGGGTCAGGCATAATTTAGTAAACGAGCAAGTCATATTTCATGCTGTACCGATGCAGTCCCGTTTGTCCGCGTGTGTTACAATACCATGTTAACCATCTGTTTACCAAGCTAATTAGCAAGTGCTAATAATTAAATAATACAATTGAATAACATGAAACTAAATTCAAATTATATAAAAAGGATTCAAATAACATAAAAATAAATGCAAATTATATTGTTTGTTAATACTACTACTACTAATAATAATAAAAGGAGCAACAACAACACCTGCACATTAAACAACTTTTACTGGTCCAGTGGGGGAAAAAAAGCCTGGACGTTTCGTCCCTTGACTTGACAAGCTTGACATAATTTTGGCCCTGCTCTAGGACCATTAATCTCTATGAAACTAAATGTTATATATATTAAATATTTCAGCTTGGACCACCGTGATGGAGTGGCCCACTGACAGTGACCTCCATAGAGCCATACTGCAAGCGTACCTAAAAATAAGGCAGAAAGAAAAAGAGAAGATGAGTAGATTAAATGAGATTTGATGAACAAGGCACGGAAGACATAAGATAAGACTGAGAAAGAGAGACATGTTTAGAGAGGTTTTGAATCATTACCTGATTTTTATATCACAATATAAAAAGGTATTTTTCATTTTGGTTATAGTACGATGCTGTGGCACTTGAAACAGTATTGCCTTTTTAACAACAGTGGCAGATCTATGCTGCCATGTATTTTCTAGTTGGAACACTACTTTCTGACAGGAAGCTTGATACTTGATACTTTTCCATGTGACATGAATGCAATATCTGGCCCAGTGTCACCTCAATAGTAAAGGTGGGGCCTGAATTGTCACTTTGCCAATCAACTGAGTTGGTGACGAGCTGCAGGTGCTGCATACCAGGGCTGCCTCCTGCAAAGCTTTGGCTGGCTTTTACATGGTGAGCTCTGCTGTCCTGGCTGGTCCTCCAAACAACACAAGCTGCTGTTCTGAAAACAGCTGTGGAAGTGCCAGAAGTTCATATCCTCAATGAGAAATGTCATTGGTGAGTCTAATGTTTTGTTTATATGTTTTCATTCATCAAAAATATATACCCTGCTCTTTAAAATTCAATACCTTTTCTGGGCTAAAAGGATAAATTGGTATTGGCCTGTCCAACATGAAATGTCTATAATAATAACTTTCTGTGTGATTGTCATGTTTCTGTTAATATAATATACATTTTTAAAACTCATGCCAAAACTTTAATTGAATGAATGGGACCTGGCAAAATCCTATGGCTGATAGTCCAAATATTTTTTTAGTTATGAATGACGTTCTCTGTACATTCTAAGCTTTTTTGCCGGATTGGGTCAAAACTTGTCCTGAATATCCAAGAAAGGAAACTTGGCAACAAGTATTCATTTAAATAGTTGATGCACAATGTTTACAGTAATCCACAACAATATAATTTTATTTACTCAAACAAAGAGTAATTAAAAAAAAATCTTTTTCATTTTGTGGCAAGCCAATCTTCTTTCTGTGTAGTATTAATGTAGTTTTGTCCCACCTCGAAAGTTATTTTATCCTACACAAAATATTGAGTTTCACAGATCTTGCTAAATATTGCTTTGGAGGTGAAAGACTCACCTTTTTGTTTTCCCAAAGGATTCTTTTAATCATTTTTATGTGAAAATGTTATTATTCATTGCAGACATATAACAAATATACAATGATATATTACTTCTAAATAAATTAATATTTTTAAATAGTTCATTACAATATGTAAAATAAATACTGTGATATTACATTTAGTGTTCTTATTTTTTTATAGGAAGATTTGTGCTGTGTTGACACTAAGGTTTTCTGTGTGATTGATCCTGTTTTTCATTTGCTTTCGGCAATCTTTCGTTACAGCTTGTAATGGCTTAATTTGTTGCATACTAGATGATTTCATCTTGTTCTCTGTGGACACACTATCAATCTTATTCTCTTAGCTCAACCCACATAATTTATTTTGTATTAATATTTATTTATTATTTCAGAATTTCAAACTTTTCTGAACTAATTGTGAACAAAGTCATGAAATTTGGCTTCCAAGGGCCAATCTTTCATACTAATTTGACATGACACAAACTGGGTAAAGTTCTGAATTCTGGGTGAGTGGGCACAGAATGACCCAGTGACTAATATTATTTAGTCAGAGATTAATAATTAGGACATGCTGATCCTGATCCTCATTTACACACAGAATTTGTAGGCTGGTAGGCAGGGGCGTATGTAGATTGGGGTATTACTTACCACACATTCTTCAGTTGCAAGTACATGCCCTTGTGTGAAGGTTCCCCAAAATGCATCCTGGTAACACTCACATGTCCCCCTGATGCATCTTGCCTAGAGTCCCATACAGCAACCACATTTACTGTAAATGCTGAACTACTACCCTAAATTTGTGATAACTTGATTTGAACACAAATTAAAGGAAACACTTAAAGGAATAATGGGGAACTAAAGAAATTCAGTACAGGACTTCCATTAAGTTGGGGGGAAATAAGATTAAAAAAAGTAACAAATGAAGTGATAAACTGGGTGGAGTGTACCTTTTAATACACCTGACACACTGAAGGTATGATTGCATTGGACCTCAAAACTGGGTAAAAATGCCACCATTGTTCCCCTTACTGTTTCAGTTTTTAATTGTGATTCAGTGACCTAACAATACTTACTTACAATAAAATAATTGCCTTACGACTCTAGGAGTACTCCAGACTCTAGGCAACAATAGTGATCTTTCCGGTGCTTTGAGCTGCCTAAGCATAACTCTCCGAATGTTAATCGTGCTTTCATTGGACATTTTAGAGAAAACAAATAATATGCATTGTGAGTGAATGTTTTGTAGATATGTTCCAGGGTTGGCTGAAGCCTATTTGAAGACAGCAGCAGAGCTACATCACATTTGCTGGCCTTAAACTATCATTGTTGTTGTTACAGTCAAAGCTGCAGACCAGCCAGAGCGTAGGAGAGCAGAGAGTGAATATTTCAGCATGGTTGGAGGCATTAGTGGTGTCAGCGTGAGTGGTGGGATGAAGGTGCTTGTGTGTGTGTGTGTGTGTGTGTGTGTGTATTGTTTATGTGCTCGTACATCTATCTTTGTGAGAACCAATTTGAATTTAAGACTTTGGGAGTGAGGAAATTTTTGGAAAGTGAGGGCATTTTGGCTGGTTTTGGGACAGACCTTCAAAGGGCTGTTTGAGAGTTAAGACTTGGTTTGAAGGGTTAGACATTTAGTTGTGATGGTTAAGGTAAGGCTGAGGGGCCGTGGAATGCATTATGTCAATGAGTGACCTCACTCATATAGAAGTTCAAGTGTGTGTGTGTGTGTTTGTGGTGGGTGGGGGGTTAGGGGTGGCGGTAGTAGATAGTGGAGCACATCTGGTGGTGAGGCAGGGAGGTGGTGGTGGTGGTGGTGGGTGGAGGCCCAAGGTGCAGCCCGTGGCAGCTCCCCTTCCCGTACCAGCCTCTACAAGGGAGCTGCCCGTCTGTCGCACCCTGATTTATACACGGCTAATGTCAGAGGAAAGCAATGTGGAAACTGTGGCATAAACACCAAATACCGGCAGAGTTTAGAGATTATGATTCAGTGTCTGGGAGGACTGCTCCTCCAACACAGCTATGCCTGCTGCCTCTCTCTGGCTCATACACACATGTGGAGACGCACACATGCTGACACACACCAGCATTCTCCAGTTCTTGGGGCTTATCTCAACAGTGACCTACGGCTTGCATTTTTCAGGGCAATCTCTTTTACTGCTCCCTTCCCTTTTTCTGCCTCTTGTGTTATCAGCTCTTGTTCTGCTCTTTGAATTAAAGGTTGCATATATCATGCAAAACCAGTTTGTTGTCACAACCCAAAATTAGTGTGTTTTGTGGCTGTGTTCATGACAATGTGTACTTGGTTGAGTGTCAAAAATGGATGAAGAAACACAAAGTGGAGCTTCTGAATGATACCCTTTGCTTGAGTGAGTGAAATGTGTGAACCTACAAGCAACACAGCTGCCTTTTGTGTGAATGTGTTTGCTGCTTATTGTGCAAGGCTGCGCTGAGGCCCTGAGTACAGCAAGCCAGGCAACGTGTTCTCCCAGCATCTGAAACATTAATGCAGAAACCCGATTAGCCATGCCATCACAGGCCTCCTGTTCCTTGCCTATTGATTTTCCTTCCGTTCGCCCTCCCCCTTCAAAAAGCCGGGAGGGAAGTCTCTTAAGAGCCAGAGCACCTCTTCTCCTCTCCCAGGCCTCCTCTGGCCCGGGCCTTCTCACCGATCCAGCCCCGCTGATTTCTACTGAGACTTCGGAGGGGCTATAGACTTCTGACGATAACCCTAGGTGCTGAAGGAGAGGGCTGGGGGATGGAGGATAGAGATGGGGGGTAGGGGGGTTGGAGTGGGCGTCGAGTCAGTCAGTCTGTGAGCTGTAGTGATCATGGAGGGCTGATCAGTATGCTGAGGTGGAGAAGTGTGCACTCTAGAGAGAGAAGCTGTGTAATCAGAGATGAAAGTTGTTCAGGGTCTGGTCAGCTTGACTCTCCCTCTCCCCTCTGGTTTCACTGACCTGGAGCGCTTTCACTGAAGGGAGAGATGAACATCTCTGCTGGCTTAGCCCAGAGACATGGACTATCCATACGGTTGTCTAGCTCCACACTGTTGATCAGGGGACTTGGCTGAAGTTCCCTGGCAAATAAAGTGCGTTGAGAATGTAAACTAGTAGCCCTCAAAATATTTTTGGAGAAAAGTAACTACAGGGTAAAACTTAACTTTTTCCAGCTGAGCATACATAGGTGTGGCCTAACTTGAATGAATGACATCAGAGCTTGTCAAAATTTTGAATAGCTGGGTAGCTGCTGTTTCAGTAGCTTCTGTGACTCAGTGTAATCTTTCATTGGTGTTTTTTTTGTAATCTTCCTCTTTGAAAAAGTGTGGGGTGTTATTGGAGTTTACTATCCATTTTGTGAAATACATCTACTACAGCACTTTGCACTTTTAACAAAATAAAAATAAAAATCCCCAACAATTTTTATTGTGTACAGCATACATAATGGTAACGTTTTACCCTTATCAATGATATTTTTAGTTTTTAGCTGTATAATTCTGCTATCTAAACCCTCTGTGTGCATTCTCATAGCTACCTATGTGAATATCATCCCATAAAAATCTTGGGCTTGTGGAAAATCGCATTAATCAAGTTCCACTAATAGCAGAAGTTTTTTTACCGGCTGACATGCCCCCTTAGTGGATATAAGTTACTGATTGATCAGATACAATACAACATCACTGGAGATTCATACCAAAGTGAAGACAGGTAACAGACAAACTTGAGTGTGTCACCATCAAGTTTTATATTTTGTTTGTTTTCTGATTCACCATCAAATTAAAATGTGTCAGCCTGACTGTAGGAGAACAAAAGGACCACAAACCACTTTCTTCATTTATTGCAAACATCTTTCTTTTCATGACCTGTTTTACACACATGGGACGCGCCTCGGGTTTGATATGTTACATTATTTACATTTCCCTAAAACATTTGGCTTAATTACATTTTCGGTTATCAAATGATTATTTCACAACCAGAATATCAATGATAACAGAGGCAAATGATGAATAAATAATATAAAGGCATTATGTCAGTAGAAATGGTTCCTGTGCCTTAGAGCAGACACAGTACACAGTGTAAATACAGACTGCAGCTTGTTCTTCATGTGTAGCTGTTTGTTAATCAGGTAACAGACAGAAAATCACAGACACAGTTTGAACTTTAAGGTTCTAGGTTCACAAAAAAAATCCAGAAGAAGTTTAATGTGTATAAAAGAAGCTTTGTTTGCACGAAAATTAATAATTATGACATGTCCAATGAGTGATAAAACTGCGAGAATGAAACAGGAACTGAACTTGCACAAACCGCAAAACTAGACAGCAAAGCAGATGCAGATCCAGCTGTTAGAGCTTCTCCAGAGATGAGCTATGAAAAAAAGTGATCATGCACTAAAACTGTTTGCCGTCCGCTTTAGATATATATAGAAGATTAGAAGATATTTAAACAGGTAAAAAGGACAGGGTTGGTTATGATGTAGGGCACAGACAGCAGGCAAAATAAAGCAGAGTCAGGATAATTGCAAAAGAAATAATATCTTTATTGTAACCAGTACATCAAATTAATCAGTCTAATTTTCAAGTGCAGGCCTAAATTATATTCCCTATAACTTTAATCATGTAAATGTCTGAACTGATTACACTATAAACTGCAAACAAAGACAAATATTTTCTTTTCACATAGCAGTGATGTGACGGATCACAGGTATATCAATGGACTCCGCGAAAAAGTCTGCACCAGTCTGCGATGTCAGGAGTCAACATGCCTATGTCCATGTCTTTGCCTGCCACCCAGCTGACAAAGTTTAGCTTGACCTTACCCCAATGCATAGCTGCCTATCTTTGGGGACGGTGGGCCCACAGGGCAGCAGCTAAAACTTGTTTTTTACAGCGTTGCCCCGCTGAACCCCATGCATCACAACCATGCCACCAGACATTTGCTGGCGAGCTCCCTTCTCTCCCATTCTTTGGCTCAATTTGACCCTGGTTCCTCCTTTCCAGGCTAGGTGCTGCATTTCCTTTTCGACCAATTAACTGGGGTCTGTAAATCTGTTCTTAGTCTGGACCCTCACCTGGGACCAATTTGCGTTGGGGGACCTGACCACAGGCTATTGCCCCCGAAAACACAGCTCCTAGAATCACAGGGACACGCAAACCCCTCCACCGTTTCAAGTTCAAATACACAATGTTTCAAATGACTGTGCTGTGTAACGTGGAAGGTATTGCTTGAAGTGTTGATCCCACAGACAATTATTATCAAATCTGTAGTTCTAAGGAGGTGTTTTGCCTCTTTTAGCTCATTGTTTTGGTTTTAGGGTCCAAAGCTTTACTAGGTTGGTTCACTCTCTTTTCTCATCAGTTTCCAGCACCAGGCAGTTGTATGCAGTGAAACATTTTTGATAAACCCATAGTACTCCCAGCATTAAACAGCAGACAGGCACAGTTAGATAATAGCTGGCCAACATAGTGGAGCATTTAGCAATTAATTAGCCAAATATTTTTCTCGAGAATGAATACTGGACATCGTGTGGTCTGAGACACATCTCCAAATGAATTCCTATCTTGCTCTGTATCTGCTGTACGTATAAATAAGAAAGAGTACTAATAGAGTACTAATATTACTAAGTGTGATGAGACTGGAGCTGTTGGGAAGAAAGAATCATTAATAAACATTAGAAACTACTCAAAAACTGACAAGGGGGAATTACAATAGCTCTGTTACAACGGCCTGATTACAAGATCTAAGATATGATGTGAGTCTTTAAAATAATAATGCTGCCTGTCCAACATAAATTAAACAAAACTGGCCACTTGTGGTGTGACAGGCACCACTGAGCAGTATCCAGGGATGCTACCATCACTCACCCTAGGTGCAAAAAAGAAAGTAAGAAAGAAACTAGGAATGCCAGAGGCTACATATTCTCATGCATTTGCAGTGGGTGCTGCCATGAAAGGGCGTCTACCTTCTGATTACTTCAACTAGACCTGTACTTGATGATAAAATCAAGTACGGCAAGTTTCGGCAAGTTGTGCTGCCCATGGTTGTTCTGTGGCACCCAGCTTGGCTGTGGATAAATTACTGAAAGGGTTATCGTCTGTGTACAGCACACACCTCTGTCCCAACAGGTCATTTTTCAGTCATTGGCCATTTTGAGGGCCAGAAACTCCAGTTTCATAGAGCTGTAGTTGCTCATGTTACAGTCTGTAGGCTTGAGGCCACGGCTATTATGAGCTGTAGGTCTGACCTTTCCGTCCAGTTCTTGTGAGAACACAGCACAAAGTCCAATGTAGCTGGCATCAACCTCTAGGATGAAGAGTAAGGAGAAGTTGGCATAGGCCAAGAGTGGAGCAGACATCAACTTAACTTTTAAGGCTCTCGAAGCTCTGCTCACACTCCTCTGTCCAGGCAGCATGCAAACTCCTTCCTGTGGGCTTCTTGGATTTTGTGGCAGTCAATTCAACAACCAGGTGATACAAAGGGACGACCAACTTGGTTAACCCCTCGATGAAGTGCCGGTTGTAGCTGGCAAATCCTAGGAAAAAGCACAACTCTGACACATGATTCGTTCACACCAGTCAAGGACACCACTTCAATTTTCCTAGGGTCTGTGGACTTGTCATCCCTGGATATAACATGGCCAAAGTAGCTCACCTCTGGCCTGAAGGAGCACTCCAACTTTGCTTCCACAATTTTCATGGTACCCCCTGGGACTCTGCAGACCCTCCCTCCCTTAACCTTTGCATGGCTTGAGTGGTCAGGAGGAGCATTGGCTCAGGCCTGGGACATTTTTGTATTTGGGTGGCAGCCTGCAACACAGAGGGTAAGTTATAGAGAGCAGAGCCATGCTGTGCAAACAACTCCCAGTAACATTCCTTGATAATGTTCATGCCTAGCACATCAGGAACTGAGGCTCCTCCATGTGGGGGATCCTTGACCACCGGCACGCCTAGCTTTGCAATAACTTTACCACAAAGCTATATATCCAATTCAAAGTAGCCTACATATGGCATTGCTTGCCCCCAAGCAGTGCTCAGCCTCAACCAGTTACAAGAACAGGAGTTTTTCTTGGCCCTGTGTCAACCAGACACGGAGCCCAAATCCCACCTATTAATATAATTATGTAAGGGCAAGCTGACACAAAATTTTCAGGGTTGTCTACTGAACACAACAAATGACTGTTCTCTTGCAACGATTTGGCTAGCTTCTAGGCTGCAAGACAAACTAAAAGTGTTATCTGCCTTGCTGAAGCTGGAATGACCTCCCTGAACAGTATGCTAAAAAACTAAATGCAGAGGCGACATAGTGACTTCTACCCCTCCCACCCCCACGCATCTCGTCTTGTTTCCGCGTTTTGGCCTCGCTGCAGACATCTATCAAGGTGGCAGTAGGGTGGCACATATGACCCCGTACACCCATATAGTTCCTGTAGTATAGTTTGAATCTTTCCACTCCTCCTGGGATTGGTATTTGACCTTTTCTCTAGCCTCTCACTGTAAATGGTCATAAGTGAAAAGTGCCTGCTCAGCTGGTGACAGACGCTGTGCACATATACAATATTTAACCTCTTCAACCCACTCAACAATGTTCAGACCAGTCCAACCCCAGAACATGGGGCACTTCCTTTCTCTAGGAAGGTAAACAAGGCTCTCACTTACCAACATGATGACTGAAGGATGTCCAGGGGCAGAGGAGCTAGTAGATGCAGTGCTGGTCTGTGGCTAGTTGCCTTCCCTTTCCCGACACATCAGTTGATTCTCAGCTTGCAGCTGTGCAACCAAGTCTTTTAGCTGGCTGATTTCCTCTATGAGAAAGCAGAGCAAAAGAGATTAATACAACATGTCTCTACAGTACAAATTATGTCTGAACCGTCTCTGCCTTCACAGGATCCTGCCGACAAAGAAACAACGCTAACTGTAGGGTTACAAATGGGTAAAGAGCTCACAGTGCCACCTGGGGAATTTCACCCCAGAAAATACTAGACCAAACTTTGAGTACCATATTAAAAATGGATAAGAAGACACAGGTTCATTACTGACAAGGCAGGGACGTGTTTTCAAAAGAAATCAAATATGTTATCACAAATAAACAAAAAAGCACATAATATGGTATGACCCTTGAAAAAAATGTAAGCTGCTGGTCCAACGTAAATTAACAGAACTTGGCCGAGGCCAATTGTGGAAAGGCAGACTACACTGAGTCTGTCTAAGGGTGCTACCACTACTCACCCACAGCAAACCTCACCTCAATCCTCACAGCAAAAGTGGTGCTGTCTGTGTTTGTGTCCCAGTGCCCTTAGCTGACGTGCATTAGGTGGAAGAACCTCACCTAGTTTCCCATCAATATGGCTCTCAGCTTCTCTGAAAGAAAGAAACTAATACAACAAGAATTACAAACAAATAAACCAATAAACAAAATTAACAACCCAGTTGGTTAACACAAAAAACAACTACTCAAATAAACCAACTAATAAACAGTATGGGCAAACAATCTCTTAATTAAAGGAGAAAACCATGATTCAAATTAACAAAATAGGCAAAATGAGAGCAAACCAAATCTTTAAATCAACCATAAGGGGATTACTCAAACCAACAATAAAGGAAGGGCAAAACATCAGCAGTTTCAGTGTAGGTCAACCACCTCTGGTACGGGGATATTGCAAGACATCAGTCAGAACAAGGTGAGCAGGGGAACCATGGGCCTTGATACACCAGGGGCCGCCAATATGCCATACGGGATAAAGCCTAAGCAACAGCAAATACAACCAGCAGCAAGCAGAGGCCAGAGCATAGAGGACTTGACAAAGGCCAACAGGTGCCTTTTATAATCTGGCTTTTATTAGGGGGTTGGTAAAGGATGAGTCAGGCCTGGGGCTGTGTTCACAAAACACTACACAACACTGTTCACATACTGTAGGGGGACCCAACACATATAATGCACTCACATACTTCGAGGTTGCATTTCTACCACACTAACACATTAGCCATATTGACTTTATATGTCCAATATGTGATGTTCTGCCTGTTGTAGAGGTCGGTGCCAAAGTGGTCAAACCCGCCCACAACTGATTAGGACTGCTTTAAATAAAGATATTACATAACTTAAATATATTAAATATTATATAATGTTTATGATCAGTGTCCGGAGGAATGGAGTAAATTGCATGATATGCTGTAAGCCAGTTGTAGGGCTGAATTTTTAGCCATATGCCATATTGCACATTTCAATTTGATGTTGAATGAGCCTCTCTTACTTTAGAACCTGGAAGTTCTGATTTACCACTCTCTAGCGCTCTCATCAGTTTTGATGAAAATGTATTCTGCTTTTACACATGATATCACGGCTGTAAGCAGATATGCTCCTAGACATAACTTTTGTGCTACTTAAAATCAATACTTGGTCATACTGTGGCAAGGGACACCAGCACCTTTGGAAATATTGAAATTACTCTGTTTAGTATAATTTGGTATTGTTGAAGACAATCATACCCTGCGGTGCAAAATATCCTCTTGGTATTTTGATTTTGTTCCTACCCAGATGAAATCATGTAGGAGTTACCGCCTCTGCTTTAGGTTCTCTCAACCAGCCCAATGCTTGGCCTTATACTTCCCTTTGTGCTTCCAAACTGCACTGCTGCATCTTCAGATAAAAACAAAAAAGGAATGAAACAAAAGTGGATGTGACCCAAAACTCACAGTGTCAGCGTACTTTAAATGGCACCAGAATCAAACGACTACTAGGAGAGCATTTTTAGTCATTCCAAGCATCTTTTCCTGTATAGAACAGGGTAAAGCTGCCACAAGATGAGCCACCTGAATTTGTGTGTTTGTGCTCCATAGATGTGTGTGTGACAATGACTAAACCAGATAACTGGGGGAAAGTGCTGTGGATTTGTCTGGTTAGTATTGTCTCATGCATAAACAGTCTGTGTGTAGGCGTGTTAAAGTAGCTGTTACTTGCCTCATGAACATGATACATGCTCTGCAAAGAGCTCGACATGACTAGAACAGTACTACCTGGTAGAAATGACCTCCATTCCCTTATTTCTGTTCCAGAGTTGATGCTGAAAACATTAAGACTGATCAAGGGCCTGATAAGAGATGAGACTGTTTGGGGAAATGGTTCTGTATGTGAGTAAGGGAAAGAGTAGGGCAGGAAGGAGGGCAGCCAGGGAAAACCTTTGCTAAAACATTATTGCTCAAGGCATAATCGCTGTTAAATAGGTTGTTGACATACACAGTCAGCTGTGTGCAAACATCTCATTTGGCCAATTATCCTCTTCTCTGAGGTGGTGTGGCTACATGAGGAGTGTAAGTGACGATTCAGCAGAGATGGAGGGAGTAACTCTCTCCTGTGCAGTGTTAATGGAGCTACCAGATGTGTTTTAGAGGAAGCAGAGCACGAGCACTGGGTGGCCTGCCACATGTCTAACCTGGGAATGTGTATGTGTGTGTTTGTGCGCGTGTGTTCATGTTGGTTGGTGTGCATGAGCGTGTGTAATCATATCTTTGTCCATGACTGTGTCTATGTGTGTGCAGGTGTACAGGGACGCTCTGATGTTTAGTGGACCACCCCAGGGTGCTACTCACCACAATCACCTCCTCCCCTTAAACCCCCTTAGCCACCCCGCTACTAACACCTACACACACTGGCAGAAAGGAGCAACAGCTTTCATCGCACTTGAAAATGATCTGATGATTGATGATGCTTGGCAGAACATGATGACTCGCTGCAAATTTAGGTGTTATCAGTGTTTGCATTCCATCTGTTTCTAGGACTGATCATTGAATAAAAGCAGGATGTGCTGTGCATTAGAGAAGACAGAAGTCCATAGCAGGCAACAATGGATATGCGTGCAAGATCTGAGTGCTTTCTTTGATTGTCTGATAGTGTGTGTGATTCCCCAGTAGTGATAGATAGCTGTAGAAAAGCCTCCCTCCACCCTTCGGCTGCAGGCCCCTCCCTCTCTAATCAATGACATGTTAAGCTGGCAGGCTTTTGAAGTGAGGGGTTCCAGAGGGGTGCTGTGGGGGGGATGGTGGGCAGAGGAGTTGAGGGGTGATGGGTATTGATGATGTGTGGCATTGGGACATAAGGGAGAAAAGCAAGAGGGAGGGGATGAAGGGAGTCCAGAGGCAGGCTTAAGGTGGGGGGAGGTTGTCAAGGAGCAAAAGCCAGTCTGGAACGCATCACATGAACTAGAGTGACTGGTCGGCTGGCTGCTTGCTCACTCCGATGGGTCCCAACAGGTCACCCTCAGACCTGACCCCAGACAGACATCCCACCATGTTTTTTTACTCTGTCTGCCTGTTTGACTCTTTTTGTCTTGTAAAGATAGATTGGTATCAAGAATACACATCCATGTTATTGGAGGAAATGTAGCATTGACTGTGTTCACTTGATACTATTATTTTCACTCCAAAAAAGGGCAACATTGTTGTACTGCACATAAATCATAAAGTCATAGGTAGGTGGTTGGGAAGGATGGTTGATGCTGTACAAATCACTGGACTTCACTGACAACAGAGAACAGGATTCATATTTGGAGTAATGTGTGGTTAGATTTAGAGATACTAAAACCCTTTGGTTAAGGGAAACATTGTGATATGTGTTTAAATGACTGCTTCACCAAAAGTGGACCTTCGTTATCCTTTACAGCAACATACAGTTTGTCAAAGGGGCAATCTGTAAGATGGCCACAATTTTAATTTAAAACATTCAATAAATTAACTAATACTGTCAACAGAGTGTGAAGAAACAACAATGTTGACGTTCTGTCAAAGACATTTAGGTATGGTGTTGTAGAGATGGTTAGTGAAGTTAGCATGCTAACCAGCTATCCCCAGCCTGTCCTGTCTCATAATACCACTAATGCCACTTTTAGTAAACAAAATGTCACGAAATGTCAAGAAAGGAATATTTTTTCATTTATTTTCCTTACTAACCAAAAAAATCTCTTACCAAACTGAGATGAGCTTAACTGCCTCGTTAGCTCGTCGTAAAGCACACTCATTCATACTTGGCATATGTGAAATAAAATTCACCCGATAACGTTTTTTGGGATGAAACAAATCCTCGATTCACAGAGTAACCCCCTGATTTCACTGGGACTGTCATGGCAGCGTTACGGCTGCAACATGGTTGCTGGAGCTGATCGCAGCCATTCTAGACAATGCTTGTGTTTCCACTGGCTGTGCCGCGGCACTTCTCGGCAGCATCCCAGAAGTGGCTCTCCGTTCTGCTCTGCAGAGAATACACGCCGAGTCTATTTTTGATGGAAGCGTCAACACAGAGCAGTAGAGTCAGACCGAAAGTCAGGCAGCATGAAACGCTCCCAGTGGGATATGAAGTCGCGTGGAAGACAGAACAAAACCATGTAACAGAGATGTGCTCAGTGGAATCAAGGGGTTAGACGTGAAAATACACGCTGTTTTTGAATGCTGCTGATGTCTGATTCGCTGTTCTCTGCTGCTAAACGCTTCTCCTGTCCCTGCCTGCTGTGTCTTCTCATTGAGTCATAGTCCTGGTCAAATGGACTTCTGTCTGTCTCACAGACTGTTCAGTCCCAGTCTGGTGTCCATTCATGTTCACTAGAAGGTGGCTGAGCCCAGTCCAGTTGAGCCCAGTTTACTGCGGTGACTCCCCTGATAATGTGAGCTTATGGTGTTGACTCCCATCAGCTTACAGGGCTACTTAGCACCACAGCTAACTGAGCTACTGGCTAATGGCAGCAAGTTGCTACAGCCAAAGAGTATAGTGAGCAGTTGTTAGCGTTTATGCTACCCCCCTATAGTTTACAAGTTAAGCCTTTAAAGGATAACTACCGTTTTTTACAACCTGGACCTTTTTTCTAGCATAAAATATTATCATTTACTCACCCAGATAACTTTGGTGTCATCTGAAGTCGTTCGGACGAAATTAGATCCAGTGCAGCGCCGGTATATCCATATAATGCGAGTGACGGGGCAGCGACACACAGCCTCTATATAACACATTATCTGCCACGAAACTAGTTAATTTCACTAATATTTTGTTACGATATGCTAGTGCTATTCCCCTCTGAGTCCGGGCTCGTCTGTTATCAACATCCGGGGTCAAACTAGCAGTAGCAGCTACAGGTAAACAAGCCGGCTGTCGCGGGTGCGCGCGCAGCTCAGAGACGACATCTTCCAGGTCAGAGGTAGTAGGTCAACCTACAGACCCCGGATGTTGACAACAGACGAGCCCGGACTCAGAGGGGAATAGCACTAGCATATCGTAACAAAATATTGGTGAAATGAACTAGTTTCGTGGCAGATAATGCTCATAGAGGCTGCACTTCGGTGCCCGGATCACTCGCATTATATGGATATACGCGGCGCTCCACTGGATCTAATTTCGTCCGAACAACGCCAAATGACACCAAAGTTATCTGGGTGAGTAAATGATCGTATTTTATGCTAGAAATAAGGTCCAGGTTGTAAAATACGGTAGTTATCCTTTAAGGTTAGTGAATGATCATTGCTAAAAGAAGCAAATGTTGACTATCAGTAGGAAATGAAGAGTGATCTCCTGTGTTAAACTGTGGCGTTTTGTTGACCCATCCATCCTATCCGATCTCCTTCCTTTGTGGAAATTGTCACTCTATAATAACATTACACAACTTCCTGCTTCGCTCCTGACAGACAAGAGTCATAATAACTACGGCTGCTAGTTGGCTTTGTCACTTGAATGTAAATGTATGTATGAATGTGAAATATGTAATTTTGGGGGCATTCGCTGAAAAGACCGATGCTGTTGTTTTTCTTGGGAGGACAGACTCCTGCTTATCAGTCAATGCTAAACTTTTAAATGTTCAACCAAGGCTGCAATCATTCCTCAACCTTAACCAAGTGTTTTGAGTAGCCCTAGAAAACATGAATGATGATACAAATATACATTGTGTTTGTTGTTCCCTCTCAAGTGATTGGTGACTGAGGCAAGGATTTAAGGGATAACTATGATTTACAACAGAAATGGGTTTTATCTAAATAGCATTGATAATAATGGTGTAAAGTAATGCTGAGATCTGTGAACTGGGTGTCAGCGTGTCAATTGTGACCTAGATGAATGTACATACATTTATTTTCAACTCAGATTCAATGATAAAAATGTGGTGTCAAAATGACAGAACCTCCAGTAAAGCCAGTCTTCATGCAAAGCTAAGCTTACCAGCTGCTGGCAGTAGCTTAATGCTGTACTGCACATGGTATTGAGCTTCTCTCCTCTATCACCAAGAAAGTGAGTTAGTGTATGTCCTGAATCTTCAAGCTGTTCCTTCAATTCTTTTCAATGCAGAAACCTCATGCAGCTTCATCTCAACTTTGCTTAAAACTGTCCAAAGAAACTTGTTTTTTTCATACAAGCAGGTCTCTATGTATTGTTGGTAAATTTTATGAGGAACTTTATTTCACAAGACTGTGACTTTTACATCTTAAATACTGTTCTTGCTGGAGAAAATCAGACTGTGTATTGGATAACTGCTGCAGAGATGAGATGAATCAGAAACAAAAGTAATCCATTTTACAGCTAAAAAATGTTGTGCTCTCTTCCCTCTCCATCATCTCTCCGTACTTGGAAAAAAGACAGAAGGGTATGTCACAGAGGAGCATGTTAAAGGATATTATGAGTGCTTTTTGTAACTCCCCTAAGCTTGGTTTGAAGTGTGAGTCTCTTCTTTGTGTGTAGCTTTGAATATGTGTGCATGTCATCTTACGTTCACATGCTCATTTGTGAGTGTGCATGCATTTGAGGTTGCATCTGTGTGCCTGTGTGTATTTGTGTGGATACAATACTTGCATGTGTTTTTGTGCAAATGTGTGACTATGGATCTGTGTGTAATATTGTGTTTGTGTCTTTGCTATATGACTGTGTATGTGTACCTCTGTATGAATATTTACGTTTTGCTCTTGTGCATTTTCGCGTGTGTGTGTGTGTGTGTGTGTGTGTGTGTGTGTGTGTGTGAGTGAGTGTGCTGTGGAGCCCTGAGAACTTGGCAGCGTGTCAGCGGTGTACTCCAGCAGTGAGGGGGAGCTGCTGTGTTTCTCTGCCCTGTGCTGGATCCCCTTTCAGCCTGACACAATCCCACAATCCCACAGCTCTGAGCTCTCAGCTGCAGCCTCCACAGCACCAGCGCTAACCCACCCAGATCACTATTTAAGCACACCAGGATCTGACCGCTGTCAGCGTCTACAGTGGTGCTCCAACAAACTCATTGTACTGACATTTTGGTGGAAGGAGCCTACACAGTATACAGTATGTCTGTTTTTATAGCCACACTTACTGAAATATCCTGGCCAAGTGGGATGATCCCCATTAAAGCAGAGCTATGAAGTTTTGGAGAATAAATTCAAACGTAGAATTTTAATATATACTGTATTAATGAGGTAATAATCCAAACTCAGAAATATTTATTTATTCCATAAGTGAATAAACAAGCTGTTCTCAGAGGAAAATAAGGTCCCAGAAAACAGTTTGAAGCTAGAAAGGTGGCAGGGTCCGCCACATATAAACAAAATAAAACAGTCTGAAATTGTGTTGTCCTTTAAGGTCAGTTTGTTTATTCAGTTTATTCAGTCATTATAACAAAGACAGTTTGTTGGTTTAGTTTGTTTAGACAGAAAAAAACTGCAGGAAGTAATGAAGATAGAGAGGTATAGAAATTTAGTCATTGTTTGTGTTTCCTAACATCTGTTTCTTCTTATCAGTGTCTTGTCTTAAAATAAAGGCTGCTGATGAATGTTTTGTCACAGTCTTTGTTAATGAAGACTACTTGTACCAAAAATGTTGAGTATTCATGTAATCTTTTTAGGGCAATATCAATATCTCTTGAAGCTTTTGCACGTAAAAGATTACAGTAAAGATGAAAGAAAAATGTTGAAAAGCTATTGAATATCAATTTGCCGCGACTGTTATGTGACACCCATACGCTCTTTTGTTCGTAAAAAGGTAAACACTGTGCTTAGCTCTGGTTCAAACTGCTGCTTTTTATTCTTTAAATGGCTAAATTCATCAGTTGAGTCCTTGATTAGTTCGTTTTGACATGAAAAGGTGGGCCAAGTGAGCTCTCTCATCAGTGTTCATGTGCATCAACAGCAGCAGCTCTCCCAGATGGACCTTCACAAGATGAGTATTGATTGATTCTTCTCAGAGTGGTGGTGATAATGTGACAAACAGCAGTCATTTCCCACTGAAACATCACTTTGGCCCACTAGCGAAGCCTTTATCACAAGAGTATCGGAGCCTTCCTGGAAGTGCTCTTCCGGCACTGGAGACCCGTCAGACCAATGAGCCAGTGGATCAAATGACACTTTGACAACTGTCTTAATGACTCTGTGTCATGGCTCCAGAAAGTGTCTGTGACAAGTTTCGGTAAGTAACAGCAGAGAAAAGTAGTGCAGACTGTGATTCATAATGTGCTTCTGGCTGTCATTTTCACATGGACTGTACAATTCTGAAGGAATTATAACATTTACAAATTGCTCACTTGTCGGTGAAAATATTGACTCAATCACTCATTATATCTACAGCCTCATATTTCTGATAATGATATTTTTTAGATAATTTCCAAAAGAAACACAAGAGATAACATGTCTTATGTTATCGTAGACAATAACAATTCTGACTTGTCTTTTAGAATCCCGTCATTGTGGTCATTTAGGATGTATGCACTGAAACTGATTTTGAGGTTGGACTAAAACCTTTTCAATAACGTAACACTAAAGGTAAATATAACAGTGAATTCTAAACAGCAAACCCGACTGGTGATTAAATAAGTATCAAAAACTGCAAGCAACCACACAAATACCGCAAAAGTAATTAAAGCTGGGGTAAGAAAGATAGACTAAAATATATAAAAATAGAGCCAATAAAATGTATGACACTATAACACTCTCATACCTTTGGCATTGGCATCCAATGTTGTTATGTATTATATATTTGCTGTCATACTGACCAGACAACAATGTCAGCTCTTTCAGGTTTTAATTAATTAATTTAAGTGCCACCTGGGGCCTCAGTGTGATACAAACAGGATGTAACTTTCAGAATCAGCTAGCTCATCTTCACACATGTGAAGGTGTCAGAGTGGCAGAATCTAAACCCTTTAACGCTTAAGAGATTATTTTTACAATTAATTGGGCCAAAACTACAAAGACATGGAAAATGTAAAACAAGCTGGGGTGGTAACCCCACCTTCACCTGGGAACAGGTATAAAAACAAATGACAATGCCGTACTAAGTAGTTCATTTAAAGCATATTGTGTACACAGGAAGTGTTTTTACCAATTATTCTCAATCCATATCTAGTGGGTCCTATGAAACCGATATGCTTCTTTCAATCACTGTAGCGGTCTACACAGGCAGCATAATGCTCTCACTCAAATCTCACTGTATGTGCATAGCCTTGACCTGTATCTTATTATGAAGTTTCTATTTTCCTCCATTTGATAATTGCGTACCAAATGTGGGTGGTCTACACCTA
Organism: Pagrus pagrus; assembly: GCF_965226575.1. Classification (NCBI taxonomy): domain Eukaryota; kingdom Metazoa; phylum Chordata; class Actinopteri; order Spariformes; family Sparidae; genus Pagrus; species Pagrus pagrus. The sequence goes on along the minus strand of NC_140185.1, from coordinate 1,542,111 downwards.
CTATGCCTGAGCTCATCCTGTGTAGACACAGACGGGGGACTGAAGCTGCTGCGCTCCTAACGTATTGCTTTCACGATGAGTTTGTACTGAGGCGGTGCGGTTATCAAGCCAATGTTAACAGCTACAAAGTGCTTTGAAGCAAACAGGGTCACTTCTGATACCCATCAGATTTCAGCTGTGGCCACACCTCTAGGTCAGCCCATGACTGTTGTATTGTTCCCAGAGATCACCTGTACATTAGTGTGACAAATTTAAATTCTTATTTGCTCTTAAAAATTTAAGATTGTGTTGCTGGTGCATTCTTTGTTTAGAATGGTGGTTATTGTTTCACACAGGGCTGCGACTAATGATTTTTTTTTATTAGGAATTAATTATTGAGTATATAAAATGTCATAAAATGGTAACCAGAAACCATCTTGCAATGGGATCACACCAGGGTGACATCCATCAACAAGATACTTAGTAATGATTATTACATTATTATATGAGCACTAGTACCCATGGGTTAAACCAAACACAATTTTGAACTTTGATCTTGACTACACACCCTTAAAGTTGCATGACAGTTATTTGCATGGCTGTAATGCTATCATGCTGCCAAAAAATTGTCACAATTTTTTTTTACAATTTTCTATTGATCGACTAGATTAATCAGTTAGCTACATGAAGTAGTAACTGTCATTCCTGTTATATACAGTATTTGAGCAAATTGAAACCTGGATAGCATAATTTCCTGTGTCTCAGCAGAACAGGAAACCCTACAGACTGAGGATGTGAACAACTCAAGTTCTTGGTTGGAAGCTGCAAGACTGACATTTAACACATATATAAAGTAACCGATAGTCCTGTTTCTGTCTGATGTGTTCTCTTATTTGAACCTATTCCAACAGTCTACAAGTCAAAGCAAATAAAGCATTTAGAAATATGGCAAACCCTTGTATCATATCCCTGCTCATTTAATATACAGTAATAGTGTTGAGGGAGCCACCCTGCTGCAGACAGAGACAGTGCCACATCAGCACTGTGTGTGTGTCTCTGCATGTGTGTGCATGCGTCTCTCATCTGTGTGTGTTCATCTGTGTGTGTCTATGTGCTCTAAATGCTGATTGATGTATCTCTGGCTTTGTCAGCCCTTTGGCATAGGTGGAACAGGTGTGACTCTGCCACAGAGCGTGGCTCAGACAAGCCATATCACGGCACAATGAGGTCATTGTGCAACACAAACATTCCTGCACAGGGCCCTCGGACTTTTACAGGCTGGAGGTAGCCATCTGTGTGTGTGTGTGTTGCTCCAGGTGAGGGGGATTTGGATGAGATTTGCTGTATGAAAGAGATGTGTGCTCACCAGCTGCGTGTCCCTACACACACTCAGAAACACCTCCAAGGCTCAGACACACACACAAAGACACACAGACAGGCTAAGGGACGATTCTCCAGAGTTGCAAAATCAGCGTCTTGTGTGTGTGTGAGAGTGGGCGTTGGGTTAAGTGGGGCTGGCTGGGTTTTTTCCGACAGTGTCACTGTTGTCTCTGATACAGTCAGGGCTGCGCTGGTTCCATTGAAGACCATTATTACAATATGGATGTTACTACAGCGATGAAGTCATTTGGTCTGACTCAGACAGCTCATTCAGTGGCATCTGTGTTTGTTTGGATCCTGGCTGACACTTCAGCCCCTGTGTCCTAACACTGAGACACAATACATATAATCTCACTCCTTATTCCTTTTTTCCTCCCCCCTCCACATGTTTGCATTTTTTCTGATTTCATTCTGGACAAAGGTTGCCAGTTTTGGTGAAGTGAGATAGGTGGACCATGTTCAGTGCGTTTGTGTGTGATGTCTGAGTGTAGTGCTATCCCCAGGGTTGGGTGTCTGGACTGGGTCCCTTCTAGCTGCTTTACAGTTTAACCAGCCTTGACTTGCTGTGTGGTGACATGTCTGCACTGCACTCACTGGGAGGATCTGCTCCTTGTGTGCGTGTGTGTGGATCAGAGTGGGTGTAAGGCTGGAGGCTGACTGCTGGGCTATGCTTGAAAGACTTCTGGCATGTGCTGGTGCCTGCATTTTTCACCCTTGACTGGAAGCATATGCTGTAGCACAATCGAGACAGTGTTAGATGGGCTTGGCGTGAGGGACCCAGGCGGCTTCCTCCACATCTGGCAGCGCTTGGCCCCTTCTTCCAGGTGAGTCACATCCCCCGGGAGGGTGGCTCTGCTGCGGCCCTCGGCCGCTCAGCGCCTGGGCATCTGGAAGTGTCTTGATCTGTCTTGCAGTCACATCTATCTCCACATGCTTTTCCAATTTCATCAACCCCACCACCATCTCCATCTCTGCCACCCGTAGCCACTCACTGACCCCTGCATTGCACCGATTACCCACACCTCCACTCTCCAGGTGACATGGTCTAGCAAGAGAGATGACCAGACAGGACAATGACACTGATAAATTGTACAGGATAACTTTTGCATGAATTTGTGTTTAAGTTGGGAACATTATAGGACAATTCTGGTTTGTTCCAACTTATTTCTTATACTCTTATTTTCATAGTTTTTACCATTGTTCCTACTGGTTATGATGATATTGTAGTCACTGTGTTAATTGCTGGCAACATCACCAAAATGATGTTTGGCATGGCAGGAAACAAGCAGATGGCAGTCAAATTTATTTGGAAGAGAAACTAAGATGAACAGTAAAATTAGCAGTTTACAGACTGACTTCCTGGTGCATTTACTTTTAACATGGCTTATCTTGAGGCTGTCCAGACACTGATCTGATACTAAAGGGTGGAGTTAAAACACTGCAGACTGATTGGTCAGTCAGAACAACCAGAGTCGTCTCATCTGTGTTTTGATGTAGAATTTTTGGGGACAGTCTTTTTTCTTGCATTTCTTAACCAAAGTTTGTTTTCTATTTATAATAAGCAACCGTGTGTGCTGCGTGTAGCAATTGTGTGGTCCTGCAAAAAAGTGAGAGCAGCAGAACACAAGTTACCATGGGTAACATACAAGTTCAAAGGGTATTAGGATCAATAGTCACTCTCTTTTTAGCTCTGTTTTGGTCTCCACCAACACCTGAGGGATATCTCAGACTTTTTAGCAGCTAAATGCTCCATTATGTTCGCCAGCTAGTTGCTAGATTAGCCTGTCTGCAGTTTGGTGCTGGGCTGGTGGTGGCAGGTTTATCACAGCTTTTTCACTGAAAACAACTGCCTCCTACTGCTTGGAACAAGTTGATGTGGTCATTTTGAAACTCTATGTGGGGCGTAAAACCAACTCCAGACCTCACTAAAACTCTTTAGGATTGTTGTAGAAAATTAAAAGTATAAAAGTATTGATGAATGCAGCTTTAAGATAGGGTGGTGTTGGGAAGGTATACAATTACACTGGAGGCCTCATTAGCACAATGGTACGGGTAAAAAACATATACTGTAGCTTTCCAAAGATATGTCTGATACGACTTGATGTTGTTTATATGACATTGTCACAATTAAGTTGCATGGTACTGTAATTTTTAATGCAGTGGGGATCGTGTGTAAGGATCACTTAACATTACCATCACTTTTTATGTTGTGAACTTTTTTCTGCTTTAGGGTGTGCCAGAATTATAAGGTTTTTCATAACAGTAATAACAGTATTTCCATAAAAGTAAATAAGTCAGCCAGGAGTTTACACACACACACACACACACACACACACACACACACACACACACACACACACACACACGCTTATATAAGCCAACCATGCATGAAGAAGTGTGTGTGTGTGTGTGTGTGTGTGTGTGTGTGTACATGCAAAGAAGAGGGAAGAAGAGGTAGAGGGGGGACAGCTTTCCCCCTGACCCTTAAACAGGAATGTCACAAGCAGCCTGGGTAATTATGTCCCTTGGCCTGATGGCTGTTGGGGAGGCCCAGCTGTGTGTGAGTGTGTGTTAGTTGGGTGTGTGTGGGGGGGGGAGCGACTGATGGGAGTTGCATGTGTCAGAGTGGATTGATCATGACACAAACAGATGTATGTTGGTGGAAAACATATCGGTGTCCGTGTGGAACGGGTCTATCCTGATCATTAAAGAGATGAAAATAAACATCTTGCTCTGATTAACGGCGGCCGTCCCAGCGGGCTTGTCAGCCGTGCTGTGCCACACCACGCTGAGGCCGTACATATGTGTGTACAGATTTCACTTTTACATAAATTAGTTCCTGTGTAGACACTGGTGAGCCAAGCAGCAGCTGTAACCTGTATTTGTTGTTTGCTTTTTTGTAGATGTACAAATGGAGATCTAGTACAACAGAAAATGTGTTTTATTTTTCATTAAAAAAAAATTCTCTCATTGCAACCATATTCTCCCTGAACAGCATCTCTATCTTTCGCACTCTCTCCTTCTAAAACACCACTGCACACATGAACACACACACGTGCGTGCATGCACACACACACACACACACACACACACACACACACACACACACACACACACACACACGCAAACACACAGAGGCTCACTCTCTCAGAGGCTATTTAGAAAGGAATGCTCCCGGAGTCTCACATTTCACTAAAGAAGCAGAAAAAGAGGGAGAGAGTGAGCGACATCGAAATTGAGGTAAAAGGGAAAAAAAGATCAAATGGAGGCACATTTTGGTCCGTGAGTTGTGGTGTGCCTGCATGTGTTTGTGTGAACATGTGTCATTTAAGCCTTGTTTTAAAAATTTAACTACCCAAGTGCATGTGATGCTGAATGTCATTACAGGCCAAGCATCTGGGGGACTAATGAAGTCAGCTCTTTGATTCACTGAGTCTTGATTGGCAGAGGGTATGTCACATTGTGTGTGTGCATGTGTCTGTGTGTGTGCTAGAGAGACGTCTTTCTTCTTCATTGTCTTGGAGAGGCGACCCTGTTTCTGGGCCCTGTGAGAGAGTGTCAGTGTCAAATAGAGAGACTGGTCATGTAGTAAACAATCCAGCACACACTCCTGGGAAACTGTCTCTTTGTCTGCTCGTGTAGAGGGCCTGAACACATCTGCCCTGACTTTAAGCAAGAAAAACAAAGTCAAAATTGGCTGCGTTGAGTCCTGCAAATGCCTGCTGAAATGGGTCTTGTATACTGATAAGTTTATCTGAAGTCTTCAGTTCTGCACCGCTAGCCTTCCTAATGAGGCACCTCTCCTCTCTTATGTTGAAATGATAGCCTCAGAGAAGATTTTCTGTGTGTGCGCCATGTGAGCATCGATCAGCCCAGACTTGTAAAACAGCTTCCACAATCCAATTTCTACCTTGCTCTATTCATTTCAAATTGCCTCACTGGTGCCATTTTAGATCAGGCTTGGTTGGAAGAAAAACAAGCATCTCTGAATCAAAGCTGTACACTCACTTAATCAAACATCCTGTATCTTGGAGTTTCTCTGGATTTGATGTTTAAGTATTTTTGTCTGTTATGGCTTTCACTGCTCATGCAAAGTAGATGTGAAAAGCACTGCTCTGTAACTTGGACTTTTAAAGCCAACCAGAATCTGCTAGCAACAGTGTTGGTTTGCTTTTATGATATAGAGTCAATGCTGTTCTTTCAGTCTGTAAGAGCCCGATCCGATCAGGCAGCTGACTAGGCTCAGACAACACAGAAACTACAAACAACAGTTACTTTTTTAATATCTTTAAGTTCAGCTGACTGAATGATGTTCAAGCGCTGCTTGACAGAGACGGATAAAAAAATATTAATCAACCAACGGCCTTAACTTCAACACACATGGTAGCATTGCGCCTGACATGGAGAGTAAAATTAGCATGTGCACCTGGATGTTGTGTTCACACCACAGCAAAGCTGAGCCGGAGGTGATAAAAACCTGTGACTACTGCAAGATTTATTGCCCTGGGAGTAAATCCCAATAATATACATTCACATTGCACACAAGAGCCAGAGGTTAGCGGGCATTAGTGGGTTTTTGGGCCTGTGTGAAAGGGGTATTTGATTCAAGCAACCAGTTTTGATGTAATTTCCTAACAGTCAGTGTTGGTTTTATTTAACCATGAACATGAGCTTTACAGCCCTTAAAGTGGAAGTTGCAGGTTGGAGACCCCAGTAAATCAATAATGTAGAAAAATTATGTAGAAATGAGATTTTATAGAAAATATACATTTCTACACCCAATGACAGTGACTTCTGGAGTCATTTTTATAAGAAAGGTTCCTTCTGGGTCTAAAAATACAAACCAGTGGTGACATAGCGTGAGGGTGTCCGGCCAAGATTAACAGTAAGACATAAATGGATCTAAATGCTTGTTATAACATTTTGGAGGTTGTAAATGTATTTTCACACGCATATAATGGACCAGAAACTTAGATTTCATGATTCTGTAGGTGTCCAAGAGACCAAGAACCAATATAATCACTTAATAATAACAGAAATTGAGTAATAGTGTGAAGAGACTGTAACGGCTAATGCTGTATTAACATTACTTGTAAAGTTTGCTATAACGTTTCAGGCTATAACAAAACTAGTATCGGTTCTCTAGCACTAGAGAACTTCTCTACACAGAAGTATTGTCACTTACCCAGAACATTAACCAATGTGCAAGTATTAGCTTGTTTCAGTTGTAAGTCGCACAGCAGATGAAAACTCCACACTATGTTTGATGTGTTGTTATGTTACCATGAGGGAGAGAATCTATTCATCTGTTGAAATGTCTGATTTTCTCTACATTTAGAATAAACTTTAGGAGCAAGGTAATAAAGCACAAACTGTAGCTGCGTTCAGCAGCAGTATCTCTTGATAATAAGATTACACATCTTACAGGCAGATTGTCTGGTGGGCGTATGGCATCAGGAAGCCCTTAAATCCTGTGTTGTGTGCCCAGAATAAGCTTTATATGGCCTCATTTGGGGACACTGTAAAATTATTCACAATCACTAAGTGTCATACTGTTTAACATTAATGAAGTAAAGATCACATAGGCCTATATACTGTATACTGTAAATACTGAATTAATTGGCAGGCCTGCATGCTGCAGCAGCTAGACTGATAGCAAACATGTCATATACATGAAAGCTATTAATTATAGGAATAAATTAGCATTCTTAAAGTAATTCATTTCAGTTAAGTCAGTAAGGTACATTCAGTACAAACTTAAACTAACTCAACCACCAAAACATGACATTGGAACTTTTTTTAAAATATATACGTATATGTGGATTTACCAAATGTATGTATGTATGTGGTAAAAAAAAAAAAGACCAATTAAAAACTAGAAATCAGCATACTTTCTATTAAAGCTGTACAATCTTCATTATTTTATTAATAGAAAAGATTTAATATTCATCTGGCTCTACATAAAAATACACACAGACCATACATTTTAACTGGATACAATATGCACAAGTAAACCGTAGAAAGGAGAAAACCTTTTAAAAGCAAAACAACAGATCTAGTTAATTGCTCTTTGGCCTGTGGCCCGGCTGATTACCAAACCTCATCAAAACCTCTCTTACCACGTTTCTGAAATATCTCACAAATAAACAAATATGACTGTGTTCATCTTTGGCTGAGGATAATATGAAAATTAATTGCGCGACTGATTATTTATAACAATCTCAACTTGAAACCTGGAAACAACAATCATGTGTGCTGGTTTTACACTAATATTCTGTGTTAAACTGTGAATGTGGTGTGAGACAGATTTCCACTGCTTCTGGAAAGGGAGGTAGGAGCAGTGAGGGCAGGACAGTTCTTTGATGACCTGCAGTGTCCCTCTATCATATGCTGGGGAAAGATGTAACAGACCTCACCATCATGGCAACCTCTCAGCTGCCATCATGGTTGAAATGCAGGACTGCCAAGAGAAGCCTGTAGTGAAGGCCGATCATGCAGCACACAAGTTGTAAATATATATGTGAATGACTCCAGAAGAAGAGACAACGTATAAGAAATGTATAAAACCTAGTTTTTCTTCCACTGACAGGACAGAATATTCAAATACAATAAATACTTCAACCCCAGTTAATCAGGTGCACCAAGATCAAAATAAAGCAATCCAGTACAAACTCTATTTTCATGAAGGTTTTTTGGGGGATTTGTGTAATGCTCTCTTCATGTGATATTGATCATGTGATTTGATCTATTAAATGGCGAGTATTAAAAAAATTAATGAGCTGAGAATGTAAAACATGTTTCAAATACAGAATAACCTGCGATTTACTTCAGTACAATTTGAGTGTGTTGCATCTCCGTTATAAAATAAAAAAACACCAACCTCTACCACTAAAGATGGGACCAAAAATAATTTTCAGCTAAATAATGTATTTTGTACCTGGTTCCAGTATTGGATGTTCTGAACATGGATCTCCATCAGAGTGGAAGCTGCAGTCCAGTACAGGCAGCTGGTCTCCACGGCTTCAGGTCCCCTTCAGGTTCTATACAAAGCTTTGGCAGTATCCAAAGCTTTGTATAGAACTGTTTGAGAGCACAAAGAAAATGTAATGATAACAGCCAAACTAAATATAACTAACAACCATAAAAATAACCTGCCATAAAATCTACCTGTGTGAAACTTACATCTCTCAGACTTTACAAGGCTCAAAGCGAGTCAAATAAAAAAAAAAAGTTGAAAGTGACGTGTCCAGTAAAAATATTGAGTTTAGGATAGACAAATATTGTTAACAAAATCTGTCTTTTCCATTCCTTCTTTTCATTTTATTTGACCAGGAGGCTGCTCCATAATGACTGACAAGGCTAATAATAGCTCATGCTATACATATTCAAATGAAACATCTATAAACCTCCTCTGATTATTATTTGTTCACTTAAACTAAACTCTTAGCTATAGAACAAGTTAACGGTATGTTTTGTGGATTTTATTGCAGCGAGCACTACAAACAAATCTTCACTCATCTCCATTTTGTCAGGGTTGAGGCAAACATCTCAGAAGTGGGTATGTCAACAGCTAAACTGAGTGTATTTTTTTCCTGCCTCAATTCTTAATTCAATACTTGCCTTTGTCCCCACCCATCTTTTACCAGCCCCAAGAGTGCAATGGAGTGACGAATGGCACTGTCAGCTCATTGTACCGACCCTGACACAGGCCACCATAGCATGCTTTGGGGCCCTCGGGTGCTGCTGTGCTCAGTGTCAAGACTCAGCTGCTACAAGTCCCAACACAGCCCTGACACAGCCATGCCACAACACAGGCCCTAAGGTGATCTGTCTCTCTGTCTCTGTGCTTCCACATGCACACAGACTTCTAAAGCTTTAACTTGAATCATCATCCCCCTGGCAGCAAGGTAGACAAGAGATGGATTATAAAGAGGAGAAATAAAACACTCTTTAAGTGCAAATTCAGCAACTCTGACTCCAATTTATATGATCAAAAGTATCTGAACCAACTCTAAAGTCGATGTATGATCTTTAATTGGTAGAACATAGTTTGTATTTATTGTAATTCATTCTTCTGTCTATCCCTCCAAACCACAAGTTGTTTCAGTGGCAGGTTTTCATATCCACAAGCTCCCTCCTGTCGTTGGCTGAGAGCTTCACAATGGCTGAAATTGCAAAAAATCTTCTCAGTGACTTGACAGTACTCCCTTTCTAGACTAGGGGCCTCTATGAAAGTTAATCAGTTTCGCAATAATGTATATTTAAAGCAAATACAATGAATTAGCACATCCATCTGTTTTGGAAGTGGAAGAAATATGCAACATTTAAAACTATTTTTCTTTTTTTTGTCTAAGAAGAGGGCCAATTCAGGATCGGTTTTTAATCTTGTTATTTTTTCCATTTGTTGAATGACCAATGTTAAAACGCTAACATTTACCATGTTCACCTTTAGTTTAGTGTGGAAGAATGCTTACATGTGGCAATTAGCACTAAATGCAAAGTACAGTTGAGGCTGATAGTCATTAGGGTTAGGGTTATAGTCATTAGTTTTGTAGATTTTTGGTCATTAACCAAGGCAATGGACAAATCAATATATTGAGCTGATATTGACAGACTAGATGGAAATTGGAATTTTATGACAAACTGTCTGAAGCTAACATTCTTGGTTACTGATCTCTTTAATAGTTGTTGAGATAATGAAGACTTTGACCTGCTTGTGACACTATGGGAGTCAACAGATCATTGAAGTCCTTAAAACATATCCTCTTGGCACGATCCATTCCTTAATTGACAAAATCTAAACTGTCAACCTAATGAGGAGGATACATTTAAGTCAGTAGGCCTCATCCTCTGGGGACACGAATGTCTGTACAAGCGTTCATGACAGTTCACCACGTAGTTGTTGAGATATTTCAGTCTGGACTAAAGTGGTGGATCAACTGACATCGCCAGCCAATTTGTTTCACTTGTTCTGTATCGTAGAAACAGTTCTTACAACTGAATGTGTTTCCTGGCTAGCATCTGCTTTTGGCTAAAAGAGGGCGATGTTCTCTGTTCAGGTCAGAGCGAGAGGCAGCAGATCAAAGATGAACAGAGGCAGGGGGGTTAGATGTAGTGGTGTGTTTGTTTGGACCAGAGTTTGAGGAAAAGTGGAAAGTCCAGTGGTGGTTAATTGGTGTGTTTAGGTCTGAGGTCATGAGGGTGGCAACAGGAACACACCGCTCAGCCCTGAGCGGCAGATGGATATACAGCCACCACAGAGATGCTGCTAAATCTAATCACAACTAAACACTATGAAGACACGCACAGACCCTTTCTTCTTCTTTTTCTCACTGACTCTCTCCTCTTCCCTGGCCCCCCTCCCCCCTCTCCGAGCTCTCGCTGTGCCCAAAGCCCAGGGGAGGTCACAATGTGTCACAGCAGCAAAGGCTTCCAGATGAACATGTTGGTAAGCCCCCCCGCCCCCCACCTCTCAGCACCACCTCCTACCTCTGAAAATACCCTGGAGGCTGTATGACCTGAGGTCTTCAAGATCAAGCAGGAGCAGAGATGATCATGAAATGAAGATTTTTTTTTTCCCTCAAAACTTTTTCAAAACCTTTGAGTTTATCCTTATGCTTCTTTAATTCTGTATCGATAAACCAGCTGAACACAAAGCTGTCCCTGATGTCCGGCTGGTCTGCTGGCTGAAGCATCACTGCCTACGCATGACTGTGCATTTTTATCTCTGTCTTGTATTATTCTGCCTCAAACTAAGGTTGTTCTGCTGAGAGGGGTTGCCAAAATGTTAGGCTGATTTGTAAAATAAAAATCCCATCTGTGGTCCAGCCAGCATCCTCCACCTCTGTTATCACAGATACAATGTTATTTGTGGACTACAGTCTACGGGAGGGCCTTGGGCCATGTTCGACCTAGACAAAAAAATGGGATTCAGTGCCTCATAATTGGGCTGTTTAGACAAAAAGGGACTTTACAATACACATCCAGCAGCTTCCTAACATCAAACACCGTCAATACTCAGTACACATAATGCATTTTTTTCTCTAGCAAGAGAAGCAAAAGTTTCTCTTTCTTGCTGTCTTGCTGCAATAATAAAGTCACTGGATACATGTGCTTCTCTTGTAGTATGATTGAAACACTCACAATGTGTTTTCATTTTGTTTTTGTGTGAAATCCACGTGTAACATAACAGATATCACAGGACTGTAAGCCTTACACCATGTGTCCATCTAACTAATTTCAACCTCATTTTGTGGTCGCCTGTGTCATGCAGACAAGGGGGCGTCTGATATGTTTTGTTCAGGGTCAATACCAATTATTAGTAATCAAGGAGACCGATAACATATTTGGAACCAATATGCATTTAAAGTAAAAGTTAAAATCTTGGTGTCGAAATTTAGAATTTCATATACCACAAACTTCAACACAAAGCTTAGTTGAAACGCATTAAAGCATAGAGTTTATAATTTAGTTTTCCAAAATATGAACGTGCACTTTAGAATAATTTACTACTGGAATATGCATGAATGTGTTCATCTCTGTTCATCAACTGGTTAAGGGAGAGCTCATATTAACTGATTTTATACTGCTGGATAGCTTAATCTATATTCATCTATATATCTATTGATTTTTATTTCATATTAATGATCTGAATCACTAGCAAAGTAACTACTAACTAAAGTCATCAAATAAATTTAGTGAAGTAATAAGTATAATATTTGCCTCCATAATGCAGCAGAGTATAAGTATAAAATATCAGAAAATGCAAATACTCAACGAAAGTACAAGTCTAGTACCTCAAAATTGTGCTTATCCAGTAGCCTACTTGAGTAAATGTATTTAATGATGTCATCACTGGGAATAACAGAGACCGTAGATACAGTTTAATTATGTCTAAAGTCTCTAACAACAATATTCTGCAGAATTGCGCCTCTCTAATGTTGAAGCTTCAGGACACACTTCGGTACATTGCTACACTAAACTTGTGGACCTGCACATGCACTTGTTGATGTTCACTAACGCAGTCAAATTAGCTTGAAGAGACTGGACATTACCATACGTCATTATCAGCAAACGTTACATGTCAGTGGAGAGGATTGTGATGTTTGTAACTTTGGAAATACCTGCAGCTTTACCCTCCTAATGCAGCTCTGCCAGCTCACCAGAGCTTCTCCTCTTTGACACTCTGCCGTGTCTCCGTGCCTGTCAAACGCACCAAGCCTTCAGTGTTGATTGGTTATTACTCTTGTTACGTGTGACTTATCAGATAGCGTTGCGGGACATAAACTAGGACCACAGAGCTAAATACAGACAGAGGCAAAGGGTGCTGCAGAGCCAAAGTAGCCAACTTTTACATTAATTAATTCTTATTGGCAATCGGAAAAATAAAACGGAGATACAGAATGACGGGTATCGGGGCCGATAATCGGCCAGGCCAATTGACGGTCAACCTCTAATGCAGATTGAAACACTTAATTTTAAAATCAGTACAGCAGTCCAATGGCCTCGTGCCCTACTTACCTGTGCTTCATGTGCAAAGCCGTAAGCCTTTTTCCAAGGCCTGAATGTTGCATGGCTGGTTTTTTAACCCTTCATTGTACATCCACTCTTATTCTTCCTTACTTTCCCTTGGCAGATGTATGGCCAACTGTCTGGAGTTTGATCAAATAATCCTACAACCCTGTGCCCAGTTTCAGCTGGGATAGGCTGTATCCCCCCCAGCCCAGCACAGTATGAGCAGTTTAGATAATGGATGGGGGATTAGTCCTGCAAAACATGTAATTAAGCAGCATCATATCAGAAGTAAATGACAATGAACGAGGACCCATCTAACATCTGTGTGCATGTGGTTGAAGTCGCTCAATGTCTGTCGCTTCTTCTCACATCTATGCTCCAGTTTGATGTAATGACAATGGCGAAAAGCTTATGAAAGGTGCTGCTCACTGTTTAAATAATTCTCTTTGTGAGTTGCTTTGTGACAGGCTCTCTAGCCAGCTGCCTGCTACAGTGTGTGTGGGTCTGTTAATATAGTTTTCACTGAGATCACATGCTTGTCAGAAGTGGGGACAGAGATGAACGTAAAGGTTCCCCATATAATGCCCTGGGGTCTCATTTATAAACATTGCGTGTGCACAAAATGAGGCCTGAAAGAAAAAGTTGTGATCTATTAAAAAAAACTTGACTGGAAAATGTGCCCACCTGTAAGCAAACTCTGACCCATGTGTGTTTAGCTTGTTAGCAGTTGTCAGCTGGTCTTGTTTGTTACAGCTGACCACTGCTCCGCTCTGTTATCGCCACGTTGTAACACCTGATGACAGTGTAAGTGTTCACAAACATGTGGCCTGCTTAAGGTTCATCTTGCAAAGGTAATTATCCAGTCATTACAAAAAAGAAAAGCTTGCAACCAATGCCTTGCTTGAAGATGAACTTCAAGATAGATCTAGCATGAGTGTGCTGTAAATTCTGCACTACCCTTGCAGTTTTGTTCTGCCTTTTTTTGTTCACACACACACTACTATTGACATTTACAAAATTGATTTTTGACATTTTTTAATAGATTAAGAATCGTGGGGGACACAAATCTGAATTTTTATGTCAATCGATTTTTTTTTACCCACCTATTTTATACAGTTAATGGCAAAGACAACAAGCTCCAGGCCTGCTGCCGTATAGCTGCCTGACACTGACCTCTCTGACATCACTGGCCTCTGAGCAGTTTCACAGGTCCTTTCAGTACTATTTAGACCAGTTATAATGCTCTTTGCTTTCGCCATCAGCTTGTTGTGTAGGCAGATGATAGAAGCTAGGCACAACGAGTGGAAATGTGAATCAGACTGAGAACAGGGGAGTGTGTGAGTGCTGGGACTACAGGCCCTCATCCCTGCTTGACCTGTGATCTCCATCCCAGCTTTCTTACACAACCTGACAAACACACTCATATTCCCATCAACATTAGCAAAATCCTTCCTGAGAAGGCTCGTGGCAACTCATGGGCACAATGACTCATACAGAGACATCTGCTACCTTTTATATCCCCCATATCCAGTCTCTGTACAGACAGCTAGCCTAATGCAGGAAAATAATGAAGAAGTTTCATTCACAATTTAAAGCTGTGCAACACTTGGTTAACATTCTGCACACATTCAGTATGAAATACACAGGAGTGTGTATACTCCTGCTCTCACTGCTGGACTATCATGTTAATAACAGGGCACACCCCCTTATTTTGTTATCCACATACACAAATGCATGCTTTCAAATAATTGTATTCATTAATTGATGCTGTCAACTTTTTAGCACACAGTAAATGACTGAATATAGTGCCCACTTTTCTCTTCATTCATAATCCATTTTAAATCGATAATCATTTTGTATTGAAACATTTATTCTGAATCGTATTGGACACTGATCGAATTGAATCGCGAGATTGCCAAAGATTCACACCCCTAATATAAAAAAGTAGACAGAGCCACCATGATGTCACCCACAGGTTTCTGAAGAGCCAGAATGCAGCTCAAAGTAGGTGGTACCTGCCATTGCCATCTTGGCAGTGCCTTACTCCGCCTAACTTCCGGCTAACAAGTGGACCATGGAAAAAAAAATGTATCAATGTAAACAAAACCTGAACTAACAAAGGAAGCACTGGCATTGAAACATTTGTATTTGAAAAAGTTGTATTGGCACTAAAAGAAATATTTGGCACTGAAAAAGTAGTAGTTGATTGAACATTAAAGCTGGAGTTTTTAGAATATGTGAAAAACGCATGAGACTGGGATGGAAACAACTGCGCTCCCCCCTCCCCTCCCTGTCTCGACTCCGTAGTTCCACACTTTCACTTTCCACTCTCGTGGACGCGCGCGACTGTAGCGCTTGGAATATTCGCGTCAGCACTTTTCTGTCACATAGCTGCCAACATTTACGCTTTCACGTCCTCTGTATGTCGTGTATATATAATGGTATTGACAATACATTTGACGTTGACTTTGGCTCTGACTTGCTTGCTGTCGTGAGCCTTTGGCTACGGTTAGCATAAAGCTAATCAACTCACAACATTACTCGTCAAGTGTGGCCACAAACCGCCTGCTTTATTAGATTCACGGTCATTTCAACTACACAGCCAATTACTGCCACACATTTAGATTATCAGCTATGTAAAACTTGCATTGGAGGCTCACCTGTCCAGGAGAAGAACAGCAAGCTCAGTATCCAACTTCAGCCCGATGCTATCGCTAAGCTCTCTCCACCTCGATATGCTTGTCCAATGTTTACATACGATTTATTCCGTCTATTGTCACTCTCCCTCTTAGACTCTCGTTTCTCTACATCGGTCCTTCTTTTTTTGGCTTGCTTAGCCGTGTACGCCTTTGTTGGTAATGCCGGGATAGCGGCTTTTCCTGCCTGGACGTCCGACGTTGCACCTTCACGGAACGTGAATGCACATCGACTTTGGTCGAGCAACCAATAGGAACGCCCAAAACAGCTTGCTCGGTAAAATGAACTGTGATTGGCTGAACACTGTCGTCACGGCACTGATTTTTTAAAGCCTGAATACAGAGCCAAGTGGAGACACAGAAGTCCAGTGTTCTGTCATAACACTATGAATTACAATATACTGAAAGGTTATCATTGATTTTTGACCAAATGACGCCAGAAATAACTTACACACTCCAGCTTTAAATTCATTGTGGCCCACTGAGCTCCCCTCTCCTCTCTCTCTGGTTGTGCATCAGAATGCCAGGTCATCCAGGGGGGTGTGGACATAGGAGGACAACCAAGAACTGGCGCAAGGCCGTGGGCATGGGTCCTACCAATCTTCCTCCCTCTTGTCCAGGGGACAAAAAACTCAGCTTAATTGACACATTATTATTTCCTAACTGTCAGCCAGCGGCAGAGCT
This sequence comes from Pagrus pagrus, assembly GCF_965226575.1. Classification (NCBI taxonomy): domain Eukaryota; kingdom Metazoa; phylum Chordata; class Actinopteri; order Spariformes; family Sparidae; genus Pagrus; species Pagrus pagrus. Next base: position 1,525,858 of record NC_140185.1, on the reverse strand, counting down.
GATCTGGCCGATGGTGAGCACACTGACACTTTGGCTGACACAGTTGCAGTGTCTCTGGGCTGGTAGAGTGAACAGGCCAGGTGGTGGAGCAGTGGCATTGCAGCCCGGTGACAGCCCGCCTGTCTGAGTGCAGTGACACTCTGAAGAGTGGTTCTAGAGGATAAGTGACCCCAACAGGGGCAGAAGACTGGGAGAGAGGCAGAGAGAACATAAGTGGGATGGATTTTTAGCTATTAGGAGCCCAAATCTGATGGCCAGACAGGCAAACAATCATGTTATGTTGTAGTCAATTTACGTTCAGCGTCATTATATGGAAAAATGAAAGAAACAGTGGATGAGTGTCCTTTCAGTGCCAGTCTCCATCAAAGTGGACGAACCTGACATACACAATAACCTTGTGAAATGTCCAGGTAATTTTTCTGTCATCTGTCGTCTTTTCTGTCATAAGCACACTTTATTTTGTGTATAGTTTTATAATTTGATCAATGTGACTTTATTGGAAACTAATTACATCACTGTGGCAAAGCAGAAAAAATACTTCATTTTAAGTGAATGAAATCATAACCTTTTTTTTGTTAAATGGGAAAAATGCAACACTCGCTGTTTTCAATCTGGCACCAGCACTTTCACATGGTTTGTTTTCACCCAGGGTTTCCTGGCGGCTCTCATCTAAAGTTGATACTAGCTAACATTAGCTCTGAAAGCTCATAGATTACTGGCATTTCCTAATGTCAAACCATGTTCCAGCAGACCTCTGGCAGACCAGAATAACTTGACTTAAAAATTCATTTTTATCCAGCCCAGTTTTATGTGACAAAGCGACAGCAGAGAGAAACAGACTTGTTGTTTGGAAGTTTCAAGTGAGCTCCTGAAAGCGACTGCCGTATGCTAGGTTCAGAGTGGACCTTTGGTCCACGAGTGACATTTCCTCATTAGTAAGAGTGTTGTAGCAAATTACTTTTAATGTCTGCATTTTTTTAATATAATGTTTCTTGTGTAGGTTCAGGCTTTGTTTTCAAAGACAAATTTCATTTTTGATGCTATAGTTCACTGTCATGTAACTCTCGTGCGAGCAATAAATGGCACCAAGGGTGTGTTTCTGTTCGATCTGAGGTCGTTCGTGCGAAGTTACACTCACCAGATACTTGATATCTCTCTGTTATCCTGCAGTGTCTTTTCATTTCCCATCTTCTCTCTGTACGTTCATGAAGTAACGTCTTATTGACGTTACATTTTTCTATTCAGCAGTCAAATGAGAGTTATAGTACATTACAGTGTATTTCAGCACCTCCATGGCTCGTGAAGATAAATTCAGTTTTTAATCCCAAAAGTTAAAAAAATAAAAAATAACTTTGTACTTGTCCTCGACTTCTGCTGTCTCCTCCAGAGCTTGCCAGCTACAGCTGCTGTCTGCCGGTTATTACTAACAGAGTCACTCGTTAATCCAAAACACCGGCATGTGTCCCTCCACTCCAGTCTTTTCGTCCAATTAACAGCACAGAAAGACATTTTATGCGTCTGATATCTGAATTGAATTTTCCCAAAGGCATCAACACCACGAATACGGCCAGGAGATCAAGTTCAGTGACTGCAATTAGCTGAGGTGAAACCGAACCGACAGCTCGTGGCTAGCTGTCACTCAAAGTTGCCACACCCCTAACTATGCATACGCTTTAATGTAATTCAAATGGTGAGTTATATAAAAATGCACCCCTCCGTATGGTCGCCATGAAGTGATACATTAGATACAGAGGTCAAAACTGTTTTTTGTACCAGGCTGTATTTCTGCTGTAAAGTTGGGCTCTTCTAGGGATTTAGTCACTTCTCAAGACAGCCTCAAGTGGCCATTCAAGGAACTCCAGTTTTTAATGATTCCACATTGGCCTCAATTCTAAGAGCCTCAGGTTGGCGCTTGGTCTTTGCTCAAGATGGATCCTCACATGAACTTAGATCCTGTGGTTGAATTGCATTTTCTTTAAGCAATAGGCCACACAGCCTGTTAGAAGATAAAACAAATACTATAATGTGTAATCGGGGTGATATTACCTCACTCTCTGTGAGGCCTGCCACAGACATTGTAGTTGTGTCCTACTATCATGTGCAGTCAAATTGTATACAGAAAGTACTACATATTAATTGTAATGGTGTCTTTTTTCAGATCGTACGCAAGAAAATAATACTGATATGTATTATTTTGTTCAGAAAATTATGCAGTACATTCACCAATGGACCGCAATCTGCCAAACTGTCACAGGTAGTTTTTAAGGCTTCTAACTGTAGGTATTTTTATTATCAACAAATCTCACATGTTGAGGCAAACATCAATGATTGTATCCAACTAAGGTCTGTGTGTATCCAAAGACCTATCTTATTCCTCTGCACCACTGAGCTCCATTGTTACTTGGATAGATTAAGTTCTTGCGATGACAGTCATATCAGAGACTGATATTGTAAATCATATGAATGAATGCAAAAACTGACACAAATTTAATTATACCTACAATACTGCTCTAAATAAAAAGATATACAGTTTATTGCTGACATATAATAATGATATAAATAAATAAGGTATGCAAAACTTTTAAGGAATAAAAATACTCTTTTTATTCCAACAATGACAATGATTCTCACAATGAGTGCACAGGGTGACTGGAGAATATGCCTTCTCACCTTGCAACTTATTTTATTGTGGTTATGCTTGGCAAAAGAATCAACTGACTCCTTTTCTGCTAATTTACAACTTGTTTGTCAACTTATTTAACTTTTTAGGGCATCCACGATTTGTGAACTTTGATCAAATCTATATTTTGCACTGCTAGTGACTGCGATGGCAGTTCAGTGGTCTGACATGATTAGCATAGAGGGGTGCATATGACCCATGAACATGGTTGTAGTAGTAGTAGTTGTAGTGTGCACCATCTGTGGTTACAGTGGTGGATATTATTATTAAACGTGATGGCGAGGAAAGAGGATGAGTGTTGCTGCATGTTCAGCAGTGTTTGTTCAGTTAACTGGCACATCTCTCAACCCTGTATTTAGAGTTGTTTCAATTCCGATACCAGTATTGTGCTGCCCCTAGAAACTACTGTTTTTAAAACGGCGAAGAAGAAGTTGATTTCATGTGAGTCAGACATGCCAGCTAATTTGGCAATATTTGACCCTGGATAACCCCACCAGTAAAACGGCCCCATATTCAGTATGCAAGGATGTAATTTGGAGGGGTGGCACAAGTGTTTCAACACCAGCAACCTTTATAAAGCATTTGGGGTCCGCCCGCTATTCCGACATCCCGCTTTTCTGACATGTCTCCAACAATGACAAAAAACAATGTCGAAATAGTGGGACGCTTGAAAAATAACTGTAATGCCGCTATTCCGACAATTACAGGTCACTGTCTAAATAGTGGCATGTCGGAATAACAGCATGTAACCAAAGCATTTGAAGCTACTCACGCGAAAGAGCACGATGAAACTGCTCTCCCCAAACTTTATGAGACAGTGAGGGAACACATTTCATGTAGGCTGAAAAACGTGCAGGCAATCAGCTTTACTGTTGACATCTTGACCTACAATGTGTGCCCCATGTCTTTACTGAGTGTGCACACTGGGTGGACACAGTATCGGCGTCAACATTTGCCCCTCAAAGTGCGGTGCTGCAAGCAAACGAGTCCCGTGAGTAAGTTTTAAGGGAATTATTTAGTATATAGGCTAGTATATACAGCTGTTAAAAGACAAGAAAATCTTCTTTTTTTTTATTTTTTTTAAACGCACTGGTATCAAATTGGTATTCAATATTGGCCGATACCCAAAGCCCATGTATTGGAATCGGTATCGGGAAGGAAAAAATGGTATCAGAACATCTCTACCTGTATTTGCGAAAAGAAAGTGCTGGAGAGAAAGTTGTTTCACAAAACTACTCTCCTTCTGTGTTTTTAAGTGTACTACAGGACATGAGCTGCTAGCGGTACATGGGTACAGCAGCCTGGCTACTGTCCAAAGCAACAAACAACTGTTAAAATCCAGTTATTTTACTGATCTACATGTAGCAGCAAGAATGCTGGTTTTTAACCATTTCAAGTCCCACTGCTCAGGGGAAACACATATCAACGGGAGAACAGAATTTGACACACCGGAGCACTCTTCATCGAGTGAATTCTGCAACTTTATACAGCAAGTGTCTTTAAATAGCTTGCAGTGACCAAGCTTAATACGAACAGTAATGCTTATAGTACAGAGGATACTAGGAATGGGTAAAAAAATTGATTCACATAAGAATCGTGATTCTTATCACCCATGAGTCAGCATCTATTCACAAATGTCAAAAATGTATTTTCTAAACATTAAGTAGTAGCGTGATGTTGATGGAATGAAAAAGAGGGAACTAAACTGCAAGGGTAGTGCAGCACCTGGACAATTTACAGCGCTTACACGCTAGAGTTATGCAAGGACATTTAATTATATCTGGACACAACCATTCCTATGAAAGCTGCTCAGTGGCCCATGAAGCCAAAATGGCTTAACAAAAATACCCGGATCTTCCGCATTGTGCGACCCATAGAGCGTGTGCACTAGAGGCCTCTGCTGACTGAGCCAGCTAACTTCCAGTTATGCGCCCGGTTAACTTGAATGGGGATTCCAGACTCTCCACATTTTATTGGACTTAATGCCTCAAAAAAATGGATCCACTGTTTTTGCATCACGTGATGATGTAATTACATGGTTTGGCCACTACGAAAACTAAAGCTTCAAAGTCTGGAGCTCGTCCTGAGGTTCCGGAGTTATCTTGAAGTTCATCTTCAAACAATGCTGTGGTTGCTAGTGTTTCTTTTACGTAATGACTGGATAGTTACCTTTTAGAGACGAGCATTAAGCAGGCCACATGTTTGTGATGACTTTTTATGCCGTCACGAGTAGTTACGATGTTATGTTAACGGAGCCGAGCAGCAGTCAGCAGTGACAAACAAGACCAGCTGACAACTGCTAACAGGCTAACAACACGCACCACAGCATTCAACGTGTTAAACAAACTCTGTGGTGAAGAAAATAACTCTGCTCAAAAACTGTGCTTCTGCTCAGTGTCTTGTACGGCAATGGACCCCCCAGAGCTAACAGTGCAGCAGAGAGGCTGCTCTCACTGCTGGACTCATAACAGCAGAGCACAGCCCTTATCCACATACATGCTTTCAAATTAATGATTTAATTATTGCTGTTAACTTTTTAAAATCAAAAGGCTGCAGATCTTTTATTTTAATTTCCAGTTATCTCATATTGTATTTCAGCAGATTATGGACCCCAGTTAGTGATGTAGGACTGGAGCAAAAGACTGAAAATACTGTCCCCTTTTCTATTCATTCAACCAATAATCCATTTTGAATAGAGAATCATTTTGAATCAAAAATTGCCTCTGAATTGGCTTGGACACCAAAAAAATCAAAATCGCCAGAAATTCACCGCCTAAAGGATACAGTTTTGGCGATGGAGCCCTGTATATTCCTTTGAAAGCTGCTCAGAGGCGTTTTGAAGCCCGAAGCGCTTGACTTCGCGGGTGTGAATATACCCAGATATTCCATTTTGTGTGGCCCATATAGCGTGCGCACTAGAGACTTCCACTGACCGGTTTAGCGCCTGGCTAACTTGGATGTGGATAAAATAATTTAATGTTGTGGCTCTTCTAGACTTTCCAGATTTTTTTGGACAGATTGCTCTCACCCCCCCATCCCAAAATTCTGCCATTCCCTACACATGAAATATTGTCATTGCACATTCCTTACTTACAACTGACTTCCTACTACAACTAGAAGCTTGGTTTAAAAGTTGCAGCTGACACCTACTTCCTATCCTTTCTTCTCATCTGAGGTGATTTAACTTCAGCCTGAAAACCAGGCTGACAATCTGAATCTGGTAAGTGGGGTCCTTAATGAATATGATAGTTAACTTCCAAAAAGGGGACTGCTCGGCTGAGAGGGAGTCTGTGGATCAATCCAACACATATTTGCTGTTCTGTTTGTCCATGTGTATTCATCTTGTTTTGTTTTTTTCCTTGAAGAGCCACAGTTTGGGTCTTGCATAGAGACCTTGTAGTTCACTAGCCATTTATTTGTGGCTCCTGGGCCAGTGAATATCTCTGTGTCCCCCGCCCCCCTGCTGAGAGATTCCAGAGGCTCCTCTCCTGGCCTCTCAGGGCTCCTAGGTCACTCGTTTGTCATCATGACCTTTGACCTCTGTAGGCCAGTGTGCCGGGAGGAATGTCGGAGATGTTTACCTTCGCTGAGACTGATGGTGTCCAGGTGGCTCTTTCTCTCTCTTTCTTTTTTTCCTTACTTTTTTTTCAATCTTGTGTGTTTTTACTGAGCCAGACATCTTGAGAGCCCCACCGCTTTGCTGCAGCCAGCCAACCAGCCTGGTGAATAATGCAGAGGTAGAGTGAGAGTATAAGCCCATCATGCTGTTGGTGTGCTAATACCTGTTAGTACCAGTGCCTCCCAAGAAAAGTGTCTTTAGTTTCAGCTTTGGCACGTTTGTGGACAGACTCTTCACATTTGTGTCAGAGAGTATCTGAATTGTTTTGACTGGAAAGTGATGAGAGAGAGAGCTATTGATTAGCCCTCTGTCTGGGTCCGGTCAGAGAACACGCTCATCCAAAGCTCCACTTCCCAGAGTTTGTTAGCCATCAGACAGTCAGCCGAGCAGCGTGGCTAGACAGAGAGGGCATTCAGTAATAGGTAATGGACCCCCACTTCCACCTCCCTCCGCCCTCCACTTCAACATGGTGCCATCTATCACTCTCGCACCGGACCTTCCCAGTGGCTCCTTGCTGGGTCCTCATCTACTGGAAACTCTTGGAAAGTTTCCTGCCCTCCCCTGCCCCCAGCCCCCTCAGCCCCTCTAAAGAGCCCATTAAACAGTGTTGTAATGCAAACAGTAAGTCCGAAGAGAGTGAGGGCCAGGTGTCGGGTGCGGAGGGGATGAGCGTCTAATGCAGCCATTATGAGTGGCGGGGAGGGTGGGTGGATTATCATAAAAGCATCTCCCCTCCCTCTAATGTGGACATGTCTGATCAATACCAGACTCCTGGGAGGGGATGGAAGGATGGACGGATGAAGGATGAGAGGAAAGGGAGCAGATTTATTAATCCATCTACTGGCAGAATGCTCTGTCGCCACACCACAGGATGGCAGCGAAAGGCGGAGAAAAGCTACAAAACATGAGGAGAGGTCAGAATGACAATATTTCTGTTATCTGATGCAGAATCCAAGTTATGTGACATTTGTGTCACATTTTACGAACACCCACTGAATCGCCAAAGCAAAGAAATTCATTCTTTTTGTATCAGTGAAGCAACAAAATAAGATGATCAATATAAATGATGTGCTCCCTACTTGAGTCAATGAATCAGTAAACTGGTCATGAATGAAAAAAACTTGACAAACTAATCCATGATGAAAAATAATATGTTAATACAATAGCTAGTTGTAGTTGCTATCATGTCTTCTTTTGTTAGATTTGTATATCGTGTAGTGCAGATGCCTCCTGTGAAATTACGATTACTTTTACCTTCAATTACTCCCACTGAATGAGATACATTTCTTCAGAGAAAGGCTGCTTGTCATCAGTTTACAAGAGCATTGATGCAGACTGTGTGAGTGTGTGTGTGTGTGTGTGTGTGCAGTATGTGTCAAGGAGCAGAGCTGCTGAGCAGTTTTTGTCCCTGCCAATGACTCTACCTGCAGGTGTGTCCATTCATCATATGGGCCACACATTTTTCCAGAGCTCAAAACTGAGATGAGCCATGTTTGAGAATGTCCCCCATCACAGACAATCCCAGAGGTGGTTCTCACCACTGGGTGGAAAATTGCATGTTTACATTCCTATTGAAGTTCCTCAATCCCGGATTGAGTGCATTTGTTCTTACTACCACTACTTTAATTGTGTTAAGTGTTGTTCATATTTATTGTGCACTGAGCAGCTGACAACTGCCTACTAGTGAGTTAGCTTGCTCACTATTTAGGTTTCACACAAGTAAAGCTTGCTGAAACAAATTACTTAAAGTCTAGCCTTCGGGTATGACCTTACGTAGCAGTCTGTGTATCATCCCTTCATTCAATTAGTCCATTCAGTCTGGCAAATGAAAAACAGAGACACGGGTCACAATTTTGTCTGGTGTTACCCACACCAGACAAAATTGTGACCCAAGTGTGTTTTCATGATTTCATTTTCAAGTGGGTATTCAAATACAAATACATCTTTTCACAGTGGTCATTCACTAAGTGACCAATGCACAGGACAGTTTTGGGGCACATGAACATGTGTGCGAGTGTCTTTCCAGCTGAGCGGGTTGATAGCATGCTCATCTGAGACCTCTGCTGGTCATGCTGGCTGTTAGCCTGTCGGCTAATAGAAAATATAGTTAAAACATACGGTCTTTCTACACTTTTCAAATGTTATTGGCGAGAATGGATTTGTGGCAATAAGAAAATGTATTTACAGTCTTGCGGCTGCATCTTTATGATAATTGTGGATGGGAAAATGCTTTTTTGACCATTGAGTGTCACATTATGAGATCAGAAGTTTTAATATGTTGCCAATGCCAAAATCGCTCTACAGCTCAGCTGTATTGCTGGGGGCTTATACAGAACATGTTTACTATCAAGTGATATCTGGGAAGTGAAGTGCAGAAACACCACAGCAGTAAATGCCAACAACAAAGATAGAGACAAACTAGAGACCATCTTGTGATGGGATCACACTAGCTGTGACGCCCGACCAATGACTACTCAGTTGTCACTATTACATGAGTACTCAGTACTCATGGGTAGGACCACACCCATCTTTGAACCTTGCCTTTGTTTTGATCTCAACTACACACCTCCAAAGCTTCATTAATCCATCATGCGCAGTTGTGATTCTATTCCGGTGACAAACAGACAGACGGACAAGGTGACAACCGTAACAGCAACACCAGAGTGGATGAAAATGGTTTGAACTTGGATACAGTGATCTGGGGGTGCATAAAATGAGGGCCAATCACCCCTTGTCTGCTTAACTCCCTAGTTGAGGGTCCCTCGCTCAGACCACAACTACTTGGCCTTCATTGTTCAAGACAGCATCTTGCACTGTTGTCACATTATCAAGCTGACAGAAGTCCACAGACAAACAGACAGACCATCGACACTGTCATGACTGGTAATAAGGATTTTGCATTTTACATGGAATGAGTAAATGCTTTAAAGCTAACATCCACAAACCTTGCTTTGTATGTCTTTGTGCACCACTTGCTGTGTGTGCACTGAGCTTGGTACCATCAGTATCGCCCCGATTTATTTTTACTTCCATGTCTTCTACACTTTACTCCCTAACTAAAGAGAGTAGAATATACTGGTAGTAAGCACTAATATCCTGTGGTCGTCTTTTAACATTTGAAGGGCACTCAGTGGCCAGCTCTGCTTTCACTAATGCTGTTTTATATAAAACCAATCTCTATGAAAGCCCTGCACCTCCCACACACATGAGCTGTCCTGACCTCGCCTCATGCTGCACAGTGAAAGCGCTCTACTCACTTTTTTCTTGTCACATTATTTTCCATCTCCTTTAAACATAATCAGATACACACTATTATATGCCTGTATCACAACATGGGTCAGGAAAAACAAATGAGTCCTATAATGTTGTAGTACACAATTGTGATTTCTAGGCAGTCAGAAGTCCTGTCACACACCAATATCGTTCACCAGCTTAGACCCCTGTCCTCTCATTTTATTGTAGATATCTTGGTCCATGCTCTCTGTGTGATTTACACCCGGTGAGAGTGTCTGTATTGAATAATGTCGTGGAATGACAGGTAAACCTCTGGCCATTTGGTGTGGTGGCTGGGGCTGGTACGGGCAGTTTACAGGGACTGGGTAGGTAATAGATCCCTTCTTGGCCTTTTTTGTCAACTAAAGTGAGGAAAGGCAGGCCAACACTTTGACGACACACGTGGCATGTACACACACGCACACACAGAGTAGTGTGGCTGTGTTGGGGCAGGTTCTGCATGATACGGTAGGCAGTGAGGAGACATAAAAACCAGTACTACTTAAAATAATTCCAAACAAGGCTGAACTTTAGATGGATAGAAGAAGTGATTGTTTGGATATAACTAGTACTAGTACTAACAGGTAAATAAAAGTAATAGCATGGTTCATATAGTACTTTTTTGACAGTTAAAGCTTTGACTGTAATTATTAGGAGACTGAAAACCAATATTTGGGGCCGATATTCACTTGCAGAAAAAAACACACTCTTTAAGTCAAAAAAACAAACAAACAGTGATGAAATAAACCTGAATACAATTTACTTAGAGTGACTACGAGGAACTTTCACTTTTTCTTGATTCTAGCGGCCCCTTTGGATGAAAGCGGTACAACACCAGCGCCTGCTGTTGTAAAGACCTTTGCACGCGCACATATAAGAATAGCAGTCTTTTCGCTGATTGTCTCGTCTGCTGTTACAGGTCATTTATAATCATCAGAGGAATCACAGGACTGTTTCATAGACCACTACATTTATTTGATAACTTTATTCAGTGTTTATGGACTATTAATTGTGACGTGTTACCAATCAGACATTGTTGTAGGTGGGACATTGTGAGAGAGGATGCTGCATCAGAGCCAAAGTAGCACATTTTAAAATCAGTTTATTTCATCACCAATCTCTGATACCGAAAATGCTGAAAATCACCCTGAAAATCAGTCAGGCTGATAGTCAGTACTCCTAGTTCACATTATTAAAAAGTGTTAAAAAGGTGTTTTAAAAGTCACAGATGTTTGTTCTGAAATTACTTATTTAATGAAACAATCAGTTGATTATTCAATTAGTATTATTAGTATTAGTGTTACAAAGCATTAATCTGTAATGCTTTTGTTAATCCAATAAAAGTTTAGGACAGTGTCATTTCTGGTTCCAGCTTCTCCAGTGTTAGGACTGGCTGCTTTGTAAATTGAATATTGTCGGTTGGACTAAACGAGACATTCAAGGTATCATCTTGGGACAGAAGTAGCTGAGATGACTATTCTTTTTTCTTTACATTTAAAAAACCAAATGACTTAACCATTTCTCTGTCAAGAAAATGACTGTCAGTCTAATAAAATAACATTTCAAAGAACTCCTTGTGACTGTGTTTATATTAGGTACAACAGCATTTTGATCATCATGGGAAGGTAAAACATTCAAATGGAAGCCTCCGAACTGACTCCTGAAACCATTCACATGTCAGTGACACATAAAGGCCCAGTCAGCCAAATGTATCATTTACCAAATAATGACTGTGCAAGTGTACACTCTGGCAGTATTTTCCCCAGCTTCATCAAATAAAGAAAGTGTAAAGGAGAGTGTAATGCTCTACCAAAGCTGCTCATCTGCTCAAGTACTCAAATCCTTTTCGCTCTCCCCTGCAGGAAGGCTAATGACAGACATGTAAGTAGGCAGCGTGACCTGTTCTGCTGCACATGGAGTTTATTTGCTGTGGTTTTAGTTGCAGCTTCTATGCTCTGCCCCCAGGGCGCAAATACGTCTGCGGTGCTCCAGCCCAGGGAGCACCAATCTGACAAGCAGTGCAGACCTAATCCAGGCCAGGTCTGGGGCTGTGTTTGGTATGCATCCCCTAGGTATGGAATAAATACAAGGCCAGTAAGCAGGTCTGCCTGCCTGGACGGCCGCAGGGGAGTGTAAGGCTTTCCAACCTTGCGTTACATGCCTCTCTTATCCATATATGTAACCTCATAACATTTTGGGCTTTTCACGAATAAGAACAGCTTTGATCTCCTGTGGAAAGTGATGCAGTTTTAATGTCCAACTTCAAGGGCCATTAGCTGCATTTTTATCAGTTAGCGAAGCTGCTTGGCAAATTTCTGAATGTCAAGTCAAGGGGTGTTGCTAGCCTAGAGGTTAGAGAAGCGGGTTTGTGATTGGAGGGTTTTCAGGTTGAGTTCCTTGCTGGGAGAATGTGGGTGGGGTAAGTGGATAAATAATACCGTTCCCTCCCTACAGCACTTCAGCTGAGTTACCTTTGAGCTAGGCACTGAACCCCAGCCCCCCCCCCCCCCCCCCCCCCCCCCCCCCCAAACACACACACACACACACACACACACACACACACACACACACACTGCTTCAGAGTGCAGCATTGGTATTCTCTGGCTGAATTAAAGCTTTTTAAAAAAGGAAGGAAAGTCCATTTTGCCCTGTGTTTACTGAACCTTTAAAGAGTGTCTTAGCTTGGTGGCGTCCCCCCAGTCCCACTCCCCCTTCCTCCCTTAAGTTGCCACAGGTAGAGCAGAACAGTTTACCTGTTTAAACTTGCTGTGTAATTTGTGGATTAGCAGATGCCCCTAATGGCTAAAATCATCAGAGCTTACCTTCTACTACAGCAACTGATGAAGGAAAGAAAACACACAGAAGCGAAAAGGAAGAGTAAAGGGCAAGTGAAGGAAACCATGACCCTTATTTGATGAAGGGGGATCAAAGGGGCAGCGGAGCTTTCATAAATATGAACTTTCCACACACACATGTTTTATAGAAAACATGAGGAACTTTTTCTTCCTGTTCAGTGGCAGCCCTTATTCACCCTATCAACATTTCAGTCAGCGCTTTAAAAGCTTTTTGCAAATGTGTTTGTTTCATTCTACAATTACCAGTTTTGTGGTAACCTCTTAAAGGTGTAATTTGTAAATTATGGCCACAATTCAAAGGTAGCTCCAAAAACATAGGAGGCAGCATATCACCAGAGTAACGGACAACTGCTGCTCTCTGCTAGCTATCTTTGGCTATAGCTAGCTAGCTTTTTAGCAGCTGACTCGAACAGTGTGTAGAGCTGGAATATTTTTGTACTCTGTGAATAGAGGATTTGTTATGGCCAAACCATAGGTGATTGTGCAAAGACAAACCAAGACTGTTGTGGTGAGTTTTATCTAGTTTATGTCCAGTTTGAATGAAGTGTTTTTTACGATGAGTTAACAAGGCAATTAAGCTCGTCCAAGTCAGGTAAAAGAGAAAAAATAGAATTCAGGGGGTTTAAAGTTGTATTTTTTCTGTTTAGAGAGGAAAATAGAGGTCAGGGTAGGCTATATAATTTCTACATATTTTGTGAGTTTATGTTGTTCATTTATTACGCTTCAGCTGGCATATATCTCCCAGCTGAAACTATAGGGCTATCAGACTATATCCTCTTGCAGTACAAAGTGTTATTAGCAGACAGGATGGGCCGGAGCTAGCTGGTTAGAATGCTAACTTCAATAAACATTTCTGCAAAACAGAATATAGACATTTTTGATATATTGTTGTTTCTTCACACTGTTGATAATGTTAGTTCCTTTTTGAATGTTTTGAGAAAAAACTTCAACATTCAACTCATGGTTATGTATGGGAAACTTAAAATCATTCGCACAGTGTGTAATTTCTGCCACTAGGGGTCTCTTAATCAAAACAAAAGATGTAGGTAGGCTGGGATCATGCAAGTTGTTGTCTGCATTGTAAACACAACACGTTCTCACTCCCAACTCAGAGCTTGGTCAGTGGCCTTGAGCTTCAAAAAATGACGCTCTACCTACCCTTCTAGTGATCATGACTTTCAAAATAAAGCTTGCTGACAAACAATTCACAAATTATGAAATAATATGACTTTTGCACTGTTATTAATGTTGTCAAATGGTTGTGGTTTAGTTGGGCCAGAAAAACTGCTCTAGGAACGTGACAAAGAGCTCAAGGCATCAACCTGGCTGCCAAATGATTTGATTGAGCTCCCCCAGAGGTCCTGTTTCCATGACTTCATGGGTCAGAGCCAAGTCAGATCAAGTCCAAATCCACAGTTGGTGCCTCCGTGGATCGGACTTGTTCCTGGACATCCCACAGATACTTAATCAGCTTGGGGTCTGGAGATCTGAAGGCCAGGTCAACGCCTTTAGCTCTTTGTCACGTTCCTCAAGCAGTCTTTCTGGTGCCACAGGGCGCATCTTCCTGCAGGGGCTGTCACTACCATCATGGAGTGCTGCTGTCATAAGGGGGGGTACTTGATCTGCAAAGGTGTTTGGGTTGGTGCGGTGTGTGTGGTGTGGACCCAAGGTTTGCCAGCAGAACACTGCATTGTAATAAGATGATCATTGTCACTCGTCAGTGGTTTTAATGTTGTGGCTGAATGGTGTATGTCACATACGTTAACTTACTCGCGTTAAATAACTTGAAAACAAGTTTCATGTCTAAAGTGGCCACACTCTGGACATGAACTTCTCTCACTTTTTAGACTGTGGTCTTTGACATGTTGGGAGTGAGAATAAGCTGGTAAAATACCACCATTGTAGATGAAGATCTATGTGATGTGACTCAGGTACAAATGTTCACAAGTTTTTTACACGCTATGTTTAGTCTCATTCAGCAACAGGTGACCAAATGAAACACACCGTTACCTTGAACAAAATTGTGGATTTCTCTGGTTTGAACATTTTTAGGAACATTTGGATTAATGTAAGCTCAACAAAATATATCTCTAGGTCTAGTTGTTTTTAGACATTTTAATGCAGAAATGTTCCACATTATATCTTTAGGAAATGAAATGATTAGTTTATTAAATGATTGATATAAAAATGAGCAGGTTCTAGTTTAATAATCAATTTGATCTTTTAAGACATATTCATGTCTACCCTCCACCCCCTGACATAAGTGTGCCATAATTCTGTGTTTTAATATAGATTAAATAGGAGGCAAAATCTCATGAAAAAAGCATTTGCCCTCGAAATTTACTTTAGATTTATGTGAAGCTCTTCACTGCCCACCAAACACCGCCTCATATGTTACCTGAGGTACTGTTATTTATATTTTATTTTTTATTCAAGCAGCAATAAAAAAAAAGATGCTTTTGCGGATACCGTCTTTTTGAAATAATACTTTGAGAAATATAAACATTTTCCTTGAAAATCAAATGAGCTTGAGATTTCAAATGTAACCCAAGTTCTAATTTAATTTTTCAAAACCTGAATTAATTGTGCCTAAAACGGGCAGACTTGGAATGTACATCTGGAACATCCAATAAAAGAAGTAAATCACTTTACAACAGCGACCAAACATTCCAGTCCAGCCTTTAACACTTAAAGTTTTCAATGCTCAGGACACATTTTGATGAGTACCAAAAGAGTGTTGAGGTTTGATATCTGACCCTAGGTACACGTATTCCTAAAGATAACACAGATTTAGTTTTTGTCATGTGTGAAGTCCCCCTCCTCCCGAGAAACACTCAACACAGACACTGACACATTCCTGACGGCACAAGGCATAACTTGTTATGGAGGCTGTTCACAGGGCTGTGTTAAGGTGAATCCAGACACACACACTGGGCTGTGTGCACCGAGAGGGGCAGCGTTGATTTAGGGCATTACTCAGACAGAGAGAGAGAGAGGGGAAAAGAGGGAGAGTCTCCCCTGACTGCATTAGGAGAGCCTCCAGCTTTTGTGATTCCTTTTGATCAAATCTCTGTGAAAGATGAGTGTCATGCCCTCTTCCAGCCAGCTGTGAGGGGACTGCCCTGTGACTCTGAGGGGGTAGACGTATGTGTGTGTGTGTCTGCGCGCGTGAACGAGCATGCACACCTCTATGTGTGCACGTGTGTGTGTGTGTGTGTGTTGTGTGCGCAGGCTACGGAGGGAGCAGGCAGCTCCTGAGGTGAGAATGCAGAGTGGGAGGATCTCATTCCAATCCCCTGTGCCCAGTTTCAACACACACACACACATACACACACACTGAACATCTTGAGTAGTTTAGAGCCAGTCCACGGCAACATTAGAGGAGAGAAAGCAGAGGAGGCGTGTGTGTGCGTGTGTGTGTGCATCTGTGCAGTGAGAGTAAAAGCACAGTGACTACTTCTTCTTCTCTTTTTGTGGAATGAGTGTTGGTGGCTCAGTGTGTGTGTGTGTGTGAGAAGACAGAAGCAGAGTACATGTGTGTCTGTGTTGTTGAAGGAGATGCTGCTGGGTGTGATGGCTCTTTTGCATTAGTACTTGAGCGGACAGGAGAGTTGGAGCCAGTT
Source organism: Pagrus pagrus (assembly GCF_965226575.1). Lineage (NCBI taxonomy): Eukaryota > Metazoa > Chordata > Actinopteri > Spariformes > Sparidae > Pagrus > Pagrus pagrus. The sequence continues at coordinate 1,509,808 of NC_140185.1, read as the reverse complement.
GTTTTGTGGGACTCGCAGGGAATGGCAAACTCCACGGTATCCTTGGAAACATCCGACTAAATGACAATGGCTGAGGTAAGAGAGACGGCTTTTCACTACTATTCTGTCTGCTCTTCTCACACACACACCACCCGCACACATAATCAGGATATGTTTAACAAAGACAAACTGGAAGGAGTTTATGTAGATAGGAGTGACAGTCGGGAGTGTGTTCAGAGGTATGGAAATATAGATGTTTTATATTTTACTATTGTATACACGTGCATTCACTACTTTATGTGACAGGACATGAGTAGAAACATGCTGGTATGGGTGTTACAAGTTGTCACGTAGGGATCGATATATTGCTGTATCATTTGAAATGTTTTGATAATAGTGCCAAAACTGAGTTTCAGTGCTTCATGAAAGTGATACTCCTTTGGATACCTTACTTTGGACAAAAACAAATAAAAACAATTCTACACACAATAATTTTCATTTCACAAAAGAAAAAGGCCAAGTTCATAAAATTGTCATTGAACACAAGCAGCACGACAAAAACTGTCTAAATAAAATTGTCTGGAATAGGCAAAATTTTAATTCAGATCAGGAACAACCTGAAAAGGCACAATTCCACATCTGACCACATATTTAATGCCAGTTTTTGGTAATTTAAAGTTTTTGCCAAGTTGTTAGTTTTCTTGAAAGTTGTCAGAGCTCACTAAAACCCACAGACATTTCTTGAACTTTTAGTCGCTGTCAGATTTTTCTGTGACTGATGGAGAAAACAAAATGAGAGTGTGGACAGAGATCGTCTCTACATGCCTACCAAGAATCCGGAGACAACTCCCAATGAACAATAACAGCAACTTCACCACAGACAAGTTAGGCTTCCCGCTCAGTCGTATGTGATTCTGTTCTGTTTTTCTCCACCACTTCATCCTCTTATATTCAACGATATTTTGTATTTTTCTCTTGCCTTCTGCCTTTTGAGTCACTCTCATTAATTCTATGAACTTTACATTTATCACTTTTATTTGACTTTATGATGTTCAGTTTTATTCTTTTCTCAACATCATGCCCTTTCACCTTTGTCCTAAAGACAAAACAGCTCCTGTGAGAAAAAAAAAAAGTTTTTCAAACCATCAGAGGAGAGAACCAGTCTCCAGTTCTTACCTGGACCTGTTGTCCATCCACCCCTCTCTCCGTCTGTCTGTGTGCAGTTGGGGAAATGGAGCAGCCTGGCCTCCTGTAGCCTGCTTCCCGCTGGCCACAGCCCATTGGAATGTAATTTAAGAGCAGCCTAATGTTTTGTTGCAGCCATAATGTAACAATTAGCTGAGCTGTCTGTGTGGTGGTGGTGTCGGTAGCGGCAAAACGCTCTTACCATGTCTACACTATTTGTGTGTGTGTGTGTGTGTGTGTGTGTGTGTGTGTAAACAGAGCTAAACAGTTGGAGGAGAAACAGTTGTGGTTTATTCCCTGTTAGATTACAGCTTGTCAGAGCTGAGCAGAGCTCATGAAAATACACTTAATTAAAGAAAAGTCCATGTGAAACAGATACTGATAGATCATCCAAGTTAAAGTCATAATATGATTTTTGTTTTTTTTTATATTTGAGCTACTTAAAATAAACAATTGCAATCACCTACTTACTCATTACTTTGTTTTACCTAAACAATCTTGGACATTTATTTTTCAGACTTTTATTTTAGTCATTTATCAACTCTAACATAATCATGATAATAGTATAACATAATAATTTCCACCCTATGTATTGCTATGCTTCTAATAATGTAGAACATCTTATTAGGAGTTAAAGGTACGTAACATAGATTAAAAAGCACTATGTTAAAGAAGTGAAATTAAACCTTAAGTATTTCTGAGTGCAGAGTGAATTTCAGTTTGGTATTACTTGTTCAATCAGCCCTTATTTTACAAAATTCAACATACTACTACTACTAATAATAATAACAATAATGATAATAATAATAATGAGAAGAAGAAGAAGAAGAAGAAGAAGAAGAATCTTCATGATCAAGTAAATTGAATCTTTTAAATGCATTTATTGAATATGATCAAGCTCTGTTAGCTCTGCCATGTGAGGTTTTTATGTTCCTCTAACAGGTTGCCTTTTCCCTTTTCTGATGAGGCCATTACTCCAGCAATCCATGAAAATGATTTAAAATTATTATTATTATTATTATTATGTGTGTGTGTTTGTGTGTGTGTGTGTCTGTGAGTAGAATGTCCCTCTGTGGCTTTCCTTTAACACACTCATGTCCTATCTCTTTATTCCTGCTGTTCTATCACTCTTTCCATCTTTTGTTTCCTCTTTCCACCTCCATCTCTTACTGTGGGTGTCTCTCTGTTCTTCTGCAGGGCCCCGGGGCACAACATAAACGCGTGTGCACGGACACACACACACACACACACACACACACACACACACACACACACACACACACACACACACACACACACACAGTGCCCCTGCTCGTCCTTACAGAGTTGCACTTCTCTTTGTGTGTGTTTGTGAGTGTGTGTCAGACTCTAGCTACCAACCTCGTCAGCTTCATTAGGTTCATGATGGTCCATCCGTGAGAGGATTGGGGGGGTATCTGCTCAAGCCCTTTACCCCCTTGAGCGTCTCCTCAAGCTGTGACGCGCCCCTCCCGGCCCCAACCTACCCCCTTAACACCCCCAAACCCCCCCAACACACACACACACACACACACACACACACAGCAGCCACCCCTTGCGTCTGCTCTGCGCTGCCACCAAAAGGCTTGTGAGGATTTGTCAGCCAGATGTGACAAGATTGTCAAGAGGCAGGCGAGGAGAGAGGGAGATCTGATATTAATCAGAGCGTAGCTGGGAGCCAAACTCTCTCAGACTCAGTGTACTAACATGTTCCCCTCATTTACTCCCTCTCTGAGCCAAACACTCCCTCCGAGTTCCTAACGGGGAGCCACATACACCAGGAAGACAACCAAACTTTGGCTCACCCTCCCTCCCTCCCTCCCTCCCATCAGCTCATTGTCTTTAAGATTTTTTTTTTTCTTTAAAGAAGCCACCATTTTCTCATGGATATTCAGGTAAAGATTTACAACCTTTTTGTCTGCTGTAGTGTTGAAACATGTTGTGTGTTTGTGTGTGTGTGTGTGTGCTTGCTTGTGATTGACTGCTGGATGAGTTTGAAATAATGAGTTTTTCACGCTGTCTTTGGGCTGTATGGACTCTTAATAGGCTCAAACACAGCCTGTCACTACTTGCACTCGCCCGGGCTTTTCCTGGGTTTGTCTTCTCCTTTTCAGGTCCAGTGTAGTGTTAAAGGAACACTCGTGGTTTTTATTTTTTTGTTTTTTTATGTCTATTTTAAAAGCTATTATTCACATGGAGTTTACTTTAAAGGAAGCTGTAAATGAAACACAGGCTGGATGCGGCAGAGGGTTTGTGTATAAAAAGTTAAATATTTAATGTAAAACTGAATGTAATCATTTGAGAGAATACTACGAGTGATTTTCTTCTGCTGCTTTGTGTTTGAGTGCTTCCTCTCTCTCAGCAGAGTGACATTAAATCATAAGCTGAGGCAGGATCATGTTGCCTGCTGAGCGGCTCATGTATCGTAACCTCTCTTTAACTAACACTTGTCATCAATTAACATTTTACTACCTTGCTGTCACATACACAACTTGGTCCAAGGCGTGATTTATTCATGAGACGGTATTCTTTGCTTGTACCGCACACACACTACACACAGTCAAGTTCTGGTGCTGAGGAGGTTTTATTGGTGGAAGTCGGTGTTATTAGCAGGATGTCTGAGTGGTACCAGGAACACTGTCCTCCTACTAAATTCCTGAGCATTTTCTGTGTGTTCTGGCTGGGATAAGATATTTATTTCTTCAGTATGTGTGTGTGTGTGTGTGTGTGTGTGTGTGTGTGTGTGTGTGTGTGTGTGTGTGAATGTTTAGCTTTAAGCTGTGAAGCGATTTGTTTGCTTTTTAGTCAAATTTGGCCATTTAAATAAATGTTGCCCTTTAATTGTAAAAACTAAACTGTATTAGAAAGATGCTAAAATGTTCAGTGGTTGTTTTTTAATTTGACTTAAATCCCCAAATCAGTGTCAGTTTGGCTCTAAATGCTCAGTGTAAACTACTATAATATATAATTTCCTTCCTTTAAATTAGTTCAATGAATGCAATTTCCAACCATATAAAACGATCGTTGACCCGATCCTTTGGAGGGTCGCGGTGAACTGGAGCCTTTCCCTGCTGACATTTAGTGAGAGGCGAGGTAAACTATGGACTGAATGAAAAATTACTTTAATGCATATTTCCTGCAAATGTAAAAGCAGTTACATTGTATTTACTTGATTAATCTGTTGATTGTTTTTACAGTTAATTTATTGTTTTGTCATTAAGAAGTCAGAAAATAGAGACGATGTCTCAAATGTCTCATTCCCAGATCCAGAGGTGATTGCTTTTGAAAAAGATATTCATTCAAAAAATTATACTATGATATATATCCTCATATATCTTTAAAATGGTATAGAACAGAAAAAGCCTACATTTTTGTCTTGGATGGATGAATAACTTCAGCGATTAACTGTTTGACTAACAACTAATTAACAGAGTGCACTAACTGTCTAATAAAGCACTCTTTATAAAGTGTTATAATTACTAAGAACTAATTACTTCAATGACGGTTATTAATCACTTTGTTAATTCATTATCAGTCCATTATAAACCATTGCTATGAATGACTCATAGGTTGCCAGGTGGGGAGAAAGATAAACATCAACCGAGATTTATTACAAACTTTTCTTTTGAAATGTTTTATAATTGATCTATAAAGCATTAATGAATGCTTTATAGATCTTTAATAAATCAATTAGTTACAACTTATTAAACTGTATATAGTGGAAAGTTGTAACCACTAAGTTTAAATTTATTTAGGAAAGTGATATCCTGTCAGCAATCTGTTGCCTTTTGATCACCAGGGATCATAATGTTTTTGCTTACAAGAAAAAATATATAGATGATGATTATTATGACAGTAATAATCAAAATCTGATCTCATTGCTCTTTTTCCACATGAGCAGCAAAATGATTTACAGCACAGCTGCCAGCCTGTGGGTGCCTGTTTTATTTGAGCCTTACATAAATAAAATCTGTGCCATGCACATTAGTGATCATGTATATTTCCCATCAGGAAAACTTTTGCTTCCTTTATCTCCCCTGTGCCATAATTGTCTTGTTAACTGATTAATGGCTGATAGTAAAATCTGATCCGCTCTCTCTTGGCCGTCAGTCTCCCTCTTCCTCAGAGCCGCTGATAGCCCTGTTGTTATTCATTCTTTGGCACCAGCACTGCTTGTTTCCCCATTGAGTGTCAGTTAGTGCCTGGCTGCTGCTAATTGATTAGTTTTCCACCGCATTAGGCCAACAAGTCCCCGTCCATCCCCGATCTGCCTCTGTCCAAGCAGCTGTTCACTTCTGCTGAGTCTCTAAAGCACCGTGGCTATTCCGGACATATGGCAGGATTTGATTTTAAGAGCCAGAAAGGACTATTTCATTTTATTGTGTGTGTGTGTGTGTGTGTGTGTGTGTGTGTGTGTGTAGGATGTTATGGCTGTATTCCAGCGGTGGGATGAAGTTGATGTTTTCTGTTTCTGACTTCGAAGGCATAATACAGTGCAGTTTTGATAAGTGACATCAATACATATCTAAAGTGGACTGAGACAGCAAAATGTATTTCATTTCACGAACCCCAAAAAAGAGCTGGATTTGAATTTTTACTGATTCTAATAAACGTGTCAATCATATTGAAATAAAGTCGATATAAAAGTTAGGCAACAATATAATATATGATATATGGTCTAAAGTTAACCTTTACCTGATGCCAATCAAATCCAGTTCAAATATCACCGGTGTCTGTTTTTATTGTGTTTTCATTTAACATAGCCAAATATTTCCTCCACACATGCCGGCCCCTCAGAGTGTCTGTTGTCACTCACGTTTGGTCATCATGGCATGCAGATTCATTTTTATGTTGTCCCTGCCCTATTTTCACCTCACTCTTTTCTCTTTTCTTAACCAAACCTTCTCCCTCTTTAACCTCCATTCATGGCCTCCATCTATCCATCCTACACAGCCTGACCTCTGAGTGTACAGTCTCTCAACCAAGATGCCTTTAGCTGCAACAAATAGACACTGAGGACTGGTGGCTGAGTGAAGACATACACAAGGAGACTGAATATCAAATAAAAAATGATGAAGAGTTGCTGAAGCAGTGCTGTCATTTTATACAAATTCATACACATAGAGACACTGTTGAGATAAAGAGATCCAGAGAGATGAAGGCTGTGTAGGTTTACAGCATCAGGAGCAAAACCATCGCTTACAAGATTATGTGTTAATCTATGGTTATATTCTGTGATTGTTTTGATAGCATTTAATTTTTCCTCACTATTCAAAAATCTTATCTGTGAAGATAAGATTTTTCAAGAATGAACTTACCGATGAGAGAACTCTGAGTAAATAAAAATGTTGATACACTCAGCTGGTTGCCTTCAGATGTTCCCGCACACTCGCAGGAAAAACTTAACAAGCAGCAGTGAGGAGATGAGGAGACTTTTCTACAGCAGTTTTTTGCCCTTTGGGCTAAATGCAAGCTGTGCGGACTCTTTTGGAATAACATTCCTCATATACCGTTCACTTGAGTATTTCTTGTGCACACACCAGAAAAGTGACAAAATATGTTATGGTAATAAAAGAAAAGGTATACCAAGAAAACAATTATTAGGGATGCCTAGAGATATAGAATATTATATAATCCATCTTTCTTCACATCCTAGCATTTCTTACCCTCAGGTCTGAATAAACTACAGGTTGTGAACTTCTTTTTAAAATACAAACATGCGACATTAATAGTTATCTCAGGGGTATTTGCCATGAGAAGCAGGTAATTATTGGTTATTGGTATCTGCTGAAAAGAATCCATCCCTAAAAATTATGCAGACTCAAATTAATCTAACCCCCACCATTTGTAATTTATTCAACAACATACGCTACCAAAATGCAAATGAGAGGCATGTGTAAAGTATTCAAGGTGTGCTAGCGGTGGTGGGGGTGGTGGGGTTGATGTGTGGCTACACTGTCATACATCAGGGATATAAAGAAAGTGACATTATGTTAGCTTTGATTTAAAACACTGACCCAAGTGCATCATTTGGTGCAATTAGTCTTCTTGTCATCGACTTCATTGATGCGTACGAACAGCCGTGACTTTGTTGTGACAACAGAAAGAGAAAGAGATGGTTTGGAGGGGGGGTGGGGGGGTGGGGGGGAGAGGTGTCTCGGTCACCAAGAGCCACAGTTGTGATGGTCCGCCCTGCGCTGCCATATTTCCTCCTCCTCCTCTTCTTCTTCTTCTTCTTCTTCTTCTTCTTCTTCTTCTTCTTCTTCTTCTCAGGAACTCATGAAATGAATTGCTAATTAAGATAAACGACCTGGAGCACACTGTTCGTCGGAATGTGTGTGTGTGAGTGTGTTACAGGCTGGTGAGCAAGCAGGGGCACCTGATTGAGATGTATATTAGGAGGAGCAGCAGCAGGAGGTGTGTGTGCACCCACAGTGGGATGGGATTATCTTAATTGGGCCGTGTTGGTTCTTGGTGCTCTGTAATGATGGGATTATGTTGCTGAGAGATGAGCAAAGGGGTTTTTACACCTCAATACTGTCCGGAGGAGGCTGAGCTGGCTGGCCGGAGATAAAACCAGACAGAGAGGGCGATAGAGAGAAAAGCAAAGCAAGCGGATGTCACGGGACTGAAGGCCGGAGCTAGCACGCTGTGTTTCAAGGCCTGGTAGCTGCTGCCACCTTCATCTGGGGTCAGTTTATCCGTCCTAATGATGAGAGGTTGTTGTAAGGTGAAATAATATGATCCCAGATTTCAAGGACAAGCCCAGCCTCGAGCGCAGAACCAAGCGACTGACTAAATGAGGAGGAGGAGATGCCCCCCCCTACACTCCCACCCACCCACACTTTCCCTGCTTCTGCACTCGTAGAGCTCCAGCGAGGAGCTAAGCACGCTGCTCATGTATACTAAAACCCCACTGATCATGCATTATAGATGTATGGGGAGAGAGGTGGCGTAGCGCAGCCACTCTGAGGTTTTCAGCATGTAGCACTAACAACACTGGCTTTGATCATAAATCTGATGATGCTTTTCCCTCAGTTCCTGGTGTGTAAATGATTTTTTTTTTTGTCCAAGGGGGAGAGACAGGGAGGCAGAGTCATTTTTAGTGTATCAGTGTGCTGGAGTCCTCTCAGCAGGGTCGCTGCCAAGTCAGCAGCTTCCCACAAAACTTGACTCATTACTGTCTTTTACCCCTCGCTCTGAATCTGTGAGTCGATTCACTTCCTCTGCTTTTCTCTGTTTGTCCTGAAAAGATAAAACCCATTAACACGTGAGCTAATATACAGTCCTCTGACCTGTGTGTGTGTGTGTGTGTGTGTGTGTGTGTGTGTGTGTGTGTGTGTGTGTGTTTGTGTGTGCTTGTACGTGTGTGCCCTAGGCATGGATTGATTGAGATGGTTTTCGTTGTCCAGGTGTGTCTGAGACCTTTCGTTATTGTAGGGAGGACCTGCCCTGCAGCACTACTGGCACACACACACACACACACACACACACACACAGCCGTGCTAACACTGCTCTCACAGGGCAAACCAGGCAATGAGTGATGCACAACAGGAGTGCAAAATTACTCAAGGCAATCATGCTATTTCTTTCAGTTTCCGTAGGCAACTTGACAGTTGTGCATTTTTCATGTAGCTTTGTAAGACAAGTACAGCTACAGCCGTGCACACATTCTAGCAGTTTTTCTTGACTGCACAGTCACAGAAGGTTGAGATGACATATATTTAGATATTTATATTACTGCTATTACATTCCTGGACATATAAAAATATGACCACTTGAAAAAATTATACATTTGGAATTATGCAAACTATTAAAAGGGTATTCCTTCAATAAGGTCAAATCTTTAATATGAAGAATTAAGAAATATGCTCTGCCCCAATGGAACAACCCTTTTACACTTGCCAGGTCCACTAGCAGCTCCGATTCTACTCAAGAATATCTCTGGCTGAATATTATTATAAGACATCTGCAGGATTTTTTTTATTGAAATGTTGCAGCCATAACAAAACATTTAATTTAATCAAGAAATATGGGGAAATGTCAGATGATAATCAAACAATGAAGAGTTTAGCCAGTCCACATATATGCTACATTGGTACTGCATGTTGTAAAAACAGGAAATTATTTTCTTGTTTGCTCATTAAACAAAGATAAACTGAGTTTTTTTTTTTATTAACAGGCTATCTGCTGCACTTTGGTGAACTGTAACTGTGACAGCTTCAAGCCTGGGAAGCTGAAGAGGAGGCAGTGTGAAAACTGCAAGCATGGCTGGGTAGCACACGGTAAGAGCTCACAGCTAACTGACCATTGGTAATGCAAAGACATCCAACTAAGGCTCTTTTCAGGAATGATATGAATAGTACGTGTGGATGGGGACAACATATTATGTGTTCTTATTTTAAGAAAAAATACTTTCTCACTCACCACCAATATTATGTAGCCATGCACAGTTTGGGTCTGTCTCTGAGATCTCTGCCTGCAGCCCAGTACATGGAGTCGAACTGATTTCATTTGTGTTGACTACAGCATGGAGAAGAGACTTTCAGCTGCACCCTATCTTTAGAAAACCAGTTGGCTAAAGGCCAATATTTTATGAGACACAATCACATCTCATGTCATGGCTATAAAGTCACAACCCAGGTCCTACTTTGTGTCTAGCCTTAAGCCTTAAACAAGTCATTATGCATCCTTTTCCAAATGCATGGAGATTTTTGACGGCAGTAGCTCATGAATGCTGTTTAAATTTGTGTTTTATTGCTAAAATTATTCGTCCACTGTCACATCTGTTCTGATGCATATCTTACCTACTAGCTTACCTCATTTGAAAAAAAAAAAGTTTTTCATGCTGTGGTATTGTTACTGCTGGTGTTTTGATGGGATGCTGATGCTGGTGTGTTTTCATGGAAACTCTGTTGGCAACAGGTTTGATTACAGTAATCAGCTAACGTCTCCTAAATTTGTGTAAATATTCTCCTTAATAAATGTAGATTTAATGTCGTCATCGCCAGAATTATCTGTGGATTATGAACACACGATTTTTAAGAGTTCAGCTGCATAAAAGAAAACTTGAATACCATGAAAATTAAGCATCTCAAATGTTAAATCATGCATTATTTTTTTCATGATAACTGCTGTATTCGAATGACATTATTCATTGATATAGAATATGCCTGTACAGATAGTCTTATCTACTAACGAGATTCTGCAACTAATCCAGAGAACCACTGAATCTATGTGGCATAGGTATTTTATAATGTCAACACAGCTACAGTATATTTCATTTTTTCAGATGATATTATCTCATTTATTATTTTCAGTATTCCAATATTTAAAATAATTTTGGCATAAAAAACATCTCTAACTTGTAAGCTTTCAAGCAGCTTACAAAGACTGTCTTGTTTTTGATGACAGAAAGGGAATTTGAAACATATATACATACACAAACCACAGGTTTTTCTAATAATTGTCCCATATTAAATGAAAAAAGAATGTAGTTTTCTACGTTCCTTACATTTTTATACTCTTCCTCACATACTTTTTCAAAACCCATGTGTCTTCTCTCTCTCTGTCAGTCCAGTAGTAGTAGTTTCATGAAATTAAATCCAGTAAATTCTGATGTTTGTATTCTAGCCCTGAGTAAGCTGAAGGTGCATCACATGTACCAGAGCAGCCAGGTGGAGATTGTGCACTCCAACGTGGTGTTCGATATCTGCAGCTTGATGCTGTATGGCACCCAAGCCATCCCCATCCGCCTTAAGATCCTCCTGGACCGCCTTTTCTCTGTCCTCAAGCAGGAGGAGGTTATCCAGATCCTCAACGCACTCGACTGGACACTGCAGGACTACATACGAGGATATGTGCTCCAGGTGAGCAGTTTGTGTGTATGTGTGTTTGGTTCTTAATGTTTATACCATGACCAGTGTATTTCTGAATACCAGTACAAAACTAGTCGCTGAATGCAAAGAAATTGTTCAAAATGTTTGGAAATGCTTATTTGTTTTCATCTTATTTGAGTAAGATGAGAAGATAAATATCAATGTCTGGTCCGTGTTTTCAAGTATAGAGCTGGAGTCAGTACGTGGTTAGACAAGCTTAGTATAGAGACAGGAAGTAAGGGAAAACAGCTCATCTGGCTCTGTTCAAAATGTAGTAACCCACCTATGAACAACTCTAAGACTATGTGCTGGAAGAATTTTTTGGGAAACAAAAGTCAGCAATGCATCTTGACGCTGGTGAGGTTGACGCTGCAAAGAAGTGTTATGAGCCTGTGAAAGTGTTGTTCATCAAGAAAAAGTTCAAAATATAGATCCCCTGAAAATCACAGATTTTACACAATTTTAATTTTCTGTTAATGAATGGATGGAAGGTATATCATGTAGGAGCTTTGGTAAGCCTGTTTTTTTAACTGTGGACATAGCCAGACACAAAAATCAATCACTCTCCTCATCTGAATCTTGGATCTTGGAATCTTGGAATGTTGAACTATTACTTTAACTATCCAGCGATTCCAACATGTTGTTTAATGTTATTTAGGGTCTGAATCCTCTAAAAACAGCCTGGAGGCTTAGACCCTAAAACTCCCAGTATGATGAGCGAGATGGCATGAAGGTAGAAACAGAAGGAATGTCAGGGAAGACGAGGGGAGAGGATCAAAAGGAGGAGTGAGGAAAGCACAGCTGAAGAAAGGACAAAGTAGGGATGTGATGTCTGACCAATGCTATGAACTCTCTGGGTATCCCGCTGATGAGGTCGGCTTGTTGCTGTGGCACAACCAGCTTGGGGAGGTCTCCAAACTGTGCCGGGTAGATTTGCAAATATTGTCTTTTGCTTCAGATTTCCTCTTAAACTGGAGCCAAGCAAGCCTAGGTCTGGGCTGGGCTGCAGGCACTGTGTCAGCACGAGCTCTCACTTCGATTAGTACATCATCAAGTATTCAAGTTGGGCTGCGTTTAATTCATGTTAGCTCATCTAATGGCGAACGTAGAGTCAGAATCCTCGACAGGCGCCCAATGAATGCTCTGTGATGAAATATTAATCACGGTTACGGCATGAAGCAGCTCCTCACTTTCAAAGATGCCCAAACTCACATGTGATTACTGCTAGGCGAAGGGAGAGAGGACCCGCTTGATCAATGTGAGCCGCCCTCTGATCACCCCACCCTTACTTGTGTGTCCATATATATATATATATATATATATATATATATATATATATATACACATATACATATACCTATACATATATATATATATATATATATATATATAAATATGTGTGTTTGTGTATATGAGTGTATGTGTCTGCTAGAATGCTTGCATGATGTGTAGGTGTGTGTGTGTGTTCTATGTCTGCTTCTGCTGATGCAGAGCGAGTAAGTCCACATGATTTAAATGAAGAGAAATGACCTGCAAGATGAAACACAGTGAGTCTTGGTAATGAGGGTTCTCAGGGTTCTGTGCTGCTCGCTTGTATTAACACTCCATCTGATTCCTTTATTTAGCCGCCATGCCAGTCTGCTTTATAGGGTGTGTCATCTAACCCACTCCATGAATATGTATGAGCAACCCAAAAGACGATTATAATGCTAATGATGAAATTGCTTTCTCCTTCCTCTTTTTTTTTCACTTTTACTCTCCTTCTCAATCTATTTCATACCCTTGCCCTCTCTTCTTCCCTGCACCATGTTGCTATCCCTGTCTTCCTACCCTGCCTGAAGGATGTAGCGGGGAAGGTGCTGGACCGGTGGGCCATCATGACATTTGAGGAGGAGATTGCCACACTGCAGCAGTTCCTGCGTTTTGGCGAGACCAAGTCCATAGTTGAACTGATGGCTCTGCAGGACAAGGAGGGCCAGGCAGTATTAGTTCCCAGCACCCGCACCAACTCAGATATCCGCACTTTCATTGAGCGCAACACCCCACGCACTGCGGCCAATCTCTCTACATCAAAAGTTGATAAGCTGAGCGGCAACAGCATGCACCATTTTGAAAACTTTATCAACAGCATGGCCTTCATGCTGCCATTCCAGCTGTTAGGCTCTGTTCCTGCACCGTTTCTGGGCTCACCAACAGGGACACTGCAGCAGCAGCACCAGCAGCACCAGCAGCCATCATGCCGGGGATCAGTGGAGCAGCAGAATCAGAGACTAGATGATCAAGGGCAGGAGGGCCGAGGGAGGGACAACCTTATCTCTCTTTCACACCCTCCAGAGAACAGCCTGCTAGGTTCCACCTCTGTCTTATTCACTGCTGATCTAGAAAGAAGTGGAGACAAGCCAATGGACAGCCTCTCCACCACCACAAAGATCGAGGCAGAGGACTTCTCCACTAGTGACAACTACTCGGATGGACCCTCCACGCCATGCACACCCTCCATGAGCTCTGATGTAACACAGATGTCACCTGACGGCAAGCTGCGCTCCCTGGACAGGAACGGGAGTGGCAGTGGAGGAGTCTCAGGAGGGGGAGGTGGCTCTTTGAAGAAGGGCCGCGTATTTTGCAACGCTTGTGAGAAGACGTTCTACGACAAAGGCACACTGAAAATCCATTACAATGCAGTTCACCTGAAGATTAAGCACAAGTGTACCATCGAGGGCTGCAACATGGTGTTCAGCTCATTGCGAAGTCGCAATCGCCATAGTGCCAACCCAAACCCACGGTTACACATGCCAATGAATCGTAACAACAGGGACAAAGACTTGCGTGGCAGCTTGTCTGGTGATGAGAGCTCTCAAGGAGAGAAGAGGCCTGAATATGGAACCCCCATCCCTGTCTGTTCTGCAGAAAGCCATAAATCAGTGCCCAGCTACATGGTGAGCCACGTGGACACCAGCTCTAAACTCCACAACAGCTCATTCCCCAGCATGGGCCAGAGTGGCATCCTCTTCCCTAATTTAAAAACAGTACAGCCAGTTCTACCTTTCTACCGCAGCTTGGTAACCCCAGCTGAGCTCGCGAACACTCCAGGAACATTACCCTCCCTCCCTCTGTTGTCCTCCTCTGTACCCATCAAACCCATCACTGCCCCTGAACCCTACATGACAGACCCTATACCAAAGAAAAAGTCTCGGAAGTCAAGCATGCCAATAAAGATAGAAAAGGAGGCGGTGGAGCGAGAGGAACAGATGGATAAGGACAGCAGCTCTGAAGATGAGGCTCCAGTACAGGGCAGGGACAAAGAAGCGTGTGATGGTAGCCGAGCAGAGGGGCACATGTGCGCAAGACAAGCTGGGGAGGAGACGGAGGCGAAAGGGGCATACGTTGGTGATGAGAAGAAAAGGGAGGGTGCCAAGTATCTGTTGGACCAAACTTTAGGGGGAGAAATGATGGAGAGGGAGGACAAAGATGATGGGCCATGGCAAACGGAAAAAGGGGTCATCACCTGTGCACCCCCACCCTTCGAAAACAGACTGATGGAGAACCACTGTGACAACAACTTACTCTGCCCGGAACCCAATGGCAATGAAGAAAGGGAGGACAGGGAGCATGCAAACACCTTGCATGCAGCTGACAAAATTTCAGAGCTCAGATGGGATGAGGGTGAGCACAGGCTGACTAACGGGGGCACTCCCCAGCTCATACAGCATGACAGGGATGGATCAGACGGCTACATAGACGACTATGGTGACTCAGGTTTGTCTCACCTCGACCCTACCGCTGATCTGCCACACCACTGTGAGATCTGCAGTAAGACCTTTAAGAACCCCTACAGCGTCAAGATGCACTACCAAAATGTCCACCTGAAGGAGATGCACATGTGCACAGTGGATGGCTGCAATGCTGCCTTCCCCTCCCGCAGGAGCCGAGACAGGTGAGAGATAGACATATTTTGATATTGTTCTAGCGCAGGTATCATATGAAAGCCAGTACATTTTACTGTTGTCAGAATAGGCAGGACTCTAAGGTGTTGCTGTTTAGCTCATTCCGTTGGCAGTTTCCTTATAGTTCCATTAAGCAGAGACCCTGTTCATCAGTAACATGATGAATGGATGTGACATTGAAACATTTGAATGTCCTGGCAGGGAGGAGGAACTGAAATCAGCTGCTCTAATTTGGTCAGTATAGAAAGAACAGAGCATTCAAGGAAGAGTTCACTCATAGATGAAAATAGAGTCATGATCTGCTCCCCCCATGCTGATATAAAGTCAGGTGAAGTTTCGTAGTCCAGTCCACATAACATTTCTGTAGGTTCACAGTAAAACAGAGTTGCAGCATTCTCCTAAACAACTGAAGTAGCTGGGGACTTGTTTTAAAACGTTAAAAAACAACAGAATATAAAAACATTTAAATGGTTCCATACAGCTTTTCTGCTGTCATCCAAGTCTCCATAATCCCAGAGATTTCAAATTGATTTGAAACCTTATTTACACCCTCAACAAGTGGCTGAGCTTGTGATGCAAATTACATCTTTTTAAATTCTATTTGGAATCTCAGGGCTTCTGGAAGATTTTGATGAAGCTGGTGGAGCTGTATGGAGCCATTGTATGTTTTGTTTTGTTATTTTTATATTTTTTATAAGTCCACATATACTTCAGTTTTTAGGAGAATGCTGCACGTTGTTTTACTGTGAAGCTCCAGAAATGTTTTGTGTACTACGAAACTTTCCCTGACTTTTCATCAGCATGAGGGTGAGGAGATAATGATAATAATACTTTTTACTTTTTAGGTAAACTGTTCCTTTAAGCTCAGACACTTTGCAGAGGTCTGCATGCTGTCAAAAATGTATTAAGACTACACACAGAGGATATGAGCAGTCTGCACATGCGTAAACACGTCCACATATGACTATAAAATCAGTATAAACATAACTACTAGCTGCTGGAGTCTAGCTGGGTAGTTATAGCACATACATACTGATTTACATGATTTAAAGTGAAGGCCATATTTAGTGACGGGATTTGATACTTCTGGTTTGTTAATGTATTCTTTACACCAGTATTAATGGGGATTAAAAAAAAACATTAAGCAGTTGGCAATAATGGAAAAAACTGCTGGCTAGAACATGAAGCAACAATGTATCTCCCTGGTTCTTTATAGTATATTGGACCATAAGCATTTACTGTGTCGCGTATAATACATTTAATTGGATTTTAATGCTGTGCTTTTTTATCTTTAGACACAGTGCAAATCTGAACCTGCACCACAAGCTGCTGACCAAAGACTCATTCAGCCCAGCCAACACCCGCTACTCGCCCTCTGTTGGCCTGGACTACTGCCAAGACCAGCGGGACAGAGATCTGCCCCATCGAGATCCAACCAGCCAGACCTCCGTCATCTTCCGAGGTCAAAACCGCATGGGCCTGGTCTTCCCCATGAGCAAAATGTCTACTGCACCATACAGTACTGAGGCATCTACCTTAGGAGAGATGGAGGGATTAGGAAGAGGAGGAGAAGATGGTACAAGTGGGGAGGACGGGGCAGTCCTGGACTTGAGCACCTCCTCTTCTGCCCCACCCTGTGGCAACGGCAGTGCTCGATCCTCCTGGGACTCTGATGGAGCCGGTAGTGAGGAAGGGGAAGGGGTTGAAGAGGATGAGGAGGCCCTCCCAATGGAGGACAGTGATGAAAGCTGCGATGGGATCGGTGGGGGGAGGCCCGGGGGTGAGGAGTTGGCAATTGGGGGAGAGAGGACCCTGGGCTGCATTGGGGGAGGACAAGGCGGGCTTCAGGGAGGTGGGGGTGGATCTCCGATAACTTGCCATGTATGCCAAAAGGTCTACAGCAACAAGGGCACATTCAGAGCCCATTACAAGACTGTCCATCTAAGACTGCTTCACAAGTGTAAAGTTCCTGGCTGCGACACATCCTTCTCCTCAGTGCGAAGCAGAAACAGGCACAGCCAGAACCCTAACCTCCACAGGAACCTAGCTGTTAGCTCAGGTACTGCAATGGACCAGGAGTAGGGATTTGAACTTATATGCCAATGTGACTGATTTCCTTTGTTCCAAATGTCTTTTGTTCTTGTTGTTTTATATTTTCGGGCATCTAAAGAAGGCTCACCAATTAGCACTTTTAACATTCCATACTGTAGTTCATCCTGTTGTCATATTTTAGGACAAAAGAGAGAAAAAATAAGAAAGTACAATCATGAGTTAAGTTCTTGTTGCGAATACAACTTGCTTTTGTCATAAATGACTTTTACTGCAAGACAAAAATGTAATTGATCTGTCTGTTTCCACATCAACATGTAAAGAACAACCAAAACATACACGTGTCAGTACATTTGTTTTCAGCATTGATCTCTTTTGCAGTAATGCAGTACTGATTTCTGTGTATTAGTTTAGATCTTAAACATTTTCATTTATGTGAAATACGTTTTTTTATTTTTTTCCACGTGAGAGTTGAGCCATGAAACAGTATCATGTGCGTAATGTTTTTCCAGTGTTTTTGCTGTCAAATGTCCATCTCTTCCCTGTGAAGCCGTGCACAATGTATTGATCAGAAGCAGTAGTAAAGTAAGCTCTACATGTGTCATTTCATTCATTTGGACAATGGTCTTTAAAAAGAGTCTTTGTTGAAAAGCTGTAGTGTTGTGAGCTTGATCAATAAGTTACTGTGTGGTGTTATATGATCTGTCTTTACTGTTCTGGTTGTCGCATACTGCTAATATTGACCAAAGATTTTTTCAGTCCACAGGTGTGTATAGAAACCCCTTCACACTGTACGAGGGGTATGCAGTATTAAAGGGGCCCACCCAGTCTTCAGCCATCCTTTGTGATTAACAGCAGTATTCAGATGTGGGCTCTGTTGTAAAAAAAAAAATAGAAATAAAAATAAAAATTACCCAGAAATAAAAGACAAAAACGAAACAAAAACTTATGACTGATGGGGTGAAAAAAATATTCTGATTCCGGTGGTGTTTTTATAAAGACATGATGTGCTTATGGGACTAGACTTGATTAAGGCATTGCTCTTGTATTTGTGTGGTTACTAGCAGTATCCTGACTGACCGGACAAACAGCAGGAACATATGCTGTGTCTGGAGGCTAGAAACATGTACTGTGAATGAGTCAAACACTGAGAAATAATAATTTAAACAAATGCAATTTATGATAATGACCCCACACATGAGCTCACCCTAAAAAAAGAACTGGTAAACAAAATGTTTATTAAACTGTATATTCTGTGAATAGAGTAATTTGTTATCTGAAAGAAACCAAAAAATATACTGTATAAAATAAGTTACCTTCACCACTAAGATTACATCAATCTTTTTTTTTTTCCTCAAAAATGAATAAATAAAAACATTGTGTTGTACATGTCTGATTATTTCCCCATGGTTTACAGTTCTGGTTTTGCTCTATATTCTGTGTATTTTTTCATACTGTATTTAAATGCAATGGGCCAAATTTAAGATCCCATTTGTTTGTTGCTTGGATTTGTTAAAAAAAAACAAAAAACAAAAAGGAGCAAAAGCCACCATATGTTGATAGGTTTTCATGTTTCCTTTGGATTAATGTTACAATATTCATTCCAATTAAATAAAAAGCCATATGTTTGCAAGCCTCATTCCATCCAATTTTTTGTCAATTAAAAAAAATGATGTTAATGATGTGTATAATATCAGCAAAGCTTCAGCTCAGCACATGTTAGGGCATCACAACATATCAGATTTTCCCTACACAATTATCGCGAATTTATTATAGCAAATGATTTCACCAACACAACATTAAAACGATATCTATAGACAATTTGAAAAAAAAAATAAAGCTGTCAGTCACATTCATCTTAACTTTGTTCACTGTGTCTCTTTGGCGAATAAATTACACTCAAATTATAGGAGGTAGAAGTGGAGGGAGGTGCAGAGAGTCTGTAATCATAATAATACAAAAGCCAAAAAAAAGAACAATGATACCTAATTAGAAAAGGCATATGTATGTACACACACACACACACACACACACACACACACACACATATATATAGATGTATACATTTTTACACACACACACACACCTTAGCCTTCCCAACATATGAAGGGTTGGGAAGGCTACTTTAAAAATTTATTCCAATACAGTTATCAATTACCTGTTAAATGTTTTTGTCAGTAATGTAATCAAGTGTCACAATATAAAAGTAATGTAACTCAATTACATTACTTTTATATTACCTCAATACCAAACAAATGCAAGTAAAGACAAGAGAAAAGACATATCAATAGATGACTTTTATTAAATCTTGATTACAAGCATATTCTGTAAGAATACACACACACACACACACACACACACACACACACACACACTCGCGGATGTTAAGGGGTTGAGGGGATGATTTACAAGTATTCTTGTTGCTGTGCTCATCTCCACAGCAGCGGTGCCATCTGATCCAGACTGTCTCCCTGGAGGCCTTAATAATACTCTGAGTAATACTCAGTGTAAGGCGGAGCAACACTGATGAGCCTCTAACAGACACATAAAGCAATGGGATGATGGGAAGATAACATGCAGGCTTCCCTGCAGAAGAAATCCCTCTTAACAAGTCGTTCAAAATTGAAATGAACCAAAAAAATCAACTTTTTCTTAATTGATGAGTTTGCCAAAAACAACAAATGTTCTCACTTACCGCTTGTGTTATTGAGCCATCCGATAGTTTGGCCTGGTCTCGATATTTGTCTCTAACATTTCTACAATGGAGATGAATGAAATTAAATTTTTTTGCTTCTTGCAACACTGAAAAAGAAAATGTGAATCTCTTTCCCGAAGCAGCATCTGGATAATCCCCAGGCCTCACTTAAGGTAAGGGAGCTAGTCCCGATGAAAACTAGTTACAATTGTGTTGATTGAGGTAAGTAAGAAAATATTCTTTCTACAGTGAAGCAATCCTTTAAAGTGCATAAGAAAATCTTCCTAATGAGCTGGTTCTAGTGTAATTGTTGGGAGAAATCCATGAGCCATTGTTTGGTACTAAAGGAGCAACCTGCCTGATTTTTATCAAATTTTAAGGTGCCATTATCTGTCCCAATAGTCAAACTGCATTAAAAACACAAGGAATTTTCTAAAAAAAAAATCAGGAATTTTTTTTTACCAGATTCAAAGAAAAATAAAGATTTATATCTTAATAAAAGGGTAAATGGCTCTTTGAGCAGGACTTGTTTTCAGAGGTTATCTTGCAATCAGGCCTCAAGAGAGATGTGTGCAGTCGAGTCAACCTCGGTTTGACTCCTTCACTGATACACCACCAGCTAGAGACACAGAAAGCGACTTATAGACACACAGGTACAGCAACACCAATGTCCAAATGCATACAAGCAGTTGACAAAAGCATTCAGGTAAAGGATTTTTGTTTAATGGTGTTTTGATTTTGATTATATTTGATTTTTGTGATCCTTTCTTTCAGCATAATAAAATGGAGAAGCCACACAAATGGTCGTCACATTCAGCAGTGATTAAAAATTTGCATTGCAGCAAAATGGCATGCACTACACTGGCTGGAAAAAGCTCTCACAGTTATTGAAGAGGTGAATTAATAGATGTAATACTGCAATGCAAAGTTAAAGGGCATGGATGGAAATGGACGAGGGACAGTGGAAGTATCGTTGGGCCCACATTGAAAAAGCGAGGAGGACAAATCAGTTACGCAACATGCCAAAGTATTGCACTATTACAGAGGGCTGAAAGCCTTGCATAACTCAACAATCCAACCCACCCATCACATTTACTGTACATTAGTGAGCTTGCAGAGCTGTTTCTCATTACTTAGGAGCTAAAAAACCCAGTTCTGACAAGTGGCCCCTATCCTTTTTCTCTGGCACGTTGCAGAAATCTAGTACCACTCAGAGAGGGCACAATGGGTTATTTCAGTCCCTCCTGTGTGCTGCATGTAGGCGACAATATTCAGCAGAGAACCTGGTTGATCTGTAGAGGTGGAGCACTTGCTCAGCTTCCTCCACAGAGCCATATCTGTATCTGGAACAACTTGCATCGTTACGGCTATTTTTGTGAAGCAGTGGACCACTTTCAGTTACTGTTCAGTGGTAAATATGGAACAGATTGAGGAAAGTGAGAAGCCATTCCTCCAACAGTTTACTGAAATACACCTGAAGCCTTTCAGACAGACTGATTTTAAATCGTTAAACGTTAAAGCCTGAATCTATCCATCAGGAATTGATCCTACCATCTTCCTGTGTGTGTGTGTGTGTGTGTGTGTGTGTGTGTGTGTGTGTGTGTGTGTGTGTGTGTGTGTGTGTGTGTTTGCATGAGTTCGGATTGGATGCGTTCAAAGTGACCTCACTAAACACAAACTGAGCAAACCATTCAGTGGTTAAAGTCGCACAAATAATGCAAGGGGAAATTATGATCTGTCCTGACTACACCCTTGGAACACTACAAGGCACAATTACAGCAGAAAAATAAAATGGTGGACAACCTTCTTCGGGCCACAGTTTGAATCAGTATATCTATTATCTGTGGGTTCATTGCTGAGATCTTTGAACACTGCAACATCTCAAAAAAGAAGTCAGAAACTAGAAATTCAAGTAGTCAGAGGAACAAACGGATTGTAAACAAACTCTTGGGTTAGCAAAACTTATATGAAAGAGAAAACAAAGGTGACCTGTGAAAATATTAAACAACTGTCTCTTTTAAATATCCTGCACAGTGTACAGACCAGCTTACTTCGTCAGCTGCTGTACCTGCCAAATGTCAGCACAGATATTTTTATGTTTTCTCATGAATTATTATCACACTGAAGACATTCTACATAGAAGCACCCTAAAGAAACAAAACCTCCAAATCCTAAACATATGAAAGCTTTTAACTGCGCAGTAAGATTTTTTAATCTGTTTCTAAATCAGCTTGTTGGAATTGTGTAGAAATTAGTGTCAGTGTATTGAATAAGGAGACGGAATCTCAATAGTTAGTTCAAGGTGCACTGTTTGAAAGATATCAAAGGCCCTAGCAAAGCAACACAGTACATTAATTAATCACAGCAGAAATGTCAGATAGGATGGACCACCACGTTTAACTATATATCTTTAAATGTTACAGTTATGGCTAAAAATGATAACACGTCTTCACAATGCAGATCAACAGACAGTTTTCTTAACTGTTGTTGTTACTGCAACATCAGAGTGATTCAGTCTATGAGCAGAATTGATTCAAGAAACAAGATGTAACCTTGGAAACAGGTTGGAATTATCCTGTTATAGACAGAATCACTGTGACGTTGCACTAACAACTGTTACTTCCAGGTAGACAAGTTGGAAGTTGATTTGCATTGTGGAATTTATGCAAGCTAGTACACGATGCAAGGATTTTGTACCCGGAAGTTACTGTAAACAAAAATTGGGATTGGTTTCTTATTTTTGTTTACCTGGGGGCAGTGGAACAGGTGGTAAACCCAAGATTATCATATCATCCGTCATGTGCATTGTTGTAGTTGCAAACATCTGCTTCACATCCAGCAGACATGGAGCAACATTAGCATTCATTGAGAGCCATGCTTCTATCCAATACTCATTCTCCTTTGGTCAGTTTTGGTCTCCACCTACTCCTCATAGAAATATCTGTCTCTTTAGCTCCTAACTATGGTCACCAGCTCTAACTGTGGTTTGGTGCCAAGCAGATAGTGTACAGTGGCTTTATCAAAGCTTTTCTCCAAAAAAACCCAAACAAACAAAGACACCTCACAAAAAACAGCTGCTCGTTGCTGCCTGAAACATGGTTGATGAGAACGATGAGACTCAACCAAACAGGAAAGTGATTGCAGGCTGTTAAAATGAATAATGAATTGAAGGAGGTCAAAAGTCTGTGTGGAGCCAAGGGGAACTACACCGGGTGATGACCATTCTCTTCGGGTTTGTCTGCATAAGCAACACCTTTCACAATTAGTCAATGGATCCATTGTTAATATAAATGAACTACAGAGCAATGGAATCACACACTGCTTCTGTGGTAATCATTTGTGCAGCTTTAATAACAAAACAATTTAACTGTGTTCCAAGATTCCAGCTCCTCCTTTAGTGTGTATGATATTATCACAACTGATAGAAACAATGTTCACATCTATGAAAAGACAACATCAGTAAGGAACTGTAAGTATCCTTCAAATCCACGTGACACTGTTCAGAGTTTTCGTCTCTACGACATACCCAGAAAATATGTTAACTTAACAATTCTTTTGCTTTTTGTGAGATTACATCAGCTGATTGGTATCTTGAAACTTAGATCAGCTATGAGCCAGCACCTGGGAAGCAATGTATACGTGCGCTACTGTGAGAATCCCGAACACTGAAACTGAGCCCTCTGAACAACATTGCGGATGATCCCCCACATGTTCCAGAGAGAAGAGTCTTTCTCGGGCACTGACACCGGATCCCACCTCGCAGTCCTGGGATGGGGATCAGGGCCGGCGGGGGGGCGTTGGGGGAGTGGAACTGGAGGATAAGGCAGAGCAGGGTGGAGAAAATGGATTGTCCACGGGTGCTTGGGAAGCTGAGGAATATGAGGGGGTATTACTGCCCGGCACAGCAGCCAGATGGACAGCAGATGACTTTTGTTCTTCCAAATACTCAGAGGTAGGAAGAGGTGGAGAGGGGTAAAAAGAGGGAGGGGGCAGGAGGACAGTGGAGACAGGCTTAAGTGAAAGTTTCTGCTTTTACAAGGCAGTTTTTTCTTTCGCTGGACCGAAACATGTTCATCAAAGACTTTTTTGCCCCAACATGTCCAAAAGGAAAATCACATCCGCTGTGTAGTTATTACATCCATCATTATTAAAACTGTGAAGATTGATGCAATTAAGAAAGACACAAGAAAATATGAATATCATTGATACAGTTTCCAGTGAGTGAAAGTCCCAGTATCCATTCTAATCATTCTAATATCCTGCAATCTTAATTCAACTGTGAACACAAATTAAAATGTAATTATGGGCCAACTTCACCACAGCAGGCGTCCCAGCACAGGAGCAGGAGCTGCTGCCCGTCTGCCCCCTGCTGCTGGAAATCAGATCTCTACCCAGTCTGATGTCTGCTCTTCTGCAGACTTATACCTCCCCCTAGTGGTGTACAAAAACAGTCACAGGCTTCTATGACATTTTCATTTCAACAATCCCCCCAACAAACCGTTAAAAATGCTTGTCAGATGAAATATTGATCCTGCTTAACTACCCATGCAATTAAAGTATTTAGTGTAACATTTAATGACATCATATGCAAAACAATGCAAACAATCCTGAACAACATTCAGTCACTCTTTAGTTTCGTTAACTAACTTTCATTAGTGATGCTGCAAGGAGGAAGAACATTCACCTACCAATGCTTTTGTATGTTGGCTCTGAGAGCTGAATGCACCACAACCTTAAATACACATGTGACTGGACAAAACAAATTCAAATGTGGAAAATATTTTCATCAAGTTGACACATGTGCTGTATTTAGACAAAAACACTGGAAGGTGGGAAAGCACAACCAAATACAGAAATGCTATGAGTGGCACAGAATAGGGGTGGGACAAACTATCGGTATCGCAGTAAATCATACCTCTTTCTCTTCTGATAAGATTATTGATACACTGCCGCGTAATATCAATATTTTTATGAAAACACATGGGCCCTCAAAACAGATTCCCCTGATTTGGATTAACAGAGTCCCTACTTAGTAAGTCCTCGCTGTGTAAACTTCTGTAAACTAAATTAACATGTATTGAAGAGAATATAGTGTGTCATAGTTGTATCCTTCCTTTAAATATTTTAACTCCAGAACTGTTCTACTTTCTGGCAGTTCAGCCTTTGGCCAGTTTATGGCTATTTTACATTGGAATGATGGGACACATGGACATGGACAAGCTGCAGTCATAGTGATAAAGAGGCACTAAGCTGAGACCTTATGCAGTTTTTGTACATTGCTTCATTTAACTTAAAGGGTCAGGTCATGTATCAGGTGAGTTCCTTTAGATACCTGGCTGAAGATATTTTATAGGTTTTGTTCTATGACATAAAATACATCATTAAATGTTTAATTATAAAGCTCTTAGGTGTGTTAAAAACGGTTAGTGGTTGCTAACAAGTGTCTAAATGAGACTACAGAGGTTGTTGGGGACATTAAATGTCATCACAGTGAACACGGAGACTCATCTACTCACTAGTCCGTCTTAACAGGCCGACTTAAGTTACAAACTATTCTAACTCTAACTTTACAACTTGTACATTGATCAGTTTATAGAAAACCTATGTAGTAACTGTGTAGTAAGACGCTTAGTGGTGGTGACGTTTAAGTCATTTGACCGTGATATAGTCTGTTTATGGCCTAACATTAGCTTTTTACTGCTAGAGATTTAATTTACACTTCAAAAATCACAAAGTGGTGTTCATGTGTGAAGATTATCTTGATGAACAAAACCTGTAAGTATCATAAACAGAGATTATTTTGGCTTTTTGTTGAGGAAACCAGGGTGATGACAACAACCAAAGTGTAAGGTCCTGTTCCCACCTGGCATTAACATGTGTCTCCAGTGACCATTTGTGATTGGATCTCACTCCCCCACTCTATATGCAAATAAACATGTACATCATTTCTGCTCGTAAAGACCAAATGCGTTGTTGTTTTTTTTACCTGCGGGAGGCACCAATGCACTAAACCACGTCTAGTCGACCTGAAAAACAAAGAAGAAGAAGGCCCTTCCTGTCTGTCGGAAATTAAAAGAAGAAGAACACTGTGTAAACCAAAACAATGCAAACCAGCAAACCATGTTAATGAAGATGTTTGAGGCACTCATAATATATCTCCATGGGCTCTTGAAATGCTCGATTTGAGAGACAACTGGAGATGAGAAAAAGGAGCAATGGCTAACAAACTTTCATATGTGACGTCACGCATTTGATTTTTTTATGTGGGAAACTGAGACTGCTGCTCCACAAAAGATGAACACATTTATTCCCCCAATGCTGAGGAGCAATAGATGGCTCTCATATCCACATCACTGCCCCCTCCAACAACGCAAAGGATTACTACGATCGTAAAGGAAGTCATTCCATCATTTTACAAGCTGTTGTGGATCACCTCTCTTGGTGAGTAACACACACACACACACACACACACACACACACACACACACAGTGGGAGAAGGCCAAGTACTGTACATCTATAGTGTCTATAATATGTCAAACTACTGTGTAAACAGTTCTGTTTTTTCAACTGTGATAGTAGCCTGTTTGCTTGTCTGATGGAATCAAAGTTGTTCACTAAAGCTGTCTGTTTCCTTTTTATGTTTCCATCCACAGATTCACCGACATCAACGTTGGATGGCCTTGCAGTGTGCACGATGCAAGAGTGCTACGGAACTCCTTAGTATGTTATAGTATGGTACAACTATACTATTTCATGATAGCATGAACTTAATATACTTTCAGTTACAAGAAGCAGGCATTTATATGAACTTGAGACATACTTGTATGTATATGTTTGTACACGTCCTGTCCATTATTCCATTTAGGAAGAAACTGGAGATGTACAGCTACCCATCATGCTCTTGGGGGACCCTGCATACCCTCTCTTGTGCTGGCTGATGAAGGGATACCCTGGCAATGGACATCTCACTAGAGAGCAGAGGCTTTTCAATTACAGACTGAGTTGTGCACGCATGACTGTGGAATGTGCTTTTGGAAGGCTTAAGGGGAGATGGCAGTGTCTGTTGAAGAAGATGGATGTGAGCATCTCGAAGGTCCCTACCATTGTCAGCAGCTGCTGTGTCTTGCACAACTTGTGTGAGGCGCAAGGAGATTAGTTTTTGGAGGACTTGAGGGAAGAAGTGAAGGAGCCAGCAGACTAACCCAGACATTTTGGTGCCTCATGAGAGAACAGAGGAGCCACAGAATGTTAGACAGGCACTCACTACATTTTTCACAGAGAGCTGAGCGCTAGTCAAAAAATCACCTGTTTGCGTTGTAGTAGTATCAATAAATACCATGATACAAAAGGTTTGGGGTGTAACCTGTCTTTGATAAGTACACATGGGGGAGCAATGAGCTTTATCTGTAATCTATTTAGAAATGGAAAATCTTATTCTAAAAATGAGTCAAGCTCTGTGTGCAACAGATAGCAAAGATTTGTTAGAATAAAACACCCATGGCCCATAAGTGGCGAAAAGAATGCTCGGTGTGATGCTAATGATGGGGAGTGTCTGTGCAGACTGGTTCTCTATTCAAATACCATCAGTGTACTGAAAATGCTAAAATGCTAATCCTTTGCATTGTTGGAGGGGGCAGTGATGTGGATATGAGAGCCATCTATTGCTCCTCAGCATTGGGGGAATAAATGTGTTCATCTTTTGTGGAGCAGCAGTCTCAGTTTCCCACATAAAAAAATCAAATGTGTGACGTCACATATGAAAGTTTGTTGGCCATTGCTCCTTTTTCTCATCTCAAGTTGTCTCTCAAATTGTGTAAGCTGGTTTTGTCCACGGCGTCAGAGCATTTCGAAGAGCCCATGGAGATATATTACGAGTGCCTCAAACATCTTCATTAACATGGTTTGCTGGCCTGCATTGTTTTGGTTTACCCAGTGTTCTTCTTCTTTTAATTTCCGACAGACAGGAAGGGCCTTCTTCTTCTTCTTTGTTTTTCCGGTCGACTAGACGCGGTTTAGTGCATTGGTGTGTGTCGTGTGCATGTTGTGCTCTCTGTAGCTGCAGAAGAACTTCATCCTCCTTGCTGTTGGATGGACATTAGATCCAGCTCTCATTTAGTGTAAAAAGACAATGCAGCACAATGCTATGGTTTTCAACCTACTACTCAGTGAAATCGACAAAAGCAGACTTAACCGAAAAGCACATTATATAGTGGTCTCAGACGAAGGCATCCTCAGCTAACATAAAGGGCAGCTTGAAAACAATCACATTTATATAGGAATGGGGGTCAGATTGTCCAATGCATTTTAGTACAATTAAGTTGGTTTATCAAACTAGGTACTATTGTCACCCTCGCCCTGGCTTTCAACTGGTGGATTGTCACCCGGGGGGACTGCAGCATCAGCAGTCTTTGTGGAATTGAGAAGGGGCTCTTCCAACTCACAAGAGTCCAACACGTCTTGTTCACCGGGAAAGAGTGAAGGTCAGTCTCCCAGCACCCTCTCCTACTCCTCATAAAACAGACATGTAATCCTGTCCTGACCAGACTCGTTGTTCGCGTCCTTTGCCTTCATGTATGCATTTTTTAAAATTTATTATTTTGCGTTGGCACTGCTGCTGTGAATGAGCGGAACCGTTCTCCCCCATCTGTCCAGGACGCATTGCTGTTCCCACTTCTAAAAGACTGTGGCCACATGTGGCTCAGAACACCTCTGAGTGTGGTTTGGTGATCAGATCTCAAATGTGTCCTCAAATGTGCGTTCTCATCTGTACTTAAGTATGTCCACTTATGATCGGATCACTCAGAACGGATGATAATACCAGGTGGGAACAGGGCTTAAGAATCACCAGGTCTTGGGACAGAAGTAGTTGACAGGAAACCACAGCTGTAATGCCGCAACACAACTCACTGGGCTCCTCTAGAGACCTGCAGCAGCATCCTATACTGCAGAGTTTTGTTTTCTTACCCCTAAAACTGGATAAAGGATATATTATAAGGATAAAAACCTGCTAAATTCTGCTTATTTTATCTGTATCCTGCTTTGATGAGTTGTGAAGACATGCTGCCGCACAAGGGGTCAGCAGAGTCATGATGACTTTGAAATAAAGCCTCAACAAGATTGTATTTCTTGCACCATCTACCCATCCTTTTCTACATGTGTAGAGTTCTAGGGCCTTCCCCTGAGAGCTACTTATCTAAAATACAATGTAATTATTACAGTAACTGTAGCTTAACAAAAGAATGGTTTAAGAAAACCAAAAAGTAGAGTAGTATATACAAGTGAACATGGTGCTGATGTTACACACTTGCACAATGATGAGTGTCCATCCAGGTGCCAGTGACTTTATTGCACAGAACAATACTGCAGATACAACATGAAGACAGTCTTGAGTGAGTATAGGCTCTCTGTGCTGCTATCTTGACTGTCCTACGTGTTACAGCTGGGTTTACTTCCTTGTTTGCCCGGATTACAGCGCCAGTCACTCACACTGCAAAGCCTATACTGACACCTACTGGCGAAAACGGGTATTGCCCTACAGGTACTTAACGTGAAGCAGGTGAGTTTCCCCTGTTTTTGGTAGTGACACAAGGCATTTTAAATTAGATTAATCAGAAAAATAATAGTAGGGGGACCAAGTTAATTACAAGAACTAATAAAATACTAATTCTGTACATAATATGAACTAATAAAATGTCCAGGGTGCCACATTGAGGATGGAGAACAGGCAGAAGGACAGAGAGAATTTAAAGTTTAAGGTGGGAGACTGAGGTGAGGATGGGGGTAAGATGGGTGCTGGGGCAGGTAAGAGGAAGTATATCACAGGGAGAGGAATTAAGGTGAAGGTGTGGTATGGAAAAACCCCTTCTGTGATAGATAGTTGGAAAGGTTACAAATTTAGGGAGCTGTACTTGACTGGTACTTAACTGGACTTGTTTCAGTTTCTTGAAGACGTTTCACCTCTCATCCAAGAGGCTTCTTCAGTTCTAACTAACGGGGGGGGAGTTGCAGGCTTTTAAACTATGTGTGGGAGTGTCCTTACAGAGTCGTTAAGGACACGTGTGAGCTCTGAGTTTCAGAGTTGTTAGGGCCACTTGTGGGTCGTTGACTCAACCGGCCTTCATGTGGGTTGCTAAGGCTAGGTGAGCCCAGGTGTGAATGGTGGTTAAGCTGTCTGTGGAGGGAACTCAGTACAGAGATGTTAGACCGGGCACATCGCCTAGCTTCCCGGCAAGCCTTGGGTCAAAATGCTCCTCGGAGACCCGTGATTGTAAAGGTGCACCACTTCAGAGTGAAGCAGCGCATCCTTCAGCTGGCCAGGGAGAAGGGCCCGCTTACCTTATGCAGGCACGTGGTGCTCATCTTCCCTGATTTTACTGCTGAGGTTGCTGGAGGTCGTCTTTTATCAACATCAGGCAGAAGCTCCTGGCTGCAGACATCAGATACGGCCTGCTGTTCCCTGCCCAGCTCCAGATCTCATTCAATGGCAGCAGATATAGCTTCGTTACAGCGGAGGAGGCAGAGAGTTTTTATGCGGAGACCATAGCCCCTACTCTCCGGTCGGATCGAGTGAACGACACTAATGAATAACTTCACGGGACTTTTGATGACAGTCTCTCTACAGCCGCACACAGGCTGACCAGTTTGGATGATGAAGGACTTTTTTTCTCAGACACTTATCGGATTTATATTATAAGCCGCTTCACTGTATGCGACTGAATGTGGAGAGTCCAAATAAAATTATGCTTTGTTCTGTTTATAATTTGTTGTTTTTTAAACCGTTTACAACTATACGTGGTTACATGTGGAGTACTGGTTTAGTGCACAGTTAGGATGCACAACGTAGGGTATAAACCCTTAGTTCAGGGAAGCGTTTTGAGAGCAAGGGTTGGGTAAGTCTGCTTTTCCTTTTTTTCTCCCCTTTTCTCCACACTGTGTTTGAGTTGTATTAGTATGTTTGTCAGAAGGTCTTGTATACAGAGTCTCATACTACTCAGGGATCTAAGTGAGGGATCTAAATTTATTGCTCGCACAATTTGGGATTATGACTGATATTGCAGAAATTAAATTGTGCTCCTGGAATGTCCATGGGATTCAGTGCCCTATTAAACGTAAAAAGATTCTTAATTACTTAAAAAAAGAGAAAGTACAGATTGCAATGCTCCAAATGACCCATCTAGATGACAATGAGCATTCAAAGTTAAAAAGGGAATGGGTGGGCCAGGTCTACTATTCCTCTTTTAGGGTTGTCAAAAGTATCGAAATTCAAAAAAGTATCGATACTAAAATGTTGTATCCGGATACGATACTCATTTTCAAAAGTATCGATACCCGATATCCCCCCGGCACCCCTCCCCTCCCCGACGCCGAGCCGCCGACGCTGCGTCCTTCTCCCTCTCTGCCTTCACACACAGCAGCAGGCACCCTCCCCCTCACCGTGACGTGCATAATAACAACAGAGCATGGCCAGTGCTGCTGCAGGAGGGCCAAATCAACCAGTTTTGGTTGAAAATGAAAGAGGGAAAAGTGTTTGGAGGTATTTTGCCTTCGAGTCTAACGAGCACGGAAGCCGAAGGACGTGGATAAGCCTGTTTGCAAACACTGCTACAAGGCGGTGGCGACCAAGTCAAGTAGGCTAATACTTCCAACTTCGCGAAACATCTTAAGGACCGACACCCTGCCCTTTACAGTGAATTTCGACAAGTTAGTGTCTTTCGTTTCAAACTTATTACTGATGTTATCGTGGCCGGTGGCCCGCATTAATGTTGTCCGTGTTATTATTAGCCATTAGCCGCAGCTAGCGATTAAAGGCTGACGTCACGTTAATGATTATAAACAACGTAAAAAAAAAAAAAAATTATCGGGCATGCCCATATTACGTTAATAGACACAGTGTCAGTATACTAAGTTTACATAGATGTTGGTGACTGAAAAGTGTTATTTTCTCTGTTAAAGTCCCAGAATGAAGCAGAGAAAAGTCGACCTGCAACCAAACAGCAACACACACTCAACGACTCTACCTGTGTGTGACCTATCTGTGTTTGACCAACAACGAAAATATGATGCCAAGTCCCCAGAATATTTAACGTGTGGTTCTGTTAATTGTTACATGATGTAACAGAGGTTATTTTTGCATTTTTCTCGTTAATAAAAGTATTTCTTTTAAATTTTGGGGTCTTTTTTTTTTATCCTTGTGGTATCGAAAATGGTATCAAGTATCGAATATTTTCCTGAGTATCGGTATCGAGTTGAAAATTTTAGTATCGTGACAACCCTATCCTCTTTCACTACTAACAGCAGAGGGGTAGCCATCCGAGTTCACAAATCTCTACCTCTGACAGAGGTGGAAGTTATACTTCGATGTGGGCTGATACATGGGGCAGGGCAGGTATGTAATGATTGGCTGCTGCATGGATGTGCACTTTATTGATACTTGGAGGACCCTTCACCCCACCAATCGGCAGTATACATTTTACTCAAAAGTGCATAAATCGGGGGTGCTAGAGAGCCCGAACAAGATGGCAGCATAGCGTGACAGCTCCTGACAACCTCGCACATAAAACAGCCTCAGACCTCTGCAAACCTGGTCAACTAGACAATACAAACTATGCCAAAACCCCCAGCAGCGAAGGAGTGTGTCATCTTCTTGAACGCTCGCAAAACTAGCACACGAAGCACGAAGACAGCATCGCCGGTCAAGGATATCGAAGCTAGTAACATGGCTAATGTAGCCGACGTGCTAACTGAGCTAAAATCACTCCGCTCCGAGTTCGGCTCGAAGCTGGACGGAATAAACAACCAACTGGGGGAGCTGACGAACTCTATCTCGGTGATGGAGAATAATTTAGGTGAAATTAAGCGAGATGTAACAGCTAATGAACAACGAATCGAGGAGGCCGAAGCCCGCATAGCCGCTACAGAGGACGTGTTGGACAAGACCGAGAGGGCTCTGGCTAAAGCAGCAAAGCGGCTCACATACCTGGAAGAAAAGACCAAGGACTTGGAAAACCGCGGGAGGAGGAAAAATACCCGGCTGTTTGGTCTTAAGGAGGGAGCTGAGGGTAAGTGTCCTCTTCTGGACTTTATAAACGATATGCTACCTCAGTGGCTGGGCACCGAACCCGACAGAGTATTCACACTGGAAAGAGCCCACCGTACCCTGGCTCCAGCAGTTCCCAACCAGAACCGAGCCATCCTCCTTCGCTTTCTCAACTACCAAGACAAAGAATTCGTCCTATGCTCCACAAGACAGCGGGACATTACACACGACGGATCCAAACTCACATTCGTCCAGGATTTCTCAGCGGAGACGATCTGACGAAGACGGGAGTTCAACGCTGTAAAGCAGCTGTTTGTTGACATGGGGACCTTTCGAGGATTTCACCTCCAACCGTGCAGGCTGAGAGTGCTACACAACGGGAAGATCCAGATGTTTTCCTCCCCACAAGAGGCTGAGGAATTCTACCGCAAAATCTCCGCCAAATAGCCTACACATGACCAGGTTTGAATCGCTTCTCATACAAGGAGAGGGGTGAGTGTACTAACTTATGTGCAGGGAAATAGGCTCGTCACCGGGCTTGGTGGTGGCCACTTAAGCCAATGTGCTCTACAACAGTGGGAAGTATGAACAATTAACAGCAGGAGCATGCATGTTACTACAGTATCAAACATACAGTGCAAAACTTCTGTTTTATCTTCATTTTATTCTATTTTATTTATTTATTTTCCGTGAACGCTTGCAGTCTCTGTATATGACTGTCACTTTATTTTGGACGTGATATTCTTTAAGCACGGTAAATAGAAGAGAGCAATGGTATTAAGATGGGATGCGAGCAGCAGGTGTATAGGTTCTACGAAACTTGTTATTAATCAAAATCTGTTTTAAGTTGCGTTTTAAATAATTCTAATGGCTGGACACTTTGGTTTTTATATACTTGAAAACAGTATGTTTATGTTTTATGGAGGACAAATTATTATAACTTTTATTTCCTCCTCAATCGTGGTATCTGAGTTAAACTAGTCCTTATGATTAGGATAATAGAGGAGTCAACCATCAACTAGTAATTCGATGCCCATCCTGGCCTCTTTTCATAAATATACTGTATGTATGTGTATATATATATATATGTGGAAATATGTACTTAACAAAAAAGTGCAAAACAACTGAAAATACGCCTTATATTCTAGTTTCTTCAAAGTAGCCACCTTTTGCTCTGATTACTGCTTTGCACACACTCTGCATTCTCTTGATGAGCTTCAAGAGGTAGTCACCTGAAATGGTTTTCACTTCACAGGTGTGCCCTGTCAGCTTTAATAAGTGGGATTTCTTGCCTTATAAATGGGGTTGGGACCATCAGTTGTGTTGTGCAGAAGTCAGGTGAATACACAGCTGATAGTCCTACTGAATAGACTGTTAGAATTTGTATTATGGCAAGAAAAAAGCAGCTAAGTAAAGAAAAACGAGTGGCCATCATTACCTTAAGAAATGAAGGTCAGTCAGTCCGAAAAATTGGGAAAACTTTGAAAGTGTCCCCAAGTGCAGTCGCAAAAACCATCAAGCGCTACAAAGAAACTGGCTCACATGAGGACCGCCCCAGGAAAGGAAGACCAAGAGTCACCTCTGCTGCGGAGGATAAGTTCATCTGAGTCACCAGCCTCAGAAATCGCAGGTTAACAGCAGCTCAGATTAGAGACCAGGTCAATGCCACACAGAGTTCTAGCAGCAGACACATCTCTAGAACAACTGTTAAGAGGAGACTGTGTGAATCAGGCCTTCATGGTAGAATAGCTGCTAGGAAACCACTGCTAAGGACAGGCAACAAGCAGAAGAGACTTGTTTGGGCTAAAGAACACAAGGAATGGACATTAGACCAGTGGAAATCTGTGCTTTGGTCTGATGAGTCCAAATATGAGATCTTTGGTTCCAACCACCGTGTCTTTGTGCGACGCAGAAAAGGTGAACGGATGGACTCTACATGCCTGGTTCCCACCGTGAAGCATGGAGGAGGAGGTGTGATGGTGTGGGGGTGCTTTGCTGGTGACACTGTTGGGGATTTATTCAAAATTGAAGGCATACTGAACCAGCATCTTGCAGCGGCATGCTATTCCATCCGGTTTGCGTTTAGTTGGACCTTCATTTATTTTTCAACAGGACAATGACCCCAAACACACCTCCAGGCTGTGTAAGGGCTATTTGACCAAGAAGGATCCCTCATGCTCTACCTATGTTACATTTGTTTTTATTAGTGTTAGTCTTATATTATTTTTCCCTTTACTTTAACTGTATCATGGTCACACGAAACCAATATAAGATGCAAAACTCGGTACGACTAGTACACTTAATGTAATAACTTATAATGTCAGAGGCCTTGGCCACCCTATTAAGCGGAAGAGAGTTCTTACATTCTTGAAAAAGGAAAAAGTTGACATAGCTTTCCTTCAGGAAACTCATTTGTCCAATGAGGAGCACAAAAAACTCAAGAGAGATTGGGTCGGGCAGGCTTATTTCTCTAGCTTTACCAGCAATAAAAGGGGAATGAGGGCAGACACATACTAATTAGGGGGATGCTATATGGACAAGAACTGACATTGCTGAACGTATATGCACCAAACGAGGATAACCCTAAATTCATGATGGATATGACCACTCTATTTAATCAATATAATACAGACTTTGGAATAGTTGCAGGAGATTTCAATTGTTGTATGGATACACTGTAGTAACTTAGACAAATCCTCAACCACACTGTCTAACCTCAATGCTTCTAAGACTCTGAGGTTAGCCTCAGCTGATGTAGGCCTGGTCGATGTCTGGAGAGAACTTAATCCTACAAGGAAAGACTACACTTTCTATTCGGCTAGACACAAATCATACTCTCGATTAGACTTATTCTTCTTACCTCAGGATCATCTCTCATCCATAGTTTCATGTGATATAGGGCCCATTCTTATATCAGACCACTCACCCGTTTATCTGCAGTTATCCCTTACCCAACAGACAAATCAAATCAAACGATGGAGATTTAATGCCTCACTCCTCACGGACTTTGAAGCTTGTAATGATGTTAGAAAATGGTTAGAGCAGTACAGACAGAATAATGCGTCCTCCCCTGTTACTCCGGCAGTGATGTGGGACGTGGCTAAAGCGGTAATTAGGGGCCAGTTGATCTCTTATACATCTGCGGAAAAAAAGTCTATTATTAAACAAACAGAACTACTTAAGAAAGAGTTAATTAATTTGGAACAATGCCATAAACAATCTCCTACAGAGGAAAACCTGAGAAAACTAAATGCAGCCAGAACTAATCTCAATCTCATTCAAACAGAACATATCAAAAAACTCCTATTCTTCACCAGACAGCGATATCATGAATATGGTAACAAGCCAAATAGACTTCTAGCCTATCAGCTCAAAAAAGAACGTGCAGAAAATACAATAAAGTGTTCACGTGATGCGGCGGGCCAGTTGAAATATGATATACAATCAATTAAGTCCCCATTTCTTGATTTTTATACACAGCTTTACGCGTCAGAAAATCCCTCCGAGACAGAAATCCATAGATTTTTGGAAAGAGTATCCCTACCCTCTATCTCGGAGGATAAAAAGGAGCAGCTGAATGCCCCATTCACCCCAGAAGAGGTGCTACAAGCAATCAAGTCAATGCCCTCCTGAAAAACTCCAGGTTTGGACGGATATTCTGTAGAATTCTATAAGGCTTTCTGGGTGCAAATTGAGCCACTTTTTATGCCCATGGTTAGAGATTTTTTTGAAAATGGCGTTCTTCCTGACACTATGAGGACAGCAATAATATCATTAATACACAAGAAGGACAAAGATGCTGCTGAATGCGCATCATTTCGCCCAATATCACTACTTCCAGTTGACTTTAAGATATTATCAAAATTAACTGCACGCAGGCTGAAAGACCTGTTGCCCCAGATTATTAATCCCGACCAGACCGGCTTTGTGAAGGCACGCTATGCATCTGACAATATCCGGAGGCTATTAAATATAATTGACCACTCGGCCCTACACGACAGAACAGCCCTACTACTTTCGCTTGACGCAAAAAAAGACATTGATAGGGTCGAGTGGTCATATTTGTTTGCCGTTCTGGAGAAATTTAATTTTGGTGAAAAATGTATTGGATGGGTCAGAACTATGTATAGCAATCCACAAGCCCAAATATGTATAAATGGTACCCTCACTGAAAAATTTGATTTGTTTTATTCTTTATCTCCATTTTTATTAAACTTGGCAATTGAACCACTCGCAGAAGCCATACAGGCTAATGAAGAGATTTCTGGTATCAATATTGGGAAAACAAAGAACAAAATTTCACTCTATGCTGATGATATAATCCTATCCGTATTAGACCTTATCACTAAATTTGGAACAATATCAGGCTATTAAATCAATCTGACAAAATCCAATGCTTTATTAATTAATTCATCAGTTTCTAATAGACTCAGGGCCATCTCACCGTTCACCTGGGCTCAAAACAGCTTTAAATATCTTGGAGTGAATGTGGCTCTAAAACTTAAAGATCTTTACCACATAAATTACATTCCATTGCTTAAAAAGGTTAAGGAAGAATTAGAACATTGGAAAATGCTCCCCATCTCATTTCTCGGACAAATTAATGTAGTTAAAATGAATGTTCTGCCCCGTTTTAGTTATTTATTTCAGTCACTGCCCTGTTACTTGGATAAAGCATTCTTTAATTCTATAAACAAAATGTTAACCTCTTTTATCTGGAAAAATTCCTTACCAAGAATAGCTTTTAAAACAAAATCTAGAGAGAAGGGGGGACTGGCATTACCAGACTTACAGATGTACTATTGGGCCGCTCAGACAAAGGGCTTGATTAGCTGGGTGCAAAGACGTAACAATGCACACTGGATAGACATAGAAGAAGAACTTTGTACTCCTATTTCTACAACCTTGCTACCATTCATTAACAATATAAATGCACTATATCAAAGTACAAAAACATATGTAGTTTACAACACTCTTCGGGCTTGGCAAGATATGAAAAAGTTTTGTGGGAATTTTGGCAAGATCTCCAGGCATTCCCCCCTATCCTTAAACCCAGATCTGCCACCATCTATCGGTAGTTCCTTGTTTGCAAAGTGGAGGGAAAATGGTATACATCAATTCCAACATTTGTTTGCCGAGGATAAACTCAAGTCCTTTGCAGACTTAATGTCAGAATATAAAATTCCGAAACAGGACTTTTATAAATACCTACAAATTCGCCATCTAATAAACACTCTAAAAGGGGAAAAACTTCTGTCTTTGGGACTGACAAATCTCGAGGAGATTTTGGTGAAATCCACATCATTAAAAGGGAAAATCTCTGTAATTTATAGTGCTTTGTTGGACCATTACAGCTCTTCCTTGACCCCACTTAGGAACATATGGCAGAAGGATATGGGACGTGCTTTTGATGAAGATTAGTGGGATACTATATGTCAGAATGTTTTTTCCTCACTGTCCTGCAATAAAATAATCGAACAAAATTATAAATTCATGCACAGAATGTACCTTACTCCACTCCACTTGAGTAAAACGTTTCCTAACTCATCCCCCAGATGTCATCGTTGTAAAACATGTAAAGGGTCAATTATGCATGTTTTTTGGGAATGCAGGAAATTAAAACATTTCTGGAAGGCGGTACATGATCTAACTGTTAAGGTTGTGGAAACCCCGCTGGACATTACACCAACACGGTATCTCTTTGGTACGGAATTGGACAAAACATTGGATGCCACACGCAGGAAGAGGATTATCATACTGTCCTATACAGCAAAGAAATGCATCTTGCTCAATTGGAATCAACAAAGACCCCCATCATTTAATCTGTTTAAACAAATCTTAAATGAAACTTTAAGACTGGAACAATGCACATACGTCCTAAAGAATAAGGGGGATGCCTTTTGAAGCATATGGGAAGGAACCGCTTATGGACCTCTGACACTACCATGTCATAATAGGGTTTGGCATGTTTACATAACATTCACAAAGGATGAACTGGGAACTGTATTTATTTATTTATTTGTTGTTGTTTTGTTTTGTTCTGTTTGTTTGTTTTTTCCTTATTTCCTTGATTGTTTGTTATGTCACTGAAATGTTAAAAATAAATAAAAAGATAATCGAAAAAAAAAAAAAAGAGTGCATAAATCATCCTCCAGAATTGACTATTTCTTTACTTCTAAATATGCCCTCCAGAGGGTACTTTCTTGCTCCATTGGCAATATCATTATTAGTGAACACTCACCAGTGTTTTTGGTCATGTCCGGCAGGGTTCAAAGCACTAGGGGGCATGGGGGCTCTGTTGGAGGCTGCACAGAGTGACTGGGCGTGTCTTAACTGCTCCTGGAGCCCCGCCCACAATCAAGGCATTTTTTTAATTTCCAGCCTAGATGCACCTCAGCCAAAACCTAGGGGTTTAGTTACACTTTAAGCTTTCAGAAGACCTGAGGC
Source organism: Pagrus pagrus (assembly GCF_965226575.1). Classification (NCBI taxonomy): domain Eukaryota; kingdom Metazoa; phylum Chordata; class Actinopteri; order Spariformes; family Sparidae; genus Pagrus; species Pagrus pagrus. The sequence goes on along the minus strand of NC_140185.1, from coordinate 1,470,576 downwards.
ACCAAACTGATGCAGCTCTGGACACTCTTCTATCTAAAGAGGCTCAGAAATCCTTACTGTTCAGTAAGCATAAGATGTATGAATTTGGCAACAAGCCAAGCAAGTATTTAGCAAATTTAAAGTCCGTGTAAAGCAAATTCAGCCATTTTCTTCTAAACACATTAAATAGGTTATAAATGTATTTCCTTAAAACATGTAAAAGCCATTCAACCATTTATAATTTAATTATGGAGCGAGGCTGCCAAACTGTGTTTCAAAATTACTGTGTTCAGGATTTAATGGGCGGGTCAGAAATCATAGCCGCGTTACGTAACGCAGCTATGATTAGCATAAACCCCGCCCTGCTGCGGAAGCGGTATAAATATGTTCAGCGCCGACAGTGGCTGCCAGCATCACGGCCACCGGCATTATGTGCCCGCCACCGATCTTGTCCGTCCCGCCGACAGCGGCTGCCACCATCACGGCCATCGGCATTATGTGCCCGCCACCGATCCTCTCCGTCCCCGGCTTGCATCCTCCCGTCCCGCCGACAGCGGCTGCCACCATCACGGCCACCGGCATTATGTGCCCGCCACCGATCCTCTTCGTCCCCGGCTTGCATCCTCCCGTCCCGCCGACAGCGGCTGCCACCATCACGGCCACCGGCATCATGTGCCCGCCACCGATCCTCTCCGTCCCGCCGACAGCGGCTGCCACCATCACGGCCATCGGCATTATGTGCCCGCCACCGATCCTCTCCGTCCCCAGCTTGCATCCTCCCGTCCCGCCGACAGCGGCTGCCACCATCACGGCCACCGGCATTATGTGCCCGCCACCGATCCTCTTCGTCCCCGGCTTGCATCCTCCCGTCCCGCCGACAGCGGCTGCCACCATCACGGCCACCGGCATCATGTGCCCGCCACCGATCCTCTCCGTCCCGCCGACAGCGGCTGCCACCATCACGGCCACCAGCATTATGTGCCCGCCACCGATCCTCTCCGTCCCCGGCTTGCATCCTCCCGTCCCGCCGACAGCGGCTGCCACCATCACGGCCACCGGCATTACGTGCCCGCCACTGATCCTCTCCGTCCTGCCGACAGCGGCTGCCACCATCACGGCCACCGGCATTATTTGCCCGCCACCGATCCTCTCCGTCCCCGGCTTGCATCCTCCCGTCCCGCCGACAGCGGCTGCCACCATCACGGCCACCGGCATCATGTGCCCGCCACCGATCCTCTCCGTCCTGCCGACAGCGGCTGCCACGATCACGGCCACCGGCATCATGTGCCCGCCACCGATCCTCTCCATCCGCTGACAGCAGGTGCTCTCATCTCCGCCACTGTCATTACGTGCCCGGCAGTTTAAGTGTGTGCTTATGTTATAAATATTGTATTTGTTTAATTAAATGCATTTTGCTGAAGGTGCAAATCCTGAAAGTGATTTTACATCGTGCATCCTGTCATGCCCATGTAATGTTAGCAAATGTTATTGCATTTAATCATGACATGATTTGGCCTCATTCCCTGAGCGGAGTGTTGGGAATGGATGGTAGGGCAGGTGTGGTTATCAGGAATTAATAATTATTGAAAATAATTATTACAATTAATAAAATAAAAATTAATAAAATTAATCTTCAAATCGTTAAGAACGGGGCACCACCCTGAAATCAGGGACCAATAACCAGACCAAAATTAGTCTCAAAGAAGGGTTCACTTTAAATGTAAATATTTGTAAAATATTTACAATTAAAGGAACAGTGAAGGAAATGAATCCGAGCACTGACCATCACAACCAATAAATGTTACAAAACATATGCACAAAATAATCACAGAAAACTGCCACGTAAAACAAACAGCAATAAAAAGAGGGACACGGCGGTCCACAAACAATAATGTAGCTCACAAGCACACAATAGACGCTAACTTATAGTATCTGCCCAGACACTAATTAAGCCTCACTTGTAGTCGTGTCTTCCTTAATCCAGCTCGTTTCCTCGGTGCGGATTAAAGGCGAGTTGCAGTTTCTGCGTTGGCTGTTGAGACAGCGTGTTCGACGGGCAATAAGAAAACGGGCAAGAGCGGCCGTTTTCTGAGGAAAAATTAAAGTATCCTCCTTCTGCAGGCAGGTAAAGAGAGGCTGGTTACACAGCATCTTTTTCCGGATCCCGAGCGTATTCGGTGAACACGGCGCAGTTTTGGCTCATCCGACGAGATGAAAGACTGCGGCCTAGGCAGGAAAAATAAGTCCAGACATCTGTAGGCCCCCTTCTGAGTAGTAGTTGCATATGGAAGCCGATGCTTCCCGCAACTTGTAACTCTGGGACTGCTTAGTCTGTAAAAACACGTAAAAACCTCATAAAAACACTGAGTTGAAAAGGGTCTGCCGCTGTATTTATCTCCTCCGGTGTCGGCGGATGTGACGCGTTCAGGTGCGCACGCAGACAATGGGAGAACGGAGTCAACCTGGGGGCTGTGACAAGCAGGCGCCACCTACTGGACCTAAGAGTCGTTGCACTTTCCTTTGTTTATCAGGCTTTTATAGTGCAAGGAAGCCGCATCAAAGCATTGAGCTGCACGCGGGCCGATCTGACGTCAGAACCATGTGACTGGTCCCAACAGAGTCCATCTGACAGCACAATGATAATCCACAGGTAATATTTTATGTGCACCAATATAGCTATGACAAGGAATTATATGTAGACTGGGGGTTAAATTAATGGGAAATAAATTACCATTCTGATGGAGACTGTGAGGAACTAGGCTGAGCACTATCAGTGTCGGACTCAGAGTCAGTTTCTGGCTCTGATGGCTCAAACAGGTAGTGCTGGGTCCTTCAGATGATGCTGCTAGCACTAGCTTCCATTGTTGCTAGGCTACGTCCTTGTGCAGTACACAGAGGGCTCCCCTCCCGCACGTGGGTGTGGTTTCAGCGCCTCTAACTGACACGCCCCCAGCGTTTCACAGCAGAGAGAAGTGCTTGTTTTTCCATGATTTTGAGACTAGGGCTGGGGCGACGCGTCGACGTCATCGATTACGTCGACGCAAAAAATACGTTGACGCAAAAACTGTTCGTCGACATGTCAACCGACCAAAACAAAAAATGGCGGCAGCGAGTAGCAGCAGCAGCAACGGCAGTAGCCCTTTTCACACAGACGCCGCATTATCGCCGCAGCACCGGTTCGCCAATTCTCCGCCATTGGTTGTTCACACAGAGCCGAGCAGCTCCGGCGTAAAAGACGAACCAGAGTGTAATTCACACAGAAAGCCGGCGCCGCGGCTCCAAAAGAGGCGTGACGGTACGCATCATGGTGATGACGTGTGTTTCTTTCAAGGTGTTCCCCGGTGTCCTCCTGTTAATCTAAACATGTACCTGCTGACTGTTTATAATCATATGGATGCTGTTATAATGTGCTGTGATGAGATCCTGACCCACCAAACATCCTGGAAAGTGACAAAGTTACGTTTTTACCTAAATTACATAATTAAATAATCACCATCAGTAAACTGGACGCTGTCTGAGTCTTTCACTCGCGGGGAGGGAGGCTGTTTTCTGGGGGAAAGTTCACTGAAGTCTCGGTGGAGGGCTGACCGTCCTGGTGATTTTTTTTCACCGTGACAAACACTTGGTGAGTTAAAGTTTTTTTGCCGGGGACAGATGCTGTTTTTCGGCCAGAAATGTGACGAAGAGTCGGTCGGACCGACAGGCTGACAGACACTTATCCATGAATAAACTGAAACTTTCACACGGAGGCGGATGCCGAGAATTGGCGCAGGATCCCTGCATGCAAATGGCAGTGTGAATGGGGCTACTGAGTCAGCTGACGCTGAACTCAGCAAAAAAAGAACACGTATTTCGAAGGTATGGGACTATTTTACAGTAAAAGGGAGCAACTCTGTTGTTTGTCAGCTTAAAATGGAAATGGCCTATCATAAAAGCACGATGGCTATGCACCAGCACCTCAAAGTGCTGAAAGACATGAAGCCGCTTGCTTTTCATTACTTGAATTGTATTTTGGAATTTGGTAATTAAGAGCAATAAAAATGTATTGGAATGAAGAAATTTGTGTTTTTTCATTGAGATACATAAATTAGCATATGTAAATTGCTATATAGGTCAAATTATGGGGAAATAATCGCTAATCAAATCGAATCGGAATAGAATCGAATTGAAAAATTAATTGTTAGATTAATCGATGCATCGAAAAAAAAATTGCTAGATTAATCGAAAACTGAACTGTTGGTATTGTTATTTGCTATGTTATGTCCGAATGTTTGGACAGATGCTTTGGCAACATGTTGTTAAACTTTCATGCCAATAAAGCCCAGAGAGAGAGAGAGAGAGACCGTTGTCACGGCAACCGGAGTGTTGGCAGCAAAAAACAATGCTCTCTTGATTTATCTTTAATATGTAGTGTTTTTCACGATGAAGTCAATGACAATACAAAGTAACCAACGATAACAATGAAGATGAATTGTCCAAGATACATTTGAGCGAAAGTACGAAGAATTTCCATCAACTCCAAGCAAAGAAAAAGGACCAAGATACAACTGCATCTGTCAGCTAAGTGCCAGTTAGCTAGCAATTAGCAACCAACAATAACTGCCACGGAACACTGTTCAGCCTGAGAGGACCAGTCCAAGTAAGCTAACCTACTAACTGAAGATAACTGAAGTTAATAACCAAGAAAAACAAGGAAAGCAGCACCAAGAAGATTTTTTCTTTTTTTTTCTTTTTTTACCTCTAAGAAGAATACAGTCAGCCAGACACAATGATACAAGGCTGTCAGATACTGTATCCAAGCCACATCACAACTGTTAAGGCCAAAAAGACCTTCAAACTGAAAGTCCTACAGGAGTCACCTGAGACAGTTATAGCAGACTTTACAATAACAGAAAAGGGCAAGGTAAAGTCCAACCTTCTTTTCTTCACACACAGCCCAAAAGCATGGCATTCAACTTTCACCGAAGCCTTCATGCATATAAAGAAGAATGGTATCAGCAAAGGAAGACAGATTACGGTTTATGAAGATGAAGACAAAACCTGCCCAATGTTTACCATTAATATCTACAACAATGGTACAGTCATGGTTCAAGGATCTGAAAACTGTCTGGACAATTTTCAAAATAATTTCCAGAAAATGAAAGAGGAGACTGAAAAGGAAGCAAAGGAAAGCTCAACATATTCAGTGGCAGACAGCACAAACAAGACAGAGAGCTTAATCATATCCAGCAACCCTCCAGTTACTCTCTCTCCTGAGTCCACTCCTAGATTCACCAACAATATAAAAACTATCAAAGAAGGACTCTCAGTGTTGGAGAGGGAATTCATGGAGTTCAGAGAGAAAACTATGGCCAGCCTGAATCAGAAAATCTTCAATAATCAACCAAACAACGAGACCCACACTCTGATTCTTCAGCAACGAGACCAAATCAGAGAACTACAACAGGCCATCAGAGAGCTGGAGGAGGATAACCAATCACTGAGAATGATGCTTCGGACAACAAGAGAGGACATCACCAACATCAAACAAAGCAGCACCAGACCTGCACTAGAAGACGAGGTCCACCACCAACCCTTAAGCTCTACTGCTCCTCCTACATCCTGCTATTCAGATGCCATCTCCCCTCCATCTGAAATCAATCCTCCGAAAGCTCCCAAACCCCCAGCCTCCTCAATACCCCCTACCCCTCACTCTCCCAGCCCACTTACCCCTCCAAAGTCCCCAGACCTCTCTGCTGATCACAAGCCTAACAGCAGACCCAGCAAAGCTACACACAAAGAAGTATTGTTCCTCTGTGACTCCAATGGGAAACACATCAATATGGCACGTCTATTCCCAGAGAAGAAATCTGTGAAACTTTGGAGCCCCACCACAGAGAAGGCCATGGAACACCTGTCCAGTGGAGGGTTTACAGGTGTAGAACATATCCTCATCCACACCAGCTCAAACAATCTTACCAGAAGAAACGGTGATATTCCCACAGCACTATGGCAGCTGACAAAAAGAGCGATCGAGAACTTCCCAACTTCAAAAGTAACTATATCCACATTACTTCCTCGCTCAGACATTCCCCAAATCATTATTGACACTATTAACTCAGAGATCACCAGGAGCTGTACTCATCTCCCTAATGTGAGTATAGCACAACACAGCAGAATAAGTTACCAACATCTGCATGATCACACCCATCTTAACAACGAAGGAGTAAAACTTTTTGCCAAAAAGATTAAAGAGACAGCTCTGAACAGAGAACGCTACCCCCAGAACCACCAACAGCACCACAGGTACCCTCAAAGTCACCAGCAGCACCAGAGAGACCTCCATCAACTCCAGGAGCACCAGAGAGAGAGGCAACCCCCCAAAGAACAACAGAGGTACCCTCACACCCACCAGCAGCACCAGAGAGACTTTCACCCTCTCCAGGAGCAGCAGAGGTACCCTCACAACCACCAGCAGCACCAGAGAGACTTTAACCCTCTCCAGGAGCAGCAGAGGTACCCTCACATCCACCAGCAGTACCAGAGAGACTTTCACCCTCTCCAGGAGCAGCAGAGGTACCCTCACATCCACCAGCAGCACCAGAGAGACTTTCACCCTCTCCAGGAGCAGCAGAGGTACCCTCACACCCACCAGCAGCACCAGAGAGACTTTCACCCACTCCAGGAGCAGCAGAGGTACCCTCACATCCACCAGCAGTACCAGAGAGACTTTCACCCTCTCCAGGAGCAGCAGAAGTACCCTCACATCCTCCAGGAACACCAAAGAGACCCGCAGCCTCTCCCTCACCTTTCCCAGTTGCATCAAAGGTCCCCTCCCCCAAACCAGAAGAACCACAGTGACCAGCAGTCCCCAATGCAGCAGCGAGATCTTCCCCAACAGCACCAGAGACATCTCCTGCAGAAGCAGCAGCATCCCCACTATCAGCAGCGAAACCAGACCCAGCAGCAGCTCCCTAGACCACAGCTGCATACACCCACACAGAGAGACTCCTACGCTGCCGTTGCTTCCGGAACAAAGGTTCCTTTAGAGCAAAATCAATTAAGAGACATTATCTATTCCTTTGTTACAACGTTAATAGGTTAAACCGACCATTTGGTACATTTTAAATCTGCTCTAGTACAGTACAAACTTTAATTAATTTAGATTTGGTTACATATTGAATACTTTGTTGTGAATCACTACATTTTTTAAATGAGAGAATAGCATCTTTTTCACTTAGCAGTTGGAATATTCAGGGATTGTTCTCTTCAACCTTTGGATTGAAGACTTCAAATCCTGAATTTATAGACAGTATAAATAACATTGATTTGATTATCTTACATGAAACATGGAGACATGATAACACTCCTTCAAATTGCCCAAGTAACTATAACAAACTGAGTCTGCCCTCCTTAAAATATCCCCACATAAAAAATGGACGACACTCTGGGGGAATAATTATTTGGTATAAACAGGAACATCACAATTATATATTACCAGTCAAAAAAGGGAAAACACATATCTGGCTGAAAATCAGCAGAAGACTTCTTGAAAACTCTAAAGATGTTTATCTATGTGCTATTTATTTACCACCTTCAAGCTCACCATACCACTCAGAAGGATATCTCCATGAAATTCAGAAAGAAATTCTTTACTTCCAATCACTCGGCTCCACATTGTTATACGGAGACTTCAATGCCAGAACTGGCAGAGAAATAGATTTCATTAATATAGATGGCAATAATCATTTTGATGTATCCCCTCTATACCAACCCTTCGTTACAACACATAGACATAGTTATGATAATATAGTGAACAAGAGTGGAAAAGAAGTTTTACAAATTCTGCAAAGCCCTGGGATTGTACATGGTTAATGGTAGAACACGAGGAGACTCCCTGGGCTACTGCTCTGTATTGGGAAACAGTGTCATTGATTATGCAATCACAGATATTTGTCCAGAAAGTATAAGTGCATTCACAGTTTTATCACAACGCCCCATATCAGACCACAATCAGATCACACTCTATCTGAAAAAAGCAGAGACCCATACCCAGAAACATGCCCCTGCTGACAACCTGTTACCTCTCCCAAAACATTACAAGTGGACAGAGAAAAGTCTCACTGATTACACCAATTCATTTAACAACACTAATATACAAACTATGCTAGATAATTTCCTATGTAACCAATACCTCCTAAACAAAGATAGCATAAATTTAGCCACTAAAGATTTAAATCAGATATTTATGAAACTAGCAAAAGAGTCTAAAATGATAAGACCAAATGCCAAATCAAACAAAAAGCAAGCAAAAGAACAATGGTTTGACAATGAATGCTCCCTTTTCAGAAAGCATCTCAGAAACCTGTCAAACAAGAAACATAACGATCCTGAAAACCAAGACTATGGGGATAGAATACTGACATAAATCGCGCGCGAGCAATGAGACTTGCATGCGCGCAAATCAAACATCCGCGCGCGCATTTTTTCCCCCCCGGGCGCTTTCAAAGCACTCACGAGCTATTTTGTATCCTGCATCTCTGCCCCCTCGAGCAATATTGTAGCCTGCGAGGAAGAAAAACAGCAACAGCAACAACTTTCCCCTGCTCGCGCGAGTGCAGACTGCGCGCGAGCGAGTCTCTCCTCTGCTCGCTCGGAAAAGTTTCCCCTGCTCTCGCTTGAGTGAGTTTTTTTAGTGGGCGGTTTTTGTCAGCAAGGGGGCGGGCCTGGGGGGCATGCCAATCACCATTGTATCCCGAATATAATTGGTTGAGCGAATTCGCCATTGGACAGCAAGGTACGGCAACACCAGTAGGACAAACGGGACAAACCACAGCGTGTTGGCCGGAGCTGTCAGTTTAAGGAGAGCGAAATTAAATAAATACAACCTAACAACAAATAGCCTAAATAATTTAGGTGATTCATAACTGTGACAATTGTGATAACTGTGACAGCTGTTATACAGTGATATGCCCACCACTTTCCCACAACTGAGAGAGATAATTACCGGGATTTTCAAAGTAAACACACCGTGTTTGAGACGAAGACTGAGCCGCTGCTGCTGCAGTCGTAATGAAGTAAGTCAAACCTTTTTTGTTGACTTTAGTCACCAAACGTCTTCAACCAAACACTGTTTAAATCTGTTGACCTGCCAGGAACGTAGTTAGCTGTTAACTTCAGAACATAGCCAATGCTAACAATGCTACTTTGTTTGCAGGTAAAGTTGCTAGCTGTTGTAGCTAAACAGCTGTTGTAACGTTAAGCTAACGTTACTTGTTTGTTATTATCAGCTGTTTTGCACGTCATTCTAATATGTGTTCATCTAAGTCTGTTTGAAATGCCTACAATTATGCTCTTGTAATCTATTAGCCCATGTTAGTTTGCATTATGACATGAAGTAATCACATTGATTGTTGGAGTTTATTTGGAGAAAGTGAATTTCTCTTTCAAACTTTATTTCTAAACTTGGACAAGAATCATTTCCAGTCTGCACACCACTCTACAAAGCTTCTTCAACACCAGCCTGCTCAACTATAGCTAAAAAACACAATCCTCACACATCCTTTTTTCTGAAATGAGAGTGATGCAGCAGCTACACTTATTCTACATGATAATTTATAACTAATAAGAAGTCTGAACTTTGTTTATATTTGTTAATGTTAATTTCACATCTTCTCCTGTAGTGGTAGTTCAATCATACAGGCATACCACTGTTAAATGAGTGTCATAGCACTACACTCTCTAGTGTATGGTTTCTTTCATCAATTTGAAATAAACTTGACATCTTTGTTGTTATTGTTATTACAACTGAAATGGAAGGTCCTGTGTTGGCCCTGTGCTGCCGCAGCCTTATTGGCTGTGGCAGCTGCCTGACACTGCTCATGGCCAGGGATGACGTCTGCCCTAAGTCCAGGGCATCAATATCTCAGGAGAGTACGGTGGCTGTGGCTGGCCTGTCCGAGGCCATGCAAATAATTAGACGCACTTTCTAAACATGTTGTTGTTGTTGTTTTTATAATTGTGTTAAGTTATATTGTTGTGACACATTGTGTTCAGCAATTAAATGTGAAGTTGGAACTCAGAACCTGACTCTGATGTGTTTGTTAACTGCACTGTTCTGACATTTTCTCAATCTACACATCCTACAACACACCATTTCCTTTAGTGGGTATTTTATAACTCCCTCCACTTCTTTAAGACATTTTGCATTTTAATAGGCTTATAACTATGGCAAGAGAGGATACAATACACCAGTAAAAATAACTTTATTTCATGAATTGTTGCATTTTTTACTGACATAATTAGACCATGTGTATACCTTCATTGATGAATACAAACAACAAATACAATACCGCAGTGATTTATAATATAAATGTTTCATGTACTAATACTACATGTTTCATGTGGGTACTGTACAAAGATTAACCATCTCTTCTAATTAAAAGACAGTGTTTAAATACAAAACTGAATCAGTGTTGAAATTCCTTCACTCCTCCTGAGGTGAGCGACACTCCTTCCCCATGGATGGATGGATGGATAGATAGATAGATAGATAGATAGATAGATAGATAGATAGATTACTCAGTAATAAATGACTAAAAACACAGCAGTTATTGCACATAGTTATTGCCTGAGGGGAGGATGGGGAATAGGGAGTGTCCGGGGTGCGAGGTGTCCTGCTGGACTAAGGACGCAGCCCTTGGTGAGGCCGGTGTATGCTGAGTGATGCTGGAGGAGGTGTGGTGGCTGATACTGATGCACTAGGTTCTGTTGGTGAGGAAGTCCTTGATCCACCTGCAGAGAAGGTCTCCCAGATCCAGTGTTTGTAGTTAGTCAGTCAGTTTTCTGTGTAGTGGATCTATTGGTCCTGTATGAAAATTGGTGTTGGTCGAGGTCAGGAGGGGGATGCATGCCTTAATGTGGGGCAGTAGTCTCTCGAAGCATTTTCATAATCACCGACGTGAGGGTAATCATTCAGGCTTGTGATGGCTGAGGTTTTGGGTACAGGGGTTATGGTGGCAGTTTTCAGACATCTGCCTCTCCAAGGGTCTCATAAGCTCTCTACTCTGGTCCTCTGGAAACTCTGCAATAAAAGGTAATATTTTGTTAGGTTTAAAAACAGATGTCTTACATAAAGACTGCATAAAGAAAATATATGGTCGAGGTTCATCTTTCCTCTTTATTTTGATGGTGTCAACTGTACATCCACAGATGAACAGTGTATTAATTGTAGCTTTAGTTTTTACTCACTAACTATAGGGATACATGACATTAATTATATGGTTTAGAATATTTCTGCTGGTACATTCATTTGTGAACACAGACCAAACTACACTACACTTTAATACATCAAAATGAATATGAAAACACCCCTAAGCCTTACTTATATGACTGAGCAGGGTCCAGTTAACTCACTTCTAGCATAATTGTAGGCATTTCACACAGACTTAGATGAACAAATATTAGAATGACATGCAAAACAGCTGATAATAACAAACGAGTAACGTTAGCTTAACGTTACAACAGCTGTTTAGCTACAACAGCTAGCAACTTTACCTGCAAACAAAGTAGCATTGTTAGCATTGGCTATGTTCTGAAGTTAACAGCTAACTACGTTCCTGGAAGGTCAACAGATTTAAACAGTGTTTGGTTGAAGATGTTTGGTGACTAAAGTCAACAAAAAAGGACTGCAGCAGCAGCGGCTCAGTCTTCGTCTCAAACACGGTGTGTTTACTTTGAAAATCCCGGTAATTATCTCTCTCAGTTGTGGGAAAGTGGTGGGCATATCACTGTATAACAGCTGTCACAGTTATCACAATTGTCACAGTTATGAATCATCTAAAGTATTTAGGCTATTTGTTGTTAGGTTGTATTTATTTAATTTCGCTCTCCTTAAACTGACAGCTGACACTGTCCTACTGGTGTTGCCGTACCTTGCTGTCCAATGGCGAATTCGCTCAACCAATTATATTCGGGATACAATGGTGATTGGCATGCCCCCCAGGCCCGCCCCCTTGCTGACAAAAACCGCCCACAAAAAAAACTCACTCGAGCGAGAGCAGGGGAAACTTTTCCGAGCGAGCAGAGGAGAGACTCGCTCGCGCGCAGTCTGCACTCGCGCGAGCAGGGGAAAGTATTGCGAGCGGACTCTGCGCACGCGCAAGCTGTTTTTCTCCTCGCAGGCTACAATATTGCTCGAGGGGGCAGAGATGCTCGCGAGTGCTTTGAAAGTGCTCGGGGGAAAAAAATGCGCGCGCGAATGTTTGATTTGCGCGCGCGCAAGTCTCATTGCTCGCGCGCGATTTATGTCAGTATTCTATCCCCATACAAGACCTACGCCATGAATACCACACAGCCCTTAAGCAATATAAGAAAATTATCAACCAAAAAAAGACCAAATATACTGAAGATGAATTAATCAAAATTGAAAAGGCAATAGACCAAAATTCTTTTTGGAACCTGTGGAAAAAAATTAATTCAACCAAAAATGAAGATAGAATTAAAATTAAAGATGGCAATGTTTGGAAATACTATTTCTCAAATTTATATCTAAACCCAGAAAACGATGGTTTAAACACACAGCAGATGTCCGTAATTGACAAATTAAAATCATTAGAAAATCCAATAAAAGACAACCAAAATGCTTTGGACGGGCTAATTACAATTGAGGAGCTACAAGAAAAACTTGCTGATCTTAAAAATGGAAAAGCTTGTGGCATCGATGGTATCAGGACAGAAATGCTGAAATACAGTAGTAATAAACTTGAACTGGCTATACTAAAATTATTCAACTTAGTGTTAAAAAGTGGAATTTACCCTACAATTTGGAACAAAGGACTGATTACTCCTATCTTTAAAAGTGGAGACAATCTAAATCCTAATAATTATAGAGGCATTTGTGTAAATTCTAATTTAGGGAAACTATTTTGTAGCATACTAAATTCAAGAATATTGTCCTACCTCACTGATAGTAATGTATTAAGTAAATCACAAATTGGCTTTATACCCAAACATAGAACAACAGATCACATATTTACTCTCCATACTCTAATCCAAAAACATGTACATCAAAAAAATAAAGGGAAAATATATGCTTGCTTTGTTGATTTCAGGAAAGCATTTGATTCAATTTGGCACAATGGTCTTTTCTATCAGTTACTCAGAAATGGTATTGGAGGCAAAGTTTATGATCTAATTAAATGGAAATACTCAGAAAATGAGTGTGCTATAAAAATTGGAAAGAAAAGAACTGATTTCTTCAAACAGTGTCGCGGGGTCCATCAAGGTTGTAATATGTCCCCAACACTTTTTAATATATATATTGACCAATTAGCAAAACTACTTGAAAACTCCCCAGCCCCAGGACTTGACTTGGAGGGGAAAGAAGTCAAGTGTCTGTTTTATGCAGATGACCTCCTACTGTTATCACAAACAGAACAAGGAATGCAAGACTATCTGGACATACTCCATGATTATTGTGTAAATTGGGCAATCAGAGTAAACCTAGATAAAACTAAAATTATAATATTTCAAAAGAAAGCAAGATCACTATCTAGAAATAATCAGCTTACTTTGGGAGAGACAACACTGAGCCACACAATGGAGTACACTTACCTTGGCCTAACTATCACTGCTTCGGGTAGTTTCGTTAAAGCTGTGAGTTCACTAGCAGATAAAGCCCGCAGAGCATATTACAGTATACGAAAAGTTCTATTCAAATTAAACCCCCCAATTAAGATCTGGCTTAAAAGTGTTATTGAACTAATCCTCCTATATGGAAGTGAAGTTTGGGGCCCCTTAATTAAACAAGAGCACTGGGACTCAAACCCTGTTGAAAAAGTGCATCTTGAATTCTGCAAAAACATACTCAGAGTCCACAGAAATTGCCCAAACCACGGCTGCAGAGCAGAGCTGGGCCAGTTCCCCCTCTTAATCAAAATCAAAAAGAGAACTATTAAATTTTGGAAGCACTTGATGGAGTCTGATGTCGACTCATACCAGCACAGAGCATACTTGGAGCAGCAGGGCTGTCTGAACCCAGAAAATAATACCTGGAATGGGACAAATGAGGAAATCAGATTGACAAGTTAAAATGACACTACAAAAATAATTCCATACTCACAAATAAAACAAATCGACAAAGATAATAAACAAAAATATTGCCAACAATGGAAAACAGAAACTCAAACAATCAATAAATTAGAATGTTATAATTTACTGGACAGAGAATTCCAATTGGCCCAATATTTAACCCAAATAAAAAAATCCCAAAAAAGACAAACCCTTACGAAATATAGACTCAGTGACCATAAACTGGTCACCATAAACTGGTGAAACTGGTGAAACTGGTCGCCATAAAAGAGAATGGCTGGAAAGATAAAAAAGAACCTGTATCCACTGTGACACTGGAGAAGTAGAGACAGAGACTCACTTTCTCACAAGTTGTCCCAAATACAAAGAAATTAGAGAAGAATTATTTCCCAAATTTAAAGAAAAAATCCCTGACTTCCTCACCCTCCAACAAGACAAGTTAATCCCAATCCTTCTGGGAGAAGACAGCTCTGCTGTAGAACTAGCAGGAGAATATGTCACTGCATGTCACACATTAAGAAATGTTTCAATGTAAAGACTGTAAGACTCATTTATTTCTGTTTGTTGATACTATCCTTATTCTCATTATCACTTATTATTTTATTATTGTTTATTATTTTACACACACAGAAACATGCACACAAACACTCACAATTATTTTTCTTATTTTATTTTTCTTAAATTTTACTCTATTTATATATGTATATATTAACTTATGAAGTGTATTTTTGTCCTGTTTAATTGACCCTTTATGCTTTAGCAACATCGTCTATGTGACATTCATGCAAATAAAGCAAATTAAATTGAGAGAGAGAGAGAGAGAGAGAGAGAGAGAGAGAGAGAGAGAGATGCATGCAATGAACTGTTAAAAGTCTGTCTGGGGGAAGATCCACAATTTGTAAAGTTAGCTGCACAATATGTAACACTCTGCCATGAAACTAGTGAAAGACACAAATGCTAACCACAACCATTATTGCTATGGTATAATGTTGTTGTTGTTGTTTTTCATTTCTTTATTTTATATATTATTATTATTATTATTATTATTATTATCATCATTATAATATATAATTAATATGAACTGTATATATATTTTTTAATTATATATAAGAACTTGGAACTGTCTAATGACACCCAATCTGTGTATAAGAGAGAGACAGCACTTCATCAACACACACACATAGGGTATACAGTATAAATGTATATATACTTTTTTTATTTTTTATTTTATTATATTTGTACATATTTGATTCTGTAAGTTGCATTTGTTTTGTTTTCATTGACTCTTGATGCTTTGGCAACATAGTTCTTGTAACATTCATGCCAATGAAGCAAATTTGAATTGAATTGAGAGAGAGAGAGAGAGGGAGAGACGGAGAGAAAGAGCTAAGTTGGACTAGTAGAGAGTGAGTGTATGGTAGTGAGCAGGGGCGTCGCACCCGTGGGGGATGTGGGTGTTTTAACACCCACACTTTTCCCGGTCAGAGGATTCAACACCCACACTTTTTCTGCAGTTTTTCCACAGTTTTGCACAAACACCTCACTACAGTCGCTCAGTTTCTCTGGCCGCTCTGTCTGCGCTGCGGATGCCTCCTCTCCCCCTCCCTCTCCTCCTCCCTCTCCTGTTGTTGCTTCAAACATGACACCGGCTTTCAGTGTGACCGGCTGATGATTGGCTGTTCTGCCTTAAGTCCCGCCTCTGCTGTGTTAGATTTATCGTTCAGCTCATGCTGAGGAGGCGGGAACTAGCCATAGATATACATATACATAAACGCTTCACTGAGCGCTGAACTGACGTCGAAGTCAGTGGAGTGAACTTTATAAAGCTCCTTCTACAAAGTGCTATAAGTTCATGCCTCTCGTTGACCCATTCACACACGTACGAATATACCTGGGAAACAGACAGGAACCAAAAACAACGCGTGTAACGTTCTCTGATGATTATAAATGTTACATAGCCTACTCCTGATATGTTTAGTAAACAGGTAGGCACCAAACCCACGTATGTATTTTTCTAATGTTTTCATTAGTTTACAGCTGCCAATGCCAATTTGTTTACAGCTGCCAATGTATGTAACTCTGTTACTGTGATGATAAATATTGAATCTGTGTCTATAATAACCAGATCCTGACATGTAAATGTGATGTCTGTGGGAATAAAAAGCACTGATGTTTACATTACATTTTACATTTAACTTATTTTGATGAATCGTTTTTATATCCAGTGATGTTAACTACTAAAAATGACAATCATGGAGACAAATTTTTTTTAAAAAAAAATCTGCAAATCAAAAATAAAAAAATAAGACACTGCAATTGGCTGTCTGGCTTTTACATAGAGCAGGTCACTGAAGAACATATATACATACTTATATCTATACAGCTGTATGTACAAGGAGACACATTGAAGAACATATGTATATTTACAGCTGCCTCCACACCTGGTTACAGTCCACCTGCACCACTCGCAATATCAAGTTCATAGACAATTTTAATCTCTTCTGGAACCGCTCCACCCTCTTCAAAACTGATGGCCTCCACCCAAACAGGCACGGAAGCCGCATGCTAGCAGCTAATCTCCAACACGCTGTCCACACTGGAACACGTGAACTCGCATGACTGTTTACTTGCCACACCCCCTCCACTCACTCTTCTTCTCCTCCCAAAGCCCCACTGGCTCAACTACACTCGGTCCCGCTCTCTAGCTCCCCTCCTCGGCCACATCAGTCATTACAACTACAACCTGTTATTCATATCCACACCATCATCAGTCACAGACGCCTCTGTCCACTCAGTACAAGACATGTTAATCCGGCCAATCTCCGTCCACTTCCCCGGTCCTCACACCCTCTCACAAACCAACATCACCTGAAACTGGCCATATTCAACACCCGCTCCCTCAACAACAAAAGCCTTATTCTCAGTGAATTTATAACGGACAATAACCTGGATTTTCTCTGTCTCACTGAAACCTGGCAAAAACCTCTGGATTATTTTTCATTAAATCAAGTCACTCCCACAGGATACACCTACATGGCCAAACCCCGCACAGAGGGCCGGGGAGGTGGCATTGCTGCCATCTACAGAAATAACATCAAGACAACCACCATCTCCATTCCTCCTGCCCCCTCATTTGAACACCTCACCTACAAACTCTCCGGTCCCTGTCCTCTGGTCACAGCCATCATTTATCGCCCTCCCAAACCACATCCCTCCTTCCTTTCTGATCTTGCCGACCTTCTAACTCAGTTGTCTGCCATCTCACCATCTATTCTCCTCCTGGGTGATTTCAATCTACATATCGACAGCACAGACAATAAACCAGCCACAGAATTTCTGGAACTGTTAAAATGTCTCAACTTTACCCAACATATCAACTTCCCAACACACTCTCAGCCTCACTCACCCATTGTCTGTCTGCCTCCCCTCCCCCACCATCTGACGACCCCACTGACCTGGTAAACTACTACAATAACACACTCTCCTCCTGCTTGGAACAGCTTGCCCCCGTAAAAACAAAAATTGTCTCTTTCACTCACTCTGCCCCCTGGTTCACCCCAACACTCCGCCAAATGAAGACCCGGAAAAGACAACTCGAAAGACTCTACAAGAAAACCGGATTATCAGTTCACCTTTTAGCATACACCGACCACCTACAACAGTACAAAGAAGCACTCAATGCTGCCCGGTCCACCCCCTTCTCCCACCTCATCCACTCTGGCTCCAACAACCCCAAGGCTCTGTTCTCCACCATAAACTCCCTCCTCAAACCTCAAGACAACATCTCCTCATCATTCACCACTGAAAAATGCCAATCATTCCTATCATTCTTCCAATCAAAAATCAACACCATCTACAGTAACCTCAACACCTCCAGGACCCCTCCCATCTCCCCACCTGCCTCCCCCCCTGCTTCACCACCTGCCTCCCCACCCACCACTTTCCAGCGCTTGACCCATTTCTATCCTGTATCACCAGAACAACTCACAACCATCATGACCGGAATAAAAACCTCTACCTGCGCCCTGGACCCCATACCCTCAAAACTCATCAAGGACTGCCTCCCAGTTATCTCCCCACTCATCATTGACTTCATTAACGCCTCCCTCTCCTCTGGTTCTGTCCCCCAAACCCTTAAACTGGCTGCCATCACACCCATCATTAAAAAACCCAGTCTTGACCCTGACAACCCAAATAACTTCCGCCCCATCTCCAATCTCCCCTTCCTGTCAAAAATTCTGGAACGTGCTGTCGCGTCACGACTCAGAACCCACCTCACCTCCAATAACCTGTTTGAATCCTTCCAATCTGGTTTCCGTTCAAAGCACAGCACCGAGACAGCCCTCCTGAAAGTCACCAATGACCTCCTCCTCTCATCAGACTCCGGACACCTCACCATCCTCATCCTCCTCGACCTCACAGCTGCATTTGATACCATAAACCACTCCATCCTGCTCTCCCGTCTGGAATCCTCTCTCCACATCACCGGCACAGCACTCTCCTGGTTTCGCTCCTACCTCACAAACCGACAACAGTTCATCAGCATAAACAACTGCACCTCCCCCACTGCTCCCCTGTCACAAGGTGTCCCCCAGGGGTCGGTGCTTGGTCCCCTCCTCTTCATTCTCTACATCCTCCCCCTTGGCCAGATCATCCGTCAACACGACCTTCAGTTTCACTGTTATGCCGATGACATCCAACTGTACATATCCACCAAAGCCATCACCAACACCACCCACTCCACACTCAGCAACTGTCTCACCGAAATTAAATCATGGATGCAAACAAACTATCTTCAACTAAACAGTGACAAATCGGATATAATCATCATTGACCCTGCCTCCCGCACCAAAGCCAGTCACAACTTCTCCCTCACCTTCGATAACTGCACTCTATCACCCTCATCACACACCCGCAACCTAGGAATCATCTTTGACAGTAAACTACGGTTTGACCTCCACATCAATCATATTACCAGGACCGCCTTCTTCCACCTGAAAAACATCGCCCGTCTCCGCCCCTCACTCACCTTCTCTGCTGCAGAAACCCTCATACATGCATTTGTCACATCCAGACTGGACTACTGTAACAGCATCCTCCATGGCTCACCATCTAAACTTCTCAAGAAACTGCAATACATCCAGAACTCAGCCGCACGCCTGCTCACCCATACCCGCTCCAGAGACCACATCACCCCCGTCCTCCGTGACCTACACTGGCTGCCCATCACTCACCGCATACAGTTCAAAATCATCCTCCTCACTCACAAAGCACTTAAACCTAGCCCCCCCTTACCTCACAGACCTACTTCATAACCACACCCCCTCCCGCGACCTCCGCTCATCCGAAGGAAACATCCTCTCCCCACCTACACGGACCAAGCACCGAACCTGGGGAGACAGAGCCTTCTCCATCGCTGCCCCCTCCCTCTGGAACTCACTCCCCATACCCATCCGTACCTGCACACACCTCCCAACATTCAAAACCATGCTCAAAACGCACCTTTTTAAATTAGCTTTTAATTTATAATCTTGATGTGCTTGTTTTATACTGTTCTCTGTGTTTTTACTGTATCTTACTGTTTTTAACTGTATATTTCATGATTTTTTTTTTTTAAAGTGTAAAGTGTCTTTGAGCATCTGTAAAAGCGCTTACAAATAAAATTTATTATTATTATTATTATATATGTCTATGGCTGTAAACACTCATAAAAACATTAGAAAAACACATACGTGGGTTTGGTGCCTACCTGTTTACTGAACATATAAGGAGTAGTTAACGTTTATAATCATCAGAGAACGTTACAGACATTGTTTTTGGTACCTGTCTGTTTCCCAGATATATTTGTACGTGTGTGAATGGGTCAATGAGAGGCAACAACGATGTGTGAGACACTCCATTGCACTCCTATTGCCTCTCCTCCTGTCCGTATCCCACCTCAGCGCTTCACAGGTAGTGCTCCTGCACATGTACAGTGCATGCGTCCCCTTCTGACTACTACAGGACTGAATTCTACAAAGTTCTGGATGTTGTTGACATGCAGCTTAGAGATATGAGCAGGAGGGAATGCAAATGTTAAGGCATCTGGAACAAGTTCTCTTAACTGGAAAGACCACGTCCATCCCCCACACTTTTGAAAATCTTGCTACGCCCCTGGTAGTGAGGTTGTAATAATGAAATGGTAATTATTAACGGACATTGTGTAAAGCAACTAATGCTAGAGAGCTTGAGAGGGAGTAGGTCAACATCACTTTCGTGGTCAGAAGAAGGGGCTATTTGGCCTACTCACCACCACATCTTCGTCTTCATCACTCATTGGTAGCTCCTCCACAAACTCACTATCGGACTCGGGAACAGCTGATTGTGGCTCCTCAACAACGCAACGACGTGTTCCCCAACATTAACGTTATTATTTGTGTCAACCGGTGGTGGAACAGTAAAAACACTTGGCGTTTTTCTTTTTAGTTTCTTCTCGCGTGTTCCTCTTTTTACAAAGACAATGGTGGGGGGCTACTGGCCGGAGGCCCCGGGCCCCTACTGGTTGGGGAGGGGGCAGCTGGTTGGGGGCCCCTGCAGGTTGGGGGGCCCATAGCAATTGCCTACCTTTGCCTAATGGTAAGACCGGCTCAGGGTGCAAGGTGTTGTTACCGTTGGTGTGCGTCCAGCATTGCCAGTTGATGGGGTGGAGTTGATTCTGGGAAATGATCTGGCTGGTAGCGCGGTGTGGGCTAGTGTGCCGTCGTCTCCTGTAGTTATGCCGCGTTCCAGTTACATGGGAGACCACTCGCCCGAGTTGGAAAGTGGGAAATCTCGCAGCTGTCTCGCGACATTTCACCGAGGCACGCCCCCTTTTGGTCGGAATATCCACTGTCCGACTCGGTCTTCATGAGAGTACACCGAGTTGAGCGAGGATAGACAAACGACTTGACAAACAAAGATGGCTGCGCCCATAATTGATGTATTTTCTTTGTAATTGTACCACGTTGGTCGTTTTAATGTCGATTTTAAATGCTCTTACACACTTGATTACATTGCTGCTTTAATCCGGTCACCAATTTATGCATTGCACGGTGCCTGCAATACAATGTAAAGTGTTTTCGAGCTGGTTTGCTAAATAGGCTAATGTAGCTAACAATAACAAAACAATGACTAGCTTTGCTACTGCCCTGATGGCGTCCATGTTCTTCCGACTTGTCGTGTAGCGATGACAAACGGGAATGCTAAAAGTGCGACAAGCCCAGAAATGACGTCACATTCTCGCGTAAGAGCAACTCGGGCGAGTGGTCTCACATGTAACTGGAACGCGGCATTACATCTAAGCTGACTGGGCCGGTTGGGCCAGATGAGTGTGGTCGGAAATATCCAGATGTGTTTCCAGCCTGCGCTGTGACCCGTGCACAGCGTGCTATGGCTGCTTCAGACTTGGTTGTTAGTGGAGAGCGAAAAGAGACGAAAGTTATGATTCCTCTACCTGATCTTCCCCCGTCCATCCCTCGGGCAGAGTGGGTTAAAGGTCAGCAGGTTGATCAGTCTCTGTCCAGTTTGGTGACCAGTGCTTTGCCTGAGAGTGAAATGGGAAATGTGGCTCGTGGCTATTTTTTTCCAGGATGAGTTGCTTGTGAGGAAATGGGTGCCCTGTGAAGGTGACTTTGTCGGTGAGCCAGTGTTTCAAGTTGTTGTGCCTGAAAAATTTCGCGACACAGTGTTAAAGACTGCACATGATGAATCGGGTGATTTGGGTGTGAGGAAAACTTATGACCGAGTGTTGCGATATTTTTTTTGGCCGAAGTTAAAGCATGATGTTTCATTTTTATAAAATCATGTCATACATGTCAACTTACAGGTAAGCCGAGTCAGTCAATCAAGCCAGCACCTTTTCCATTCCAGCGATCAGTCAACCATTTGAACATCTGATTATAGATTGTGTGGGGCCTTTACCAACCTCAAAGTCTGGTTGCTCTTACCTGCTAACTGTGATGTGCCAGGCGACAAGATACCCTGTAGCATATCCTGTGTGTTCTATTTCTGCAAGATCAATAGTCAAGGCGTTGACACAGTTTATCTCCATTTTTGGCATTCCGCGTGTGATTCAGAGTGACCAAGGCTCTAACTTTACATCTCACTTGTTTTCACACGTGTTGAAGCAGTTGAAGGTGAAGCACAACCGTGCGTCTGCGTATCGTGGCCAGAGTCGGGGAGCGTTGGAGCGTTTTCCCCAGACATTAAAGTCCCTGTTGCGTGCTTATTGCACGGAGATGGGGGGAGATTGGGAGGAAGGCCTACCTTGGTTAATGTTGTCAGCCCGAGAGGTTGTGCAGGAGGGCATTAGGTTTAGTCCTAATGACCTTTTTTTTGGCCATACAGTGCTTGGTCCCTTGGCAGTCCTGCAGGATGGCTTGGGTGATACTGATCCACCAAAAAATCTGACCGATTATGTGAAGGGTTTCCGTCATCGTTTGTATACAGTTGTTGAACAAGCGCGTGAAAATCTGGAAGTGGCTCAGTCTAAAATGAAAACTGTGTATGACCGCCGGGCAGAGCGTCGCCAGTTTAGACCGGGAGATCAGGTTTTGGCTCTCACTCCGGTTGTAAGTTCACCGTTCCAGGCAAAGTTCTCAGGCCCGTACACTGTGGAGCGACAAGTTTCAGAGCAAAATTATTTCATATCCACTCCGAAGCGTAGGAAGTCTTCTCGCCTCTGTCATGTTAACCTGTTGAAGCTGTATTATTCACGTGAAGCAACTGTTGCACCTTGGTCCAGTGCGCAGAGTTTAGATGTCAGTCCTGTACTCACTGTGGGTTCTGTGTCCTCAGCTTTGTTGGCTCCAGGTATGGTAAACACGGAGGGGGATGTTCGAGCACCTGATGACCCCGTGATGTGGTGTGGGCTAAATAGTAGTCTGAGATAAGTTGTTGATATTCCTGTTATGCTTCCTACTGTTCTCATCTCCCTTTTAAAATGCTCCCTTGTCAGGTACCTGGTTGCAGTGGGGTGTGTGTAAGGTAGTAGCTTAGTTGTTGTGTTTGGGTTTGCGGTGATCCCTGTCGGGACCCGTCTTAAGGGGGAGGGTGTGATGACCCCTGCTGTTGAGGCAGCAGCCTCCTGATGTGACTTGGGTTTGTGGGAGGAGTTTTGGTCAATCATTAGCACCTGGGCCCAGTGTTCCTGAGATTATAAAACCCATGATTCATTCATTCTCTCTCCTCTCCAGCAGATGTCCCATGGGGTGATGTGATGCTGCAGTTCTTCTAAGTTCTATTATTCTCAGTTTATGCACTTTACAACATACATTCATTACATTTTACACACATGCACATCCTGCACTACTGATAGTACTGATGTTCACATTCCATTTGATCATTATTTTCCTTTGTTGCACATCTGTTAAATAAATATACTTTGTTAAAACTTCCTTAATTCAGTGTGTCTCCCATCTTGTCATGGCCAAAGAGCCAGGTTGTGACAGTCATATTAATAATGGGCATCTTATAACTTACCTTTCCTATAAGGGGCTTATTACAAGGACCTTAACATAAAGCATTACCAACAAAATAATAATATTAAATGAATGATATGCCTTTTTTTTTTTTTTTTTTTGCCACTGATGGTGAGGGGCAGGTCACCTGTTTGCTGGGCAAATCCACTATTTCACTTCTGGTATGACACGATTAATAAGTGGCAGTTACATCTCCATCATTGGAGCTGAGGTGGAGCAGGTGAACAGTTTTAGGTTCCTTGGAATTACCACCACTGAAAACCTACCTTGGTCATCAGAAAATGCTTGACTTCCTACGGAAACATAGGAAGGCTGAAATCTGGAGCCAGAATGTTACTTTTACAGAGGAGCAATAGAAAGCATCCTGACTGGAAACATCACAGACTGGCATGGTTCATCATGGCCCAGGACAGCAAGGCTCTACAGAGGGTGATTAAAACCACCCAGAACATCACTGGTACCATCTACAGAGCATCAGTGAAGTGAGATGTCTGCACAGAGCCCAAAGATACTGAAACACCCACCCAGCCACAGTCTGTTCACCCTGCTGCCATCTGACAACACAGAAGTATCTGTAACAACAAATGTATCTTGTAAACTGGAAGTTAGCCGGCTAGATTGGCGGAAGTCTCTAGTGCGCTCACTTCAATAACCAATCAGAGAACGAGAGAAAGAGTTTAACCAGTTTGAGGACCAAAGTGTCACAGAAACGCTAAATGGAGAGGCTAACGGGAGAAGCTAAATGAATAAGCAAATGGAATAGCTAAAAGGAAAGGGAAAAGCAGCGGCTACACGGAAATGCAGATAGAAAAGGAAATTGCCCTTTTAAGTGCCTGATTAAAATCTGTATTCTTAATTTAATTTGTGAATCCATCTATTTATTTGTCTTTTTAAACTGCATTTTCAAATAAGACTTTTGAATTCCATTATTTATTTATGAATTAGTTAATGCATTTTTAAATGATGTACTTATTGTCTGTTAAATGTTGTTTGAACTATTTATTGATGGATTAATATTTCATTTGTAAATTCTATTTATAATTCCTCTTTTTATTACCATTAAAATCTCAAAATATAAATTACTTTGTATTTTAGTCTATTTATTGATCGATTAATACATTAATTTGTAAACTAATTTTTTAATGCCTGTTTTTACTGTACAATTAGTTGAATGCACTAATTTACTATTTCCGTGACACTTGGGGGCCTCCACAGAAGGCTCCATGGCCGTCAAGCGAGCAAATGATGTAGTGAATTGGATAGCAGAAGAGTATATGAGAGTTTAGCAGTAGGAGCTGGGAAAGACACAAGGGGCTGACGATAGGCCTATGAATGTTGTGCCTTCATGTGATAAACTAGTTGACGGTGAAGAGAAACTACGAGGGGGTGACATGCAGCAAAGGTCTGCACGGAAATCTGAAAAGTTTTGAGGACTGCACTGAAGAGCAAGCTGCAGTTTTGTCTTTGAAGTCATCAATTCTCTGCGCCGCGGTTTCCTCCGCACGAGCAGCTGTCAGCCAATGGGGTTTGAGAAGTGGCGACATCCCTGCCATTCAGGAAACCCTCTGCTCCTCCGCCACTCATTCAATTAGGCAACAGCACGTAAATATCACGTCCGGTTTGTACTTTCAAGATAAAACCGCAATGTTGTCACATCAAATAGTCCAGTAAAATTGAAAGGAGTCTGTACTCTGCAGTAAAATAACTAAATAAAATGTATAAAGGGCTGGAAACAGTTTAATTGTGACCACAATTAAGCTAAACAATCAAAGCCTTGGACAGTTTGATTTAAACGTATTTCTTTGAAAAACAATTACATCATGTTCCATGTTATAATGAGGTCACTGTAACATTTTGGTAATAATCACTGAGCACACAACTCTCTATCTGTGCCTCATTTCCTGACTGCAGAGATAGTAAATTTTCTACCTCATTCACTATGTTGTTCGTTTTGCATGAGAAGCAACAGAAATAAAACGGGTAATTTGCTGTGTTGAAATTATGCTTTTATTGTGACGGAAATAAAATAATTTCCGGTTGCGTAGTGTTGCGCTGCCCGAGCTTGATTCCGCTCAGCTCTTGCTGCAGTCTTGAACGGTGCTGACTG
The DNA here is from genome assembly GCF_965226575.1 of Pagrus pagrus. Lineage (NCBI taxonomy): Eukaryota > Metazoa > Chordata > Actinopteri > Spariformes > Sparidae > Pagrus > Pagrus pagrus. Next base: position 1,444,923 of record NC_140185.1, on the reverse strand, counting down.
ATGGTTGCGGTGCTGTGGATTCTCCTGTCAGCTTCCTTAACGTAGATTTTTTTTTTACTAGTTTAATTCAGTGTTTAAAGGGACATTAGACCAGAGGTGAAGCGTTGCCCGTTGGTCGAAGATGTCTGTGGCCGGGCTGAAGAAACAGTTCCACAAAGCCAGTCAGGTATGGAGACGCCTGTTACTGCTCGTTCATAACAACACTTGTTTAGATGTGGACAGTGTTTGCAGTTAGCGGTGAAGGGAGTCAGACTCCAGGTGACTCAAAAACACGCACAGTGACCTACTTTAAGTTCTGACATGTACCCGTGCTGGGCTGTGGTGCACATTGACACACTGTTGCGAAACACTGTATGCTATCTGTGTAACGTTACTTTTCCATCCAGAGAAGTTCGTTTTGTTCGGAGACAACGCCACACTGAACTCCGTTGAAAAATCATCAAATTAGAGGTTTCCTCGCATGTGTGCGAACTGAAATCCGTTGTCCGACTTAATTTAAGGGCGTTTGCGAAACACTTGAATCCAGTGGGACAGCTCGGCATTGTTACTGACATATAGATTAACGATAAGTTATCAGTGGGTTAAACAATTAATATGATAATGTTAGGTAAGTCTATAAGAAGAGTGAAAATACTGATGAAAATCCTTATATATAAAGCATAATCAATATCCCAATATGTTTACCGAGCTAAGCTCAACCCAATATCATGAGCCTGAGCCTGTCGTTGATACAGAATGGCTGTATTACAGCAGCTATTATATTGTGCTAGTGAGCACAGCTGATAATGTTCAGTACAGATGCGGCACAGGTCTTCTGTATGTTGAAACGCTGTCTGTTTGCTCCTTCTGAGGAACAACAATTGACGGTAGCAGAGCTGTCTTCTGCAGCTAAGCCAATGGTTCTCAAACCCTTTCATGTCATGAACCCCTAAAATGACACAAATTAGATTATAGACCCCCATTTGATAAATTCTGTCTGGAGGCCCCTCATCTGATAAGATTTTGCTTTTATTGCATATTACACAAAGTGACTGAAACTCATGATTACCAAAAGGTTCATACATTCTGTCATGGTGTTACTTATGGATGGAATTACAGTAAAATAAAATAATTTCTGCTGGGGACCCCCTGGAACGCTCTTAAGGATCCCTAGGGGTCCCTGGACCCCACTTTAAGAACCTCTGGTGCAGACCAGCACTGTGTTTCAAAGTTGTCACGCTGGCAGCACACAGTAATTTAAATGCAGGTAGAATTACTTTGAGCCATTAGAATCATTCACCCAACAGGCACTTTTATAACAACAACTACACACACACACAGAAGTTGCATACCCTATATTGTTTAGTCTGTGAATGCGTCCACTGTTCTTAAAGCAACACTAGGTAGTTTGGACTCATTACTACCCCCAGCTGGTTGAGAGCTGGTCTGTTACCAGTGTCGTATACTGTCGCTGACGGCGAATCACGAAGCCTCAGAACCTACATTGTACAACATGAGGGGAAAACTTCGACTGGCAGTGGGTCACAATCGTCTGAAAAAACCTCACTCGAGTGCCAACAACAAGCTAGATTCAGAGATAGCAGCTGGTAGTTTGTTAGCATATAGGCTGCACAGCACATTAGCATGCTAGAATTATTCTCATACCGAGTTGGTTATAGTGATTGCACCAACTAAGTTACTTCCAAAACACAACGCTTGGGCGTGAATGTGTTGAGTAACGTCTGAAAATATAACTATGTTTTCTGGAGTTACCAAATACAATCGCAAGCTGACGTTGTGTTTGGTGTAATAACTACAACCAACTCGGTATGACAACAGTAAGTAGCATGCTAACGTTACCTCCCAATCACACTGTTCAACAATTATGTTGATTATCTGCATGAACTAAGGAATCTGCAACTTTACAAGACAAGACGTTCATAGTGTTTTAGTAAGTTAGTCATCGTTTACAGTCACTACATGAAAACGAGCAAGCTATCGAAACGGACAGCATTAGCTTATCTCCCGGCTTTATTACGGTTATTAACTGTGGACAAATAGAGCCCCAATGAACACCACATAACAACAAATCAACTCAAAGTAAAAGTCGGTAAGATAATAAATATGTAATATATGACTTACAAATCCAGTAGCATCAAGGCTAGGTCGCCATCAGTTCTTTCAGCTCGCGCCACCGAGTGTAAGCTGGTCTAATATCTATCCGTGTCCGGGCTCTGTTTTATCACTTTCTCTTTTTCTTTTCTTTGCCTCCTCATACAATACCTTCTTGGCTTTTTTAAGTGGCTCGGCCATGGCGTTGGTTTACAAAAAATCCCAGTAGCTGCTGGCTAAATCAACTGACGAATAAATGTGTGACGTATGCCGTACAGCAGGTCGCACTAGACTTCTTTACGTCCTAGGTTTCCTACCCGCTCTGAGAAGTTACACAGTGCGGTTTCTGCCAGCGCAACCCCCCTCAGGCTGCAGAGACGTCACCATTCATCCTATTAACCATTTTTCTACCAATTAACTGAGTGTAGAAACATTATTTTAAGGTTGAAAAACTACCTAGTGTTGCTTTAAATTCAATTTAAAGTTACTCTTTTCATGAAAGCCACACAACATTTAGATAACATGTCTTTGGAAACAAATGCTGCCTGCTGGATCATCTGATTGTCTAAACAAGCAGTGGCTCTTAATGATTCCGAAATGTCTTGAGATTAATTCGAACCTTGTTAATAATCTTCTCCAAACAGTATTTCCCCTAGAATATTTCTCAGCAGCGGTGCTGTTTAGCGCGCCACGTCCATGTGATGCTGGCCAGTATATATGCATTTTGGCATCAGGGCTCGACATTAACACCTACTACCTGCCAAATGCAGATTGTTTTGAGTCGTGGCTGTGAATTTGCTCGACCAGCCAGGTTGGCGGGTAAATAAAAGCAGCTTAACAGATGCTATTCCATGACGACTTTTACTTCTAAGATTTTTTTGGGGCGAAAAATCAACTTTGAAAATTTCAAATATTGTCAGTTTTTCCAAAAATTGATTACGAATTAATTAATTAACACAAACAAAAATAGCATCAGTCAGCAAGTTTTAGGAATATGTTCCCATTGTGAAGCAAGAATAACAAGAATAATGTTACGCTTCCAAAGCAACAGAAATAACTTTGCCTGTGAACAACCTCCAACTCTCATTACATTTGCAGTTAAATCATTTGACAAAAGGCTGGTGAATCTGAACCCTTCCAGTTATCAGATTTTTTTTTTTCAAGGGCTTAATGGGATGCTACACATTAGTGGCGGTTGGCCATTAGGTGTGTTATTGTTTACTTCTGCCTTCCAAAACCGGAAACCGGCAAGCCTGGCCTGGCATACTACAAAATAAACTGATTTAATGGTTTCATACTGCATACTACTATGGCAATTATATGTAGTATGTGGTTCTAAATACAGCCAATGTTTACAACCTTGATAAGGAGGATAAAGCGGAGCTATCCATCTGGTTCTGAAAAGAGAAAAAAAACACTGAGAATAATTTGCGGGAACGGCAGTCAGGTAAACAAGTGTTTTCTCAGAGTTTGATGTCAGAAAATAGCAGTTACATTTAGTTGATGTGCTAGCTTGCATGACATCCCTCTGTAGTCTGTCTGCATTGCTTGCGAAACTGGACAGTGCATCTTTTCGTCTATCTGTGGCTTGCTTGCCTGCCAGCTGCTTCCAGGGCTGTGTTCTTTGACTTTGTGCAAAAGTAAGAGTGAAATTCAACTATTTGTTACATTGCCCAACCGCCACAACAATGTTTATAAGCTGCAGCGCGACAAAGACATATACGATCATATACGCATGCCAGTGGCGAGCGGTGACCTTTTACTGTGGTCATGCTGAAGTGTCAATACCATGCGCGCCCGTAAGGGGGGTATTTATTTATTAATAAAAAATATAATATGGTTTTTAACTACTACAGTGGAAACCGCTTATAGTGATCACGTTGGTCCAGAGTACATTTGATCACTATAAGCGGTTGATTGCTAAAACCGAATTGTTATTATTTCACTTATTTTTTTATGCAGAACATCATCTAAATGCCAGTTGTATAGTTTTTCAATGAGAAAAATGTAACGAAACGGTCGTCAGCGCGATCCTCTGCTGCTGCCGGTGTGTTTTTAAAATGAGCGAACTAGGCTAGTAGCGCCGCAGATTTCTCATTCCCCACCTTGTTTGACAGAGTGTTTCGAGATGGTTTTCATGAATGAACAGGCAATATGTCACTGTCAGACCGGATCGTTTGACGGGAGGGGGGGTCGGGCAGTTTTTGTGATATTTACTTCAGGAGTAGGCCGTCCACTTGAAATTATAGTTTTCTTTTCCTCAAAAGTTCTCTGCGAAAACGGCACTGAACGCAAAGACTGAATAGAATTAATATTTTCACTCATTTTGACCAGGCTACACGATGAAATGAACCACTGACAGTTTCCCGCTGAACAATTTAAACAAGTCAGTTTTGCGCATGCGCATTGGCAGATAAGCTGCTTCACTGACAGCTTTTTTTGCCATTCAAAATGCTCATCTACAGTAAACACAGCCTCTAGCAGTAACTGTACTACTCGGTGTCACAGTGCACATGCGCGAAACAAGCTGTCAGCTTTCCAGCTTTTTGCAAGCAAAACGGGACAGATTAGGCACGGATTTAAGACCAAAACAGTAGAACTAAGGTATTGTATAATTGAACACACTGCCAGATTAATATTTTCAATTATTTTTATTGAAGGGCTTGGGCATGCACTACATTTATAGCTTATTATGACCACTCGCCCATGACGCATGCACAAAATATTGTGGGCGTGATTGCATTCCTCATAGGCACATACAATCTTACAACAAAACAGTGCTTAAGTAGTCAAGCTTTAGTTAAATCAGCCCTGGAGGATACAGCTGCAATGAAGGCACTAACCAACCTCAAGATGGATCAGTTAGTGAAGATGAGCATACTGTTAAGTGCAGCAAAAAGTAATTGAAAAATTGGATGTGAATGGAATACAACACTCTTTTTGTACTTCATGGTCATAGTCTGATAGTACGACAAAACTCAATTTTTAGAGATGAGAGAGGAGTCTGTTTTGAAATATATATATATATATATATATATATATATATATATATATATATATATATATATATACATACACATACATATATAGTGAAAGTAAAAGAGGTGAAGTTGTGACACAGTGGTGGCAGTGGGTTGGCGGGGAGTTGCATTTCCAGATAGCAACTCGAGACCATGGACAATTATATCACAGCTTCGATCTTGCTTTCAGAATCGGTACTCCTAAATATACTAAAACTATATCAGAAACAAAGGCCTATCTTACAGGCAAGTCTGGTATTTGATATGTCTTTATTGATGTGTCTTTGTGCTTTAAAGTTAAATAAAAAAACCTGACCTCATCCCTTGACGAAATTCCTTCCTCTTGCCACAGGTTATAACTGTCATAATGTCTCATGTGTCATTGAAATTCCCGCACCAAATTACATCAGTTATCTAACTGGATAGAGAATGATAGAATGACGTAGGTGATGACAGCAGCTGGGTGAATCATAGATCAGGCCACAAGTGAGATTTACTGTCTAATTTAGAGCGTCATTATCTTGTCCCCTCACAGCTTGAAAAGATGTCTCATATTGGGCATTGAGGCTTATGAAGGCTCGATGCCAGTATTTATCTGATTACTTGGGAAGTTATTCCCATGTGCGCAAGCTTAATGTCAACCGTTTACTTCCTGTTTGTGTGTGTCTCAACTCCTCATTGTTGCAGTGGTGTGTGAGCCCCTCTACACTTTGATCAGTGTGCATTGATCTCAACATGATGTTTCTCTGTCACAGCCTGTTAGATGAGATAAACAGGAGGTCACGTCTCTAACATAGGGGTGTTATCCACTCTCACTTTTTTTATTTAAATGAAGGCTCTTAAAGTGATTTCACATGTGAATATACTGTGTACAGTATGTTCTAACTGTTTGTTCCCTGGTACCTGTTTGAACTCACTGATGTTGCTCTCAGTCCTGCAGTAATGAGCAGTCAAAGATGAGGCTGTGAAGCTTTTCTAACATTTATAGCACCCGCAGCAGATTCCTGCTACTGGAAACGTAGTGAGAAAATATTTGACAACAACAGCCAGACTGTATCAATCAGATGTATCATTCCCGCTAAAAAGCACAGAAAAGATCTTTAGAACAAAGTATATGTCAAAACTATTGTTTGTTATTTCACCTGCTTCCTATAGTAGAAATAGGGAAGTGACCAGGGCCGAGACCAAGGTGTATAAATCTCTCTTCACATGGAGAAGATAACAAAAACGCTGTCACTTCCTGTTTATTTTCCATATCTGAATCTCTTTCCACTATTATTGGAAAAGGGGTAAGGGTAATGTAGTGGAATATAATCTCTGGTCCATGTACACAGTGTCAAGATGGGTCTTAGTATTTTTATGAAGCAGAAAAACCTGCTTCTGTCCTGCCAACATAGAAATAAACTGCCACTTGTCTCCTGCTGCATGCTTCTCCCGTCCCAGCCTGTTGTGTCTTCACGTCCCTGGGGTCAGAGTCCTGGTCAGAGCCGCTGTATCACCTCTGTACTGTATCTCCTATTGTCAAACTGTATGTGGGATTTGTGAGGTTTGCAAAACAGGCAAAATAATGCTCTCGTTCTTCGTATTATGCATATGAGCAGAAAATGCATCGACTCGAGTTTTCCGAACATCCGGGTTAACAGTATACACGCAAAAACTAGGTGTGTTATTGGATTTTTCATAATCATCTGGTAATTATTCAATATTTAATAATAATTATTAATTAATAATATTTTACTCCATAAATCAGATAATGATTGGTTTATTAGTGTAAATGTTCTCAATGATACAGTGACTGTGTTTAGAGCAGACCGCTGTCAGCGCCCAGAGCAGAAGGAACATTTAGCTGTTGTCTAGTGGCAGTAAATGTACAGCACAGTTCGACAGTTTGACCATAAATAAACTCTGCAGCTCCTTAATACACAAGAAGAACTTCTGTTTGAGTAGACAGAAAGAAACACTGTCTGGAGGGGGGCTTTAAAGGTTCAGAGAAGAAAACCAACCTATTTGAATCCATGAAAAAATCTGACACGTGGGTTGTGATTTAGTTTTTCAGTTTTTACTGATTTTTGAGTGTATATTGTTTATTGTTTATTATTATGGATCCCCATTAGTCACTGCCTCAGCAGCGACTATTCTTCCTGGGGTCCTACATCACAATACAAAAAAAAAATATATATATATATATATGTATATATATACATATATACACACATACATATATACATATACATACATACATACATATATATATACACATATATACACATACACATACATACACTTACATACATATACACATACATATACACATACACACATACATACAGTACATACATATACACACGCTCAATCAGAAAACATATATACACATATACATATACAAATATTACATACATGTATACAAATATTACATACATGTTAAAATATTTAAGACATTCAAGACAATTCTCCAAACCTATTCTGTAGCAAGCAAGTACAAATGACACTTATCCTGTAGCACTTGTCCTGTAACAAACAACCACCACAAAAAACAAAATAAAATAAACGAAAATTGAAAAAAAAAAGAAAATAGAGAAAATAAACTAGGCAAATGTATGTCTAAATATTAAATGCAGTCCAAAAAAATCTCTTTCTGTGCAAACATTTTCTTTTAATCTTTTCCGGAAACCAGCTCTACTCGTGATTGAGACTAAATGCTGTGGGAGTCTATTCCAGCATGTAATTGCCCTGTACATAACTGTTCTTTTTAAGGCATCTGATCTAGGTATAGGCAGGGTAAAAACACCTCTTAAGGCTCGTCTAGTTCCATGGTTGTGACTGTCACTAGCACGCACCAGCTGAGAGTAGAGACAAGAAGGCTTAGTTGATGTATAAATGTTTTTTAAAAATAAAATTAGGCTACAAGCAAGTCTCTCACCAACTCTCATCCATGACAATTCATTGTGTATTTTTTCGACACTGTGTCTAAATGAGCAACGTAGAGCAAGTGTTGCGGCCCTATTTTGAGTGAGCTAAATTTTATTTAGTTGTAGTTTCGATGCATTTGACCAAATTGCTGGGCAATAGTCAAGATGTGTAAGCACAAGTGATTCTATTACTTGCTTAGTAGTTGTTTTGGTTAAAAAGTAGGCACTTCTTCTAATGACTGAAATACTTCTGCTCATTTTTGCTACAATGTTGTTAATGTGAGTAGCCCAAGAAAGTGTTTCATCGACTGTAATCCCCAGCATTCTGGCCTCCTTAACTTGCTCAATATTAGCTCCAAGCAAAGAAACACATAATCTTTGTTCCTTTCTATGAGCATTATTTGAGCTAATAACAAGACATTTGGTTTTTGATATATTCAGTTTCAACTTATTTTCAGTGACCCATTGAGAGATCTGCATTAACTCATTCTCTGCCGAGGCATATATTGTAGTGTCATCTGCATAAATTATACTACGAGCGTTTTTTAAGACATGTGGAATATCATTTACAAATACTAAGTATAATAAAGGTCCAAGGCAGCCTCCCTGAGGGAGGCCACAATTTAATATTTTGCAACTTGAAAGAGATCCATTAAACGAGACACATTGCTGTCTGTTAAACAGGTAGCTTTTCATCCAGTTAATGGCTGGAAGTTTAAAACCATAAGCAGCTATTTTTATAATTAGCAATTCGTGGTCGATAAGATCAAAAGCTGCGCTAAAATCCAGCATCACTGTTCCAACTAATAATTTGTTGTCAATTTGTTTCAGCCAATCATCCGTTAATTGCGTGAGATATATGACAACAGGCTACAAACAGAATGGCCTTAAAAGGCAAGTGAATGAATAAATCAATAAAAATAGATAAATAAAGGAACAAATATGAATTGAGTGTGTCTCTGTATGTGAGAAGGTGTAAGGACATTAGTTTCTGTTGTTCTGTTATGTGATGCTGTAGTGACACGAAGCCCTAGATACTAGCCGAGGGCCCAGTCTGTCCTGCCTTTACAGTATATGACTTGATAATGGCAGTGTTGTTGTTTCCGATGTAATGTTCAGTTTACTGTTCAAAGTCTACAGTACAGGTGGAACCTACTGTCACTGAAGTTTTATGACTAATACTCCTGACGTCTCATTTACACAGATGGGAGGCGGTGTCATAAAAACCTGCAGTTACTCAATTTCTCTGTCTTTCACTGATTGCCACTTCATCTTAGTGGGATACACTTGTTTAGTGGCTGATGGGCTCCTCACCATTCAGTAATTCACAACAGTTTTACTGTCTATTAGGGGTTTCACGACTACTTATTTTTACTCGTTTTTCATAACAGCAGTCGACTAGTCGACTATTTGTTATTTAAGAAAGATGCAGAGAGAGGAGTTCTAGCAAACAGTAAAAATTGTATTTTGTAATGCAGAAAGTTCAATCATTGCACTGTTACATGTCACACTATGTGGGATCGCATTTTCTAAACATAACAAGAAATTAAATAGCAATTTGGATATTTTAAACAACAGAAGGCTGGCAGCTAGGTTGCCATGACAATGCACCGCATATTTTGGCATATATATCATATATATTATATCTATGTTTGGCAAAATATATAAAGCTACATTAGACACTGTGACAATGAACAACAGCTTTTTACATTACATTACATTCTTTTTTTTAGCTGATGAAATAAGAACAGAAACTGGGCTCACCAAAATGACAACCAAACTGTGTAATGGTTACTTAAAAGAACAATGCATCTGGTGTGTTGGTCAGTAATAACACTTTAACCGCCGTCATTGCCAGCTCACTTATAACATCCACCCAGCTGTCTTTTTGGTTAGCGTTGAGAAAAACTAGGGCACCAACCTGGGCGGGATGGAGGACACTCCCATGCCTACCGTTGCTCTCTATCTTACAGCCAACTTACAGTACGGCATTCTGGTGGTTTAGTGCAAATAAACCTGCTGCAAGTAACTCGAATAAAAACAAATTATCTGATGGTCACATGAGGCGAAATCCGCTTCTCTTTAAATTTGAACATGGACACCTGGTAAACCTTAGCTAGCTCGGTAGCTTCCAGCTAGCTGGGGATCTTTAAAACCCCCCTCCAGTGTTTTTTGGTATTTTTATGATATTACATATTTTTGAGTTCTCTCTGTACAATGTTGATGACAAATAACTTAATTTTGTGCTCAAAGTCACTAAATTGAAGCTGTTGCTAATATGGAATAATGACATAAATCCATAGTATAATCTACTGATCCTGCTAGGAGGGCAGTCTGGTTGCAATGCTAATAATTATGTATGACTATTAAACCATTCTCTGTTTGAGAAAAGACGTTGACCCTTATACAGGAAGAAACACTGACTTTAATGGTTCAGAGGAGAAAACTCAACCTATTTGAATCCCTGAAATAATTTGACATGTGGGTGGTGATTTAGTGGTCTGACACCAAGACAGAACTCATCCTTAGATTTGGATTTTCACAGTTTTTACTGATTTTTGAGTGTTCATTTTTGATTAGCCGGGACTTGCCAAGATGGCAGCCAGTACAACCCACTTTGAGCGTCACTCTGGCTTTTGATAACCCTATGGCCGACGACACAGTGGCTCTGTCCACTGTTTTTACAGTCAATGTGTGGAAAGCTCAGAAACACCTCCACAGAACATTCCACAGGTAAACTGGTTCATTGGTAGGGGTGTTCCAGCCAGGGTACCTCACGATTCGATTCGATTTCGATTATGGGAGCGTCGATTCGATTATTGGCCACGATTCTTCGATTATTGTAATTTTTAATGCTTTTTTCCATACAAGATTGATTTTGTCTTCATCTGTGGCTCACTTAACTCATCATCATTAACACATCATTTAACTCAGTTCCTCTAAAACTACACTCATAAAGTAAATAACAAGGTTTTTTTAACATTTGACTTGTATTTTTCAAAGACAAAATATTTTATTTTATGACCATGTAAACATTTGCACTTTGACCTACTTAACTTTGACCAGGGAAAGCTCCACTTGCAGGAGAGCCCCCTCTATTGGCGGAAAACACTGAAAACAGTCAAGCCCTGGATTTAATGAGGCGTAAACATGTGACGTGACGTGGCGTGAAGCACGAAGTTGGGCAGTGATCAGTGACAACAAAGTTGTCTTCAAAATAAGAGCTTTACATTGCACCCCATTGGATTTTAGAACTGGGTTCTTAGCGGGGGGCTTTTAATTTGAAAGTAGCAACCGTTCGTAGCTTGCCGCTACACAACAGCTGACAGTCAGCAGCTACTAGCTGTTTGGTTGTGTCCGCTAGCTGTCAGCTACAGAGACCGAGGAGACGGTAGCATCTCCCGGATCTCAGCGGCTTTCCAGTTGCTCATCTTGACATCCGCGGATGAAGTGATGAACTGATTGCTGTGATCAGCTGTTTCCTGGTTTTAAAACTCCCGGCTGCGGGTCGCACAACAGTGCACGTTATCGACACCTCCGCCCATGTCCCGCAATTGCCGGCACATTGACGCCTCGGATTTAGATAGCAATGGAGGCGGCAGTACCCTCAGAGGCGTCAAATTGGCGGACCAAAACAGACCGCCAATTTGCCGCCTTCTGTCTAAATGCGCGGACCTAGCAAAGCATCGACGTTAATTAATCGATGCCGAATCGTCACGTGACGCATCGCGATGCATCGCCACATCGATGAATTGCACCCACCTCTTTTCATTGGTAGAAGGTGATATTAAATTGGGTACGAAAAGGGCATCCTCGAAAAGGCTCAGCCATTGACAAGCAACATAATTGTATAAAGCTGGGTTATCAAACTTACTGCTCAAAGGTCTGCATCTTATTTATATTCAAGGTCAGGCGTCAGGAAAGGCTGGTGCTGACAAAATAACATCAGATCACTTATAACGTATAAGTAACATACATTCAGTGTAAATGTAAGTGTCCTCACCTCTGTGTTCTGTGGATACTGCTATTCAAAATCGCTGTGCTTGGTGTCATAGTGATTTTATATCACAACTCTTTACAATACTGACTGTTTCAGTCCATATTATCAAACAAATATTACTATTATTTCTATTTTTACCACTATTTCTATTTTTAGAATTAATAATTTCAAACCTATTTTATGATTAGACAGTTTCTCCTTAAGAGCATTTATGGGATTGCACTTGCTTGTCCACAAAAAGGGACAGAGGCAGTTGTGCAAAGAATAAAAACAGAGATGATCACAACCTTTTCTTCTTTCACACCTAACACACCTTGTTAATCCTTTCGTAAAGTGAGTGTGATTTATGAAAATGTCTGCTTCAGAAATTTACGAAAACCCTGAATTCTACTGAACCAGACATTTAAAACCAAGCTCCAAATCAGTGAAATGATCTAGGCTTAAGTATCTCATGGGATGAGCTGCCATATGTCTTCACCTCAAACAACTGATGTGCTGTCATGTGCATGCATGCCTGCAACATGAATTATCTTTTCTCTGCCATAGCAACGTGTTTTCACAGTGACATATGTATGCCTGCAGCCTGCAACAGAAACAAAATGCTACTAGGTACAGCTGACACCTCAGTGGAAAGCATCCATCCATCTTTAATGATGTATGAATGATGTCTTTAGTGATGCAGAGACTGAGCCACAGTCGCCTGGTGGTCTCGCCGACAGCCTTTCAGCTCATTAACATTTCAGCAGCTCATCATCATTGTGTGCTGCTTCACTGTGACGTGGATCAGCCAACCTACGTTGGTTGTACAAAATGAGTGCCTTAGGATATTGGTACCTTCTCTTTTCTATTGAGAATGTACAGTGCCTATAAAAAGTCCTCACCCCTTAATTGTTTCCCGTTTTATTACTTTTATAAATGGAATCATAGCAAACATACAAAAAAAATTCATAACCAAAAAATTACAAAACACTCTTTTAATGTCTAAGTGAAAACAGATTTCTACAAAGTAATGTCAATTAATTAAAAACATATAATCTAAAATAAGTGATTGCATAAGTATTCACCCCCTTTAAAGTGATTTCTAATTCAACAGAGGTCCAGCCAATTGGTGCTAGTAGTCTTACAATTAGTGAAATGGAGATCACCTGAGTGCAGTGAATGTGTCTCAAGCAACTGTAGTATAAAAACACCTGTGTCTGAAGGTCCAATCACTGTTTAATCAGTATCCATGGCTACAATTACACCAACATACAATTACATCAGACAAAAGAACACTCCAAGCAACCCTGTGAAAAGGTTATTGAAAAGTTTAAGTCAGGGGATGGATACAAAAACATTTCCAAGTCACTGAACATCCCCCGGAGTTCAGTTAAAACCATCATTAAGAAATGGAAGGAATATGGCACGTGTAAATCTGCCTAGAGCAGGCTGTCCTCACAAACTGAGTGACCGTGCAAGGAGGAGACTTGTGAGGGAGGCCACCAAGACACCTATGATTATTCTGAAGGAGTTAAAGCTATAGTTGGTAATGTTGGAAAGCTAGCAAGATTTGAAAGTGGCACCTCCTCTAAGCTCCACCCCCTCCTCCCCCTCCCATCAGTGCTCCGTCCAAAGCCACGCCCCGACTATGGCTGTGTAATATGATCAAAATGTCATATCCTATAACCTCTTCAATACGAGTGCCCCCTAATCAGGGGCCAGCATGAGATGTGTCGAGTACAAACACTCAATGCTCCGTGCAGGAAGCACAGATCCTATAAGTTAGATAAGCAGTATGTACCCAGGGTTTTTTCTGCATTATAAATTTTGAGGCGGCCGCCTCGCTGAAATTGTCCGCCGCCGCGCTGGAATCTTGATTGAAAATCAATGTAGTTCTATGGAAGCTCAGTGGCGCTGTTTTCAAATCGGTTCAACTCGACCGCAGCAGAAGGGTGCGTTTGATTTCAGCTCCGGGCGGCAAAATGACGTTGACGCGCTGCTTGTGTTCCCGCGGGGCTCATTGGGGCTCCGCTCCGGTCAAACCTTGTGCTGAGCGCGAACGCACCTCACTGGCGCAGAGCGACGCAGTGGTTTCATTTGCTGCTTGGCGACAGGAGGACTCCGCGGCACGTTTGAAACAGGTGAGGTGAATTATTTCGCATAAAAAACACAAAGTTTCATACAAAAAACCCATGTTTCACCCATATTTTATGCTTCACAGACCTCATAATGTCGCGGAAAATCAGCGACTTTTTTAATAAGAAAAGAGCAAGAGAGGATGAGGAGGACAGATAGAAACAGTGCAGACGGACAACAGCTCAGGATATAATAAATAAATCAATAAAATCTTATCAAAGTCGGCTGGTAGTATTTTATCCAGAAATATTCTATATTGACCTAAGGATTTTTATTTTGTCTAAATGTATGATGTCTATTTTCCTACGATTTGTGCAGTGAAATGTCTGTCAGTAAACCCCGAAGTCCGTTAGCATTTTTAGCATATTTAAAAGTAGCGCAATGTAGAGTTGTCAGCAATTAAAAGCAGCCTCCTCTCTCGTCATATTTGCAGCAACACTGTTGCTTCAGGCTGCGATCAAGCTTTTTGTATCGCTCATACTCTCTCTCCATCAAAACAACCTGCTGCTCTTGGCTGAAATCCGCCCGTTGTCACTCCATTTAGTGAGGAAGTAGAATAATATGACGCCAAACACCTTAATTGATGTGAACGCGCACAGAGCATGAAGCTGAAAGCCGGACTTAACAAACCAAGTTGATAACCAGCTTCGTAGTACCGTGTTAACTCGGACCGGGACTTAGTTGAGCTGCAGCATGAACACAAAGCCTGGATCTGTTGAGTCTCCTTCGTAGTACAGGAGCTCAGGAGTCGGGTTTTTTTCCCTCGGCTTTTATTTTGAAAGGACAGCTAGAGAGAGATGGGTACGCGGAGATAAAGTGAGTGTGTGTGTGTGTGTGTGTGTGTGGGGGGGGGGGGGTTGACACGCAGTCTTCCCACCCACTTTTCTTAGCCCGTTTAGCTGGGCGAGCCGTTACAAGTAACGCTGGAAGTGCTACTTTTGGCTGCATTTTCTCTGCCATTGTTCTTTCTTGCTAACTCTTGCTAAACTATGGAGTGTGCTGAATATTTCAGGCAATGGTGACACGTGATGAGTGCACGCAGGGAGAAGGGAGGGACAGAGGGGGCATCTGATTGGTTCTTTCCACTCACACCGAGAGGCAGGGATTGGTCAGAGTTTTTACAGGCCTGCAGCTGCCACAGAGGTCTGATTTATTTGTTACTTTTTCTGAACACATCATGTATTGACTACTCTCAGGATGGAAGGACCATTTCACCCAGTGTAACAAAAAGTGTTTCTGAACAGGATTACCAACTATACCTTTAAAAGCTTCAGCAGCTGAGATGGGAGAGACTCTACAACAACTGTCGCCTGGGTTCTTCACCAGTCAAAGCTTTGTAGGAGAGTGGCAAAGAGAAAGCCACTGTTGAAGAAAGCTCATTAAATTTCCACTAAAGTTTAGCCAAAGGCATGTGGGAGACTTCAAGGTCAACTGGAAGATGGTTCTTTGGTCTGATGAGACCAAAGTGGAGCTTTTTGACCATCAGACTAGACGCTATGTTTGGCGGACACCAAACACTGCACATCACCACAAACACACCATCCCTATCGTGAAGCATGGTGGTGGCAGCATCATGCTGTGGGGATGCTTCTTGACAGCAGGCCCTGGAAGGCTTGTAAAGGTAGAGGGTAAAATGAATTCAGCAAAATATAGGGAAATCCTGGAGGACAACCTGATTCAGTCTGCAAGAGAACTACAATTTGAGAGAAGGTTTATTTTCCAGCAAGACAATGACCTGAAGCATACTGCGAAAAATACACAGAAATAATAGTTTAAAGACAAGACAAGGTGAATGTCCTGGACTGGCCGAGTCAAAGCCCAGACCTCAGTCCAACAGAGAATGGCTGGACTTGAAAAGGGCTGTTCACGCCAGATCCCCGTGCAACCTGACAGAGCTTGAGCAGTTTTGCAAAGAAGATTAGAGTAAAATTGCGTCCAGATGTGCAGCCTTATTGAGACCTAGCCACACAGACTCAGTGCTGTGATTGTGGCCAAAGGTGCATCTACTCAATACTGACTTGAAGGGGGTGAATACTTATGCAACCACTTATTTTACATTATATATTTTTGATTAATTGACATTACTTTGTAAAAATGTGTTTTCGCTTTGACATTAAAGAGTTTTTTTGGTATTTCGTCCTATTTTTTATAGGCACTGTAAAAGTGTAGCTAGTCCAATGTGAACAGAGAGATTATTCCAGGCCTGGGTTGCATGATAACATGTTTGTTTTGACTTTTGAAACAACCAAAAAACTGGTCCCAGATTTCCTAAGGGTTCTGGATGGTTCATAAGGCAAGAGCATGTCAGTGATTAGTTTCTGCCCAGAGCCATGGAGTGATCTGTAGACAAGTAACAGAATTTTGAAAAAAAATCTCTGAGGAACCAGTAGCCAGTGTAAGGATTGTAGAATAGGTGTTATATGGTCAAATTTGATGATTGACAAAATTGATTGTCAGGACCCTGGCAGTGGCATTCTGAATTAGTTGGAGTTGACAAAGTGCTTTCTTGGGAGCCCTTGGAATAGACCATTACAGTAATCTAATCGTTTAGATTACTGTAGTTTTTCTACATCATGCTTGGACATTATTCCTCTAATTCAGGGATGGGGAACCTCCAGCCTCCGGGCCGTATACGGCCCGTGAGACTGTTCGGTCCAGCCTGCAAGGCAATCCATAACTGCACCCACAAACAATTAATTCAGTAAAAATGATTTCAAATGTGCAATTAAATGCTGGTGTCTGTCTTTCCGGGCCATGATCAAGGTCATTGAATACAACATCAGCGTAACTGTCATCGCGTATCATCGAGTCAGTGGTTGACAGGTGACAACAACGAGAGGAGACTAGCGTTGTCTAACACAAAACATGGCTACTAAAAAAAGAGAAGTTGATGCGGAGTCTCGCTCTTTCCAGGACAAATGGACGTATGAATTCTTCTTTGTGGACGTGAGAGGCAAGCCCACGTGCCTGGTGTGTGGGGACGCGCTGGCCATAATGAAAAAGGCAAACATTGAGCGTCGTTACAGCGCGAAACATGCTAAACTGGATGCCTTGAAAGGAAAGGATAAAGTTGCCGCTCTCCGACGGAGTTTGAGGGACCAGGACAACGTGACGCAGGCTAGCTTCGTGGTCAGTAGCTAATTTTGTAATAACCTTATGAGACAACTCAGATCTGTCATTTTCGACTGATTTAAAGCTTATTTGTCCCAGAGGGGCAATTGCAGACTCATGAAGAGTAGTACAATTAACAAGACGTTAATGTTGGACTTTTCAGATGGCTGTATTTTTTAATATCACATCAGAATGCTCTGAAATGATTTGAGGTACATTATAGGGTTGTCTACTATCAATCTGAGCTGAAGTTTGTTCAGTGGAAACGGAGTTTTCTTTCAATAGCAGACTGAATTCAAGGGGAATATAACTCAGAGCTTTCATTTTCGAGTGATTTAAAGCTGATATATGACATTTTAGAGGGCTGAATTTTTTTAATTTCATGATTTGAGGTACATTATAAGGTTATTTACTGCTTAAACTACTAAACATCAGTGAATATAAAACCAACAGGAACAGATTATTAAAAAAATAAATTGGATTAAAACAATAAGATACACCGAGATGGATAAAATTGGCTAAAACATTAATTAATGGTCGTGATATTTATGTTATTGCAATTAAGTTAAAAAGGCCATAAAAATATGCTGTGAGCTGCTTACCTTAAAAAAAAATTTCATGGCCCCTGAGGGATGGTATGAAAATTGAAATGGCCCTCGATAGGAAAAAGGTTCCCCACCCCTGCTCTAATTCTTGCTATGTTTTTTTTAAATTGTAGTACGCAGATGAGATGACTGATTTGTAGAGGTGTGAATCTTCACTGGCCTCATGATTTGATTAGATTACGATTCAGTCAATGATTCTCGAGTATGGCATCCCCAATGATCTATATTACAGCACATGGCTACTTTTTAATCATTTAAATTCCCCTTTTATTCTTTTTTTATTTTATTATTTGTATCTCAGTACATAAACATCACAAAAACATTTATCCATCTGCAGTGCCTTACACGTTTGTTGTAATATATAATACATATATTGTACAATAAGAGCTTTAAGATAAGGCATTTATTGACTCTGCTGCACACACCTCTCTCAGAGTTGGACGGCAGAGTTGACAGCGCCTCCTCCTCCTTATGATTTATAGCTTGCAAAAATGGCTAACATGATTAGTAATTGCTGTGAGGCAGAAGTCACACTCTGTGTGGGTCTCGTCCAGTTAGTGCTTCCCAGCAAGATCCAATATGTGCCCTGAGATGTCCGTTTAAAAAAAATGCTCAGCAAAAGCTGCAGACTCTCGATTATGCTCTGTCTCTGCATCGATGCAAAATCTTCCACATCCGCATCACGATGCATTTAATAATCGAGTAATTTCCACACCTGTACTGATTTGATGTGACTATTGAAGTGTAAATCTGAGTCTGTGATGTCATTCAGCACCTTTATGAGTACAGTCTCTGTGATGGGGCCGAAATCCTGATTAAAAGATTATACAAACATTATTTATCATTAGAAAATTACTAAGGTGGTGGTAAACAACCTTTTGAATATATTTTATCCAAGAATGGTAGGTTTAAAATCGGCCAATAGTTGATAGCATGGTAGCATCAAGGCTGGTCTTCTTTAGAAGAGCTTAAAGACAGCAATTTGTAAAGCCTTGCAGTAGGGAAAATGCCTCATTGGAGAGAGTTGTTACCTCTGACTGTTAGGTCTTTTATGAGACTGTTCAACACTGTTTTAAGGAAGTTGGTGGGTAACACATCAAGGCTTTTCAGTCAAATCAAGGATTTTTTATTAATGGAATTGAATTGTGTCATGTCAACTAAGCTGCTTCTAGAAGATTGTTGTGGAGGTACTTCTTTGTTTGGCATCCAGGGGGTTCTTAGTTTGTCTGATGCCTTTAATTTTGTCATTAAAAAAAGATGCAAACTCTGCATTTGCATATTAGAAACTAGTATCAGGGATTTGAGCTGGAGGATTGGATAATCTGTCAGCTGAAGCAAATAAGATGTGTGAGGTGTTACTGTTCTTGTTGATAATTTCAGAAAACAATGATTGCCTTGCATTTTTCAAGGTCAAGCTGTAAGTTTTTCTTTATATATTCAAAGTGAATCTGGAGGTTTGATTTACGCCATTTTCGCTCTGTTTTATGGCACTTCCTTTTCTGGGCTCTTACAGAGTGAGAATTTCTCCATGATGCCTTTTGAATATGAACAGTCAGTTTTGACTTTAGTTTGACAATTACGTTTGCAATTGTATGAATGAAGATATTGAGCTGATCGTGATCATTTGGTGACTTCCACAAAAAGTATCCCTTCTAAATAAAAAAATACACACAATTAATCTGACAGGGCAACATCAAGCACAGTGACGTGCTGACACCCTTAGTAATAAATAGATCAAGAGTGTGTCCTCTGTTATGAGTTGGCTCTTTTACACGTTGAGTCAGATCAAATGTGCTGGATATGGCAGAGAATTCATTGGCATTTTTGTCAATAGCATTATCTATGTGTACATTAAAATCATCTACAATGACAAAAGTCAAATTCAGTGCAAATAATTGAGAGCATCTCAGTAAAATCATCAAGGAAATAAGTAAGTATTTTGGTTGCCTGCATATCGCTATAAATAAATTACTTACTGCAGATAATTTTATTTCCATTTTAAATGACAGATATTAAAAGGATAAAAAATCGTCAAATGATATGGTCTTGCAAAGCAACTTATTCTTAAAAAAACAATCAACCCCTCCTTGTTTGTTTAATCATGATGTCTAACTAATTCTTGGTTAAAAACATAAAATCAAGCTTGTAAGAAGTTATAAAATCATTGATTAAAAGTGATTTGTTACACAGGGACCTAATGTTAAATAGAGAGCTAGCCTCAGCAGTCCCAATGAGGTTTTTCATATTCATTTCACACTCATGTTTTTCTGTTACACTTCTGGAAGTCTTTGAATGACATTTCCAAACTACCTCAAATATAAAGTATACAAAATTGAACAGGCAGCATCCATTGAGTGTGTCAGAATTTATAAATTAATATCTTGTGTTGTGCAGATTATTACAGGTTGTGTATCTGCCTTCTTAGTATTATAGATCTCAGTTCAATTTGAGTTTTAGGATCAGTTTGTAATTGTCTTTTAAGAGTGCTGTAGGGATGACATATTTCTGTTGGCTAAACTGGAAGTTAGCATCACCCTGGTTCCCTCGACACAAAGCCTATGGGATTTTTGAATTGGATTTTGGAAAATCACCGAAAATAAGCTCTGTGGCGATAACAAGTTTGTGATACTTGATATAAGCTTTGTTGGCTTGTAAACAGACTACATCACGGTCACATGACTTAAAACGTCACCACCACTAAGCATCTTACTACACAATTACTGTACATGTTTTCTATAAACTGATCAATGTATAAGTTCTAAAGTCAGAGTTAGAATAGTTTGTAACTAAAGTCGCCTGTAAAGACGGACTAGTGAGTAGATGAGACTACGTGTTCGCTGAGATGATGTTTAATGTCTCCGACAACCTCTGTAGTCTCATTTAGACACTTGTTAGCAACCGCCATTTTTAACACACGTAAGAGCTTTATAATTAAATTGTGGGACATTTAATTATGTATTTTATGTGGTAGAACAAAAATATCTTCAGCCTGTGGTAACCACACACCATATTTCAGGAACTCAACCGAAAAACCAATTAAAACTCATAGACTTTGAGACAAGGGAACAGGAAGAACAAAAATGCTAACTGATTTCCGGTTTTTAGGACTACAAACTACAGCACTCTATAGCCACCAATTTTACACATTCAATATCTGAGTGAGTGCTACTGCACATGAGAAAAAGGAGCTGCATGTACTGTAATCTAATAAATTACTCCCAGGGATGTCACTAAGAGGCTGAGTTGCACTGTGGGTAATATAAGCAAGTTTTGATTTAAATCTGCCTAGATAGTGATGCAAAGCTTCCAATTAGTTTTTATATTTTTGCTGATAAATACCAAGAAATGTAATTTCAGCAATAGAGCACGAAGACGTTTATTTTGTGTTAATGTAAAACAAACACACAAACAAACAAAAAAAATTATTTGATTTTTTGCTATTCAATTATCAGTATTGTTGGAAATCTAGTATCAGTTAGTTATGCTGTAGACAGCATTGACAATATATCAGTGGTGTAAAGAGGTTTCCATTCTCTTACATTGGCAGTTTTCCAGTTAAACTGTCCAAATTAATAACAGAGAAACTTAATAGGGAAAATATATTAAATATGAGTGGTATCCTGCTCGCTAGTTTATCAGCTGTCATTATGATTCTGTGTTCCACTCACACCATGTGGCCTGACTGAAGGAATAATAATTACATTAGATCTGGCCAGTGCTCATCACTACTGATAGTAATGGACAAGTGTGTCCCTGCTCTGGACAGGCCTCTAATGAGGAAATTACCTGGAATGGCAGGTTTAACCCAGGCATGATGAAGGACAATTAATCCAATAATTTCTTGTAAGTCATTTGATTGTCTGTTTCCAGTAGACAATCTTGTTAACTTACTTACAGTTAATCAGGAGATGATTCTCCTGCAGCAACTGGCGGTGTCTCAGATTTCCTGAAACAGCAGTGGTGAATTGCTTTGCAGGTTGGGTTAGATACATCTGCCTGACTGCCTTGAAGGGAAACTTGAACAATACAAAGTCTGCTAGACTGCCTGCTGCCTCTTCCTTCCTGCACACAATGAAACTCGAACACATGAAAAAAGTTCCACCCACGGCTCAACAACCCTGAGTACCCCCCTCCACACACACACACACACACACACACACACACACACACACACACACACACACACCAGACAAGTGAAAGCTGTGGTTCTCTATAATCACAGTGCAACACACACACACTGACAGTGTTGTTGGGTAGATAACTGTGTGTGCTGTAAATGCTGAATGAAAGGCCCTTTTCATAGTGTTTCTGAGCCAAGGACATCTCAAGCTTTTCAACTTATAGGCTAGATCTTTTAGATGGACACATGTGAGGCACTGAGGATTTTGTATCAATGACGTATATGGGAGGGAAAAGTTTTGCTTTTGTTTATGTAGTATTGAATCACTGTATCACATATATTATGAGATTATATTGAATATATTCATCCTTCACTGGCTGGCATGAAATAAATGATAGTAACAAACTTAACTATTCATCACTCAGCTGGGGAAGCCATAATAGCCATTTCAAGGATCCTGATCTCTTTGTCAACACTGTACTATCTGTTATTTAGCTGGGTGTACAAGCGGCTAGCTGGCATTCATTGACTCCATCAAATCAATGACACAAAGACACACAGTGAAAACCTATGTAACAGAGGATTTTCTATTTGCTTAAAGAGAAGGAATTTAGCCGCTGTGGAATGTGTGCCTACCATCAGTGATCGTAGTGATGTGATGTGGTCTCTGTGGAATCTTCCCTTAAAGTGCGTGTAAAGCAGCAAAAAAATTGTGTTATGAGTTTGTCACACCACAGTAACATGTATCATTGACCACTGAGCCAAATTTGAAAGATTAAAAAAATTGCTAAGTATATAAAATTAGGTCTCAAAATCATGGAAAAACAAGCACTTCTCTCTGCTGTGAAACGCTGGGGGCGTGTCAGTTAGAGGCGCTGGAACCACGCCCACGCGCGGGAGGGGAGCCCTCTGTGTACTGCACAAGGACGTAGCCTAGCAACAATGGAAGCTAGTGCTAGCAGCATCGTCTGAAGGACCCAGCACTACCTGTTTGAGTCCGACACTGATAGTGCTCAGCCTCGTTCCTCACAGTCTCCATCAGAATGGTAATTTATTTCCCAGTAATTTAAACCCCAGTCTACATATAATTCCTTGTCATAGCTATATTGGTGCACATAAAATATTACCTGTGGATTATCATTGTGCTGTCAGATGGACTCGCTCAGGGAATCAGGCCAAATCATGTCATGATTAAATGCAATAACATTTGCTAACATTACATGGGCACGATGTAAAATCACTTCCAGGATTTGCACCTTCAGCAAAATGCATTTAATTAAACGAATACAATATTTATAACATAAGCACACACTTACACTGGCGGGCACGTAATGCCGGTGGCGGAGATGAGAGCACCTACTGTCGGCGGGACAGAGAGGATCGGTGGCGGGCACCATGATGTGCCCGCCATCGATCTTCTCCATCCCCGGCTTGCATCCTCCCGTCCCGCCGAAAGCGGCTGCTACCATCACGGCCACCGGCATTATGTGCCCGCCACCGGAGATGAGAGCACCTGCCGTCGATGGCGGGCACATAGTGCCGGTGGCCGTGATGGTAGCAGCCGCTGTCGGCAGGACGGGAGGCTGCAAGCCGGGGACGGAGAAGATCGTGGCGGGCACGTAATGTTGGTGGCGGAGATGAGAGCACCTGCTGTCAGCGGGACAGAGAGGATCGGTGGCGGGCACATCCTCTCCGTCCGCCGACAGCGGCTGCTACCATCACGGCCACCGGCATTACGTGCCCGCCACCGAGCCTCTCCGTCCGCCGACAGCGGCTGCTACCATCACGGCCACCGGCATTACGTGCCCGCCACCGACAGCAGGTGCTCTCTCTCCGGTGGCCGTGATGGTAGCAGCCGCTGTCGGCGGACGGAGAGGCTTGGTGGCGGGCACGTAATGCCGGTGGCCGTGCTGTAACTATCGGGGGTAAAGTGGACACTGCAGAGACTGGTGTTGGTGGTGATTTTGAACTCTCCACAGTAGCTCCTCTTGACAACATCGATCCACCATTTCCTTACGTTGTCTCGGTAGGAGACTTAAATAGGCTAACTGAGCCGTTCCCCTGGCCTGCACACTGTGGCATCCAGGAAAGATGCATGAGCTACGTGGAGGAGACATGACTGGTTAGCTAGCTGCAAACTATCATAAGCGATGCTATCCGAGACTCGAGAGCTAGCGGAAAACCACCGAAGCTAATGCACTGAACGTATTTATACTGCTTCCGCAGCAGGGCAGGGTTTATGCTAATCAACGCGGCTATGATTTCTGACCCGCCCATTAAATCCTGAACACAGAAATGTTGAAATACAGTTTGGCAGCCTAGCTCCATAACTAAATTATAAATGGCTGAATGGCTTTTTACATGTTTTAAGGAAATACATTTATAACCTATTTAATGTGTTTAGAAGAAAATGGCTGAATTTGCTTTACACGTACTTTAAACAAATGATAGTTAAAGCTCCACCAGGCTTTGTGTCATATGAAAGGTGAGGCTGCAAGCGACAAACAGAATTATCATCCAACGCTGCAGCTCTTCTGAACTTTTTGGCTTCATTGTTTGTCTTTTTTTTTTTTTTAGCACATTAAAGTGAAACTCTTGCCAAAATGCAACCTAGGCATTTTTTGTGAAGGGTTTATGTGTAGAGACCCTGGTGATACTACGAGCAAAGTTTAATGTTGTGTCAAGTCTTCTTAGTGTTTTAAAAATAGCGATTTTGATGCTACCGTAATGCTGCCCCTAGCACGCCATTGAAAATGATTTTGACCCGAAAACAAAAATACGGTAAATCTTAAAAGTGGCTTTTTCGTCATAATTATGCTTTTACACAAAGGTTTGACTCGGGTTCCTTCACAAAAAAAGCCTAGGTTGCATTTTGGCGAGAGTTTCACTTTAACTCTTATGGTTCAGGCCCATCACTCACCAACCTGGTTTCCTGTTTGTGTTTTTTGACCAAGCATTGTTTGAAACACAGAATTCCATCTGAAATTGTAGTGGAGATCTGAACTTTTCTGAGATACAAGGTACAAGGTAATTTATTCTTTATTACAAATCACAGCGTTGATAACGAAATGAAAGTGTGTAAACTCCTTCATTCTACACAAATTACAGGATCATCACGCACACTCACAAGAAAGAAGGAGCACACAACTTGTTCAGCATCCATCTACAAACTGTTCTGTGTTGTTGTCCTCTACCACCAGCCACTCTGATCAGTGCTCCAGGCTAACTGTTCTCCCTTTGTAATATTTTAGGAGGATTTAAATTATCATGCAGCACAATACATTCATATTTTTTCCGTCTTAACTGTGTAACTGATAAAACCTTTGGTAGTAAATAGAGAGTTTACAGAAATAACAGTGTTCTGTTTTATTTGAAAGGAAAACGTCACAAAGACACCATGTCTTCTCCTAAGTCCTAATGAAGTCTCCTTCACATCTTTCCTTGACGTCATACCTTTTTACATCAAGGTCAAGGCATAATGTTTAGGAAAATAGACAGGGTGTATGACTGCAGCCCTGCTCTTAGTTGTCACTCTACCACTGCCTTGGTAAATGCCCAGGTTTTAGTTAAGATGTGTTCACAAATACTGTTTGTCCACAAATTGTTTTATTTTCTTGTGAAAAAAAGAAGAACACATACATTTGCTGCAGTATAAGGCTGGGCAGCCTTAAAATAATATCACAATATTTTTTGGCTATATCATGATATACAATAGATACCGCCATATCTTGAAATCTTCTCAAAAGTACTTCATGAATGTTAGGACGAGACGACAAAATCAAATATCACAATATTTTTTAAAAAATAGGCTGCATACTCATCAGTACTGTGGATATAGTGTGGGTAAAGACAAGTATTAGAACAAGTATAACATCGGAAATGTTCAGAAAATGACATCACTTTAATGTAATGCAGGAAAAGACACGCTTATGTCATATCATGACATTCAAACTCCAAACTAAGCGATACAGCATGTAGTCTCACATCACGATAATGATATATGTCATATGTATTGCCCAGCCCTACTGCGGTATCATTGTCATTCATTTTTACGGACACAAAGAGTAAGGACAAATCAAATTTCAGTTCATTGAATCACTGTACAGACCTACTGTAATACCGCTTCACAATATTGTGTTATTTGCTTATCTCAGCTGGAAATCATTGGGTGGCTCCAATTTCCAAATCATTCCTCCCACCACTGAACAAACAGACTTTAGCTCAAAACAGCAGGAAGGTCATAACTCAATCCAATATTATGTACATGTTTTTTTACTTTTGTTCTCTGGAGAATTTAATTCTGTAAATATCTGACTCTCTTAGAGTAAAAAAATAATCAAGAATTCTAAAAGGTGGGTACAGTTTGGATATCCACAACACAGACCTTTTTCTAACAGCATTAGTTATTGGTGTCCAGTCCCCTCCACTTTGCAACTGCAATACGGCTCCTTTGGGAGACACAGTAAAACAATGTGATTCTACAAACACACACAGATCCACAACAACAAAATTCCTGTGTACGTGTGTGAAGGCCAGTGATTCAGCTCCTTGAGAGATTCCACATTGTTTTAAAGGGAAACTGCCTTTTCTTCATTAGGCCTTGTGGTTTCACTTAGTGTCACTTAGCATATATTAGCTGAGGAGAAAGTGTGATCTGCGACAGACTGACAATGAGTCACAGAGCATCGAACAGGCAGAGCATCACACTTTGTTTTTCACTTTCTTATGACCCTCTCCATTCTTTTTCCTCCGTCCTACCCAGCAGACACACAGTCCAGCCCAGACTAATTTCCCACAAGAGCCACCACGCCGGGAGCCTGAGAGAGAAGACAGTGCTTAACATTATCTCTGCATTGCATTAATTAGTGTGAACCAAAATTAACACCCTGCATAATCTGAATAATTTAATTAACCGTGATGTCTTTAAATCCTACCTCTCTTATTAACCTTGAAATCTAAAGTCAAATCTCATCTAAGAGGTTGAGATAATTTGACTTCGCCCAGTGCATGTGAAATTGCTTAATGAATTTAGCAAGAAAATGACTTTATCTCAATATTAGTCACATCAAAGTTTAGGACCTAGTGAATAATTTGATTTCTTGTTAGAAGGATTTAATTAATACTTAATTTATATGCTCCAAGTAGCTCCATACATGTTTACAAGCCTGTAATCTGCTGACTTCACTTTTAATTTGACTAGTCAAACAAAGGTTCACAAGTGTATTTATTGAAAAGAAATACATATTCAAATACTATGTCAACATAAATAAATAATAAGAAATACATATTTACAAGGTAAAATACATTTTCCAATTAAAAATGTATAAAATACAAAACCAGACCTAATAAATGAGAATTTACATAATAAAATACATTTCACATTTTCAAAATGTATTCAAGAGATCAGCACACCTGAACTGCAGAGTTGTACAGTTATGCTTTTTGTCATGTGTCTGCACATTGCACAGTTGGGTTTAGCTGTTTTCCTTGATTGATTAGACAGAACAGCTAGGGCCGATCGGATGGTGTTGTTCTCTGGGACAGATAAAAAGTAAAATGCTAAATGGGTCGCCAAATATACTTGGGCAGACGTAAATATACAAGGGGGGACCACCCAAGTAAAATATATGCAGGGTTTCCTCCAGGATTTTTTTAAACCGTGGGGAGGTCTGCCCGGGTGGAAGAGGGGGGGTGACGACGACAACATGAATTTTGAAATGTGAAATTATGACTATTTCACACTGAATGTTTTTCTAAATACATTATTTACTATAGGGTACATGAATTGAAAATAATAATTGAAAATAGGATCTTGCAGTATCACTAGGCCAAAACAACAAACAAAACAAAAAATTAAAGATATATTTCAAAGTTAAATAACTAAACTAGTCTATACTGAATACAGTCAAATAAACATCTCTTCCTGCATAGAATCTATAACATTAGGGTCGTTTTCACGGGTTTGAACAAAACTGTATCAAATATAACCTAGCTTAGCAGGCCGTAGCCAGCCTTGTGGAGGGGGGGATCTTTTTTCCCAAAAAGTGGGCTTCAACACCCCCCCCCCCCCCCCCCCCCAAATACACGAGCAAACTTGAGACGTTTTAATTTATATTTTTTATTCATTATACCTTCACTTTTACATGACATGTTTCTCTCGTTAGTCTTCTCTCTGTTCTCCACTATTCGTCTCTGTTGCTCTCCTCTGTTGACATGAATGAACATGAACTAATTAAATTGAAGTGTACCACCATCCAAACTTTCCATTAACATGAATCCATTAATTGAATTAAATTTAAGTTGTGATGTGACCATTTTTAGCCACTGTAGGCATACTTTCTCTTCTAATGTGGAAGTGGATGAGCTGGTACTCATCACATTTGGTACAGTTGATTATTTTTAGATTAATTTTAAAATTCCAAACACAGCCCATTACAAATTTTTTTCACCATGTAATTCATTTGTATAAATTGTGTGTATAAAATTATTATTTTTATTATTATTATTATTATTATTTTATCCAGCCCTGCAGTTTCATTTTACAGCTGGTACACACGTTTGTTTTCACTCTGGTCCAAATGCAGCACCACTGACAGAGCGTCATGTTTCCATGACGACTGACCTGGAAATGACGTGCGGCACGTCATGTTTACATGACTCTTGATTGTAAAAATGAGTTTCTAAAGTAAACTTTCACTAAACTTTAATGACAGAGACACACGTACACAGGTTATTTGTAACGCTGCTCATTAGGTTTATAAACGGACCACTCTAGTTCGACTGTAGCCGAGCTAACGTAGCTAACGGCGCTAACGGAGCTAACTAGTAAACAGCTGCTCAATGGCTTTGTGATGTCTCCGATCCCCCTTGCCTACGGGCCAGCTTAGGTACCTTTCTTTCACCCTTTTCTCTCCCTCCACGTCGGACTGTCGTCTCTACGCTCTTCGTCTTTCGCGCGCTGCAGCCAGACAGGCAGGTGGTGACTCCGGTGCTGGTTTTTCAAAATAAGGGTATGTGCAGCGTAGCAAAAAACACCATGCTTTGTGCCAAAATTCACATTTCATACAATAATTTACATTGACATAAAACAACATAAAAACAAGGTAAAAAAACTAAACAAAAAGAAAAACAACCCAAAAACATTATTCTGAAGGTGTGGCGGCTTTTATTTTGCTGTGGGGGTGCGCCACAATCAATTACATGTAGAGGAAACCCTGATATGTGTGGGAAACACTGTAGCATGTTAGTGTTGTTATTAGTGCCATAAAGCCATTTCAGTGGATGAATGCACGAGTTTGTGTTTTGAATGACTTAATTTACTTCTGCCGTGCAAATGAAGCAGTATTGGAAACCTTCATTCTAAAGTAAGGTTGCAGTACAAGCAGAAGTAAAGCTAATCTAATAGGCTAGGCTATGAAAACGTAGCTAAGCTAGCTTTCATTTCCTGTGGATGCAGCTTATTACAGAGTAACACTGGCAGCTACTGGAACCTTTAAGCTGGACTGTTTTCTTGCCTGTTGCTCAGTGCATGAGTTGAGGTCATGAATCAGTCAACACCCCAATAAAGGTCCGTTGGTCTGTGAAGGGGGGGGGTTCTTCCACCTTGCGCAGGCCAATGCCCGACCTCATGTGTTCAGAGTGTGTAGGCAGTTCCTGGATGACGAAGGCATTGATGCCACTGACTGGCCCTCTCGGTCCCCTGACCTAAATCCAACTGAGCACCACCACAGACTTTCCAGGAGCTCACTGATGCCCTGATCCAGGTCTGGTAGGAGATCCCCCAGGGATCCACCATTTGCTGACTCGTCAGGAGCATGCCCAGACGTTTTTCGGGAGTGCATACAGGCAAGCGGGGGCCATACACACTACTGAGTCACATTATGAGTTGCTGTGATAAAATTCACACAAGTTGGATCAGCCTGTGATTTAAATTGATTACTTTGATTTTCAGTGTGATTTTTAATCCAGCCCTCAATGGGCTGATGATTATGGTTTCCAGGGTTTTGCAAGAACATTATATCATGTGTTACCTTCTGGGTGTGAATCGTTTAAAGGCAGGCAAATGTTCACCAACAAACATCACGTCATTGTCTAGCATAAAGATTGTTTTATTTGGATTGGAGGGGGTCTTGTTCGGTGGAGGATGGGGTAGAGGTCATTGGATGGTAGAGGTCGAGGTCGGTGGATTATCGTGAATTTAAATTATAATAACTTCATTCAGAACATAATAGTTATTTCATGTCCAAAAGCTATGTTGGATATATATGGATAATAGATAGTGGCCTGTTGTGTTGGACTCTAACATGCCAGAAGCACCGCCTGCTGGTTATTTAGGCTTCTTCCTCGCTACATATAGTAGCCTATGTGAGTCTAGATAGACATGGATGGAAACAACAATTTGACTGGTGCACAGAGGCAGTTAATTTTTTCTTTGGCAAAATGGGTCAAGGCATGATCCATGCATTGATAAGTTTGACATAACAGAGGTTACCAATTGTGACTATTTGTATAGTTAAATAGTGATGGTGGTTGGACAACTGCAGGCCACTGGGTTATTTATGGGCATTTCCCTAGGCTGGAGAAAGAACTGTTGATTCATGGATCTAACAAGGGAAATTAGTATGAATGCATTCTACTATCTCTCCTTCTCATTGTATTGTTCTGTTCTTTTTTGTTGTTGTTGTTTTTCCTCACTAATCGATGGTCTAAGGACAGAGGTTGTTGTTGACTGTACATATTGTGAAGTCCACTGAGGCAATGTGATTGTGATTTGAACAGTTTGAACTTCTCAAGAAGACAACCTGTTCTCATAAGACCCGCCCTACCTCACCTCTGATGATTGGCTTCGATGGTTTCGATCTCGATGCTCGAATCAAACTGTTAGCTCACATAGACACTCTATTAATGTCTGTTTTCTAGGGTGCTGGAGCTGGAGTAACACTCGGACCTCTTCA
This sequence comes from Pagrus pagrus, assembly GCF_965226575.1. Taxonomy (NCBI): domain Eukaryota; kingdom Metazoa; phylum Chordata; class Actinopteri; order Spariformes; family Sparidae; genus Pagrus; species Pagrus pagrus. The sequence goes on along the minus strand of NC_140185.1, from coordinate 1,413,998 downwards.
CTCCAACACACCGACCTCTTTACACATTCTCTGGAGCCGCTCTTCGCTACAAGAGACAGCCTGGCAGTGTACCAGCAGGGAAACTACGCCTCACAATCCCCTGCATCAGCTCTACTGCTGGCTGTTTGTTTTTACAAACCAACCGCAAGAAAACACATTAACCCATTATAACCAGGCAAAATACAGTTAGGGAATAATAACGTGCCAGTTATGCTGACAAAGTTATTTGTGGTTCTGGTAGTCCACTGGACAACAAGAGGGAGGGAGATTGGTGGGACCCACTGTTGAGTGCCTGTTCTCGGCTGTCCTCGTGTCACACCCCCCTGGGTGCCCTGGTAGACCCACTGTACAACCAGAGGGAGGGTCATTCATCAATCATTCATTGCCAAAGACAATTCATGGCTTCTTTTTACAGATGTGTAGGTCATGGCTGGCTACTCTTATTTTGCATAGAAGGAAGGCAGAAGTACCTCAAATATAAAAACAGTAAAAACAAACTATAAAAATAACTGCTGTACACATCACACATCACACGTCACATTTATTATTAAAGGACACTGTTTAAGTCATGTACCCTGAGTTTTTGGTATCGGCTCAGTCATCATATTCAGGCAGAGATGTCAAAGATTCAATATGATTCGGAGAGGTCTCCAAGTCCCTTCAAATGAGTTCAAGGAGCCATTGAGGGAAAATCTAAGCTTTTCAAGTGTAATGGACAATAACTCTTAGCTCTTTCACCCACCTGTTGTGAGATGGAGGTTGAGCGTGTTTCCAATTAAGGAGTATGAGTCACCTGGCCAACAGGGTGGTAAAGGCAAGTCTGCATGACTTTAGTGGTAATAGGCTGTGAGGGAGCACCAAATAAGGCCAAGAGAGGTTCAGGAGTGATAGTAGTATTTAGGGTTGTCACAAGAACCGATACTTCGGTACCAATTCGATGCCGACACGAAAAAAATAATTCGATACTTGCTTTTTTCTGGTAACGTCAGAACCGAATATACAACTTTTCACTCGGCGAGCCGTGTCGATTCTTGGTGGAACTGACGGGGGCAGTATACGCGTGTGAGCAGCACAGAGCAGTCAGCGGCGCTGAAGAAGGAAACCTGCCGTCTTAGAAAAAAATGGCTTCAGCAAGTGAGAGTGAAAGCACAACACGTCGGCTCGTCAACAAGACGGGTACTAAGAGTTGCGTGTGGAAATATTTTGCATTCGAGGCGGATGAATACGGAGCAATTCTAGACTCAAACAAGCCGACATGCAAACAGTGCCTCAGAAGTTTTCAAACGAAAGGAGGAAGCACGTCAAACCTGGCCAAACACCTCAAAGACAGGCACCCCGACTTGTTTAGAGAATTCAAGTGAGTTTCGAGTGAGTTTCCGTTTACTATCACTGTTGTGTCACGTCATACGTTAACCCGAATATGCCTACGTTCCGTCATTTGGGCATGAGAGTCAGCTGGGGCGCAGGCTTCTACTCTCTCGCTCAGTCGCTCCCTCATGTAGATGTTTACGTAATGTAACGGTACGGTCTGCGTCATTTTACGTAAGGTGACATGATGAGATACTGTCTGACAGTCTCTTACCTTATGTTATTTAAACTGAAAGTACCTTAGGGCAGTTGGCAGCTGGTACTGCAATTTAAATTCTGTGCAAAAAGATGTTGAAGCACAGTGGTGTTAAATACTTGACAGTTTGAAGCAGTTTTCAATTAATTAGTGAATTTAAAAGTACATGGGTTCTGTTGTTTTTAAAAAAAAATGTGGTATCGAATTAGTATCGAGAATCCTGGAAATTCACAGGTATTGGTATCGACTACTGAAATTCTGGTATCGTGACAACCCTAGTAGTATTATATGCTGTACTAATGGTTTTGAAGATTTCGGACCAGAATGTGGCAAGCCTGGGACAGAACCAGAACATATGGGAATGGTAGGCTGGAGATTGTTTGTGTAGGAGATACACTAATAATAAATGTAATTTATTAATCACTGGCGATCACTAAAGCACTCTTAAGTGGGGCACCACCTCCGTTTTTTTATCTATTTGAATAATCCAGGGGTAATTAATCAAATTCGACTGGACAAGGTTAACTTGTAACAATTCTAATCAATTTCAGATCAATTCATTCAATCTCATAGCTGAAATAGTGACTTCTACACAGTTTCCATCGGTTCTCCACATTAAAAACAAACCTGCACAGACAACGACATACGGTTAAATATGTTTATTGACTAAATAATTCAGAGTAAATAAATGAAATGGCAATTTAAACGAATAAAAAAAGATAACAGAAAATGTTGGATACTGTAATGACTAAGTAATGGGTTATTAGTGGAATATGTGTCGATGGTGAAGTCATGGGTTGGGTAAAAGCATTTAAATATTACGAGAGTAATTTTAATACTATCGAGACCCTAACCGAATTTCTCTTAAGCTAAAAAGATATGAATCAGAGCCATAGACACCAACTCTTGTTTCATGTGTGAATCCAGCTGTTATGAGTGATGGAGAGCCTACTTACTTAGCAGAGTTGTGGAGTCAGCGGCGGCGGGTTTCTCTCTGGTAATTTGCGACTCTAGCTGGAAGTCCCGGTCCAATGAGTGACGCTGCTCGTCCGGTATCCGCCGGTTGGCGACCTCAGTCCGATGTCGTAGGAAGAGCGCAACTCATCCAGTACCGAGCCGGTGACGATCTTGGCTCAATTCCCATCAGGAGGTGCTGTGGTTCCACCGAACACAGGACACATTAAACATTAAAACTTGATCTCAGCCAAACTTCATCGCAGAGAAACGTGGGAAAAATCAGTTTTATGAACTTCTTTCACTGTTTCCCAATTTGTTAAAATTAAGAGGATGAGATCCTGGTTTGATGGTTATTTAGAACTTGATTGAGATCTGGATGAGTGCAGAAACCATTATAGATTGGAATGTGGCAGATAAGAACCAGCATGATCGTAAATTTCTGAGCTGTCGACCAAGATCAGTAACGAAGAAGGGGGTTTACCAGACCTTCGCTCTGGGAATGTGTGTGTGTATGTTAATTTAGATCAGGAGAGAACATAACAAATCAGCCATTGTTAATCTTATTTACACTTGCAAAGACATTCGATTATAACACATCTTTGTCACAAAACAGTTTTCTGTTCCTCTTGATGTACAGAGAGTGGATTCCTCCATGTTGACCTCGACTGACCTGAAGGAATGGAGTGTTCCTTTTTTTTTTGTGGGGGGGGGGGACGGTGTTAGATCCCGTTTAACGGCCCCCTAGAGATGGGTGTAGATACCAGGGAGGATCTCTGAGAATCGTCTATTTGACGGCTTTATTGTAAAGAGAACATGTCCTCCTTGCCAGGTGAAGAGGAGAGCTCATATCTTTAAAGGAATGTTTGCCTTTCAAAAACAAATCCTCAATTAAAAGCAGAGGCGAGGCACATGTGTTCCTACATTTGCACCGATTACATGAGTCAGTTACATTGGGGTAAATCCGAGATAGCCTCAAATTAGTGTAGTGAACCTTGTGCACAACTTTACACTGCAGGAGACCGTGCCTTGCACAGATTGAAGAGGAGTGAACCAACCATAAGACTTGTTGCCAATAATCATCAGGTAGCGTGGTTCCCAGCTCTTGCTCCCAAGAATCCTCGGGGCCGGACGCTGGGCTATCAATAGTAGAACTGATAAGACTGTAAATGCTAGAAAGTAGCCGCCTTTGTTCAGGACCAACAGCCAGTAAAGAGTCTACCAGAGTTTCTGGGGGACGGCTAGGGAATTTGGGGTTCTGATTCCGAATAAAATGCCTGAAATCTGAAAAAAAACAAATAGGTGGGAGTTAGGTAGGTCGAATTTCTTTGAGAGCTCAGAAAAGGACATAAAAATCCCTTGGTTGTAAAGGTCATTAAATGTAGTTATCCCTTTGTCAAACCAGGTCCGAAAGGTTAAATCAGAGCAAGAGGGCAGAAACAGGTGATTGTTTACAGTGGGGGAGAGGCCCTATGAAGGCCTAGACTTTTCCTAATTTGAATCCAGATTCTAACAGAGTTAATTACCACTGGGTTTGAGGTAAAGTTAGAGGCAGTCAAAGGAAGTTGAGAACAAACCAGGGAATGAAGAGAGAGTTTAGAGGATGCAAGTTCCATATCCACCCATGCGGGGCGAATGTCGTCTGCTCTGTTGTTAATCCAGTATAAGAGTTTATGAATATTACAGGACCAGTAATAGTGTAAGAAATTGGGCAATGCTAAGCCACCGAGAGCTTTGGGGAGCTGTAGCACTGATCTCCCGATGCTTGGATTTTTGTTGCTCCAGAGGAAAGAACTTAAAAAAAAAGACTTCTTAATAAGGATGGGGATATGCGAAAAGAGATTAAAAAAACTTGGTTAAAACAACCATGGGCTGGTAAAGAAAGCTGGCTCTGTTGCTGGCCTTGAACTAGAGGGTATCACAGCTATTGCACAGAAAAGGACACTGAACAGACTGCTTACCATCTTGGACAATGATTGTCATCCACTGCACAGCACTTTCACAAAGCAGAGGAGCATAATCAGTTCAAGACTACGCACACTGTCATGCTCAATGGACAGGCTGGGGAAGTCATTTGTCCCCAGGGCCATGCATCTCTATGAGTCACTAAAAGAGGAGAGATTGACTTCTCTGCATAAGTCTGTCTCCCTCTCCACCACTTCCACTTCCACTACCACTTATAACAATGTTTGTTTTTCTGACTGTCTACTGGCTATATTAGCCTATATGCACACCCCCTCCCTCCTTCCCCCAACCTGGACTGTGTCCTAACTTAATACTTGAATACTGGCTGTAACTTTAATACTTAATACTCTAATATTTGCTGTTGATTTGTGTCTCTCCTACTGTTTACATTATTCTCTTTTATTTTCTATTGTCCATATTTAATGCTGGTTTTTAGGCTTTAGCCTTGCACTGTAATACGCCTTTGCACCACACCATGGCACACATTCTTTTAGAGCATGTTACAATGCACACTGAATCACAGTTAGTCCCTGCCCTGCTACTGCAAGCGTCTCATGCTTATACATTTATTTTTACATTCATGGCAGAAAATAGCTCAAAAAACTCAACAGTGAACCCATCAGGGCCTGGAGTTTTACCGTTCTGAGGTGACATAATTGCCTCCTGTACCTCCTTGATAGCGATTGGACTGCCCAGCTCTCTACACAAATCCTTGTTTATTTTAGGGAAAACAATCCTATCGAGAGGGTTATCCCCATCCCAAACATCTGCGGGGCATTGCGAGGAGTAGAGGTCAGAGTAAAAAGTACCTTATTAATCTCTGTAAGATCTGACGTAACCTCCCCGGTCGCAGATTTGATCCTTGGGATCAATCTGGATAGTGTAGCTGCACGCGCCTGATGTACTAGTAGCCTTTCCGCCTTATCCCCGGTTTCAAAAAAATGTTGTTTAGCCAGCAATAACTGCTTCCGTGTTTTACTTGTGGATATCAAATCAAATTTGGACTGAAGCTGAAGGCGTTCTTTATAAAGAGCAGGGGTAGGGGTTAAAGCGTACAAATTGTCAACTCTAAGTATCTCCTTAGTGATTGCCTCCGACTCTGCCTTTTCTGCCTTCCTTAAGGTTGAGACGTATAATATTATTTGCCCGCGCATAAACGCCTTAAAAGTTCCCATAGAGTGCGTCTAGAGGTCTCTGGAGAATCATTCGTATCAAAGAACAAAGAAATCTGCGCATGAAGGAATTCAAAGAGGAGTTAAGTCTCCATTGTCTGGAGGGTATGACACAACTAGGAAAACTCAGGGGTGTGGTCCGAGATAACAATGCTATGGTACTCGCATGAGTAAACCCCTGATAAAAAATAATTATCCAGGACTAGAAAATCTATCCGAGAGTATGAATGGTGGACGTGTGAAAAAAAGGAAAAAGCTTTGTCTGAATGGGATTTAACTCTCCACCGGTCAAATAGACCTAAACTGATTTTATATGCATCAAGGACTTTAGCTGACTTGGATAACGCCTGAGGATTAGATGAAGACCTGTCTAGGGATGGGTTTTGAATTAAATTGAAATCGCCGCCAATAATTAAGTAGTGGTCGTCAACTTTAGGAAGAGAGGGGAAAAAGCTTGAAATGAATTTATCGTCATCCCATGTAGGTACATAAACACAGGCCAATACCATAGGCATGCAACATAGTCTACCAGAAATAATTACAAATCGACTATTAGGGTCTTCAATGGAGTTTGATAATTCAAATGGAACACTTTTATGTATGAGGATAGCCGTGCCCCTTGCCCTTACTGGGAATTTAGAGTGAAATACTTGATCCGGTTAACCTCTGAGGAGCGGAGGTGAGTTTCTTGTAAAAAGAAAATATCGTCCCTGAGTTGCTTTAAATTAGTCATTACCTTATTACGTTTAATAAGCTGGTTGGCGCCCTTCAGGTTCCAGGAGATAAAGCGAAGATTCTTACCCATGGTTGTCATATCAAAAAGACCCAAGGAGTAAAAACCCTCTCAGTTCTGACATGATTCCTGAGCCAAAGGAAAAGGGGAGAAAACAAAACAAAAACAAATAACAAGAACAAGACAAGACAAGAACAAAATCATACAGAAAGGGGGACATCAAAACAATCCACATCTCTCCCACCCCCCATTCCCATACATAACCCAAACCCATCCACATCTTCAATCCAAACAGGATAACACTTTATGCTTCCATTGCCTTCTCTTGTTCAAGAGGTCATTCAGTTCAACAATATGAAAACTAGGGATGTCCTGAGCCGATCTGCGGGATCGGGATCGGGGCCGATATGGGCATTGTTTCACTGATCGGGACTGGCAATTTTGAACGTGGACCCAAGCCCGATTATTTTTACGTCCGCTGTAAACGGAGCAAAATTTGTGGAAGAACGCAGACGCGCACGTAACGTTAGTCTGGCAACCCTGTGGATAAAATGTCTGCAGTGTGGAAATATTTTAAATTAGAAAACGAAAGCAGTCCAACGTCGACATGTAACATCTGCAATACGACCGTTTCGAGAGCTGGTAACAAAAGAGCTGCATGTAATACTACACATTTGATATGGCACATATATGATACAACGAGTTCACTCACAATACAGACAAAGGCACCAAAGCCTCAAACACTCACGGATACTTTCAAAAGGAAAGAGAAATATCCTCGAGACAGCTACATGGCCAAAAATATTACAGAGAAGGTAACTGAATTATTCGCTCTGGATAACCAGCCCATCTTTGTGGTAGAGGATCAGGATTTTGCATTGCACCCAAGCAAAATACCACCTACATGGTAACAGGGGTTGGTTGGGCTTGACGTGCCGGGGCAGCTTGTACACAACTCAAAAACTGTCTGGTCTCATGTGGTGTGAGTCTGTAATCTATTGCCTGGAAGACTAAAGGTTTAGAGGAGAGGACTAACAAACCAACTCCACCTTCCCAAAAAGCCAGCAATGGCCTGAGGGTTGTGCACAGGGTCAGCGGCCCGGTCACGTAAAAAAGTATTGCTACGGAAACATCAAAAAGGGAACCAAAACAGAGTCTAGTCCGGGGAGAGGGAGGTTCTTCAGCCAGAAGACATACGACGTTGTGTGGTGAAAGCCAGGAGTTCCTGGAAGCTTCAGGACCGACTACCCTTCTCTCACCCAGGAGGAGCACCATAATTGGAACATGGTATGTAAGGACTATGTTCCAAGCGGGGAAAACTACCCAAATAGCAGCAGAGATGAAAAACTACAACCTAGCACTATTAGGAATCAGCGAGGCAAGGTGGACACAAGCAGGGCAGAAATGGCTGATGAGTGGAGAGATGCTGCTCTATTCTGGCCATGAAGAGGATGACGCCCCACACACTGAAGGGGTCGCACTCATGCTATCAAGACCAGCACAGAGAGCACTTATAGGATGGGAGGCTCACGGTCCAAGAATCATCACAGCATCATTCAGGACAACACATCAGAAGAAGAAGATGAACATAATTCAGTGCTATGCACCAACAAATGACAGCGAGGAAGAAGTAAAAGAAGAGTTCTATGAAAGACTACAGACCATCGTAAATACATACCCAGAGAAAGATGTCAACATCCTTATGGGAGATTTCAATGTGAAGATAGGACATGATAATACCGGATATGAAGATGTGATGGGAACACAAGGACTGGGGGAAATAAATGAAAATGGAGAGAAGTTTGTTAACATCTGTGCATTCAACAAGTAATCGGAGGCAGCATCTTCCCCCACAAGAATATTCACAAAGCAACATGGGTATCACCAGACCACACAACGGAGAACCAAATAGACCACATCTGTGTAAGCAAACAGTTCAGAAGATCACTATACAATGTGAGAGTAAAAAGAGGCGCAGATGTAGCATCAGACCATCACCTGCTAACTGCTAAACTCAAACTCAAACTCAAGAAGAACAGGATGGAAGAAACGGGAAACAGGAAGAAATACAACGTGAACCTACTGAGAGAGACAGGAATCCAGGAGCAATACAGAGAGAAACTCTCCAATAGGTTTGAAGCTCTACAGGACATACTAGAGGACGAAACCAACATTGACAGCCAGTGGCAACATATTAAATGTGCAATAACATCAACATGTGAAGAGGTGGTCGGATACAAGAGGCCACAACAAAAGGAATGGATATCTCCAGTTACCTTGCTAAACATCAAAGTAAGGAAAGAGAAGAAAGCAGCAGTGAATAACACCCGTACAAGGTCTTCAAAAGCAAAGGCACAGGAAGAGTACACCAGGATGAACAAAATCGTGAAGTAGAGCATTAAGATGGATAAGCGGACATACATCAGCAGCCTAGCGGATGAGGCAGTGGAGGCAGCAAGGAATGGGAACCTGAAGCAGCTATATGATACCACTAGAAAGCTGTCTGGCAAATGCAGCAAGCCACAAAGACCAGTTAAGGATAAGGAAGGTAAAACCATTAAAACAAAAGAAGACCAACTTAAACGCTGGGCAGAACACTTTGAAGAACTGCTGAATAGGCCCCCACCAACAAACCCCCCTAATATTGAACCAGCAGAAACTGACCTCCCTATAAAATGTGACACTCCAAGTAGAGAGGAGATCCGGAAAGCTGTACAGAAGTTGAAGAATGGCAAAGCAGCAGGGCCAGACAACATACCAGCTGAAGCATTAAAAGCGGATCTGGGTACCACTGTGGAGCTTCTATACCCACTCTTCAGGAAGATATGGCAGGGAGAGGAACTACCATCAGATTGGAAGGAGGGCCTAATCAACAAGCTTCCGAAGAAAGGAGACCTGGGAAACTGTTCCAATTACAGAGGCATCACCCTACTCTCAGTGCCGGGGAAAGTACTGAATAGAGTCATCCTAGATAGAATGCAAGATGCCGTAGACCAACAAATTAGAGACGAACAAGCAGGATTCAGGAAAAATCGATCATGTGTGGACCAGATTGCTACCCTCCGTATTATCATCAAGCAATCCTTGGAACTCACCACTGTATGTCAACTTTGTTGACTATGAAAAAGCGTTTGATAGCATGCACAGGGAGAGTATCTGGAAACTGTTGAGACATCATGGAGTTCCCACCAAGCTGGTGAACATCATTAAGAATAGCTACGCTGGGATGACCTGCAGGGTGATACATGAAGGTCAGACCACCAACCCAGTGAAGATCAAGACTGGGGTCAGGCAAGGCTGCTTACTATCGCCATTCCTTTTTCTAATAGCCATCGACTGGATAATGAGAAATACAACGCATCAAAGGAAAAACGGAATCCAGTGGACCCTGTGGACCCAGCTAGAGGACCTGGATTTTGCAGATGACCTGGCGCTTCTGTCACACAGCCACCAGCAGATGCAAGAAAAGACCAACATACTTGCAGACATGTCAGCACAGGTCGGACTCCATATCCATAAAGGAAAAACACAGTACATGAGGATGAACACCACGAGTACTGAACAAATCAAGATCAAAGATGACGCGCTGGAGGAAGTAGAGTCCTTCACCCATCTGGGGAGTGTGATCGATAACAAGGGAGGAACAGAGGCCGATGTAAAAGCAAGAATAGGTAAGGCCAGAGCCAGAGAGATAAAAGAAGTAACTAAAGTAAGAATCTTCAACTCCAACGTAAAATCTGTCCTGTTCTATGGAGCCGAGACCTGGAGAATGTTGAAAACCACAATCAGTAAAGTGCAAACCTTCATCAACAGCTGCTTAAGAAAAATTCTGAAGATCTACTGGCCAGACAAGATTACGAACCAGGATATGTGGGCAAGGACGAACCAAACACCAGCTATGGACGAGATGGAACTGGATAGGACACACACTTCGGAAACCAGCATCTAACATCACCAGACAGGCTCTAACTTGGAACCCACAAGGGAGGAGAAATAGAGGCCGGCCCAAAAATACCTGGCGGAGAGATCTCCAGGCTGACACCAAAAAGATGGGATACAACTGGTTGCAGATCCAAAAGAAAGCCAGTGACCGAGTGCTCAGGAGGTCCCTTGTCGATGGCCTATACCCCAGCAAGGGGTGACAGGCCAACAAGCACAACAACAAGCAATGTTGCAATAGGATATGCAGAATAAGAAAGAGCCTTATGAAAGTATTTACTTTGTTCCAACAAAATAAAAAAACCTAAAAATTAAGGAACAGCTTGGATGTAGGTAATTTTTTCTTAATGCAGCTGTATTATCTAGGAAAATATTAGTTAGGGCTAAGGATCGGATCGGGACTCTTTATCGGCAGATGCTAAATATTAAATGACTCGGATCGGGCTCGGGGTAAAAAAAACCTGATTGGGACATCCCTAATGAAAACATACACCACTCCTTCAAAAACAACATCTGATTACAGAAAAGCAAAATCAGTCTTCAAGAAGTCCATGTACATCTCTCCTGAAGCATGATAAGAGTAAACACAGGTCATGTGCTTACCTGTTACCATGATTACCATAACGCTCATTAAAGATGTCCGCAGAACAATAAGACCCTAGGGTAGCATACAGTAGAAGGAGCAGACAGCCTCATCTGATTAAACGGGGAGGATAACCCAAGGCTTGGGTGGCAGCAGGGAACACCATACTACACCTTACTCTTTGTTCATCACTCTCTTGTTGTAAAATGCGTGTGTGTCCTCCGGTGTCTCAAAAGTGAAAGTTTCATCCCCCATATGAAGCTTGCAGGCATGCAGGAAACAGAAGCCTAAAATTGACACCTTTCTGGTAGAGGGCTTGCTAGAGGCCCGCTCCCATTGGCCCAGAGCGGCCCGGAGCGGGCCAATAGCAATAGCTGCTTGGCACAGCATGCACTGAACACGTGTGATCACACAGCAGTGAGTGTCGGGCGAGAGAAGACACAAGGCGCTGCGTTCAAAGTTACACACTAGTATCGGTAAATGGCATCGGCGCGTTATTTGTTAGTACTCGCCGATACCGATGCCAGCATTTTAGTGCCGTATCGGGGGCCCCTTCCGATACTAGTATCGGTATCGGTACAACACTACTATAAAACACCCTGGTGCCAGACACCACAGGACACCCTCAGAGGTCTTTAAAGGATAACTACCATTTTTTACAACCTGGACCTTATTTCTAGCATAAAATATTATCATTTACTCACCCAGATAACTTTGGTGTCATTTGAAGTCGTTCGGACGAAATTAGATCCAGTGTAGCGCCGGTAGAGCCATATAATGCGAGTGACGGGGCACTGAAACACAGCCTCTATAAAATGCATTATCTGCCACGAAACTAGTTCATTTCACCAATATTTTGTCATGATACGCTAGTGCTATTCCCCTATGAGTCCGGGCTTGTCTGTTATCAACATCGGGGTCAAACTAGCAGTAGCAGCTACAGGTAAACAAGCTGGCTGTCGCGGGTGCGCACGCAGCTCAGGGATGACATCTTCCAGGTCAGAGGTAGTAGGTCAACCTACAGACCCCGGATGTTGATAACAGACAAGCCCGGACTCAGAGGGGAATAACACTAGCGTATCGCAACAAAATATTGGTGAAATGAACTAGTTTTGTGGCAGATAATGCTCATAGAGGCTGCGCTTCGGTGCCCGGATCACTCGCATTATATGGATATACGCTGCGCTCCACTGGATCTAATTTCGTCCGAACGACGCCAAATGACACCAAAGTTATCTGGGTGAGTAAATCATCATATTTTATGCTAGAAATAAGGTCCAGGTTGTAAAAAAACGGTAGATATCCTTTAAGTCCATGTCTTGACAGGTCAGAGCTGTTTTGGCTGTACAAGGGGAACCTTCACAATATTAGGCAGGTGGTCATAATGTTATGCCTGATTGGTGTATATATACATAGTAAAATATAAATCATAGTCATTGCATTGTGAAGCTCCTCCGACTGTCTTGTAGGCCTTCTTGGCCAACCTCACCAAGGCTGAATCCAAATTTCCACCCTCTGGACTTGGACTGGAGACTGAACCCTTTCGGGCTTCGGTCTGATGTACAATGATCACCACATCAAGTTGGCGAGTGTGTGAGACTGCAAGGCAAACATAAGCCACTGATAGACAGGCCTAAAGACTACAATAATAAAATGCATTTTGATTACCTCTACAGTCTATACTTTTTTGTATCATAATGTGGCTGAGTATCATTTCCAGCAAACACGATTCAAGTAACATTTTAACAAAGTAACTGTTTTACACATTTATATTAAGTTCTACAATGTCACGTCCGTATTGCATTGAATCCTGGGTAATTAAATCAGTGAAGTCTGCAGCCCAAGAGGACTCCCTGGAAGTCTGCAGAAAGTCTGCTTGGATGAAATGTTCATCCAAGCAGACCAAAATGTTGATGAAACATTCCCCTACTTGTCACATTCCCTGAGTCAATTTGTGACAATAAATATAGTACTGCAAGGCTGCAAACTAGCTGTGTTATTATTGTGTTTTTGGGTGACAACATCCTTAGTGGCCGATCAAAGCAAAACCAATGTTTTCCTATTCTTATAGTTTTCAAGACGTTTTTAAAGTGTTGAAATATCTTCAACTTTGCAGTGCAAGTCACAAAGTTGACAAGTTTTCCCATTTTTCCCAGTTTTCTCATTACATATGATGGCTGGCTGTGCACGCAGCCCTGCTCCACAGGCACACCATACTGTTTTGCCCAAAACAGGGTTTCTATATTTGAAGCAGTCGTGCCTCTAGCAATGAGTCTTTGTTTGATAGCACCTTAGTCCCTCTCTTGCCACTGATTGTCTTATCATGTATCAATGCCATTACTACCACAAACTCAAACTAGCCAAAAAACATGAGCAGTCACCAGGTTGCAACCAAACCATCAGTTTATCCACACAGTCATCTAAACCACTTTGTTTTTAGTGAAGGTTGCTAATAATCCTTCATGATACTAGAAAACGTTCTGTGCAAAATTACGGTAAATATGTCATGTCAGAGTTGGACCAGTAAGTGGGTCTTCAAACTGCAATGGATGGGCATACTGTACGGTTTGGGTAATTGTTTTAGTAGTTGCCTTTGTTTTCTTTTTCTTTCTTTGTTTTTTATTCAACCTGTCTTGTGTTTCTGCCTGTAAAGTGTGATGATGTCATCAGTGCGTACTAATTCACTGCTTGCGTACTAATTCTGGTGTTTTTGGTGACTGGAACATCTGTCATCACCAAAACTAACCATTAAAGTGACGGAAACCGGATAGAAACGGGACTCTCACCATGTCACAGTCGGCAGTAAAACTACCATCATGCCGACAAAGGAAGGCGACACCACTACAAACATTGTGGACAATCAGTTATCAAGAGTGGATATTAAAGATATAATAAGCAAGCAGATGGACATCCTACTTCTGGACACCAATTTTGTCAACAAAATCAGCAAAATATTGATGGATTCCCTCATCGAACCTGTTAAGAAGGCCATCACAGAGTCTATCATGGAGACGGTAAAGGAAACCATACAGTATGAATTAAAAGACATGGCTGATAAACTATGTGAACTGCAACACAAGTATGATGATTTGATTGACAATCTTGACAAGAACAGTACTCCCGACGGAACTGCCTTATTGTCTTTGGTGTACCTGAAAAGAGAGATGAGGATATAACCAAAGTCGTTTGTGACATTTTTAAGACCAATCTCAAAATAGACGTGCAGCATACGGAGATTGACAGGAGTCACCGCCTTGGTCCAAAGCCTGAAAACCCGAAGGCCAAACCGAGGGGCATTATTGTCAAGTTCACCAAATATTATGTTTGGGACAGTTTTTTCAAGGCGAAGAAAGCATTGAAGGACACTAAAATGCATATTTTGGAGAACTTAACAACCAAGAGAGTGAAACTGTTGGCAGATCTCCGGGAAAAACACAGGAATAACTTGGCTTCCAGTTGGACTAAAGATGGGTGCATTCACCTACTGACACACAGGAAGAAATTGCACGTTATCAGTAGACTCTCTGACGCTAGTAAGTTGTGCATCGTCTGAACTATACACACAAATGTCTTTGGACTACCTGATCACACATAGACTACAGTAATATGCTGCTGTTTGCTGGATTTAAAGCAGTATTTGGGAGATTTCTCTGGCCCTTGCACTTGTAACGTTCATCGAATTGATTCTTAAACGTCTGTTTTTATCTTTATTTTCTGTAAGAAGTAGTTAGGAAATGGAACTTAAATTTGTTTTTAGTTGTATTAGTAGTATTTTGGTCTTAAGTCCTTTCATCTGTCACCCAACATTGAATTATTGTCTCAAGTTTGCAATGATTTAGATTGTACTGAAGATTATGATGAGTTTGAACAGTTTTGTCTTGGTAATGATGGGAAGCTAAATAGTAGGCAATTTTTGCCAGATCAGTTGAAACATATAAATTATAATAATAACTTTTCATTGTTGCACCTTAACATTAGGAGTCTAAACAAGCATCATGATGATCTTGTTTCCCTCTTAACAAGCACAGGCCAGAGCTTTAATGTCATTGGCTGCAGTGAAACCTGGCTAAATGAAGGATCTTATATGGACACCCTAAATCTTGATGGATATAAATTATACAACAAAAATAGATCTGGTAGATCAGGAGGAGGAGTCTGTCTATATGCTGCCTCTGAACTATCAGTTAGCATTTGTGATGAATTTTCTATTGCCGATGGTCACTCTGATTCTCTATTCATAGAGATAGATGTAAAAACTAGTAAAAACATTATAGTTGGAGTAATTTACAGGCCACCAGACTCTGATATTGACATCTTCAAAATTAATTTAGAAAAACTCCTTTACTGTATAAACAAAACAAATAAAACATGTTTCATTCTTGGGGACTTTAACATAGACCTCGCTAAGGATGATACTGTGACAAACGACTTTACTAATATTTTACATTCCTTTTCATTTTTTCCTACAATAAATACTTTCACTAGAGTTACAGAGTCCAGTAGGACAATAATCGACAATATTCTTACAAATTCTCAAGAAGCTTGTATAGATTCTGGTATAATATTCTCAGATCTAACAGATCATTATCCTATTGTTTTATTCACTGATCTTGTTAAGAAAGTTGATGATTCCCCTACTAAAACTAAAGTGAAGGTCTTAAATGAAAAATCTCTGTAAAACTATGTGCAAATCTGCGAATTAAAACTTGGGATTCTGTCTATAATTGCAATGATCCGAATACCGTGTATAAAGTATTAGTTAATGAAATCACCGACTCTATGGATCGTTCTATACCTGAGAGACTTGTCAAGCAAAGTGCCATTAGACAGAAATCCTGGCTCACAAAGGGTATTTTAAAATCTATCAATAAAAAGAATAAATTATATAAACGAATTGTTAAAAACCCTTGTGGTGCAAATATATAGAAATAAGCTCACACAAGTCATTCGCATGAGTAAGCGAAGGTACTACACTGATTGCATTACAGTTTATCGGGGTGATCAAAAGAAATCCTGGCAGGTTTTGAATGAAATCCTCTGTCGTAAACATAAAAATACTACTCTCAAGGGAAACTCCAAAAATGCTGAAAATACCAATGGAAATGACACCAACAATGATGAACTCGCAAATAAATTTAACGATCACTTTGTTGCTATTGGAAAAAACCTCTCTCAAAAGATTAATCAACCACACAATGCCACATTTAGACAATACCTTAAAGGCAATTATCTGAACTCTCTTTTCCTTAGGCCTACTGATAGAGATAAAGTGTTGAAAATGAAGAGCTCTTACACAGCAGGTGCTGATAACATTTGCAGTAAAATTCTTAAAGCCATTATAAGTGAAATTCTGGAACCGCTGGTCTACTCTATCAATCTCTCCTTATTCTGCATAGTTGTGCCTGATATGTCGAAAATTGCAAGAATTGTACCAGTGTTTAAGTCAGGGGATAAAAATGACTTACATAATTATAGACCCATATCTATTCTACCTGTCTTCTCCAAAGTTCTGGAGAGAGTTGTCTATAGTAGACTGAGTGATTTTTTTAGAAAAATTTAAAATCCTATCTCCGCAACAGTATGGCTTTAGGAAAGAGAGTTCCACCTCTATGGCGATGTTGAATCTTTTGGAAAAAATTCATGATTGTATTGATAAACGGGAATTAGGCATTGGAGTTTTCCTTGATTTGTCAAAGGCTTTTGACACGATTGATTTTGAAATTCTTTTGAATAAACTCCAATATTATGGTGTCAGAGGTACTGCTCTCAGTTGGTTTCGTAGCTAGATGTTGGGGGGGGAAAATATGTCTCCATATTCAATCACAAATCTGAATGCTGAACAGTAGAGTACGGTGTCCCCCAGGGATCTATTCTTGGACCGCTCCTCTTTATTTTATATATAAATGACATTCTACACAAAGTTCTGTTTGCAAATGATACTAATTTATTCTTATATAACAAGAACATACATGATCTGCAAAAGAATCTAAATGATGAATTGATCAGGGTTGATACATGGTTAAAATGCAATAAATTGTCACTAAATCTAAATAAGACAAACTTTATAATTTTCCGTTCAAACAGAAATCGAAGCAACCTCGAACTTATTGATATCAAAATAAATGACAGCCCTATTGAGAGAGTAAAGACCACTAGATTCCTGGGAGTTCAAATGGACGAGTTCATAAATTTCAGGGGGCATATTGATGTATTAACCAAAAAATTATCAAAATATGTTGGACTATTCTTTAAGTTGAGGCATTTCTTACCTGGTGAAGCACTTGTAACATTATATCGGTCATTATTTGAGCCACATCTTAATTACTGTAATATTATTTGGTGCAATACATTCTCCAGCCACTTAGGGAATTTGACAATTCTGCAGAAGAAAATTATTCGAGCTATGTCCTGGGCTAAATCTTTCATCTTTCATCGCTATGGCCTCCTGAAAATTACCGAACTTAATACTTTTCGTAATGCTTCTACTACTATGTTTTGTGTTGTTAATAAGCTCAATGAAAGATTTTGTGACCTGATTCCAATTTCTTTTCCTATGCACTCATATCAGACTAGGAAGAAGCATCTTATTAAGGGAAAAAATCGGAAACTCAGATGTACTAGCCTCAGTATTGTTTGTAGAGATCCACAGGTGTGGAACAATCTGGATAGAGACATGCAAATGTCCCCATCTATACCTGTTTTTAAATATCGACTAAGGAGGCACCTGTTGCTGAAATATTCTCAGTCATGATCCTTATATGGCAATTTCTCTTTTCTACACTGTAGCATAATTCTTCTTGGACTGTTGGTGACGTGACCACTTGGATCTGGTTAGGAGTAGGGCTTAGGTTAGGTTTAGCCTTAGGTTAGGGTATCTCTTGTTTGGTTTGTATAGTTGAGAGTGTTATGTCTACATGTATGTGTATACATGTGAATATGTTTTCTATTTTATTTTTATGTTTGTTTTTTATGTTATTTTGTTTTATTTTTGTCTTGTATGTATGTATACGTTTATGTATGTATATCGTACTTGTATCTACGTTGTGCCTGGGCCCCTCTTAATAAGCTTTTTAAGCTTCCTAGGGTGTCCCATTTCACATAAGATTATTACAGATTTAAAAGTGTATGTTGTACATGGTTTTAACTGATGTGAATAAAGAAATGAGGAAAGTACATTTCCTCTTTCGTTGTAGGGTTGTATCTTTGTTAAAGACATTTGTTTTGTTCAGTGACTCCTTGGACTCCTTTGCATGCAGCCGCATTCATCTTCCCTCAGACTTAAACTATAGTAAAAGAAACAGCATATCATATAGATAAACCTACGTTGAAGTCATTTTTTTTTTTTTACAGTAACCCACAGTTATCTACTTTTTTCTTACTCAGATGTTTACAAAACAGGACACAAAACATGCCTACAGAATAAAATTTCACAAGACAATAATTTGTGCTATACTAGATGAGTGCACTCAGTACAGATGTCTGCCCGCTGTGTCTGGGAACAGGGAGTGCAGGGCAGGCTGCATGTCCAGCATGTAACTTGTAGTTGTTGTAGTTGTGGATCACTTGTGGCCCCTACCAGCCATTTAGAGGAGTGATGAGTCAGCCAACAGTGGTATAAAACAGAGCAGTCATAAACACATAAATGTTATAAATGTGCAAAAAATATGAGACTGGGATGCCTAGAAGCTCACTTGGTAGAGATTGCAGCCCATGTACAGAAGTTGTGTCCTCACTGCCAGGATTGGACACTGTGTAAAACATAAATAAAAACAGAATGCATTCTTACTGTAATTGTGCTGCTTTGTTTGTGTGCTCTTTACAAAGGAAGGAACAAACAGAGTGTGTGCCTGCCCTCTGCTCTCACAGGCCTTTTTGTAAAGATGTGTGTTCGGAGTACAGGAACACACATACAGTATCTATCAACACAGCAACACAATCAAAGCAATGACTGTAAATGAATGTACAGTGCTTGTGCTTTCTTTGATCTGTGACCTAAAAGAAAAAACTAACATCCTGAAGGTAAAGATCGAAGTTCACTGGAGTCTCTTCATGTCCATTGCAACAGTTTTACTCTCAGCTGAGCCTGTATTCTGTCTCAGTTCACTGCTCAGGATAATTGCATGTCTAATGTGTAGATTAAATGACATCAGTGTGGATTTAAAGCAGTCATTTGCTGCCCCAGCTGCCACCTGCCGCTGCAGCTTGTACTGATTTATCTGGCACTGGGGCATGCCATTGTCCTGGTGAGCACTGCTGCAACCCCTTTCCATTCTCTCTTTAATGCATGGCCCGACATTACCTTTTCAGATGGTTGTCATTTGGACAAGCAAATTTACCCTTCACTTGTCCAGGCACAATAAGCTTTTTCATGCCGGCATTCTGCAAGCAAAAGAGACGTGACCATCAGGATATTTAACACAACAGCGTTGATGTCTAGTGTAACATTTGACATACACATTGGCTAGAGCTCTCTAAACAATAACAATAGTATAACATGGCAATAACAACCATTTACCATCCCTGTTATACAGCGGTTAGCTCCCATTATCTCCCCAGTTTGCTGATGTTTTAGCTTTCTGTTCTAAAAAAAACGTCACATCAATCCTATCATACTGCCTCACTCTTTTTACACAGATGCTGATTCGTCGCTATTTCTACCTCTGCTCCCAGCTCAGAGGTGGACCAACAATGACCCCCCCCATTCCATCTTTGTATATTTTATATAAAGCATCGAGGTGGAATAACAGTCCCACCTTGAACAGGCTGTGTAAAAGGGGTGAGAGAACAAGGTAAATTGTTTTCCCACAATGTAAAAGTATTTGCCAGCTTTTTGGCGTAAAACATGACCTTAAATGTGTGACAGCGAATTACTTTCATGGTCCAGACAGTTGTTGAAGTAAACCTCTAAAGTTGTACAATAGTACCTTCCTGCTAATTTCATTCAGCACACTGTGGACCCTCCTCTGTCCTAGAAAGGCTCTGGCAGGCAGATTGGGCTCATTTCTACAATTTCCCCCGCAAATGCATTTCCCTCGCTAATTTTACCCAGGCTCTGACCCACTTGATGCCTTCAACTATCTAATGCTGGCAGCAGCTACTTGGACAGACAGACAGACAGACACACACACAGTACATGGATAGGTGCAGTAGGGCGCTCTGTTTAGATTAGTTGTCTGAACAAACCATACCAGAAAGTAAAATTTGGGTTGGGATTCAGATTAACTTGTAGCTTGTGGTAGTGCCAGTAGCAGTGGTGCCACTGGTCAAAGTGGCCTGTCAATCATGAAATATTGCATTTTAATGCAGCAGTTTGTTGTGACTTGATGTGGTCATTTTTTCTTGATTTTATGCAACTACTATGAATAAGTAGGCTATGTAGTTGAATGGACTAAGCACATACTTTAAGCAGAGGAGAGCAGAAAAGTTGCTTCCAGAACACCTTTGAAACATACTGTTTGGTCTGGTGGGATGACAAGCATTGTCTAGAAAATATGATATAGTATAGCTTATAACTGGTTTGAATAAAATTATAGAAAATAGTTAATGATAAGAAAGTAAGTAATTCCACTGGCCCGTCACGGCCGCGATATGGTAGCCAGCTGATATACAATCTCTATACAATGCTCGTGTTTCCACCGGCTGCGCCATGGCACGTTTCAGCAGCTTCCCAAAAGCAGCTCTTCACTCTGCATTACAGAGCAGATCGAGCCAGACAGGAAGTCAGACTGGCAGAATGGCATTGTGCATCCAGTCAATTCTCAAAATAAAACATCCGGTGCTGACTTGGGATCTACAGCATAACAAAGTTGGAAATATTAACAATGAACACGCTTAAAGCATACAAAACGCCCATGTCTTCCCAAAGCCTCAGTGGCACTGTACATTGTTTGCTGATCCAGTCTTGTTGCTTACATAAAGCCTGGCACCAGCAACATTATGTGCAGAGCTGTCGTCATTCACTGACACCAGAGAATGCAGCATGCTGAAGGTGATCGTCTCACACTCACTGGTCATCAGCCTCAGCATCTTTATTCAGCATCAGTTTATGAACTAGGAACATGTTTTTATAGCTGTTGTGTCACATTGAATCACATGGCTTCAGATTGTCAGAGGTGTCAAGGAGCTTTAGCTTTAGAGCTTTTTTAAAAAAAATAAAAAAAATTTATAGTGATTTGCGTAATGGAGAGAAATGCACTAGAACTTTTAAATTATAGGGCAAATAAATTAATTAAATAATTTCCCAGTCTATCAATAAAGTAATTCTATTCAAATAAAAACATTTAAACTGAAAAAGGCAAATAGCATAACATTTGATAAAAACAAACTGGATAAAAGACAGAAATACAGTCCCCATTTACCTATGGTGCAGTAATAAGTTACCCCAAATTTTATAACAAATTTATTATCAGGACTCATTTTCTCAATCTGGTGTTAATAGGTTGTGCTTGTGGTTTTCTTGCAGTTGTTTGCTGGCTCGTTTAGTGGCAGAGCTTGTTTGGTGGATTATGAGCCGTAGTTGCCCCCGTGGTTGCGTCAACCACTTTGGCTGTGGCAGGTGCACTGTCTCTGGGCTCGTGAGTAAAGCAAACAGGTCGAGTGGCAGAGCAGCATGCTCTTCTATTGTTGTCAGTCACATGGCGATGGTGCAACTGAACTTTACACCTGTTAAATGATTGGCTGCTTGCATGTCACTCGTAGCACACTCCATTATCAATGGATAGGTTGTTTATAAGCCAGGGCGTACTCACTTTGTGCTTTCAAGTTGGTTTGCATTTAATGCATACACATGAACTTTGTTGTTTGCCAATACGGAGATGCTGCTTCTGTAGTCCATATATAACATCTGATGTCCCTGTTAACTCTCTGCCATACACATAGATGACTCAATTCTTGTTTCTATTCTGGGTCGATATCCAGGTTCTCCCAATTTTCCCACTGTTAAAGCTACGTTCACACTGCAGGTCTTAATGCACAATTCCGATTTATGGCTCAAATCCGATTTTTTGTTTGGCTGTTCACATTACCTCTTTAAATGCGGCCTGTCTACGGATTGCTGTGTGAACAGCTCACGCTCCTGAAGTGACCCGCATGCGCAGTTGATCATTGATGACATCACGCCACAGCGGTGTTTACAGAAGCGAACATGGCAACGGCAACCGGTAACGTGGGACTGTATAGCTTAATGCTAAAAACAGTGTGGCGGCAGCCGGCAAATTTGTGAGCGGGTGATATCACGACGAGGAAGAGGAGAAAGAAAATTCATATTTTAATGATGGCTCTATGCGGAGCATAGACTAGAGCATAGACGGAGCATTCACTGCTGTCCTCCATGTTTGTTTTGATTATGTTCGTGGCTCCCGCCCGCTTTTCAATCAACTTTATTTGTCATTCATTTACAAAACAGTGCAGCGCGGGTCAGAATGACGTCAAAGTCGCATTAAATGTGACCTGGCTGTTCAGATTGCGGTCGCATTCAAAAAAATCCGATACGTATCCGATTCAGTACCACATTTAAATGTGGCCTGAATCTGATTAGAAAATGTCAGATTCAATGCGACTTGTGCTGTTCACACTCTCAAAAGCAAATCAGATATGGGTCACATATGAGCGAAAAAATCAGATTCAGGTCACTTGTAACAGCGGTGTGAACGTAGCAGCTGCTAATTAGACCACGTTTAGCTGGGCTGCGTGTCATCACAGTCTGCTTTAGAATCATCCTGTAGCTAGTTTACTAAACTGCTCCTCCTGTAAAAGAAAGGCCCTATAGTTTTTATGTAATGAGAGAGTGAGCTGGACTGCCTTATTGGAGGGCTGCATTAAATCATTGCCATCTGAAAGCTTAAAATCCTCTTTCTTGGTATGTCCCTAAAATTGATAAAAATGATGACATGCTACTTTAAGGGTTAGCTTCATGAGTGGTTCATGTATGCATGTCAATGTAAAAAAATATTTTCAGGGATGCATAAAAAGTTGCAATGTATCTTGAAGGGTCTCTACTTACACTTTTTTTGCCAGGTATGCTAATTAGCCCATGACATGAAAGGAAAGTGGGTTCATCAGAAAGTAAAATGCCACACACAGTTACAATAACTCCTGAAACAGGAAAGAGATCATTTTTCAGTTGTAGGACATGAACTGTAGTGACCGAACTGACTGAAGTTTTCGTCCCAACTGGCCAACTGCCCTAAATCTTTCAGTATTAGTCCACTATTTGTGCACACAGAATTTTAATCCTCTTTAAATCTGCCAGGGAATTGTGTCAAAGTCCCATTCCTTTGTCTGACACACATTTACAAACCATACCCGGTCACTGTTAAGGCACTAGTGTTGTACACTAAGATATCAAGGGCAAAAAAACTCCAGGGAGAATTTGTATTCCCAGAACAATGGGCCTTTGGACAGAATCTTTAAAATTGTGTTAATTTTTTATTTTAATTTTTATATCTTTATTGTTATATTGTTCATTATATATTATGATCTATGAACTACCTTGATCATACATTCACTATGTATGTTTCAAGACCATGCATAGTTCTTGGAAATGAATAATGAGTGGTCTCTGTAAGATAAACAAACAGAGGGATATTCTCTTAATTCGGCATAAAACAGCCACTCAGATTCAAGTAAGATAGATTACATGTTGGTGGTCAAAGGTCAAAGGTCACTGTGACCTTGCAAAACATGTTTTTGGCCACAACTCAATAATTCATATGGTACCTGTGACAAGATTCCACACAAATGTCTAATAGAATAAAAAGATTGATGTGATGACGATTTATATCCAAAGGGTCAAAGGTCAACTTTACTGTGACATCACAATGTTCTGCAAAAACACTTTTCTGGCCATTATTCAACACCATAACTCAGGAACAGAAGGGGAAATCGTGACCATATTTCACATTTGGTCAGACACGGAATTAGTGACACTAATCTTGGATGTCCACCTTCACTCTGTGCTGAAGGTAGAGATCATCTGTGCTGCTGGTTTAACATGTGTGTGAAGCCTCCATGTTTTAGATTTTGTAGCCTCTCTGTGTTGTGTTAGAATCAGCTTTTTGCTTTTTGTTTCTCTCATGAACTTACACACTAATCAGAGCACAGAGCAGTGTGTGTGCTCTGGTTTTGCTGATATTGATCTTCAGCTGATTGTTGTTGCACCATGTGATGAAGCTCTCTATCAGTCCTCTGTACTTCTCTGTACAAATAGTCTCTAAGTGAAGACAGCACTTCTATTTCACCTTCAATTTCACTTTTGACCTTTTATTAAATTCCTTCCGAGTCTTAACTACATTTATTATAAGCCTCATGCAGTTTTATTCCTCCTGATGAGCAGGTGCCATTTTACACCTTCTGCGACCTGTTTATGAATATGTGTGCAAATGGGTGAGTGCTGGCTTGTGTTGTAAAGTGCTTTTAGTGTTCGGTAAGACTAGTAAAGAACTTATACAAATGCAGTCAGTTAATCATTAAATTGTAAATATGTCTGATCGTGTTATCATATAAAATGTTCTGCAATTCTGTGAAATCAACTTAATGTGGAAAATAACACTCAGGTTGTAAGAAAGTGAGTTGCGTACAGCAAAATAATGTAGACACACTGCTCACTGAGTGTTAACAAAGCAACCACACACTTAGACATCTCATGAGCTTTTGGTTAATGAATTGTTCTTCTACCCTCCTATTGTTGTTTATGAAGTGTATTTTTCAGTCCTCTATAAGCCTGTCTCTGCTCTCCCTATACAGCTACTCAGTGAAAAGATCAGTGGGGCCGAGGGGACGAAGCTGGATGAAGACTTCATGGAGATGGAGAGGGTGATGGATGTGTTTTATCACTTATAATTATATTCATTTACAATATTGTAATAGTTATCCATTAGCCCAACTTGGACAACTGAATCAATAACTGACTGAATTGAGCGTTTCTTATATGCCATAGGACAGAAAAATATAAATACACATAACTGTAATATCTCTTTTTTTTATCATCTTTTCTCCTATCAGAAAATTGAGGTGACCAACAAATCAGTGTTTGACCTCTTGTCCAAAACAACAGAATACCTTCAACCTAACCCAGGTAAAGAAAAATCTCTTATGTTATTTTGTTAAAGAATGTAATACAATTTTATCTTCCATTACAACACTGTCTTACAAAATATTTTTTTTCCTCCTTAGCTTCTCGAGCCAAACTGAACATGCTTAACACAATGTCAAAGATCCGAGGACAAGTGAAGACCACTGGTTACCCTCAGACTGAAGGACTGCTGGGTGACTGCATGCTGCGCTATGGCCATGAACTGGGAGAGGACTCCATCTTTGGTACCTATTCTCATATTTAAGAAAATTGGCATTTCTCATTTGCAAACAATCAAAGATGCAGGGGGGGTCATATATTGACCTTCAGTATGTAGAAATATTGCTGGAAACTACAAACACACACACAAATAAAACGATGATGTCTGTCTCTGTCCTCTAGGCTGTGCTCTGGTGGATATGGGTGAGGCCATGAGGCAGATGGCAGATGTGAAGGACTCCCTGGACATAAGCGTCAAACAAAACTTTATTGACCCTCTGCAGAATCTACAGGATAAGGACCTGAAAGAGATTACGGTACATTACAGCAGCCTGTACCCAGTAGGTGATTTGTTAATTTTTAACAGGGGGGATGGCACAATCGGAGCACCACCCTGCCCCGACACACCTATGTACACCTCCCAAAGGACATCGTTGCAGGACGCCTTAACCATAACTGTGACATTTCTAATTCTCCAATTCCATTTTATCCAGTTATCTTCCTTCCTCCTATTACAATTGTCTTTTTATAACTGTATTAAGGTAATGAGTAAATACAACTTTAAATTGTATGCAGTGGACTGAGTTTATTCAGGCAGGGTTTTCTCATGCAGGGTCATTTTAAGTTACATGACCCCTTGGAATTTTTTACCATCTAAATTCCTTGAAGGACACACAATGAACATTGTGCAAAATAGTAGAGCCTGACCGAGTTATCGGCCAATATGAGCCTCTCACAGATATATCGGTATCAGTGTAATATTGTCCGATATGCACCAATATGAAACCTTATATTTAAAAACTATAATGGAGAAAAACATGCTTGGGGTAATATAAAATTGGTGTAATGACATAGTTTGTCCAGCAGAGTGCGCTTCAATGGGGGATAAAACAGCTGGTGTCAGGAAATGTGACAGCTACCTCACTAATGGTTAAACTATAAACCAGCACAAAAATGACAAATACCAACATAACATAAGCCACCATGTTCTGAACAGGCACACTAAAAACACTTACAAAAAGTAACTTTTAGTTTTAAAACAAGCAAACTTGTTGTGCTCCTCCTCTACACAGAGGCTGGCCGTACTACTACTACTACCCAAACCAGGCATTTGCCTGGAGCCCCGGGCCCCATACAAGGCCCTTTGGGGCCCCCAAAATGCCCTCTTTATATTTTGTCCCCATATTTATTGTTTTTATAAAAATCTCTTCACAATAGTAGCATCGGGATGTCTAATTTGATCAATTACTCATGTTTTGATGGTCTTTCTGCCAACTGTGCACCCCCCTTCAGTCTGCACTACATGGACTATTCCATGTTACGCATCACACTCATCACGCTGCACGTATGCGGAAATGATTACGGCGTAAAATCCAAAACAGTAAATAGCGGTAAGAGAGAGAGAAGAGATAAATCAAGAGAAATGAAGCAAATATACGAAAGCGGGTCACAGAAAAAGAAGAAGAGGGACCAAAGGCAGGAGTTTATTTCAAAGCTGCCAAAACTATCAGGCTTTTTTACAAGAATCGCGGTGGCAGCGGAACCGTCGGCGGAACAAGAGCAGCCGTCTACACCGTTTGCTCCCAGTATATAGCTCTATACCACCAGATAAATCAGTCTGCAAGGTATAAACTGCAAGTAATGAGACAGTCCTTGCGTCTTTCAATCTTTTTTTCTTTTTTTAAATAAATCTTTATTTAACCCTGGAATAACAAATGTCAAGTCTTAATTAATATTGTATAACCAAGGTCATATGAATCTTTGTTAAGAGTTGAAGAGTCAAGATTATCTTGTCAGTGAGAACATGCATTAGTCAGGGGCTGAAGAAGATCAGGAAAACTAAAGTTGAAACAAATTCAGATCTATTTGCACACATCCATGCCTTAGGACAATATGAGAGTTTGCAATATCCATAGAAAAGGATGTTTAATCCAATATGGATTACACTGGCCGAGTGTGATGGAAGAAAGGAAGGATAGTGACCTTTGTTCATGCCTTGTATGGAGTATCTCATTATGCAATATAAGGTACATGAGACCGGTAGATGCAGGGGCCCCCAAATGACTGTTCGCCTGGAGCCCCCAAATGGCTAAGTTCGCCACTGCCTCTACACGAGCGACGCGCTGGGAATCCACCGGATGCTGCTCTATGACGTTACGTCTGCTCTAGGTTTTGTTCCGCCCTCACGGCATCATACCATGAATGTATAAAGAGAACCCAGCGGGAACGTTTCAGAAGCTGAGCCTTTGGCCTGCCCGATTTTGTTGACTTGCTCAGATTTTGTTGATCTGGTCATTTTTCGTTTTTATACAATCGGGAGTCTGCACAGGGTGTTTTATTTTGAAAATTGACCCGATGCTCTATGTTGTTCCTGTCTCTGACTTCCTGCCGGCGCGATCTGCTCTGTGCAGCTTGTTGCGGCTTCCGTCAAAAATCGACCAGGCAGCCCGAACGCAAAGCAGCCGGAACGCAAAGCAGCCGTGCACGGCTTGACCCCACTGTGCGCCGGAGCTGATCGCAGCCGCTTGTGATTTGTAAAACACTTTCTGCTACTAGGTGATGGAGAGTGATGGCAGGTTAACAAGGGGGATGCTTTTTGGTAATTTTGCTAACAAGGGGGACGGCATCCCCCCTCATCCCCCCTCAAATCATCTACTGCCTGTACCTGAAACTAAACTTAAAAAAAGAAAAAACTCTGTAAAGGGACTAATAAAGTACTTCTTCGTACATGAGTTGAAATGTAGGGGGATGTAATATTATAGTATTGCCTTTGTTCCATAGTTCAAAACCAGGCCCTCAAGTTCTCGTAATACTGATAGCTTTTGCACACAGGGGGAAATGTGGTAACACCTCCAGGGTGTGCCAATATTTCAGCAGCACATATGTAACTGCTGTTGGACCATTGTAAACCTGCATGATTATTATGTTGCCTATATTTAATTTGCATGAACGCATTCAATGTTAAAGGTTCTGCCACAACTATATTTCAGTTAAAGTGATCCAACTATAAATACCACACCATAAAAATAAAAAAAGCTTCTGTCGGAAAAATGTAGTAGAATAATGTGCACTTTGCCTCTGAAATAGAAGGGACTGAATCCCTCCTTGTAGAGACAGAGTACAAGTATGAAGTTGCATTAAATGCAAATAGTCATGTGAGCAAATGTACTTCACAACTTAATGAACTTGTTCTTGCTCACTTTCTACCACTAGTATTGATGACATGAAGTACTCACAGAACCACATCATATCTAACCATCATAATACATTTATAGCTACGAGGGAACCCTTCTATTCACCTTATCTAAAGTTGAAGTCCAACCCTGACTGCCAGCAGCTGCTCTTTACTAAAACTGATGTGTTTATTTATCTCCGCTGGTTTCACCAAGAACTAATGAACAAATAAGTATTATTAGTCCAGACATCATGTATTTTTTTACTGTTAAAGGCGGAGAAAGAACAGTAAGTGTGTATTTGATACGTTTCACTCACTTTTTAATGAGAAACTGCTGAAGCCTTATTCATTTTTATATTCTGGTACATCAGGTAAAATTCCTGCACTCCCATACTTGCATTACTAACGTTAACATAGTTGCTAGGGATGCACCTATTCAACTATTTCTCTGTTGACACATATTCTGGCACCTTAAATCAAGATATCAACTGATACAGAGTGTGTATGGAGAGAATGTTGTTCCTTTATTATTCAATCAAATAGAATAGATTTGAAACCAAAAAAAAGATTTGAGAGCAAAAGAGAGTAAGTGGCAATCAATTTATTTATTTTTTTGAGATCGAAACAGAACAGGTTGCAATTGAAAAAAAATATGAGAGAGCATATTTCTTCAACTTCAATCAAAACTCAAAACCATTTTGCTTATAAATCAGTCCTCTTTGCTTTCAAGTTAAAAACCTTTGCTAGCAAATCAGTCCTCTTTGGTTGCAAGTTCTAAAGTTTTGCTTGCGAATTCAACTGCACTTGATGGGCGGGGCCTACGCTGGTGGATGAGAGAAGAGTTTCTATTGGCTGGTTTGACCTGGCTCAGGGCCAGCTACGCCTTCCGCATTACACCCATTTCCCTCTTGTGCTGTGCTGCTTAGATTGTCTGCCAAAGCCCGAGCCCGGACTTATTTCCCACCACTATCCTGGGCCGGGCCGGGCACTTGATCAAGCATTTGTGTAGGCTATGTTTTTTTTTTAATCATTACTTTATTCATTTGCGATCCATTCCGTTCTGAATAAACACACAATGCAGTGTACATGCTTCGTCCTTGTTGCATTATTCATTAAGATAATTGTTAGCAGACTTCTGTAGTTCAAGATCGTCACTTATAACAGCCCAGTAACGTGGTAACAGTAACGTGGGCTAGTGAAGGGGAAGGTGATGGTCCACTTTAGTGCGGTTACTCAAGAGACGGCAGGCAACATGTGGGGGTTTCTACATGGCACTTTTATTCATAACACTGACCACACCATGCCAGGTCTCTACGGCACTAATGTTACAGGCATACGCAAACGATCCAGGCCGAGGTTCTTGCACCAACACTAAATAAAGACAAAATAAAATGGGGAGTGCTGCCGTACATTTACAACAACAACAACAACAACAAGTAATGAATTGCGCTATATATCGTTGGCTACAGCCTGCCGTACATTCACAACAACAACAACAACAACAACAACAACAAGTAATGAATTATAATGCCCTGCTGCTGCAAGCACACTGATTAGCAGCATCACGGTTGTCTCTGCTAGTCACGGCCTGAGCAGAGTAGCCTAATGAGTGAGTGAATTACAGGGAGGCATATACAACGTAGGGCTGTGATTTAAACATTTAGTGTTGCATGGTACTCGCGGTGCCAAAACGTGGTTACATGCTGGCATTCCGACATCCCAAAATTCCGACATCCCAAAATTCCGACATACCGCCATTCCGACATGTCACCATCCAGACATACCGCTATTCCAACATGCGAACGTTCCGCCATTCCGACAAAGTTTCGTCCCCGCATTCCGACAAGACTAATACTAACCCAACCCATAACCCTTACCCTAACCTTAACCCTTTTAAAAGATGTGTCGGAATGGCAACACGTTTAAAAAACGAAAAAATACCGCCATTCCGACCTTAGGAGGAAAAATTTGTCGGAATGGTGGGACGTTTAATTAAAGGTATAAGTGTTGCCATTCCGACAATTAGGGCCTCATGTCGGAATGGTGACATGTCGGAATGGCGGTTGCCCCCCCCCAAAACGTCACGGTTCCTACACAACAGTACTAACGTGGATTACTAAACTACCGCTGTGTAGCAGGCTGCTGCAACTCCTCCCGGCACCGTTCTCACTACAGCTGTTCTAATGTCAACAAACACACGTGGCGAATAATTTAACAAATTCACGCACATATTTCTAACCAGCCAGCATTACTGGTCTATACAGGAGCAGCTGCATCAGACGGTCCGACTGAATGATGCTTTTGACCTCCCAGATGTAGAATGTGTAGGCTATGGTAGAGAAACGCAAATTTCAGCACCACTGATCTGTTTGTTGACATTAAACAGCTGTAGTGAGAACGGAGCCAGGAGGAGTAGCAGCAGCCTGCTACACAGTCCACTGGCACCGCGTTCAGCGGTAGTTTAGTAATCCACGTTAGTACTGTTGTGTAGGAACCGTGACGTTTTGGCACCGCGAGTACCATGCAACACTAAATGTTTAAATCACAGCCCTACGTTGTATACGCCTCCCTGTAATTCACTCACTCATTAGGCTACTCTGCTCAGGCCGTGACTAGCAGAGACAACCATGATGCTGCTAATCAGTGTGCTTGCAGCAGCAGGGCATTATAATTCATTACTTGTTGTTGTTGTTGTTGTTGTTGTTGTTGTTGTGAATGTACGGCAGGCTGTAGCTAACGATATATAGCGCAATTCATTACTTATGGGAAACGTTTCAAGAGCAACAGGCTATCAACTTACCTCCAAGCAGCACAGCAAAAGGGAGAAGTGGGTGTAAATGGTAAATGGTCTTGCATTCCTATAGCGCTTTTCCAGTCTACTGTATGGAGGACTAAACATGACTTAAGTATAACTAAATAAATAAATAAATGCATAAATAAATAAATAAATAAATGTATAAATGAATACAGGAATAAATAAATAAATGCATAAATAAATAAATAAATGTATAAATAAATACAGGAATAAATAAATAAATGCATAAATAAATAAATGCTGAAATAAATGTATAAATAAATAAATAAATAAATGCTTTATATTTATTTCTACATTTCTGTTCACCTGCATTTATTTATTTCTGTATTTCTGTGTCCATATGTTAATGAGGTAGGAGGTCCTAACCTCAGTCAACAGCATGATTGGTTACAGGAGTGTGCTCGATTCGGGTCGACTACTTCTGCCTTAATAGTGGCGCTGATGTTGTTCGCTACCAGCCCGCCCACTCAGCTAACCCTTAGCTGCAGTTCTGGTTTAGTAAACAGCTGTTGTAGTATGACCATGAGGAGACCCTTGATGTGTGTGGTGATTTTGGAGTCTCAATACTGTATAACAGTGAAGCTATTGATTAATATTGGTAGATATTAATGATTAATACCAATAAAAAATCACCAAAATTATGCAAAAGGCACATTTATCCAAAACAGCTGTTGTAGTATGACCATGAGGAGACTCTCGGTGTGTGTAGTGATTTTGGAGTCTCAATACTGTATAACAGTGGAGTTATTGACTTTTGTTTGCAGCGTCGTGCTCTTGTATTGCAATTTGCAGACGGTCCCTGCGCACTCGCCCGGCTGCCGGTTGTGCATAGCGATCAATGTTGTCCGTCCAGCTCGGAGGACGGCTTATTTTTTTAAAAACTGGGGTTTTGGTCCTTGTAGCTCGTAGTCTATGCTATCACGGTGGGATAGAGGACGTCCAAGGGTCCCTTCTTCTGTCTCTGACAGGATGTAAAGTTGGCGGCCGACTTCTTCCAGACCGTCTAACACTGCTAGCTCAGTTTGCACATCGATATTGGCGTTTAGCTGAGCCAAGTCATCCATCAATCTATCCAGACGAAACTGAACATAGTCGTTGATTGCATGGTTCTCTAAATCGTTCGCTAATGATCGTACAAAAACTGCCATTACTAAACCAGAACTGCAGCTAAGGGTTAGCTGAGCGGACGGGCTGGTAGCCAACAACATCAGCGCCGCTAGTAAGGCAGAAGTAGTCGACCCGAATCAAGCACACTCCTGTAACCAATCATGCTGTTGACTGAGGTTAGGACCTCCTACCTCATTAACATATGGACACAGAAATACAGAAATAAATAAATGTATTTATTTATACATTTATTTCAGCATTTATTTATTTATGCATTTATTTATTCCTGTATTTATTTATACATTTATTTATTTATTCCTGTATTTATTTATACATTTATTTATTTATTTATTTATATATGTATTTATTTATTTATTTCAGCATTTATTAATACATTTATTTATGCATTTATTTATTCCTGTATTTATTTATTTATTCCTGTATTTATTTATACATTTATTTATTTATGTATTTATTTATTTATTTATGTATTTATTTATTTATTTCAGCATTTATTTATACATTTATTTATGCATTTATTTATTTATTTATATATACTTAAGTCATGTTTAGTCCTCCATACTACTGACAGCTCAAAGGGCGTAATACGGAAGGCGTAGCTGGCGCTGGAGCCAGGTCAAACCAGCCAATAGAAACTCTTCTCTCATCCACCAGCGTAGGCCCCGCCCATCAAGTGCAGTTGAATTCGCAAGCAAAACTTTAGAACTTGCAACCGAAGAGGACTGATCTGCAAGCAAAGGTTTTTAACTTGAAAGCAAAGAGGACTGATATTAAAGCAAAATGCTCGTATGTTTTTACTTACAAACATTAGTTTTGATTGAAGTTGAAGAAATATGCTCTCTCATATTTTTTTTCAATTGCAACCTGTTCTGTTTCGATCTCAAAAAAAAAAAAAAAATTGATTGCCACTTACTCTCTTTTGCTCTCAAATCTTTTTTTTGGTTTCAAATCTATTCTATTTGATTGAATAATAAAGGAACAAAATTCTCTCCAAAATAGTGCTGATGTGATACCAGTGCTAAAATCTGTGGCACTGTGTGAAACTCATTTGGGTTATTTTTATGTAAATGAACACAAGAGTGAATATAACTCACAGCCAGAAAAGAACATTTTATAATGACAGACAAAGAAGCAAAATTGAGACACTGCACATGGATTGGTCATGTCCCGGCTTGAACAGATTTGCTTAAGGCCAGTATTAATTTCATCACTGATTTCGTGTATCAGATCAGTGCATCCACAATGGGTACCAAATTATCTTGCATTATTGTATACATTGCCTATACAGATACTTAGGAGAATGCTTTCTCAACCGCTCATGATTAGCAGATTAATTTAATAGTAACAGAATCTTGTTGTGGGTCTACTTTGCCTTCACACTGCGGACAAACCGCACAATACACCTGGACCCAACTGGACCAAGATGCCTTTTTAAAGACGGTCTCAATCTTATTGTTTAGTCTACACCAGTTGATTGACAGCTTTCACAGCAGCCCTAATTAACTGAACTAAACTGGCAAACACCCCACAGTTTGTTCGAACTACACCAGAAAGGTGGGGGTTACAGTTCAGTCCATGAATTCACAAAACAAAATTTTTCTCCATTTCCGTTACAAAATCCAAGTTCATGTGATATGAACTTGGATTTTGTATTTTTGTGATGAAAATGCAATCAGTGCAATGTAATCAATTTTGTAGGCAGAGGTAATATTAATTTGACAAAAAAAAAAGAATAAATAAATAAAAAGTGTATATCATTATGTTTAAGATTACATAAAATTATACATTTTAGAGCAAATAAGAGTAAAAAACAACAGAGGTCCTACGCAGTATAGAAAAGTATAGAATATTACTAATGTCCAGGCCTAGATATGGATAGCAAAATTTGTTTGAAACAAAATGCAGCAATAGCTTCAAATTACATACTTCACAAATAAGCAAATGTTAAGCTTGTCTGAAATTTGGAGTTGTGGTTCTGTAATTTTAGAAATATAAACAGACTATCTTTTCTGCATAAGGAAATGGCTGCACTTATCGTTGTCCCCCTTGATACGGTGATTAAACAAGGCAGTGAAAATGTGATTTTTTTTACTTTATATTCAGGTCTTTATAAAAGAGAATGAAAAATATGGAGGGAACAATAATATAACATAATCACTCAATATGTTGAAAATAAGTATAGAGTATAGGTAACTCCAGTTAGTGTACTTCCTCTTTGGGGCGTATGATTGACAGTGAAACATCATCCAACTTTCTGTGTTGGAGTGTAGACTAAACAGCCACAGTGGGTAAATGTAAGATTTCTGAGGGCTGACCTCATAATCTCAAATATAAAGTCTGGTTAGGGTTAGCATAAATACTGTACTAAGAATGTAACATGCATGTTCCCACTTGGATTTTCAAACCATGTATTTACTTCTCGCTATTTGTACTTACATTTTAAATGTTGTATGAAAAATCTACAGAGATTATATACGAGTCTGGAAAAGTATGGAATTTGAAAATGAAAAATGTGTAGGAACCCTAAAACAAAAATATTATCTACCTGCATACTGTGTGTACAGGATGTGTGCCTTTGCATTGTTTCTATTACTATTATGTCAGTCTCTAAGGTAATGCCAGTACTGGCCATACAATATGTTTGCAGAAGAAGTGTTTAGACATGTGACGACAAAAAAGAAGATACATGATATTGACATGTTCCTGTTTGTGCTTGCAGCACCACCTGAAGAAGCTGGAGGGCCGTCGGTTAGACTTCGACTATAAGAAGAAGCGTCAGGGGAAGATTCCAGAAGAGGAGATCAGACAGGCTGTGGAGAAGTTTGAGGAGAGCAAAGAGCTGGCTGAGAGGAGCATGTTTAACTTCCTGGAGAATGATGTAAGCAAATATGGAACTTCTAAATAAGAAAAAAATGACATATAGCCAGTATTAAACATAAGGCAGTTAACAATCAAAACATGTATAGTAATGAATAGTATGAATTACCAAGTTTCAAAATACTGCCCAATAGGAGGCAATGTCATCAAACTGTTCAACATGGAGATTAGATTAGATTAGATTTGCATGCAAGTTTTACTATATTTCTTTCTCAGTGGTTGGAACAAAATAACAGTTCCTTCAGATTTTTGCATTTTTAGACGTAGACATGAGAAAAGATCAGGTTTGATACATACATTGTGAAGAGACAGGCTGGGACAAGATTTTACAATGTACTGACATCCAGTGTACAGTAGACAAAGCCATATCATTAGTTAGTACTTAAGTTCTGTTTTTTGTTAATATTTGAATTTGTGACCATTATAAAAATAATATATTACGAAGTGTAATGTTCCAGACTTTTTACTAAGAAGTTGAGTCACTTTGCAGGAGGGTGAGTTGATGTATGTATGTGTCTGTGTGTATTTGCTTGTGTCTGCACACATGGTTATGGCCAATAGGTGGAGCAGGTGAGCCAGCTCTCAGCACTGATTGAGGCAGCTGTAGAGTACCACCAGCAGTCGAGTGAAATCCTAGAGGAGCTCAGCAGAAAGCTGCAGAAGACGTAAGAGACGTGCTCTTTCTGTTGTATTTGAGGCCACCTTCACTCTACTGTCTTTAATTAAGTGTTCACCCTCTTAACAATCTCATTCTGGTTCTACTGTTTAGAAAGTCATTTCTCATTTCAGCGTGAATGCCGTTACAGAAGGTCTTTGAGCAGCAAATTTAGAAACTATGTACTGGATGTACTGGCTCTGAGCATGCAATGGAGGCTCACTGACATCCACACTGACAGTGTGTTATTGGTTGTTGTTGTTTTCTTCTTTTCTTTTTCAACACATGGGATTAGCCTGAAAGCAGCTAGTACTAATGCTTGGTATCATACTTAATGTCTTGGTATGATGGCAAATGGGATACCTGCGCTTCTCAAAAATATACTCCAGACATGACTCACTAGTAGACTCACTACTAGAGTAAACCCTGAGAAAGCCCTGCATTGCGCACCAGCTTACATACAATTTCATTGTGTTTTTGTGTATACATCTTATTCATGTAAAATGCATGTTTGATGCTGTCATGTCTCATTAAAATATTGGAGACCTAATTTACCTGTTGGGCCACAGACTAAAGAAAATGATGCAGTCATTTTCTTTAGTCCGTGGCCCAACAGGTAAATTTACCCCAAACCATTTGATAGTCTGAGTATTCAGAGACTCTAGCAAAGCAACACAGTTCATGAAATAATCACAGCAGGAACATCAGATGGGTCAGACCTCCGTGTGTTTGGTTTTTTTGGCCTTTTTATGGCTTTATTGATAGGACAGCTTCAGAGATGACAGGAAACAGGATGAGAGAGAGGGGAGGTAACACACAGCAAAGGGCCCAGGACAGACTCAAACCCTGGGCCATATGAGCTAACTTGTTCAAAACTCTTCACACAGTCAGCACAACAGCAGTCAGTGTGGACTGAACCATGGATCACCTGTCATGGCTAGTATATCAACATATACTGAAACCAAAACAAAAAAAACTTGGGGTTATAGTTCAATTAAAGGGATATTATGTAAAATAGACAAAATCTACTTTAAACATTCCAAAAATTAAATGTTGTTATCTCCAGAGTGTGAAGAAACAGCAGTGTTGATGCTATGTCATCTATGTATTGTGTTGCAGAGATGTCTACTAAAGTTAGTGTTGGAGCCATATAACAATATTTTGGTTTGTTCTATTTTTATTTTACTTGTAGTTTTTTGGTCCCAACACAAGGTGTCACAAGCGCCAGAGAAGGCATATAGGTACTGTATGCGCCAGGTAATGAGTGGCAGGTGTGTGAGGGGGAACCTGCATATAGTTTTTTGACCGTGTTAGAGAAAGTGTGTTACTAAGTAGGCCTAAGTATTAGCGTTTTGAGTTAATGGCATGAATGTAAATGAATAAACGGGTCTTTGCACCGAAAGTTACAGCCCAATTGGACATTGGTTTATTGTTTTTCAAGAACACGCGTCCGAACAAAGAGTTCTCCCTCATCGCCGCCTCAACGACGCAAATATATTAGTCTTTATAGGAAAGACTGTATAGTTAGCATGCTAACATGCTTGCCCGTCCTGTCTCATAATACCACTTTGTACAACAAGAGGCAATAGTTGGACAGTATAGCCTAGCTAGCTAGTCTTGGTTTGCCTTTCCACAATCACCTCTTGTTTGGTCGAAATATCACTTTTTTGTTTTGT
Organism: Pagrus pagrus; assembly: GCF_965226575.1. Lineage (NCBI taxonomy): Eukaryota > Metazoa > Chordata > Actinopteri > Spariformes > Sparidae > Pagrus > Pagrus pagrus. Next base: position 1,376,472 of record NC_140185.1, on the reverse strand, counting down.
TTTGCCTTGTTGAATAAGTGTTTTTTACACTGTGCTTTCCAGGATATCTGCAGCTAGCAGCCGGCCCAAGAGAGAGTTCAAACCAAAGTCCATCAGGAGCAGCATGGAGACCCTGGACAACAGTCAGCACAACGGCCTCTCCTACAGTTCCTCACTAAAGTCCACTGGTACAGCTGCCACATATCAGTCTGTATTTTATCTGTGCTTTGTTTTTCTTCAGCCCCATCTTCATTGTTTGTTTTGAGTTCTAGTCTATACTTTTTTCTGTTGTCCCTCACAGATATCCAGATCAACCACCCAGTCAATGGGAAAAGTAGGTATTCTGTTATACAGTGTTTAGGTGTAAGGCACTCACAATTAACTTATTGGCTCCTTCTTATATTGTGTGTGCTCCCCTCCATTTTGCATTAATTTCTGTCATGTCAGATATAATGAAGCTGGACCACATGCTAACATAACATCAAATGCACTGATTATACTTGCAGCCCACCATGTGCAGTGTTTTAGAATATTTCCATCTATTGACATTTTAATGAACGAAATAAACTTTTTTCCTCAGTGTCCCACAACTGTCCCGAATTCTACTTTGTATTGTCCCAGATATAACCAACAGTGTCCCAAATTTAAATTATTGTCGTCGCCCCCCCAATTATGCAGAATACATATAATTTGATCCTTTTTTGTCACTTAGTCAACCCCTTCATGGACTCTGGTCCACCATATAAGTTTAAAATACTTATTATTTTATTAAACATATGAATATTAGTCTGATCTGTTGCCTCTCCTAGAGTAGAAGGGAAAAGAGTTGTTTTAAGACATGTTTTCTATTGTTTCTAAATATCCAGACTAATTTATCATTATGTCAACATTAAAGAATTCTGATAGTTTTATTTTTCAATTCAATATGTTATGGCTGTATGGTCTCTGTGTTTTATGATTGGAACCCTCATTAAAAGTGGTATGAATGATAATCAAAAAACAGAAGTTCCATAATACAGTTTAATAAATGTATCTGTTTTCAGTTGTAATTACAAGTTATCATTACAAGTCAGTAGTACTATAGGAATATCATTTTATCTTCTGTTATCATTTATGAATGTCAATCATCTTGCTCTCACTCATTCACCCACCCCACCAGATCTCCCCCTTCACATTTACTCTGCTTACTCCTGCCCTCCTACACAACACTCCTCTCTCTGTCTTGATGTGTCACTCTCTCACACATACTCCTCAAGACCCAAAAACACAAAACATTGTTCAGATGCTCCCTTCAACCTATGAGTTGCTAGCCCTTTTCACACAGAGACGCCGCATTATCGCCACAGCGGCGGTTCGCCAATTCTCCGCCGTTGGTTGTTCACACAGAGCCGAGCAGCTCCGGCGTAAAAGACGAACCAGAGTATAATTGACACGAACCAGAGTATAATTGACACGCTGCGGCTGCAAAGGAGCCATGACGGTACACGTCATGATGATGACGTGTGTTTTTAACAATGTGTTTCCCGGCGTCCTCCTATATCTAAACATGTACCCGCTGACTGTTTATAATCATATGGATGCTGTTATAATGTGTTGTGATTGAGATCCTGACCCACCAAACATCCTGGAAAGTGACAAAGTTACGTTTTACGTACAAAATTACATAAACACCATCAGTAAACAGGACGCTGTCTGACTATTTCACTCGAGGGGAGGGATGCTGTTTTCTGGGGGGAAAGTTCACTGAAGTCTCAGTCAGGACGGCTGACCGCAGCGGAGATTTTTTTTTCTTGTCTCGCAGAGACTCATTGAACATGGGTCGGCATGTTCTGACGACTTTGCCACCACTGCTCAACTGCCTGCTCTGCATTATAGTCCTCAACCTCAGGGAAATGCGGAGGAGGGAATTGAGCATTTTGTTTGAGAGTGAGCGTTAGCTATCGCTGAGCACTAGCTAGCATTGACAGTTAAGACAACTAACTTACCACAGGGGAAGGCGATGAATCATGACCAGGACTTGGGATGTCCTCGTTTCGGGAGTCGGCAGTATTGGGGCTTGCATCAGGGGGATGTTTATTCAACCACCTGTCGTTAATGATGGTCTATCGCTCTGGCTCTATGAATGCTGCATTGGCGTGAGTCAAGCAGCAGCCAGCAGCAGAGATGACGTAGAATGCATTTGCACGAACAGGCTATCGTGAGGTGCCGCGAGAACGCAAGCCTTCTATAGTTTCGCCGCTCACACTTTTTTATAAATTATTCAAACGACAAAGTAACGTCTAGGTACTCATATTTAATGACTTTGCAAATAACACCCATTTCGAAGTTTAGTTTGACATTTTTTTTTCACTGTCCTGTAACTGTCCCGGACAAAATATATTTGTGTCCCATTAGGAATTTTTATGGTCCCCGGGACATCGGGACATCATTAATTTCGAGCCCTGTTGAGCAAGATACTGAAGTCCAAATTGCTCCTGATGAGCAGTTGGCATCTTGCATGGCAGCCTTTGTCATCAGTGTATGAATGTGTTTCCATTCCATTAGCTTCAGTGCGCACCAGCAATCACCATGTGGCATGTGAGCAGTCCAGACTATAGTGTACACATCAGAGTTTCTCTCTCCCCCCTCTGGAACCAGACACTCTGTTTTACCAGACACCTCAGTTTGGCTCATTTGACTCAGTCCGTATCAACGGGAAAAAACTGCATGTGTAAACCGTGCTCTCGGTTTCACTGTCCGTGCGCACAGATTTTGCCCTCTTCTCAATGATCAGCTGGAAGCACCATGGATACAAGCAACCCAGCACAGCGACTGACAGTCCTGTCTTTCTACATGGAGTTTGCCCTTGATGGTGATCAATAACCAATAAAGATGATGAAAACAACTCCGTTTGACTGTATATAAGCAAAATGTGTTGATGTAACGTAGTCCTCTTCTATTAAAAGTCTGACACAACTAGTGTACTTGCAGTATGGAGTGGTAGTGTATAGTTTAATTTGGAATGATTTCTTCATCATACGCTGATTGTGTGCATTGTTTCATGTTGTTTTGTGCTCAACACCATCTCCATTTGTTTTTACATCTCACCCAGCTGATCATATAACCACTGTTCCACTGTCATGGCCTGAGAGCCCTACTACCAATGGCAATATTCAACGTGAGTAACACACACTGACTCTGCATTCAAGACTGTTTAACAAGTCTGAACAGATGAATTGACAGTTTTCAACAGGGTTTCCGCGGGGTGTTCAAAAGTCTAAAATTTGACAATCTCCATTTTAGGCCTTAAAAAGTCTTAAATATGTCCATATTTTGCATAAAGGTCTTCAATTACATTTAGTTAGGTCTTAAATATGAACGTTCATTTACCGCTTCTGTCATCACCTTTTTTGTTTTTCGTTTTTGGGAAATGTGTTGTTGAGATTCACAGTTAGCTCCGTGTGTTGTACTTTTTTCTGAAGTATCCAGGAACGTAAGTGGCATTTTGCCAACAGCCCGGTCGGAATTTATCGCCGTACACTTCGCCAGTTCCGGAAAGACTTCGACTGCGGAATCTGCTACACTATGGGAAAGTGTAGATTTAGTGTGTTGGCTTGAACAACCAGAATTCAGTTGGTTAAAAGCCGCATAATAATGAGTCTGAAGCGCAGTGTACGCTCTGCAAGAGGACCCTCAAATTGGGCACATTTGGTGTGAAAGTGCTGGTGTCACACACAAAATTGGATAAACACCAGTTAGCTATTAAAAGTCTCCAGCGAAGTCACGCTATCACACGCTTTTGTACGCCTTTGTCACCAGTTCCAGGTCCAAGTTCGTCCAGTTCTGCTCGACCCGAACTCTGCACCGCCATTGCCGAGCAGTCGAGCAACATTCAAACCATCTTCGTTTCAACTCCGATGTTGAAAGCGGAGGTGCTTTGGATTTTGAACACTGTGTGTGTGTGTGTGTGTGTGTGTGTGTGTGTTTGTGTACAGTTTTTTAAAAAAGTGTGGGTTATTAGAGTGAACTAAATTAGGTTAAATTCCTAGATAAAAACTAAACTAAAACTATAATCACTTCTTAAATGAATTAAAACTCAACTGAAATAAAAAGCAAACAGAAAAAACAAATTAAAATAAAAACTAATGAAATTTAAAAACTATAATAACCTTGACACACATCGAGTCCATTCTTCATTGTTTGAGTTGCTCTGTGAATGGCAATAAATGTAGTTATTTTCGAAAGTAATTCTGGGACTTTATTTTTCCTTGCTGTTTCGTACTTTATGTAGGTCTTAAATTTAGTTCAAAAAGGTCTTAAAACGGTCTTAAAGTCTTAAATTTGACTTGTTCAAACCTGCAGAAACCCTGTTTCAACCACATCTCACAGTCATCATCAGTAGATGGAAGTTGCTCTTTTTTTGTCAAACAATTTTAAAAAATCATGTCACGTTCTTTTCAGACATTTTATTGATCCTACAATTAATTGAAATCGTTAATATGCGGGAATTAAATGATTCCTCAATAATTATATCATATCTTCCTTGCAGAGTCCGAGGTGATGGACCAGCCAAGCTGTCGCTCCCTCTATGACTTTGAGCCAGAGAACGAGGGTGAGCTAGGCTTCAAGGAGGGTGACATCATCATCCTTACCAACCAGATAGATGAGAACTGGTACGAGGGCATGATCAACGGAGAGTCTGGCTTTTTCCCCATCAACTACGTGGAGGTAATCGTCCCCCTGCCACAGTGAAGACCTGCACTTGGAGTCCTCTGCAGACTCCCTCCTGCCTCATCACACTCAGCCTCTGTCCTCAGCTCGACTTGGGTCTGAAAATGCACAGGGCTCAGCCCGAAGCTGAAAAAATGTCTGTCTTCTTTCTTTCAAACTGAGTCAGAGAGGTAGTAGTCTCCAGCCAACTTAAGATCAAATGTTGCTGATTACATTGTGTTCTTCTGTTGATATTTATGACCCTAAAGCCAACTTAAACCCAAGCCATTATGTGGACACTCCTTCCTGGTTGGTCTTTCCAAGGTGAAAGTTTTTAGCAGTCAAACTGTGTAATTCATCCTGTCAGTCGTTCAGATGACGCTGCTCTCTGTTAATGCTAGTGGAAGCTTATCATATTGAGACCACAAGCTGAGGCTCCTCAGCTCTGAAGTGTACCGCTGGACATCATGACTGCATTGTTAGTCACTACAAACAACTTGTATGCTTTTATTGGCGTTATAGTCACAATGGGAACATTACATACACTTTTAATGTAATGTAATGAAAATTTTTATCTTATGATATTTTCATACAGCTACCCGCCCCCAAAAAATAATCCAAGAATAAATGTTGTCACAGGATACCATGGTTAAATGATCAGCTTGATGTTTAAGACAAATCATCTCTAGTATCAAACCATGCAGATAGTTTTTTTTTATCTGTCCAAGTCATCTTTGTCTCTGAGTTTTTTGTCTCCACCCCAACACAAAGGGGTGAATGGAATTTAATTTGTGCTGCTAACAGGATTGAACAAAGACAAGTAAAAAAAATGTTCGAATGTAGGTTAACTGACCCTTTAAAAAAAGAGATGAAGACTTGGTGAGTTGATTATCAGCCTGTATGTTGAAGAAGAACTCCCATATTTTTCTTAGCTGCCCTACAGGACCTTCAATATGGCCACCACTGTCCTGTCCTCCACTGATTTTTGCATTGAATGTTTTGTGTCGTTATTGATACACAAGCCTCACTTTTCTCTTAATGCTTTGGGGAGCCTTATTACAGCATCAGTCTTGTTTTTATAGTTTTGGCCATTATTTCTATCAGTAATGATTACATTGTGATTGGTTCAGTCTCACTGCTCTCATCAATTTATTTCCAGCAGCAGCAGCAGGGCTGACAGTACCTGCACCAAGTAGCAGATAGACACATTTAGAAGAAAGAAAGTTATAATATGTTGCGACACGTGTGTGATGTTCATAACTAAAGCTGAGGATAAACCAAAATCCAAGAAGTGCAAAATGCCTAAATACAAAGTAGCAAACAAAAAACGTCCACAAAGTACAAACCAAGAGTAAAGTACAAATCAAAAGCAAAGTTCAAACCAGTAATCACGAAAGCAAAGTAGGAACATAAAGCCAGGAACAAAAACCAGAAACCACGTGGGAGACACTAGGAGACACTGGAGATGTCGGGTGAGATGAGGGAGCACAAAGAGGGAGCACAAAGACTATAGCTGTGTCTCAATTCAGGGGCTGCATCCTTCGAAGGATGTGGCCTTTGCGGAGGTACCTTTGAAAGCCGCGTCCACCGTTGTTAAATGGGACGGTCTAGCCTTCGGAGCATTTCCTGGTTGCGTCACCAGATGTTCCCGCCCCTTACCCTTACGTCACGATTTCTGCCGCCCAGGCCCGCGAGAGTGATGATCTACACCACTTGATGTCGCCATTTTCTTTTTTCATCTTCTTTTTCGGGCGCACAAAGAATCTTGGGATATGGGAGGCCGCGAAGATAGTAGAGGTGCATCCTCCAAAAAGAGGGAACAGAAGGCTGTATTTGTGGGGTGCATTTAGGGGCCTTCGAATTGGGACGGCCTTCGCGTGGCGTTGTGACGTAATTGGCCTTCAAATGCGCCCTTCGAAGGATGCAGCCCCTGAATTGAGACACAGCCTATATCCACACACACACTAACGAGGGGATGAGGTACAGGTGGAGTGAGGCAGGGAAAGGACAGGGGAGGGGAAGGAACAGAAAAGGAGCACTGGAAGGAGGGAAAATCATACAGAGGGAGGAAGTGAAATGCAACACACGAGGGCACAATTTCAAAATAAAACAGGAAATAAGAGAACACAAAAACCAGGATCATGACACCATTCTTAACAGGTGTTCTGTTTTTTACATCCAAACCAGACTGCAGTTAATGTAAGCTGAAGTGCAGAGGTTTGTGCAGAGTTGTTACCATGGCTACAGCTTGCTTTTTTTACCCTACTTTTTGGTAGTTTTGAACTTCCCCAATGACATGTTTAGCTTTGGATCCTCCATCCTCAGCTAACTAAACCAACATGAATGTTTGCCGCTTGGAAAGAAACAAATAGCTTCCATGTTGTGTTAAAAGCATTGTCATGTAAATATCAGAACATTTAGTCCCAACACAGACAGTAGGTCCATCGCTTATCATCATCACTTATTACGTAATATATCTTATTTTTACACTATATATATTTATTTTTTCACTATGTTTCCACTTAAAGAACTTGAAAGCACAGAGTTTTCGTCCAAACCTGGCCTAGCCGGTTGGGTCCCGACAGGTTCAGAATCGGGTAACCATGCTCTATAACTCAAACTGTAAACATCCATCACAGTTCACAACTTCCTGATTTAACTTTGACTTGCCTTACTAGGCAGAGCTGTGTGTGCACTGTTTTCATGGTGCTTTCTAGGATTACAAGCAAGGTTTCAGGTGTGCTCACTTTCAGTTTTACTTCTAAAATAAGTTGTTCAGGAATTCTGGATAATGTCTAACTTCTTGTGTTTCCTTGTCTGTTGGACTTTGTTGTAGTGATCTTGCCATGTTCCCAGATTTCAGCAGTTACTTTGGTGAGTACAGTGTTATCATAACTGATAGAAATGATGGCCAAAGTCATGAAAATAACACCCAAGTTGTTTTTAACCAGAGTTATTCTTCTTAATATGAAGTCAATCATTTGATTAAATCTACTGTAGTCTTTAGCTCGCCGACACTCGTCCTTTTTCACACCAACATTCCATTGCAATTTATTTTGTACATGCTTTTATTTTCATACCTAACTCACAGAGTCGTCAGTCGGTAATCAGTGTTTAAAAGCCTCACATTCCACTTGGATCATGTAGACAGTATGTGACTGTGCTCAGGTCAGCCTGTCTTGTGTTGTTACTCTGTCCTTTCTGCTCATTTGTCCTCCTCAAACAGAGTTTGCCTGTTTGCCTGCTGTGCTCTTAAGTGTCGCCCAGAACACACGTCGTTACAACTGTGAGGAACTCCATCTTTCTGAATGTCCTTCTCTCTCTGTTTACATGCTCTGACTTATGAAGAACTCTTCCACCTGCTCTGTGTCATATAGGGACAACTGCGTTGTCGCACTGAAATTATATAAAAGTGCTATTTGAAATGTTGTCTGTAATGCACTGAAGCTTTAGAAACTACCTTCCACTTATGTATTTGGACAGGCACCTTTTTATTTGTTAATGTTTTGTTTTTCCTTTTCTTCACTGTTGCTTTTTGTGTTATTCATAATGGGGTTAGAATCACTACCATATCAGATATACAATATCTGTGGAGTCAAAATGATACTTAGATTTATATAACCACAGATGTTCTTTGTACTTTACTATAATGAATCCACTATCACAATTACTGTAATGTCGATTGAAAATAATGGTTGTATCACGTCTTTAATCAGATGTAGACGGCGTCTGTGGAAGTAGATTATCCTGTCACCTTGTGAAACTCATTCCAGCTCTCTTATTAGCTTGTGATAAGCTGTGCTGTGCTGATAGACCTGTTCATTTAGGGAGTCTCATCACAGCGCGAGTTGGTAGCCCAGTAACCAGCAGTCATTACTCCTGATAATTGATGTAAATTATTCAGTTAAATGCCACCAAACAAGAGGGGGCAAAAGATAAATTAGCATAAATTGTAAAAGACCCTGGATGTTGATAACAGACAAGGCCGGACTCAGAGGGGAATAGCACTAGCATATCATAACAAAATATTGGTGAAATTAACTAGTTTCGTGGCAGATAATGCTCATAGAGGCTGCGCTTCGGTGCCCGGATCACTCGCATTATATGGATATACGCGGCGCTCCACTGGATCTAATTTCGTCCGAATGACGCCAAAGTTATCTGGGTGAGTAAATCATTGTATTTTATGCTAGAAATAAGGTCCAGGTTGTAAAAAACGGTGGTTCCCCTTTAACGTAAAACTTTATTTCCATTTTATTACCCTTTTCTCATCTGCTCCTGTTTTATTTTGTGGTTCATGCAAACTCAAAGCTTGCTCCATGTTTTCCAGTCTGGATAATTTCAACAGCACAAATTCCATCTGCACAACAACAGAGTCATGTCAAACTCCTGTTGCTCAAAGGGCATAGGGCATCAAGATGAGAGCAACTCTTTAAAAAATGTCCAGCTGATTTTCTCCATAAACAATGTGTGTTGGCTAACAGTTAGAGGGCTTGACTGACTGAAATGGGTATGAAATGTATTAAGTTGTCTTATTGATACATCGGATTAACAGTTGCGATTCAAAATATCAGGTTCAAGAGTCAAAGCATTTTTGCAAGAACCATCCAATCAGATTTAAAATATCTGCAATATGTGCTGCTATCGGTGGACACAAGCTTTAGATTATCCATCCATTGTCTGAAACCGCTTATCATTTGCAGGGTCACGGGGGGCTGGAGCTAATCCCAGCCGATAGCTTTAGATTATGTTTTAGAGAAAATTGATTTTAAAATCTGCATCTTAAATCAGTTTACTTCTCAATTCTGGGGCAATTTTGAATACTATCAGCAATTATAGCATTGTTGTATATCTGATAACACTTGGTGTTGTTTTCCATTGTTCCAGAACCATCACTGCAACTAACCATTCATGCTTTTGTGATGTCATAGCTTTGTGACGCATGTTAATGTTGTACCTGGAACATCATTTCAACTTAGTTGAACTTAGTTGAACTAGCACTAGCTAGTTATCAGCACTAAAAAAATGGCAAAGAGAAGTGATTTGGATTATTTGGTTAATGAAAAAAGTGTGGTGAGTATGACTTGGCTCTGATGTTGCACTGATGGAATAAGTGGTCTGGAAATGAACATTAGACTGAATTTACCATGTGAGCTGTAAGAGTACATGCAATTCCTCAATGTCTAGTCACTGACTAGCCTTTATTTATTTGTTTTATTAGAGAATTTACGATACTCATAGATATGGCAAATCAAGCATTTTCCATTTCTGAAATCTGTTAATTTCTTTAGTTTTTCCACAAAGAATGACTAATAATGTGAACATACACAACCCCAGTTTGTCACACTCGATGGACTACATTAATTATCTACATTTCATCTTTTATTGTATGTGGACCAATGACTCTACTTTGTATACAATAGAAATAAAATGTATTGGATTCTTACTGTTAGCTTGCAATTGCTTAGATGTTCAAGATGTTGCATGATGATTATGGTTATTATGGATTGTGAATACTTGGTGGCTCTTAGCACAGGGTGCTATTTGCAACAAAGTCACAATAAATTACAGAATGGATTATCCATCAGGAGGTTTATTCCTGCATTCAGTCTTCAGGAATAAAAACATGTGAAACAAGTGGAAGCAGCCATAATAATTATCCATTTTCAAAATGTTTGACTCTGTTTACAGATTTAAGACTGAATGCAAGATTAGACCGTAACTTTTTTTCAGCTAGCCCCACAGAATGAATGAATGACTCTTTGATACACTAAAACAAAATCTCTGTCAACACTGTACCTCTGTTTGCCTTTGCAGTCCACAAAAGTCTCTCAGTACTCATTTTACAACCAACTTCCAGGCAAAGGAAACTGGCTGCGCAGTTCTGTGTTTTATTTTTTCAGTAGCATAATTTATGCAAAATGTGTTTTATAGATGTTGTAAATGAATATATTAATAAATATATTGCGTAAATAAATGACAAGCAAATATGGAGCTACCGTTCACGTGTGCTTTGTTTGTATCTTGATCTGTGAATTACACTACATGCTAAAAATGATGTCTACTCTTGTATCGTGGCTGCTTTTAGTTCCAATGAAAGGATTTATTTATATATTTTTTTCCACTATTGTGACATCATTACTCAAGACTATTGCTGGTGAAGGAAACACAAAACAAACAAGTCTGCTACAAAGGACTTCATTTATTTATTTATTGTACTTTTATCTAACCTTTGCCAGTTTAATCCTGGATCATTTAAAACTGTATAATTTTAATTTATTTAATTATAATTTTCTCTAAAAGTGTCTCAAAACAAAGAGCCTAAAAACAAAAACACACTGCAGGGCTCTAATGTCCAAATTATTTAATGCACCAAAGTAGTGACGTTTAAGTGAAGAGCAGGTTGCTTTAAACATCACTGCTTGGAGTTTTCTCATGATTATCATGGTGGATATAAGTTATACAACCAGGCTGATTTCTAGTCGCCTAGTTTCTGATGAAAGGATGGGTTAGTTCACCCAAATAACAAGAAACATAAACTCAGTTGCCATTTATTAGGTAACTAGTCCTGCAGTAAATCCTCCTTCATGAAGGCTCTGCTTGGTCAGATTTTGTTGAAACTGTTGGAGAGAAAACTTGCTGGTCATTAGCTGCTGTAGTTTCTGTTTTGCCTGAAATGTTTGCAATATACTGAGAGGTCTTTACAATATTTAGACCATCTTATTGTTTTTATAATTCTGTTGTTATTTTGACTTTTGATAATATCAGTAGTTATAATAGGAAATGCAGTGGGGAGTGAGAGGCCTGGAACTGTAGAAAGACGCCCCCTATTAAAATCAAACCATATAGCATTTACCATTTATATTTTAATATGATATTTTTTTAACCTTCATAAAAAGATGATTCAGTGCAAGGCAGTTCTGCGTTGGTTTAGCTTTTAAGCGGTTTAGATGGACCTCTTGCTGTGTCGAGCGATGCAGATAGTTTTGGTTTTATGTATCCTGGTTTTTAGATATCTGTCTCTCGGGTTTCTGCCTCCAAGCCAGTAAATTGGGGGGGAAATCAGTTTGTGGTGCATGTTAAAAAATTAAAGTGTATATTTCAATAAAACAGTCACCTGGTTCTGGGTTACACAGCCTGTGAAAAGTTCTCATCCGACATATTTTGTGCTGAGAAGAATCGCTGAAACTGCTGAAAGCCTGGACTGTGGGTTATCCTGATTAATAATAATTGGAGCTATTTTTTGAAACATATGTTGATTAATGTAATTTGTCCATGCTGTGAAGTTGAACATGAAAGATAAAATCTCATTCCCTTCCATTGTATTTTGGTGGCAGTAAAAAGTCTCCCAAATAAAAATCTATCTGCGTGGCTATGTATAATGGAAGTAAGAAAATACGATTTTTTGTTATTTGGGTTGACCCATCATTTAAATCATGAAGTTTGCTGGGAACCCTTTGTATTCCAAAGTGAGCTCCATGGGTGTAGACAAATAAAGGTGGCAGCATGCTTCCCCCCCTTTGGTTGCAGACTAGATCCAGACCTCAGCACTCCTCTGCTTTGAACCTCTGAACTCTCTCTTAGTCTTCAGAGGCTGCCTCTCTCCTTTATGGGAGTCCTGTCTCTTTGGTTGCTCCAGTCTAATTCCTCTGACCTCCTCAGACCCCCTCATCCTGTCACAGTTGACAGCACAGGTCCAGGTAGGCTGGTGACCCACCACCACGTCCAAAATTGGCAGAGAGGTGGTGCTGGTCAAGTCTCTGAAGCCTAAAGAGGATGTGAGAGAAGGGCTGTCTGGAGGGAAGGTTTCATATCCTCCCCTCATACCTGGGCAGCCTCCCCAGGATGCCTTCTCCCTCAGCCTCACCACCTGCCGGATCTTCTTCCAACCCAGGTGGTTGAGCTCCAGCAGATTGAGCAGGATACAGAAAACACCCACGCAGAACATGAACAGCAGGAAGATGGTCTTCTCCGTGGGCCTGGAGACATAGCAGTCCACTGGCTGGCTGCAGGGGGCCGAGGTACACAGGAAATGGACAGGTACCTGGAAGCCAAACAGCTTCCACTGGGCCAGGACAAAGCCTAGCTCCAGAACAGCCCGTAAACACACATGGAAGACATAACACTTAGACAGAACCCCACCAGACACTATATGGCCCTCTGCACTGCCCTCCCTGAAGGTACAAGCTCGGGTGTGACCCAAGGACACCATGTTGTTAGGACCTCCCCTCTGGAGGTTGCGGGCAGGGATGCCCTCCAGCACGTCTGCCAGGCTGTGACCTAGATGCTTATGAGAGGGGATGGAGCAGCTATCTGAGTCGCAGCTCTGATCATACACCTCCCTTCCACCGCCTTGGCCTACATCTAGGCCTTCCTTCCCTGAGATATCCCCTGGACCTTGCCCCTGCCTCTGGGTGGTGCTGTGGGGCAGCTTGGACAGGTTGTGCCATGTGTAGATGATGAAACAGAGGGACGGTGTGGAGACACTGATGATATGGAAAACCCAGAAGCGAGGTTGAGAAATGGGTGCGAAAGCGTCGTAGCAGACGGTGGAGCATCCTGGCTGCAGCGTGTTGCAGACAAACATCTCCTGCTCGTCAGTGTACACATCCTCAGTTGCCACGGCGACAATGAGCAGCCGGAAGATAACCATGACTGTGAGCCACAGGCGACCGATCATGGTGGAGTGCTGGTGGACAGCATCCAGGAGACGTTTAAGCAGGGTCCACTCCGTCATGGTGGCCTGTGGCTTCCGGCTATCTGCAGGTCGGACAAGTCGCCTGGAGTAGTGCTGTCTGCTCTGGACTGATCAACCTCTCCTCCTCCTCAAGTCCTACCTTGTTGGACTTTGTGACATCTTACACCACTGTGAAGAAGACCTGAGCGGGCCACACTATCCCAGCTGACCTGCACTACCTTCTGTTCTTTCCAAATTCTAGAACGTCTTACTTCTTAATCAGAAGATTCTTCTAAAATCAGAGCACCTATCCTCCCTGGCTGAAGCCTGCAGTACACTTCCTCTCTGCCTGAGTATTCACCAGCTCTGCCTGCCTTGGGAGCCATGGAGCCACTGAAAGAGAGAGCCACCCCATCCTTCATAGATAAGGATGTCCACTTGACATGAGTCACTTGGCGCGCTCACTTCTCTCTTGTCTTTAGGATCCATTTTAAACAGAGACATCACCCTTCCTCAACTGGAGGAGCTGCTGATAGTGCCGACTGATAGAACATTCTCCATAGATTAGTCCTCTGAAAGCTAATGGATTCTTCCTTTAATGGGAAAGGTACAGCAGAACACATTTACTGTCAGATTCTGGATGCACACTCAGTGATGTTAAATACAAAAATACATCCAGAGGCTTGTGTCACAATACACAACGGAGCAAAATAATTAGCAAATAAGTTTTGGACTGGTGAAAAAAGGCTTGAGTGTTCAGTCCGTGAGCTTTTCTGTTCTAGGGCTTGTTTTGACGGCTCCTCTTCAGCCACTTGCCTATTCTCTTATCTGTGTTTTAAAAAAAGACCCTTGAAAGGTCTGCTAGCATCAAATCGTTGTGTCCCCCAGATAAAACACTCAGTGATCCCTTTCCTTACTTCAAACAGTCCTGGCAAGCCCTGTCTGAGTCCCTGGCTCAGAGCTCAGCCCACTTTCTATTTATGACATGACCAGCTCATTTTTTGTTTTATAAAATGTAATTCAACTTTATATTCTTAAAGCCTTCATATGCTTCAAATAAAGCGCATGTTGGATCATCTAACAATGTGCGAAACCCCATTTCTGATGGCTGAATCAGCAGGTTTTTAAACTTTTGAAGCAGACAATTTGACAATCGTACACAGTGATTGGAGGTTTCTATATATGTGGCCAGGTCATGAATGAGGAGACTGGACACAGTAGAATAATTATTGTGGGTCTTTTATTCCCCGACTGCAATTTATAAAAGAAACAGCATTAAAGGGGAACTCCGTTTTTTTGACACCTGGACCTTATTTATAGGTGTAATTATGCTCGTATACTCACACAGACAATTGTAGTGCAGCTCGGAGTCCTTCGGACGTTAGTTAGATCCAACCGATCATGACCGCAGCGCACGGGGGCCACGGCAATGGACCTTCTACATACGAATTATCTGCCGCGAAACTCGCTCATTTCACCTACATTTTGTCATGAATGGCCAGTGTTATCATCATGTCAGCTCAGCTACCTTGTTGTCGTCGTCACACTGTGATTTTTTCAAACAAACTTTTGATGACGTCATAGACATGCGCTGCAAAAACTCAGCTGTTTCATTTTGTTTTCGTCGGCTATTTCTGTGCAACATGGCAGAATATTTATCTGATGTAGAGGTGTCGGACAATGACTTTGAGTATGATGGGTGTCCTTACCGTTTTAACCAGAATACACTGACGATTATCATTTATTGAATGTCTTGTTAACTGCTATACATTCACCTCTGTTGAAAAAGGAGTGGTTAACTGACCAGTTGGTGGTCGTATGTTGGCTCAGGTTTATAGCCTATCAATCTATGCTATCAATAGAAGTTTTGGGCTGTTTTTATAGAGGTAAAATGTCGCCATCTCTTGGTGAATTTAATTCATAACAGTATAAGATTAGATAAGAAAAATTAAGATAATCCTTTATTTGACCCACAATGGAGAAATTTTAAGTGTTGCAGCAGCAAACAGCAGTGTAGGAATATAGAACCTAAGTACTGAATGTATAAATAAGTATATAAAAATATTTAAATATAGAAATATCATCAAATCATAATGAATATTATTATTAGTTGTAGTCGTATTTGCAGCGCCGCCCCTCCCTAGACGCAGAACACGCACTGTGCGTAGGGCCCCACGATCCGTGGGGGGCCCCATTTTGCGCAAGGGGACGCATTCTCTGCAAATGCGCAAAGGATGCGCATCGCTGCCGTGAGGCGCGCTTAGAGCACCAAGTCGGCCCGAGGCAGGAGAGAAAAAAAAGAGACGAGTAATCTGACACCGCACATGTTGCCGCAATGATTGACAGCACGCAGCATCTGACCAATCAGCGGTCAGATGCGCCGACAGGCAGTTGGATGCAGGTGGAGAGATGGCGTCCAAACGGCAATATGAATCGGGAGCAAGCAAAAGAAAGACAAAGTCAATACAAGAGGAGGCTCGTGCTTCACTTGAAGGTGGGTATGTTGTGACATGAACACCTCAGCTGCTAGCATGCTAATCATGAGACAGAAGAGAGGATAATTTTTGTTAATCTTTGTGAGGAGGCTAGTCCCATTGCAGTAACTCTCCCTGTTACAGTTGCCTTTGCTGAGCAAAAACTGAAGCTCATCAATGGCACAAGAACGCTTGAGTGGCCTGGCTATCATAAGCATCAACTCAGAAGTGGCACAGCAGCTGTCATATGATGACCTCATTGATGACTTTGCATCCAGAAAATGCAGACGTGTGCATCTGTAAAAGGCTTCTTCCATTGTTGAAAGAGTCATTTTGTAATTGTGGGGGGCCTCAAAATAAAATTCTGCTTAGGGCCCCAATTAGGTCAGGGGCGGCCCTGCTGCTATGCCATTAAAGACATAACCTGAGATTGTGTCTCCTGAAGCATTGAGCTGTCTTTGTCTTTACTGACGTCAGAAAGGATCATTGTTTGATTACAGATCTTTCTTATTCACAAAGCTGTTGACACTGGTTCTGCTTTAAAAGAACCTGATGTCCTCCATCTTTCCCTTTTGTCTCTTTTACCTACAGTTGTCAGTAGAGTTAAAAATCATGTCTGAAATCTTCACTTTAGGGTTTTGGAATGAGATCCGGGAGGCAGCGGGATGCAGCTACGATGGCAGGCTTTACACCTTTTAGTTTTGACTTGCAGAACAGCCATCAACACATTGACTTTACAAATGATGGGACATAACATTGTACAAACTGCTTCCATTGAAGTCAACCCCTTCAACCCCTTCTAATTTTTACTGCTATAATAATAATAATACTTGTATCTCTTAGGAGCAGGTGTTCCTTGTATCTTTATCATGATCTTGATGGCGTACAGGACAGGTAAAGCATAAAGCACATGTGTGAGTTAATGTCCAGACAGCCTCCTACAGTGCTTTTGTCTACTATCGATCCAGACTGAGGCACATGCTGGATTAACATCTTTTAATGGCTGTTATGGGACCTGATGAAGCGAAGGATCGATAGACTGGAGAGTGGCCCCTCGCTCCTGCCCTGAGCAGGATTAGAGAGGGCCCCACTCTCATCTAACACAATGTAAATGGAGGAGGGGGTTGAAGGTTCCGCTGATCACAAATAGACCTTGACTAAAGCCCAGACACAACATCAGCAGACCCAGACCAGAGGCAGCGTCAAACAGGCCAGCACCCACCACCAGCCACAGAGAGGACAGGAAGTAGCTTTTCTTCAGAGCAACGTGACGGGGCCCTGTGTACATGTTTTTATCCAGCATGTCTGGGACGCTGCTGTCCTGCCGCTGTCAAAGGAATTATCCACCCCCTCAGTCTGCTCATGAAGGAATTCCCAGTGATGTGCGTTCCCTCTGGGCTTTGTCAGGAGCAGCCTGGGAATGAATAACAGACAGGATTAGAGAGCAAAGAGAGAGAAAGAAAAAGACTGCTCTGTCACTTACATAAAGTCCTTCTCTTTCTCCTCTATACTTAGGAGTTATTTTTCAGCAGGACTTTCATCTGAGCTTACGTGTGGAAAGAGAGAACAGACTATAAATATGAATGAAAGGGCGTCCTTTAGAACACAGGCTTGGCCCTGAATCTGCTACTACTTCACACAAGGTACAAGGTTCATTTATATATTACAACACAATGAACAGGTTGCTGTTCCCTTTTTGCTGCTTGCAAAACAAAAATTATATATATATGTAAATGGATGACTGAATACTAAGTCATAATAATAAACTTTGTGTGGAGGATGAGTCTCAAAGCCTGAGGAAAGAAGCTGCTCTGTAGTCTGGTGGTATGGCAGCAGATACTGTATCTTTTGCCTGACAGCAGCAGGGTGAACTGACTCTTGTTGCGGTAGGTAAGAGCTTTTAATATCCTTTGGTTTGGTTTAAATCACCCGCTGCAGAGCCTTCCTGTCCTGGGCTGTGCTCATCCCACGCCAGTTTTTGACTGTCCTGTCAGGATGATTTCTATTGCTGCTCTGTAATTCCTCCTCTCTGTCATTATGATCAACAAGTTTTATTTTTATCACGGTGGAAAAGCTTCTGACAGATGAAGAGGTCCTTAATGTATACTAGTTTGCAGTTCAGCATCATAAGAGAGGTGAGATAATGCCTATCACCTGGTTCTGTGTTGTCCTCAGGATTTTGGAAGGCAGAGAGGCTGGGACAAAAACAAAATGAGCTTCAGAGGCACTGCTCTGTCAGAGGTGTACTGAACGTGTCTCTGTTTGCTCCAGACCCTTTTTTGACATCAAGACCAGACCGAGGCTTCAATAACTTCCAGACAGTGTCATTACCAGGCAATGATATGCTGCCATCTCTGATCCTCTCAAAAAGAACAAAGACAACAAACTGTGTAAGTCAAAAGTTTGATTGACATGTAAAGACCATTTTTTTTACAACTGTAATGTTACTTGCATGATTCACATGTGTATCCTAAACCAAGAGTGTTCTATTATCTTTCATCAGTAGAAGGAGGAAGACGAGTGAATCAGTGCATGAGTGCATCAGAAGTGTAACTTTTAATTTTATTACATATTCAGTTTGGTTATTTCATTTTGTCCTCTGTCGCTATAAACTTCTGGAGGAGTCAGCGAGTGAGGAGGGAGGTCAGTGAACAAAACCAAAAATGGCGATAATAAAACTTAAACATTTGTGCCTCAGTCAGGTCGGATAAATGTTCATCAGCCGTGGTGGTTGTTTGATGGTGATTCACCACCAGCGGAGCGAGTTTGTACACAGGACACAGACACATGTCAGTGTGTTTGAATCTTTCCTCTCTGTAATGTTACATTCATGAAGTAAATACATTTCCCCTCCAGCTCCAGTCAGCAGTCAACATTACAGAAACACCTGACAATGGAGGTCACCTCTGCAGATCATTGCTGCAGTCAGGTTGATAAAAGATAAAGATTAAAAAAGTAAACAGCTCAGGATCAGAGTAGAATCTGATGTGACTCTGGTCTGGCTCTGCACCCAACTCTCTCTGCCCACACAATGCTCCACAAACATCTTTTGAGACACCCGAGATGTAAAAATGTATTTATTTATTGTGCTTTTTTTTTTCGGCAACTGGAATCCATCACTTGGAAGTACAGTATACTAATCAAACATTATTTTCCCAGTAATTACTGCCAGTTTCTATGATTTTTTTTAAAGGAAATGGCTTGGGCATGATTAGAAGATGTAAGATAAAACATTATCAATATCAGCAACATCAGCTGTGAATAAATAAATTGAGCAGAACAAAAACTAAAATATATCAGAAATTGATACACATGAGCTATTGTAAAAAATATACAGTATTAACAGGAAAGCATTTGGTTGCATTCTTATGACCATATTTCTGAAGATCTTATACATTTGCATTGGATGATGTGATTGAAAGTGAAGAGAGAATGCTCTGTAGGTGGCCTTTTAAAGCTTTACCAACAAGCCAGAGGACATTAAAATCAAGTCATGATTGTTTTTATACTGTTTGTTTGTCCAGAGTTCCATGTCTGCAACACTGGAGTGGGCTCTAAATCAAAGAATAAGGAACTTTCCCCACCATAGACATGCAGCATCCTCATCTTAAACCAGACATAACCAAAACAACAACGACACAGTCTCATGTCCTTCCTCACCTGTGGTAGAAGCTATGGATACAAGCAGCCTGTATTACCATAGGAGCTGGGAGGCCAGTGAAAGGCTCGCTCTGCTGCCTGCCTGGTAGCCCCCTAACAGGATTAAGGGGGGAAATGGTGAGGTGGTGCTCCCGCTTGGTGTAACTCACTCTGATGTGATTTTCATTTGTCTGGCCTGGCCCTTACTTTCCCCTCTGTCTAATCCTTCACTATTCTCATCGCCGTCCATGAGCCACGTTAATCTGCTGGCAGGCATTAGGAGGAGAGGCTTCCTTACACACACACTATCTGATATACACAGAAGGGAAGGGCTGGTTTTCACTGGGAGCACACACCATCGGTGTCTGTGGATATCAAGTTGATGGTAAGACTACTGTTATAAATGATATTACTATATACTAATTATAAGTTAACTTGTTGCTTTTGGCTAGCCGTCATTAGCTCTATTATATGTGACTGGCTCTGCTCTGCAGCAGTTCAGTGTTGTGTTTCATGCGTCACTGTATATGTGTTTGTGAACAGCACCATATGTTGACCTGAGCCAGCTCTTTGCAATAGGCCTGCCTTTTTCTTAACAATAATGTGAAAGTGAATAGAGAGAGGTGACAATCAAGCCAGTTACAAAGAAGCTCAAGAACAAATGTTATGAGTGGACGTCACCTCACTGTTGACTCTGTTGCATCAGACATTTACACTTCAAATCTACACTGAAAAACAAAGAAAAAAAAAGTTCACATAATGTGAAAGCGAAAAAATCTGCCAATGCAATAAAAATGTGAAACAAACAAGAATAATATAACACTGCCCTCCTGTAACGGAAAAGATTAAACAGAGAGCAAGTTAATTTTATTGGAAACAAGTGGGAAATTTCTCTCTGCACTGACAGATTTTCACCTGTTTTCAGAAAATAACCAACACTGACACAGTATCTGCCTGTAAAGCTGAACAGTGACATTAGAATTTGGTGTTGAAAACAAAACCTGAACTGAAAAAATTATAAACTTGTTATTGAAAAACACATCATCATCACACAAATACAAGAAAGATCTGTCTGTGTTATTTTCTTCATGTTTTGTTTTTCAGTGTTAATTATGTCACTGTTCTATCCCCATACCATTTGAAGTCGGATATTCACTCTTCTTTGAGCTTCAGTTTGGCCTCCACCGAATCCTGAGAATCTTTAGCTGCTAAATCCTCCGTCTGTGTTGACTAGAAAGTTGCTGTGTGTGTCTGTTGTTTGTTGCTGGGCAGGTATTGTACAGTGGGTGAATCAAAGCTTTTTCACTGAAAACAGCTGCTGGAAATGATGTTTTCGACAAGAGCGGTCAGAGGGAAACAATTAGTAAAGTTATAGGAAAAACAAGAAAAATTAATTGGTTGTGTTGGCTGTCTGCAGTTTGCTCCCTGTAGCATACAAGCAGTCACACTGAACCAAAAGAGGAGAAAGTTGTAGGTCAAAATATTGAGTCTAAAAAGCTCCGTACAGGTGAGGGGAACTGCAGTATTGGCGACTATTCTCTGTGGGTTCATCACCACAAGTGTCACCTTTTACATAACACAGTCATTTAATACATTGTCAAAATACTCTGAGTGGAGCAGACTCAATTACACAATTCATTTGGCACCAGATGCTATGGTACTGCTCAGTTATAATTGAACACATATTTCCTGATTTGAATAGGTATAGCTGCGCCAACTCATGGCATCAGATGTACAGTATGACTGTTTCTTTGTATACTGTAAGGGGGCTCACAGATTGTATCTGGACACCTGTCCAGAGACGCAGCACTATGCTGGATGGACGTATGAACTGTTGTTTGTCAAGTAGCACTTGATATGCACGAAACTCCCCCAGTTTCATTTCTACATATCTATTTGTGTACAGATTAAACAAACAAGGTGTTAATACATGGATTTTTCCAGATCCTGTTTTCTTCTGCCTCTAGTCATCATGCTAAGCTAGGCTAACTAAGTCTTCACTCCAGCTACAAACTTAACACACAGACATGAGGTGAAAGTTAAAGCAACATTATCTAACTTTTTTACCTTAAACTAACAGCTTCAGAGTCATGTTGATGGTACAGTGGTGTCACTGGTTTCTGCTCTATGTAACTTCAGTGAGAGGGTAGATCAGGAGTTACATACATGTTTACTTCAACATACAAGTTTTCAACACATAACATTGTTATGATGTCATGAGTTCTGTTTGTAGTTAGCACCTACATTACGTCTGATAACATTTTTTTATGCCACAAAGACATGATTATGGCCTTAAAGGTGTACTTTAACAATATAAACTTTATCAAAAGAGTCATCTGTAATATTCATTTTATAGTTATATTTGCCACACATTTCACTATAACATTGCAGGTGTATTCATACATAACATCACTGAGTCTAAACACAAGTGAAAATATCGGTGGAAAATGGGTCTAAAGTGTCAAATATAATTGATGGAAACAACTCATTCATAGCATCAGAAAATCTTAATAACTGTCTAGTGTTCGACACTGTGTCAAAACTGTTTGTGTTGGTGCAGTTGGATCATGAACTGTACCTCCATCACTTGAGCTTACTTGTTAATTGCAAGTTGATCATTTTGATCTTAAAATACATTTAGTTGCTACTGAATTTTTACATGTTTGTGCATATCTGTTCCTTTGTGTCTGCTCACAGATGTGATACTCATGACATGAGTGAATGGCCCCTGATATAGCAGATATGACAGCAGAGGAACCCCTGGGCCAAAGGGTGTGCAGCCCTGTGGGGGAGGTCAAGTTAATGCCTGAACACGGGCTGAAGGAGGAACTCAAAGGTTGCAACCAAGAAGGAACACATTATCACACAGACATGCCCAGTGAAGAACGTGCAGCCATCACAGACAGGTAACAGTTTCATCAGAGGGGCAACAACACACAGACTCATCTCTTCTGTAGAGCTGTTTGATGGGGAGAGTTACTGCATCTCTATAAAAAAAGCATGGGAAAGCATGTCACGGATGAAATAAATAATAATACCATCAACAACTTCAACAACAGCATGAAGGTTGTTTAATGTGTCATTCAACCTTATCTGAAGGCAAAAATGTTTCAGTTATTTAAGCGGTAAAAATAGATCATGTTTATATAGTTGATGCCCCCAAGCAAACAATCCTAACATTCTCCCGCCAATGATGGTACATGTAAACAACACAGAAACATATATTAATTTACTGTGGTCCTGCACAGAAACCTAAAGAGGGCTTAAATCCTATCCCATTTTTTTCCTAGAGCCTAAAGCAGAGCTGTAAAAAAACAAGCCATCCTCTAGGTATGGATGAATCAAGCACTGCCTTAAAGGATGAGTTCACCCAAAAAAAATATAATTCAGTCACAATCTCCTCCCCTCCTCCTCTTCTTTGATGGAAAGTCAGGTGAAATTTTGAAGTCCACAAAACATTTCTGGAGCTTCGCAGCAAGCAGCGTTGCAGCATTCTCTTAAACAGCTGAAGTAACTGGGGACTTGTAAAAAACAGCTGGAAAAAAACATGAAATGGCTCCAGACAGCTCGTCCAGTGTAATCCAAGATTTCAGAAGCCCACAAATTAATTTGAAAAAGACATCTATGCCCTTTTTGCAGCTGAAATCTTCACTGCGGCTGCTGAGCTCAAAGTGTTAGTGTGCACAACTTCTAAAGTGGGTGCACAAGCTCGACCTCGCAATATTCAGCGAAAGTGCAACGAGGGTAGGTCAAATTCATTTTGTTGTATGCCCCCCGAAATTCGAGACCTTGAGTCTTTCTGTGTGGGGTTATGACATGAAAATATGCGAGAAGCCTTTTCATAGAACTACCAGCACAGCTCTAGTAAGATAAATGTTTACCCTCACACACTCACATACACTTTGCTGTCCTCTTGTCTCTTGTGTGTCAATCTTTGCAGCGAGGAGCCGTTCTGTAGGATCTGCCATGAAGGCAGGACCTCAGGGGAGCTGCTATCCCCCTGCGAGTGCTCTGGCAGCCTGGCCATGGTTCACCGAGCCTGCCTTGAGCACTGGCTCACCGCCTCCAACAGCAGCCACTGTGAACTCTGCCACCACCAGTTTGCACTGGAGCGCCTGCCGAAACCTCTCACTGAGGTAGGCCCTCAAAATACACTGCATTGTCATGTTGTGTCAGTAACCCCATTCACACTGCCCTTTGAGTACGGGGATCATGCGCCATATCCTGCTCTGTGTGAAAGTTTCAGATGCGGCGAGGGATGAAATTTCGCTGCAGCTCTGATGCGCCTCCGGAGGTAGTATCAGAGGTAGTATCAGAGGTAGTATCAGAGGTAGTATCAGAGGTAGTATCAGAGGTAGTATCAGAGGTAGTATCAGAGGTAGTATCAGAGCCGCAGCAGAGGCGAGCCGGAGTCTGTGTGAATGGATGAGCCAGAGGTGCGGAGCGTGTCGGTCTGATGGTGTTCACAGTCTGATAACTAAACATGTCCTTCACTCAACAAAATATAGAGAAATGTCGCGCAAAGCAACGTTACAGGACCAAACAACAGTAACTTAGTAACTGGTCGTGTCTTTGGCAACTTATATGAGGAAAACAATACCGCCGTTATAGTGGAGAAGTGTCTGTCCTCATTTCCACATTTCTGCCTGAAAAACAGCGTCTGTCCCCGGCAAAAACCTTTAACTCACCAAGTGTTTGTCTCCTTCCACTATTGTGTTGTTGTAGTTAGGCTACTGTCTTGAAAAAAATCACCGCGACGGTCAGCCCTCCCGACCTCCGCCAGAAAACAGCCTCCCTCCCCACGAGAGAGTCAGACAGCGTCCTGTTTATTGATGGTGATTATGTTATTATTATTATTATGTCATTTAAAGCGAAAAATATAGCTTTGTCACTTACCAGGATGCAAGCATTATACCAGTATCCATATGATTATAAACAGTCGGCGGGTACATGTTCAGATTAACAGGTGGACACTGGGGGAAACTCGTTGAGAAAAAAACACAGACATCAACATCACTGTGTGTACTGTCACCCCTCTTTTGGATCCGCAGCACCAGTGTGCTGTATGAACTAACACTGGTGCGGCTTTACGCCGGAGCTGCTTGATTCTGTGTGAACAAACAAATGCAGAGAATTGGCGAACCTTCACTGCCGAGATAATGCAGAGTCTCTGTGTGAAAAGGGCTAGTGTAGCTCATCAACACACTGCTTCTCAGAATTCAAGTCTTAAAGGGTTATATTTGTCCATGATTTGACATATCAGTCTGTGAGGTCTTTGAGACCTTTACCTTCAGCCCTGTACAGAGAGTACGGACAAATAACTAAAAACCACGACAAATAAAGCAGAACTATCAGTATGGCTTGATATCACTTGGGGTAAATGAGAAAATGTATATGTTATTTAGGTTAACCAACTTTTTAAGCAGTCTCCATGGTACATAAGATAGAGCACTAAGAGCCACGACAGCTCTGGCTTATAATGTTTTCACCTTGTGAGTGTGTTTGCGTGTGTCATCATGGCAAAACGTGGTCCTGGAGATATCTGCTGAAGCATGAGCTGCTATGGAGTACTGAGTAGGCCTACTCATGTAATAATGTAGTAATGACCACTGAGTATTCACAGGTCAGAATGTGAACATGTTGACGGCCGTCGCGGCTGCTGTGACTATATTGCAAGATGGTCTCTAGTTTTATCTAAGATTAGTTCTGATCAGAGTTGATCTAAACCAGGTTTAAAAATGACTAAATAGAGATTTAGAATTGATTTCAATTAAGAACTAGTCTCCATTTAGTAAATCCAAAGTATTGATTAAGAACTAGTCTCCATTTAGTAAAGCCAAAGTATTGATTAAACCAAAATGAACCTGGGTTCATCAGTATTGAGATACATACAATATATAAAAAATAGATTTGCATGCTGCCGAGACCTAATAATTATAAAAGAGAGAAAAACGTTTTAACCTACTTTCAACTGCTATGTAGCTTTTCTTTAACAAAATGTTAGACTGCTTGCTAGCTAAAAATGTAGTGAGCTGTAATTTATCAATCTGCTGAAAGACAGTGTAGTGACAGTTAGGGAAAACAGATCCCCATCCACCCTCTGGAAGCATCCAGGGGCATAAAATCTCAGGCTCACCAGGAGTTGGAGTATTGGTAGTACAGGTACATTTCTTTCACTGCCATGTTTGACTGTCCAATCTGCCCGTTCAGCTCCATGACAGTTTCCTTGCTGATCGACAGAAATGGAGTCGCATCGTGAAACTCAGTTGGGCTGTCCCCTCCTACTTTCTTCGTGGAACTTTATCATCATGTTAAATCCATCTCAAAAATTCTGCCATAGACACACACCTGTCTACATCATTGGAGTTGAGGTGGAGAAAGTGAACAGTTTCAGGTACCTTGGATTTCATCACTGATCATTTTCACAACACAACAACACCCTGGCTAAAATAGCACAGAAAAGGCTCTACTTACTATGGAAACTCAAGAAGGCTGAATTCTGGAGCCAAATTCTGGTCAACTGTTACAGAGGAGCAATAGAAATCATCCTGACAGGAAACATCACAGACTGGCATGGTTCATCACGGCCCGGGACAGGAAGGCTCTACAGAGGGTGATTAAAACCACCAGAACATCACTGGTACCATCTACAGAGCATCAGTGAAGTGAGACGTCTGCACAGAGCCCAAAGATACTAAAAGACAACACCCACCCAGCCACAGTCTGTTCACCCTGCTGCCACCTGACAACAGATACAGAAGTATCTGCTGCTGTACCACCAGACTACAGAGCAGCTTCACTTTCCACGCTGTGAGACTCTTTAACTCATCCTCAACTCTCCATTTTCTAAAATAGATGTACCATAAAGGACTGTAACATTGTTTCATTTTTTAAACCCTTCCGATTTAAAAAATTACAATAAATCTACATTGTGACCTTGTGTAAAGGCTAGACCTCCTCAAATCAAAATCAAATCAAATCAAATTTTATTTGTATAGCCCAAATTCACAAATCACAGTTTGCCTCAGAGGGCTTTACAATCTGTACAGAGACGACACCCTCTGTCCTTCGACCCTCGATTCGAGTGAGGAAAAACTTGCCCCCAAAAAAAGCCTTTTAACAGGGAAAAAAAAAATGCGGAAGAAACCTCAGGGAGAGCCACAGAGGAGGGATCCCTCTCCCAGGACGGACAGACGTGCAATAGATGTCGCATGTACAGAGCAGATCAACGAGATCACAATGTATACGATTATAAGCGATGGTTGACAGGAGTGAAAGTACATAAAGAGGTATTACAGCAATAATAATGAAAAGCACATGGAAATGTGATTACTAGTAATAACAGTAGTAGTGATTAATGGTAAGGATGGTATGTAGTAATGCATTACAATAATAGTAGTGGAACGTATGTAACAGAGATGTGACTAATATGAGCGACAGTAGTGGTGGGTGTCAGGCAGGGCCATGGCAGTGGGCGCATCCACGATCCACAACCCGGGCGCGGCCAGGATCCATGGGAGCCTGTAGCCTCAGAGACTTTAAAGTCTATACTGGATCACAACATAAATTAAAACTTTAAACCATTGGTGCAATGGAATTAAATTTAGTTTAGGTTTAAAATAAAAACCAAAGTGAGGTTTAAAGAAAGGTTTCAGTTTCTTAAAATTATGCTAGTTTAAAAGTTTGATGAAACCATGATTTAGTCTGGTTTGAAAAGGAATTCTTGTCAGTAAAAACCAGCACTAGGACAATGCAAAACAGTGATTCAGTGTTATGATTAATGGTTAAACAAGGTGAGGACCCAAATGAAGACAACACACGGGAGGTTGGATTGGGGAACAAAAAGCAAGCTGTATTAAACAAAGCTGAAATACAAAAAACAAGAGAAGCCAAGTACAAATTAATGAAAACTCAAGGAACGAAAATCAGAAACATACCAACGGGAGACACTGGAGAAGAACACAGGGTGGCATCACGGGGGAAGACAGAACAAACTGACAAAGACATGAGGGAGAACAAAGACTACAGACACACTAACGAGGGGATCAGATACAGGTGGAGTGAGGCGGGAAAAGGACAGGTGAGGGAAAGGAATGGAAAAACACTGGAAGGAGGAACTGAAAGGCAAGATGCGACACATGAGGGCAACGCTTTCAAAATAAAACAGGGAACAGGAGAACATAAAACTGGGATCATAACATTCAGTCCTCTAAATGATGTTGACTTCATAGTCTTACTAAGTGCATAGAAATCTAATGGCTAGATGTTAAGAAGGCTTTTTTTACCACCATGAAAATGGCTGAAAAAATAGTAATACTTCATGAGAAAAATCTACATTGGATGGTCCACCTAAATAGATTGAATGTGAGATAGTGTCTCCAACTGTACAGAGGTAGAGTTCTCAGGCTTTTATTGATCTGTAGGTTTGCTGTTGCTTATAATGTCTCGGCTCAAAGTTCATAAATTCATGGCCAGAATTCTGAAGTTTCAGCTATTCTTAAAGGCCTTTTAAACTATACTGTACAGGAGATCTGAGCCTTAGAATTCCCTTTTTACTAGCACATGCCTGTAACCTTTGTCTCCATAGAGCAGTTTGGTTGCCGAGTCTCATATTACCACTTTAAGGTTTGTATGGACCTACTGTATGTCTTCCTTTTCATCAGTTAAAGCAATAGTTTAACATTTTGGGAGACAACATAGTCTCCTTTCTTTCCTAGATGAGGTATGAAGATGTGCGTGGCATTTGCATAATTTTTTATGTGTATCTATGGTTTGTACATCTGGCTCCTGATATCACAGTCAGTGGGTGGAGCCTCTTGGCAGTTGCTGCCTTCAGTTGGAGGACCTGCTGCTGTTGGCTGGACTGCCTTTGCCCCTAAAGCCACTTAGCTTCAGAGCCAGATTAGAAGGTGTTTCCTTCCCCTGCTGCTCTGTAGAGGACAGCACAGGAGAGTGTATTAATGGCCTGCTCTTCTTCCTACTCGTCCTGCAGCATGTGTGGTCACGACCAGTAATCTGCTGATTAAGCAGCATGTCTTCCGCCAGGTTAAACAGAGTTACACAGTGAACAGCATAAGCCTGCTGTCAGGCAAAGCTGGACACATGCACAGAAACACAGGTGCAAGAGTTTGCATTAGTGATGTAGTGCACAGTTGATTGTGTTTATTCTGGAGACACACACATGGTACACTCACACAGGTGATTTCAGTCATTCTGACTAAACATCCCTGCGTCCTGTTAGTTGGGTGGGACCTCTCTCATCCTTTTTAACAAATCAAGTTTAACATGTCCAGGTCCATTCAACTACTTTTTAAGAAGGGCCAGATTTGGAAAAAAAGGGAAGTGCCAAGGAACTGCACATTCACATTTACTGTACATGTTAAAACAAGGCCATTTTTGTTTTCTTTAAAACATTCATTTTTGAATCTTAAAAGCAAGTTGCCACTTGATTCTTGTAAATTCCCTCTAATTAAAAGCCTGAGTTAAAACCTTTTGTTGAATTAGGTGTATTTCTGTGCTTAGTAACAGACATAAGTAATGCATGAGCTAGTAAGCCTGCTAATAAAATGATCAAAGGGCTGAAATGTTGTAGTTAAAGGGCTGCATTTGGCCCATTTGGTTGCCTGTTTAATAGGTCTGCCAGGGTGTTGAAGAGGAAAAGGAATGTTGTATTTTGAAGTAACAAAATCATATAATAGGTGTATTTCTATGTTTACAAGGATTATTAGTGTTTACAATCTTCAAAAGCACCAGAGAACATTAATAACATCACTTTTCAACAGAGCTGTCAACCAGTTTTGGAGTGATAGCAAGTTTGTTGTAATACTGTAATTACTGGACCCATACCTCAGTATTTCTGTGTTATTTCCTGGTTATGGATGATATGATCATATCTTATTATCATTTTAAAAAAATCTTTTTGCAGCCCTACTGAGTATCAGCTATATATTATACATACACATACTGTAAATTCAAGTTCCTAGCAGATTTATAGAACTTCTGTACTGGATTTTTAGGGGTTTTAATACGATTTCTGCTATCACTCACATATATCACTACCAACTGCATGCAAAGGTTCACTGGATCCAAGCATTTAGCACCACCTGCTGGCCAAATGGAATACTCAGCCCCCCAGGTGTCCTATCTTCACGTGTCCATATTTCGGTCAAATAGCCCCACCCACACCCTGCCCACCACCATCATCTTGGGTTGAACTTGTTATTTATGAGGTAGCGACTGTTAAGCAGCCCTCACCCTCCTCCTTCTTCCTCCCTAGTGGTTGTCTTCTCCATCCGTGCAGCAGCAGAGGCGGACACTGTGTGGAGACACAGTGTGTTTCCTGTTCATCACACCACTGGCCAGCCTGTCGGGGTGGCTCTGTGTTCAAGGAGCCATGGACCTTTACAACACCAACGGCATGGAGGCCCTGGGGCTCCTGGCCCTCACACTGGCCCTCTTTACCATATACGTCTTCTGGACGGCGGTATGTTGTTCAGGGTCTACCTGCTCATTCAGACAGGATGTGCTATGTTTATTGTATGTTAAGTGTAATCCAGCCAAGTGCAAAGCCGACCAATGAGCTGCAAAGTGTTAAAATACACTGTCGAGCGGAGGGGGACTGCAGCGTTGGTAATAATTATCTGTGGGTTCATCTCTATGAGCAACCCTTTTCACATTACAGTCACATTAAAATATTGGTTAGCAGCTTCAACTAATTTCTTTTAAATCAATCCTTGAGATAATTTGTAAGCTTTAAATAAAATAAAAAATCAGCAAAAAAATTACAACTGGATCTTTCGAGAGTGACAGTTCACTCCTAACTTTGGGAACAGTAAACATAAAAAACAAATAGTAGTTCAAAAAAGTCTAAGCTCAAGGTGCTAAAGCTCACTTGCTTTTCTCAGGCTTTCAACCACATCTCTAGGTGGATGGTTGTTGACAAGTAGATAGGACATGTGATGAGTGTTGTGGAATTTCGGCTAGCTTGACCATTCAGGAGAGATAAAGAAAACTTGGGAGACACGATGACTTATGATGAAGTAGTTTATATAACATGGCCCTGGAGGAACAACATAACAATACAACTGTGTACACAGTGTAATGCCAAGTCAATTCCTCCCGACCCTTCCCACTGTTCAGATTATATCCACTGCTCTCACAGATCAAGAGGTCACTCTGCCCTCATCCATACATTATCAGGCCTGATCTGAAACACTAAATTGTAGTTGACCTTTGCCGGTTGTGCTGAAATATGTTTATTTGTTTCTCAGGTATCTGTACGCTACCACATGCATCTGTTCAAGAGGTGGAAGATGACTGACCAGCAGGTGAGACTGCAGATTCCGTTTCCTTCCCACATCACACATAACCAACAGACCCTGTCCATAAACACCCTCAGCAAAGCCCCCAACAAAGAGACGATGGTGTAGATTACAGTCTGCAGTAATCAACATACCTCAAATATGAGGGAGGAGGGGAACAAAGCTCACCCCAATCCTGACACAACAGCAGAGATGAAGCCAACATTGGATGACTACTTCCAGAGCTGGAGGACTGACACAGCAGCCTCTGTAATCTCTTTCCTTCCAAACCTCTTGTGGAAACAGAGGAGTTAATCTCTTACTTCTCACAACCTTTGAATCTGTCTTTCGGTGATGAACACTGACATCATGTAACGGATTCATCAAGTCAGACGGGTCATTCTAGATCACAGTGACAATCAGAATCATCATTACCCGAAGACAATGAAGTGTTCTGGACTATTCTGATGGTCATGTTATTTTTCCTCCTCATGGAATACGATCAAGACTACCACTGATGACAATCTGTTGCAACTTTGCAGTCATAATATCTGCGATGCAAATTGTGTTAGACTTATGACGCCAACAACGCTTTAGCTCAGGCATCTGACAACTCATCAGCTGTTTACTCAATCATTCTTTCACACACAATTCAATGAAGCTCAATGAAGCTCTGCTCATCATTCAGGTCTGATCTTTTAAAGGGAACACTGATAATCGTCCATGCAAACAGATTGGGTTGTGTTTGTGCAGGTTTTGACATGACTGTCTCTGAGATTTATAGCTACACCCTAACACAGTGGAGGTGTAGGGAATTTTGTTTGTGGTGTTCAAATACTGAAAAATGACATGTTACATTACAAATTAAATGAACTGTGGTGGAGGAGAAAAAGGGTTATCAAATGCAACAAAGCTCGCCAGCTGTAATCAAACCAGCAACAATCGCGAATGTGCAGCCACATGACAAGCTCTGTAACCATTCAGCTATAGAATGAAGGTTCTCCTTATCCATGACAGTTTGTGTTCACATCAAGGTAACTGATGGTAACAAACTTTCACAGGAACCATGTCTTTGGAAAGTGGTTTAAATGAATTCAAGATGGCATGACAAGATGACAATTATTTGAGCATCTGCAACTGACACATCGTGGCATTTAATTCATTTCATCCACATGTATTCCTTTTGTAATTATGGTGAAAGAGAGGGGGCTGACCCATAACAAAGGCCTCCCATCTGGAATAAAACCAAGGATACTGTTAAATACAAACAACCGCCTCACTATTTTTTTTAGCAGGGTTGACATATTTTAAGTCAGGTAGCATTACCCTGGTTCCCTTGACAAAAAGCCTATGGGATTTTGTTACCTTTGGATTTTGGATTATGTCAGAAAATAAACTCTTTGGCAAATAAGTTTATGATACTGACATGTTGTGTTCAGTAAGATAATCTTCATAGAAGAACACAACTTTTATGATTTTTGAAGCATAAAGGTAAAAAGCTAATGTTAGGCTATACAAGAACAACAGTGGTAGCACAACACTACCACCACTAGGCTCCTCACTACACTGTTCTATACACACTTAAATATAAATTCATCAATCTACAAGTTGGAAGGTTTGAGTAAGAAGTTTACAACTAAAGTCGGCCTGTAGAGACGAACTAGTGAGTAGAGGACTTTCTATGTTCTGTGTGATGTTTAAATGAGATTACAGAGGTTGTCAGGGACATTAGACACTTGTTGCCAACTGCTTTTTATGAAATGTCAAGACTTCACGAGTGTATTTTATGTCAGAACACATGCAATTCTTAGTCAGATCAAAAACCCATTCAAAATAAACTATCAACTCCAAGATAATTGGAAGTGCAGAAATGCTAACTTGTCTCCTGGTTAGGACTCACACCTGCAGCAGTCTACTGAGTCATGTAATATTGAGTGGCAGCAGGACATGAATGCTTTGTCTACAGTAGAAGCAGCTAATGCAACACTCAAGTTATACTGTGATCAATGTATAGCCACTCTAGCAGCTCTGTGAGGCTGTACCTTGCTGAGCCTTGAGCTAAATGCTAACATGCTCATAATTCTTAGTTTAACATGTAAGCAGGCTTATGCAAGCTATTTAGCAGCTGAGGCCATGGGAATGTCAGTTTTTCAGCTATTTGTTTCTAAACAAAAATACTCGCCTAATTACAACGTTGAACTGATGATGGTGCTTAATGAAAAGTCAGGTTTCACCAAAGTTATTATAATTCCTGCTGAAGGGAACAGAATCTCTTTACCAAATCTCTAACTATTACGAATTTCATAGTGGTTGAGACAAAAACCTTTTTGTTTTACCCCTACATGACTTTGCCTTTTCCCTAAAACTTACTGTAGATATGATGGGAAGATTACCTACCATTTTTGAGTTCCCCTTTTTCTCTCTCAACGCTTTGGGTAAAAAAAAAAAAAGTGAGCTGCTCAATGACTGAGATGTCCCGTTTTCTGGAGACACGCAGGATCAGGGCCATTTCCACTGGCCTTTATCACCCCCCCCCCCCCAATATGCCAATTTTACACTGGAGCAGTACGCAAATTATTTTTGCAATACTTAAGCTTTTCTTTAGATTTTCTTGCGTCCCAACTGGAGCTTAAGGGCAATTCCACAATACACATAAAAACATTCAGGAATTTTATCCTCTTTTGGGGGTGGGAAGGGTGCCGTGTTCAAAGATGATTTTCCAAAATGTTTTGCCTTCAATGATGCTAGAACCACATGACAAATTCAATTCATTTACATTGCAGAGTCACACGCAGAAATTTCAAAACCTGGACAAATAAAACTAAACTATCAGCATTGGAAAGTTAGTACCAGAGGAAAGAAAAACAATGACTCTGAAGTGTGAATTTTGGTGAACTGATCCTTTTAACTTGTGCTGCTAAAAATTTGATTCGGCTTCCCAACTTCCTCCTGCCATTATATTTGACACACAAGTGTTACATAATGAGCCACTGTGAACTGGGAGCACAAAGTCTTTTCTGCCAAACTCTACTGTAATTGCATTTGTTGTAATAAACAGTCAATAATACTTTGAGCCAAGTGTCTGACTGAAATGTATTTAGAACTTTATTATGCCAGTTTTCTCTCTCACACACACACACACACACACTTAAATTAGAACAAATCAAGGCAAAGCTCATCTCTCGTCTTGTGCAATTAGAGCAATGAAACTATTGAGGAATACTGAGGTTGATACTGTTGCTCTAAGGCATGTGAGCACTTCACAGTCAGACTAACATGTCGATGCCCTATTGTAGTTAGTCCGAGTGCACTTTGTTGAATGAGACAACACTAGAACCAGACAGCAGCAGATGTTTGTACCCCAGAGGCGGGAGCTGGTCCATGTTTTTCCAGGTAGATATGAAAGACTCGGGAGATGGACAAGAAATCACATGATGCTACAGCTCCCCTCCTTAGATAGATCCTGAACAAAACAAAAAAAAAACGGTAGTGTTATCACATTTAATCAATTACTATCATGGGACACATGCTGGTCCCATAAAGGCAGTCTGGTTAGCACAGAACATGCAATTGGGGCAACAATAGGCAACAATAGCCTACACTGTCAAGTTCACATCTGTAGATCTGGAGGTTTTCCTTCAGATGGGAGATCCTGGGGCTTAACGCAAACTCAAACAAGTGCACCGTAGCTTTTTTTTCCCCTGAGAAATTAATATTCTACAGCTTTTCACTTGGGAAAATGTATGGTAGTTTATGTTTATTAGCTGGATTTATTATGGTTTTTTATATCACCGTGTTTTGTATTGCATTTTCTTTTGGCAGCCTTTCTACTTGTACCAATAAAAATGAATGAAAGTGTGTAAATATTATGGATTCCATAATCTACACATTTACAACTACAGAGAGCATCTTGTGATGGATCACACCAGCTACAAAGCCAGGTCTGTATATGGTGCATTGGATCACATGGCATGAGAGGCGAACTGTACCAGATGTATTCAATAAGCCTGACCATCCTCACATTGTCAGCTTTTAACCTATGTTAGCATTGACATGCATTTTTGCAGAATAATTCCCTCATGTAATACAGGGCAGAAAACTCCAACATCAAAGTAACAAATTAAAGTGAACGTATGGGAGATCTGATTGATGGGAATGCAATTTAATAGTTGGCTGGGTTACAGCTCCATAGCCAGAGGAAGCACACACAAGCCCTACTTTGCATATACAGACAGGTGAAATATTAAAGGATCTATGAAACCATCACAGGGTATTATCAGAATACAGTCCACACACCTGAGAAACTATGACAAGAAGCACTGAAGTTGTTCTGGAGGCTCATGGTGGAACAACACTTCATTAACACTGCGTTGGTTTTTAAATTGGTCAGTACAGAACATCTTTAAATGCAGACTCTGGGGTGATGTACCATGAAGCAAGACATGTACTGTATCTTTGGGTTTAACTCGGGCTCAAAGCTCACACCTCAGAGCTCAAAGGTGGCTCACTTTTAAAAAAATCAAAAGACCATGGTAACCTATGCTGCATGGCTAACAGATCACTAGGAAAGTTGAACCAGTACTCAAACAGGATTCTGACAGGGAAGAAAGTTCACAATAAAAATGAGAAACAAAGCAACATTTTTACATGAGAAAATATCTCTTTAAATAATTTAGAAAGGTGGTTTCAAACAGATTCCAACAGTTTACCACACTGACAGATTTATAAACGTTAATATTGTTTGTTTTATTACCAGCATTATTCCCTGTAGTGTAGATTGCCTTTACACTCTTATTCTATTCAGGATACCATGTGCTCTCTTCAAGAAAATAATTGGAAATAAAAAGTGTAACTGCCCTCTTCAATTAGAAAAGACAATCACACACACGGTTAGCTCAGTAAGTCATAAATGCAACATTTCTCTGTTTTTCTCTCTGCTTTGGCAACAGCCTTATGCACCTTCTTGTTTCAATTCATAACACACTCATGTGACAACAAAGCACCAAAATGTCACTACAAAAAAAGATCAATTTTTCCCCCCCACCATACACTCTACACTACTGACCATGTTGAAAATGCGACAGTCACCATTACCCTGCCCATATTATCCCAATAAATTATATTATTCTTAAAACGTTATAATTAAACCAAAACTGCACTTAACATACTGGAATCATGTTAACCTTACAATTTGTTAGGAAAAATATATTTTTAGAAGGGCTGTCATGAGACTACAAAAATTAATCTTATTTATTAGAAGCTTTGTGATTTATTGTAAGAATAAACTTTAAAAAGGAGGTGGCATTTCCAGCTTGAAGGACTCTGATGTTACAAAAAAATTCCTTGCATGAATTGCACAAATTGTGCTCCCGTCAACAGTTCCACCTGGGTGTTTTTTTTGAAGCCCCACTCCAGTGTGTTTTGGTATTTTTATAATCTTTCCTGACAATTCTACAGTAGAATATGAGACTTATGTCATCCACCAAGCTTGGCTTCTGGTGTTAATGAGTGGCATGGCTCCTTTAAGATCAGGGCAGTTTGTAGTGAGTGGAGAGCGACGGTTGGTGGCTGAGCTCAGAGCAGACAGCTGTTAGCCACTGGGGCAGACGGCAATACATGGATCACAAGGAAGTAACAACATACTGCACCTTTTAAAAAGCCTGAATGCATGCTTCGTCAGGTCTGTCAGCTAGATGACAAGCAAACAACTTTTAAAATGCTTGTTCCCGGAATGGAGTTTGGATCGATCAGGGCTATGCTGTGCTGAGACATATTTCCATGACTGACCAGGTAGTCTGACTTCCTCGCTCACTTTCCTTCATGCCAACTCCTTTTTTGTCCCCGTCTCCATACGAGTAGATTAATTATCGTACAGCTCTTGGTGTCCGCAAATGGCTGCGATTACTGATTATCATCTCTCCTCCTTTGCTGATTATGAAAGTTCGGACACCAGTGACATTAATATCATGACCTCAGTGTGAATGTCGACGGCGATCGGCACAGCATCACCATTTTCAACCCACGCGAATGCTGAGAATTATGTATTCACACCGGCCGGCACAAATACACTAGTGAAAACATTGACTTTGTAAACTAGACGCACAAATAATTTGCCTCCCATTTGGTCTGAATGCCTCAATACAGCACGAACAATCTGCTTTAATTTTTTTAATGCATTATTCTTAAGTTTATAATTGAAATTAATGCACTATATTGCAACAGATTTTAGAAAAATAATTTATTGTCCCATTCCAAGCTACAGTATTCAAAATGTTATAATTCCAAAACGTATTTAAATGTTAAATGGTCTGCATTTCTATAGCGCTTTTCCAGTCCTCTCGGACAGCTCAAAGCACTTTACAATACATGCCACATTCACCCATTCACACACACACATTCATACACTGATGCCAGAGGCTGCCATGCAAGGCGCCAACTGCTCATCAGGAGCAATTTGGGGTTCAGTATCTTGCTCAAGGATACTTCGTCATGAACCGGGGGGAGCCAGGATTCGAACCAGTGACCTTCCGATCACTAGACGACCCGCTCTACCTCCTGAGCTACAGCCGCCTTATTCTTAATGGTTTCATATTTGGACATTTTTCCTACCGTTAGATTATTTTTCTTGTGATCATGTTGTATAGATTTTA
This sequence comes from Pagrus pagrus, assembly GCF_965226575.1. Classification (NCBI taxonomy): domain Eukaryota; kingdom Metazoa; phylum Chordata; class Actinopteri; order Spariformes; family Sparidae; genus Pagrus; species Pagrus pagrus. The sequence continues at coordinate 1,339,064 of NC_140185.1, read as the reverse complement.
CTATGCTGAAAAGGGTTTCTGTTGCTGCAATGCTCAAATTTTCCACAGGGTGTCTCTTAACTCCTCTTACGGTTCTGACAATGTAATAAAAAGAACACCGAGGTAAACCCAGAGTTAACCATGCCAGCTGATAGCCAGCTTCTAAGTCTCAGGCCCCCAGTCTTCAACTCAAAATGTTTGGCATGCTGCTGAATCAAACTCAAATGGCAGTAGAAAATCCCACGTGTATTAAACAAGCCATGCATCTTATGACCAGCACACAGCAGGTACAAGCGGCAAGCAGAGCAGCACCACCCTCCTCACCTACTGTACAGCACGCCGTCTGCTCTGCACTCATGAGACAGAACAGCACTTCTTCTTTCTCTTTGGCTTCAGTGTAGGCGGGAAAAAAAGTGACATCATGTTTCATAAACTACAGCGTTTGTGTTTCTATCTCTAAAAAAAAAATCACTTTACACTTCATATCGAGGTTATGGAACTTGTTTTTTTGCTGGTTTTATGAGTCAGTGCGGTCACCTGTCTCCGAAAGTGCTGGATGTCACTGCCTGCAACAAGGTCTTCCTCAAACTCCAGTTCAGTTTCCTCGTCGCCTCTGCCCTGCATATACACCCTGCGCTCAGCTATTTCCTGAAAAGGGATTTAAAGAGTCCTATGGTGAGTTACATCCATCAACAATGTGACATACCTGGGGAAAAAAATTATGCACTTTAGATACTGTGAAGAAACACCACCGCATCCTTAAAAAATGTCACCTGTGACAAGCTCTATAGAACTCTGGTTTATGAGGGTTTGACCAGGAGACTTTACTATTTTTGGTGGTTTAATGCAACAAAATGAGTCCAAAAGGTATTTTAATTAAAACAGATTTTGACTGCAGTGATTAAAGCAGTGTATACAGGTGCCTTCTTGGGACACAGCTTGCTTCACTTACCTCATGGTCAGTGTTCAGAAGGATCACCCTTACATCTGTGACGGGGCCCCAGCTCCTGTGGCCCTGCAGAATCAGGTCCCCAGAATCAGCCTCTGCCTCTGCACCTGCTGCCCAAATCTGACACACACATTTTAGTTAATTCCATTTCACCTACTTGGGCAGGCCCCATCAAACTGCTCACTAGCTTATTTTCCCACCTCGTGATGCTTTCATGAGCATGTTCTTTCTGCAGGGGATCTGAGGGAAACGGTTAAACAAGAAGAACAGTATCTACTCACTGTGAGTGTCTGCCCACCAGCCAGGACACAGGAGGAGGGGATGTGGAAGGAGATATCCCCAGAGTCCGGGTACAACCTCTGAACCACCCAGCCACCCAGTGGCTGCTCCTGGAAATGCAGAAATTATTATTATTATTATTATTATTATTATTATTATTATTATTATCAGTTAAAATGCTGCATGTAATGCTGCTCTGTAGAAAGAAGCACAGATGTGTTAAGTTTTTGCTTAAGATTAGGACATTAAATTTGATTTTAGATTTGCTGGAGTCATAATGCAGAAAACTGCTCAATGACCAGGAAAGGGGCACTTGTGTCCCTAGAAGACATGAAATGATCAGTGTCTTCGCACACAGCCATGCCACAATGAAGTGAAACCAGATATTGGAATATTCTTGACACTAAAAAGTACAAATTTAGACGAGTCCAAACTAAACTCATTATCGCCTCACCATTTCAGAGTTGTTCTTCAGTCTAACATATTTTCCATCCATGTCAACCTCTGCCACGCTCACAGCACCGCGCTCTGCTGAGCGAGTGGTCATTTTATAGGCGGGCGAGCTGCCGGAGGATCCCTCATGTTTCCGTTTCTTCCCTCTGACTTTGCGGCTGCTGTGTTCGTGTGTTCGAGGTATGGCTGTACGCTGGGAGGGGCTCGGTGACAGCTGCAATCTGAGAAAAAATACTTTTGGATGAAAACCACAAACTGGAAGCAAAAGCACCAGATAGTAAGCCAGATGCCAGACAGCCAGTTACCATGCTGTGTTTTTTATTTATACAAGCAGACAGTAACTTTAATGTCTTATTCAACTTTTGCATGATATAGATGGATCACAGTCATACCTCTGTTCCTCCACCTCCAGCATCTTCCTGTAGGCGTTGATCTCCATGTCAAGAGCCAACTTGACGTCCAGGAGGTTCTCATAGTCTTCCAGTTGGCCGTACATCTGGCTTCTCATGCTCTGCAGCTCCTGCTCCTTCTGACAGAGTTTGTGCTTCCAAACCTCTCGCTCCCTGTCCAGAGTCCTCTCCAGCTCCTGGAAGCGGCCCTCCAGCACCATTTTCTGACAGAGTGGAAGAGTAATATGAAGACAAATGTTAACATGAGAGAGAACCTACTGCCAACGCCATTACCAAGGCACCATGAAGCGACAACTCTAGGCCCAAACTAAACAAATACTTGCAATTTAAAGATTATCAAAGAATGGGAGAATCTTCAGGCTGTAGACAAACAGGAATTAGTTCAACAGAAAGCAGCTTTAGCAGGACAAACTTCAGAAAGAGCCAGCTGACTACAGTGTTGGAAAACATTAGAAACTAAACCGATGTATGTGCATCAAGATTACCAAAGACAAAAACTATAAACAGGGAGAGCAACCAAGAAAAAGCTGGCTCTAGAGGCCGAGAGGAGTCACACACACCTCGACTGTAGGTTCAACTCACTGATGCAGTGTTGACTGTGCATGCCAGTTTATACAAAAAAACCCTCATTCAAATGACAGTACTCCGAATACGGAGACCAGGGGAACACGTTTCACATAGATACTGGTTTATGACACAGACAGAAGATTTCTATTGCTATTATTTTACAGGAGGAGGTTTTTATTAATAATCAAAAGCAGAATGAGGGGAAGAGAACTGACATTAAATACGAGAAAATGTATGAAAACGAGCCTGCCAGCTGTCCTGGAGTAAAGATAAACCTCACAACATGTATACAAACACAACATAATAGAACACCATTTAGCAATACTGTGGACATTTTAACATGTGTTGAAAGGAATGGCTCAACACTTTGTGGAGGCAATACATTAGAGATATTGTCTTTGTGAAAATTTGCTAATCCTTTTGAGACATTTACTCAATTAGAAAGGGTACAATCTGTTTAATTTATGTTTTACACAGCATCCTAACTCTTTTGGAGTCAGGGTTGTATTTTTATATGCTTTCTTGCCCAGAGTAAGACGCAAGTTAATACAATAACTGTCCAAATAAAGCCACCACCAGCAGCCGATTAGCTTCGCCCAAACACTGGAAACAGGGGAAACTGCTAACCCGGCTCTGTCCAAAGTTAACATAATTTCTCCACCGATACCTCTGAAGCTCTTTAATTAACCAACAATTAAGTGGGCAGAATCACTTCCTAGAGTCTTTTCTATCAGCAAACCAGGTAGGACTTCAGAAGTCAATGCCCAAGAAATACTTCAAAGAATTAGTTCAACATTTTTTTTTTTGGACAGATTATGTGTCAATTACACAACATTGTTTTGCGGGAAAAAGTATCCACATTTCTGTCCAAAATCAAAACTTTTCTTTAAATCTGAGCATCTCTTTTAGGTTAGGCCAAGAACTCCTTCCATCGTAACAAAGTTATGTGTTGAAAACTTGTATGTTGAAGTAAACATGTCTGTAATGCTGTGATCCTCCCCTCTCACTGAAGTTACATAGGGTGAATGGTGTGTCACTTGTTTCTTCTCTGTTACAAGACACTGTACCATCAACATGACTCTGAAGCTGTTATTTTAAAAAAGGTCGAAGTTACATCATGTTGATTTAAAGACAAATTATTAACCAGTGATTTTAATTTACTCTGTTTTTTCACCTCTTCACAGAACCTGTCAGAATTTTAATACACACTATGTGAAATGTTATCTGAAAATCACAAAGGTCAGGTGGCAGTGACATTCAGTGATTTGCAGATAGTGTGTTAACCTCTCAGCATTTTTAACACTTCTACCTGAATTTCTGCAGTTTAGAGTTTAGTTTCACTTCTAGACTGAAAGATCTTGTTCGAGATTTCACTTGAGGATGTCGATTCAACAATGTGGAGGGAGCATCATTATATATGGTCAATGGGTACAGCCCTACCAACTAGTACAGCTGCATCAATCCCATCCCTGTTTGTCATTGGTCTGTTTCTCCAACAGGCAGAAACAGCATCCACTTAACAAATCGAGATGTGGATGGTGACCCAGGTCATGGCTGCTTGAGTCTATTTTATACACAGCTGACCTTGTTCTGTTAACAGATGTCTTGAGGTTTTTGCAACAGGTGACACTCACATCTTTCTGGTGCTGTTGGAGCTGGGAGCTGAGGGACTCTACTTTTAGCTTTGTGGTTTCCAGTTCCTCTTTGGTGGCCGATGCAACGTTGTTTTTCTCTAGTGCAGCCTGCTGGGCAGTCTGTATCTAGAGCGCAAAAAGAATATTAAAAGATATTAAAAGAAAAAGATATATAAAAAATTACATCTGGACACCTTTAACACACCACCTTATGGTGTGTATACCTTTGAACTGAAGGTCCGGTCCATCTCCTCTTTGTACTGCTGCAGCTGAGACTCACTATCATGGCGCAGTTGCTGCATCGACTCAGTCAGTTTACTCTCAAACTCTCTCCTTCGTCCTGAGTCCACCTCCACTAGACGGCTCTCGTGTCGGTTTCGGATCTCAAAGATCTCCTACAAAACATAAATGACTGAGTGTGCCAGCATTAGCCTGAGGAGATACAGAAAATCAGAGAACGCCAAGAATGTGCTAAATTTAAAAAAAGGGGTGAAGGTGAATCATTTATAGCCAATATTGCCAGCTTGGGGGTATCCCACTTTGTGTGTTTTACCTGCTCACTGATGTTCCTCTGGAGTTCAAGCTGTTCTTTGAGCGTTTGCACCTGGTTCTCCATTTCCACCCTTCTCAGGATCTCAGAGGTCAGTTGGTTCTTTGTGTCCGCCAGTACGCCCTCCACCTGGTGACCATACACACACCGTTAAAACAAAGTAACACCCACCACAATCTGAATATATTTGCCCACTTCAAATACTGAATCTGTTCCATCGTTGCTCTGTAAAAGTTGTGGCTGCTGAGCTTTCAAACACAGGCCCCCTCTAGAAAAATGTTTGTTAGACGGTGACACATTTATTTTCTTTATTTGCTCACATGCTGTGTGTGGAGCATTTTAGTTGACTTTGATTCTTCATACAGTTGACATAAATTAAGGTTGGGAAGTAAAAGTAACTCATCTGCTCAACTGAGGGTCTGGTGATTGTGACACCATAAAAAGGAAAAACTGAATCTTCTAGTTTTTTTCCTCGATAATGTGGAACATGTGTGGAGAGTGAAAGTCTACAGCCATGGTAGTGAGGCTATACTATGCTTTTAACTAAATGCTATGTCAAAAACACTAACAAGCTGATGTTTAGCAGATATCATGTTCACCATTTTCATCATCTTAATTGCTAATTGGCACTGAACACAAAGTACAGCCAAGTCTGGGAATGCCATTGGACTTGCAGGTCTTGAATCAAACCAAAGAACTGTAGAAATTATAATGTTGGTCTGATGACAGCACAAGGGGAAAAGTTACAGAATCACCAATGTCAGTAAAATTTATCATCTGGGAAACGCGTACATCTGTACAAAACTTGATGGCAATCCTTGAACAGTTAAGCTGGCCAACCACATCCTGATCCCAGTTCAGATGAAAAGTTGAAGCCGTTTCTGTACTAGGAGTGGTAAAAAGTGACAAATGTTCAAATCTTACAAATAGGGGCTTTGAGGACCTCAAAAATGGTAACTTGATGAACTGTCACTTTTCCCAGTAGCTCTGTGCATGCTCAAGTATGTGTAAACTAGGCTTCAATGCATACATTTTGCAGCTGGCCCTGGAGCTCAGTAAAGTCATCATCGAGTCTCCTGTTGTCAGACAGCAGCTTTCTGTACTCGACATCCTTGGCGCTCAGAGTCGCCTCAGCTTTCCTCCACTGGGCCAAGGCATTTGCCAGATCACTCTCCTTCTTCTGGTTCCTGAGGAGGGAGAACAATCTTAACATGTGCACCATAGAAGGCAACCTAGCTAGTCTTCTCTCATATCATGCCAAACTCCATTCAAATGAATGCGTGTTTAATGCTGCCCGGCTCACTAACAAATAAATGGCACCACCTGAACCATCTTTCAAGAAATCCACTCTTACAGAATTCCTGTAGTTAAAGTCAGGTTTGTGAAAGGAACAGACTGCAGAATCTTGCATATGCATCATCTGTATTGATTTTGCAAATCCATATTACTTCCATGTAAAATAAAAAGGAAATAATGCATCACATTTGCAAACAAGAGTAGGCCTAACAAATTTGAAAACAATGACAAACAAAACATCTGATAGAAGTGGTACATTTTAAAAAACAACTCAGGTTTATGGACACTTGAGTGAATGCTGCCTTGCCTTCCAACGAGGATATTCATCGTGAAATGTCAGTCAGTCATTATATTGTGTAACTATTACTATTGTGCAAGTGAAGGCTTCAGTGAGTTTTTTTAATGACATTTTGTACCATCTCAAAATCCTCTGGTATCAGTGGGGAGCTGTGTGAACATTTATAAGAGTAGGAAAATTACCGATACACCTGCGGCTTGGTGCATTTAATTCCGCCTCAACATCTATCATTCTGCAGATGTGTGCGCGTCTAACGGCGAGCAAGACTGCATTAAATGAGACGAATTTTGAGCGTAGTCTGGCGTAAGAGCTTTCTGTATACCTGCATAGTAATAAATGGCTCATGTTTGATTCCATCGCCTCTACCTGACTTGAAGTTTTCTGTACTCCTCGCAGAGGTTTCCATAGTCGATTTGCAGACGGGCCCTCTCTCCAGCCAGCTCGTCCAGGGACTTTCTGACATCGGCCAACTCCTCCTCGTACAGACGCCGCACGTTGCCCATCTCCCGGCTTTTCGACTCATCCTTTTCTTCCAGCTGAATCAGTATGGAGGACCTTTCGCTTTCCAACTCCTGGACCCGCTCAATGTAGTTGGCGAGGCGGTCGTTGAGGTGTCGGAGCTCATCCTTCTCCTGGATGCGGGACTGGCAGGTCGGGCTGGTGCTAGATGTGGGCAGGCCGGCGGCTACGCTACGGCGGCTGGCGGAGCGGCTGGAGCGGCCGCCCGGGCCGGCAGGGGTGGAGGTGGCAGAGGCCATGACGGTGGTGTGCTGGACACTGCTGTAGTCCGGGTCCTCAAGTGATCCAGAAAATGTAGTCGATTCAAAAAGACATTTATAAAACTATGGGCCGCAGTGATTTACACCCACCCGAAGCTGCTGTGGTGCTGTTTAAAATGAAGTCACACAGCAGCACGTCTGTGAAGTTCAGCGATCATCGCAGCACATGGACACCTGCGCCTGCCGCTCTCCACCTGTTTAACGGCCTTTCCCCTGAATTAAAGATTTACGCAGCTGAACTGAATCAAGATTGACGAGTTGACGTACTGATAACAAGTGAATTGATCCTACATAGGCTACTGAGTACGTTTCCGGGTGGGGTTTTCAAAATAATAGTCTACAGCGTTGACGGATGTTTTTTTGTGTAATTCAAATAAGGCGTAGTAAATGAATGTTACATTTAAATTTAAATTCATTTACATTTAAATTCATTTAAAATCTAATTTAGTTTGCTAATTTCCTCATTTTAACATAGAGCTTAGCTGCCACTAAGGGCTTTTTATCTTACAAGGTTCATTAATTTGTCCATCTACAACACAGGGTTGTACAACAATATGCAAGTTGTAGTCTCTTAATGCTACACTAGAACAACTATTTTATATGGTGGAGTGTTGAGTTGAATTGAGGAGTCTCACAGCGTGGAAAGTGAAGCTGCTCTGTAGTCTGGTGGTACAGCAGCAGATACTTCTGTATCTGTTGTCAGGTGGCAGCAGGGTGAACAGACTGTGGCTGGGTGGGTGTTGTCTTTTAGTATCTTTGGGCTCTGTGCAGACGTCTCGCTTCACTGATGTCACTGATGCTCTGTAGATGGTACCAGTGATGTTCTGGGTGGTTTTAATCACCCATGAACCATGCGTGTGGGCTACATAATCAATCAATCGTTGGAATTTAAATCTGCTGGCTGTATTACCTGCAAAATTCCATGCATAAAAAAAGGCAATCTTTTCAGGTTAAATTGCACAGTTTCAGTTATCTTCTTTGATAAGAAATAGCAAGGCCTGGTAGGAGATCATCATCATGTATAAATACAAGCACACACCAAAATAACTACATTTCCCATATTATACTGGATTACTTTCAGACAATCTTTATCAACTGGCTTGGGTCTGGGTAAGAAAGATGAATTGTATTTCACAAATAAGGGATAAACTGAGTGGGTTTAATACTGTTGAGTCCATGTTTAATGAGGTATGTCATAGTGAACAGTAATACTACTTTAGGTAATTGAATAAAGAAAAAGATGTCTTTAAAAAATAGAACACATTAAGTGATAAATTACAAAAACAGGTGATAGAGGACTTGTAGCACACAGAAAAGCAAGTACATATAAAAATACAAGATGTATTTACATCAAGTATACATTTCTTGCAATGTCTGGTGTTATCGTGTGAACCACTGAATTTGTGTGGAAAAATTCAATCACACCAAAACATGAATGATGATACTACAGGATATGCTTTTTCCTGAATGATGAGCTCTTACTACTTTACTTTGAAGGCCAAACCGGACAACTTCCGGGTTTCTTAGCATAACTCTGTGATTTGACAGAGATTGCTGCAGGACATCAGCTGATGACTTGCCGAAAGCAGGGGGCTGATGTCACTTATCACAAGACAACACTTAAAGGAAAAGTTTTATTTCACAGCGTTTTAAACGCTGTTCTTGACCCCATATATCAAACATATAGGTGTACACGTTCCGTTTAGCTCCGCAGCATTAAAGTGACTGTAAAACCAAATGAGTTCAATGAAAAAAAAGGGATCGCCATCTGGTCATATAGGAGCAAAAACCACACATTCTAAAACACATTAATTTAATTGAATTTAATAAAACATATGGTAAGTGAAATGTAGGAAGTCATGATTATTAAGACTATAGCTGTCATCAGTTATTAGAGTAGATGTTGTTGCACATCTGTGGATGAAAGGGGGCGCCACACCTCCATCACACACAGTTTTGTTGATAGAATAATTCATTTTATACACTGTGGCATCCTTCTATTCAATACAATATGATATATTTATTGGCTGCCTCTAATGATTCCTAATTGTCATACTGACATTGATTGACTGCGTTACTGAATCGACAAGTTATATACTACAGTAAATTATATTATAATGTAGCCAATTCAACTACAGCCTACCATATCCGAGAACAAAAGCATCCCTAAATCTCCTCACAGTCTAATCATCCATCCAGCCCTGCATAAATACAGTATGTTTCCATAGACCAGAGTTGTGCACAGTTGAGGACCTTGAGGTCACTCGCTGACTGAAGCTTTTTGATGTTCTCATTAGTCAAAGTCAAAACCAGTCCCTTCATACACTGCCAGTTTCTATTCTTCACCTCATAATAAAAGCCTGGGGGTAGTGGTGTGTGCTGAGCTGTATGTGAGTGTGTGTGTGGGTGCTCTGTTTGTGAACTATGAGAATAATCAGGGTGTGTTTAATACACTCAGGTGAATGATTGATGCTGACAGAAACCAGGCTGTTGGATGTGAAACTGGTCAGATTGGAGCACTGGAAGACTCTGCCAATTCACCAGAACTTTTACTTACATTTTATTCATTGTCTATATTTGTATGTTGCTGTGTGTACAGTATATCTGTATGTTTCTATGTCTTAATGTACCTACAAACAAATGTCCCTCTAAGATAATACATCTAAATCTAATCTATCTAGAGTCCTGTACTACATGTATTTAATAAAACAGATTATAAAATAGGAGTTGGCTTACTGAATACCAAACTTGAGACCTATTAATCTTAGATGAATAAATCAGAAGGCACTAATTTCAATTAGGTATCTGCACTCCCCACAGGTTGTCCGGTAAGAACAGGAACGATGTTGATGGGTTAATGAATCCAATTCACACACGCTCTCATTGAGATACCCCTCATTTATTGCTGAACTCTTCTGTTGATTCTGTCTGTGTGGTTAACTCTCATGGACACACAAGATGGAGCAAATCAACAAAAAAGGAGAAGCAAGAGTCCAGAAAACACAGCTGCAGGATAAATAGAGTCCAAACTGCTGGGATGAACGAATAAAATCCAGAACTGCTGCGGTGAACAAAACTCTCCTCATCGACTCGCGCCAGACACTTCTCTCAGTGCAGCAGAGGTCTCTGATTGGTTCAGCGCATCCTGACATTAACTATTCATGTGCGCTGCATGCGCGTTCATGTGAACACCATGCGCAAGGTAACAGGCTCTAGGACTGTGCATGTGAACTGTGAATGTGCTGATGAGGGATACTATGTTAGAAATTGTCAATGAAGGGCTAACCTTCTAAACACAGATGATGAATTGAGGAGTCTCACAGCATGAGGAGTGAAGCTGCTCTGTAGTCTGGTGGTACAGCAGCAGATACTCCTGTATCTGTTGTCAGGTGGCAGCAGGGTGAACAGACTGTGGCTGGGTGGGTGTTGTCTTTTAGCATCTTTGGGCTCTGTGCTGACATCTCACTTCACTGATGTCACTGATGCTCTGTAGAAGGTACCAGTGATGTTCTGGTGGTTTGAATCATCTGCTGTAGAGCCTCCCTGACCTGGGCCATGATGGGCGATGCTGGTTTGTAATGTTTCCAGTCAGGAGGTTTTCTAATGCTCCTCTGTAAAAGTTGACCAGAGTCTGGCTCCGGAATTTAGCCTTTTCTGTGGTTTTATAGCCACGGAGGTGATGTGTGAAGACTAGGATAGGTTATAAGTGATGGTAATTCTGGAGCCCTGGAGAACCAGTTTTCTCTTAATCAGGAGGGGGGTCAAAGCCACAGGGCGGTAGTCAGTAAGACTAGACACAGGTACAGGACTTATGATGGCTGTCTTAAGGCAGGATGGAACAGTCTCTTGCACTGGTGGTGTTGTATGCCTCCTTGTCATCTGGCTGAAAGACAGCTCTTTTGGCTCTGGATAGAGCCCTCACCGCTCCATTCATCCAGGCCTTCTGGTTGGGGAATGATCTTACTGTCTCTTCTGATCACAAACACATTTGCAGATATATGATGTCACTGAAGATGTATATTTCTCAAGACTGAAGTTGTTATCCTGAGTGGCAGCATCTCTGAACATTTGCCAGTCTGTGCACTCAAATATTATTGTGATAGTATTATTGTGATTAACGTAATAATATTTTTTATTACAAACAATAACATATGCTCAACAATTTGAGTGAAAAGTTGAATCTTTGAAAAATGTCCATGAATTTCAGAATATCTTAGTATCTGGTTTGTCCCCCTTTTGCTTTAATGACAGCATGCACTCGAGCTGCATGGACTCTACAAGTTAGTGCGAAACCTGATGACTCCTGTTATCCCAGCACGATTTGACAGTGTTCCACAAAGCTTCCTGTGATGTCACAGAATGTTTGGCTTTCTCAGTCTTCAAGTGCCCCCATACATGTATTCGATTGCTAGCTTCTTCAGTGGGTCGGTTTCAGTCTCAATGAGTTACCTATAGTATTAGAATTCACATTGTCCTGCCGACGAGAAACAGTCTGTTTATTCTGATTAACATTGCATTTCTCTAACTTTTGTTTTAGTTTTCTGTCCCCACAAGCTGCAAGCTGTGTCACTCTCTCACTGTCCACTCTCTATAGCTTCCTCCTCCTCCTCCTCTTCCTCCTCCTCTCTTTTCTTTCAGGCTCCCTTCTGATGGACCACGGACCCCTGGGACCATCTCCCTCTCCTGGCTCCTGCTGCCTCACATATTGATGCATATCGACCGTCATACCCTGGGCTCTGCTGGATCATTGCTCTCCTCTGTTTTACTATCTCCTTATATCTGTATTTCTGTAAAATTTGATCCCTCCTTACTCTGACCTTCTCTGTTTTACTGCTAATTATCCTGTGTGGCCTGCCCTCTTCCAGGTCACCGCAATGGAGAGGAGGTTGTGTGGCTCAGGCACCACTTGGTGATGCCTCGGCCTGCTCAGTCGCTTTCTGGATCCACACACTTTACATATATTTGATATATTTGTATCAGATATTCTGTCAATGCAACTTGTAAACTGTGATTTTGTTGTTCTTTTCTGTACATGCGACATCTATTGCATGTCTGTCCGTCCTGGCAGAGGGATCCTCCTCTGTGGTTCTTCCTGAGGTTTCTTGCATCTTCTTTTGTTTTCCCTCTGTTAAAAGGGTTTTTTTCCTCAACATGGCAAGATTTACTCACTCGAATCAAGGGTCTAAGAACAGAGGATGTTGTTCACTGTACTCTGTGATTTTGGGCTTTAAAGGTAAAATTGATTTGATTTGATTTGAAATGTTGAATGGGGTTGAGGTCAGGTGTTCAGTCTCAGTATCCTGCTGCATTAGAGTCCTTCTCCACAAAGATCAAACCAGAGGGTGTAGAACCTCTCTAAAGAATGGAGTGGTACTACTACTTGGTCAGGGTGGCATCAAAACAGCCTCAGACTTCCCACCAACATGTGGATGTCAGCTTTGTGACAACGCATTTTCCAAGAGGGTTTTTAAATCGTTCATTTAGCTTAAAAGGAGAATTTCCACAACATATTCTTCCTTCAGTTTATTACAAAGATTCAAAATCAACACAACTGGAAAAACCTGTCAGACAAATGTGGTGGAGTGAAAAGTACAATGTTTGTTTCTGAGATGTAGTGGAGCAGAGGTGTAAAGTGGCAAGAAAAATGGAAAAAAATGAATACAAATAAAACTCAGGTGAGGTACTAGTACCTCGAATTTGTACTCAAGTACAGAGTACATGTAATTGGTTACTTTGCACCACCGTCAGAGAGTGAGTAAGGAAGTCAGCAAACTAACTAGCTAGCAATTATTTGTTTACTATTGTGTGTATTGCTCAGTCGTGATGGAGCACAATTATCCATTTCTATCAGCAATGGTGGTTGTTTAAGAATGAAGACAGCAACAGTCATGATCCCACACTACTTCATGCTGTCATCAAACTCTGTCTTTTGTTATCATTTTGAATGAGATACCTCCTAGAGGCAGAAATTACTCAGATGTTTTCAAGCTAGATTTGGATAATGAAGCAGGGCCCACCTGAAGGCACTTATCATATTGGTTGGTATTTTGCCTAAGTATAATTCCAAACAAAGTTACAATAATTAATATTACCACAGACCACTGCTGTCCACTTTCCAAGCTGTTAATTCGGCCTTGGTTGACCAGTGATGATCACAATGTTCATATAATTTCACTGAAAACATGTAACAAAAAATATCCTATGTATCATATCACGAAGAACATACCATGAAGTGCATGTGCCACTATTATGTCAAGGGTACCGGTGATGCATAGGCCCCTATAGTGTGGAACATGGTTTTTAAAATGTATTATTATTATTAAATTAATCTATGTAATTAGTAGTAAAACATAGAAAGCTAGATAGGGCTTGTAGATGTATAGCTCTCCAACACTGACTAGTACAGACACTGACTACAGGAATATTAAACTGATGGAGATGACTGTGCCTCCATATGCTTTCTGCTCCTCCACACCGCATGGGACACAGGGCTTGGTCATCAGGCTCAGCTGTGCTGCATCAAGCTGCCGGAGCCAAGCAGGGAGCTGCTGGAAATGAGCTGATTTATCCTTCAGAATGAAAGCACTTTTTAGTCACCTATGGTAGTTACATGTGATTAAGATGTGTACAGTAAAAATGTAACAGCTGCTTTCTCAGTGGAATCAGTAAGGTAGCCGATATGGACACATTTTCCAATGCATTACACATAAAATGTAGGCTTTGTTCCAGAGTTACCCTCATTTTTGTCAGCAAGCATATTAATATAATTAGGCAGTTTGACATTACAAAAAACATAACGAAACATATATAATAGTTAGCTTTATAAATGAATTTAATAGAAACAGAGGCGTCAACAAAAGTTTGGTCTTGGCTGACTCCCTGTGTCCCCTGTAAAGGACTACATAGAACGTAGCCTGTTAGCTCACGTTTGACCCTTATGGACTCAGCATAGTCAGCACACATGGATTTGCCATATTTTGGGGCACCAGCACACAGAAAGTCAAGATGCATTTTAGGTTGACCGGTTCCAAACTCTTCTCTGGCATGTAGAGCATTTTTTTCTACTGGAAGGGCACCCTGGAGTTCAGATTATCATGTATCTTTACATCCTGGACCACCATAGAGGGCACTTACCTTAGCATACCATGGGGCTAACATTGAGCGGGCATTTTCTCACCCAATACGTTTATTTTATGAGGGACAAAGAAAATAATCGACAAAAAGGTTGAGCTCTGTGGTTAGAGTATTACTGATGAATTATTAACTGAAATAAATGATACCTAAATAAAGAGAGCAACAACAACTTAATCACATACAATTATTGAGAAGACGTTTGCCTGCATGTGTTTTACTTTGAAAGTGATGAGCGGAAGCAGAGTGTCTGTATGTAACTTGACTTTGGTCCCAAGTTGTGTGTCAGGCAGCAGACAGGCTGTGCGCCGCTCGCAGCCTGGAGACACTTGAGCGGAGACAGAGTACCGGCCGGTGATCTCAGTGACAGCTCAGCGGTCTGTCTCGTCACTTTCAGGACATTTCTGTGTTAGGCTTGGGGTGTGGACACTGGGGGGATCGGGGCTCAGTGGATTACCGGACTGGTTTTGGAGAATAGGCTAACTGATGCTGCATCTCCATATGAACGCATAATCGTCCCCCTCAGAAGGTAAGGTGCTTATATCCCAAACCCAGCCTCACATCAGGCTGACAGCAGCGCCATTAACCTGCGCCTGCTGCCGTCATGTAGGGCCGGTTAATGCAGAATTCACCCATTCGGGTCTCGATGCTGCTGATGCGCATGATGCCATAAACAGCTGATGTTTGGAAGCGTCACAGTCGTTCAGAAACTTGTAAACTCACGGTGATGTGTGCACACGCTTTACTTGCATACTTTGATAAAATGAGACGGGAGCAGGCACATTAGCTACAGTACCTGCCGCCGCTGTGGCACTGTGCAGTGGTCCTGGATCAAGGTGAAATCCCCCTTTCAGTGCCTTAAAACTATCTGTAGCACTCCTATAATATTTCCCAAGGGCTGTGTGACTTTGTTGGCTACAATGCATTTCACCAAACCTCTAACTATCAGTTATTTTCATTGTTGATTTACCCCATTTATTAATCATTGATTAATTGAATCTATAAAATGTCAAAGACATTTTAAAAAATGGAACTTTGGTGACATTTTTCAATTTATATTAAGTTTAGTTTAGATAGTAGATAATAGTTCTTTCTTTCTTTCTTAAAAAAAAAAAAAAAAAAACAGTCAAAAAACCCAAAGAGAACAGAATATATCATCACTATTTTTGCTGTAACCCTACGTGATGTTTGGTATTTTTCTACTCATGGATGATTTACATGGTTATTTTAATGTTACGTTTGAATATCAATATATCAATAATTTTTTTAAATCTTGCAATATATATACACATGCTCAGGGTGTTCAGATACGGGTTAACCATGAGGTAATTAGTTTGTGGTAGCTTAGTTAATTGCAGATTGTTGGTAATGCTGTGTTCAAAGCAAATTCTAAACTCAAATGATAATAATAATGAAACAAAAGTCCTGTCCTTGTCATTATAATCTTGTAGAGGGCCTCTGAGTGCAGTACTGCTTTATCTGACATTTAACCAAGATCAGGGCATTTTTTTCCTCTGCAGAAAAAAAGGTCATCCATGCCTTATTTCCTCCAGACGTGACTATTGCAACACACTTTATTCTGGTATCAGCAGGTAAACCTGCAGCTGATATAAATTACTGCTGTCAGTCTTTGAACACCAGTCTTGTGTTTTTTTTGTTTTTATTTTTATGTTTCATTATGTATCCCTTCATTTATATATTTTTGTTTTTTGTTAGTAGCGTAAAGGGACTGCAGCTATCATTCATTTGTACAATTCTAGTTGTAAAATGATAATTAAAGGTATACTATGCAGGATTATAAAAAAGATAATACAAGTAATCTCTCTCATTTATCACATCTGACCCACAAGAAGTGTGTGGCAGAGATGCTGCCCTCTATATTTTCTTAACAGTACGAGTTTGGGACCCTGCTCTCAGTCTGTCATAAAGAGCTGCAGGTCTGTATTTGTGTTGGGCAAGGTGGGGTCAGCCACACACACACACACACACACACACACACACACACACACACACACACACACACACACACACAGGCTGAGTAGAGGGGCAAACAGCAAGGGTTAGGATTAGGACTTTGGCTGCATTCACACAAAATGTGAAGGGTTGGTGCAGAGGTGTGGGTGTATTTATTTAAGCTTTAGAACATAACCGCTGTGAAACAATCAGAAAATAAACTTTTATTTCTCTCATTCACTTTGTTTTCGCTAGTACCACTCCCTCTCTTAACTCACTCTTTAGCTCGATCGACCACCGCTCCTATCACTAGCCCCATTCACACTGCCCTTTGAGTGCGGGGATCCTGCGCCAAGTCTCAGATGTGGCAAGGGGTGAAATTTCGCTGCGCCTCTGATGCACCTCCGGAAGTAGTATCAGAGGTGCAGTATTGGCGAACCGAACCTGTGTGAATGGATAACTCAACAAAATAAAGAGAAATTACCCACAAAGCAACGTTACAGGACCAAACAACAGTAACGTAGTAACTGGTCGTGTCTTTGGCAACTTATATGAGGAATTAAATACCGCAGTTATACGTGGAGAAGTGTCTGTCCGACCGACTCTTCATCACATTTCTGTCCCCGGCAAAAAACTTTAACTCACCATGTGTTTGTCTCCCTCCACTATTATATTGTGTTGTTGTAGTTACTGTCTTCAAAAAAAAAAAAGCCCTCCCCACGAGTGAGAGAGTCAGACAGCGTCCTGTTTACTGATGCCGATTTCGTAATTATGTAATTAAGCGGGTACATTAACTGGAGGACACCGGGGGAAACACGTTGAAAAAAACACACAGACGTCATCATCATGACATGTACCGTCAAGCCTCTTTTGGAGTCGCAGCGCCGGCTTTCTGTGTGAACTACACACTGGTTCGTCTTTACGCCGGAGCTGCTCGGTTTGTGTGAACAAACAACGGCGGAGAATTGGCGAACCTCCGCTGCGGAGATAATGCGGCGTCTCTGTGAGAAAAGGGCTTCTGTCTCAACCAATCCTGTATAGTATGCCTTTAAATTGAATCTTGAAATATATTTTTATTGTTGTTGTTAATACACAATGTACGGCTAGGGGATTTATGTTGTGGGGGTGTGGAGGGTCAACAGCAGCCCACGTCTCAGTTTTCCCCTGGGGGGCGGTAGTGGCTTGACCTGACTTAACTTGTCATTTCAGCGTGGCTAAATGCATGTGATAAAATATTTTGGATCTTACACTTAACAACTGTAGAAACTGCAGAAATATTTTAACCTGACATGTTCATGTGCACAGGTTAGGGCTCAGCCAGCTGTAGAGAGACCCTGACCTGGAGAAAGATGAAGATGAAGACATTTATCCTCTGGAGGGCTGTCCTCATCTTCCTCACACGGCCGTATGTCCAGGTACTGATGATGGATGGATGGATGGATGGATGGATGGAGTAAATTTAGATAGTAATGGACAGACTCTAGACTTCTTCTTTGAACTGACTACAGAGAATATTGGAAACACCCTCTTATAGCCCCCCAGTGTTCTTCAAACAGAAATACTACTATATTTTAGTACATTCAGTGCAGATTTTTGCTTTTACCACCTGGCTCAGAGTCACGATGGATCATCGCATTCACTGGTGAATAAAATGAACATGGACCCAATTAGAGAACCTTGTCAGGGTTCACACACTACACATCCGCCAGCTGCTGTCAGCTCGGTTTGCTTAATTTGATCTGACCCTTCTAAATCAAATTGTTTGTACAAGTCAAAAGGCCTCAGGGCAGTGTGGAGAGCCTGCTGGAGTCTTTGTACATGTGTGTGAGCTGGGGTGAATGTCACCTCTTTATATGAAGCAATACTTAGTGCAGGATTTTCTCGGGCAAATATAGCAACTACTTAATCGCTGACAACAGGCTGCTGTGGACCTGGTGTTCTCCTTGATCAACTCAGCAAAGGGATCTTTATTTGGACCATGTCTGTTTCTATGAGCGTTAGTGAGAGTAAAAAACACATTGATATGTTTGTGGCAGGGTTTTATTTTGTTACTCAGTTCCATCTTGAGCCTGAACCCTAGAGAAGCAGGAATATTTGTTCCAAATATTTTCAGTGGACTGGGACTTCAAACCTTGCAGTGTTTACTATTGATCACTTGCTATTCTGGTGAACTTGGAATTTAAAGGTCCCATATTATGAAAAACACATTTTCTCTGGTCTCTACATATATAAACTGGTCCTCCCTGAGCCTACCAACTCCCAGAATGAGGAAAGCAAACAAGTCCTGCATGGTCTCTGCAGCCCACCCACTGGTAAAACGGGGCTCCTACAGGCTGTTCAGATCCAGCTCCTGTCATTACGTAACGACAGAAGGTGTCCAGCGGTAAGATAGCAGTGTCTTGCAATGTCGTCGCTCAGAGCTAGACATGCAAATTGCTCTGTTGTTGGTTGTACAAATCAACATAAGTGCCTATACTCTGTCCCAGCTACAGAAGAGACAGTGGTTGCGTTTCATTTTTAACGACAACGTGCCGGCTACGGTTCCTGTAAGTCTGTTTGTGTGTGCTAACCACTTCACATCGGACTGCTTCAGTAACGAGGGTCAGTACAAAGCTGGCTTTGCCTTGACACTGACCCACGTAAAAGGATCAGTCCCAACCATACGGGACCCAGCAACTGCACCCGAGCCACAGGTAAGTGTCGCCACGTTTTGATAGTATATACAGTTGCCTACGAGTATGGTGAAGTTAGCTTGAAATTGGCTAACTGGTTAGCTCCGCTTCGGTCCACTATGCTATGGCGTTTGAAGCGAGTTTAATATTAATAATATTATGAGGGAGCTTGGTTGTCACAGTGAAAAGCATGGAAACATGTACAGACTGGAGACAGAGACTATCTTTATCTAGACAATCTTGGTGTTGTGTTTGTGTTGTTATTTGTTGTGTTCTGTCCGAGTGTTTGGACAGATGCTTTGGCAACATTGCTGTTAAACTTTCATGCCAATAAAGCCCCCTTTGAATTGAATTGAATTGAATTGAATTGACTATGCGAACAGTGTCCAAGAGTTTGGAGACTGTGTTGGAGACAAACACAGCTTTCGCTAGCTCGTTTTAGATGTTACCTGTTGCAGGTCATTGGGGGATGAGAGCCTGGTGGTTGTGTTGGGGAGTAATGTAATGGTGGACAACACACAAATTCCTGAGTGTTGGCTTATTAAGCTTATACAACCAGTTGAACGACAGCATCTCAGCGAGCCATAGCGATACATCCACCATAAACAGGACCTCTGACAGCTGTGTGAAATTGATAAAAAACAGTTTAATATGGGACCTTTAAGTTTGAAGGTTTGGACAGGCTGTTCACTGCTCATGAGGCGCACACACAGCGACATGGAATCTGTGCTTTTCTTCTTTTTTTTTCAAATTCAAATTTTTTTTAAAGTTAATTCACTATCTGAAAAAAATCATGATGTAAAAGTTGTATGCTGACAGTGTTAAACACTGAAATTGATCTGCAAAAGCCAATGTTGATCAAGCCATTATTTCAAGTACTCTGTACCATTAGCAGCAGATAAAGCAATACACATGCAAAGACAGTTGAGAGTAAATGTGCATGAGGTGGAAAGGTAAAATAACCAAGGGTTAGGTTAAAACTCATCTTAATCTAATGTTAATATTAAACACATGAATTGGAAGCATTGCAGAGTTTTCTAAGCAGAGTTTTACATTGCATAACTTACTGCTTAATTACTGCTGTGATTGTTTTCTTTTTATACTACTTCTCATTTCTCATTTTAAATGTTTTCTGTGTAAAATTTAAAAATATATGACTTTGACGCTCTCCAGTAGACAAGGAGTGGCTAATCAGTGTTTCCCCTAGGATGAAGTTGTAGCAGCGGAGGTGACACCGCTTTTTTAAATTTTTTATTTTTTTTTTGTGCGCCTGCAAAGTGTGCCATCTGGGAGGTTTCTATGTAACTACTGGCAGCAAAGGTGCTCTAAGGGCCGGATCTACTAAAGGTTTGCGTGTATTAAAACGTGTGCAAACTGCTTGCACACGCAAAAAAATTTACAAACTGATTTACTAACAGTGCGCAAAAAGGGTTGCGTCTGTCAAAGGTGCAAAATGGTGCGTCTGCATTCAGTTAGTACGTTTGCAGCAATGAATATGCAACATGGGGCGTTTACACGCAATTGTGCGTGTTGTGGGTGGAGAAAATGTAAATATATTAATTTAGCACACGCAAAGTTATTTATCAAACCTGAAAGCAATTTTGCCAATAGAAACTGCGTCTATATTTAACACGTCTCAAAGGGAGGTGCAAACGGTTTGAATGCGTAATTGCGCACACATGGCTGCCATTATTGTTGCAAGAAGGAGACGCCGAAACAATGGAAGGAGACGCCGAGAACGCATTTTTCACCCTCGTGTGAACATTTTTGGGATGAGTGAGGAAACTAGGCATGGGCCGGTTACCGGTTTCAAGGTATAACACGGTATGAAAAAGTCAAGGTTTCAAAACCACTAAAATTTTCCGTCATACCGTTCCTGCGGTATGAGCGTTTTTTTTTTTTTTTGTAATGTGACGTCTTGTCAGAGAGAAAGTAGAGGTCCCTCACGCCGCATGCAGCTGCAGCGTAAAGTGCCCTCCCCCCCGAGCACCTGCGGCTGCTGTGAGTGACAAACAGGTAGCTCTGCAGGCAGTATGATGGCTGAAGGAGGCGAGCCCAAGTCGGCTGTATGGGAATACTTCGGCTACCGTAAAAAGCCAGACGGCCATGGCTCGGAGGACGAAGGTCGCCCGTGCAAAACGTGCTTGCGGACAGTGGCAGCCCGAGGAGGCAATACATCGAATATGATAGCGCATCTACGGGAGCACCACCCGTCGCTGTATGCTAAATTCAAGGTAAAGTTAATATTGTCTTGAAATGAGCGTATTAGCGTCTGACATTAGTGAAATGAGCTTGTTACTGAGGCAGATGGTAGTTACCATATCTTATCTTTTCTATATCTCTGATAGTAACTTTTTTTTTTTTTACTGAGGCATATATTCGCTGACACCATCCTCTGGGACCCTTCTTCATCACCATGTCACCGGCCCTGTTCCTGCTCAACCCCCAGCTCACAGGCCCCCTGGTCAGTGGTAGTGGGCAAAGCAGGAAAGAGTGGGCGCCCTCGCACTGCCTCGCCTCCGTCCCTCAACCTCAGTAACCGCTTTGCCATGCTACCACCTGATGTCCCTGCTGATGTCCCAACGGCCGATGCTGCTGCAGGAGCTGGTTCTCCTCCTTCTCTTCATATGGAACCGGACTCCTTCCCAGCTGTGGCGGCGGTGGAAACTTCTCCCCCAGACGCAGCGGCGGCGCTCCCATCTCCGACCGCTTCATGGTTTAGGTCTGGAGCCAGACCTAAGGACTCAGCCAGTTTCCCACCTAACCAGTCTACACACCTGCCGCTCTGGACGGATGTGGTCCGTGGCGAACACTCGGCCTCCTCTCAGCAGAACAAACAGCTGGGGAAGTCCTCCTCCTTCCGCCGCAAGTTGCTGAGGTAGGCTGTCAACAGGCGCTCTGGTGGTCTTCCCTGCCCTCAGCTACCTGAAGAGCTGTCTCCAAAACTGGATCACAGCCCCGCATCTGGAGCTCTGGCAGCCGCTGTGGTTCTCCCATCCTCCTCCTCCTCCGCCTCCTCCTCCTCCACCGCCGCCGCCGCCGCCGCTGCTGCTCCTGTCCCATCTCTCACTGCTGTGGATCAGGAACCCACTCCTCTCTTCCCCCCCACTGCCCCGATCGTCGGCAACTCCATCGTCGGTTGGTTTGGGAGGCAACAGGCTGCTAAGGATATTCCTGATGACCGCTCCCCTGTTCTTGTTGTTGGAACCTCCATGGTCCGACATGTGGAAATCAGCAGATGCAGCACTTCCTGCCACCCAGGTGCGCTCGTTCAGGACATCAATGACGTCATCCCGCAGCTGCTCTCTCAACGTCCGTCAGTCTCCACTGTGGTTGCTCACGTTGGTACGTGCGACCTTAAACTGCAGCAATCGGAGAAGCTTAAGGACGACTACATCTCCCTCATAAGCACCATTCTAGACTCCAACAAACAGTGTGTAGTTTCTGGCCCCTTTGCTCCCCCCTGTTTCGATGATGTAAAATTTAGCTGACTCAGACAACTCCACATCTGGCTCAAAGGATACTGCCGCAGCCGTGACATCCCATATGTGGACAACTTCACCTGTTTTCTCAATAGAACTGACCTCTTCAAAAATGACCGGCTCCACCCAAATCTCATCGGATCTCGCCTCCTATCCCTGAACATTGAACTCACCCTGCGCTCTTGCATGGCTTACTCTGGTTGACGGTCAGCAACTCCACACTCCAAACATTATAGCAGTCCAGTGACAATCACATCTATCCCTGTTATCACAAACTTTAGGCCTAAGAAATGCACTTCTGATCTCACCAGTTCAGCTAACCTCAGTAATCTTATCCATATCCCTCCAGTTATCAGCCCCTCACACAGCAATGCACCTCAAAAAATTAAAATGGCTCTATTAAATGTCAGGTCACTTACAAATAAATCATTTTTAATAAATGAACTCATTAGCACCCACAGTTTAGATTTAACTTTACTAACTGCAACCTGGCTGGATAAAAATGGAGCCGCTAGACTCATTGAGACTGCGCCTCCAAACTTCAATTTCTTCCATACCACTAGGACTGATAGGAGAGGTGGTGGGATTGCTGCTGTCTTCTCTGATATTTATGGCTGTAAGGAAGTCCATCTTGGTGAATTCATATCATTTGAATACCTTGCTTTGTCAGTACATTGCATTACATTTTGGGGCAAGTTTTTCCTCACTCGAATCGAGGGTCGAAGGACAGAGGGTGTGGTCTTTGTACAGATTGTAAAGCCCTCTGAGGCAAACTGTGATTTGTGAATTTGGGCTATACAAATAAAATTGATTTGATTTGATTTGATTTGATTTGATTGCAAAACTACAGTCTTAATAATAACTGTTTACCGTCCACCAAAATCCGAATGTGGATTTCTGGAAGAACTTTCTCAGCTATTATCTCAGGTTTCAACTGATAATGACTGTCTTATTATATCTGGTGACTTTAATATTCACATTGACATTAAAACTGATCCAGATCCTTTATTAGTCTGCTGGAGGCATTTGACCTCTCTCAACATGTCCGTGGAACCACCCACAATAAAGGACATACTCTTGACCTTGTCATCTCAAAAGGACTTAACATTACAACGCCTCTTGTTGTGGATGTAGCCTTTTCTGATCACTGTCGCATTTATTTTGATGTTTCTGCTTTCCCTGTACAACATAACAGTTCCCGATTACTCAAAAGACGCATAATTAATGACAATACTATTGAAAGCTTTCAAAAAATTGTAAATGAGATGTCATTGTCCATGATATCTTCAACTGGGGACCTTGTGGACAACTTCAGCTCAAAGATACAGAGTGTATTTGACAAAATTGCACCACTCAAAACTAAATATGTAAATAAACAAAAGGCTCCCTGGAGAAATGAAGTGGACATCAGATACTTAAAGAGAAAGTGTCGTCAGGCAGAGCGACAGTGGAGAAAAACAAGACTTCAGGTTCACAATGACATCTATAAGGATAAACTGAATGAATATAACAAAGCAATAAAACAAGCTAGACAATCATTCTTTTCTAAAATCATCAATGAAAATATTTATAATAGCAAAGTGCTTTTCTCCACTGTTGACAGACTTGTTAACCCACCATCCACCATTCCTTCAGAAATGTTGTCCTAAGAAAAATGTGATCAATTTGCTTCTTTCTTTAATAACAAAATCATTACTATTAGACAAAACATTACTGCTCTAAAATCTATAACTGAACTTGCCCTTCCTCTCTCCAGGAATTCCACCTGTGTCATGTCTCACTTTAAATGTTTAAATCTGACAGAGCTTGACAATATTGTTGGTCAGCTCAGGTCCTCCACCTGCTGCCTGGATCCTCTCCCAACTGCTTTTTTCAAAAATGTCTTTAACTGCTTAGCATCAGAGGTTCTACATATCATTAACTGGTCTCTCCAGTCAGGTGTATTTCCCACATCACTAAAAACAGCTGTCATCAAACCACTTCTGAAGAAAAACAATCTGGATCAAAGTGTCATTGCAAATTATAGGCCTATCTCCAACTTACCATTCCTCAGCAAAATACTTGAAAAAACTGTCTACATTCAGCTCAAGAATTATCTTGCATCAAATAGCCTTTTAGATACTTATCAGTCTGGTTTTCGGCCCCACCATAGCACAGAAACGGCACTTATCAAAGTTTTAAATGATCTACATATAAACACAGACTCCAAAAAAATCTCCATTGTTGTTCTACTTGATCTTAGTTCTGCGTTTGATACTGTTGACCACAAAATCTTACTGGAAAGGCTTGACAGGTGGGTTGGCTTGTCTGGTCCAGTTCTAAATTGGTTCAGAACCTACCTTCATGATAGGCAGTTTTATGTCTCCATTGGTGAATTCAACTCCAACAATATGAACATTACATGTGGGGTACCACAAGGGCCAATTCTTGGACCACTGCTGTTCAATCTCTACATGCTTCCACTCTCACGTCATACGCAAACATAATCTTAGTTACCATAATTATGCAGATGATTCGCAACTTTACATTTCACTACATCCAGATGACCTATCACCCATAATATCCCTCACTCAGTGTATCAAAGACATTAATCAATGGATGTCAGAATTTTTTTTACAACTAAACAAGGACAAAGCAGAAATACTCATCTTTGGTGCACGAAGACAGAAAATAGCAGCACATCTCAACTCTCTCTCTCTTGACAGCAAAACTGAAGCAAGGAATCTGGGTGTAATCATCGACAGCAATCTAAATTTCAGAAGTCATATCAACCACATTACAAGATCATCTTTCTATCATCTCAAAAATATTTCCAAATTGAGGGGCTTTCTGTCAAAATCAGACTCAGAAAAATTAATCGACGCATTTATAACAAGTAGACTAGATTACTGTGATGGTTTATTCACTGGACTCCCAAAATCAAGTATTCAGAGGTTACAACTAATTCAAAATGCAGCTGCACGTATTCTCACTGGTACCAAGAAATATCAACACATAACACCTGTTCTTAAATCTTTGCACTGGCTACCTGTTAGTACAAGAATCGATTTCAAAATACTACTCCTGGTTTACAAAGCACTACATGGCCTTGCACCTCAGTACATCACAGACATGCTCATCACCTACACCCCAACAAGAACACTTCGGTCAACAGGCAGTGGCAACTTACTCATTTCTCGCACCAGATCCAAAGAAGGGGAGGCAGCATTTAGTGTATATGCCCCACGAAAATGGAACACCTTGCCTGACACAGTTAGACATGCCACATCAGTAGCCATCTTTAAAAACAGATTAAAAACATATCTTTTCTCAACAGCATTCTGTTGAACTGTGTGTGTATATGTGTGTGTGCATGTGTCCATATGTGATTGTGTGAGTGGGTGCGCATGTGTGAGTCTAAGTGTGTATGTGCTGAAGATGACATATATGATTGTTTACTTGCACTTGCACTCTTCTTGTTTTCTATTCGATTTCTAAATGATTTTTATATAACTATGTATACCTGTTGTAAAGCACATTGAGTCTGCCTTGTGCATGAAATGCGCTTTATAAATAAAGCTGAATTGAATTGAATATATGCTAACTAGCATGCTAAGATAGATCCATCTTAGCATGCTAGTTACCATATCTGACTCAGTAAAAAAAAAAAAGTTATCCATAACTTTTTTTTCATCAATCTTTAACATGAGGTGAAAAAGAGAAGCACATGTGTAACGTTTTTTTTTTTTAAAAGTTTTTTCCTTTTTTTGTTTTTGAACACAGACATTCAAAATACACATTTTAGAGCTGTAATCATAATACCGTGAAATTGTGAAACCGTGATATTTTTGACTAAGGTTATACCGTCAGAATCTCATACCGGCCCATGCCTAGAGGAAACTATTATTAGAACATATCACCTATCCAGCCTTGCCATTTTGGAGCTGTTGGAGGAACTCAGAGCGGATTTGGAGCCAGCTACGAGAAGGAGTCACGCAATACCTGCAATAACAAAACTCCTTGCAAGTTTACTATTATTATTATATTTATATTATTATACGCCATTTTTTCTTTTGTTCTTCCTCTGATATCTTGGTATCTCCTTTTCACTGTTCGCCAGTTTTTTCCAACAGCATTAACTTTTTCACCAATTTTCTCCCACACGGCATTCCTTTGCGCGACCGTCAGATCCCTTTGCTGCAGCTCATTGAAATGATTGAAGGGTCGAATTTCACTTTGCGCTTTCGCTCTCTCAAACTCGCCATGCTGAAAACCATGAAACACGCTAAACCCTCATTTAAATAGGTGTGTCTCCAACACGTTTGCACCTGTTGTGTTGTCATTAACGCAATCACTCTTAGTAAATCGCCCGCAAACTGCAGTTCAACCCCACACGCAAATTTCTAGATTGCGCACGCAGATTAGTACAAGCAATTTGGGATCTTAGTAGATCCGGCCCTAAGTACATAAAGTATATATGAGGTGTAATGAGCCAGTCTTTTAACCTCAACTAAAAATGTAATTCTGCAAGGGCAAAAATCAAATATCACGGACAACTACATGAAATTTTCTCAAAGGCAACTTGAAGAGGACCCCAAATGTGTTGATGTAGCTCAAACACTCCAACACCCTGCCAGATAAGAATAACTACATCAAAACTGCAAACACTGGTAGTTGTGTTTACAGTGATATACTGGAGTGGCAAATCATATTTTTCTGGGATGGGGGGTCATGTACACTCTGCTTTTTTATGATTAGAGAGGCTGCTTTCAGTCATTTAAAACATTTCCATGCATGTATTTACGGTTGCAGCCACCTCAATTTTCCCATCCCAACCAAAGGCCTTTCAGCTGCCAGCCGACTGCCAGCCGGTTCCCAGTCGATTCCCAGCCACTGGGAGTCCCTCCTCTTCCTGAGGGTGTGCCTAAATTCCACTGTAAATGCACCCATTCATTCAATTGCAGGGTGTTAAACCCATGAAATGGCGCTTCCCTCACAAACCTAAAATGTGTTCTTCTACTTCATTACATCTCAGAGGCAAATATTACACATTTATTCCACGACATTTATTTCAAAGCTTTAGTTAGTTTAGTTCGCATTAGGCCTACTGGTTACTTTACTTAGTTTATATTTTATATCAATAATCTAAAGTTGTAGCTAGGTTATATTATCAGGCTATAGGTTAAGCCACCCAGCAGTATATAAAGGTATTACAATTAGTTTTCCTTTACTTGCTGCAGCCCTAAAGTTATGAACACCCATGCATCAATAGTTATAATTCAAGAATATGATATTTATTATTCTGACCATTTGTTTATTCAGTCATGCAAACAGAGACAGTGGGTTTATTTAGTTTGTTAAGGCATATAAAATCAGTTAATGAATATCTTTATCTTCTGATTAAAATTTCTTCCCCAAGGCTACATAGCGCACCTTCAATGAGTAGGTATACTTTTACTTTTGTGGTACTTTTACTTAAAGAAGTACTTAACTGCTGCAGAGATGGCCCTTGCATAAAAGTGGGCTGTCTATTCAGTAGAAAGACACAAATATTTTTTCAATTGTTGCTACAATACCAGAGAAAACAGAGAGAGGGGGCTCTGATATTCCCCAGCTGGTGTCAAACAACATGGTATTACAGCTAAACAGGCCACTACACTATGCTTCTGAAAACATACTCAAGTGATTTGGCCATCGGGCAAGTCCAGGGGGCGTCCAGGATGTGGGGACCAGGGACAGATCAAGTCTGGGGGGGCAACCAGGAGGAGAGGACGAGGGACAGAGCCAGCTGGGGGGCGGCCAGCAGGTCGTGACTAAGGGCAGAAGCTCCAGGAGGTCTGGCAGGAGGCCAGCGGTGAAGGTGGAAGCCCTTTGGAGGCCAAGTAGGAGGCTGTCAACAGGGGCTTTTGTCGGCCGGGGCACCGACAGAGGAACAGGAGCTTCGGGGGAACCACTGATGGATGTCAGCCAGGCCACCCACTGGGAACCAGAGTCTGATGGGGAGTCGCCCAATCCAGGAAGAGGCTCGGGAGCAGGAGTTGCATTGACCAACCCAGAAACAGATGAGAACTTTGCCAACTCAGGAGCTGGAGATGCATTGATCAACCCAGAATGAGGCTCTGGACCAGACAGGGTGTTGGCCAACCCAGAGTCAGCATAGATGTCAGCTGGGACCCTGACGTTGGAACTGGAGTGATGTTGGCCTGGACACCCGACACTGGAACTGGAGTGACGTTGGCCGGG
This sequence comes from Pagrus pagrus, assembly GCF_965226575.1. Taxonomy (NCBI): domain Eukaryota; kingdom Metazoa; phylum Chordata; class Actinopteri; order Spariformes; family Sparidae; genus Pagrus; species Pagrus pagrus. The sequence goes on along the minus strand of NC_140185.1, from coordinate 1,310,410 downwards.
ACCCCAGACGCTGGAACTGACAGGACAGTGGCTGGAGTGGAGAAACTGGAGCTGATGGGTGGCTGGCAGGCTGGTGGCTAACTGACACTGGAGCTGGAGCTGATGGGAGGCTAGCAGGCTGGTGGCTAGCCAATAGTGGAGCTGGAACTGATGGGTGATTAGCAGACAGAGGTGCTGGCTGGAAGCTGATTAAACCGAGCCCTACAGTTGGGATTGCAGGTTGTTTGCAGCAGGTTTGGCTAGAGGCTGCAGCTTGGGCTGGTAGCTGGTAACCTGGGGTTGAGAGCTGGGTGCACAGGGCTGAGGCTTAGCAAGCTCCATGCTAAGTCCAGTATGGGAGCCACTGGAGTTTGGTATGGCAAAACAAGTCTCTCTAAGAACAGCCACTCTGGATAAGAGTTCAGCTGCGCCTGGAGCTTCCTGTAACCAGGGATTATAGTCCATCTTTTTGGTCAGTTCGTTCTGTGACGTGTAACAAAAAAGTGAGGACCCAAATGCAAGACACTCAGGAGGCAGGCAGGGTTAAGAACAAAAAGCAAGCTTTTGATAATAAGCTGAAATCTAAAAAACATAGAATCCAAAATCCAATTAGTGCAAAAATACCAGAATACAAATAAGACATTTTATTGGATGAATAAACAGTGTAGTAATATATTCTTGGTTTATATTTTATCAGCACGTTTAGACAGTTTGATCAGAGTTTTCCAAGACGCCCCTCGTGTGCCCCCTACAGTGACCAGATGACACACTCTGGTGGACTTTTACCGACATAAAAGGGGGAGGTTTGGGGCTCTCACCTCTCAAGATAAGCAGAGGATTTTTGTGAACACACTTTTATGGACTGATTGCATCTCTTTCATCAGCTGCCACTGAGGGGGGAATTTCTGATAAAAATATCTTTAAAATTATACAGCGTTTAATTCAATCGTTTCTGCTGAAAATGTGTTTAAAATGACTGTAATACACCTGTCACCTAGTCCAAAAGTAAAAGTATATTGAAAAAAGATTGATATAATAACCTCAGCTTCAATCCATATTTGTTGGCATTTAGCCTTTCAAAAACAACATTTTCACTATGGCAAAAAAAAACATTTATAGAACTTCAATACCAGACAAGAAAAAACCTTACACTTTAATAGTTTGTCCTGGTACCACTGCAGATAAAGTCAGCCACCCAGACGAGTGCCGCACACACAGTTTTTTCCTTCCTGTTAAATTATTAATTCCCCAGCCATATTACTTTCACTTTCATGCAGTACTGTTGAAAAACAAAAAGCTGAATCATAATATTGATGACTTTATGATATGGTAGATTAATAATCATTAAATATGCTCTATGTGGGAATCACACTCTCTCATACACATCAAATACTGTATGCCTATGATACATACAGTAATACAGCTAATTTTATGCTTTTACACTGAAGTAGTGCTTCAGCTTCCATCATCACTGCTCCTCCCAGTGGAAAGATAAACCATTGCAACTGGTGTCCACACATGGTGCTTAGGGGCATTACAATTTGACCCCGCATTCACCACGTCATCTTGAAGGATGTCATTCCAGTCAAGGACTTAACCAGGTGCGAGCACAGATCTGTCACGGATCGGTTAGGGCCCCGTCAGGGAAGAAGTTTTAGGGGGCTGTATCTGTATCTCACTGGCACATTTGAGCAGCGAAACTAAAAACTGTAGTTATAAAGGTGACAGGACAGAGGAAAATCTTCAGAGGCAACAGAATTCAACTTTTAGTTTCTGAAATAACTGAAATAACTCTGATGGAGCTCAGGATTTATCAGAAGGATGGCTGCTTTATGTGCATTGTATCTGAATCATGTTTTTAGCATTTAACATAATAAGGTGGATAGAGCCTATTGGGTTATGTATATGATATGTTTATTTTCCTTTTTTGATTAGTTATGGTGGTAGTAGTAGGGGGATTTCCCACTGAATTTTGTCATTTTTTGAATTTACCAGACTGTTCTACTTGTTCTAATACTTGCATTAACCCACTTAGTCATTATATCCACACTATTGATGATTATTTACCAACATCTCATTCTTTCAGTATTTTGTGAAAGTACCAATAGTAGCTAGTATATGTAGGTCCAAGTGGTGCCACCATTGCAGTTCTTCTCTGTCATGGAGCAGAGGAGTTGCCAAACAACAATTGGTGTAATGACAACTGTCTCTTGCTCTTGCTCGGTTGGCTTTGAGCATCCGACTGTCTCAAGCCATCCCCTTCTGCCTTCCCCGGGAATTCATTTTTGTTGTCATCTCCGATCTAGGTATCACCACAGGCAGATGCACATACACCACTGCTCGAGCTGCATGGTGTTCTGTGCTGGCACTTGAACACGTAACTAGATCCTGCTGCTGTTGTGACTGAGGATTTGGCATGGCAGACCATTTAAAGAGCTCTGCCAAACTGGTATCACCAACATCATGTGTCCTACCAGAAGAATAGGACTCTGGACCATTGTTATTCTCCATTCAAGGTGGGTTACATGGTTAATTCTCCCCCGCCATTTGGCGAGTAAAATCACTGCTGAAATCTTCCTCATATTAAATACTATTACATCAAAAAACGAATGGGATCTTGTGGTGTCAAGACAGGCAGGCTCTGGAATGCCATATCAAGGCTACGCTACAGGAGGCACTGAGTGATGTACCAGGATGATTTCCAGTCCAGCTCTGAAAACATCGTTGAAACGATGGAAGTAGTGACAAGCTTCATAACAAGGCTGGCTTTGGATATCAAAGATATAATCCTCACTGTGACCATAATATCCGAGCTAGAAACCATGTGTTGGTGGATCCATCAATGCTGCTTTGGGCAGACATGCTGCTGTTAGAGGCTCAATGCTGTTGCTGTGGGAGATGTGAAGGAATACAAGGTGGCATCCTAACCTGAAACTTGTGGTCCAAGTTGCTCAAACGATTCTAAATATTATCATTGTCACACACTAACCTTTTAACTGAACAGGTTGAGTATGCCCCCACTGCATTTTTATGCATGTATGTATGTCACTTCAGCTCAACGTTAAACACAATCTTACCATGAAACTGAAAACTAAACACTCTTGGCTTGAGTACAACACTCTGCAACTTGATATTGGACGTCCTCGCAAGCAGACCCCAGAGAGTTCGAATTGGCCCACCTCCTCTACGTTAGTGTTCAACACTGGAGCCCCCCAGGACTGTGTGCTCAACCCCCTGCTGTTCACACTGTACACTCATGAATGCACTCCCAGACATCAGGAGAACTCTATTGTGAAGTATGAGGAGGACACCACCATCAGCAGCAGCGTTATAAACAACAATGAGAGTTCATATCAGGAGGAAATCAACCATCTTGCAGTGGTGCACAGAGAACAATCTACTGCTCAATGTCAGCAAAACCAAAGAGCTGATTGTTGATTTTATAAAGAAGGAGGCAAATACACACACCTCTGTGTACATCAGTGGAGCTGAGGTGGATGGTGGTGAGAGATTGTGTTCTCATGTAGGATCATTTCTGCCTGATGACTGTGTCAGCACATATCCTAATTAATTTGTTCCCTTGCTGACTATGTCCCCAATCCCACTGATTATTACTGTGTAGCTCTTGCACCATCTGCTTCTTTATCTCATTTTCATTGTGAATGAAGAGAGAAATACTGACACACTGGAATCTGCAAGTCTTATAAAAAGGTTTCACAGTGAGAGTTGATATGATAGCGTAAACCCTGCTGCTCACAGCTGCAGTGTTGCTAATTGTGAATGATAAAGTTTTACTGATGCATGAGGTCCACAGATGATGGTTTTCTATTAAAGTTGCATTTAGTAAAAGGTAATCCACACGACATGGACTTGGTAAATGAATTAATACAGAACTTTTCCAGTCTACTGACCATCATAGCATTATACAACACTTGTCACATTCACCCATTCACACACTCATTCATACACTGATGGCAGAGGCTGCCATGCAAGGTGTTGACCTGCTCATCAGGAGTAATTTGGGGTTTCAGTATTTTGCCAAAGGATACTTCCGCATGCAGCTGGGGGATCCAGGCATGGACCCACCGACCTTCCAATTAGAAAATGACCTGCTCTATCTCCTGAGTCACAGCGGCCCATGCAGTGGTTGGAAAGTTTTAAATGAAGGAAGCTACCATGTTACCTATGTTACACCATTAAATTTTATATAACCTAGTATAGCATGTAGCAGTATAACCTAATCCCACAAGAGAGATGTGCCATGGCTTGCTGTCCAGTTGACATGAATGGATGATTCAATCATATTCCCTTACATTAAACTAGCAATAGATAAGTTTTTTTTCTTTAACATATCATTATGAAGTAAATGTTGATTGCATGGTGTAATGGCTATAGAATAATGGGAAAATTAAGTTTCACTGGTGATCCAGTCTGTCTGGCGGTCTGGTACCATTTCTATCTACTCTCATTTTTTTCCAATATAGACAAAATAAATGAAGAAACCCATGTGTTCTTGTCCTGTGTTGTTGGTAGTTGTTACTTTGAGGAATACGGCAGTGACCTAGTTGTCTTTGTGACAGCGTAACTTGCGGTAATTGATTTGTCAACTGTAGCTACAGCATAGTCATATTAATATCTAATAAAGTGCTGCTGCAAACAAAGTTGAGTAAAGCAGTAAGAGTGAGCAGTAAAGTTAAAACCAAAACAATGAGCTGTAAGATACCACATTGTTCATGAGAGCTGAGAGGAACTGAGCTGAATTGGGCTGATCATTTTCTTTGGGTTTGCGACCAAGAGACCATATTCACATGACATATTCCATTTTTATTCAAAAATATTTGTGGAGGTTAAAGTGTTTGTCTTGTTACTGACTGAAAGTGGAATTAGTCACAATGCCATCAAGGGTCCTGCACCATGTGCTTTACAAGGATGCACAAATGAATTAACTTGTTATGAGTTGGCACTTTGAATTTTGATGAGGCTGCAGTCACACAGCCATGCAGTTATTTGAAGGTAATGCTCATCCTGTGATCAATCACAATCACGAGCAGGGCCTTCACACTTGACATGTTTGATGGGGTTGAAACAAACTGGTGTGTTTCCCACTCGGTTTGGGTTGTTGGCTTGTGTTAAAGCGGTCAATCAAACGCAACAAGACCACTTTAAAAGGAGCATGTTGTTCCCCTTGAAAGTGAACTCTTATGCAGTTTGTTTGTTGTGTGAAAGCATAAAATCCAACCACACGATCCTGTTATATATGATTTTAGCATGAATTGAAAAACTAAAAAACTTTTGAATCCACCTCCTGATCATTGGTAATGTTGAGGAGTCAGTGACCCAAGTTACACATAATCATGCAAGATTATTTGGTAACCATGGTCACATGTATACTTGTCTGTATGAGTGAGGAGATTTTCCCTGATATGTCTGTAAGCATGTGTCTTATTTAGTTTAAACTAAGTCTAGTTAATATGTCTAGAAGTAAGAAAACACTCAACACTCAAACACACACACTCTACACAGTTTAGCCTAGCAGCTGAGTAAACTGACAGTGGTAAGCCCTGAAGGTAACAACATCTTCGCTAAGCTATGCTTCATGAAATCTGTGTGGTGGCTGAAGCCGCAACTATTAAATTTGTGAAAGACTAATGAATACTCAGAGCTCTACTGTAAACACAGAGAGTGGTGTGCACAGGTGTATTTAATAATATATCATTGAATTAATGGTGACAGAGGTCTGTCAGTAGCAATGTTTGGTGCTGGGCAGGTAGCTGTTTAAATCTGTGGGTGCATCTCCTACGTCTGGTTTGGTGAATATAAAATAATGATTATATTTATATCTACAACTTATTTATTGACCAACTTCTGTGTGGTAAAGTCAAAGGTGAAAGAATGTTATCTGTACAGCAGAAAAAAGGGGTTGTGATTGGCTGTACGCTAGTTGCGTGGATTATCACAAGCAGATGTGGGATCAGAATCACGCTTGATTGCCTTTTATTGTCCGGGTATTTTTCCAGGCATGCAAGATTTAGAGCTTTGTTTCCTTGACCTCAGCTAATTGTCTCTTCCTTCCCAAACAGTTTCTTTTCCTGGATTTGAACTAACATACCCCATCTTTTTGTCATTGACATTCTACAGGCTTTTGTTTTGTAACAATATATATATATATATAGTAGGTAAATGCCTGAAAAGAAGGCATTGTTTAATTGGCAGTATCACCCAAAACAGAGTGGGGCAAAGCAATGAGGGATAGGAGAATGACAGAGGTAAGAGTAAAATAAAGAAAGAAGAAAGGAGTAGTGACAAAGTGAGACCTACAGTCCTTGACCTCTGCCTAATTGTCTCCTGGCCTTCCTTGTGCCAGCCTCTTCCTGTCATCCTTCTGCCTTGCTGCAGGGACAGTTGTTCAAACACAACACATCTACAGTACTAGCTCTGCCTTTTCCCGTCTCACCCATCCTGCCCCCATGCTGATTCACCATCCAGCACCAGCTTCCTATTCCTCCATACTCACAAACAACAACCGGACAAGCTTTTCCTCTCACCCTCCTCTGAAAACAACATTGTCTGTGATGCCAACGAGCTATGAGGTATGGCTTTGAGGAATGCAGTTTGCTGGTGCCATTGTGTGTAGAAATTATGACAGAGGGGGAGAAACTGCAGAGAACAGCCAGGGACTAGAAGGAAAAGGGCACAGAGAGAAAGACAGAGGCATAAAGAGCATACCACCAGACCAAGAAAAGCTATTTTCTGGCATCATGCACTTTTAAGTAATATGCTTATATTGTGTTCTTTAAATTCAGTGAAACACATCTAAATCCACTCCTCTTCTAACCATTTTGGGCAAGTTATTTAAAAAATGTAATCATTTAAGCTGCAAGTAAGCTTCATCAGAATTGCTTGTTGGATGCCTGAATAGTTTTGGAAACCCCCCTTCTAATACACATTTCATACATTTTTATTTTTTTTATTTTTTATTTTTTATACCTTTATTTAAAGAGGACAGTGCACATCAATGAACGTAACCGTAAAAGTGCCAGTGTTAGCCAGAGGCTAATTTCCAACTGTAGTCCTCTGGCAAGATGTTTAAAAGCCATTTAAATATACAATGACACAAGGGACATGAAAACACTACTGAGAACAAAAACAACAGATAGACAGTAATACACACAAAGAAACAAACAAAGAAGTCGAACAGCAAAAAAACTAACAAACAAACAAACAAAAACAAACAAAAAAAAACAAAAAACGAATAAAACATAGCACAACTCTTGTTGGAGTTGTGCTACAATGAATTGAGAAACACAACGAAACCAAGGACATACAATATAATAAAGTGCTACAGTGCTCAAGTAAAGTGTTGCAGTGCTCATAAGAGTTGGTGGGGTTTGAATCAGCTGTCAGAGGTGTGTAAATGGGATGAAGTGCAACAATGCAAAGACCGGAACACGATTTCTTGTGTTTGTTAACCTTTTGACAATCTGACAGTTGCACAGTCAACGTCACATCATAATAGAATGAGTGCAACATCATGAATATTTATCCACTTCTGCCTTCCATAGTTGTCTCCCAACACAACATTCTATGAATGAGTCCTTTTCTGGTACTGGTAGGCCCTTCAATGCAGCCCTTACTCATAATTTACAGTATAACTTACCTAATTTATAACTACTAATTGCTCAACAGCAGACAAAATAAATTGTAATAATTGGCAATCGACAACTTCTTTGCTTTAATTTAGTAAATACTGGTTGCACAGTGTATTGGCTGTAGAAAGAAAATGAAGCTCACATTATGGCACAAAAGAAGCGTGTCTGTCATTGCGAAACCAAAACAGGAAGAGGCATTATTTTCCCTGGTCACAATCCCCAGGTAACGGTGGAACCCCGGTGATGGAGGAGGCAAAGAAGATGAAGAGGAAGAGAAGGTAGGTAAAACAAGAGTGAAAGGACGGGCATTCACTCGGTGGAGATAGCCGTTGTTGTGTCAAGGTCCGTTCCCTGGTTGATATGCGTTCCACCTTACCACTGGGACTGGGTTCAAACCGAACTTTTCAGATCAGTAAGTAACAAAACCTGCCTACTTATTAATGCAACCACATGTTTTATACTGCCTTTTCATAGCACTGAGATTCTTCTTATGATCTGATCTTACTTAGTTGTTTTTTGTTTTGGTCAGTTGCCAGACTGCTAGTGGTAGCCATGCTGCTAATGCTTTCTGTTTAACAGTAGCACCAACAGTAATACCACAGGGAAGCACTAGGAGGGGGAAAGGTGAAAAGTTGCTATTTTCTATTGAAAAAAATAGAAAATGAGACATTGTAGTTTAACAAGCAACCAGCATACACTTATTATTTGTTGACCATCAACACCTAGCTTATCCACATACTAAGTCCCATCTTCAGAGTGATGCCATAGCAGCAACACTTTTTTCAATTCTGAAGGCAAGTGGCTAGTGAGCCAGTTAAGATGACACAACATGTGAATAAAAAAAATTTGAAGTTACTATTGTTTTCGTCTTTTGGCAGAGGCTAGCTGCCTAGCCTGGCATTCAGCTCCATTTCAAAGCTAACGAGCTGACACATTCCGTCTCTACAATGAATGGTCATTGACAAAATGTATATCGACCCTGTAATCCAACTGTTGGTTAAACAGCAAACAAGCCGACATAAGCCTGATGGATAAATGTGGCTGGCCTTTATAATCCACTGATTGTAGCTTTTCATAAGTCGTAACTTATTTTTATCATAAGTTACACTTCTATTTAGCTAAAGTTCAGTGTAAGTACGACACAGCGGTAAAAAACAAAAACAAATGCTTAACGGTATATTTCTTATTCATCTACTGCTGCTTTTCCACCAAAATTAGCGGGTTTACACAGGTTTTTTTAATCCGGGTCAACCCGTTAAAAATCGCCTATTGACACCATTCCAACTTCCCGCAGGCAAGGCAGCCTGCCTGTGATTTTTATCTGAAGTGTGACGTTGTACATCACTGAAGTCACATTTCACATCACAAATGCGCTGGAAACAGTTGTAACAAAAGAGAAAACAACAATAGACCGCATCCCAAATTCCTTCTTTATTTACGCACCACCACCGGATGTTGATAAAGCGTTGTCTCTTCGCATGGCGGGAAATAGGTTAAGAAATAAATTTAGCGTGTTCTATGTCCGCTGCAAGCAACTGATTTAAAGAACACAGACACGTCTTTCAACTCTGGCATTTCATTTGTGCTTGCCATAGTGTCACTGACTCACACACCAGTCAGCTTGCAAATAGCGAATGACTAAAAGTTTCTCTGAAAAACTGAATTGAACTTTGGTTTTGCATTACATGCGTCAATCTGAGGTTCAGGATAGCAAAGAAAACTATTATCAGAACTGACAATAGCATTTCGACTTCACATGTGGGACGGCAAGGAGATATCATAACAGAGACGGAAAAGCTGGAAGGATTTGTTGAAGGAGATTGGCCAGACACTGACTGTTGCTGATGTGAGTTGTGCTTTTATCACCCTGTATGCTTGCTGTTAGCTCTGTCAACCTTTTGTTATCGTAGCATTAAGTTAGCTACCTAGCTAATGTCAAGTTAATGTAAGTTCGGCATTTTTTTCAGGGCAGGCTTTTCATCCCAACCCTACTCTGTGCCCTGCCAGTGCTGTTCTGCCAGAAACAAAGCACTCACATTAGCCAATGCATTTATAAAAAAGTAATACACATTCAAATATGTTTTAATTCCAACAGCCCTGTGCTGCTGCAGAGTCTTGCGGCACACACTGTTTTCCTGTGAAATGAAGGATAATTACCAACATACCAACTAAGTCAGTGTAGCTTTAAATGATGTAATTTAGATAATTGGGATAAACTGTTAACTGTTTAGAGCCTGTCAGATAATTTTACTTTGTCCCGTCAGACTTTGTTGTAGAAATGTTGTGGTGTTCCCAGATCTCAACAATTACTTGGAGTACAATGTTATCATAATTGACCAAATTGTGGCCAAAACTTGTCAAAAATAAGACCCAAGTTCCAATGAAATGGAATTATTCTTGAGCTTAACAAGGCGATTTCTGCAATGGAGGATAGAAGTTGAAGGGTTTGAACTTTAAACACAGACCTACAGTATCCACTGTCAATTTGGTCATTATTTTTTTTATCAAAACGTATGAAAGCCTCTTGTCATCTACTACACTTGACAGCCCACTGTGAATACAGTGAGAGACAAGAAAAAAAGAATGAGGATTCACTGTTTAATAGAGCTAAATAAGTCAAGTTGGAGTTATATTTGATTTGTTGATTACACCCAGCTGACCTTAAAAGGAACCCCGGCTATGAAGACTTGTAGTTCTTAAAAGATAAATGTTAGTATCAGTTATAATAAAGTGATATAAAAAACCTTCTTGATTACTTCGTTTTTATAAAATTTGTAAAAATAGTTTAACTCGTAGGTCGCCATTGTTGTTAACGTCGCAATGCACTCTGGGTAGTGACGTCATATGGTTGCACTGACCGGCTTTGGGACCCTGTTGTGACTGTTCAGCGACATAAACATGTCATCAGTTCAGCCTTTTCAATTTGAACCCGAGCGAAACATTAATGAGGAGGACAGCACTGACAATGTTTCACAAAACGAGCATCAAAATGAAGAGCAAGAAAGACGGGATGAGGCGAGAGTGGGACAAAACCGGTGGTGTATGTGCGGCAACTGTGTCTCCATGGTAACTGAGAGGGAGAGTGTTTGTTGTCAAGAGCTCCAGTTTTTGTTAGCAGATGTTCACGGTAAGCTATTGTGTGATCAAACTTATTCCAATATCAATAATTTTGGAGATTGAGAGAGCTGTATCCAGAGCTGTCGTGTGCTTCATAGATAATTAGGATATACAGGTGAAACGCACGACTTTGGTCATTTTTGCAGATATCCCGTGCATCACAGCACACGAAAACTTTGATGCAGTTTGCCTCAACCGAGACGTCTTATGGGCTGCCCTCGTCAGCCTCCACGACCGGGAGAGTGCTGCCCTACCCAATCGGAACCGGGTCACCAATAGGTAGCCTCTAAACATCACTGTAATGTAAAACTGTCGGGACTCTGCCGCGGCGCTGTCCAGGTTGCTGATCCTCCTGCCGGTCAACTAGGAGCAGCTACGGAGCTGTCCAGATTGCTTAGTGGTCCCGCCTTATATTAAAGATGTGTTGAATAAACAGTATCATGTATTAAACTGAGTTTGATTACTTACTTACTGATTGCTTAACTGACTGAAGAGGTGAATTATCAGCTTCCTCTGTGACCAGTGGCGTGTCCGATGGTTCGCCTAATGTTACAGAAGCGGCAACTGCAGTAGCGGGTTGTCTGCTCAGGAGAGCATCCAGCGTCTCTTGTCTTTGGCGCTTTTTAACGCGCATTTCACTCGCTCCCCGAGGGCGTTTGGGCTCCTTATGTGGGAAAATTGTCGGACAAGCATTTGATTTTAGTCTCCGTTTATACCCAGCCGCTCCGGTGAGCTCTTTCAGCAGTTGTGGTCGAATAAAAGCCTCAAATGCATCTGGAGAAAAATGTCGAGAACACAGCCGCGGATCTTTGGGAAGTTGTGTCCGTCCACAGGCATCTTCCCACTCCTTTCTCCTCTTCTTGTCAGTAGGAAAGCAGTGTAAACTCACATCACTCCCCTTGTGGCCTTTTGACTGGTAATCGCATCCAAAGGCAGCACAATGTGGCATTTTACTTGAAATTTTAACTTTGGGCACGTAAACAAACACTAGCGTCAATAGCTATTCTACCAAGTGCAACCATTCTACGTCATCGCCCCCAGAGTGCATTGCGCGCGGAAAGCATGGCGTCCTACGTAGGTCAAAATATGTACTAAATATTATATATTTTTAAAGCAATGGCAATATTTTATGTGCTTCTAACAACATATTTTAGTACAAGAGAACAATTGTGGCGTATTAGGGCCTACAAGTCTTCATAGCCGGGGTTCCTTTTAAGAAAATCCTCCATCTGCTGGTGTGCCAGAAATCCTGTTTAGAAAAGACTAATGAGAACAAAACTGTCTGTGATCCCAGCCTGTTGAGATGGCTCTTATCATGTGTATACATCAGAGACAGGGTCATAGCACTGCATGAGTGAGGCCCCTTGAACAACTGTGGGTCTGCATAGAATGTATTTTTATATACTGTTGTTGGGGATCTTTCATTCCCCTCTCGTGTGGAAAATGAAGCGGTAGACACCACAGCTTCTGCTCTGGTTGATGTTTCAGCGAACTTTGGACAACATTTTAGTCCATTAAATCCTTACCAGCAACAGTGCCAACACCAGGAACAGGCTTTCACTGTCAATCATCCCACCCCCTGGTCCTCCACCACCTCAGAGGAAGCTCTGTTCAAAGGAAACCCGAACCCAGACAAGATATCCATCTGGAATAATGTAATTTTGACCATGTGGCCTGCTGAGTAAGCTCAATCTGCTGCTATTATCAGCATTGTCATAATTTAGTCACAGCTTAGTTCATGTTTATTATTCAGTTGTGGATTAATGACGACTGGAATGTGCTGGAATGCTCATCACTTCCTTCCTCTCCCTTTTCTCTCCTTTGTTCCTGGCTGGACACGAGAGCTGGTTCATTTGCTTGTTGACCTTTAATGTGTCCTGACCACACTCTACTCAACTGACTTGGATTTATATCTCCTAAAGGACCAACTAGTAAGCAGCTGCTTGTACTGTAATTGCAGTGTAACAGATAAAGGTTTAAATCATCGGTACACATAAATGTGTTTAAGTAAGAATAGGAGCTGTGAAATAAGGTGGAAGAGGCAGACGTGGAAGAGGCAGAGCTAGGCCCGTGTTATAGTGATGAGAAAAAGAGTAAACAATGATTGTGTTATGTTTTACGGTATATTAAATGAGAACCCAAGTGCAGACACACACAGGAGCAGGGATTGGGGGGAAACAAAAGGTGAGCTTTTAATAAACAAAGCTGAATTACAAGAAAATGAGGAAATACAGAAAAACTAAAAGGAGTCAAGTAGACAAAAACAAAGTAACAAATTAAGGCTAAAACAAAGTGCAAAGAAAAGCAATGGACAAATCAAAAGAGAAACCAGAAACCAAAACTAGGAACATACCAAAACGGGAGACACCAGGAGTCCCTGGAGGAAACACTGGGGAAGAGGCTGGGAGGCAACACAGGGAAAGACAGACCAAGACGGAGGCTAGGTCGGGTGAAATAGGGAGGGCACGGAACCAGGAACGGGACATCAAAGGACGAAAGACGGAGTAACACAGTATACGGACCAAGACGGAGGGAAAAGAAAACGATCTGACCAAGACATGAGGGAGAACAAAGGCTATATACAGACACACTAATGACAGGACGAGGTACAGGTGGAGTGAGGAGGAACATGGACAGGTCAGGGAATTAACGGAAAAACACACAGGAGGAACTGACTAGCACGACGCAACACGCAAGGGTACAATTTCAAAGTGAAACAGGAAACCGAAAACAAACAGACACTGAACCATGACAGATTGTCTAGTTAACCCTCTGAGGTCCAGGGTATAATTGGCCGTTTTTGACTACTTTTGATTTTATCTTTATATTTCACCTTAAAACTGTTTACCTTGCCTTGTTTGATGTCATTTTTTTCAGCACAACCTCACGTGTGACTTCACAGTTATTTTTTCATTTTTACATACTGTATTAACACTCTGGACCTAAAATCACACAAAAAACTAAATCCAAGTAGGAAAAAGTTTGATTGTTTACTGTGAAAACCACAAACATGTTTAACAAACCATTTTTATAACTTAGAATGCGAATATAAATTGTTGTTTGCGAAATTTGTACATACGTTTTTGAAATTTACAAAGTTATATACAACTATTTACATTAAAATGCAGGCAATGCCTCAGGTGTTTTTTGTATTTACAACCATTTACAAAACAACCAGGTGTCACAATAAGATGCCACACAAATTATTGATGCCACTCCAAAAAACAGTTCCTGTCCACCACAAGACAGAGAGGCACATCACAGGCCTGACACTTCCATGGTGTCACCGAAACAAAAGATGGATCACCCACTTCATCGTCAAAGTCCTCACTCTCTGGCTCAGACTGGCTCCGTGTCCCCCTTAGCTCCTTCCAGCTCAGAGAAGAGCTGCACTGCCTGCTCCACTTTCAGTAGTCGCAAAACAAAAAAAACGACCACACTACACACTAACTATACACTCCAAACACGCTACATGTCACAAATCTCATAACTCGCTATTGCTAGCAGCGTGATATCGCTGTCTCTCTTTCGCTGCCGTCCCTCCAACAACTTTACCCTGTTCCTAAGCAACCAAATGCCATATTTTGATTGGTTGATGTGGTGCATGTTTCCACCAATAGGAAAAATAGGCTTAGCCATGTTTTTTTGCTTGCAAGTACTACACTTTCCTGAGAATAGCCCGTTTTTACCGTTTCTTCCTGCACCAAACGTGCACCAAACATGACGACAATATTCAGGAAAAAGCATGGCGTGAATTATTTATCACAAGTCTGGTTTTTACTTGGCCTATAAACAAAATTTAAAAACTGGTATATAGTTTGAAGTCCGCACTTTCGACACAAGTCGAACGGAGACTCAGCGAGGCTGCCTCTTGCTGCTACCTCATCTTTTTTTTTTTTTGGACCCGCCGGCGCGTTCGTCGACTCCAGAGGGTTAACTTATATAGGAAGTCCATGGCATTGGTTGACAGTCTGACAAGGAATTCAAGTCACTCTGATAATTTAAATTATAAAAATTTAAATTAATTGATATTTCTATAATTATTTAATCATTAAAATATCAACGCTTTTCAACTCAAAGTGTCTTCTTCAGGGCATGAGGTGCAATGAAGACACCACTTGAGACCACATACAAGATACATCACCAAGGGCATCTGTGATCATATAAACCAATAAAACCTCACACATGCAGTGACTGTAAAAAGAAAAAAAAATACAAGACAATATTCAATCACCAATCATTAGGGAGTAAATTAGAAACAAAGTGACACAGCCATGGAGACAGAACCCATTCATTCCTACGAAAGCTGCTCAGTGGCGCATGAAACTAAAATGGCTCGATAAAAATACCTGGATCTTCCATGTGGTGGGACCCATCAAGCGTGCACACTACAGACTTCTGCTGACCGTGCTGGCTAACTTCCGGTTTAGCACCCAGCTAATTTGAATGGGGCTGAAATAATTTAATCGTGCGGCTCTTCCAGATCTTCCAAGTTTCATTGGACCTGATGGCTGAAGTTCTGACAGCCGAACGTCTCATTTCGCTGGGGGTTGTAATGATCAAAAAAATGTATCCACCATTGTACAGACGCTTCTTTCACAATGTTAGCTTATGTTGATGAAGGTTCTCAGTCATCCAGACCATGGTAATTCCATGTTCCATGTTCCATGGCGGAGCTGATAGGTTTAACTATAGTCTATGTGTTTAAAAAAAAAGCTATGTTTGAACTGATGTAGTTTGGGTTGCGTTGTCGCCATATGCTCAACAAGCACAATTTCTTTCAAATGAAGTATCACACTTGCATTATGACCTAACAGTTCCTCTGTTATAAGCTTTTCCATTCGACAGAAATAGACAGAAATTCCTTCAGAAAGGGTGGGTGTTATTATTAATGATTATAAATCATCCCAAGAATCGTTTTCTTCATTGTGTTCTATTAAATAATCCTTTTTCATATCAGTGCATTTGGACAGCAATCTGTATATGCTGACACTGATAAATCTGTGATAGGCCAATAATATCAGCTAACAAATATATCAGTCAGGCTCCAGTAAGTATATTGCGAGTTACTGAAAATGAAATGTTATGAATATAACTTCTGTTCCCTGAAGGAGAGGAACGAGATACAACATATATAGTATGAGATATCACGCCCCCGCCTGACTGAAGACACCTCTATTCACGCCTTTATGGCAGATGATCTGTGGTGACGTATGTGAGGCCTGCACATATATACGTGCACCGCCACAGTCATTCTTCAGTTCGATAGTCGTTCTTCACCGAGCCCAGCTGCGCAGCGGGGCTCATTGTACCTCGTTCCTCTCCTTCAGGAAACAGAAGTTATATTCATAACATTTCGTTCCCTTTCAGTCAATTAACTCGGTACAACACATATAGTATGGGACATGCATACACGCCCCACAGAGCAGCCACCGAACCGGAGTCAAACCTCCAACACTCTAGTGCATCGTAGACCCAGCAGAAAGGACAGAGTGAGCCACTGAAGGGGCTGTCACGTCCAAACGATAAAACCGAACAAAAGTGTGCGGTGATAACCAACTGGCTGCAGCGCAGATATCATTCACAGAAACCCCTTTAAACAAGGCCCATGAGGCCGCCATGCCCCTGGTTGAATGTGCCCTCACACCTTGGGGCAACGGAATACCCCTGCTGCTGTATGCTATGGAGATAGCCTCCACAATCCAGTGGGAAAGCTGCTGTTTAGACAGCGCCTTGCCCTGCTGGATTAGCAAAACATACAAACAATTGGTCACATAAACGCACACCCTGGGTGCAGTCTATGTAAGTGCGTAGTACACGCACAGGGCACAAGGAATGTAACCTCCTCTGCTCCTCAGATGCAAACGGAGGGGGGCAGTAGCTCAAGAGCTCAAAAGTCATAGAGCTATAGGCTGTGGGAATAATCTTAGGCAAATACGCAGCATTCGGGTGCAATGTAACCTTAGATACATCCGGAGTGAACTGGGTACAAGAGGGATGCAAAGACAAAGCATGAAGGTCGCCTACTCGCTTTGCAGAAGTCAAAGCAAGTAGCAGTGCAGTCTGGTATGAAAGAAATTTCATATCTGCAGACTCAATAGGCTCAAATGGGGGTCCTCAAAAAGCCTCAAGCACCAACGCTAAATCCCATGAGGGAATGCTGGGTTTAAACACAGGCCTCAGCCTGTGGGCTCCCTTCAGGAAGCGCATAGCAAGAGGGTGAGCGCCAGGCGTCACTCCATCAAAACCAACGTGGCATGCAGATATAGCCGCCAAATAGACCTTGATTGTTGAGAAAGAGAGAGCCTTATCCAGCAGCTCCTGAAGGAATGTCAAAACATCCACAATAGAGCACTGAAATGAGAGTACATTTCGGTCCTGACACCACTGCTCAAACACCCGCCATTTGTAGGCATATAGGCCCCTAGTAGATGATGCCCTTGCACTCTGGATCATTGCCACTACATTTGGGGGCAGACCCTGAGCTATCAAATTGGACCTCTCAACAGGTAGGCATGTAGTCGCCACAGCTCTGGGCATGGGTGAATCACCTCTCCTCCCGCCTGGGAGAGGAGGTCCCTGTAAAGAGGGAGCTGCCAAGGCCTTGCCACCAGCAGACTGATTATCTCGGCGTACCACGACTTCGCCGGCCAGCAAGGAGCCACCAGGATCAGGGAGAGCCCCTGCTGGCGCACCCTCTCCAGAACAGACAAAATCATTTCCACCAGGTGAAATGCATACAGCAGCATGTTGGGCCATGTGTGCGCTAGCGCATCCATTCCCAGGGGGGCGTTGCGGTCTGTTATGGAAAAGAACAGGGGGCAGTAGGTATTTGCTCTGGAGGCAAAAAGATCCACTTCCGCCCTGCCGAAGCGGTCCCATATCTGAGCCACCACCAATGGGTGCAATCTCCACTCCCTCACAAGAGGACCTTCCCTGGAGAGAAGGTCCGGCCCCAGGTTCAAGTGACCTGGAACATGTGTGGCTCTGAGAGACAGAAAATGAGCACTGCACCACAGTTACAGAGAGTGAGACAGTTTTAACATGGGAAGGGAGCGTGTCCCTCCCTGCTTGTTTATGTAGGAAACCACCGTCATGTTGTCCATCCTGATCAGAACATGATGGCCTGTCAGAACAGGACGAAAATGCTTCAGAGCTAAAAGGGTCGCTAATAGCTCCAGGTGGTTGATGTGGACCCTGCATTGTGCTGGCGTCCAAACCCCTCTCACTGCTGCGCCCTCGCACAGAGCCCCCCAACCCCTCAGGGATGCGTCTGTGGACACCTTGCGAAAAGACACCCTCCCTATAAGGGACCCTTGTTGTAGTAAACTGGGTTCCCGCCACGGGAGAAGAGCCGACATGCAAGATGGAGTTATTGTCAGCCTCCTCTGGAGATGATGTGGCGCGCACAGCCGTTGAGAGTGAGTCCAGTGTTGAAACGCTCACATCTTTAACAGCCTGAGCGGCACTACAGTGATCATAGATGCCATCATGCCTATCAGCTGTAAAATCGTCCGGAAACGCAGTTTGCGTCCCAACTGAAATTGAGCAAGGCAGCGGTGAAATGCAGCCACTCGGTGCTCAGACAGACGTGCTCGGCTCGAAACGGAGCATATTTCCAACCCGAGGAAAGAAAACTGTTGACTCGGGGTCAGTCAACTTTTCTGTAGATTTACTGAAAAGGACTCGCAAGTCTAGAATAGGACAGAGCCCTCCTCCTTTCTTCGGAACAACGAAATAATGGCTGTACCGACCTTTGTTCGTTTCCGAAGCAGGAACAACTCGTATTGCTCTCTTGTTCAACAAGTTGTTTATTTCTTCCCTCAGAACTGCTGCTGCTTCGTCTCCTACAACTGTGTTTATTAGAACATCTAGCTGACTGACCTGCAGCACTGTGGGGGAGGGGCTGTTGCTCTCTGGCGTGCCGGGGGGGAACAGCGACACTGGTCTGCTCCGGCTTATTTGATTTGCAGTGTTTTGAGAACAAAACAAAATCTTTATTGAATCCAATAAATGCACATTTACAACATTCACACAGTGAACAGGCACCATCTTTGGGGCATTTGTGTGTGAGAGGGGGTTGTGCTTGGGAGACTGTGTTAGGGGAGTGCAGCGCCTCTCGGGACTGGACCCCTGAACAAAACATAAACGCAGCCTTCATAGTTGCAACAACCGAAGGGCAGCAGTGTCTCCCTGCTGCTGGAGCCCCTCTCGAGCCAATCCTGAAGCTAGTATGACTGC
The DNA here is from genome assembly GCF_965226575.1 of Pagrus pagrus. Classification (NCBI taxonomy): domain Eukaryota; kingdom Metazoa; phylum Chordata; class Actinopteri; order Spariformes; family Sparidae; genus Pagrus; species Pagrus pagrus. The sequence continues at coordinate 1,291,424 of NC_140185.1, read as the reverse complement.
TGCTTCTTCCTCCTGGGCGCTGAGCCCCTCTAGAGGCCTGGTGGCGGACCCTTGCTCCAAGCCGAGGGGCGTGGGTTCTGACCGGGTGTTTGCTGCTTCACCGGCTGGGGTCCCGAGCTCGCGGGAGTCACAGTCCTCTTGGGAGGAGGCGGCGGTGCCGGTTTGTGCAGATTAGCTGGCTGTTTGGGCTTAGCATCACGTCTGGGGATGATGCTGCTCAGTGCCTTGGTTTGTTTCTTCCTCAGCTCAAACTTAGCCTGGATGGTGTCGAGGGACTGTCCAAACAAACCATCAGCCGAGGGTGGGGCCGCCGACACCATGGTTCTGGGCTGGGGCCAGATATGCTGCCAGGGACGCCTCAATAGGCGGAGGGTTGACCAAACCAGCTTTTTCAGCTCCATCCAGGTCCAAAAACTGTTCGTAGCCGGGCACCGTGGCGCGGGTAGACAGCGGCTTGTTCCATGTCGTGGTGAGCTCCGTGACAAAATCAGGGTACATGGGCAGGTTGTTCCTGACAGTTGTCGGTTCGGGAGGAAGGAAAAACCCCAAGAACCGCGACGGCTTCTGAACTGGTGGAGGAAAGGGACAGTCCACTTCCAGTTTCTCAGCTGCACGGCAGTACAGTGAGAGGAAGAATGTGTCGACCTGGTCAACCGGCGCAGCGGCGGCGGCGTACTGACCCGACAACAGCGGCTCCTGTTCATCCTCCGATAAGCCATGCACGTCCAGGCAAACGTCCGACACGTCATCATCCTCATGGTAAGAAGCTAGTCCGGGTAGTGGCTGGCAAGCACCCTTGGAGGGGGCCGGCTCAAACCCAGCTAGCCCATCAGCACACTCTATGTGGTCTGCCCAGCTTCCCACGGGGTCTTCGACCAAGAGCTCCTCGCCGCCGGACACGGACGAAGCTGGGTCCCTCGACTCGAAGAGGAGGGGGTTGTGCCGTGCAATGGCTGTCTTTCCCAGCACTCTCTCCACAAACTTGACCCGTCTTTCCAGGGTTGAGCTCCAGAGCTGGAGACAGGACTCACAGGACTCGGGCTCAGTCAATGCTCTCCTGGCATGAACAATCCCCAGGCAGACGGGACATGCTTTGTGGAAGTCCTTTTTGTGCAGGGAGAAGCCGCACCCCTGAGGACAGGGGCGAACAGAAGACTTTCGCTTTGCTCGCTTGGGCTCCGCGCTCATATCGAGACACAAAAACATCAACAGGGGCAATTGAGCTAATTTCGAGCCGGCAGTAGCCACAACAAGACCAAGCTAACTAGCAACAGCTAGTTAGCCTGACTCGGTAGAGGTGTTCTTAGTGAGGTGAAGAGCATAAGAACTGAAGGATGACTGTGGCGGTGCACGTATATATGTGCAGGCGGAGCCTCACATACGTCACCACAGATCATCTGCTGTAAAGGCATGAATAGAGGTGTCTTCAGTCAGGCCACGCGGGGGCGTGATATCCCATACTATATGTGTTGTACCGAGTGAATCGACTGAAAGGGAACCATTGCTTGTGTGTTTAAACATACTTGGCCAATAAAGTTCCGTAATCTGATCAGCTATTAATATTTTCAGTTGATAATAAAAAAAAAATGTGTCTCTATTTTGAGGAAGACCTTTGTGGGCAATATGACAATATAGACCATCAATAGAGTGTCGGTATACAATGAGACCCTCACCCATGAATAATTCCTTCTTCTTGTATTGTTTTTCTTTCATCCTCTATGAGTCTTTTGGCATTTTAGACACCCTGTTATTTATCTATATCCAGTACCATAATGCTCAGGTAACCCAGATTTTCAGTTTTCTCCAACATCTAGTTTGTAGCTCTCCAGCTCTGCAACTTTGTTCCTTTTGGACTGAAGACCACTCTCTCAGAGAGACCTGTTTATCTCTCATTCACACACACACATACAGTGCACACACCTCCAAGCTCAGGGTCAGTGCCAGCTCTGGTATTTCAGCTAAAGGTGAGGAGTGAAAAGATCACTGTATGTATGTCTCCACACACCACATAAACTGCAGTGAGCTAGCCTCTGCACCCCTCACATTTACTGCATACATGCTTCATGTGTGTGTGTGTTTGTGTGTGTGTGTGTATGTGTCTGCAGATAGAGAGTCGGCTGAAAAGCTCTTTCATACACATGGACAGTATGGCCATTCACTTCAGGCTGTCAGCTCTGTTTCTCCTCTGCTGTGGGGCTCTGCCAATCAGCTGGCTTGATTCCTCATCCTCTAATTTTTCTATTTATTCCTCCCTTCTCTCTTTTCTTCTGTCTTGCTATTTTCTTTGGAAACTTAATTCCCCTCTTGCCTGAGCTGTGTTTGTTGTCTGATGAGCAGTAAAAGCTCTCCAGGCCTCCTTTATTGAGGCCTAACCTCCTCAGACCTCTCTATAACTACATATTATGGGTGACGCACCATTAAACCTGCTCTGTCCCCTGATGGCCGCACATCTCGTTACAGCCTGCTGTTCGTGGGGAGCCTCAAATGACATCCATCAGTACTTTGATGGTGGCAAGAGACATAGTTTGATTTATCTGATATGTCTTCTTAAATCTGCATCACTGACATTTATTCTGCTTTGACTCCTGGGTGTGGATCACACACAATTTCATTTATAATGTAGCAGTAATTGTAATTCAAAAATGGGTTCTCACAATTGCTTTGACACAAAAGACAAAACTTCAGAGAACAAGCCCCTGCATTAAGGGTGGGTAATATGGTGTCAATACCATGATATAGACTACGCAGATATTTTGCCATCCCAGTGACACAGTAGTATCTATCTCTTTAGTATGTTTGGGTGTATTAGACAGTTGTGGTTACAAATCAATGAACAGGACTTGTAGATGGTAGTATTGATTTTTATGTGACTTTTTGGGTCAGTGTTAATGGTTTTTAATTGTTATGGATTAACCTAGAGCCTCTGTCTGGTTATCTGATAACAATCTCTCCACAAGATCTACAGAAAATGTATCATATCACTATATGTTTCTCTATGTATTTTATTAAATGTAATTTCCAAATACAAAGAACACATAACATGGACTCCACCATACAGGGTCTGACAAAGGAAATAGATCCCCTTTTCCAAAAATGGTGGGACGCTGTCTTGAATGTAAATAAAAAGCCCATGTAGTAATCTCCTTTATACATTCTTGTGTCTCACAAAGTGTTAAACCTCGCCCTATCCTTGCTTGTGAATGACTGAGCCTTTCGAGGATGCCCCTTTGATACCTAATAATGATTCGCTCACCTGTTACAAATGAACCTGTTGGAATGTTTCAAACAGGTGTTTTTAGAGCATTACACAACTTTCACTGTCTTGTTGTCTGTTGTCTAGTTGCTCCTGTCCCAACGTGTGCTGCCGTCAAATTTACAATAAGAAGATATTTAAATTGTTATATTTATTGCAAAATTGCAATATGGCTAAGTGCAATAATCAAATCACAAGATGCTTGATAAATAGGGATGCACCGATTGCCATTTTTTGGGCCGATTCGGATTTCCATTTTTTCATGGAGTTTGACCTGCCGATACCGATTTTAGCCGATTCTGATTTCATTTTTTCAAACCACTTTACAGCACACAAATTTATTTTCTATCTTTTCTTTAATAGAACATTTCAACATAGAAATACAATCAACTTTTCAGTAATGTAATGTCTGTTAAAAGAAATGGAACAGGTGAACAGACAAATTCTTCAAGTCTGCAGTGTGGGACATTCACACACTACTAAATGCACTGTGATCGCTATAAAACTTCTTTTCACATCTTACTCAAAAGGCATATTTGGAAAACTAAACTTCTGTATGAAAACAGATGTAAGAGGTAATGGCAATAAAAGAATATATATAAATCACAAATAAAAATAAAATAAATATAGCCTGGCAGCATAAAGATATTTCTCAAAACACACACAAAGGCCTATTGCAATCACTTGTACATCAATGGCAAGTTTTTCTTCGAAAACAGAAGCATTTCTGCCTTGTCACCAGTTAGTCTGTTTCTTTTCTCATCTGCCACATTTCCAGCCAGGCTAAACAAGCGCTCACTGTCAACGCTTGTACATGCTGCAGAGAGGTAAGCCCGGGCAAGTGGAGCAAGCGCAGGGAAACGATCCTTGTTGTTCCTCCAGTAGTTCAACGCATTGTCACTTCTGCCAATGGGCGCTTCTGACAGGTAGCTCTGTACTTGCACAGACACGGGGCTGGCCAGTTGTTAATCCAACTCCGTATTCTCTTTGAGGATCTCTTCATGAACTGAAACCAGTAAGCTACGTGGCTTTTTGGCAGATGCTTCCTCTGGGTCAGATCCAGGATCTTGGACCATGGATGCTTCAGCAGCAGGTTCCTCTGTTGTGTGTCTGGTCTCCCTCTGCAGTACAGTCAGAAGCTCCTGTTTCACTTAATCCTTTACTTCACTGGAGAAGTAGCGATTCTTGTACCTTTAACACACAAAATAAAAATAATATTTTTTGTTTCAGAATCAGATATTAACAGGCTATATGCTAGGCCTATGTAAATTCATTAATTCATTTGTCAATAAAATATGCTTAATAAATACATAAATAAAAGTATAAATGAATAAAAAACCAACCTGGGGTCAAGAACTGTTGCCAGTGTGTAAAGGGGCTCCTTCTCGATGTCACTAAACCTTCTCCGTACTGCCTCCAACAAGGTGGCTTTTGTAGTGCCCACTCTGAAGTCTGTGTCGGCTCTTTTCTCCAAAAAACGTTTCAGCGCGGTGATGGCTGGAATGACGTCTGCAGCTGTTGCTGTCAATGAACTTATTTCCTTTGTAAGTTCTTCGAAAGGAGCGAGGAGAGTGATCACGTTCTCAATTAACCCCCACTGGTGCGTAGTGAGAGTGACAGATAGCTCATGCTCCATAGTGAAAGCCCCTAACGCACGTCTCTGCTCAATCAGCGATTCCAGCATATAGAAAGTGCTGTTCCATCTTGTGGTGACATCTTGCTGCAGGCATTTCCTCGGTTGGCCGAGCTGATCCTGGATACCATGAAGTAGGGAGTAAGCCTGTGGTGAGTGTTTAAAATGCCTGATCATTTTCCTCACAGTTCTCACCGTGTCAATGATGCCTCGTTGGGACAGCAGACCCTCGTTCACTGCTAACTGTAATGTGTGCGCCATGCAAGGCAAACTTGCCAAGCTGGCGTCCTTCAGTGCTTTGACCATGTTCCTCGCATTGTCTCGCTACACCACATGAACCCTGCTCCTGTTGATAGTCCAATGTTGTAACATTCTTTCGAAGGTAATGGCCAGATTGGCAGCAGTGTGGGACCCGAAAATCTCTTGACATTGTAGCATGACTTGATGTAGTTGGAAATCATCATCCACCCACTGTGCAGTTAGGCTGAGCATGGACATCAGGCTCACAGTTGACGTCCAAATGTCAGTTGTAAAACTGATCGCTGAGTTGGGATTGGCATGTAAGATGCTGCGAGTGTGGCTTGACACATTGTTGAACAGTTCTTTAAGTGCAACATCTGAGAAATACCGTCGACTCGGTATGACATATTTTGGGCTCAGATAGTTAATGAGATTTCTGAATCACATATTTTCAACTTTGGAAAACGGTTGGTCATCAAGTGCAATAAACTCCATTATTTTTCTAGTTAAGCCTTTATTTTTTTCCTGGTTCATATAAGCTAGCAGAGGAGGATGACTTGTCTCAGTGCTAGCTGTAGCTTGGCGTTTACCTTTAGCCCCTGAGTGTTGGCCTTTGCTAGCTTCGTCAAACTTTGCAAACTCCGCTGGGTGATGTTGTTTCAAGTGTCGGATGAGATTGGTTGTGCCAAAAGTTTTTGGTGTTGTCCCTCCACGCCCAACTTTGTCCTTGCAGGTGTTGCATATTTTATACTTATTGTCTTCTTCACTCACGCTGAAGAATTTCCATACAGCTGACATGTTGTAATCCGCGAGGTCTACTCTATGACATGTGCGTGCACGTGTGGTGCTGATGCTGCGCGATGTGATCATGCGGCGCGCGAGTGCATTAAGACCGGCATAAAATTGGCATATCTCTGACTGATCTGCCGGTCGCCGGTCATGGCCAATTACGTGAAAATCGGCCAGTTCCGGTCACCAGCCGATCAATCGGTGCATCCCTATTGATAAATGTAAAAATGTGTGATAAAACAGCATTACAGTGAAGTACTGTAGTGCAGGAGAGATGATGTGGCCTACAAAGGACAAAGGTCACATCAGCATGATTTTAATAGTTTTCTGTGAACCTGAGGATTGTGAATTATACCTGGGAAAAATACTGAACCCCAAACTGCTCCTGATAGCTGTAGCATTAACTTAACTGGTCCAGGTGTGATGATGGCACATGACCAGACTGTCAGATAGGCAGATAGTCGTGTGACTTCAGCACTCCATTCTTTACCCCATAAGTCAAATCTCGACAAGGAGAAATGTAGGGAGTGCTCACACCAGGGCTAACCAATAGTTAAAAAATTCAGACTCCTACTTGGTTAACTGGCTGTTAGACTGGGGGTATTTTAATGATATTCCAGTCCATCCAAACAAATGTAGCATCGATCAAATAAGTGTGGATAGCTAGATACTCATATTTAATACAAATTTGATGTACAGTATGTCAAGGATGTAGCTGATTAATTAATTAATAAACATTAATTCAATGATACGATTCATTGCTGGACACTATACAGTATTTCATGTCCATTTTTGTTGGTGCCTTATGCTGTGATGCCACACCATTTATGACTGAGAAGTGTATGTCTGTTAAGTGTGAAATGCTGATCAGTAGTGGCAAAATACTACAGAAACCCTTAGTCATGGCATCTTGATAACTTCAGAGCAGTTGAACAAGTTGTTGCTTTCATTCGTCTCATGGCTGTGACTGTTAGTCCCACATGAGAGTAAGGCTGCATCAGACTGCTCTGTATTCACTTTAACCACTCAGTATTCCTGTGACCTGCAGTGTCGCTCTGATAAGATTTTCTGGAAGGTTTGCTTAGAGCTTAAAGTGGATCACAATAAGGGAGTTAGGGCCAACTTGGCCTCCATTAATCTGAAATTTCTCCAGCACCCACTATCCACTGTGTTTTATTTATAGTGCTCTCCTAGGTTCTGATATCTTCACGTATGTCTTAATTAGCTGAAGAGGCGAGCTGTGTCATGTTACATTTAAAGTGCAATAGATGTTGCAGACTAGGCCTGGGCGATAAAATAATAGCAATATGTATCAGCGATAGACACGTCATTGATAGCTAATTGAATCATTGAGGCTAACTGCCCCCTCTCAGACACAGTCTGACCAGCCTCACAACAACACTGCTCTCCAAACACCAATCAGAGTAAAGCAAATTATAACACAATGTAAAGAAACCTACCTGGAACATTGAAAGAAGAAACTAAAAGCCAAAGTAGATCAGAATGTTATCTAGCCCTAAAAAGAGATTATGAATGAGCAGAATATCTCCCTACTGTCAGAGATAGAAAGCAGAGACAGATCCTCACCAAGTACAGGCTCAGTGACCACAACCTGACAATCCAAGCAGGAAGACACAAACAATCATGGCAACCAAAAGAAAACAGAACATGTGGTCACTGCTCGACAGGTGAGGTTGAGACAGAGATGCGCTTTCTCCTACAATGTAAAACATTCAACGAAACGAGGAACATTTATTTTAATAAGTTAAATTCGGTAATCTCAGACTTCAAAGAGCTGAACTATGGAAAGCCGTTTTAGTCATAATGAAATAAATTAATAAATTAATAAATAAATAAATAATGCCATGAAATGAGTCCCAAATTAAATAAATAGGTTGATAAATAGACATAAATTAAATATAAATACATAGATTAATTTATATTTTTATTTTTAAAACATTTTTTTTATTTTTTTCAGGAGACTTTTATTTCCTAACGCCTCATTTATTTATTTCCTGATACTTTTATTTCCTAATGTCACATTTATTTATTTATGGGGACTTTTATTTCATAACGTCACATATAATTATTTCCGGGGAATTTATTTTATAACGTCACATTTATTTATTTATTGGGACTTTTATTTCATAACGTCACATTTATTTATTTCCGGGGAATTTATTTTATAACGTCACATTTATTTATTTATTGGGACTTTTATTTCATAACGTCACATTTATTTATTTCCGGGGAATTTATTTTATAACATCACATTTATTTATTTGTGGGGAATTTATTTCATAACGTCACATTTATTTCACTGCTCTTTTATTTCATGCTGCAATATTCAAATGAGGGGGCGGGGTTATCTGTACCCTTTCAGAATAAAACAACTGTCACCCCGGAGCTATGCTCTCCTTGAGTGACAGCATAGAACAAAACATAGTATCAGCAGATAATATTTTAGCTAATGTTGCTGACTTCGCAGAGATTCTTTGGAGGATAAGTGCTCTTCATGATATAGAGGTGGATGGGGATATTATGAACATTTTGCACAACATTGAGCAAAATGTTGGAGATGCCCAGGGGCAGGCAGTCACACCAGGTGCTGGACGACCGCCTTTGGACATCCCAAGCGGAATGCTGACAACCTTTGTGTTGTCTGGACTGTCAGCCCGAAGAATTGCGGAGCTTTTTGGTGTGTCGTCCAGCACCATTCAGAGGAGACTGGCTGATGGAGGCCTAAGGTAAGCAAACTTGGAAAACAACTACACATAGATAGGCTACTACTTATAAAATTCACGATAAACGTAAAAGCGAATGAGCAGCATATAGTAGTCCTTAGTAGTCCTTAACTGGCCGTCGTAAAAATCACTTCGTGGAGAGTTTAAGGCCGCTATAAAAGTTGTAGGTAGACAAAAGTGAGCTATTTATATTTTCTTATGATAACATTAAACATTTACACAGCTAACAGTGACGAAAATGATTAAAATACTGTAATTAGCGCGGGCATTCACGAACGTTTGTTTGACGTTGCCAAGGAGATCTATGTCAAATCTCGCGAGAGTGTGTTGTTGAGACAGAGACAAAGTTCATTATCTTCTGAATTGTCCGTCTGAAAATTGCCATTTTCGTGTCAAACTGTTCAGAAGAGATGTGTCTTGTGACAAATGAGTCCAATATTTACTATGGGGCGAAGTGACTAACTTCGCTAGCATCCGCTGTAGCATCCTAGCCACGTAAATGTAATGCATTATGCCACCACGACCAATCACGATGTGCCACGTCATCACAAATCGTCGCCAAATCATCGCCCCGGACAAATCTGGCAGCCCAGACACATTTGGTACCTACAGCGGCCTTAAACTCTCCACAAAGTGATTTTTACGACGGCCAGTTAAGGACTACTAAGGACTACTACATGCTGCTCATTCGCTTTTACGTTTATTGTGAATTTTTTGACACACCAAAAATCTCCGCAATTCTTCGGGCTGACAGTCCAGACAACACAAAGGTTGTCAGCATTCCGCTTGGGATGTCCAAAGGCGGTCGTCCAGCACCTGGTGTGACTGCCTGCCCCTGGGCATCTCCAACATGAACACGGTGCTCAATGTTGTGCAAAATGTTCATAATATCCCCATCCACCTCTATATCATGAAGAGCACTTATCCTCCCAAGAATCTCCGCAAAGTCAGCAACATTAGCTAAAATATTATCTGCTGATACTATGTTTTGTTCTATGCTGTCACTCAAGAAGGGCATAGCACCCCGGAGCTCATCTATGTCCTCCATGTCCTCCACCGTGAGCACCGGCTCCCGGTCTCCAAATCTGACAGTTGTTTTATTCTGAAAGGGTACAGATAACCCCGCCCCCTCATTTGAATATTGCAGCATGAAATAAAAGAGCAGTGAAATAAATGTGACGTTATGAAATAAATTCCCCACAAATAAATAAATGTGACGTTATGAAGTAAATTCCCCACAAATAAATAAATGTGACGTTATAAAATACATTCCCCGGAAATAAATAAATGTGACGTTATGAAATAAAAGTCCCAATAAATAAATAAATGTGACGTTGGGAAATAAAAGTATCAGGAAATAAATAAATGAGGCGTTAGGAAATAAAAGTCTCCTGAAAAAAATTTAAAATTTGTTTTAAAAATAAAAATATAAATTAATCTATGTATTTATATTTAATTTATGTCTATTTATCAACCTATTTATTTAATTTGGGACTCATTTCATGGCATTATTTATTAATTTAGTAATTTATTAATTTATTTCATTATGACTAAAACGGCTTTCCATACTGAACGACATATCAAAATTAAAAATACTCCTGGGAGAAGGAGACAGGGCATACCTTGCTGCCCAATATGTGTCAACATGCCACAACCTGAGGGACAGTGAGTGACTGACACACACACACACACACACCCACACACACACACACATTTGATAAAATGTTCGATAGTTTCATAGTTAGTTTAAGTTCGATAGTTTTCGGTAGTAGCTTCTCTTTTGGTCTGATATGGCGGCCTGCGAGCAGCAGCTGTGCCAGCAAACACAATGACCCATGTGTCCCATCTCATGCTGCTCCTCTCAGTAGCCCTTTTCACACAGAGTTGCCACATTTAAAGAATTTCCCCTTGTGGGATGAAAATAGTATAATAAAATAAGATAAAAATAAAAAAAATTATCGGCACAGTGGAGGTTCGCCAATTCTCTGCCGCTATTTGTTCACACAGAACCAAGCAGCTCCGGTGTAAAGAAGAACCAGCGTGTAATTCACACAGAAAGCCGGCGCTGCAGCTCCAAAAGAGGTGTGACGGTACGTGTCATGATGATGACGTTGGTGTGTTTTTTTCAACGTGTTTCCCCCGGTGTCCTCCTGTGAATTTAAACATGTACCTGCTGACTGTTTATAATCATATGGATGCTGTTATAATGTGTTGTGACTGAGATCCTGACCCACCACCATGCATCCTGGAAAGTGACAAAGTTATGTTTTTCACTCTAAATTACATAATTACATAATCGCCATCAGTAAACAGGACGCTGTCTGACTCTTTCACTTGCGGGGAGAGATACTGTTTTCTGGCAGAAAGTTCACTGAAGTCTTGGTCGGGAGGGCTGACCGTCGCGGTGATCAAACACTTGGTGAGTTAAAGTTTTTTGCCGGGGACAGACGCTGTTTTTCGGGCAGAAATGTGATGAAGAGTCGGTCGGACAGATACTTCTCCACGTATTTTTTTCCTCACATAAGTTGCCAAAGACACGACCAGTTACTAAGTTACTGTTGTTTGGTCCTGTAACGTTGCTTTGTGCGACATTTCTCTATATTTTGTTGAGTGAAGGATCTGTTTAGTTATCAGACTGTCAGATCGACACATCCCACTCCGCGCCGCTGGCTTATCCATTCACACAGGTTTGGTTCGCCAATACTGCGCCTCTGATACTACCTCCAGAGGCGCATCAGAGGTGCAGCAAAATTTCACCCCCTACCGCATCTGAGACTTTCACACAGAGGAGGATGCGGAGAATTGGCGCAGGATCCCCGCACTCAAAGGGCAGTGTGAATGGGGCTAGTGTCACACTCCTCTAAACAGCGCTTTGTTAGCACATCCTAATCCATCCTCTCGCACATATTCTTTTCTTTTTCTTCCTTGTTTCATAGCTCCAAATTAGCGCACAAACAACAGGACTACCCGGACTGCGACATTCCCATGTAATGTCTTGTGTCTGTGATCTTGTAATGTGTGACCCCCTGTCACTGATCAGTCATGTGGTGTGCACAGCACAACGACTGCAAGACTCACGATAACAAGACTAGTGTGAACAGAACAGCAGTATAGATCTGCAGACTTTGAAAGTTGTATCCTGTGTCCAAGGCTTTAAACAGAAGCACAATAGCTTGTCTGGCAAAAAGTGAATGGTAATGGTCTGGTATATATACTGCAGGGCTCATGGGAAAAGTGGAAACAGGTGTCACGTATGGTTTGGAAAAGGGGCAGGGCAAGATCTGAAATGACAGAGTTTTGACAGGTAAAGTCAAGAGGTCATTTGCTGCCAAATAACATCCAAGACTTTCTGTAAGTGCAAATCAGGCCCGGACTGGCCATAGGGAGAACCGGGAGTATTCCCGAAGCGCCGGCCTATGATTGGCCTGCTGGCCTGCGTCTCTCTCTCTTTCTCTCTTTTTTTTTTTTTTTTAACAGGCTGCTGGTCAGCCGGCGTCGCGGCTATCTGACTTTTTTTTCTAAGTCAGAGAGGCAGGCCAGGCCAATCAGAGGCCACTCAGGCCAGTAGCATGTGAGGAGGACAAGACGATTAGTTTGTTTCGATTAACACCCGCCCCAACAGTCCGTATCAACCACACTCACAGCGTGTGGAGGAAGGGGTGTGTGGCGTGTGTCTGGTACCTGCTGCGGTGTGTGTGTGTGTGTAGCGAGCGGACCGGGAGAGGAGATGAGGCTTCGTCGATGATGGACCCTAACCCGGGTAAAAAAAAGAGGAAAGGCGGTGCCGAGAGGGAGAGAGAGAAGAAAAAGAAAGGCGCTGGAGGATGACGCGGCCAAATGCCTAAAATTTACTAATTTACCCCCCCCCCAAAAAAGCTAAGTTATCTAAAAAAAACACTGGTTCTTGTCAGGGTCCTTGAGGCTGTACACTTTTACACAGTGTAAATATGTAGCCTACTAGGCCCTGCCTTTGAAATTAAAATAAGGCTTGGGATTTTAAAATCACAGATTTACAAGCCACTTTTTTATTTTATTTACTGCGTTTGAAATTATTTATTTGTGCAACAAACTGGATATAATCTTACTTAGTTGTCTTTGTTTATTAGGTTATATTGTAGGTTGTGGTTCATTAGTAGGTACAGAGTCATTTCTACAGTAGAGCAACAACATGCAACAAGTTGCAGACATATGAACACCACCAGGCGCTGCCATTTGACATAAATGGCTCTCATTTGTAATAATAGCTGTCTTGGCACTACAGCATTATTCTATTAAGCGCTAGTGTTGTTGAATTTTTCTGTCTGTTGCTGACTTGCTGTTATGTATCCCAGCCCAAACATGAAAGCTATGTATTCCAACATTAGATTTAGGTTGGGGTTCATTAGTATTCCCCGGTATGATAATTAGAGCCTATATAAGATATTAGTCAATATTATGTGATTGCTTATTAGGAACTATGCTCTCGGACTGTATTATACATTGCATATATGTGTCTGTCAGTGCGTGCGTGCATGAGTTCTGTGAACATGTGTTCGAAGGCTGTCCCTTCATAGCTGATTAATTGTTTGATTTGGACTTAGTTGTCTTTGTTTATTAGGTTATATTGTAGGCTACACATAAAAAATATGTGCCAGTGAGGCAGTTGATATTCTACATGACATGACTTTTTATGTATAGCTGTAACCTTGGCACTACTTATTATGTAAAACCTTTATTCTTTTCTATTAAGTGTGTTAGTGGATTTTGCTGAGGATTGTTGTGTTACTGTATTTACCAGCCCAAACATAAAAGTTACTGTATATTCCAACCTTAGATTGTACAATAGGTCCCATGTGTGGACTTCTATTTGGAATGCACCGTGTGTGTGTGTGTGTGTGTGTGTGTGTGTGTGTGTGTGTGTGTGTGTATGTGTGTGTGTGTGTGTGTGTGTGTGTGTGCGTGTGTGTGTGTGTGTGTGGGCAAGGCCAGGGTGGCCTGGTTACATGACTGACTCCTGGCCTGAAAAAGTCTCCCAGTCCGGCCCTGGTGCAAATGGTGAACTTGTGAAGTCTTTACCACGCCAGTTAATCTGGGCTACCCCATTGAAAGTTTTCCCCTTTGGTCCAGGGAGATTGTAGGTTAACAAGGTGTTTACATTCGTCATTGGGAGGTGCATGCAGGTTGAACACAGCAACCTGCTGTTTGTTTCCCCAGTAAACTTTTGGTTTCATGTCTGGGACATTTCCTATCCCCTAACCAAGTAGTTCTTGAAGTTATTTAACCATGGGGACAAAGGTTACCCAACCTTAACCAGCTTACAACCCCCAACATCCCCTCTTGATGCTTGCCTTTTGTACTCGACCTTTTTACTACAATTTCTTTTAACTTTTTGACTAGACATTATGTTTCTTAGCTCAAACAATTGAGGTCATTTGCCCCACTTACATCTGTCAGTTTCTATCTGTTGAGAACAGCTCTTTCTCCTGCTTGTGTAACTACACACCCAATCAGCAGAATCTGGACTTAACCATTCATGGTTGTATCACTCCAGAGTCTGGGTTTCACACTAAGATCATCACCTGTTAACAAAAGCCCATTCATGGATATTAACATCCCTCATTAAGAATGACTTTCCACTCTTCATTTCCTCAACATAAACAGACGAAAAACTGCCCGTAGTCACAGACACACACTAATTCAAGCAAAGCAGCAGACCTGAACATGGAGAGAATAAATGTATGTTACTGTTTATTTCACTTTGTATATCTACCTTATCAAACCACTGGTGGGAGTATTAAGTCTAAATTGTAGATCCCAGCACTTGACTCTCTGAGTTAATATGGGTGGAAAAACATAGTATGTGACTGAAAATATTCTCACACTGCAAATTTCAGCACTATCGGTCAGTAGAAAACATTTTATATCACATAAGCCCTCTGTATAGACAGAAGTGGGCCTGTAAACTCCAGTGGTGGACAGGGTGTTGTGGGTCAAAATAGATCCTATATATTTAGACATGATGAGAGCAAAGCCTTTCATCCCACTCTCTCAACCTCTACAATAAAAAAAGATGATCTTACAGGAATCAGCCTTGTACACTGAGGTTTGTTTACAGGAGAGAACTGCAGAAACCACTTTTTAAAGGTTCCTAAAGTAAGTAAGTGTGTATTGTACACATAATTAATTTTAAAAGGTATTGCACCTCCATTAAAGGGTAACTCCACCGATTTTACACATTTAAGTGTGTTCACAGGTCTTATGGAGTACTACTGCATATGTGTAAAAAGTAGTATAAAGCCTTTTGTGGCTCCAAAAGGAAGCTGGATGTAATATGACAATTCCCTCCAGTGATGTCACTCAGTGGCAACGTTGCATTTTGGGTAATGTAGCCGCCAAGTTCTGAAAAGGAAGAAGAATGCATGGAATAAAAAAGGCCAGCAATGTTATAGAAGTGCACTGCTAGTTTAGTTGACTCACAGAAATAGCAACTTTTTGAAATCAGCATGTCTTTAATCAGTTTGACAAAGGCTAACAGCTGTAAACACACATAAACCTTGTTGCTAAACTGTTGCCATCAAAAATAACTTTCAACCACTCAGATCAGCTCTTGTTCTAAAGAAATGGTGGCAGACAAAAAAGCCAAGGGCAGCATATTACAAATCAGTCTCCACTCGGTGTAGGAGAATACAAATAAAAACAACTTGGTAATACATGTCTATTGACAGTGAACAACCAAAAAAGGACTGAATTGTCTAATTTCAAACTGGTGATACAGAGACATCACTCACAACTGATTGGTTAGTGTGAAACAAAACAAAAAAAAACCCTTGTACCAACAGGAAATCAATGTCAGGCTGACTTAATGAAGTGAACAGAAATGGCAGTTTAGTCTGATTATGATGGCAGGATAGCATACCTGTTTCCTACTTGAAATACAAATAGGACAGAGAAACAGCACAGATTGAGGAAGAGAAGGAGCGCTACAGTGTGTTTAGGCTCTGAATGCGCCTTAAAAAAACCTGATTTAAAAGCAATCTTTCTCCAAACATCTATTGAGTATACTTAAAAGCCCTCCTGATTTTCCCAGGAGAATTTTTTTTATTTTTTTTACACACCTTTTGTTTCTGGCACTGTTCACTCTGTATAATCCCCACAACAACTCAACAATGCCGCTAAACCTAATGTTGATTTCTGGCATGTAAGTGACGAGGAAGAGAACTGCTCACGCCCAGATTCTCCAAATATATCCACGCTCACACCTCTTTCTCAGTTAGTGAGGTATGGACAGAGAAATGGAGAATACTAAGAGAAAGACCACACCTATGCTTCCTTAAGGATGGTGCTACAGGCTACAATAAGCATTTTTAAATGGTCACAGTGGGCAGTGGCATGCACAGACTCTCTAAGGAGCAGGGGCAAAAAATGAATGCAAGCCTGTTCTTTCCTGAGAATTAAAGTAAAATTAAAACCATTTAATGTCAAATTGCTGTTGCAGTGCACTCATTATTTAGTTTATTCATACTTTAAAAGTCATCAGAATGCAGGAAACAAATTCTACTGAACTTAAATCTTTCTGGGGGAGACCCCCAGGCCCAGCGATTTTGTTTTGAAATGGTCTGTATTTCAAGGTTGGTGAGTATGACTGAGCCTCCCTCTGAGCCCTCCACAAGGCCACATATTGTATGATCAAAGATCAAGGTAACAAAAACACCCAAAAAACAGCGAGTTGATTTCGAGTGAGGATGGACTATATCAGCAGCAGCTCTGATATTGGTGGCATATATACTGTATAAGACCTACAATATATTGGTCAGCCACTGGAGCTGACAATATCTTCCATACCTCTTGATGTTAACAACCTCAAGTTCTGATTTCTAACCTATTGCACCGAAGCGTCACCAATAGCTTTAACAAGTAATCCTTCACACACTCTGTAACAGCGGCCTATTCTGGTACAGTATGTTGTCCCGTGGGATGGGGTTCGCCCTCCTCATATTATTATCCCACTATTGGCTCCTCTGAAGTAAGCCAGTGATCCAGCGTGAACCAGCCGCTGCAAGGAGCTGGCACGTTAAAGGGTGTTCAGACACTGTCCTTCCACTGGTGTGTAAACTCAATTAGGGGAACTGCTCTATGCCACACTGCATGGTTACGACTCAGTAACTTCACTACAGGACAACCTGACCTTCTGTCAGTGTGTGTGTGTGTGTGTGTGCATGTGTGTGTGTGTGTGTGTGTGTGTGTGTGTGTGTGTCTGTGTGTGTGTGTGTGTGTGAGTGGCCTGGTCTGGACATAGTCCTCTATTGGGATGAAAAATCCTGCCCCTATATGACATGACTTTGTATTTTCAGTGTCAACCCACTCATACTTTTAATACTGACCTTGATTAAAGCTGTGTATCAGAACAAACAGCTGTCAAACAAACACATTTGTAGGCTTACATAAATGTGCTATCTTCTGTTTACTGAATCAAAGAGACAGCAAAAAGCCACAGCTGTTTTCTTTAAATATACATATAAAGTAATAATTTTGATATTCATATGGAATGGAAAAACTAGTCTGCAGGGATCACTTTTATGATAGATTTATGATTGAGCCAAGGAGTAACTGAGGTTCCGCTTTAGATACGTGACTGTAACTTTGGAAGATATAATCAAATAATACAATCATAAATTATTTATATATTATTATTTATACAGCACTTTTCAAAACAAAGCTCCAAGTGTCCAGTGTGTGTGCTTCAACCATTGGATTTTGTGCCAACCAACTGAACCGGCATTTGTCAGGTTTAACATTAGGTGGAGAGAACTAGCAGCAGCTGTGGGATAGCCGATTAGCTCAGCTCCACAGGTGATGCGGTGTTTATGTCTTGAGTTGAGAGTTGTGAACACAGTGCTCTCATCAGTAATGAGTTGGTGTAGCTGCAGCTCACTGGCGTTACAAACTGCTTTTGTAGCCTGTAGCACAAAGCCTCCTTTTGATCCGCTGCTCCTGTTTGCCCTGTTAAAGTTACTGCATTATACTGTTAATACAAACTCAACACTTCCTGTACCTGTTGCGAATTAAAAGCCCTCTATCCTTTAAGTGGACAAAGGCACTTCATTGCTTTATAAGTCTTTTATTTTGAAACATTTGCAGGAAAACTCATTGTCTTGCAAGATTAATTTACATTGGCTAGCTGTCACTACTGTCATCTTTTCTCTAGTTCCACTCAGCTGAAGTCTTATTTTATTTATTTTGATGCTAAACTTCAGAATAAGAAAAGTTAAGATGAACTGTTGTGAGAAATAGAAACACAACGTGTCACAGTTGACATAATGGACTGTAATTCTGCAGTCATAAATGTTTCTCATTATGTTCCTCTTGGGAGCAGTAGAGTCATGAGTGGTTTATCAATGATCCACCGTCCTGGTCCCACTGAGGACTCGAGCAGCAGGGTTTTTTATACGCGTGACAACATTTGTCAAACAGTGACAGACAGACGTGCACACGCTGCTTCATACGCACGCAGCATCTTGTTACGCGTGACATAGTTTGCGCACGTCATTTCCGCCTACATGTGAGCGTGTGACAAAAATGTTCAATTATCTTCATGCGAGCGTTAATGCGTGCGTTCGCATAAAAACGCATGAATGTTACACGTAGTCACTACGCGTAGTGTGATTACCGGCGTGCAGCAGTCATACGCGTGAACGTGCGTGTGAACGGGGGACCATTATAAGTCAATGGGGAAACTACATTACACGTCAGGCGCTGCTTGCTGCACAGGCGTCAAAGCACGCGCGTGTGACACGTTCAGTTGATAGGTGCGCACGCATTATGACACGATTCTACCGCCATACTACGCGTAGTGACTACGCGTAACATTCATGCGTTTTTATGCGAACGCACGCACGCGCGCACGCATGAAGATAATTGAACATTTTTGTCACACGCTCACATGTAGGCGGAAATGACGTGCGCAAACTATGTCACGCGTAACAAGATGCTGCGTGCGTATGAAGCAGCGTGCGCACGTCTGTCTGTCACTGTTTGACAAATGTTGTCACGCGTTCACACACGCGTGCGGTCGCAGTTTCTGATGTGCGACCGGAAGTTGATCTGCACCGTGCGCAACACACCGCGTACGTGAACGCCTCGCGTAGTTGGCCTTTTCATTTTATTGAAGTGTCGTCAACCAGGGGAGGCAGCAGTGAGTCAGACACTGCTGCCAGCATCTCAAAAGAAGAATGAGAAGGAGGAGAAGTGTTTTTTTTGTTATATATATATGTATGTATAAAAAACGCTGCTGCTCGAGTCCTCAGTGGGACCAGGACGGTGGATCATTGATAAAAGTGCATGCTTCCCCCGCCCCTCCCAACAAAAGTCCTGGGAGTGTGTTGCAGCTATTGAGGTGCACAAACCTAACGCACCTCTCCTGCGGTCCCAGCAGTTCTCAATGAACTGATCACCTGCGGGGGGCGTGGTTAACTTACAAATGTTTGTCATTGATTTTGTGTCTTATGTGAGAAACAAAGTAAAAGAAACAGCAACAGAACACTTTCTCTGTCTTCATGGAACAAATTAATCATGTCATGTAAAAGCCTGTATGTCTGTATCTCGTATTGGATCGATGGCTCCATCTACTGGATGAACATGGAACACAGAACAACCACGCGAGGCGTCCAAGTACGCGGTGTGTTGCGCACGGTGCAGATCAACTTCCGGTCGCACATCAGAAACTGCGACCGCACGCGTGTGTGAACGCGTGACAACATTTGTCAAACAGTGACAGACAGACGTGCGCACGCTGCTTCGTACGCACGCAGCTTCTTGTTACGCGTGAAATACAGTCTGCACGTAACAACGCACGCACGCACGCACGCATAACAAAATTCTCATGCGTGCACACACCCGTTGCTGCGCATCTCTCTGGTTGTTTTGACATTGATATACCTTCATACACACACACACACACACACACACACACACACACACACACACACACACACACACACACACACACACATTGTGTCTTTCTCTGGGGATCCCTTGAAATGCCAGATGCCAGTTATTCCTATCCAGTCTCAGTGTCCAGCACAGTCTGAATCCCTGTCAGTCTAATAGTCAGTCTTCCCCTCCCTGCCTTTGGATTATGCTGATCATCCCAAAATCCAGCATTGCACATTCTGACTGCTGTGTAAAAATGACCTGAAATGAATTGAATATATTCAAATGGGGCAGAATGTATAAAGGATCAGCAGAGGGCTTTGTCATGTCGGAGCACAGCTTTTCCTCTCTGCGAGCTGAGTAGGAGGAGGGGTGAAGAAGGGTGGGGTGCCTGGCCTGTTTGGGGAGATGATTTCATAGCCTCTGTTTAGAAAACACCAGCTAGGTCCAGGTTTTAGCTTCCTAAATTAACCTGGGAGTGCCTGAGATCACATTTATTACCCATGTGTGCTTGTGTTTGTGTGTGTTACAGATGTGTTGCATGATAATGATCTGAATTTAATGTCATGCCCATGCACTTTGCCTGGATACTGATTCATCTGATTCATTGAAATTGTGTGTGCGTGTGTGTGTGTGTGCGTGCGTGCGTGCGCGTATGTTTTTGTGTTGTCAGTGTGCAGAGAGTCAGCCCCAGAGTGCAGTGTTTCTGCCAGAGTTTGCCCTCTCACCTCAGGGCAGCTTCATGGAGGATGCCACAGAAGATCAGTTTCTAACCTACAGATACGACGACCAGGTCAGTCCCACGCTCTCTGCTGTTGCTGGATCAGTATGCATTTGTGAAATGTATGATATTTTTAAGTGAAATGGCATCACTCACTGCCTCTATGTGGTTTATTAACCTACATATTTGTTTTGACATAAAGAAAACAGTCCAAATGGGAACACTGATGTCAGCTGTCACTAATCAAGTGTATGTACACATTTTACATAATGTGAAAGGCAATGAATCATGTCATCACACAGTGCTGTAAACACATACGCATGTTGCTTCTCTGACAGTAACTCAGTAACTGAAAAAAATAAAGACATGATGAACAAATTTCCCTGAGCATCACAAACACTCAACATCACTCTTTGTTTTATCAGAGCTTGGGGCATCAGGTCCAAAAAGTATGAAAAAGTGATTTCTTTCTGTTGTTACAAAGTTATGTTTTTGTTTGATGTAATGTTGCAGAGGTGGGAATCTTTGGCAATCTATCAATCAGATTTGATTGGTGTCAGAATTAAATTCTTATGTGAACTTTATTTCTTGCGTTTTTCAGCACTTATGGTACAAAGAAAATTGGCATTGTTGACACAGGACTCAAACCCTAACTGTAATCTATCCACTATCACACCAAACCATGTGATAAACCCACAGGTCGCCTACCTGGTAAAACAACACATTCTTATTCAATTGTCGTTGTCATTCTTGTTCAAGTTAGCAATAATAAATGAATTAACTAGAATGGCACTCAGTAGAGCCCCACATTCCCCTTTAATTCAGTCAGCCTCATCCAAAATCAAACTCTATAGCCCTGTATCATTGCTTCACCTAAATATTTTTTTATTTTTTGTTTAGCATGATCCATGCATTATTCCCAGAGAAATCAAGGGACACGCCCTGTCTTGCAATGTTAAAGAAAGTGAGAAAAAATTCCTCTCTCAGATAAAGTCTCTTCATCTGGACCTGTTAATTAGGTCTACTCTGGGCTGAGACCCATCCTCTATCTAGGTTTCCTGGAAATCTGTTCGGTAGTTTTTGAGTAATCCTGCTGACAAACCAACCGACCAACAATCGGACTTGGGTAAAACCATAACCTCCTTGGTGGAGGTAACAACTGAAATGTTTCATTACACGTTCAAAATAAAGGCACCAAAACCTTACTTGGTAAGGTTTAGAAAAAGCTCATAGTTTAACTTAAAATAATCGCTCGCTTTAAAACAATCACCAATGCCTGTTGTCTTCACAATGGATTTGGACCATGGCATCCTGGTTTAAAGTCCTATGACTAGGGATGTATATCGTTAGGATTTTATCGATACTGATACCGATACCGATACTCCTTATCGGTACCGATACTTATCGATACTCTTATATATATCTTGTAATTTTGTGTAAAAAATAAAAAGGGTTACAAGATGTTAAAAGATTCAACCTTTTTTTTATTACCACAAGGTCATAATAAAGCTTCAACAGAACAGACGCCATGCAATTACAAATGCTTCTCAGAAGCAAAAAGAAAACTAGGGAGATGGCAAAAACCCCTTCATGTTCAACCCAACAGACTGTAAGTACAGACAGACCCATACATCAAACAGAACAGTGTAGAGGAGGCACTTCTCCTGCCGCATTTGGCCCCAACAGTTTTTGTAAAGGAAAAGCCACATATTTACTTTCTCTGGCAGCAGCCGAGACCTCTCTGGACAGAGTGTGTCTCCAGTGGTTGAGAACACTTGTTCAGACGGCGTTGAAGAGTCCTGGACACAGAGGTAGGTGAAAGACAGCTGTGAGAGTAATGGAAGTGTGTCTGTCTTACCCCACCACCAGTGGACAGGGTCATGTTCAGTAGGAATAGGAGGAAGATCTCTGTAAACTGCAAGTTCTTTTTTCAGTCTTTCTCGAATTGTTGGTGTACTCTGCTGCTGCTGACTGAGCTGCTGTCATCTTCATTTGTCTGGCGATTGTGAATGGGGTCGTCTGCAATGTCGGCAGAGCTGTGGTAGCTGCTGCTTGGTTCATGCCGCCTACAGGATTAACGTAACATATCAGTGGTGCTAAAATCGATGCTGTAATGACTACAAACTTAACAACAAACTTACCATGACTTGACGTCGCAGAAACGAAACCAGGTGCCGCTGCCACGGCGCTGCAGTCTTTAGCATTAGCCAGGCTGCTAACTTTACTCGCTTTGGAAAAGATTGCATCGAGCCGAGTTTCCATTCACTTTGATAAAGTGATCCCAAACCTTCGAGTGCTTGGCCCTCGCCAACATGATGATTGATTAGAGTGAGCCAACGAGGCGCTGCGTCATCACCTGTCGACGGCGGCAGTGTCATAATTACGTGACAGTTGGGTAGATGTTCAAAAACCCACCGACCCAATTAGGAACCGGTACCAAAAAGTACCGGTCCTCGGTATACATCCCTACCTATGACTAGCCCCACCCTCTTCTCTGGACTAACTGTTTCTGTCTACTATGTTTGTCCTTGGATCTTGTCACTCTGGCCCCCACTCTGGTACTGCACCTTCATACATGTGTGTACATTTCACGCCTAGGTAAGGCAAACTCACACGCTGTCCTCTAGTGGATAGGTGGGTCAATGACACACTTTAGTGGTACACTGGGCTGCACAAAGACATGATTACAGATGTTTAGCTCACAGACGAGGTCGTGGTACTGAGTTCATACTTACTTAGCTCACTTGTTATTTTGTGTATAGGCCAAAGTATTTAATTCTTCATTGTTTGTGATTAATGTGCTGTGAACATCAGTGTCTTCTTAACATTATGATGTTGTATTCTTTAATGTTGAATCCTGATTCTTTTTGTTGGATTACCTCCTTTCAAAATAAATAAAGCTTTTCTAAGCCTTCTTTTTGGAGCACTTCCCAAGAACCTCAATGTCTATTGCTGTCCACTGTCCATGGTGTTTAAACCTATTTTCAGTATTGCTTGCAGGTTTTGTTTAGACTTTTGATGGTGGGAGAGCCTTTTCTTTACTATTTTACAACTGTCCCTTTAAGGTTTTAAAGGAACAGAGATATGTCAGAGACGGTCGATGTATTTAAAGAAAACACAATATAGTTTGTACACGGACACACATGCTTGCGGCACCATGTAGGTGTTTATTGTTGGTGTGGACGGCAGATGGTGTTGCCTTAGTGCAACAGAGTGGTTGAGAAGCTACAGGTTGAGTAACAGGTGGAGGGCCATAGGCTCTGTTACCTACATTGTCTTCCCCACAGCAGGCTGTATGTGCTAACTGATGCATGCTCCAGTTACTCCTTAGCAGTGTACTGCAGGTAGCAGAAATTAAGTGTCAGCAGTTCTGCTTCCTGTGTTTTTCCCACCACGGTGGCTAAGGAGGAATACGGTTTAATTTCAGTGCAACAGAATTCAAAGAGGACATGAGGGGTTCTTGCCGTTATCAGGAATTAATGGACAACCTGGAGGCCAGAACTGTCCGACCCACAGCAGAGGGGACTTTTTCTGCACTGATGACTATAATATCTGAAATGTCACAGACTGTGCAGATACACCTGACTAGAACAATGAGCTAAATAAAGTCTTCCTACCATGTAACTTATTTATTTATTCCTTAGACCTCACTTTTCCAGACTTTCAAGGTGCAGACAGATTATAAGTTGCTAAATGTGTGTTGGCCACAAGTGTTCTAAATCAGTGTGTACAAAGGGTGTCACAATTTGGATTTAGAAAAAAAAATTGATCGCAGTGAGCTTTCAGTTTCGAAATCAAAAGCAGGACCGGTGATCCGCTACTGTTCTTCTTTTTGTTTTTGTATATTTTGCTACATAAAAAAAAAATATATATATAGATCTTTCTAAATCAAGACTCAAACAATCAAGATTTTAACAGTGGTTAAAAAAAAAGGAGGAGACTAGAATTGCTTTAACGTACAGAAGCCCTTAATGGTCATGGGTCAAACATAAGATTTCCTCTGTTTTGATAAGGAGGTAACAAGTTAAATTTTTTTGGTTTTCTCGAGATCACAAGTTAATTTTCTTTGTTTATGTCATTATCACAAAATTGTGGTTTTCCCAATATCAAATCAAATCAAATCAAATTTTATTTGTATAGCCCAAATTCACAAATCACAGTTTGCCTCAGAGGGCTTTACAATCTGTACAGAGACGACACCCTCTGTCCTTCGACCCTCGATTCGAGTGAGGAAAAACTTGCCCCCAAAAAAACCCTTTTAACAGGGAAAAAAAAATGTGGAAGAAACCTCAGGAAGAGCCACAGAGGAGGGATCCCTCTCCCAGGACGGACAGACGTGCAATAGATGTCGCATGTACAGAGCAGATCAACGAGATCACAATGTATACAATTATAATGGATGGTTGACAGGAATGAAAGTACATAAAGAGGTATTACAGCAATAATAATGAAATGCACATAATGGAAATGTGACTACTAGTAATAACAGTAGTAGTGGTTAACGGTAAGGATAGTATGTAGTAATGCATTACAATAATAGCAGTGAAACGTATGTAACAGAGATATGACTAATATTAGCGACAGTAGTGGTGGGTGTCAGGCAGGGCCATGGCAGTAGGCGCATCCACGATCCACGACCCGGGCGCAGCCAGGATTCATGAGAGCCTGTAGGACTAGAAAGCACAAGGACTCCGGGGAAGAAGTGAAGTCAGCGACATGCAGAGATGGGGCATGTATACAGGCATAATGTATACAGATGGAGAGGAGAGGAGGAGAGAGAAGCTCAGTGTATCATTTGTCCCCCGGACTGGGCCTATAGCAGCATAACTAAGAGCTGGTCCAAGACAGGCCTGGGCCAGCCCTAACTATAAGCAATATCAAAAAGGAAGGTCTTAAGTCTACTCTTAAAGGTAGAGAGGGTGTCCGCCTCCCGGACCAAAACAGGAAGATGGTTCCACAGAAGAGGAGCTTGATAACTGAAGGCTCTGGCTCCCATTCTGCTTTTGGAGACTTTAGGAACTACAAGTTATCCTGCGTTCTGGGAGCGTAATGCTCTAGTTGGGTAATAGGGTAGTATGAGCTCCTGGAGATATGATGGTGCCTGACCATTAACAGCTTTGTAGGTGAGGAGAAGGATTTTAAACTCTATTCTTGATTTTACAGGGAGCCAGTGCAGAGAGGCCAATACAGGAGTAATATGATCTCTTTTCTTAGTTCCTGTCAGTACACGTGCTGCAGCATTCTGGACCAGCTGGAGACTCTTTAGAGACTTGTTAGGGCAGCCTGATAATAGAGAATTACAATAGTCCAGCCTGGAAGTAACAAATGCATGGACTAGCTTTTCTGCGTCTTTTTGAGACAGGATGGGCCTGATTTTTGCAATGTTACGTAGATGAAAAAATGCAGACCTTGAAATTTGTTTTATGTGGGAGTTGAAGGACGTATCTTGATCAAAGATAACTCCCAGATTCCTGACGACGGTGCTGGAGGCCAAGTTAATGCCATCCAAACTAGCTATATCATTAGATAATGCATCTCTAAGGTGTTTAGGACCAAGTACTATAACTTCGGTTTTATCTGAATTTAACAGCAGAAAATTGCAGGTCATCCAGGTCTTAATGTCCTTGAGACATGCGTGGAGTTTAGTTAGCTGATTAGTTTCATCTGGCTTTATTGATAAGTATAACTGGGTATCATCTGCGTAGCAATGAAAGTTTATGGAGTGTTTCCGAATTATATTTCCTAGAGGGAGCATATATAAGTTGAATAGTATGGGTCCAAGCACGGAGCCTTGAGGAACACCATGACTAACCTTGGTATACAGGGATGACTCATCATTAACATGTACAAACTGAAATCGAAATGATAAATAGGACTTAAACCAGTTTAATGCGGGTCCTTTAATGCCAATTAAGTGTTCTAGTCTCTGTAGTAGAATGTGATGATCAATGGTATCAAATGCAGCACTAAGATCTAGCAAGACCAGGACAGAGACAAGTCCTTTGTCAGAAGCGATTAGGAGGTCATTTGTAACTTTCACCAGTGCCGTCTCTGTGCTATGATGTGCTCTAAAACCTGATTGAAAATCCTCATATAAACTATTGTTATGAAGAAAGTCACATAGCTGGTTGGCGACTGCTTTCTCAAGGATCTTGGAGAGGAAAGGGAGGTTGGATATAGGTCTATAGTTGGCTAAAGCTTCTGGATCAAGATTAGGCTTTTTAAGAAGCGGTCTAATTACAGCTAGTTTAGAGGACTGTGGTACGTAAACCCCCTTAATAGAGACAGGTTGATCATTTCTAGTAGAGATGAGCTAATTAAAGGTCAAGTTTCTTTCAGCAACCTAGTTGGGATGGGGTCTAGGAGACAAGTTGTTGGTCTAGATGAAGAAATCATCAAAGTTAGTTGGTGGAGGTCAATGGGAGAGAAGCAGTCTAAATATAAGTCCGAATTTGTAACTGTTTCTGAGGTTCCTGTGTTTAAAGATACAATAGTGCCAGTTGAGGGCAAGCGATGATGGATTTTGTCTCTAATAGTTAAAATTTTATCATTAAAGAAGCTCATGAAGTCATTACTACTGAGCGTTGTAGGAATACATGGTTCAGTAGAGCTGTGACTTTCTGTCAGCCTGGCTACAGTGCTGAAAAGAAACCTGGTGTTGTTTTTATTTTCCTCTATTAATGACGAGTAATAGCTTGCTCTGGCATTGCGGAGGGCCTTCCTATATATTTTAAGGCTATCTTTCCAGACTAAGCGAGATTCTTCCAAATTGATGGAACGCCATTTCCTTTCAAATTTCCGTGATGTTTGCTTCAATGAAAGATAATAAGAATATTAATCATGAGATAATTATTTTGTAAGATTGGTAATACACACTACTCTATGGGGTGGGTTTTGGGAATTTTAAAGCAAATCACATGAGCTTTTAATGAATTTTTGCCATTAATAATGGATACTCAAATCAGTTGCTACACTTTGAAAACGAGCTTTGTTATCCCGAGATAATGAGATAAATTAATCCATTATCACAAGAAAAGATTCTTCCCTCTTATTTGTTAAAGCTTATTGTCTATCAGATCAGCAGTGCCATGCCAGCATCCATACAGGGCATCTTAACAAATGTAGCAAGTTCATGTGGTTTGCTTTAAAACTCCCAAAACCCACCCCACAGAGCAGTATGTATTTAATGCTCCACTCTTAAGAAGCTTATGAAGTAGTTTTCTCATGATTCATGATCTCTTTATTATCTGTGGGAAAACCACAATTGTTATGTCGTGATAATTACATAAACAACTTGTGATCTCAAGAAAACAAATAGAATTTAAGTTGTTATCACAGGAAAATGGAGGAAATAATATGTTGGACCCATGAGTGTTTAGGGCTTCTGTATTAACTCAATAGGTGGTTTAGATTTCGCAGTTAGAGCTATTACCTTTATTCTCTAATGGGCACGTTAAAAAGAAGAAAAAATGGGTGGGAGTTTAGTGCTTGTATTATAAAAGTGCTGTTAGTAGGCGTTGGCACTGAGAGTAGTTTTCGTCTCATATTGCATTCCAGTAGAGTTCGAGGTAATTTTCTACTCTTCACTATCTGAAAAAAAGGCTTGACAAATGCAAATTGCTCTCAGAGCATTTTCTATGCAACACTGAAAATTAAGCCTCTGTATGTTGTGTCGAAGGGTTATTGGGTTTAGTCACACACACACACACGCACGCACGCACACACACACACACACACACACACACATTGAATGCACCCATTCTTCTCCCTACAATTTCCGTAATATGGAGTTTTTTTTTTCTTCTGTTTGATTCAATAAAGCAGCACAGAGCAGTAAAGAGATCCATCTGGCATTGCTGTATGGTTAATAAGGCGACGTCTCTGCACAGCCTTGGACACATCCACATAAGTCAGGTTAAGAACTTTAGAGTACATTGTGTTTTGAAAGCCTCTCGGCTGACAAATATCATACAAATGCTCCCTACCAAAATGCAGAAACCTTGTTTGGAGACATTCTGCTTGGATGAGTCGCCTGGAGTCCTCATGCTGTCTGCACTGCTGAGGCCTGTTGTTGTTCTGCTGTATGCCATAGCCTCGCACTGAGGCTGCACAGAGGTTGAGGATGACATTGTGTGTGCACTAGCTGAACAGTGCCCAATGCATGAAGCACTCTTTCTATAGGGCTTTAACATTGTGAAAGGAATTACCTTCTTTCTATAAATGAATGTCTCTTGCTGCTTTGCTTTCCAGAGGAGATGGACTCTGAAACATTTAACAGGGCTCTTACAGTCATTTTATGTAGCCTAAATCCTCCAAGTGTGTCACTGGAGTGTAAGAGTGTCCTTAACAGGCACATACAGGAGATCTCTTTATTTTGACAGAAACCATGACACTGTGGCATGTGAACACCTTGAACATTCTCATGGTGAGAAATGAAGAAGTGCGACGATGTGACGCCAGATGTCCAGCTGTCCTTTGCTGCCAACATCATTGAGACAACTCATTCCTGCAGATTCGTTGTCATCAACATCAGGAGGATATGTATTTTTTGTAATGGAAGGAACTTGTACTGTACAACAGCAGAGTCATACACTGACTGTTCTAAAAGTTTTTATTCTTCACTTCTCTTGTTTGATGTTAAGTTGCTTACCACAAAACTTCCTGCAAATATTTCACATTAAAAGTACGGTGGCCCTGAAGTGCAAAACACAACGGCAAATCAGAAAGCACAACAGCAAATCAGAAAACACAACAGCAAAACAGAAAACACAACAACAAATCAGAAAACACAACGGCAAATCAGAAAACACAACAACAAAACAGAAAACACAACGGCAAATCAGAAAACACAACAACAAAACAGAAAACACAACAACAAATCAGAAAACACAACAACAAAACAGAAAACACAACAACAAATCAGAAAACACAACAACAAATCAAAAAACAACAACAAAACAGAAAACACAACAACAAAACAGAAAACACAACGGCAAATCAAAAAACACAACAACAAAACAGAAAACACAACAACAAAACAGAAAACACAACAACAAATCAGAAAACACAACAACAAATCAAAAAACACAACAACAAAACAGAAAACACAACAACAAATCAGAAAACACAACAACAAATAAAAAAACACAACAACAAAACAGAAAACACAACAACAAATCCAAAAACACAACAACAAATCAGAAAACACAACAACAAAACAGAAAA
This sequence comes from Pagrus pagrus, assembly GCF_965226575.1. Taxonomy (NCBI): domain Eukaryota; kingdom Metazoa; phylum Chordata; class Actinopteri; order Spariformes; family Sparidae; genus Pagrus; species Pagrus pagrus. Next base: position 1,261,911 of record NC_140185.1, on the reverse strand, counting down.
CACAACGGCAAATCAAAAAACACAACAACAAAACAGAAAACACAACAACAAATCAGAAAACACAACAACAAATCAAAAAACACAACAACAAAACAGAAAACACAACAAAAAATCAAAACACAACAACAAAACAGAAAACACAACAACAAATCAGAAAACACAACAACAAATCAAAAAACACAACAACAAAACAGAAAACACAACAACAAATCAAAAAACACAACAACAAATCAGAAAACACAACAAAAAAACAGAAAGCACAACAACAAATCAGAAAACACAACAACAAATCAAAAAACACAACAACAAAACAGAAAACACAACAACAAAACAGAAAGCACAACAGCAAATCAGAAAACACAACAACAAATCAGAAAACACAACAACAAAACAGAAAACACAACGACATTAACCAAACCGGAAAAGGTAGGTACCCTCGGGCGACATGAATCGTCGCTGATTGGTCCGTCCATTGAACCGGAAGGACAGGGTTTACATGTTTTCAAAACAAGAGCGCTGCCAGTGACGACATACACGCTGCTATTAATGAATACTTTGATGCAGGACATGTATATGGGTCCGTGTATCATCTGATCATGCAATTCTATTTAGTGTGGCTTTGATGACGAGACCAAATCACCGCAACGGTCAGCCCTCCTGGCCGAGACTCAAGAAAACAAGAAAAACCAAGAAAACAGCCTCTCTCCCCGCTAGTGAAATAGTCAGACAGCGTCCTGTTGACTGATGCTGATTATGTAATATGTAATTTAGACTGAAAAACGTAACTTTGTCACTTTCCAGGATGTTTGGTGGGTCGGGATCTCAATCACAACACATTATAACAGCATCCATATGATTATAAACAGTCAGCGGGTATGTTCAGATTAACAGGAGGACACCGGGAAACACCTTGAAAAAAACACATACGTCATCATCATGACGTGTATGTCACGCCTCCTTTGGAGGCCGCAGCGCCGGCTTTCTGTGTGAATCAGCCTATACTCTGGTTCATCTTCTACGCCGGAGCTGCTTGGTTCTGTGTGAGCAACCAACGGCGGAGAATTGGCGAACCGCTGCGGCGATAATGCGGCGTCTCTGTGTGATTTCAGAGCTTCCCAGCAGGACACCCATTTCTCGCAGCTTTTCTAAGATCTCATGATACATCACTCCATTCATAAACATGTCATTAATTAGAGACATGGTTGGCTCGAGTGAGGCCATTAGAACGTGGGACTCCAGTGGTCTACTGGGACTGGACCATAGACTGTACACAGCCAATGGACTGGACCGTGGGACGCTCAGACCGGTGTGTTGTTGCTCACCATGGATACCGAGCGAGTCCCTACACATTGCGCATGTGCAAAGCGTGGCCACACAGCAGAAATGTACCGTGGGAAATGGTATAACAATAACGGAAAATGTAAATTACATTTATTATTTCGTTTCGGTTTCCTTGTTGATTATATTTTCCATTTTGGGCTGAAAATAGGAAAACAAACACCAGTTTTCAATGTTTGGTGCATACAGAAACACAGAAAAACGGAATATTGACTCGTATTTTCGTTTTCGTTTGCCACATTAAATATAATTGCATGATCAGATGATACACGGACCCATATACATGTCCTGCATCAAAATATTCTTTAATAGCAGCGTGTATGTCGTCACTGGCAGCGCTCTTGTTTTGAAAACATGTAAACCCTGTCCTTCCGGTTCAAAGGACGGACCAATCAGCGACGATTCATGTCGCCCGAGGGTACCTACCTTTTCCGGTTTTGTTAATGTTGTTGTGTTTTCTGATTTGCCGTTGTGTTTTCTGTTTTGTTGTTATGTTTTCTGATTTGTTGTTATGTTTTCTGATTTGTTGTTGTGTTTTCTGATTTGTTGTTGTGCTTTCTGTTTTGTTGTTATGTTTTCTGATTTGTTGTTGTGTTTTCTGTTTTGTTATGTTTTCTGATTTGTTGTTGTGTTTTCTGTTTTGCCGTTGTGTTTTCTGATTTGCTGTTGTGTTTTCTGTTTTGCTGTTGTGTTTTCTGATTTGCTGTTGTGTTTTCTGATTTGTTGTTGTGTTTTCTGTTTTGCTGTTGTGTTTTCTGATTTGCTGTTGTGTTTTCTGATTTGTTGTTTTGTTTTCTGATTTGCTGTTGTGTTTTCTGTTTTGCTGTTGTGTTTTCTGATTTGTTGTTGTGTTTTCTGATTTGCTGTTGTGTTTTCTGTTTTGCTGTTGTGTTTTCTGATTTGTTGTTTTGTTTTCTGATTTGCCGTTGTGTTTTCTGTTTTGCTGTTGTGTTTTCTGTTTTGCTGTTGTGTTTTCTGATTTGTTGTTGTGTTTTCTGATTTGCCGTCGTGTTTTCTGTTTTGCTGTTGTGCTTTCTGATTTGTTGTTGTGTTTTCTGTTTTGCTGTTGTGTTTTCTGATTTGCCGTTGTGATTTGCACTTCAGGGCCACCGTATAAAAGACTTCATGACAAGGAACGGGACCTGCCTACTGAGCTACTTATAGATTGTTAATGTGAAATGCTTTCACAGGAAGTGTTGAGCTTTATTGATATTTTCATCCAGGCTGTTTGTTTGTTACAGATCAGACAGTTCTCTTTCTGGCACATCACAAAGCTGTGATAACTCACATATGAAAACATTAATAGAAGACTGAAATGTCAGACCAACTTTGTCATCACTTCCTTATTAAACACACACAGATGCACACACACAGATGCACACACACACACACACACACACACACACACACACACACACACACACATGCGCACACACACACATACACACACACACACACAAAGTGTTTTGTAGGAGACCTAGTTGATTCCTTTGACTGGAATCTGTAGTTAAAGCAAATATGTCAGGCAGGGCCCAGTTGGACAAGTTTATAATTTTTCAGGCCACAAGGCCCAACAACAGCCAACAGAGAGTGTAATAATTTCCAGTTTTTACTTCAAAAACTATAAGAACAAAACATACAAAACGGTATGTGTACCTTTGTATCTTTTCGAGATACAGAAAACCACATGTTGTTGCAGTATTAGGTCATTGTGCAAATGTCTCTAGTCACTTTTGCCTCGGGCGCCATAGTGGTTTCAACTGGTCCTGACTGGCTTTGATTATCTTGTTAGTGTCAGTAATGTGACACCTAGTTAGCAGGTAGGGCTTTGACTAAAGAATTATATGAAAAAAAAAACAAGTAAATACAGTGGAAAATTGAACAGTCAATCAGTTTCTGTCGACTAATTGATTAAACAAGTAATACTTAGCTTGTCGTACTGGTAGTGGTCCCTCAAGTCTGGTGCATGAGATGTACCATTTTTGTTTAACAAGTCTGCCAGCTATGTTTTCCTAATGTGCATATTGAGATCCAATCACAAAAGAATGAAGATGAAGAGAATCTTAATTATTACCACGTGTAAATGCAAAGGTCCATGATTATATCCAGATATAATAGTCAGGAATAAATGGGCTTTTAATGTCTGAAAACACCATATTTATAGGACAGAACAGCAAGTGTTAGGAAATGTTGGGGTGTTTTTTTATGTTAATTTTTTTTGATTAAGCCAACCTAATTAGTTTCTGCTAAATACGACGTTCACCCCTCAGAATGATGTAACATTGAGAAAGACAGTATCAAAGTAGTGAAAGGGACCTGCTTTTTTCTCAAACCTTGTAGCTGCGGACAGCAAAAAGACACAATCAAAGTCTCATTCAGAATAAAACCAAGGTGGAAAGTGGAAAGATTGCTTCATCACAGTGTGTGTGTGTGTGTGTGTGTGTGTGTGTGTGTGTGTGTGTGTGTGTGTGTTGTGCCTTTAATGTGAAAGTTCCTGAATCCCTTTTATCAGCTGCCTCTGGCAAAGCAGCCTCAGTTAATGATTCGTATAAAGTCTGTTAGCACATGACAACAAGTCGCACTCAGGGTGCCTACTGTCACAGAGAGCAGAGAGAGTTGACTCTGTCTGCTCTCTGAGAGTTGACTGCATCTCTGTGGGCTCACTTGATTGTTTCTAAAGGTGTTTTCACATAGTCCTTTAAAATGAACCAAACTCTCTGAAGCCTCTTGAGGTGGACCAATAGAAAAAGACTGTTCTGTTCTGCTCTGTTCTGTTCTGTTCACACTTTATTTCCTCTGGAGCTTAGACCTTTACCAATTTGGAATGTTATGGAAGAATTATCCTATCTTTATTCAAGAGCGTAGATTTTCAGTTTGAGAGCATGATTTCATTCCTTTTCAGTGACATAGCTCCTTCTCGCGCTCAGATTTATTCTCCTCGCACTCATATTTTCTGCTCGCACTTGGATGTCTGCTGCTTTCTTTCAAAATGTGTGCTTGAACTCAAAAATCACATGCTCGTGCTCACATTTCTTCTGCTTGCACTCAAAAATTTCGCTCGCATTCAAATATGTCCTGCGCTCGCTCAGATCTAAAGTCTGCGCGCTCAAAACTAATGTGCACGCACTCAGAACAAGCACCTCCTCTCAGGTTGAGGAGTCTGCTCAGACTCGAGGCTGTCCCTCCTTGCGCTCAAACTATTGTGTTTCACCAGCCAACGGGGGACAGCTAGAGTGTGGACCAATCAAATGACGGATGCCGCCTTGGGTGCGTTCCTTTGCACTTTTTTGAGTGCTCCGTAGGGGCGGGTATATGGTCTGTTTGTAAAACTGCTTCTCTCAAAATACACCAGTTTACCATATTAGCCAGCTATTTGAATCGTCACTTATTTAAGACGCCAGCATATTTATGTATAATTATTCTTAAGTAATCGTAAAACGAGTTATCGTAGTTTAGATTCTCTTTTTTATTCAATATTAGCGGACATATGTTATATACTGTAGTATGAATACTCACACCACCCTGTAAGTGTTACGATGGCGGTGTGGTCAAGGCCAATGGCAAATTTTGAGTCATCATATTCATAAGTCTGTCATATTATTATTGAAACTATATGAACGATGTATTTTGAGTTGTAGCAACATTAAGCCATAAACTTGAGGTATTTGACCGCGCTGGTCCATCTCGTCTCCCGCTCAGTACCTCGCTCCGAGTCCCGCTCTAACTCTTCTTCTTGTGAAAGCATAACCAACACTAACTTAATGTAATGCGTCCCCTGGCTTTGACCCCCCTAAACGCACCAATGTTATCGTCAAATCATTATCATCATAGCGTATTTTTCATTATGTAAGGGATAATGTATAGTTCGGAGGTTGTTATGGAGAAATAAACCCCGACAGGTTGTATGGAACTCCATAACTCCATTTCTCCATAACAACTGACTAACTATACATTATCCCGCTTATTACACGGCCTTACGAGTGAAATAAATAATAAATAATCACCCACAATGATTCAGCAGCGACAATGATTGCTCGGTAAAGTTTGTTTGGTCTGTTATACTTGACGACGACGCAGCGATGGACCAATCAGAGAGCAGCATTCAATAGAGCCGTGTAATAAACCTTTTTAATCACGTAGCTTAGCCTATTTACCGACCATCTCTTGTTAAACGTTTCAATAAGAGAATCAGCCGGGTACACGTATTCTATTACTGTAACAGTAATTTATAAATTCAAATTTAAAATAATAATATAACAGACAGCAAGAGTGGGGCAACCGGGATGCGAACTGACGTCTCGGCCATCGTAATACGTACACTGTTTCGTGAGTATTCATACTATATAACATATTTCCGCTAATATTGAATAAAAAGGGGAATCTAAACTACGATAACTCGTTTTACAATTACTTAAGAATAATTATACATAAATATGCTGGCGTCTTAAATAAGTGACGATTCAAATAGCTGGCTAATATGGTAAACTGGTGTATTTTGAGAGAAGCAGTTTTACAAACAGACCATATACCCGCCCCTACGGAGCACTCAAAAAAGTGCAAAGGAACGCACCCAAGGCGGCATCCGTCATTTGATTGGTCCACACTCTAGCTGTCCCCTATTGGCTGGTGAAACACAATAGTTTGAGCGCAAGGAGGGACAGCCTTGAGTCTGAGCAGACTCCTCAACCTGAGAGGAGGTGCTTGTTCTGAGTGCGTGCACATTAGTTTTGAGCGCGCAGACTTTAGATCTGAGCGAGCGCAGGACATATTTGAATGCGAGCGAAATTTTTGAGTGCAAGCAGAAGAAATGTGAGCACGAGCATGTGATTTTTGAGTTCAAGCACACATTTTGAAAGAAAGCAGCAGACATCCAAGTGCGAGCAGAAAATATGAGTGCGAGGAGAATAAATCTGAGCGCGAGAAGGAGCTATGTCACTGAAAAGGAATGAAATCATGCTCTCAAACTGAAAATCTACGCTCTTGAATAAAGATAGGATAATTCTTCCATAGAATGTTGGTATTTTTACTTGGAACAAGATGGCTGAAGTTCCTCTTTTTTTTCTCATGTTACTGCATCTATCAGGTAGTTTTTGGTTTGTCTTGACATGGCCCTACAGTGCAGTTCTATTGAAGCCTCTCACTTTCATATGAACCGACAATTGCCAGTTAATGTATTTTTTGCTCCATATCTGACGAAGAGCAGTGATTTCTTCCTGAGACCAAACTACTTTTCGTACACATGCCTTGCTAGCATTGGCGGAGATGGTTTTGTGTTTGTTTTTTCAAGCGTCCCAGTGTTGTCTATAGCAAGCCTAGAGGGCTAAAATACAATGGGAAAGGGTAAAGCAAAGCTTGAGCACGATGTTCACAATGCACAGGTTAAGTTAACCACAATGTGGCGAGCCATGCTTCGACCACTTCCCAAGGATTTCTGAGAACGGTTTGCTTCAGAGGGGTCCGAGTGTTCATATACGTGTGCACAAAAAATATTTACTTTAGAGGGCTGAAAGGGACCAAGTATTAAAAAAAGCTATGATTGGGCCCAGGTTATATAACTAAGCTCTTGCAGCTCCAATGACAGTTCCTTTCTGTTGTCAGACAGAGACAAAAAAGGTTGAGAGCCACTGTCTAAACTATCAAAGACCAAAGTTGAAATAAACCAGATCTTATCTTTAATATTGTGACACTACTTGGAATAAACTCTCCAATTCAATTGTTCAGTGTTTTCAAAAACTATGTAGATTTACTACTGTAATGTCTATGCCAACAACACAAGTCAGCTGTAATAATGTTTACACATGCTACTGGAAGAATTGTCTCCTGTGTGTTTTTTTGTGTTAAGCCTTTGCACCACTGTAAATGTAAGTTTTACCTTAATCTTACGATTGAACGTGATACTACTGAGTTTGACTATATGTTTGAAAAATCTTTGCCATGCTAACCTGAAAGCACTTTAGATGCCACCGCAAAAAGCAAGTTAATTAGTTATGATTATTAGATTTTGGCCTTTTTCTAGTGTAGGTCAGGTGATCATTATCTCAGTATTTCAGTTTCTCTTCACTCGCTCTTTTAAATTTTTTACTCCAGTTTTGACAGCAGCACCACTGTCTTGTGTGGGGAACCTAGTTTTAAAACACATTTTGTGCTAATGTCATGTGATGTCATTAGTGGTCATATGGAGATAATCAAAGAGTTTCAAGTGGACTGAATCTCTGTACCTCACCCAGACTGCCATTTTGACCAATTAAGTCCATCAAGTCATCATATTTTGAAAGCCAATCAGACTATGATCAATAATAAATACACAGACAAACCAATCAGTAGCAGAGACAGAATGCCCTTTAAAATGTCATTTACGTATAAATAACTGCTAAAAAAAAATATGACAGGGATTGCCTGGCGGAGGTTGGCTTGGCATGAGTGGATGTGTCCACAGCCAGCTGAGGCACACAGACAGACAGGCTATTGAGTGGACGTGCTATAACTGGCCTTCTAACGGCAGTTAAAAGGGAAACTGTGGTTGTGGTCTGATGGCTCTCAGCTCCAATGCTTATTTTTGAGGTGACACATGCTGCAGATGAAATCCCCTGAGGCCACACTGTGGTCTGTGGTGTAAACGTGCGTGTGGTTGTGTTTCATCTTCTTGCCCTGGGCTGCTCATAAATGCTGCTCCTTGGTTGGCATATTGATTTATGATGATGAGATTATAACTCTACACACACTTTAATATTCATTGGTCTTGAAAGCTTTGAGTGCTCTGTGTCTGTGTGATGTATGTTTTAATATCCTCTGGGGTCTTTCTGAGGATAGAAACCCCAGAGAAATAGTTAGTTATGGGGGTAAATCCTTACAGACAAAACTTTAATTCTCCACACTATTTGTGTAAGGGAAAATATATACAAACATTATTTGGACATACGTATGTCCACATTGTTATCAACCATTATCAGTCTAAGCTGTCTGTCTGTCTGTCTGTCTGTCTGCCAGTGTGCCACCATTTATCATGTTACCAGTACCTTGCAGGTCAGTGGTCCATTGAGAGTTGTCCAGAGACCAGAAGATCACTGATTGGTCAGCTTTAGCTGTTTGTTTTTTTCCTTAGTTTCTGATGCAGGTAGAGATTGTTGATAGTCATGGCCGTACCCAGCATTGAGGTCACCGTCGTAAAAGTTGTCCAATAATTACCTAAACATAACTCTACTTGAAAGATGCAAAAATATTGTACCGCGCTAAAATAACCGATTTTATCATCTGACCAGTGGCACCGGGATAACGGTGGTTTATCAGCCTACATACACGGAGAGAATCATTTTAGTAGCCTCCCAATTAAATGCTGCGGTCAGTGAACCAAAGTATTACTTTGTTACCTTTATCAACTGACAATGGGGGGCGCTGCAAAAGCAAACCAACCATGAACCTACCTAAAGGCAAGAACGAAAGAGAAAAAAAAATAACAGATCAATACCAGTGATGTTTTCAATACGGACAGAGACACCAGAGTATTTGTAAGTCATCCCTCCCAACCATAGACTGATAAACTATGAAAATGTCCAAATGTCCGTAAATACTTCAGAAATGGCTGGTGTAACGTTGGACTCAAACAAAGTTTCTTAAAATCCCGTCACCAATAACAGGCGGTGGGCCAAACGTGTTTTGTATGTATGTATGATATGAAATAAGTATTAAATCTAAAAAACATGTTGACAGCCCTGGTTTGATCAAGTATTTTCGTAAATGTATATTTTAATCAGTTAGTCCAGCTGGCGTCAGGTCAGTGTGTTTGCCAAAGGAGAGGCAGAGACGTACTTATTAACTCAGTTTGGAAGAAGACCAGTATCTGTACAGCATCACTTAAAACAGGTATGGTAATAAAGTTACCAAAACAAATGCAAATTTACTGACTGTTACAACGAGTGGTGTAAAAATGTGTTGTTATGAAAACGTTGGTGCTTTTTCATCCTTGGATTACATCCTCTGTGTAAACTCTGCCGGGTAGCTAGCCTTGGTATTGTCATGACTTAATTCTAGCAGACTTTGGTAGCATGTAAGTAGCCTATCAGTTGACCATGTGTTTACTTTATTCACTGACAGATGGAAATGAAAAGAGAAAGAGAGGTGATGGAGGTGACAGAAAGAGAAAGCGAGGTGTAATTGTATCATATTCATTTCCATTTATAGACCTAATTACTAAATAGGCCTACAAATGTTTCTGAGTGATTAAAAAAAGCACGTTATATATTTGGTGGTATACATTTCACATTTAAAAAATATATGTTAGAATGGAAGTGTAAGACACAACAGTTAAAATATAATATCTTATTGTATTCAAGTGCGCTGTCTGAGACACATTTCTATAATCCAAATTATGCAAACTCCAAAACAAAGATACTGATGGTGTAGAATTACCGTTAATAATTTTAATGAATTTTACCAGGAGAGACAAGTGAGGAGTCACAGGCAGCGAATACAGAGGGATCATGATGGCCTTTATATTTCACCACTATATGGTTCAGTCTTGCGTATATAGACTACTTTGCTATTCTATAAATGAGTTGAATATAATAACCTGTGCCCCCGGACCCCCCTAGCATTGAGGGGGCCCAACATTTCTAGTACCCTCTACTACATAGCAAATTTGAATTTTGGAACTCGGTATTTCTAAAATCCTGCATACGGCCCTGTTGATAGTAAAGAAAATATAAAGGAAATCAAAGAAAGTCTTAGTAATCTGAACTCACATTATCAACAGTGAATATGTTGTGTTATATCAACAATATCATGTATACTGAAGTTAGCATGCTAACCAGCTAGCCCCAGCCCACCTCTTATCACTTTGTACCGCAAGAGGGAGATACAGTATATGTGAGTGGCATATTTTAGGTTTCACTCTCTCAGCTTTTAGTGAAATTAATGAACAAAATAAACTCACAAAATGTCAAGAAAGGAAATATTCTTACATCTATTTTCCTTACCAAACAGAAAAATGCAACTGACTCCTTCTGACCTCAAGTTTTTTCTTTTACCGAAATAAAGCAAGCCTAATCGCCTTGTTAACTCATCGTAAAACACACATCATTCAAACTCAACATAAATGAAATAAACACACCAAAACAGTTTTGGTTTGTCTTTCTGCCATCATCATTCATCCTATGTTCACAGAGTAAGATGTGAAAATATTCCGGCTCTACAGGCCGTCTTCACCCACTGCTGATGTCTAATTCTCTCTCTGCTCCACCACGGCACACACCTTTCCTGTCCCCACCTGCTGTGTTTTCTCAACCCTGAAGTCATAGTCCTGATCAGAGCTGCTGTAAATCGCCATATTTGTCACCATATTTTTGCAAATAATGCCATTAAGCAAAGGCATCACAGCAGACCATCTGCAAAATCTCTGCCTTCTGTCAGAATGCATGACATATTGTAAAGAGGTGACTCTAAGCAGCAGTGAGCTACTATTCAGCATTGAGACATGGTGAACCTTCCCCACTTCACTCCAAATTACCATGTTAATGAAAGAATTTAAACCGTAACTGTAACTTCATTACTGTACTCTGCGCTGTGTACTTGTACCAAGTCTAAATCATCTACTAATGCATGTTATTTCAACTCCAGCAGAGAAGCTCCTGCATGCTTAGTCCTGTGTTCATCCTGCGTTATAGAAAAGAGCTAGCTTACCTGAGCTGTCTTTGTTTCGCCGGTCCAGTTGTGCTAATAACTATACAACCAGTTTGTTAGCTCCAAGCAGGTGCAAACTATTTATTGTATTTATGGGTTGGAAGATGTAAAGGTTACAATATAGTCAAAAGGCTGAATGAAAGGTTATAACATGCCCTCATAGCGAGGATGAGTATGTGTGTGAAGTTGCAGGCCTATATTGGATTATTTTTTTCTCTCCATTCAGGCTCGTCACTAACAGATTCTTAAAAGGTTTTCCGCCCGGGTCTTAATAATGATTCACCACACACACACACACACACACACACACACACACACACACACACACCAGAAGTGAAGGTATTTTCAGGTCTCAGTAGAAGTGCTGGAGATTTTTGTTGTGCTGTCATAGCAACTGGCCATAAGCTGAGTGAGTGGTGACGTGTTATCTAACTGACGTGTCCAATCTAATGCGGTGTCTGTGGGATGAGGACATCTCTACAACACCCATATTGACAACAGGAGACATTCACTGAAGGCCCATTAAGAGCTGCTATTGTCTGATTGCATCTCATTAGGCATCAGCACCTTCTCTGCTCCATGTTTGGACTGTGCAGGGTACTTGATCATCAGCTCAAGCTTTGCTCATTTTTCTCACCACCCCTCACGCATAATGGCATTGTCTTGGGAATAACTGTGTAATAAGAACACAGTTGCAGACAGGCTGTGTGGGATGGATTCAGACCAATATGCATCCATAGTGGTAATTTGTTTGCAAGACAAAAATCTCAACCCTGTCGTCAACTTACTTACTAAAAGATGTTATTTACTTACATGTTTAGAAGTATTTGACCTACAATGAACTATCAGTTTTCTCCTGTGGATGGCACCAGGTGAAAACTTCATTATTATCATTATTATTTAAAAGGGTTTAGTTGTTTGGGATCATGAATGTGCTCAGCTGATTTCTTGCCAGGGGATGAGGTTTAATGGTTTTTTTGACAGCATCTAATCTGGTCAATCAAATCTGAATCCTTTTGTATCCCAAAACATCATAATTTGTAATTAAAATTCCAAGTAACTGATTCTTAACAGTTCACACACTTAATTAATTCTAAAGCACCAACATGATTTGCTTTTATATGTGGCATAGATGTGAAATTATCCTTCGCCCATCTCTCACTGTCACTGTTTCTGTCCTGGTCCCCTAAAAAAGAAGTAGCAGCTCGGCTGATGGTAAACACATTTCTCCACCTCGTTAACTTTGTAGTGGCTTGTGTGTGGTTTAGGTTCAGTGTTTGTTTTCCTGCATCAGCAGCCTCACACTGTTCCTCGACCAGGCAAACCCTGAATCCCTCATCCAACATTCATGACTGCACCTCTTCAAAGAACAAACAATAGGGAAAGCTGTGGCGTCACAATATGACTGAATCTCAGTGTGTGCTGTGTGCATTGCCAAATAAAGTTGAGTCTAAAAAACGTCCTTCAACTTACAGGCTGGACACACAGGATGCTTGTGTACTTGTGTTGCTGAGCTGCTGTTGCTCACTCGCGTGTTTGTGTGAATACAGGCAGTGTTGCTGCTGCAGCGCATCTCCTGCATGCCCTGTCTGTTCACATGGAGTTTGCCTTTGATAATTATCAATAAATATGATGTTGCGATTTTTCTTTACCCCACTGAAAGAGCGCGAAATGCGCACACTAGCTCACATTACCTTACATTTCATGTTAGGCATGATGAGTTGAAGGTCCTTAATTGTTCAACTTTTCCCAGTCAACCACAAGGCCCTGCATTAGAAGGGGGTGTATGTTTGTATGTGTACGTATGTGTGTGTTATTTCCTACTATGAGGTTCCTCTAGGTGTACAGTATTCACAAAGCATGTAGTGTTTGGACTGTGAGGCCTGTGAGCGAACAGCAGGTCTGTATCTCTCTGTGGGGCATAGCTGCTCTGCTACAGTAGCTGCAGATGGATTCTCATTGTGCTTCATATAAGTCATCCAGGGCTATATGTATTACCATGCATCATTCAAAAGAGGTGCATACACTTGGTATACTTTACAGCCTGGAATTCATAATAACCACCAACCAACAGCCGGTCTGTGCCATCCCTAGAGCTAATCTGCTAGTGCAGCTATAAAGCTATTAATTTTTTACTTATTATAACTTTCTGGGATGTGTAAATATTTAAATGCCTTTAATCAGAGAGTCAAAGTTGCCATGTACTTAATTCTGCCACAGTATATTCCAACTTCTGCTTGAGGCTCTATGTAGCTACTACTAAAACTATACTGCAAGTTCAGTTCATTTCTGCTGCTACTCATCACCAACAAAATCACCCAAAACTAAGTTGCAATAGGCTGGTGGATGACGATGTTCTTTCACAGTAATCAGGACAGAGATTTTGATGTATTTTAAAGCTGGGGTTGGTAATTCTGTTCAGAAGTATTTTTTTAAAATTATATTTGTATAAAATCAATTAACATCCAGACAGAAATCAAAATATAAAATGATTTGGGCAAAAAAGGAAAAAAATCCATGATCTCTGACAGCGACAGGGCTGTAATAACTTCATCTAATCAATTTTAGCAGTCCAAAGATATTGTATGGACAGCTGTCAATCAACCTGTCCTTCGCTGCCCACCCTGCACTGACTCCGCCCATCACTCATTGCGCGACCGCAGTCTACCCAGCGCACTGCTGCAGCTGTGGTGGCGTGAGCTAGTTGTTTATGGACAAGAATGGTGAGAAAGTACAGACACACTTTTCATTAGCAGCTGTACCTACAGCAGCTTGCACTGCCAGACAGAGCAAGAAAAGAAAGACCGAACTTGAGAAGGCTACAAACAAAAAGAAGTTGGAGAGCTCAAGAGGTGAAACGAGAGTCAACATTGGAGTGGCTGTGGAAAGATGGAGACAACTGATGGAGTCGAAGGCCTGAAAACGGACTCCATGGTAGCTGTGTTTCTGTCGGACAGGTAATGAGCTGGTTTGTTTTGGTTGGGGGAAATGTATTATTACTCTGCATTATGTAGTCAACGTTGCTCCCGTTAGCTCCTTATGTTGCTGTCGCATGTATTAGCCCAACGCTAACAGTGTTAGCATCGTCAGCTTGTAGCTAACGTTAGCTAGCTAGCTATGATAGACTACTGCTGAATGAAACATATTTCAACCATGCCCTAATGTTTCCACTATTTCTGTAGAGTCTCTCTCAGACAGGTGAGTGTAACTTGATGCTGATAGCAACATGGATCAGACCACTGTTATTCATGTAATATGTGTGTTTGATGGATACATTCTATATATACATGTGTCCTGAATGGCATCATTTCATTAGCTGCACCAGGAAAATGCTTCAAGTACTGGTCCTAACAGGCACATGTTAGCCTACTGCTTGAGACTATTGCATATTAGTAAGACATTTTTTTAAGAAAATAGACTTTTCAATTCATGATCTGACTGTCAGCTGACCTCAGTAGAATGTGGGAAACACAATGCACCTACCAGTCCCTTCAAATAATTGCTTGCCACCCATCACATAAGCTTCCCATCACCCACCTAACCCCATTTGTTTATTACTTTTTTTTTTAACATAAGATTTTTATGCCCCATTAACTCATTGAAATGTACCTTCATGTCCTGCAAATACATTTAGTTCTCCATCCTTAAACAGTTTTCTGTAATTATAATTTTTGCAGAGGTGATGACTTTTCAGTCACAGGAGTTGGACAAGTAAAGTTGTAAAGTAATATGATATTTCAAAACTGTATTTACTGTCAGATAAGTAACTGTGCTATTCTTTCTACAGGACATTCACTGCCAAAACAGTAGAGGATTGAGACAGCAGCGACATCAACAGCCTAACCTGTTGGCCAACACTGATCATGTAAAGTGAAAGAACTGTTATGGGTTGGTTGTTTATGCTGGAAGTGTAAAGAAAAGGCCTTTATCATTTAAGACTTTATTCAAAGAATTTAGAGATAATACAGAACAAGGAGTAAATACAGAACAAGAGTTCCTCTTTTTAATTTTTATATGTCGGATCACCTATGCCCAGCTTTTATTGTATTTATTTTTTAAAACATGGCCTAAAGCTTTTAACCATCGGGCTTGTGTTTGCCTCACCGGAGAAGCGAAAGCGAACACGGAAGTAGTGACGCCGAAATCGCATTAGCGAGGCGCCAGTTTTTAAAAACCAGTTTTTAAAAAACCTTTTAACTCAGTGGGATCCGTAACCAACAAGTGGACTGTCTGTCCTGGAGTGAGGAAGGTCTCCCTGGACATTTCGGCACCAGGGCCGGGATCCAACTCACCTCCCTGTGGTGGTACTGTGTCCCGGGGTGACAGATCCCCAGCACAGGCTGCAGCATGATGGCGGTCTGTGAGTCTTCTCTCCCCACCCTCTCAAAACTGAGGGAGAGCGTCTCTGGTCTGAAGGCTGACCTCAAGGAGAGGGACAAGATCCTCATGGATTTCTCCACCGTCGCCACGACCCAGTCAAAGCTCATCGCCCACCTGAAGGCATCCGGTGCTGGTGACCGGAGCATGACGGCCGCGGACAACACCACCCTGCCGTGGACCGGCTCCATCACCACCGGATCTCCGGCACCAGCACTCGCCGAGCTCCGCTGGCACCACCAGGGAGCCAAGCCCAAGTGATCGGCACCCTCCACCTCCTGCCTTCGCCCCGCGGAGTGGCAGTGCTCCATCAGGGAGGATGGAGCAGCGGCTCCAGCACCGGTGAGCTCAACGCCACTCAAGCCGAGGGAATCCTGGTCAGTGGTGACCAGAGGCGCCGGGGCTCGTCCATCTCCCCCTGCTCCGCCTCCGGATCTTCCGCTGGAGAACAGGTACGACATCCTAAGCCTGCAGGATTTCCCTCCCATGGGAGCGTGCTCCAGCTCGCCTCCGGGACCTGTCCACCCAGCTGGTCGTGGCTCTCGCCAGCCCAGGGGCCGGGGTCCGCGCGTCCAGCCTGGCCCCTCCTCTCCATCTCGGCCAGGAGCAACCGCGGGCCGGTGCCACCAACCCCGGGTCCCATCCCGCCAGCGGCACACCTCCAGGCAGCCCGCGGAGCAGCGCATCCCCTCTGTGCTGGTCGTCGGGACCTCGATGGTCAGGCACGTGACGGTGCATGGCGGCCGGACCTTCTGCCACCTCAACCCCCCCCTACCTACATCATACACGCCCCTCCCTCAGTGACCCCATTGGCACAGGACAATATTAACACAATAGAAACCATAATATCACACAGACAAATGAGACCCAGGACTGTTTTTAGATCAAACTGTGTTTTTAACATTCCATTGGAAAAAAGTGATGAACATACGTTCAGCACAGATGTTAAAATGGCTGTGCTGAACGTGCGCTCTCTTTTAAACTAATCTTTTATTATAAATGATATAATTTTAGATAATAACCTGGACAGCATTCTCCTTACAGAGACATGGCTTGGCACTGACGCACCTGTTGTTCTCACCGAGGCTTCCCCACCAAATTTTAACTTTTTATTTTCTACTAGGGGGTGCAGAAGAGGGGGCGGTACTGCTTCAATTACAAAGACCAACATACACACAAACGAAGTCAATTTTAACAACTACTCATCTTTTGAATACCATGCCTTCGTATAACTGTCTACCAATCCCAGTATTCCACTTCTTTTATTAGTGAATTTTCAGAGCTTTTATCAATTATTCATACCTCTTTTAACAGAATTTTAATAACCGGTGATTTTAATTTACACGTCGACATCTCCTCAGACTTAATGTCCGGAGAATTTTTAAACCTTTTACACTGCCTCGATTATAAGCAACATGTCACGCAGCCGACCCACAGCAGGGGGCGCACCTTGGACCTGGTTATATCTTATGGTCTGTCCGTTGGTGCGCCCTCTGTTGTGGACCTGGCTGTGTCTGACCACTTTTGTGTGTTTTTTACAATCACCAGTTTTAATCAGCGGGAGGCCCCTGTGAGAACAGTGAGGAAACGCTACCTAACTTCTGAAGTGGCTGCAAATTTTATCCAGATCTTACAGAGCACTCCTGCCGAAATTCTACCAGCACCCTGCGATTTTATTACTGACAACTTGAACAATAAAATAAAGTCAACACTGGACTCAGTGGCTACACTTTTTATCAAAACAATTAAAACAAGTCCTACACCCCCGTGGAGAACTGAGGAAACTAAAAAAATCAAAAGGGAATGCAGGAGTGCTGAAAGGAGATGGAGGAAATCAAAGTTGACAGTTCACTATGAAATACTACGTCAACACCTCAAAATTTACAATAACACAGTCAAACAAGCAAGAATCTCCCACTTCCAAAACCTAATCCATGACCATAAAAATAACCCCAAATTCTTATTCTCCACAATCGACCTTTTAACAAACAAAAATTTTAAAAGATCCTCCAACACACCAGATAACGCCCTTTGCTAGGATTTTGCAGACCACTTCAGAAGAAAAATCAATGACATCAGATCCAGTCTTTTATCCCAACAGCTTTTAACACCTGGATCATTGCTTTTACCTGAGTAAACACTGGAGAGTTTGGCCCTGGTTGATGTGAGGACACTTGATCGAGTTTTCTCCCAGGTAAAGCCCACAACCTGCCTTTTAGATCCCATTCCCACACCATTTTTTAAAACACTCTATGGAGTCTTTGAGGAACAGCTGCTGTATTTGGTGAATTGCTCTCTTCAGACGGGTGTCTTCCCCACCTCCTTTAAAAACGGCGGTGGCGAAGCCCCTTCTGAAGAAGAGTGATTTAGACCCCAATGTTTTAAATAACTACCGGCCTGTATCCAACTTACCATTTTTAAGTAAAATTTTAGAAAAACTTGTTTTTAATCAAGTAAACAAATTTTTAAACTCAAAACATATTTTAGAGACTCATCAGTCTGGTTTTAGGATGAACCACAGTACAGAGACAGCACTTTTAAAGATTTTAAATGACATCAGGTGTAATTTAGATAACAAACTCACAGTCTTGGTACTACTGGATCTAACCGCCGCCTTCGATACAGTAGACCATCACATTTTATTAAATAGACTGAGGAACCTGGTCGGCCTCTCTGGTACTGTTTTTAACTGGTTCACATCCTACCTCACTGATCGAAGTTTCTTTGTAAGTATGGATACATGTTCCTCAGGAACCCATAAGATAAAGTGTGGGGTTCCCCAAGGGTCAATTTTAGGTCCAACTCTTTTTAATCTTTACATGCTGCCCCTTGGGGACGTCATCAGGAGGAATGGCATCAGCTTCCATAGTTACGCTGATGATACGCAACTGTACATCGCCGTGTCTCCTGATGACACAGGGCCAATTGATGCCCTTTTTAACTGTATTTTAGACATTAAGTCATGGATGGCAGCAAACTTCCTACAGCTCAACCAGGACAAAACAGAGGTTTTAGTCATTGGTCCTGAAGGCCAGAGAGAGAAACTTTTACCAAAGTTACAGGATTTTAAACCCTCAAAATCAGTAAAAAATCTGGACGTGATTTTTGACTCTGAGGTCACTTTTATTCCACACATCAAAAACATAACAAAGATAGGTTTTTACCATCTTAAGAATATAGCCAGAGTCCGCCCGTTTCTCTCTCAGACCAGCACGGAGGTGCTGATGCATGCTTTCATCTCTTGTCGTTTAGATTATTGTAATGCCCTGCTCTCTGGTCTTCCCAAAAAGAGCATGCATAACTTACAATTATTACAAAACTCCGCTGCACGAGTGCTGACGAGGACCAGAGGGCGGGAGCATATTACACCTGTTTTAAAATCGCTGCATTGGCTCCCCGTGCGCTTCAGGATTGATTTTAAGGTTCTTTTACTAGTTTTTAAGTGTTTTAACGGTCTTGGGCCTTCTTATCTATCTGCATTACTTTTATCCTATCAACCCTCGCAGACCCTGAGGTCCTCCGGTGCTGGCCTTTTAACGATACCACAAGTTAGAACTAGAACACACAGGGAGGCGGCATTCAGTTATTATGGCCCCCGATTGTGGAACAGCCTCCCAGAGAACCTCAGGGCTGCAGAGAATGTTGATGTTTTTAAAAAGAGGCTCAAGACCCATCTTTTTAATCAGGCTTTTAACTGAACTCATTTAACTCCAAGTTCTTACATTTATTATTTTATTTATTTATTTTTTATTATTATTCTATTTTATATTCATTTTTAGTTTAGTTTATCCTGTTTTATTATTTTTTTTCAATGTTTTATTTCAATGTTTTAGTCATTATTTATGGTCTATTTTATACATTCTATTGTTTTATTCCCTCAGTTTTAGCTTCTATACCTTTTATCTTATTTTACTGTTTTAGCCCCTCGATCTTCCAGTGTTTCCTCCTGGGGGCCTACCACACCGGAGTTGCTTCTGGTCCACCGATGGGGGTGCTGTCCCGTGGACGGCCCTGGCCCGGGTGGCTAGAGAGCTCTACACCTTTGTGTCCATACTCCTGTCTGCCTGGGCTGGGGGGGTCTTTGTGGTGGCGCCCCTGCAGTCATGGACCATGATTTCTCTCTGTGTGCGCGGCCCCCAAAGGTAGCTTCTTCCTCACCTCTGATTTCGGTGCCCAGCCATGTCTCCTTAGCAACAGCTAGTGTATGTGTGTGGGTGTGCGTATGTTTGTGTGTGTGGGTGTGTATGTCTGTCCGTATATCTATGTATGTGCGTGAGTGTGTATGTAAATGTGTATCTGTGTATGTTTGTGGGGGTGGGAGGTTTGGGGTTTTCATGGTGTTTTGTATTGTTTTGTTTTGTTTTGAACCTCTGTGAGGCACTTTGTGCTACTGAAATGTATGAAAAGTGCCATATAAATAAAGTTGATTTGATCTGAACGACTGTTCATGCTTTTGAATTGAAGTACCAGCCCTTTATCTTTCTTTACATGTTTCTTACTTACACTTACTGTGTTTGTTATGCACCAAAACACAAATGGTGAAAAACTACTTAACAAAAAATTTGATTCTGATTAGGGCACTTGTATATCCAAGTTACATGCCTGGTCAACATACTTTACAAACAAATAGTTTAGTTGTAGGTAGTGTTTATCAGAACAAAGCACCTGAAATAAAGGATTAGCTGACTGTGGCTATCCTGACTTGACTGTTGCCGGTGTGGGGAAACGAACCCACCGTAGATGATCGATCAGAATCATAGGCCAGTAGTTCAGGTTTAATTCAATTCTTTATTGATGCTAGTGCATGATTGAAAGCGTGATAAGGTGTGCTTTCCTATAAAAGGAAATAAACAAACAATGATTACCAAATTCAGGCTGATGAATGATTATAAAATGATGGTCAGAAACTTCATAATTGTAAAATATACTTTTTACTTTAAACAAAGTGCTCTTTAGAACCACCATAAGTGCATCATAAGTGACAGTCAACCATAAATTATTAAACCAGTCGAGCACCCAGTGAACCAACATCCCAACATATGTGATCAACAAACCCAACACCAGCTCCCATAATGTGTAGGCCTACAACCTATAGTAAACATTCATCAAGAACACCAAGTCATGACACTACTCACATAAGTATGTACACACACCGTGCTGTGGGACAAAGGACTGGCTGTGTGGGAGAGGATCAACTTTATAGGGCGATAACAGGTGGACTAATTAGGTGCACTGCAGGTGACAATGGCCCATCCCCCGGAATGTACCATTGCTGTCGGGGAGTTTGATTACCTTTAGTACAGCACCAGTAATGTCCTACTTTAGATACCTGCTCATGTGCAATCCTTTGAGCTTGAAGATCTTCTACTCGACGTATGAACAGCTGCTCCTTGACCTGTCGCCCTCACACGTCCACCGCCTCTGCCGCCACTGCCTCGTACACTGCCGGTTGTCCTCCCGTCGTCCTCTGACGGGATGATGTGCTTTGCTCTGGCGTGTCTTCGTCATCAGAGTCAGCGATGCTCTCATGGTGGAAGCTCTAACATGCAAAACATCGTATCATCATGAGTCCAATATGATATTCACATTCTTCTGTGAATCACTGAGGGAAACAAAATAAAACATGTAGCAGGTCCACCACTAATCTTAATGTTTTAGCTTTGCCATATCTAATTTTACCACCTGCTGCTAGCTAACCAGCAATAAGTTACAACATTTAAATACATGTTCAAAAATTTTTCCGAATAACGAAGCTAGTATGACAGCTATCAGTGCTAGCAATGGCTATGTTGGTTGTTTACGTTCAATATGATAATATTAGGTGTTTACTTACAGGTGAATGTGACATGAGGTCACTGATACTCTTCTTCACCCTACTCGTGAGGACTCGGACTCCGACGGCGGTATTCGGCAATAGTAAAATAGTCAGAAGTTATGATTATTTAATCAGCTTCTGTTGTTATATTCTCTGATTGTGGTCAGCTGTGTTTTATCAGAAGGTAGAGGTATAAACTCTTATGAGTGTCTGATGTTGGTTAACAAAAGCCTGTTGCAAGCCTTACTTTATTCTGATCCAGTAATCCACCTTTGTTGCATTGACGAGTGCCAAGGTGACTTATTGAATTTCTTGATGGACAGATACCTGTATCTTTGTTGCTAAAGTAACCGGTAACTGCTGCTAATGTAGCTGCCGTTATGCAGTTAGCTCGTAGCCGTGCCGCTATCTGTCTTTTTGCTGACTCAGCCCAGGGTTGACAGGAGCCAAACCCAGTAAAAACTGGTCTTGTCCAAAGCCGTATCAATCTGTCCCATTCTGGCTGTGTTCACTGGGAACACAGCCAGAATGGTACTCCACAAGTCATTTCATGGGAACTTTAACCCTGAACTGGTTGCCCTCAACAAATTTTAAAAGGGGTCAGAAGTGCATTCACACAAATTCACTTTTTGTTCAGTGTGAACTGAGCTAGTTCCATGGATATTTTAATACAGCACGTTTTGAAATGTTTTGACAAAAACATAAAAGAAATGTTACCGCCTTGATTCTGGGTCATCATTGGACATTATAAATGTGATGACTCCAAGCTGACTCTAAGAACCCTACAAACGGATCAGACCACCCGTCAAGGCTTGAAGAGGTCGATGTTTGATTGAGTGCATCTTTAAAGGTCCCATATTATACTGATTTTCATCAATTTCACACAGCTGTCAGAGGTCCAACAACACTGTATTCGAAATGTATTGCCCCAAACCCATCCGTGGTCCTGAAATTCAGCTGTCTGAAAGTTGC
Source organism: Pagrus pagrus (assembly GCF_965226575.1). Classification (NCBI taxonomy): domain Eukaryota; kingdom Metazoa; phylum Chordata; class Actinopteri; order Spariformes; family Sparidae; genus Pagrus; species Pagrus pagrus. Next base: position 1,239,734 of record NC_140185.1, on the reverse strand, counting down.
TCAAGTGAGCTCTACTGAGAGCAGGCTGTTGCTGTGCCTACACCTTTAAATGCTAATGAGCTCCATCCTGCTACACGCCCCTCTCAGGGAGAGGATGCCGCTTATGCTAGCGGTAGCATGCGCTAATGTTTACAGTGGATGTGAGCATGGCTATGGCTCGCCGAGATGCTGTCGTTCAACCATACCAGCAGTGGCGGCTGGCCAATAGGGGGCGCTAGGGCGCCGCCCTCCCTGATGGAAATTGTTTTTTTATTTTTTTTTTCCTTCCAAAATAGTGTTTATAAAATAAATAATTACTGCTCATTCTACAAATAAATGTATTTTTAATTATCAAGAACGAGCCATATATATGTGTCATTTGCATCCATGGTCATTTCCACTCTCTCAAGGGGCTCTAGAAAAGTCGCCCCAGCACTGCAGCAGCTCAGCCAATGGTAGACTGTTGCTGAGACAAAAAAACACATAGCAACGGGTAATTTAGCCAATTTTAGTCGTCAAATTTGATGAGCTTGGGGCACTGAAAATATCGCCCCAAGCTTATCGTTTAAGTATCCTGGCAACAATAAACAAGTGTCTGAAATCGAGATGGCGGCGACAAGAACAAGAACACACAGGGCTTCAGCTACCCATAAATTCTGTAAAATCTCTCTTGCTAAACCCTTTCGAAAGGACAACTTTAGGTGGATTAAAAAACATGAATGCTCGAAAGTACACATGAACAACGCTGTCAAGCTAGCCATGCTAGGCAGGACTAGCATAGCTGCGTAGCTGGATGAATGACACAGGATTGCGGTGAGAAAACACAATGAAGAGGTGGACATGAACAGACATATTTTATCGAAGATCATTGATTGTGTGAAATTCAGTGGAGCTTGTGAGCTGGCATTGCGAGGCTGCGATGAGACAACATCCTCCGACAACCCCAGCATTTTTCGGGGATTAGTCGATCTTGCGGTGTCGCTGGACGGTGTAGTGGAGCACCCAAAGACCGTCACTGTTTACCTCAAGGTACCTCAAAGACAGTTCAAAACGAACTCTTGGACTACATGCTGTTGGTTCTTCAAGACTGCATTCCTGAGGATGTAAAAAGGGCAGATTATCTCACTATCCAGGCAGATGAAACAACAGACATTGCCACTCATTGTCAGCTGTTGCTTGTACTACGCTACACTGACAGCCTGATTAACGAGTTTATCCAGCTTCCAAACGCGACCGCTGACAGTCGCCACTGCGGTGTTGGAAAGGCTGAAGACTTTTCTTCCTGATGGACAGCGGGGAAAACTAATCGCCCAGGTCTATGACGGAGCTGCTGTGATGAGAGGAGCCACAGATGGCGTGCAGCGCGAGGTTCAAGACGTTTACGGGAGTGCCCACTACGTACACTGTTATGCTCATCAGCTGAACCTGATAATGCAGCAGGCAACATCCCACACCACCTAGGTCGACTCACTCACTCACTCACTCACAAACACACACACCAACACACTCACACACACTCGCTCACTCACTCACCAACACACTCACTCACTCACTCACTCTATCACACAAAAAAACACACACATATACAAGTCAGTATTTGCACACTACAATTGGTACATTTTATGTTCCTATACCAGTTTTTCTATGTATAGTGAACTTTAATCATCACCCATTTGTAAATATTACAATAATATGCAATAATATTGTATTTTTTTATTAAGAGTATTCACTAATATATTTAATCCAATTGCTACATTTTATGTTCCTATGACAGTTTTTCTTAGTTATTTTTAATCATCATCCACCTGTAAATGTCTCTCAAGAACTTTAATTTTGTATTAAGAGTATTCACTAATATACATCTCATATCATTGTCATTATCTGTCAAACTGTTGATTTCTAGAGGGCAATTAAATAATTATTGTTTATCCCTAAAACAATGGTATCTTTTGGTTTGGGTTTTTTTTATTGGGATAGTTACCGAAAGCTTCTGGCACATACAGCCCCACCTAGAATATTTTTCACCAGCCGCCACTGCATACCAGTTTGACCCAGAATCGGACCCAGAAGGAGAGGCTCAGAAAAATACAGACTCTGCGGCTGCAGCAGGACTCCCCAACACAACCACCTGGCTCCCATCCCCCACTGACCTGCAACAGGTAACATCTAAATACAGCTAGCGAAAGCTGTCTCCAAACTCTTGGACACTAGGGGTGGGAATCTTATACTATCTCACGATTCGATTCGATTCTGATTTTTGGGGCTACGATTCGATTCAAAATCGATTTTCGATTCAAAACGATTTGATTCATAATGATTTCTGCTTCAATTTATAGGTGTGCAAAGGATCCTCATGACCTACTCCAGTCTGCTTTGCAAGAGAGAATGACAAATGGAGACATTAAACTGTCTTTTTCACATTTATTAAGTTTTAAACATGTGTCCATGCTTAGATGGAATTGTTGCAACGGTTGCATAAAAGCAATATCACATATTGATTAAAGGTATAGTTGGTAATCCTGTTCAGAAACACTTTTTGTTATAATGGGTGAAATGGTCTTTCCACCCTGAGAGTAGTCCATACATAATGTGTTCAGAAAAAGGAACGAAATAAATCAGACCTCTGTGGCAGCTGCAGGCCTGTAAAAACTCTGACCAATCCCTCCCTCTCGGTCCGAGTTGAAAGAACCAATCAGATGCCTTCATGTCTCGTCCTGCCTGCACCCCCCTCTGTCCCCCCCTCCTCCCTGCACGCACTCATCACGTGTCACCGTTGCCGGATATATTCAGCACACTCCATATGGAGTTAGCAGGAGATACACACTCCAGGTCAGAAGGTGGCGGTAATGCACACCTAAAAGTTGTTTGCCAACAGCCATAAAACAGCAGTAGAAGAAGAAGAGTTAGCACAGTTAGCAAGAGACAACAATGGCAGAGGACATGCAGCCAAAAGTAGCACTTCCAGAAGTGATGCAGAGGTTGCTGTCTTTCTGTTGGACAGGTAATTAGTTGTTTTGCTTTGGGGGGATTTGTTATTTTCATGAAATATGTAACGTTAGCCAACTTAGCTACTTTTGTAGCTTGTATTAGCCCAATGCTAACGGCTCTCCTCTGCCCTGCTGACGGACTGTCTGATGCGCGTTCAAGTTTGTGGGGGCGGGGCTTTGGACGGAGCACTGACGGGAGGGGGAGAAGGGGGTGGAGCTTAGACGAGGTGCCACTTTCAAATCTTGCTAGCTCTCCAACATTACCAACTATACCTTTAAGTAACAAAAATAAAAGTGCCTCTTTATAAAAAAAATAGTGCAGTTAAACATGCTGCCTTTTAAATTCTAAGGAAAGTGCCTTTTCCAAAAACAGTGTGTGGACCACAACTGCTACTCTAAGTAGCTAGCTATAAAAAAAGTTGGAACAAAAATAAAGTGCTTCTGCATAATAAAAATGGTGCAGTTGAACAAGATGCATTTTCATTTCGCAGGTAAGTTGCAGCACCAAAAATATCATGTGGAACACAACTGTTGCACAAATGAAAAACATTAATATTTCTCAGTAGCTTTAAGAAAAGCGAGTTATGAAAATAAAAGTGCTTTTTAAAAAAAAATAAAAAATAGTACCCCTAAGTTAGCTGCCTCTGAATTTTTCATTAAAGTGCCTCTTGCAACAATAGAACTGTCCACAACTGTGCAACTCATTGTATGATTTTCAACAAATCATGAAATCACACAAGTTTGCAAAACATGGGATTCGAGCAGCCACGTATCAGTTATATAGTGAGCGGTGAAAGTCACAAAAGACTGAGTTGCTCTCAATGTCCATGCATCACATGTTAGTGCCACTCTGGCCGTTTTGGTCAAGGCACTGGCGACCTTTCTTTTAGTCTCTTGGTAAAGCTGTGGCACAGCTGTCTCAGTGAAAAACTTATGGGATGGTATGGCGTACCTTGGCTCCGCTGTCTGCAACATGCAGATAAACCCCTCGTTCTCCACCACACTGTAAGGCCATAGGCTAAGTCTTTGCCGATGAAGCAGGCGATAGACCTGGTTTTTTTTTTTGCCCGCTCGGAGTTGGCAGAGAGTTTGGTGAAGCACTGCAGTGTGCGTTGGCCTGCCGCTGGTGGCTGACTCTGCACCGTGTCCTTTAACTCTGGGTGATGCCTGGTGATGTGAGCCCGCACATTTGTGGTGTTCCCGAAGTGCTTAATCTTACTTTTGCAAACCTTGCACACTGTGAAGCTCATGTCAAGCTCGGTCTTCCCGGGCATTCGGTAAAAACCAAAATGAGTCCAAATCTTTGCCTTCAACAAGGACGGGGCCGGTTGAATCTCTCTTTCCTCCATGATTGTAGTTTCCTCCTTGTTTTGGTGCTTTCCGCGCATGCGTATGTTCCAGAACCGGCTGCGTGGTGACGTCAGGACGTCCCGCGTAGTTACAAAATGAAGGCCGACAGCCAGCGGATTTGTTTTATTTTTTTATTTTTTAAACTCAATTTTGGGACATTTTATATCAATTCTGAATCGTAGTAAATGAGAATCGCGATTCTTATGTGAATCGATTTTTTTGCACACCCCTATTGGACACTGTTCGTATAGTCTCTGTCTCCAGTCCAGACTTTTCACTGTGACAACCAAGCTCCCTCGTAATGTTATTAACATTAAACTCGCTTCAAACGCCATAGCATAGCAGACCGAAGCGGAGCTAACTAGTTAGCCAATTTCAAGCTGACTTCACCATACTCGTAGGCAACTGTAAATACTATCAAAACGTGGTGACACTTACCTGTGGCTGGGGTGCAGTTGCTGGGTCCCGTATGGTTGGGACTGATCCTTTTACGAGGGTCAGTGTCGAGGCAAAGCCAGCTTTGTACAGACCCTTGTTACTGAAGCAGTCCGATGTGAAGTGGTTAGCACACACAAACAGACTTACAGGAACCGTAGCCGGCACGTTGTCGTTAAAAATGAAACGCAACCACTGTCTCTTCTGTTCTTCTGTAGCTGGGACAGAGTATAGGCGCTTATGTTGATTTTTACAACCAACAACAGAACACTTCTCATTGGGTGGGAATATTCAAATGATCGGTCAATGACGTTTGTGACCGATGCCGAATTTGACTCGCTCATCTGGAAACTGCAGGCAAGACACCGTCAGAAATCTGTATCTCACTCAAAAAAGCACGGATGGTCTTTTTTCAAAGTTTTTATGCATGTGGCAGCACCATAGACCCAAAATAACACTCCAAATCCCAGAATAAGTGAGTTTTTCATAATATGGGACCTTTAAAACACCACAAAGGCTGTGCATCTTTTAAAGTTCACATCAAAACCCAATGTATTCCCTATTGTACATGACTGTTAACAAATGTGAACTGACAGTTTCCAAATTCCAGTTTGTACTTGTCTGTCTGGGTCCATTGTTTAATCACTACGCACGCTTTCCTGACAAAAAGCAGACGGTAAAAGTCACCCAACAAGCAGCAGGGTGATCAGCTGTAACATCTGGTTTTAACACTTTCCCTTGTGGTTGCCTTGGAATCTAGCCTGCATTGGCTTTAAAGCTGCTGAAAGGGAAGCACGGCATCGCCCAGAGCTGCTGCTTTACCTACCAGAAACACACTCACACACGCGCACACACACACACACACACACACACACACACACACACACACACACACACACACACAGAACTGCTATGGAAGCACGGGGGATTCTATACCAGCCACTGTATGGAACATCTGGAATACGCAGTAAGGTATAGCATGAAGCCAATCATGTAGCCAAGTCAATTTCATGGTCCCGACACATACATCCAAGAACACTCACTACACACACACACACACGTGCACTTGCTCACATTACCTTACATTTCATGCTAGGCATGATAAGTTGAAGGTCCTTAACTGTTAACTTTTCCCAGTCAACCACAAGGCCCTGCATATGAAGGGGGTGTACTATTTGAAGAAATGAATGCACATTATGTCAGATCTTTTCTCTGTGCCCATTAATCACACAGAGTGTTATTGTAGCATTAAGCCAACGGATAATGACTGGATGTTATAGCGGGCGCACTTAGGCCCCCGCTATAACATCCAGTCATTATCTGGAGGTGATGGAGGCTGTAGCCAGAAGGCACAGACTGTTGGTGAGAAATTGAAGCAGGAAAAGCAGTGGACTGAATACAAGGAGCACTGTAAAAAACTGTAATCTGACCCATCTGTGTGCATATATCAGTTAAAGGTCTCACAGTTGGCCACCAGGAGAGACATCAAGCAGATGACTTTTGCTGAAGCATCCATTTTAACAGATATCTGCTCTGTTCCTTTTTACTCGAGAAAGACACAAGCTCCCCTTCAACAAACAACAACAACAGCAAAAAATCTATTCCATGTAAGATAATATTTCTGTATTTATAACCTCAGAACTTGTAAAAAGAGGAGGTATAAGCAGTGAAACTCAAGATATAGGTTCTTGAAAGTAGATCATTCTTCTTTCAAGCACAGTTTAGGAGACAATATCAGGACTGCAGTGAATTTCTGATTCTGTTCTCCAAAGAAAGCATGCACATAGAAAGAGAAAATTTGCAAAGCTTTTCAAATTGAAAATTACGATAAATTTAAAGGCTGTGGTTTGGTTGTTACAAGTTTTTAAACATGGCTGTTTAGAGAGCTATCCTGAGATGAGCTATTAATTGCATTAGAGGAGACAATAAAGCTTTGATTTGACATTCTCAGGTCGATCCTGTGGGCTCATCAAAGCAGCTTTATTAGTAATTTAAAGATATAATATGTAAAAATTCTGCATTAAAATGACTACTGGTTAATATTTTGTTTTGAGTTGTGTACTTACATTAACCCAAATGTTTCTGACAATGCTCAAACCAAGAGAAATCCACAATGTTTACTGAAGGTGTGTTTTATTTGGTTGACCGTTGTTACTTCCGGGAGAGAAATTAATAATAAGACTAAACTTCATGTTCATAAAACGAAAACATGACCTTCTCGGTGAACATTTGTGCCTGAGTCATGTCCAATAGATTTTCTTCAGTACAGGTGGTTGTGTAACTGTGCATTTACCACCAGAGGAGTGTTTATTCATGTTACGTGTTAACAAGTATTAGTTATTGTTCATTCGTTCTACCCAAATCAGCACGCACCAAGGGCATGTGTGTGTCTGTGTGTTTGAATTCAGGTCAACTTTCTTTGAACTCAGCACTCACCAGAGTCTCTCCCTACTTTTCCCCCTCTCCCCACTGTAAAGGTTCATGAAGTAAAGCACATTTACATAAACACCCGACAATGTAGGTCACTTCTGCAGATCACTGCTACAGTCAGGTTGATAAACAGGAGTGAAGATAAATCCACTTTTTAATCCCAAAAGTTAAAAAGTCATCTCTGAGCTCTCCTTCCATTGGTAAACGGCTCCAGATCGGAGAAGAATCTGATGTCACTGCAGGCGTTTATTCCTCCAGAAAGTCTGGATCTGCAGATGACTCTCTCCTCTAGAGCTGGCAGCTCTGTGCAGCTGATCAGTGGCTCTGCCTGGCCCTGAAAATGTCTTTTGTGTTGATGGAGAGACCCCCAGCGGTGGAAGTGACATATTGTGCGTTTGATAATCGCAATATAATTACTGCATGACTTGGTGAGAGAGTTTAGTGACCAACCACGGATGAGTCCCTCATCACCACCAAAACCACCTACAGCTTCATCAGTGGTGGTGGGGGACAACATGCAAGTAAAAAATCTCCTCCCTCCCTACAAAATGTGACACTGTGTGATGTGAAACTTTTTAAACATTGAAGCTGAGGTTGTCTCGCTATCATAACAATCATTACAATGCTTGGCCTTCTGTAGCCTACACCTCTGGTCTAAATGATGATCATGCAGGCGTCATGCTGTCTCTGGTGGTAGATCAGTAAAGGTTATTATCTGCCTTAAACACTGAACTCCTTAGAAATCTATAAAATTACTGATTACTGAATTGTGTTGTGTTTATTTACAGCATGTTTGTTTGTGTTGTGCGTATTTGCAGCGAGTGTCTGCACAGCCTCAGAAGTTTTCATGATGTCAAGAATTAAAGAGTGTATATCTCATGCAGGGCTGTGAGAATTCAACAGCTGAGCAATCTGCTCGCAAACTTGCTGACCTTACTTCACCTGTTTTTTCAGTGATTCTTCATTTCTGTGCAGCAGTTAGCGTGTGTCACTTATCCTTGGACTCCAGCCTTTCTCAGGGAACAGTGGAGTGTTGTGCATGTGTGGGTTGACGAGGTTAGACAACCACAATGAAGCACACAGGATGGTAAAAGAAGAAGGCCAGTTCTGAGTCTGACGCCATCTGGCTGCATTTACCTTCTGCCACAGCAGTAGTCCACACAGCATCGGGGTACGCCTGGGGTACTCACTGGGAGTGTGTGTATGTGTGTGTGTCTGTGTGAAGTTATCACTCATCATAACGGTACACGCCATCATGATGATGTATGTGTTTTTTTTTCAAGGTGTTTCCCCCGGTGTCCTCCAGTTAATCTAAAAATTTACCGCTGACTGTTTATAATCATATGGATGCTGTTATAATGTGTTGTGATTGAGACCCACCAAACATCCTGGAAAGTGACAAAGTGACGTTTTTCTCTAATTTAGTTTAGTTTATTTCGAACATGTGCGAGTAACACAACAAAGTAAACTGAAAAAAAACCAAAAAAAAAACCAAACAAATCCAATAAGAATAGTCAAAACAACAATAACAATAGTCAAAACAAAAATAATAATGTAAACCCAACATGTCCGAAAAGGAGTAGGATGAAGCATATGCTTATTTAATCCTACCCCTTCTCCACTACTCAATTACAATCTTTCTCCCCAACATATATATATTACATAAAAAAAAAGAAGAAAAGAAATAGAAAATAAATAGATTAAATAAACAAATACATAAATCATTTACCATTTATGAAACCACCCTATTGTTAAAGCCCTTCTTCTTCCCTGTACCTCGTGAAAACCATGTGTACATAATTACATAATTGCCATCAGTCAACAGGACACTGTCTGACTCTCTCACTCGGGGGGTTCACTAAGTTCACTGAGTCTTGGTTGGTCGGTCGGGAGGGCTGACCGTCGCAGTGATTTTTTTCACCGTGACAAACACTTGGTGAGTTTAAGTTTTTTGCCGGGGACAGACGCTGTTTTTCAGGCAGAAATGTGACGAAGAGTCGGTCGGACAGATTATTCCACGTATAACTGCGGTATTTTTTTCCTCATATAAGTTGCCAAAGACACGACCAGTTACTAAGTTACTGTTGTTTGGTCCTGTAACGTTGCTTTGTGGAACATTTCTCTATATTTTGTTGACTGAAGGACCTGTATAGTTATCAGACTGTGAACACCATCAGACCGACACGCCCGCGCTCCGCGCCGCCGGCTTATCCATTCACACAGGTTCGGTTCGCCAATACTGCACCTCTGATACTACCTCCAGAGGCGCATCAGAGGCGCAGCAAAATTTCACCCCTCGCCGCATCTGAAACTTTCACACAGAGCAGGATGCAGAGAATTGGCGTAGGATCCCCACATGCAAACGGCAGTGTGAATGGGGCTAGTGATTGACATATGCCGAAGGAGAATAGAAACTTTCTTGTAAAAACTTTATGACTCTGCTGAGATCCCTATAAATAGGGGTGTTTTTAAAACTAGATCCAGTAATGTCTGCTTCGGCACTTCATTCCTTAAACAAAAGGGGCATAAATTGCCTGCCAGGAAGCCTAACAAAAAGATCTGACATGAGCAGAAACACTGAAACGCCTCTCCTCATTGAAATCATGGCCTGCAAATAAATGAAAAATGTCTGTCTCAAACAGCAATTTGGTCTCTTTTCTTGTCTTTTTTTTGGCGCTTTTGTGAAAACGCTGTCAGCAGTTCTGCTAGTTGTGAGATCATACCTACTGTGTGTAGTCACAGTTTGCTTGTTTAAAGACAGCTCTTATTTTCTTTCTGCAAGATGATGGTATGACAACCACAATTGTGATTTTTTTCTTTCTTTAACCAAAGTGTCAATATCTACGGTGATATTTTAGATGACTTATATCTATACAAATAATGAAGCAATTAGAAGGGCTGTAGTTATCTTGCTATATTAAGGTGGGCTGGTAGAAATAGCAGGTGGGAAATCTGGGTGGTAGGTAGCCCAAAGCTTGGAGAAGAAGACTAGTGGCCAGTAGGTTGCCAGTTAGCATTCCTAGTCAGTCAGGCATAGTCTGGAAAAATGACAGCTGTCAACTGGAGGGCTGTCAGAGTCAAGATCAGATATAAGATCCTGCTGTCAGAACACTCCAGCTTATTCCCCAGTCCAGTTTTTCCTGAGTCCTGTTGGTGAAGAGAGTGCAGGACATTGGCTGAAGCAGGCTAAAGACTTGGTCTTAGCTACGACTTTTAAACCACAGCCACGCACAGCAAGGGGAAGACTTTTAAACACACACATCTAAAGGTGGATATCAGCAATCAGCAGCTGTAATATATCTTCGTCTGTTAAAACTGAGCATATGGGCTCTGTTCTGCGGCAGGAAAGCACTGTCACAAGTCTCTCCCTCATTGGTACATGTTATACTTCTATCATATATCAAGTTTAGACCCTCCACAGTGTCCACAGAGTTATCCTCTTTTCTCCTTCTTTTCTCTCCTCCGTTCCTTCTTGACCCCAGGCACCTTCTCGCCAGTTTTGTGCAGATCGAATTAAACAGGCCAATGAATGCAAAATGCCCCCCCCACCCATCTCCTTCTGGCCATGTTTGGACGAGGGCTCCGTTGTTGTAACCACAGAAACCCCCCCCCGTTCCCTGAGGAAACCTGCCTGTCGAGAGGCGAGTTGTGATGCGATTTGATGCTTTACACACACACACACACACACACACACAGAAACACATATACACCCCATTAATCAGTCAGTAACCTTTATCAGAGGGTGGGAGGAGAGGGGGTAAAATGGATTAGCATGGTGTTTGTAACAAAAAAGAGCCATTCATAGATTTTACGCTCTATTACACCCTCCTGGGAAAAGACACTTGGGCCTTTTGTGTTCCGAAGAGCTCATTGTACACCTTCTTTGTCTCAACACGACGCCCTGCTCCCAAATATCTGTTCAAGCCGTCACTTTCAACAAGTCACACAAAACACGATTAGAATCACAATTAGTTGCAAAAGTTGTTTGAATAAGAAACAAAAGAGAAAAGGAAAGGCTCTTCTTTTGATTTGTGCCTGATTTGTGTGGGGGAAGTCAAAAATCTGTAGTTTATCTTCTATGTCTAGCCCTCCTGATTTGGAATTGGCAAAGCAGCTATGCTGATTTGCTCATGTGGCTGTATGTCATCTTCTCCTGAGAGTCTGCTTTCCAGTGAATTAGATTGATTAAAGCAGTAAATACAATTTTAGCAGGACAGAGCAGGCCAGGGCATCGAGACAAATGAAATATTCACTGATCGAAAAAAAGGTTACAGCTATGAAATCAGGATGATTACTGCCTCAAAAGGGAGATTTACATTTTACTGTTATTGTAGTCATAAGATGAGATGAAACTGTATTGATTTCTGTAAGGAAATGAGACTGTAATAGTGATGATAATTGCTTTTAAAGTTTAGTAAAAAACAATAATTCCAAGTTCCAATTTTTGACTCAAGTGTACCTCATGCTGCCTCTTTTTTTAAAATTTGTCCTGTGGAATGTCCATGTCTGTTACAGCTAGCATTCCTCTTGTGGTTAAAACCTCACTTTGTAATGGTAATTCTTTCCAAATTGGGCTTAAGTTTAGACTGACGGCATGCTGACATTAAGACAATGTCATTTTGCAGGTATTGGGTCACAAGGGTTACCAAAGCTCCACTATGTTCACCAGCTAGTCTCTAACTGTTTGCCTGTTGTTTGTTGCTGAGCAGGTAGTGTGCAGATAGCTTTTTCTCTAAAAAACTACTGCCTGCTGCTGTAGGACACTATACCGACACTATGTGAGCCGTGAAAATACTAGCGTATCATAACAAAATATTGGTGAAATGAACTAGTTTCGTGGCAGATAATGTGTTATATAGAGGCTGCACTTCAGTGCCCCGATCACTCGCATTATATGGATATACGCGTTGCTCCACTGGATCTAATTTCGTCCGAACGACTCCAAATGACACCAAAGTTATCTGGGTGAGTAAATGATCGTATTTTATGTTAGAAATAAGGTCCAGGTTGTAAAAGACGGTAGTTCCCCTTTAAGTTTCTCACTTTCAGAGTTTCAGAATTATATTGCGTCAGGTGTCTACAGACAAACGCTAACGTGCGTCTATGGCTTTCCATTTAAATGTCATTATGTAAATGTTAGCTTACATGTTATTAAATGTTAGCGCTGTGCCCTGTGCATGTCACTCTGGTTAGCGGAGCTGTAGTAACCTGCAGGCGTGCACTGCGGTCAAGTTGTAAACAAAGCCTAAAGCGTGCTGCGTTGCCAGGTTTGACAGTTGCCCCCTTTTGGAAACAACATTCATTTGAATTGACAGGAGAAAGATAATACAGATGTTTGTGTGTTTGTAGTGTTATTTGTGTATTTATTTGTGTATTAGCGCAGCACATCATATTATATTAAACTATTATATGATATTGTTTCATTTTAATAGTCTTTTGAGTGGTGTTTTAGATAGGCTTTTGCCTTTTTGATATTAGCTTTTAAAATTGAAATTAAAATCCTCCTGGACAATTTTGGTTTTGAGTCAGCTTAAGTGTAGTGGCTCTATACAGTTTCGTTGGTTTTTCTCCCCTTTCCAATCAATCGCTACTGTGATTTTGTGGTTATTCCTCTGGGATAACTTTGAGACACCCCTGGGTCCCCCCCCCCCTTTCCTGACAAAAATCCATGTGTACTGAAAGCTGATTAATTGTAGTAGTTGTATTAGTTCAAATGTATGACTACTTTATTGAACTCAGATTAGATTTCATTTACAGAGCCAACATGAGCAAGAGGAAAGGAGGAGATATCAGGCACTATTTTGGTGCCAAAAAAAGAGTAAGTTGAAACTTAGGACTTAATAATGCAGCCTGTATTTTCTGTAGTTGTTATGTAGGCTTAATATTGAGCATTATAGCATGAATAATGGTGAATTTAACATGTATGTGCTGTTGTATTAAGGAGACAGAGGGAGATATTGTGAGTGAGCAGGCAGAAGGAGGACAGGAGGACAGGAGGACAGTAAGTGGAGGAGGCGGCTGTAGCTCAGGAGGTAGAGCGGGTCGTCTAGTAATCGGAAGGTCACTGGTTCAAATCCTGGCTCCCCCTAGTTACATGTCGACGTATCCTTGAGCAAGATACTGAACCCCAAATTGCTCCTGATGAGCAGCTTGCATGGCAGCCTCCGGCATCAGTGTATGAATGTGTGTGTGAATGTGGCATGTATTGTAAAGCGCTTTGAGCTGTCCGAGAGGACTGGAAAAGCGCTATATAAATATAAATGCGCAAATTAAAAAGCAGCAATCATCTTCTCTAGGGGACAGGTATGTGGTCCTCTGCCTCTGATGTCTCCTAATCCCCAGTCCCATCCACAACTGTTTGACTATATTTGATCAAACAGACCAATATTTAATTGAGGAGGAAAAGCACCGCCGCGCGTAATAGTGATTTACAGGTCTGTTCTTCAGACAGGTCAGGTCATAAAAGATCAGATAGCAGATGGGAGGCAGATGGGTGGACTCGGTATGGACGTCACAGTTCGGTTGATGCAGTCATTCGACGAATACATGTGACTGTCATATGAAGAGAGCATATGTCAAAGGGTGAGATTGTAACCCTTCTTAACAAAAATCCATCATGTACGCGGTGCTAAAGTGCCTAAAAGCTGTTTTACAACCACCATTAAACAACAGAGTAGAAGAGGAAGAAGGCACTGATGCACTATGGCTAATTCACAAGAGACAGCAGAGCTAGAGGACCTGCCCGCTGCTTTCAAATCAGCTGTGTGGTGTTCAACAGTTGTATATGGATGTTGAACCCACTAAGGCATATAAGACACCATCACTGAGATATGTATGTAGCTGCCATCATGCAGTTATCCACTTTAAGTTTATTTAATTATTTGATTTAATCCAAGAATAGTTTCTGTTTGTAATAAAGGGAATATTTTGTGTTGTGTAGAAAGAATATAGACATAGGATTTGTAATATATTCAAAGCGGAACCAATGTTCAGGGTGTGTTGCAGCCGGTTCTTTATAGGTAGAGCACCTGGCAGGTTGATGGAGGACAGGAGAAACGATTTTGAGACTCAAGGTTTTGTTGTTGTGTGCTGATGCGCAAACATTTGGATGAAGAGAAGACTTATAATAAATAATGTTTAATTGTTATTCTCTATGAGAATGCACTGTACTATATGGACTGTTTACTATATGAATTGTTTATTTTGTTTTATTTAGTTCTTATGTCATGAAGATGCAATAAATGCCAGTAAACAAAGAGCGCCTTGTTCGTGATTTGACTGAAGGGAGTTACAGTGTCAATCATTATTAAAAAATAATTAAATCAAGAAAAACATGAAAAAAGTCCCACAATGCCCCCGCTGTTTTAAAGGAGCCTCTAGATGTGGAAGCAGACAAGCTTAAAGACAGCACCAAAGTAATTAGCATATACATCACGTTTACAGTTGTTTTATATCAGCCCTGCATAAAAATATGACTTAGGTTACAGTCTATGTTCACTGCTCACTGCACTACCAAGCAGGGTGACACAGCTTTTAGTTTCTATGCTTCTCTACCTGAGGAACAAGCTTCCTGAATACCTGAGGTCTGTTAAAACTGTCTGCTCATTTAAATCAGGGCTTCGAACAGTACTGTTTACTTAAGCTTTACAATAAGTCAGATACATAACCTCTTATTGATATGCAATTATTTATTTGCTTGATTTTGTTATGGTCTTTTAAAAGAACATTTCTCTCATCTTACCCTTACCCTTTGTACCAAAAATCGTACCAGACCCTCCCTTGTACCGAGGTACGTACTGAACCATGACTTCGGTGTACTGTTACACCCCTGCTCTCTTAAGCCTGTCACGATGATTACATTATTGTCTTAAAGTACAATATATGGACAATTTTGCTAGCCCTGATACTTCCTGTTATATTTACATGTTTACATAAGAGTGTCACCAACATCATGCTTGAATAAACAGCAAGCCGGAGCGCCTGATCGTCATTTCTTCCAAAACTGACTGAACAGCAAAAACTACACCAGAAAGTCCTAATGGACATGGCTTGAAAGCCAGAGTCCTCAGCTCTGGTGTGGAAATATTTTGGGGTTTCAGTAGAATCAGAAAGCGGAGCCCATTAATGTGAACGTATGTTGACTGTTGACTGACAATGGCAGTGACAAAGTGGTATTTTGCGAAAGAATGAATGACACTCCTGTACCAAATGCGTAACATTTATTTAAGTTCAGTTTTCGTTAACAGAACCCAACAGTCCCTTTTATTTATTGTTTCGGTTGTGTGGTTGTATTTCATTTCTGTTTGATTTATTTAGGATAATATTTTTTTCACATTCCAATTCAATTTCCTGGATAATGTATCATCCAATAAAAACTCCTTTATTGTGGCAGGCCTACATCTCTCTGCCTTTAGTGTGTTAATGCTGCTGTTATGCATAATAATAATAATAATAATAATACATTTATTTTGCATAGCGCTTTTCATGTTACACAAAGACACTTTACAGGTTAAAAAGCAGAATAATAAAAACAACACAATAAAAATTTAAAAAGAGACAAGTTAAACGTTAAAAACAGTTCTAAAAAAGGTGAGTTTTGATGAGTGTTTTGAAGGTAGTGAGGTCTGTACAGTCTCTGATGTGTGTGGGGAGGGATGCCCCTCCACCTCCCCATCATCACCCAGTCTTTTCACATTTACCAGCTTTATCAGTCTATCAGTCTCAGTAGAGTCATCAGCCACCACAGTCCCGGCGGCATGGGCGGGCATTGGCGCTCACAGAGTCAGCCGTGCCCGCCCTGGGCTGGAAGCTGTTTATTTTATTTGGGTTTTGTTTTTACCTCGGAGTGGCCAACGCTCTATTATTCCTATCTCGGTTTGTCGATCATACAATTCAACCAACGAACGAAGGAAACGTGCTGGCCAATTACAGGTGGTGGGGGGGGCGGGTCACTGAGTCATCCTCATGAGAGGGTAACGCTGTTAGTACTTGACGTTCATGGTCGCAGTTGCTCATAGAGTCGCTAGTTAGCTGTGGCGTTCGCATGGATTAAAGGAGCAAAAAGCGAAATCATTTCACCGCTAGGTTTGCTGTTGAGCACTGCCTGTAGACCAAAACAAAGTGTGCCATTAGCCACACCTCCCTCTGCCTCTGCTCGACAATGACAAATGACAATGACAATATTTCCTTCTTAGCAACGACTTTTTAGCAAACCCCCAGCTGGATTGGAGGTTCAGTGATCAAGCTGTTAGAGCTGGTAGAAGCACTGCATAGCTGTGAGTTGCTCCAGTTGCCGATCGCAGCTGACTGCTATCGGCTGATTGGGCTAGAGCCATGGCCGGATCCTGGCTAGTGCTAGCACCGGGAGCTAATGCTAACGTTCCTACTCTTCTCCGTGAGTGAGACCGATGTTTCAGCCTGGTGTGACAGCCCGTGAGCCCCCCAGGTTGTCCGCCAGGCTAAATTTTACAATGCTAATTGAAATGTTAGCTGCCTGTCGGGCTACTCACCAAACACAACCGTAACGCCTGACCCATTGCTGAGGACCGAGCTGGTAACAACTCCAGCTCCGGACATTAACCCATGCTACATACTCATGCAATATAGCGGCAAGTGTGTAAAGTTACTGTAACACAGACAATTAAACAGACATTTGACTTTATGGTGTTACTTGCCTGTCAAGAAGAAGAAGAGCCAGCTACGAGTCCGACTGTAGCCCCTTTAGCTCTCGTAGCTCCCTCCACCTCGGAAACGCCAGGCTAATGTTAATTCTGGTTTTATCCCTTTCTTTATCGGACAATTTCTTTGCCAATGACCGTTTCTTTTTTTAGTCTGCTCCTGCTCGTCTTCATTGGAAGGTTTTGTTCCGCTGTCTGCCATTGCAGTTCGAAAATGCTGCCGCTGCCGCTGTCACTACTCACTGGCTGTCGCGTTTTACAGGGAGGGAGGAGGCGGAGTTTCACATGAACGCACATGAACGCGCGGCCGGACCGGCTTGTAAACATGAGGCTGGAGATCAACACAGAGAGCGGGTGTGTGACGTCATCCTATACTCCAGATGAAATTACACCTCTCGTTCTCCATGTAGCGATTTTTTAATTCCTTCAGTCTTAAATAATGCATTTCCGCTTATTGCTCCTTTAAAGTTCTCCGTCGCTACGACGGACTTCCGTCATTCAAACTTAACAGAGGCGACTTGTGAGATCAATGTAGATCGGAGGAGAACTGTTGGCTGATGTTTATTGACAGATTGTCACACTCTACAGCCAATGGTATCGTTAACAGTGTGCTCGCCTGACCAATGACAGTGCAGTGACCCACACAGGGCGGGATCTCAACACGGAGCGGCGCTAAAGTTTAGCTGCTTAGCTAGCAAGGACTCGTCGCGCTGCTAAGTTATCAACTGAGTTTAGTCAGCACGTGAGAACTCGTCTGACACGGAGAGTCTCCTGTTGTGTGCTACATGTGTGAAATAACAACTATAGTCTGGACTTTGTCTGCAGTGTATCTGTGTAAACGGCTTCATTCAGCGTCTCTCTGGCACCGTGAGTTACCATGGTTACAGCCCTGAAACTTTATACTGATGATCAATAATAAGCTTTTGGTTAGTTTGACTGTACAGAGTCATGAATGTTGCCTGATTGTAGCTCAATGCTTAAATCTTGTATTATTATAACATATGGAACAAAGCCTCAGAGCTTCTTTGATTATTAACACTATGTTAGTGATGTCAGAAAGGTGATAACTCGCCATCAGACTGACAAGGCTGCAAAAGTTGCTGCTTGTATGATGTATTTTTCTGTTAAACGATAAGAGGCTCACTTTAAACAATATTATTAATAATAATAATTAATGATAATGATGATGATGAGAAGAAGTAGAAAAATAGCGTACTGAAAAGTTCTGTAGATGGTTGATTATTTGAAAGAGTAAAACTTGATAGAAGCTTGGCAAAAAAGGCACAGATTGATTTCATAGATAAGTGTGTATAGAAGTGTGTATTAAGTGTGAATAGAACAGCTGTTCAGATCACCCTCCTGTAAAACACTGTTGGTCAAATATTTAAACTTGATGTCTGCATTAGAGAACATGGTGTGGGGTGAGGCTGTAAATCTTATCTTGTTTTTTTAGCATGTGTCAAGTAAAATACCCTGTAACATATATCACAAATTACAAATTGGGAATATGACTTGGCTACAGCTCGAAAAAACATTTCAGTCAAAAGATTTTTTTTTTGTTTTAATCCATGCGTTACATATGGATATCCGTAATTTTTTCCCAAAAAATACGCGGACAAGAAGTGACGATGCGAACGGGAGCGAGCAGGAAGCAGCGCCATTCACTTCTACTGGAAACGTAAGCACTGAAGTCAACAGTAACACTGGAGTAAACACAACAGCACGGTGCTGCTCCTTGTGCTCCCTAGTTGCTGTAGCTACCTCTCTTAGTATGAATGTGTACTTCAGTGTTCAGGTTGACATCAGTGCTTCTGTTTCCAGTAGAAGTGAAGCTGTATGGTGCTATCTGCATGCCACAACCCTTGTTGCTGGTCTTCTTGAATAAATGCTTGAGTTGAACACAGCACTACACTATTTTGTTTGTTTGTTTTTTAGATTTTGGGATGAACTGCCCCTTTTTAGTAAGAGGAAAATAATTTCTCCGCACTGTAGGAGTGGTCACAGAGCCATTGTTCAGCCTGAAGCAAATAAAATGTAGGTTGAAAAAGTTTGCCCCCCTGAAAAAATGTAATGCCCCCCCTTAAATTGTTTTCTGCAGCCGGGTCTGAGCCACCACCACCAGTGTCTGGACTCCATGGGGGGATTTATCTTACTGCTGCTCAGGACCGAACAAAATCTGCCAGTAGAATCAAAGACTTTCTGTCACACTGAATTATCACATATCATCTGCTGTAATAAACAATTATCTTTACTTTCTGATTGGAATACATGTACTCCTATTACTTATTATTTTCCACTGTGTAGGATTGCTTATTATAAAAACGTGATTTTGTTTTTTCCCTGATGGACACAGTGGAGTGTCAGAACTGTCAGCACTGTCTCATAGGAGTTAGATATGAGCTCAACACTGTGTTGTCCTCCGAGTGAAGCTTTGAGAAATGTATAAATAAAGCTTACTAATGTATGACAGCACTCTCCTTAGAGGAAAGCGTGGAAACTCAAACAACATATTGAAAGCTGAGAACACACATAACGTGGCCTTCATCTATCATGTCAAGCCTGAGCTATTAGAAAACAGCGTAGCGACTGAAATTGTTTGTCCCGACCACAGAATGCAGGTCAGAGGCAGCTCAGACCGCTGGGAGATTATTCCCATCTTTCTTCTAGGACACACGGTGATGCACGCTGGAACATATTAATGATGTTTCTCTTTACTTATGCCATCTAATTGCCCCAACTTTTTGTTTGGCCCAGAATTCACTGATATGAACAGCATTATATTTGAATCACATACATATTTACAATGTAGGACAGCTTCAGTTGAATTTTAAGCTGCACTGCAGCAAACTTTGCCAAAGTACCAGAGTCTCTGCAATGAAGTTTCCCTGCTCTTTTGTTTGTTGTCTCCTCTGAGTTGGTTTGGATTCTTTTGGCAGTACAGAGAGAAATGTGCTCAGAGCTGCTGTCCTCTTTGTCTTCTCTGTGTCATCTACCCTCCGTGGAAAGCCTAATACACTGTCACACTCTTCGTATTGGCAACATCCCTCTCGGTTTGTTGCTTTCTTCTTTTACAGTGTTTCATGTGGATGATGAGTCCTCATTGAATACCCACTTGGCCTTTTACCCAAGTGACAAATTGACTTGTGAGTGTTTGTGGGGTTGTTTTGGTGGTATTTCTAAACCCTCAGTCACTCTCACTCACAATGACTTGTATCTAATCTACATGCAAACAGAGCAGAGGCTACAGGCTGTTTGTGAAGAGGTTATTCAACCCCATAGGGAGTCCGTGGGGATAAGAATAACCCTTACCATGGCTAAATGTCACTCTAAGTGGTGTGTGTGTGTGTGTGTGTGTGTGTGTGTGTGTGTGTGTGTGTGTGTGTGTGTGCGTGCGCGCGCATTCGTGCACGTGCGTGCGTGTGTGTGTGTGTGTGTGTGTGTGTGTGAAATAACTTCATTTGCTGGATGCTTTTAGATGAAAGAACCAGGGGACACAGCTGCTTCCCTTCTGGTCCTTCAGGACCACTCCGGGGTTCCTCTGGCTGCTTTTAATAAACACTGCTATCCATTCAGCTACACCGCCAATACACACACTCACACACATGCACTCAACAGTCAACAGTGTAGGGATTATTATTCTCAGATTTTATTTATGAAAATAATATCTGGTAATTCATGGTTGTTTGATATATTGATATATATTTTATTTTTTACTCTTTAGTCAATCAAAATAACATAAAAAAAAATACAGATACATTTAATCCCGTGCAAACTAGGGTTGCAGCAGTATACTGGTTTTAAAGTATGGTGTAATTGAAAATCGAAGGTTATGTACCATGTACATTTACTTTTCTATGGTATTGAATTGTGATATTAAAGTATATTTATAGTTCAAGTTTATATCCATTTTTATTTCCATCTGGACTTAATCTTTTAAGAAATTATAAAGAAGTGTTTGTTCAGGGATCCCTCCTCTGTGGCTCTTCCTGAGGTTTTTTCCATTTTTTTTCCTGCTACAAGGGTTTTTTTTGTCTGGGGAGTTTTTCAGTAGAATCGAGGGTCTGAAGACAGAGGATGTCGTTTGTAAAGCCCACTGGGGCAGTGTGATTGTGATTTTGGGCTATTTAAATAAAGTTGACTTGACCTGACCCGACACATTAAAAGCAATTTTGTATGCTGATATATTAACATCTACTGTCAGGGGAGTGCTTAATTAATTACTTTTATTAATGTTTTTAGTATTATTGAGTCTTTTCTGCATGTTGACCCAAAGTACTTTGTCTGCTCTTATCAATCAATCAATCAATCAATCAATCAATCAATCAATCAATCAACTATCTATCCATCCATCAATCAATCAGTACTTTTACACTAACAAAGTGTAATACTTAATACATTACAATAAATGTATATAATGTATATATAAATGTATATATTAACTTTAGTTAATAGTTACCTCAGAGTTAACAAACAGTGACGTGCTTGAAAAACCATGCATTAAGCAATGTTTATCAAAAAGTTGCAACTTTATAATACTTTGTAAATGTTTAATAAATGCTGTGTAGTTCATATAAAACGCTGATGTTTATAAACCAACAGAAATAAATAATTATAAATGGTTAATAAAGCATTTCATTGTTTGTTAATATTGAAATAATAATTAACTAAAGTTTAATGAAGTACAGTATACATTTACCACAAAGCAATCAGTAAAAAGCAGGAAGCAACAAAAGAAGATACAGAAATTAAAACAAAACGCAATTAAATACAAAACTAAATAGACAAATAGATGAAGTTCAATGAAAAGCCAGATTAAAAATGTAAGTCTTTTCTAAAAATATCATTGTCCTCTGCTGCCTTCAGGTCTTCAGGAAGGCTGTTCCACAGATGTGGGCCATAGTAATAAAAGGATGCCTCTCCAGGGCTTTGTGTTCTGACTTTAGGGATGATTAAAAGGCCACTACTGGAAGACCTGAGGGTCATGGGTTCCTAGGCTAAAAGCCAATCTGATAAGAAGTTAGGACCAAAACCATTAAGAGCTTTATAAACCAATAATAAAGGATCTTAAAACCAATTCTGAAGTGCACAGGTTGCTAGTGCAAGGATTTTAAAGTTGCTGTAATGTGGGCTGTCTTTCCTGTCCACGTCAACACACGCACAGTTCAGTTTTAAGGCTTTAGGTTTCATTTATAGTTTCATTTTCCATTTTCAAAAAATTTATATAATTTTTCTCTTGAGAAACAAGTTATGTATTCCATTTGAATTTAGCAATGTTGTCTTCATCTTTGTCAGTTATTTGTGATGAAACCAATTGGTTTGTTGTAAAAAAAAAAAAAAAATCACTTGTTGATTGAAATATCTTAACATTTATGGGACAGCTCAATGCTGACAGTCATTGTTCCAAGAAGATGAGTCCTAAGGTGTTTTGTGATCCCCTGACTTTTCAACATTTCCTTCAAAATTATCTGCTGTTGCACGTTAGCTGTAAACCAGGGGTCTCAAACTGCCATCCCCTGGTCCATTTCTGCCCCAGCAGTGGCCCCAAGCTACTTTGAGTTTGAGTCCCCTGCTGTAAACAGTTGCATATTTGAATGCCATGTTGGTGCAAATTACACTGTAGCTGTTCTCTCTAGAGGTGCTTCACTGATTCAAAGATAAATTAATGAGGCCTAATACACAAACACAAACGCTGTCTGTCTTCTCTGAGGATGTGTCCCCTGACTGTCTGTTCTCTGGCTCATAGCTGCAATTCTGCTGGAACTGTCCAAGGATCACTTTACAGCTGCATTGGGCAGTTTGTAATGCAAAAGTAGCCTTTTGTTGTCAGTGTGAAACCCACAATGAGGCTGGTACCAAACGTTCCTCATAACTGTTTTTCCCAAGTAAGTTAGAAGTAAGAGCATTAACAATGCCTAATTCTTATAAAAGACTCAGAACTAAAACAATGGTCATTTTAGGTAGACAAAATATTAGCTATTAACTTCCTCTACCTAATAAACTAGTAATTGAGTATATCTGTGGGAACAGCAGCAACTATAGATGAACTGTCTTTATATGAATAACGGTGGTTTTAGGTCATTTTACAGTACCAAAAGTGTTGTGAGCAGAGCTGCAGCATGGAGTGGATCCAGGCCACTTCATTAGTGACCCAGAGCTGGGCTGCAGTAGTCTTTACACCTGGGAGCTCCACCTGGATCTTTTTCCATCTCCCCATTACTTTCCCCGTAACACATCCACCTGATCTGGCCACTCCGCCACCTTTTCCAGAAACCATGGTTACACGCTGTTATGTTTACCACTGGATGCTGTGAGGACAAGAGAACCTGGCTTAGTGACCAGCTCTGCGACACAACGATCCATTGAGTGTTTTAGCAGAAGGAGTTTGGTTGGCTCTGTCAGCAAAGCCCTCCCTCTCACCCATCTGTTAAGTTTATTTGTTGTCTGCTTTCACTGCGGTTCATATGGTGACCATCAAATGTTGGCACCTTTCAAGAAAGAAATGTAATATACAGTGGGGGACAGGGAGCAATATTAACTCCAGCCCAGAGGTTTTAATGGTTTTAATTCTGCTGACTTTTTTCGAAACAACAGCTTCATCAGTGAATCAACAGATTAACTTTCTAATGGTCATATTGAGTTGTTATTGTTTCATTTATTTGTACTTTTTGGTAAATTTTTTGAGTGATGAGCACGCACACTGTGCAACTTGCCCAAAACCCAGGGGTAGATTTTATGGTTTAGGGGTCCTAGCTAAACCATAAACATCACCTATTCCCTATGGTATCACAGTTATGGATCTCCATGTGTGCCATAATAATAGTAATTAATTATACTCACAAATTACAGGATAATTTTTCTTTCTCTCTCTTAAATGCAGTTTGGTTTCTTGTGTTATCATCTTTGTCACTGTTGTCCCAGGGGTCAGGGTAGAGGGTTGCTATCTCAACTTCACATTAAGAATTTGCTCAAATCAGCATGACAGCGCTCACCACTAAAAACATTTCTGCGCCATTTCCATGTTATTGCCAGAGGTGGAGCAAAAGCCAGTATATACAGTAAATTGTTAGAGACAGGGTGTGGTTTGTGGGAGTGGGATGTTTCTGAAACTTTTTTACTCCTGAAATTGAATCCAGAACCACAGGGGCCCTACACAGATTTGAGCTCCTGTTAGGCTGTTTCTATCAGCAGTTAAAGTTACATTTATAGGATAATTTTGAACTTTAATAAGTTAATTT
The DNA here is from genome assembly GCF_965226575.1 of Pagrus pagrus. Classification (NCBI taxonomy): domain Eukaryota; kingdom Metazoa; phylum Chordata; class Actinopteri; order Spariformes; family Sparidae; genus Pagrus; species Pagrus pagrus. Next base: position 1,215,641 of record NC_140185.1, on the reverse strand, counting down.
ATAAAGTCATCAAATTCCTAACTTTTAATTAAATTAACTTTCTTAGATGAATATAATGTTATCTTGCTGGTAGACGACCCTGTTAATACAGGTGCCTGTCTCCCTTGTGTGCAGCAAGAGATCAAATAGTTTTGTTGCCAACAAATATGGGTCGAAGTAGAAGTAGAGTCCCTGAGCAGACATCGTATAGTAGCTAAATCTGTACAAGGAAAGATTATTTTTTGTAGCAGATATCATATATAATAAGACTGAGCAAGCTAAGCAGTTTTGTGTGTGTATGTGTGGTATTCCTTCAGTTTGGGAAACCCCACCATCTCTAGAAAGCATTAACGTCAGCTCACATCTAACTCAACATACACTAGAAATCCTCTCTGTTGCTATGTTGTTACTAAGGGCCAGGCTACTTGCTGCAGTAATAAACAAGGTTTCATTACAGAGGAGTCTACTGATGTGACTTATTGTTTCCATGTGCCCCATGTATTTGCATAGAAATGGAGATAAAAACCATTTATCTTTACCTTTATGTGCCCATTTCAGTTGTGGTGTTTCATGTTGAAGCTGGACAGTATGGACGAAGAAAAGTGGATTTGGATTTGTTCAGTGTGCCTCCTCGTGATTTAGAAAATGAGCAGGGCATCTTGGTTTATTAGAGGTTAGACCAGTACCGGTTCACCCAATACGCACACTACGTACGTTGCGTAGGGCCCCACAAACTAATAGAGGCCCCTTGAAAAAAACCCAAAAAAACGTGACGACGTGACTGTCCGTCGCGCACGTGTCCCAGATTCCCAGCGCATCAGCCTAGCAAGACAGCATTTAGCACGCCACGATGAAGCGGAGTTACTGTATCCCTCGGGGAATGAAAAAAGAAGGAAGAAACAGCATGACAATGAACTGCGGGAACAGCAGTCAGGTAACTCTCCTCTCTGGGTGGGAGAGTGGGAGGGACTAGTCCGTGTTTGACCTACATTAACAGGGCGGTGAGCCCTGGGTGAACCCCGGTCTCCATGTGCGTCTTGCTGGCTTCTACAGTTTTAGTTGTAGTGTAGTTACAACTGCACTTATACAAAATGGAAAGTAATGGATAAATATTGACTAAGATTGAATTGTGTTTGCTTGGATAGCCCACAGGCAAATATAGATGCAGATATCTTAGTGAATAAATAAAACTTGTGAAATATTATGACAATGGTGCTAAATAAATAATAATTATATAATAAATAATAATATAAATAATTACCTACATTTGAAGTATATGAAAGTAAAACAAGTGCAGCCAATTTGACGGAGCTGAATTAAAAGTAGCCTTATCTGTATTTTACAGGTGCTATGCTTAAGTTTCTCACCAGCACATTAACATTAAGCAGTGCTTACATGCCCAACATTTAAGACTGTATGATTGTTTGTTTACACATTTAGTTTGATTTGATTTGTTCTGATTTGGTCTGAATTTATTCTTAGTTAGACCAACAGGTGGCGACAGTGCAATATGTTTAAAGGGGGGATGAGTGGAAGCACTGGGTGTCAGGTGCGACTGCCGAAAATTTTTGGAGTTCAGTTAGGAGGGCCCCTTAGCAGAATTTTGCCTAGGGCCTCATGGACGTCTGAACCGGCTCTGGCTTAGACATATGCAGTACTGCAAACTCCCTGGGATGTATCCACCAGGAAATCGTCGTCTCACATTGTTCCCCTTCTCTCTTCTCTAAAAACAAGTTTCATCGCAGCGATTTACAAAGACTGAGTTGGTTGTTCAAATGCAAAATATCTAAGTTAGGCATTACTTGAAGAAAGCTTGACATTTCACATTTTTCAGTCCTTTATCAGGATAAACTTTAGGCTTATACCATTTTTATCTTCTGCCACTCAGTTCACAATTTATTAGAATTTTTGCATAATCATTTCCTTGGTTTTGTATGTTACTGAAAAATGTCCTGATTCATTTCTGAAGTTTGATATAACCATATGTATCTTGTGATTGTGTCCATGTTGGATGGGTCAAATATTTGGCATGACTGAACTAAAACGAACATCGTAAAGTTTAGTATTTGTCGCTATTAGGGCCTCTCACAGTCGGTGGTCCCAAGCAGTGGCCTATACCTGGCCATAGTAAAATCTACAATGCCCAACAATGTAGAATGGGTTGCATTTACAAGGGTAATTCAGGAAAGGTTTACTATAACCCCAGTGTCTTACATCAACTTTACACGACCTCTTAACAACCCAAAAATCATTCAGAAGCTGCTCCATCTGTCTATGCACTCCATCATCAAAGTGACTTTCTCAGAAGAAGACCTTTGGCACTGACACGTTCAGCACAGCAGTGATGAACTGAGGTACCCAGTTCCATTTAAGAAGAATCATTCAACAGTGTTAAGTGGAAATGAACTCATTAAATATAGACTCCTCTGTAAAATATCTGTTGTGGCTGCGTGAGGTCGAAAGACTTGTTTGGGGGTTTGGTTTGTGACTGTTCCCAGATGGCCAACACATGAATTTTCTTCAAATTACTTTAATTAATTCATAATGCCGGGGGAATTTAATAACTCCGACAAATACAAGCTTTACATATGGGAAAAACTGATATTAATTTGCTTTTGTCATTTCTCTTCACCCTGTGGGAGTTATAATTACATTTTAAATACAAACTAAATGTGCTTCACCTGTCAGAAGGACCTGAGCTACTGCAAAATAGAGCTTCTGGGTTTTTTTTGGTTTTTTTTATGTATTTGAAACATTCTTTCCAGTAGCTTACTCTCTTAAAATAACCACAAGATCACTCAGACTGAGGCCGACCCTGCTTGCTTGCTGTTCCTTCAGTGATAATAATAAGTATGATGAAAGAACTTAATAACATACAGTACTGTACAGTATGTGAAGGAGGCTTTAGTGCATATATTTTTAGTGTGGTGGGCCTCACAAAGAATTGTACACCCAAGTTGGTTTGTTTAACAGGGGTTGATGAAATGCTGAGGTGTTGAATAAATAAATACAGAAATATCTTAAATGTTTTATTCAGTTAACTCTTCACTTATATGTAGCCTTCTCCACATTGCCATAAACAAACCACTACCATAAGAAAGCCTTTGAAATACAGTACCTTCTTCTCAAATTGTATAACTCCTTCAACTTTCCAGAAAAACGAAAAAGTAATACAGAAAATAGGGAAGATGACATTGCGGACTAGGGGTAGGAATCCCAGTTTAACTCACAATATGATACGATTCATACTACTTTGCCCACGATTTAGTATCACAATACAGTGATTCATTGATAATCAATATATTGCAAGACAGTCATCTAATGATAGATCACGATATCCGTCTACCCGACGAATACAAAATACCCTTAAAAAGCCAAAGTGCAGGAATTATGTAGGTTATTTATTCACTGAATAGTGGCCCGGGGGTGCAGGGGAAAGGGTGATTGCCCCCCCTGGTGCCCCCATGTTCCAAATAAGGAGAGAATGTGCCCTAGGGGGCCCTTCCGGTGAAAAAAACGTGGTGAAGTGCCCTCTATTTTCACTATACAGTAAATATATCAGGACTTTTTGCATGCTTGTGAGTCCACCACTGAAAATATAGATATTTGGCACCAGCATATACAAGTATAAAGGCAAAGGGTTTTGAAAGCAGTCCTCTGGTCTAGCATTGCTCTGCTATAACACTGTTGGACTGATTATAAAAACAAATGATCAGATTTGATACAGATATTACCTCTTTTTATTCCATACATTTTTCTTCCTTTTCAAAACCCAGTGCCTACCCTACTCACAATGCAACGTACCACTAAGTGACATCACTGGAGTACATTTATCAGATTACATGCAACTTCCTCTGGAGCCACACAAGTCTTTATACTACTTTTTTTTTCCATATCTGCAGTAGTACTCTCCAAGACCTGTAGACACACTTTAATGTCTAAAATAGACCAGATACCAAAACTTTGTGCAACGCTACTTATATAACACTCACACTAATATAATAAAACTGAGCAGGACCATTTTTCTTTCTTTCAGCATTGCAGGGGACTTGCTCCCCCCTCTCCCCAATTACACTTGTGTGTATGTGTGTGTCTGTGTGGTGATGAGGAATGCTGGTCACTGTGCCAGACAAGACCAATTATCTGCCTTCCACTTGACCCTCTAAAATCCTTCTGTCAGGGTGAGACCTACTCCACAGCTCTGCATGGCTGAGAGGCCTCAGCTCCACAGCTCACAGCTGCTCACACACAGCACACATCTCAGACTGAGAGACCAGGAAGTTTTGTCAACACTGACTTGGAACTATCTTGCCAAAGGTATTTGGAAAATTGTTGTAAAGTCTGCAACTTCTGCTACTGCTGACTTCCAAAAACCCTGCACTGATGATTCATAAGAGTTTTTTCTGTTTTGCCATCTGGTTAACAGTTAGTAAAGTTTAGGCTATTAAAACCACTTGGTTAGGATAAGGGTTTTGTTGCAGTCATGTTACAAAGAAACCAATGTTGACTGTCGGCCCAAGACAGGAAGCAAATCACAACCTGTGGAGACAAAGTGAGACAATTTGTATCCCCAGCTATCCTTGCAAACCTCCTGCCTCAGTGGCATTCAGATCAAAAGTGGCACTACGTTAAAACATTGCAGATCAACTTTGCATGCGTTTATGTAAGCTGTCTTGTGTTGTGCTGTTCTTGCCTTTTATATACGATTTATAATACGAAATAAGTGGAAAGTACCATTTTTAGTAATATAAATCGTTAAGTTTTAAAGGATAGGTTGGAATTTTTCCAAATCAGGCCATTAATTGTTGAGAGAGTGTATTTAGTGGCATTTATTAATGCTGCATTCCATTGTGCTCGGACCTTGGAAAAAAATGACCTCCGGCGTGGAAAAGTGCAACAGAATGGTCATCTGAGTTGGAATTCCAAGTCGTAAAACTCGGATGAGATCCACCAAACCGACATCACGGACATTAACACACATTATTTTATGTAGTGTTTGTGTTGTGGCACAATCTGAAACAACTCTGTAGTCCCCATTTCTATTTTGAATCAGGTGACGTGCTTAATGGGAGTCTTTGCAATCATGCAGTACAAGCCTACTCCTCACCTCTCTTTTTACATGTGCTAATCTGATATAGCAACACAATGTTACTTATTCATCATCAATCATTTCAATCATTTTGATGGTACAGTGTGTTGTAATAGGGTGAATGGGTGAATGTCTTTTTTCGCAGCTACTCAGTCCCCCCATCACTTGTTTCTGCACTATGTAACTTCAGTGAGAGGGTAGGATCACAACCAGCCCAACCCATGGAAACATGGATCACATACATGTTTACTTCAAATCAAATCAAATCAAATTTTATTTGTATAGCCCAAATTCACAAATCACAGTTTGCCTCAGAGGGCTTTACAATCTGTACAGAGACGACACCCTCTGTCCTTCGACCCTCGATTCGAGTGAGGAAAAACTTGCCCCAAAAAAAGCCCTTTTAACAGGGAAAAAAATGCGGAAGAAACCTCAGGAAGAGCCACAGAGGAGGGATCCCTCTCCCAGGACGGACAGACGTGCAATAGATGTCGCATGTACAGAGCAGATCAACGAGATCACAATGTATACAATTATAATAGATCGTTGACAGGAATGAAAGTACATAAAGAGGTATTACAGCAATAATAATGAAATGCACATAATGGAAATGTGACTACTAGTAATAACAGTAGTAGTGGTTAACAGTATGGATAGTATGTAGTAATGCATTACAATAATAGTAGTGAAACGTATGTAACAGAGATATGGCTAATATTAGCAACAGTAGTGGTGGGTGTCAGGCAGGGCCATAGCAGTAGGCGCATCCACGATCCACGACCCGGGCGCGGCCAGGATCCATGGGAGCCTGTAGGACTAGAAAGCACAAGGACTCCAGGGAAGAAGTGAAGTCAGTGACATGCAGAGATGGGGCATGTATACAGGCATAATGTATACAGATGGAGAGGAGAGGGGAGGAGAGAGAAGCTCAGTGTGTCATTGTCCCCCGGACTGGGCCTATAGCAGCATAGCTAAGAGCTGGTCCAAGACAGGCCTGGGCCAGCCCTAACGATAAGCTATATCAAAAAGGAAGGTCTTAAGTCTACTCTTAAAGGTAGAGAGGGTGTCCGCCTCCCGGACCAAAACAGGAAGATGGTTCCACAGAAGAGGAGCTTGATAACTGAAGGCTCTGGCTCCCATTCTGCTTTTAGAGACTTAGGAACTACAAGTAATCCTGCGTTCTGGGAGCGTAATGCTCTAGTTGGGTGATAGGGTAGTATGAGCTCCTGGAGATATGATGGTGCCTGACCATTAACAGCTTTGTAAGTGAGGAGAAGGATTTTAAACTCTATTCTTGATTTTACAGGGAGCCAGTGCAGAGAGGCCAATACAGGAGTAATATGATCTCTTTTCTTAGTTCCTGTCAGTACATGTGCTGCAGCATTCTGGACCAGCTGGAGACTCTTTAGAGACTTGTTAGGGCAGCCTGATAATAGAGAATTACAATAGTCCAGCCTGGAAGTAACAAATGCATGGACTAGCTTTTCTGCGTCTTTTTGGGACAGGATGGGCCTGATTTTTGCAATGTTACGTAGATGAAAAAATGCAGACCTTGAAATTTGTTTTATGTGGGAGTTGAAGGACATATCTTGATCAAAGATAACTCCCAGATTCCTGACGGTGGTGCTGGAGGCCAAGTTAATGCCATCCAAACTAGCTATATCATTAGATAATGCATCTCTAAGGTGTTTAAGACCAAGTACTATAACTTCGGTTTTATCTGAGTTTAACAGCAGAAAATTGCAGGTCATCCAGGTCTTAATGTCCTTGAGACATGCATCGAGTTTAGTAAGCTGATTAGTTTCAACATACAAGTTTTTAAGACAAAACATTGTCATGGTGTAATGACTTTTGTTTGTAGTTAGCGGGTACATTTTATCTGACAAATTGTTACAGACCTGTGATTTATATTTACGATAGTGGTTTTCCAGTCAGAAACTCTGTGGGGCACCAAATTGCGCAAAATGCAATGTTGCTTTAAATCAGATGCTGTAGTTGCTTATGAAGTTCACAGACATGCCACACAAACATCTGTTTGCTGTGGATGTCCATGTTTTCCTGAATAGACGCACTGGGATGCAGCTAGTTTGAAAGTAGAGAATACCAACTCTGAACTACAGACTTCCATCGTGCAATGGTTAGTCGCATCATTTGTCTTCTCCACATATTCTGTGATTTAGTGGCATGGTAAACTCTCCCCCACTCAATTAACTAACCTTTTACTTTCACAAATTAGATTTTGCCATGCATGACAGATCATTTGCAACAGAAAGTACTCTGACAAGACTAGTTGACACCTAGTATACAGCTGAATAGTGTACTGCTAACACAGATAGTCAGTGGTAGTGTCCATAATATGAATTCTTAGATATGAAATGTTTATCTCCAATTTTCTGTATTGGTCGCAATAATATTTGTGTGTACTAAGTGTACTGAAGTAGCAGATCACATGATGTGGTAAAGCTATGTTTGAGTCCAAAAGTGTTATAAATGCAGTACTTCCACTCATATCTTAAAGCTATAGTTGATAATGTTGGAGAGCTAGCAAGATTTGAAAGTGGCACCTCCTCTAAGCTCCACCCCCTTCTCCCCCTCCTGTCAGTGCTCCGTCCAAAGCCCCGCCCCCACAAACTTGAACGCGCATCTGACAGTAGGAGTCAGCAGGGCAGAGGAGAGCCGAGTGTCATATCCTATAACCTCTTCAATACGAGTGCCCCCTAATCAGGGGCCAGCATGAGATGCGTCGAGCACAAACGCTCAATGCTTCGTGCAGGAAGCACAGATCCTATAAGTTAGATAAGCAGTATGTACCGACAACCTGTAATGTTACTGGCTCACACCGACAGAGAAGCTAATGTTAGTATTGGGCTAATACGAGCTACAAAAGTAGCTAAGTTGGCTAACGTTACATATTTCATGAAAATAACAAATCCCCCTGAAGCAAAACAAATAATTACCTGTCCAACAGAAAGACAGCAACCTCTGCATCACTTCTGAGGCCCTTCAACTCCCTCAGTTGTCTCCACCGTTGCTGAACGGATGTTGACCCTGGTTTTCCCTCTGGTTTTATCCAAAGCCTTCTTCGTTGCAGCCTTTTCTGCCTCCGGCTTTCTTTTCTTAGCCTGTTTAGCGGGGCGAGCCGTTACAAGTACCGCTGGAAGTGCTACTTTTGGCTGCATTTTCTCTGCCATTGTTCTCTCCTGCTAACTCCATATGGAGTGTGCTGAATATTTCAGGCAACGGTGACACGTGATGAGTGCACGCAGGGAGAAGGGAGGGACAGAGGGGGGTGCAGGCAGGATGAGACGTGAAGGCATCTGATTGGTTCTTTCAACTCGGACCGAGAGGGAGGGATTGGTCAGAGTTTTTACAGGCCTGCAGCTGCCACAGAGGTCTGATTTATTTCAGTCCTTTTTCTGAACACATTATGTATGGACTACTCTCAGGGTGGAAAGACCATTTCACCCAGTATAACAAAAAGTGTTTCTGAACAGGATTACCAACTATACCTTTAAGATGATTGATATGAAGCATAATGACAGAATCAGCATGACGTATAATCTGTACAGATGACAGTATTTTCTGTTATTGGAGCATGGGTATTAAATGAATAGGCAAGGCAGGTTTATTTGTATAGCACAATTCAGACACAAGGCAACTCAAAGTGCTTTACATGGGCATAACATTGCATTTAAAATACATTAAAAAAACAAGTAGGAAGACGTCACAAACATTAAAACAAGTTAAGAAATAGGAAAATAAGCTAAAATAGAATAGGTTTAAAAGAGACAAGACTAAAGAATAACTGTCACAGTGCCTTAGAAAGCCTTAAAATTGCTTCAATGAAAGGCAGTGGCAAACAAAATGGTCTTTAGCCTTGATTTAACAGAGTTGAGAGTTGGAGTGGACCTGCAGTTTTTTGGGAGTTTGTTCCAGATATGTGGTGCATAATAACTGAACGCTGCTTCTCCATGTTTAGTTTTGACTCTAGGGACTGAAAGCAGACCTTTACCTGACCACCTTAGAAGTCTGGATGGTTCATAACGTAGCAGCAGATCAGAAATGTATTTTGGCCCTAAACCATTCAGTGATTTATAAACCAACAGCAGGATTTTGAAATCTATTCCTTGACAGATAGGAAGCCAGTGTAAATATCTGAGAACTGGAGTGATGTGATCTACTTTTTTGGTCCTTGTTAGGACTCGAGCAGCAGCATTCTGAATCAGCTACAGCTGTCTGATTTTTTATTTTTTGTCCTGTACAGACACTGTTACAGAAGTCGAGTCTGCTGAAGATAAATTAAGAGTTTTTCCAAATCTTTTTGTAATTGTCTTAGTGTGGCTGCTGAAATTCAGGTCTGAGACCATGATTAGACCAAGATTTCTGGCTCGGTTTGTAGTTTTCAACATTACAGATTTAAGCTGTGCAGAAACTGTTAGTCGTTCTTTCTTGGCTCGTAAAACAATGATTTCAGTCTTATCTTTGTTTAACTCAAGAAAACTCGGACACATCCAATCATTGATTTGTTCAATGCATCTACTCAGCGTTTGTATGGGATTATTGTCCCCTGCTGATATGGTTATGTCAATTTGTATGTCGCCTGCATAACTATGCAGGCGACACAACAACATAAATCATATGCTGTTGTTTTCCATTTTCTGAGCTAGAGGAAGCATGTAAATGTTGCAGATTGTAAATGTTTAGATTAAACCAATTTAGTGCCGTACCAGAGTTCCACCCAGGTTTCCAGTCGGTCTAGTAGTATACACAAAAGATTACATCATGTAATTGATGTGTAACAATATTTTTTTACATAGCAGGATGATAAATAATGATAAAGAGTAGCTCAATGACATATTAAAGATGATGTAGGTTTGTTAGGCTAGACCATATAGTTAGGTGTGATTTATTTTTCAATGTTGATGAGTTTAGGTTGTAACTGTTTCTGTAGTATGGTAAAACACTTCTGATCAATACTTTCTAACCTAGCAAGTCATCAGTTACATCTTCCCAGGGCTTCATTCTGTTCCGGGAAGAGTATCATACTGTTGTTTGAATTTTGTTAGTAGCTGTAGCACAGACACACAGGGCATTCGTTCCAGGATACTTGTACTTATATCTTTTTTTTTGGTTTGGTTTGCTGGAGTCTTACATTTTTATTTTACTTTATTTTATTTCTTTTACACAATCATTGGAAAAAAAATTCACTCAACAGAATGTAATGATCTGAAATCAATTTTAAATTGACAATTGACAGTATAAAGCAAACAGTATAAAGACAATATAATTTATGTTATCAACCCCACTGATTTCTGCAACATGTTTCAAACAAGAGTTTCTCATTCATAGGGCTGACCACCACTTTGCTGCTGTTCAGCCAAGAATGATAGAAGCAAAAGTTAAAGTTACAGTTAACCATATGTGTTCAAAGTAACACATATGGTAACTTTAACTTTTGCTGCCCTTTACCAAATATCACTGAGCTACATCTTTTTGAGCCTTCCTCAGATTTGCTGTTCAATTCTCTGCCACCCTGCCTCACAGCATGCCCCATGATAACAACTGATTGCTTCCTCTGAAAGACTATTTTTATGTAGTTATTTTTACCTTCCTCTTTTCCCTTGATTTCCTCTTCGCTTGTTTCTCCTAGTGTATTTTCTTTAGAATTTAATTACTGTAGCTCTGAATGCGTAGTCCATATAAGCCAACAAAGACCAAAAAAGACATGCCGCTCTCAGGAGGTCACAGAGTGTGCTGGGGTTCAAGTGGAGCACTGTATTTCCATCTGAGGGGATTATCTATGGATTCAAAAAGAAGATCTGTGTATTATCGACTTATGTCCAAGCTGTTTTTCAGTCCTTTGAACCAAGTCTGAGATAAGTCTCAAGTCTCTAAAGAGCAAGTTCAAGTAAATTCATGGCATTAAACCCACTGAGTGCTGCACTGATTGCTACCAACAGAAGTATTCGTGTATGTATTTGTGTTTGACTACTATCTGTAGAGCATATTTCCTCACAAGGACATTCAAGATTTACGCTACTCTAATTGACCTTCTCTACTCTACTCTACTCTGTAGACTTATTGTGCTGTGTTTATAAGACACCTGAACTCAGGTCTCCAACTCTGATTTATGTCTGTTAATTAAAAAAAAAAAAAAGAAGTTTCACATCTAGACAAATACTGTACAAAAATGTTTACAGTGTGTTGATTCATGTTACAATTTCAAAATTCCGGTGACCTGAGGACTCAACATTTACATGAACTGTCTGCAGGCTCCTATTTATTCAATGCTGCTGTACCTGGGCTACACTGCAGTCACCGCAGTAACCTCATTACAACAACACCATGGTCCTCCATCACAGTGTGTCTTGGCCTCCGATACTACTGAAAATACAGGCTAAAGTCAACAGTGGTGTATTACATAAATAGATTGGTCCTTCCTTGTTTTTTTGCCAGAATTTGTATTTTGGCTCTGTCTGCTGCCTGCTTACAGCTTTTGGTCATATTAAAATAATTATCACCAACTACTTAAACACCAGTTTCCCAGATTTTAGCTGAATTTGTATCATAAATGGAGTTTATATGGTGCATTGTGTCACCTGGTGCTTGTGTCTATGAACTCCAGATCACAATATGGACAGCTTGATGGCGCACAGGTTAGAACTGTCACCTCACAGCAAAAAGGTTCTAGATTCTGTGTGGACTTTATATGTTCTCCCAGTTCTCCCAGTGTTTGTGTGGGTTTTAGAGGTGGCCAGGTCACCCGGTCCAACTGAGGCCAAATCCACATGCAGATGTTTTACAACACTTTATTTAAAGGGGTTTGCATAACTGACATGACACCGTCACAACTGTGACATGACATCTGTCATGAACAGAAGTCTATGAATGTTTATGACTGTTGTTATTAAGGGCCTTATTTAAAGTGGTGCTTTAGGGCATGTCCAAGTCCATTTTGCTAGTTATAAGGCAGACAACCTGGGCACAAAGTGCAGCGTATTTAGATCCTTCATTAATCATGGGTGTGTTTTGGGCAGAACATAAATTAAACCAATCCAAGTGTCGTCTCCCCTTCCCTTTAAGAGCCAGGTACGCCAGGACCTGACACATACGCTCTTCTTCAGTGAGGGACAGGGATATAGTCCTCAGCTGCTGGACCGTCTGCCTCTACTGTTTCACAATCATCTGTCCCATCAACAACTCTGTATGACTGCATATGATACAATACACTAATATTAAGCTGAGGAGGAGGAGGAGCGCTGCTGTCCCTCTGTGTGTGTGTGGATCTCAGTCCGTGGATCAGGAGGGACGGGTCATAACAATGATCATCCTGATCAATAACGGTGCGATGAGGGGGGAGTAATATGTCTTTAATGAGGAAAATAATAATGACCTGCAGCGATCCTCCAGCAGCAGAAACCATATGTGTATGTAACCAATTTAGCAATGAGAAAAATGAATTACAGTAAAATACCAACTTAGATTAGTAATAATACAAAGGCTAGAATCAGAAGAACCCAAATTTGTAGGGAGCCATGTAAATGAACACCAATAATGAGTTAACACAGGAATAACTGTTGAGTAGCCACTCTTATATTGTTACAGTGAATAAAGAAAATTAGCCAGTTTATACAAAAATATACACAAATGACCCAAATGAATAGAAACAAAAAGTGTGCACACAAAAATGAAATAAGATTGTCCGTTGGGGCCCTTATGAACTGGGAATTGTTTCAGGGAATTGCAGGGAAGTGTGATGTGAATGTATGTGTGTGTGAGGGGGTACGTGTGTATCTCCTTGTCTGTGTCTCTCCTTCAAAGTTCCTACAGGTAGCTCGCCATCTGTCACAACCGGGATCTCGTCCTGGTCCTCGGATTTTCCCGTCCTCTCAAAAAACCTGACCGTTGCTCTGTGTTCAAAGCCAAGCACAGCGTTGTCGAAACTGGCAGCAGCTCACCACATGGCAGGTAACTAGCCAACGTAACTCTTCTCCTTCATTCGGTCACTCGGCTCCGGTCTTCCAGTAAGTGGGCTCGCTGGCTTTATCTTCCAGTTATCAGAGTTTAATTCGTGATTTTCCTCTTTTTTTCCTGTCGTCTTAGCACGTAGCTGCTGCTCACTCCCGTGGCTGAGATCAGAGTGCACCAAGGGAAAAAAACACGTCTGCACTTCACCTTCGAGGTGACAGGTTGAACGTGGTCTGCGTAACCTCTGATTGGCTGTTGAGGGTTAGGTCACCCCCACGTGGGGTCAAGTGGGCTGAGGGGTGCATTCGAGTGCAATAGAATATTTAAACTTTGCCAATGTAAATAAATAAATTAAAGAAATGAATACTCTCTCTCCTCTTCTATTGGTCTCATTTAATGGTGTGGTTTTCCACCTGGGCTACACCCTCCTCTCCTGAACTCATGCACGTCCCTGTGCATGGTAGACAGCTAATGGTAATTAATCGAGGCAACAAGGCAGGGGGTTGAACAGGCTCCTCACCATCACTTATGACATCAGCCCAGGCCGTGGACAGTCCTTGAAAGAATGATTTCACTGCTGTGATCAAGGGATTTCCTAACTCAGTATAATCAAGCCGTCGTGGTGGCTGACGGTTTCTCTCAGATCTCCTGACAGAATCATCTGCATCCATTGGGACTGTTCCATCCTTTTCTTCCATTGCACCTGTTTCCTCCTTCCTTTCATCAGGTTCCGCACCTCTAATGCCATCCTCTTCCTCATCATTGTCTGACATATCTGATGGAACTGGAGATTGCTCTCCTCGGATGCCTGTATGAGCATCAGGTGGGTCATTTTGAACCAAAGCCGTTTGATCTGCTTGTTCGGTTGGCGTGACTCTATCGGTGGGTAAGTACTCAGTGTCACTCTGATGAAAGTTAGACTCAATGAGCATCAAAGGACCATCTGAAGTACTATTGGACATATCAGGTAGGTTGTCAAAATCAGTTTGGTTGTCAAGATCGGGTGAATTGTCAATATCAGGTGTACTATCAACATTTTGAGCACTTACAGGACTCTCCACAGGACGAATACCTGGGGGCTAAGTATGCTGAGTATCTTGAACATTGGTCATAGGTAGATCAGGCTGCACAGGATTCTCACCGGCCGTGGGGGCAGGGGGGCTTAGATAAACTGGAATGAGTACATCATCTCCTTCATCTGAAGAATGCTCTTCCTCTACCACAGGGTTTGCACGGGTTCCTGGCCTGCGTTATGCTGGTTTTTGTACAGGCTCACTGCTTTCCTCCGCAGGTAGGTACCCACATGGGAGTAACAGGTCCCTATGTAGTGTTCTTAGGGGACCATCCCTGTGTTCAGGTTTAACTGTGTATACTGGGAGGGTGCCTGCTCTTCTCACCACTACATGGACAGTAGATTCCCATTTGTCTGAAGTCTTGTGTTTTCCCCGGATGGAACATTTCTGACCAGTACTCGATCTCCAGCTTCCAAGTCTGAGGCAGTTACATGTCTATAATACCTCGTCTTGTTTTTGTGAGCTATCTTTGCAGCCTTCTCCATAGCTATCTTGTAGCTTTCTTTGAGACATGACTTGAGGTTTTGCACATACTCAGAGTGAGATGAATGTTGACCCTCTGGTACTGGCAACTTGAATGCAAGATCAACTGGCAGGCGAGGTTGGTGCCCGAACATCAGTTCGTACGGGGTGAAACCAGTCACCTCATTCCTGGTGCAATTATAGGCCTGGACCAAGGGTCTTACATGCTCACGCCAACAGGACTTATCTTGATCTTGGAGAGTGCCCAACATGTCAAGCAGGGTGCGATTAAATCGCTCCACAGGATTGCCCCTAGGATGGTATGGGGTCGTCCTAACCTTGTGGATACCAGCTACCTGACAGAGTTCCTTGATTGTGCGGGACTCGAAATCTGGACCCTGGTCACTGTGTAGCTTTTCTGGGATACCATAATGCACCATAAAGTTCTCCCACAGACACTTTGCTACTGTGTGGGCCTTTTGATTGGGTGTTGGGATGGCAACCGCAAATTTAGTGAAGTGATCTGTGATCACCAGTATATCCTTGGTCCCACTTTTATCAGCTTCAAGGGACAGGAAGTCCATGCAGAGAAGTTCAAGGGGTCGAGTAGTATTAATGTTGACTAAGGGGGCAGCTCTTTCAGGTCGTGCTTTCCTCCGCGCGCACCTGCCACATGTCCTCACTTTCCTTTCCACGTCCATAGCCATCTTTGGCCAATAGAATCTGGTCCTTACAAGGTCCAGTGTACGGTCGACTCCCATGTGACCCATATGGTCATGCAAGCTGGTAAGGACTGTGTTGCGAAGCTCAGCTACAAGTACAAGCTGGTAAGTTGTCTGGGACCCCACTTGGCGTCGCCTGTACAGGATGTTGTTAAGGAGCTCGAGACAATTTATTTCTCGGAGGAGGAGTGGAAGGTCCGGAAGTTGGGTGCGCAACGTGGGGGGTGGTGTGTCCCCATGTTCGATCTGGGAGATAACATGCCTTATACATTGATCGACTCTTATCTGCTAGCTCTGCTTCAGTTTGATGAGGGATGGTTGGTAGGCCTCCAAACTGTTCTTCTTGTCCATAGCAGTCAGGCACAGCACTAGGAGACATGGCAAGAACCTCCACTACGGCAACACAATCTGTACCTCCCTCTCTCTCAACATCAGGACTGACGCTGTAGGTAAGCTGTCTCTCACAAATCGTTTTCACAACAGACTGATCTACTGCATCGATGTTCTTTGGATCAGATAGGTGATCTTGAGTGAACTGTTGTATGCGTTCTCTCTTTTTGTGACTTCTGCTCATCTGCTAGCATCCCATGTGGTCTGCGGGATAATCCATCCGCATCTCCGTTCTGGCTTCCTGGACGATAGAGGAGTTTGAAAGAGAATTTGGACAGTGCTGCTAGCCACCTATAGCTGGTCGCGTCAAGTTTTGCTGTGGTCAGAATATAAGTCAGTGGATTGCTATCCGTTACGACAGTGAAGTGGTTGCCGTAAAGATAGTTGCTGAACTTTTCTGTTACTGACCACTTGAGTGCCAAAAACTCTAACTTGTGTGCTGGATAGCGGCTCTCGCTTCGTGACAGACCTCTACTTGCATAGCCTATGACTCTAAGTTGGCCCTCTTGCTCCTGATACAACACAGCACCGAGCCCAGTGGTACTGGCGTCGGTGTGCAGTATATAGGGTTTCTGGGGGTCAGCAAAGGCTAATACAGGGGCTGTAGTGAGGCTTTTGATGACTGTCTCAAAGGCTTGCTGGCAAGCTGGCGTCCAGCGACCTCCGAAGGGCTCTTTTGGGTCATGGTATTGACTTGTTTTCTGTCCTATGTTTGCTGGTTTTGCTTTTGATTCCTTGTGGAGAGGTGGGTAGCCGGAGGTTAAGTTGCGGAGAGGCTTTACAATGCTGGAGTAGCCTTTAACAAACCTCCTATAGTATCCAGCAAAACCGAGGAACGATCTTAACTCTCGTAGGGTCTGGGGGACAGGCCATGTTTTAAGAGCTGCAATCTTTTGGGATCAGTCTCAACGCCATTTCTGGAGACTGTATGACCCAGATAACGAACTGATGCCTGGAAGAAGACACATTTTTCTGGGGATAACTTCAATCCAAACTCTTTGAGACAAGTGAGCACTTTCATAAGTCTTTCTTCGTGCTCCTCAAGAGTTCTGGAGAATACTATCACGTCATCAAGGAAGACCAATGCATCTTTCAAATGCACATCCCCCATGCACCTTTCCATTAATCTTTGGAATGTGCTGGGAGCATTAGTTACACCTTGAGGCAGAACCCAAGAGGGCACACAAAAGCCGTCTTCGGTCTGTCTGCTTCTTCAACCTCAATCTGGTAGTACCCTGACTTTAGGTCGAGAACAGAGAACCACTGAGAACCATTTAGGGCTGAGAATGTGTCCTCCAGCTTCGGAAGGTTGCATGCATCTTTTATAGTCTGGAGGTTTAGATGTCTATAATCAATGCACAACCGGACTTGGCCGTTCTTTTTCCGGACCACCACTATGGGTGAAGCAAATGGCGACTCTGACTCCCTGATAACTCCTGCTTCAAGGAGCTCTTGAATGTGCCTTCGGACAGCTTCAATGTCCTGTGGATGTATTGGTCGGGCACGCAGTTTGAAGGGAGTTTCATCTGAGAGTTTTATATGGTGTCTTACTTTATCCGTCCGACCAAAGTCCAGGTCATGACGTGCAAACACATCAGGCATGTTGTTGAGCTGCTGAATGATGCGTTGCTTCCATTCGGGTGGAATTGGGGAATCACCAAAGTTGAAATTTAAACAGGGCTCTTGGGGTGATTGGGTCTCTGGAGGTCTCTGAACAGGTTCAGATTGCTTTGCTATGCTATGTTCTTTTAATAATATGGTCTGATAAACACTAACTTCTGCAATAGTGCACTTGGCAGGGAAGACAATGTCATGGTCAGACTCGTTGCTTATGACGACTGGCAGCTTATGGGGCCTTAGCTGAGGGAAATCAACTAGACCAGCTTTTACTAGCAGGCCGCCTGTCAAGGGGGATGATGATGGATACTCAACGACAACTAATTTCACATCTTGAAGGCCACTGACAAGTGCAACTCCCTCCACCACTACTGTTTCACTGGCTGGAATGACTTGAGGCATCTTGCCTTGCATCTTCACTACCCCCTGATGATTGTTGTTTGCTTGCTTCCGTCTTAGCTCAATAATTTTGAAGACTACTTTGTAGCCATGTGGGAGGGGCTGACGATTGGTCAAGTCAGTCTTGGAGTAGATATCAAACAGTACATCTAGGGTGTTCGTACCTATGAGCACACGGGACTGTGAAGTGTCAGGAACAACCAAGGCAAGTGTGTTTACATCTATTGGAACCCAATAAAGTCCCTTGGAAAGGTTATGGTCATTTCTATATAGCCAAAGTAAGGCATTAGCTGGCCATTTGCACCTTCTACTTCTAAGAGGTCATGCAGGGGATTAATCTTCTGCTCTGAAAGGTGCTGCTTGTAAAATGACTCAGGTACGGTTGTAACTTGTGAGCCTGAGTCAAGAAGGCAGTTGACTTCTTCATCTCCCATAGTCACTTGAGCTGTACTCTTGATGCCAATCAACCATTCGGGGAGTCGGAAAGGTTGGTTCTGCTTTGAATGCTGTAGGCCGGAACATGTTTGAGCTTTGACATCCTCTGCAGGTGTACTGACTTTGTTAATCTCAACGGGGGTTTTGTCTTCATTGTTTACGTCTGAGGGACGTTGTTGACTCTCCTCAGCCCCTGTTTGTCCCACAACAGGAACTGTTAGCCGTTTAAAGGCAAGTTTGAACCATTTTGTGCTTCCCACTTGTGCTGTTTTTCCGCCAACTGCTTCTTTTTTTCTTCTTTTCCCCAACTAGGTTGGGGTTTGCAGGATCGGTGCAGCATGGGGCAATGTGTCCATCTTTGCCGCAGTTAAAACAGTACCAGGGCTTGGGTTTGTATGTCTGTTTTGTCTGTCTTTGACCGACTGTATCTGCGTCATCTGGCTTTGACATTCTGCTCTGCGGCTTCCCTGCAGATCCCTTGCTGATTCCTTTTGTGTTTTTCTGTGACATGAATGTGGTTAGTTGACTTTGCAGACTTGCCACCTGCTTTCTCAGATCCTCAATAGCACTGCTACTACTCTCATGTTTCTCCTCTGGTTCACAAACATATGCACCATGGAACTGAAACTGAGCTCTTTGCTTCGTGGTGCCAATATGTTTTCTCATACGACTGCTTTTTGCTTGCTGTCGATCTTCTTCAGAGTGAATTATTAGCAAGAGGTCTGAGAATTGGGGTGGGCTGCTCTTCTTTTGATCAAGTTGCAGGACACTAAGCAGGGCGTTATCCCAACATCCCCTGCAGAACTGCTTAAGTAGATGTTTGTCTGCCTCTTCACATGTAACTCCCCCCCTTTTCATGGCTCGGTTTAAGGCTATTTGGAGCCTATGAAGGTAAGTGGATGGTTTCTCACCTGGGTCCTGGAGGGTGTTCAGGAATTGAGCGAAAAGTTCTTCCCCATCTTCCACAGTACCAAAGGCCGAGTCTAGGAGCTGTAGGTAGGCTGCAGGCAGTGACTCAGGCCGTAAGCCCTTGACTACATCAGCTGCTGGTGGGAGCAAGCTCTCAAGGATCTTCCTGGATATTTGCAGGGGGGGCATGCTAGGATCATTCTGGAGCAGCTCAATGTGCGTGCGCCATGTGTCATAATCGGTTTCGTTATTAGGTCTGGGATTCTTTCCGGAGAAGGAACGAAGTCTCACCTGGGATTGCATGTGTGGGACAACATCTTGCTTCCGTACTATATGCTCAACCATGACCTTCTGAATGTCAGGTGGGTTTATGTCACTTACTGAAAGGGACGATGCTCTCTTTCCATTAGTGAGGAGGATATGGTCAGTGGCACCATTGTATCTTGGTGTGACATCTAAGAATGAGGTATGAGACTGTTGTTCTTTAGGAGCAGGAGGAGATAAGACAGTGGTCTCGACATGTGTGGGGGAGGATTCTTCCGCTGTGGGTTGCATGGCTTCAACATCTTCCCCAATCTGAGACATCATCTCTTTCAACACCTCACCATAGTCTTTGCCACTCAGCTTGGCTAGTTCCTTAAGCTCAGTTAAATATGTCTTAGTGACATTACTTCCAACCTTGGTAGCGTATACGCTACTGAGTGTCTTAACTTCATAGACAACGGTGGAGTCACCTTGTGCTTTGCACGTGTACGGTAAGTGAGGTTCTAAACCTTCTACGGCTAAACCACTTGAGTATTCAACGATCAGGTTTTGGTAGAACTCAGACAGTGAATCATCAACGGAAAGGATTCTCTCAATTTTACCATACTCTTTTAGAAAATCAATCACCTGTTCATCTTGTTCAGTTACCGGAGTTATCCCACTGACAATAACTGCGTTTGGAATTTTGACACCAGACTTTTGTATGAAATCCATACCGGTCATTAATTCGATGTTGGTGCTCAAATAAAATAGCTCCTGGCTAGCTCGCCACTTCTGTAACCAATTTAGCAATGAGAAAAATGAATTATAGTAAAATACCAACTTAGATTAGTAATAATACAAAGGTTAGAATCAGAAGAACCCAAATTCGTAGGGAGCCATGTAAATTAACACCAATAATGAGTCAACACAGGAATAACTGTTGAGTAGCCACTCTTATATTGTTACAGTGAATAAAGAAAATTAGCCAATTTATACAAAAAATATACACAAATGAATGAATATAAACAAAAAGTGTGCACACAAAAATGAAATAAGATTGTCCGTTGGGGCCCTTATGAACTGGGAATTGTTTCAGGGAATTGCAGGGAAGTGTGATGTGAATGTATGTGTGTGTGAGGGGGTACGTGTGTATCTCCTTGTCTGTGTCTCTCCTTCAAAGTTCCTACAGGTAGCTCGCCATCTGTTACAACCGGGATCTCGTCCTGGTCCTCGAATTTTCCCGTCCTCTCAAAAAACCTGACCGTTGCTCTGTGTTCAAAGCAAGCACAGCGTTGTCGAAACTGGCAACAGCTCACCACATGGCAGGTAACTAGCCGACGCTGGCTTTATCTTCCAGTTATCAGAGTTTAATTCGTGATTTTCCTCTTTTTTTCCTGTCGTCTTAGCACATAGCTGCTGCTCACTCCCGTGGCTGAGATCAGAGTGCACCGAGGGAAAAAAACACGTCTGGACTTCACCTTCGAGGTGACAGGTTGAACGTGGTCTGCGTAACCTCTGATTGGCTGTTGAGGGTTAGGTCCCCCCCAAGTGGGGTCAAATGGGCTGAGGGGTGCATTCAAGTGCAATAGAATATTTAAACTTCGCCAATGTAAATAAATAAATTAAAGAAATGAATACTCTCTCTCCTCTTCTATTGGTCTCATTTAATGGTGTGGTTTTCCACCTGGGCTACATGTATCTCTACAACAGCTATTAAACTTCATTGATTATTTAAAACTCCTGACTCGCCAACAGGTTTGGTTAATATTTCATGTTAATTAATGTTCTGTGTTCTTCTACACATCAAAAGCTCACAACAGTCCAGATTCATACAGTAAAACAGTTTGGAGTGAAGCAGCTGTCCTGATAAATCCTGAGATCCTGTCTTAACATATTTATTTAAGAAGCTAAAGGTTTAATTCTGTTCCCTCTGTAGAGTTTCCTCTTCAGCTTTTAGTTTCACTGATTAAATGTGCCACGGTATTTGTTACAGTGACATTGCTGTGCGCATGGAAACATTTAAATAACTGAAAGCAGCCTCTTAAATCATAAAATCAGTTTATGCGTGTTGTGTTGTGTGTAGGAGCATCATACTGTCTGTATAATGTGTCCTTTACATAGCAGGAAACAGGCTGCGCCTTGACTTCAAACCAGCTTTTTGTTGGTCTATGGCGCTGTCGCTTTCTGCTGCCTCAAGATAGCAATCTGCCATCAGTGCGTCTGACCACACCTCACTTTAAGATCAACACGCTCGGGGGTGCACAGGTGGTCGCAGGTGCATTTGCTATTTACATTTAGAGAGGGATTCCTGATATTCAACCAATTATTTATTAATTCACATTCATTTTGATCATCCATTAATGTTCATCTGTTCTAACAAGAAAGCTTAAATTGCATGTGGACAGTAAGTAATTGTAACTGCTTTTGTTACTGCTGTCCAATATCTCCTATACCTGTACATACATTCATGTATCCTAAATACACTTATATTACTTCTTACAGACCTGTATGTAACTGTGTATATTGTAGTTGTATTGTTGTATGTTGATATTCTTTATATTAAGAGTAGGGTCCAAACTTTTAGTTTAAGTTTAGTTTCTTGAGAAGAATTTGGTTGTGTGTTTTTTCTTCCAAATTAATTTAAACCGAGCTAAGAGATTATTCAGGATCTGATGTTTATATGTGCAAATACCCTACATGAATAGGATACTCCAAAAATGAGGTCATAATGGAGAAACTAGTGTTTATATGATGACATTCAGAAGATATTGTAGTGCCTGGCCACAATTTGGTTGTGGTTTATATCTTTCTCAGAAGCACCTTAACAGTAGCTCCTTCACTTCCCTGCACCCTTCACTTCTGGCTCGATCCTTATACTGTCCTCTGCTCTGTAAAGTAGGTCCCTGTCGGCTCTCTGCAGTGCTTTGTGGAGCTGTGGTTATGAACCTGGTGTGGTCTGTTGACTCTGAGCACTGGCTTCAGCCATTATCCTCTCTGAGTTTCCCTCGTACAGGCGGCCGGACCAGATGTCTCACAACAGCTGCACTAGGCAGGAATAATGAAGCTAAATGGTGCAGACATGCACCCTTTTAATCATGGTGTCATACATGGTCCAATGCTGTGATTAAAAGGGTGTGAGGGACAAACAGTATGTTGCAGTCTATGCTATGTTAGTGTGGGACTTGTAGTGACTGCATGAACAGGCTCACAAGCTCATTAATGAGGAACAGCAAAAGGGTTTTTCCCAACATGACATGATACAGTTTCAATTGTTTATTCCTGATTTATAATGCTTGTGAATAATATGAATATTTTATTATAATTAATGCATCCATTAGTTTTTCATATTGAACAATTCTCATAAAACCCCAGATTTCATTTTACTTTTTTTTTTAAACCTTCAACTCCAATGTTCTCACTTTCTACAGTATCTGCACATGGCAACTACTGTATGGTTAAGGATAGGAAAAGATCGTGGTTATGGTGAATAAACTATGGTTAAGTGGTATTGTTGGCCGGAACCCTTTCTGTTTTTCCTTGGAGCCACAACTACCAACAACACAGGATTAAACATCATTCATTTAGTTATAATGGAGATGTTAAAACAGACAGACATGGTGCCAGCCATTTGGATTGTCAGCCAGTCATAATTTTCCTTCTGTGCCCGGTGGCAGACCTAATTGCCTGTTGATAGCAATGTTTATAGAAAAGCAGTGTAAACATCAGTGGTTTCATTATTCTATATCCATTACTTTTTGCAATCAACATTTACTTAATAATGATATGTTAAAGCAAAAAAAAAAATGTCTATTGCCAGTTTTAAAGATGGATTGGGCTAGGTTACCTAAACACTTAGTGGGGTTGAGGATAAGATAATGGTTATGATTAATTCAAAAGTTTACATTAATTGCAGATTTGTGACAGATTTTGAACTCCAGTTTCCTGCCTGAATATCAGGGTCACTACATGCCCGTCTACCAACCCACACTCAGCACCCTTACTTACACTGACTTTCCAGTGAACTACAGAAAAAGTGTAGTTGAGACAGTCCTAGATTATGGGGATATAATTAGAGATGTTCCAATACCATTTTTTCCCTCCCGATACCGTTTCCGATACTTATGCTGTGGGTATCGGCCGATACGAGTACCGATACCGATACCAGTGTGTTATAAAAAATTATATATATCATACTACGCCTGCATGACTGTGATATGATTATCATGTGGTAAGGCCTGGCTCAGGTTAAACCCTTTGTAAAACATGAATGAATACAGCAAATGAAAGCCATTTATTTTTAAAAAGAATAGTATAAAGCCGAATTCAGCACAGAGCAGACAGGAAGTCAGACACAAAATAATAACATGACATCCGGTTAATTTTCAAAATAAAACACTCCGTGTTGATACAAGCACAAAAACCTCAAATAAGAGACAAATACGCGCTCTTCTTCTAATCCTTAAGTCGGGAACACTTCGTGTTGTTGTGTTTATAACACATACATATAACTGCGGTCGTGCGTGATTATGTAATCATCGCGGGAATTCCTCCGTTTCGTAACTCCAGCTGATCGGCGGAGCTGCGCTGTGGCGGACTCAAAACACAGCTGGTGGGGGTTGCCGGACGAGGACGACGGAGCCAAACCGTACCGGAGCCGTAACGCAGCGGACACGTATCCGGTAGAATCTCAGAGCTAACGGAGCTAGGCTAATAAATTACGTGGTATCGGATCGGTGCCTGGACTCCAGTACTCGCCGATACCGATGCTGGCATTTTCGGCAGTATCGGAGGCATTTCCGATACTGGCATCGGAATCGGAACAACTCTAGATATAATCTACAGACATGCTGCTGCTTCCACTGTAGGACCTGTAGTTTATCAGCCCTCTCATTCATTACTGGAGATCTCATGACACTCACATATGCAAATCTGTTCAACAAACTTGGTTGGTGATCTCTGGCACAGAGGTATGATAAACACCTGTATCTTTTCATCCATAAATCCCTTGCTGAACCTTCACCACCTGATATAACATCAACTGTATACAGGGCTGATCCACAGGACCCTAATTGACTCACTCTAACTGTCTTACACTCCAAGTACCGCAGGTTTATTCTGAACTTTATTCTAAATCTGCCTTTAGTTTTTGTGCAACAAAGGCATGGAATTATCGACAACAGATTCTCAAGATTGACACATTCACTACCTCTGGATAATTCAAGATTAACTTTAACAACACAAACGCTGAACTTTAATTCTAAACGCACTGGGCTGAGAAAGCAGCACCACCTTTCTTTAACAGTGAGACTGATAGTGTTAGTTCTTCTCACACAAAAGCAGCCCTGTAAAGCAGTAAACAGTTCACGTCCAGTTACTGCCCTTTGTCTCGGTCACAGCATTGCTAATGTGCACAGTGAGAGACAGTGCTATGTAACTGTGGTAGTTATGTTGGAGAGTAAATGTTTTCCCCTCTTTCTCTGCTTTTCATTATTAAGTGGTGAGTGACAACACAGAGATACAGCACCCACCGCAGAGCCGTGACATGAAAATTGCAATGCACTGACTGACGAGTTTTGCAACACAGGAAAGTCAATATTATTCTCCAACCAAGATACCTAGATTTTTTGGCTGGATTTCAACGAGGCAAATACAATTGATGTGCCTGTAAAATCAAACAAGTGTGATCAAAGAGGGCATTTCAGCAGTTTGTTGTTCCTTCTGTCCATGCGTGTGGAGTGCTTCATGGAAAAAAAGGATGTTTGTTTATAATCTGTACCAAATGCTTTTTGCTAATGCAATGCTAAGGCAATGCACTTTTCTCACTGTCTATCTGTTTATGTTTACTGCCTTGATGTATTCAGACTCAAATATCCATACACTGTGAGCACTTGGTCTAATGCTTTAAGTCCAAGAGATTGGCTCAAGTTGGCGTGGCTACATATGTAGCCTATTATGTGGTCTGATCAATGCTGCACAGTAGTTGATGGCCATGTCAGTAGCAGATGCTCTGCTAATGCATCAGATTGAAGCTGGACATCTATTACACAAATCATCACCCTGATGACTACGATGTGACTTCTGTGCTTGTTAGTCTTATCAGCCTAGTCTTATAGCCTCTGTGAGCCGACCTGATTCTTCATCCTCTGCTTTTATCTGCTCTGCTCACTTACCCTGGTTGATGATGACCCGAGATGTGCGTCTGCTCACTGTTAGCAACCAAATATTTGCTTTCCTCTTTCAACCTTCTCTCTCTCTCTCTCTCTCTCTCACACACACACACACACACACACACACACACACACACATCTGTCCTCCGCCTTCAGATCCCATAATAGCTAATAGCTGGAACATTCTTGTGGTGATTCAAGTTGTTGGAGGCTGTCCACCTTCAGCTCTCCAGGTTGTTTCATTTCAGCTTCCGGAGCAGTTGAACCTTATTATTTGCTAAATCAGTGCATATGAAAATATAATGAAATATGAAATCGGATCAGCTCGCATTGTGTCGATGACTGTTTTCATATTTTTGAAATATACTGTATAGGAGGTGTTGAGCTCAAAAGAAAGGAGAGGTTTAGCATTAAGTGTTTGTACATGTTGGACTGAATTGCGTTCCTCATCAGTAGGGGTATAACAAGAATAACTGTTTGCATAAACTGTGTCCATTTTTATGTGTTTGATGAATTTAGAGGGGAGATAGAGTGCATTGAGGTCAAGGTGTGTGACTTGGCGCACGAGCTGCACACAGGAGTGAGAGTGAATTTAAGACTACTCACAAAATGTGTTTTAATCTCATGCAAGAATGTTTACTTGAAAATGTATTTTGTTCATTAGTGTAATTTACAGTATGTTTTCTGTGAACTAAAGAATATGCTGCAATGTGACTATGAGTTATGTGGCTGGGAAAATTTTTCTGTTTTTTATTTTATTTATTCAGAAAGAGCCACTACTGTTGTCTAGTCAAGTCTAGAGTCACGTTTAACTAGAGCAAATGTCTAGGACACAGAGATAAGTTTTTGAAGTTCATAAGCTAACTGAAGTTTACCGTCAGTGTGACGTACAGTGCGGAAAAATATTTTGTTTGTTTGATACTAATGACCTCAAATCCTCAAAATTGCTAAAATTGCTTGTGTTAATGCTGTTTCTTTTATAAATTGCAGTCGGGGAATAAAAGACCCACAATAATTATTCTACTGTGTCCGGTCTCCTCATTTATGACCTGGCCACACTTGTTTACAACAAATGCAATCTCTGCTGTTGTATTTTGTTATTTTTCAATTCAAGTTCAGTAAACCACACTTAGTGCTTCACTTTGAATATGAAAGTTTAAAATACATTTGTGATTTTAGTACCCTCTAAGGTTAAAAGGTGACTGATTTGGTGTAAATAACAACTATATGAATACAGGGGTCTACCAAGCCCAGTGGGCCAGAGGTCTAGAGGGGCCAGGAGCCCCAAAACATTTGTGGCATGTGAGCAAGGATGGATTACTGAATGAGCCTACCGGGCCCAAGAGGTCAAGGGGCCCTAAAGCCCAAGTTGTTGCGTGAAGTAACTACCTCAATAAGTTAAAAAGCAAAAGGCTATGAATCTAAACGAATTTAGGTATTGCCCTTCTCCAGCTGGCCATCCCAAAAAAGCACCAGAATACAGGAAATCACATCTACCAAATTACAAATAAGGTAGGGGGGGTCCTTATGCATCTGTGCCAAGGAGGACAGTAGTTCATAATCCGTCACTGTATTAATACAATTTCTAATGTAACAGTATAATGTAGTGTGACATTTGTGTCAATAATTGTCAAGCACAGGTGACTCCGTGGTGGTGGGAGGGGGGCCCCAAATCAACACCAACACCAACATGTTTGTGTGTAAATCAAATAAACGAGAAGTAGCAGCCTCTTTCCGCCTGCTTCAAGCCTGTTAAGCTAGGCCAGTGGTTCCCAAAGTGGGGGGCAGAATGGCAACCAGAAAGCCAAAATAAAGACAAGAGAAAATGACGATGTATATCCCACCCTCAGCTTCAGTTGTACACTGGTGGGTAATGAAGAGAGACTACTGTTTGTGGCTGTGGCTCAAAATATTAGCTTGTCAGACGATATTAAGCCAAAGACGATAAGATGCCACCTGGAGACTACCAATGAGATCCACATCCACACTGTTGATATCTTCAGAAAAAAAAACTGTTGTGGACAAGAGTCTCTTTCCTAACTGTTACACAGTAGATTCAAGGTGCAGTAACTTGTTCCTTATTCAGTTTGTTTCAGTGAAATGTCACACTGTAGTTGTAGTTCTGTATTTATTACAGACAATGTTTAACATAAATCCTACAGGAGACTGCAAGCAAAAGACGTACGTATATGTGTGTTTGGGAACCACTGAGCTAGGCTAACCATATTCTAATTCCAGCTCACAGACATGAGATTGATACAGAAATAAATCCTGGAAATAAAAGCAAAATTCCTTAAAAAGGAAGAGCATATTTCCCAAACTCTTGAACTATGCATTTAAAGATATAGAATACTGCGTTAGAATGTGAAAAACAACTAAACTAAACAATAAATCTTTGTTATATATTTAGTTGAGTTGAGCATTTTATCAAATGTTTCCAACAATGTTCAAACCAGAGAAAACCACAAGTTTACTAATGGTGTATTAAATTTGGTCACCTGTCTCGTAGAGTCAGGGAGGGAGTAAGGAAGCCAATAGGGCTGTAATAAACCAAAGAAATACTTGGTCGACCGAAGCCGTGACATTTCAACGAAAAATCGACTAATCGGGGTGGGGTGGGTGGTGGGTGGGGGGCTCTTGGTACACAGTGTTTTGCATCATGTGCATCTGCGCAATATCATAGCCCATGATTTCCGAAAATATACTATGTCAACTAGTGATATCAGCACAAGAACTGTTGAGGAATATTTAGACAATTGTGTTTGTCATGTTATAATAGGCGCTATGATTTCGCTCTGTGTGTGTCCTCGCGAGACTGAACACAGGAGCTCAGCTTCGTGGCTAAGACACGAACTAGGGGATGCTGCCGTTGCGAGCGGGTGCGCCTGCAGTTATAAAACGTTTATTAGACTAAAACATTGAAATATGCCAATTCTGATATGTTCATATACTTAAAACGGACGGAGCAACCTAACGCAGATAAGTCAGCTTACCGTTTTTAGGTGATATGCCATGTTTGTAGTCGAGCTGTGATATACAAACTGTTGTTTGCAAACTTTGCATTCGACATTTTTTCCATTTTCTATTTTTATAAAATGCTGCCACACTGCTGATGTCTGACATGGTAGAATAGGAATGACTGTAAATGAAACGCTTAAAAATAAATAAATGTTTAACAAACCACCGGACCTAGGCCTTCTAGTACGTTCTTCAATCTGCTGTCTGTAGTGGGTTGGGCTAATCCAAAATAGTGAAAACAAGGGGGGTGTTCTGAAGACACTTGCCTCAAACATTATACCCAAACATCTCCCAAGCATTTCACTGGTCCCCGGCAGGAACCTCATCTCTAGGTATGAAAGTGTCCCCATGGTTAAAAGATCTTTATAGACTTAACTTTGCAGTCCTTTTACAAACCATAAAACGTGACCTTGATAGGTGGTGTGGCCTACGACTATCCTTACTGGGTCGTATCCATCTGATTAAAATGAACATTCTCCCCTGCTCCTCTACTTCTTTCAAATGCTACCAATTATGTTGTCAAAGAAAAATCTTGCACAGCTAAATAGCTCTATAATATCATTTGGTATATTATATTTGGTGCAAAAAAAAACATATAAAGCATGGTGGTCATTTTCATTTTACCATTTGGCTGCAGAGTTCAAATTTCTTTTGGAATGGTTCATAGATGACCCTAATTCCAGCTGGCCCAGTTGTGAATCGGCTTCTTTGTGTAGGATTCCTATTTCTGCTGTGAAAGCTTCGACACAAATAAAAGACAGGGTGGTTTTAAATAATATGCTGAATATATGGCGTAAGGTCAGAAATTTAGAAGGATACAGTAATTGATTTTCTTTGTCAACTCCTCTTCATGAAAATGCAGACTTTAGACCTGGCCGTCAAGCTGGTCTCGCTGGTAGGACCAACTGGGGCATCAAAGTAATCGGAGTCATGGTTCAGGAAGGCTCAATCCTCACATTCCATTAAGTCAAAAGAAAGTATGGTGACACCAATGATGAACCTTTGAATATCTACAGGTTTTATTTTATTCAGTCTAAGTGTTCACTTGTGGATTCAGTATCTTTCATATAGTGTGTATTGGTAAATAATATGCAGCTTAAATTTTTCACCAAAAGGCTTTATAAGATACTCTGCAGTCTCAAGGTGGACAATTCTGACAAAGTTAAATCAAATGGGAATCTGACCTGCTGTCGGTTCATTTTTTCATTGTTTGTGGAGCTGCCCTCATGTCCAGATTTTGTTTTGTATTTTGGTCCATACAAGAATGGCATTTTTGAGTTATTTTTATATTTCACTTTTGAAAATTTTGAAAACATGTTAACATTTTTAACATTTTGATGATTGAATCAAATATTTTCTGAAGTCAAAGATGAAGATAATACTTACTTGTAAAGTATGTGGTCCACAAAAAATATATTCCTGATAGCCACAGTTGATAAGAATTAAAGATCCTTATGTCATTTTTGACCCACTTATGGAATGTTGGTGTAGTAATACAAAAACTAAAATGTCTTAAGATGTATAAAAGATCAGTTAAACATGTAAATGACATGACACCAAAAACATATTTTTGCTGAAATAGCTGGAATATGAAATGATAACAACTTTTCATCTTAAAGATATTGCAAGAAAACGACCTCACCGGGTCATTTTTGACCCACTTATGCATCTAAGGGGTTTTGACCCAGGATTAATCTTTTTCATTTTACCAGACATAGGACCCATTCCTTGGGTACCTGGGTGCTGCTCTCTAAGTATCAGGTCTGCACTGACAAAACTAGCCTGGAGAAAGGATGTTGAATTATAGCTTGGTGTGATATCAAAGTGCAAAGTTTATTAGCCTGTTAGAAATCTCTAAGCTCTCCTCCTAGTCTTTGTTCACAAAGACAGTAACTGCTGTACTGAGCTGAATGTTAATCAGTAAACAGCTGTTGAAACATTTACATTATGAACTGAACGTCAACCTCATCGTGGTGCTAGAGGGAAAAGTCAGGCTGGCACCAAAGAGAGGAGGGTTCATCCTATGGGAAACACAAAATCGAAAATGATTATCACATGATCACATTTTGTTTTAGTTATATTTTACACAGAATCCTAAGTTTTTTGAATCAGGGTTGTATAATGGCACAGGATAAGCGATAAAAGTAAGCATATTTTATGGTTAGGGTTTGCAAACAAAAATACCAAAGCTTGAATGACATCAGGAGGAGGTTGGGGTGGTGGATGGAGCTGCAGTAGCTTTTTTTTTTTCTTCACTCTGTTTGTTGTATCTGTAAAAGGAATCTCTAAGCTCTCCCCCCTACTCCTGATCAGAGCAGAATCTGATCTGACTTCAGGTGTTTATTCCTCCAGAAGGTCTGGCTCTGCCTCCTTTCTGTCCTTCTCAGCTGTCTGGCTCTGAGCAGCCTTGCGACGCCATTATACAGTTTTCTTTCTTTTTTGAAGGTTCGGGTTCAACTACAAATCATATTTTAAAATATGATATCATCTTTTTGGCAGCTGAAATTATAGATACATGTATGAGGAGTAGAGGAAGCAGAAAGAAAGAAGAAATTAAATGCAGAGAGTGAAGCAGACCTTTTCTCTGGTATGACATGTAAATGATTAGAGGTTGGACTAGTCCAGGAGGGTCCTCACAAGTATAGTAACAAACAAGTTTGTGTATGTGTTTATTTTGAGCTTCATCAGAGAGAGCAGGACTTCACAGGGTTCCTCAGCTTCAGCATCATTAGCCCAGCAGGCCTCAAGACTAATTTCCTAAATTCATATCATTGTTGTCCCTTCCCAAGGATTTCCATCACTCACTTCTCTCTCTTTCCTTCTCTCACCTTTTATTCCCGTCCTTTGTTTTATCTTTTCTCTCTGCGTCTGTCCTTCACACCTTCTCCTCCGTTTCCCTTTCTGTCTGCAGTCTGTTGATGTATATTCTATACCTGGCAATCATCAGCAAGACTCTGCACAATTGCAATGAATGTTTGGGCCCCCCGCAGGACCTTCTCCCTCTTGTTTTGCAGACAGAGTGTGTGGGGCTCTTAAAAATGTCTGTCAGCTCCATAAGGTTTTACAGGAAACAGCAGAAGGCTTAAAAAGTTCCTCAGTCTGATGAGAAAGAGTACTATTTTTAACTAATTGTAATGCTGAAATTCACCTACATCTATATTAAACTGTTCCATATACACAGAATTGAAATACAGAATGATAATTCTGCTGTTGAAAGGAATCATTTTTACTTCTTGTGTATGTTTTTTTTTTTTTTTTTTTGGCCAGTGTACAGCCACTTGGTGTGTTTAATCTTCGGGTTTGGGAGGGGAGTAAAGATGCACAAGTACAGACTGGAACTAGAAACTGATTAGTCGTTTAGCTAATAGATTTGGATGGCTGCAGTGAGACCAGCAAAGGCTTTGAATGGAGCCTCCTCATTTCTGTTGTCTGTAATTGTGGAGGAGCAGCAATACAAGCAAATCTGTCATGTGCAGACGGGAGCTGAAGACCAAACAGGTTACTGTGTCACAGTCATCTCAGTTTGACTCAGAAAGTCTTTATTCTGGTGTTACTGTCATATGTGTAGCTATTTTGCACATTTCAACCACTGTGTTTAGGAGATTTGTGATGTGTCTATGAAGAATGTGTTTTTTTGGTATCAGAAGCTAAATTTTACTTTGCTACATAGTCCCAGTGATATATACCTCCAGCCCGTTTTTCAGTACAGCGCAGTTAAATACAGCAGCCTGGTCAGTGGCCCTATGAACAACTTTACCCCAGGACACCAGGGATTTGTTGGTTCTGGGCTTGGCCCGGCGCAGCACCTGGTCCAGAGCCTCTTCCTGGGTTGGCTGATGCCCCATCTTGTCCAGAGCCAGTCCCTGTCCCTGGTTAATAAGCTTCTCATTTTCACGCTGTAGTTAGCCCTCTAGTGTCACTTCTTGAAGTGTCCCAGTAGGGCAGTAGTATAAAGAGTGAGAAAAGTCTGAGTCAGGGTGGAGATGGGTGGGTATGTCTATATTACGAGTAATGTATCTAATAGGTGAACTGTTTGTCAGTCTAACCAGATGTCTCATTTTGCATGTTGCTAATTTGACCACAGAGCCCTTCATATGCAAAACTGACAATAGAGGGATAGGTAGGGCATAGTTAGAAGCTTAAGGCTGCTGACCAAGCTGCTGTATTAGAAGAGTTGGGAGTGAGAACCTGTTGTTCACAAAGACCGTGAATGACATCGGGAGGAGGTTGGGGTGGTGGATGGAGCTGCAGTAGCAAGCAGTGTTGGTGTTAGAAAACATGAATCCAGATTTACTAAAGATATGCTTTGTTTCAGTTTGCATATGCTGACATTCTCAGTATGGTATTTCATGAAATTCACAGATCTCACTTCATTTTGATATAAAAACAGTAATCAGTTTCAAAAATGTAAGCTTGAAGGTGAGACATTTATGCCAAATGGGTTTAGTTCATGTTGAAACTCTGCATGTCTGTGTAGTTGTCATTGTAAAACAAAGCAATTTCTAAAGTGGAGCGAAAAAGAGTTATGGCAAAAAGGCCAGCGCAGTTCCCATATCAAGTATGCAATTTATTCTTATTGCTTACGCGGTCATGACTCCAATCATTCACTGAAGAGGAAGGTGCAAAGGCCAAACACGGCAGACAGAAGCTGGGTTTTTGAAAAGGATGTATGAGACTCGCTAGGAATTCATTCAGATCAAAGCCAATGAGTCCTCCAGTTTTTTTAGTTTTGCACCTCAGTGTGCCCTTGGTGGATGCTGTGTTTTAGCATAGTCTTAACAGTTTGTGATTGCAGAGATTCTGCACATTAACAGTGTTTTACAGTGTCCAAGCTTCACTCAGGAAGGCAAACATCAACAGAAATTTAGTATGAACTGCAATGCATTAAAAGCAAATCAATTGAGAAGATGTTTTATTGTGGCCTGTATATAAGATCTACATATAACCATTAGTGATGAAAAACAGACTGAGAGGAGTATGGAGTGCCTGAAACACATGAAGCTGGAATTAGAAGTGGGTGCTTACTAGGGCTGAATGATTTTAGGAAAAGATCTAATTGCGATTTTTCTGGCAGATATTGCGATTTCGATTTGATTCACGATTTCCTTCAAATCAAGCATCAGTGCAATATTCACAATGTACAGTAACATTAAAACATTAAATGTTATTACTCTAATGCAAGGATGAAAACTAAAGTTAAAAATTGCTTCCAAATGTATCTATTAACGGATATTATATATTAGATATTTATATACGGAGTTACACTGGCAAAAGATGCTGTAATTGTAGTCTGTTTGCTACAGTGGGCCTGAGTATCATTTTCAACAGACTTTTCACCAGACTTTTTCTTCATGCACTCATCATGCAAATGCCTGTGGTGAAGTGCCGGTATAAATTGGTTGTGTTTCCGCTGGATGTTGCAACTTTAGCGCGACAGAAACCCGAAATACTCCCAAATGACCGACGTGCTTTTTTTCTTGGGGATTAAATCCCCTAAACTCCGCTTCTGGTCCAGCTGAAGCCATTTCAGAACACGTTAAGGAGGAGGTTAATACTGATTGGTGAGCGTGACCTGTCCACGAGAAGCATGCCGCTTCTGATTGGGGAGCTTGGCAGGATGGTAGAGAGACGGCATGTATGTGTAAAATAGTTGACACAACAGATCCTGGGTCAGTCAGGAGCGCTGCAAAAACCGCAGCTTTGGCGATCACATGATCACGTTGTCTGAAATCGCAATTTCGATCAGAAAACAATAAATCGTTCAGTGCTTACTGATTAAATTGGGAACAGTGAAACAGTGGATTGATTGTAGAGGAATGGCACAAATATTTTCTGCTGGTGATTTGATTTCCTTGTTTTCTTATTGGCTATGGCTGCTACCAGTGATCAGAAATTAGCTTTAATACAAGACAGTATACACAGCAGTTGGAAGAGCATGGCTGTAAAGGCCCTGACTCACCAGGCCGTCAGTCAGCTGTCAGACAGTGTCAGGACTGTCGGTGAGCGTCTGGTTTCAGTTGTTGCAGTGTGTCCCGCACTGTTGGCACTCTTTCAAAGGTAGCTGAGTATTATAAGGTGGCTAGTAACTAGAGTCAATGTGGTATTTCAACTATACAGGTAGACAGTCCCGGCGGCATGGGCGGGCATTGGCGGGCCGTGCCCGCCCACAGAGTCAGCCGTGCCCGCCCTGGGCTGGAAGCTGTTTATTTTATTTGGGTTTTGTTTTTACCTCGGAGTGGCCAACGCTCTATTATTCCTATCTCGGTTTGTCGATCATACAATTCAACCAACGAACGAAGGAAATGTGCCGGCCAATTACAGGTGGTGGGGGGGCGGGTCACTGAGTCATCCTCATGAGAGGGTAACGCTGTTAGTACTTGACGTTCATGGTCGCAGTTGCATAGAGTCGCTAGTTAGCTGTGGCGTTCGCATGGATTAAAGTTCTCCGTCGCTACGACGGACTTCCGTCATTCAAACTTAACAGAGGCGACTTGTGAGATCAATGTAGATCGGAGGAGAACTGTTGGCTGATGTTTATTGACAGATTGTCACACTCTACAGCCAATGGTATCGTTAACAGTGTGCTCGCCTGACCAATGACAGTGCAGTGACCCACACAGGGCGGGATCTCAACACGGAGCGGCGCTAAAGTTTAGCTGCTTAGCTAGCAAGGACTCGTCGCGCTGCTAAGTTATCAACTGAGTTTAGTCAGCACGTGAGAACTCGTCTGACACGGAGAGTCTCCTGTTGTGTGCTACATGTGTGAAATAACAACTATAGTCTGGACTTTGTCTGCAGTGTATCTGTGTAAACGGCTTCATTCAGCGTCTCTCTGGCACCGTGAGTTACCATGGTTACAGCCCTGAAACTTTATACTGATGATCAATAATAAGCTTTTGGTTAGTTTGACTGTACAGAGTCATGAATGTTGCCTGATTGTAGCTCAATGCTTAAATCTTGTATTATAACATATAGAACAAAGCCTCAGAGCTTCTTTGATTACTAACACTATGTTAGTGATGTCAGAAAGGTGATAACTCGCCATCAGACTGACAAGGCTGCAAAAGTTGCTGCTTGTATGATGTATTTTTCTGTTAAACGATAAGAGGCTCACTTTAAACAATATTATTAATAATAATAATTAATGATAATGATGATGAGAAGAAGTAGAAAAATAGCGTACTGAAAAGTTCTGTAGATGGTTGATTATTTGAAAGAGTAAAACTTGATAGAAGCTTGGCAAAAAAGGCACAGATTGATTTCATAGATAAGTGTGTATAGAAGTGTGTATTAAGTGTGAATAGAACAGCTGTTCAGATCACCCTCCTGTAAAACACTGTTGGTCAAATATTTAAACTTGATGTCTGCATTAGAGAACATGGTGTGGGGTGAGGCTGTAAATCTTATCTTGTTTTTTTAGCATGTGTCAAGTAAAATACCCTGTAACATATTTCACAAATTACAAATTGGGAATATGACTTGGCTACAGCTCGAAAAAACATTTCAGTCAAAAGATTTTTTTTTTGTTTTAATCCATGCGTTACATATGGATATCCGTAATTTTTTCCCAAAAAATACGCGGACAAGAAGTGACGATGCGAACGGGAGCGAGCAGGAAGCAGCGCCATTCACTTCTACTGGAAACGTAAGCACTGAAGTCAACAGTAACACTGGAGTAAACACAACAGCACGGTGCTGCTCCTTGTGCTCCCTAGTTGCTGTAGCTACCTCTCTTAGTATGAATGTTTACTTCAGTGTTCAGGTTGACATCAGTGCTTTTGTTTCCGGTAGAAGTGAAGCTGTATGGTGCTATCTGCATGCCACAACCCTTGTTGCTGGTCTTCTTGAATAAATGCTTGAGTTGAATAAATGGACACAGCACTACACTATTTTGTTTGTTTGTTTTTTAGATTTTGGGATGAACTGCCCCTTTTTAGTAAGAGGAAAATAATTTCTCCGCACTGTAGGAGTGGTCACAGAGCCATTGTTCAGCCTGAAGCAAATAAAATGTAGGTTGAAAAAGTTTGGCCCCATGAAAAAATGTAATGCCCCCCCTTAAATTGTTTTCTGCAGCCGGGTCTGCAGGTAGATATAGTAAACTGTATTTTCCAAATAAATGAAGCAGGTGTGGGAACTAGCTGCAGCTTCTATGAAAAAAACGAAGCAGGACTTCTCGATGTCTTTTCGGGTTTTTACTGATGAAAAGACTATCACAGTACAATAAAACAACTAACAGAACATAAAACAATCTCTACATCCAACGTTTTCCAACTGCTCTTTTTTTCTTCTTCGGTTCGAACTTTGACCTCCTCTCAACTGACATGTAAAACAAACAGAACGCCCCCTTGTGGTCTAAATGTGTAACATCCCATACCAGTGATAAATGAAATCATGTATGGAAATAACTTTACTTTTACTCTGTATTTTAATATTATCTATCTGATATATTTAAGCTATCTGAATGTAAATCATGAAATAGAATCCATAAATAAATAATGATTTCTAAAGAAATAACAATGAACAACAGGATACAACAGCAGGATTTGTGGCATGTGGTACACAGTTCTGAAGATTTTTGCCAGCAAAACATAAAAATATTGCCGCTTAGTATACATGTTCTACCATATCTTTCACACTTGATATGGTGTTGATCTACCCTGATCTAACCTGACTGGAAACCATTTTACTTAATGCATTCAGCCTGACATCATGTAAGGCCTGGTCACACCAAAGTATCTGGTTGGATCAGTAACTCACATTTAAATTTCATAATAACACACTTGTTAGCAAGCTAAGACAAAAAATTGGTTATTTATACAGAAACAGAATTACTTTACCCATGTTTTCCCCGCAATTTTAACTGTGGGTTAAAATTGTCTGTTTTATCTTGTCTGTCTGCGTCTGCTTTGCCTTGATATTGTCTGTCTGTGTTCTGTTTTGTAACTGTCCATTGTATGAATTGTCGTTGCGAGTCTTCTGTGTCTATGTTGTCTAGGAACCTGCCTTGGGACTACGGCTGAAATTTAGCAGTTCTGCTTAACGCATCAATGTTGATGAATGTGCATTGTCCCAACTCAATAAATAAAAAAAGTGAAAAAAGAAAAATGTTCTGGAGGAAACGGATCATTAAAGCTGTCTTTTTATCTGTCATAGATTATGGTGATGTTATCTATAGACACGCCTCTGTCTCCAGTCTTACTCCACTAGACTTGGTTTATCACTCTGCCCACCCTGGGCACCTGTAACAGTAGGCCATGACAGCCATTAGTTTCTGTTTCTTTTTAAAGCCTTGAAGGGCAACATGCCACCATATATCAGCTCTTTATTAAACTGGTCACAGAGTCACTACTCAGCACGCTCTAGTGATCGTATAATGCACTAAATTTGGGAAACCGCTCTCAGTTTCAGTGCTCCATACAATTGGAACATTTTACAATGTACATTTAAACTTGATACAGATATACCTATAGGTCAGTTTAAGACTTTGATTTCAAACTACTCAGCATTTGAATGTAACTGTCGTCCTGTATGATTGTCTGCCATTTATCTTTTATGCACCTGTGTTTTATTTGTGTTGTGTCATGTTCGTTTGCTGCAGTTTCGTATCATTTTCAAGCACTTTTTTACATTTTATTTGTATTCTGTCATATTTCTTCTTATCTGTTATCATTACTATGTACCCATTCTGTTTATTTGCCCTGTGATTATGTTCATTGTTTCTGTTTGTTATCACATTTTTGCACCTATTCTGTTTTTTATTTGTGCTCTCGACATCATTGAAAATGAGGGCTTGCCCTCAATGATTTTTTGAGAATTAAATAAAGGTTGAATGAATGAATGAAAATGATGATCTACAAGTTAAATATGATCTGCATCCATGTGCTGCATTTAATATCAAAACAGCTATGCACCAGTTGCTCCAAGTGAAGTTGAGTCATATGATTGCCCCAAGGCAACTTGAGAGCAGCTGCTCCGTCACACACAGACAAGTGATTTACAGTGAGAGACTCCTATTTCTCACAAATACAATTTACATTTCCTTCCTGGCCTTGGAATTATTGTGGAACAAATGAGTGGCCAGGGATTTGACCGGATGAGCTCCGCATACCCAGAGCAGCACTCAGAGAACAGGATTCTCAGTAAATGTTTGGTCCTGACCAATGACTGCTGATGAGTGGGTGGCCTATCGGGCCTCTCAAACTGTTGAGCCTCTTTAGTGTTCACAGGCATCTGTGCTTGTCTGAGTCAGTGTTTACGTGTGGTATACATTCTGTGCAGCTGAAAAGATTCTAATGTATGAAGCTTCCATACATCAGCCTCCATGGAGCCGAGCGTCCGCTCATACATTAACATCCACCCTCATCAGGACTTTTTCTCTGTCTCATCTCTTTGGTATCCTCACACTTTCTGGCCAGGCTGGTAAATATGACTCAGTCTGTGCAGTTTACTGACATCATCTCACTGGTTTTCTGTGTTTAGAAGTAAAAAAACAAAAACAGTTGGCTATTGCTGTTTGTGACCTCAGCTGCCAGGTAGAGTGCTACAGCCTGGTATAGACTTATCAGGGGTCTTTTAGGATCGGAGAGATTCCAAATGATGGAAAGGTAACAGAAGTGTGGCAGTGCTGATGGTTTTTTGAAGAGCTCAGATTCCAGCTGACATAATAATCTCACATCTTCAGTACAACTGATTAATTATATCAAACGACTTCTAATGTGGGAAGCATTTACATTTTATACATGAATTATAAGATCACAAAGTAATATTTTTTTAAATGTTTGGTTTTCCTCTTAAAGGTGTACTATGTCATTTTGGGAAAAGATATTCTAATGAGAAGA
The DNA here is from genome assembly GCF_965226575.1 of Pagrus pagrus. Classification (NCBI taxonomy): domain Eukaryota; kingdom Metazoa; phylum Chordata; class Actinopteri; order Spariformes; family Sparidae; genus Pagrus; species Pagrus pagrus. Next base: position 1,176,329 of record NC_140185.1, on the reverse strand, counting down.
GAAAGATCTTCATTGGCTGATTTTTTTTCTGCCGAAACAAACTAAATAAACAAACTCTCTTTGTTTTCATGACTGAATAAACTGAACAAACAAACTGACCTTAAAGGACAACACAATTTATACTGTTATACTTTGTTTATATGTGGCAGACCATGCTACCTTTCTAGCTTCAAACAGTGTTCTTGGACCTTATTTTTGTTCCCCTAAAATTCTGAGTTTGAGTTTCTTCTCCAAAACTACATATTGCTCCTTGTGGGAGTGGGAGTGTTACTCCATGGTCTGTGTGGGTGACATGTTGTGAGCCCCCTGCCAATCAGTTTACCAAAAGAAGCTGCTATGTTCTTAGGCTAATAGCATGCTAGTCCTACTATTGATTGTCTGTCCACATCGATGGATGAAACACAATGCTACACAGAGAAGTGTATGTCGCATCTAGCCATGGTAAATAACATGCCCCGCTACTGACCCGCTCTGCTCTGCTTCTGATCTGCGGTCATGCCTCTGCCACAGTAGGTTAAACATGCCGATCCTACAGTGATCATCGGTATCCACAGATGAGAAGAAAAGTGGTGCTGACATATTTCATTTTACTCCACTGTGGTTTCATGCATTCATGCTGCCAGTCGGATCTCAAGTTTATGTGAGTGCCTACCACAATATGACGTTGGGCTGCATTTTCTCCAGAAGTTGGGTCTGTTTCAACTTTTTTTTTGGGATCTCCTTGTGGCCCACAACACCAAATCTGAACAGTTTGTGCACCATGCACAAGCATATATTAATTTTGTTTGCCAAGAAGCCATTCACAGCCAAAGTGATGTACACTATGTTATCCTACATAGTAATGTTAGCTAATACCCGGGATCATTTAGACCACAGAGAGGTCAAACTATCAACAGCTATCACAGATAAAAGAGCAAATGAACATCCATTGTATTCAATCATGTTGAATACAGAATAAAAGTAATGCATCACAGACCTGCCATGAATATTAGCCTTATAAGAACCATAACCATGATCTGTCCCTTGCCTAAACAAAGTAACCATACACCAACTATAGTTTATTTGCCATGATCACAAGGTTTTTGCCACCTCAACCATACTGTAGATGTCACATGCAGATAGTTGTGAACCAACATGGTTCCATTATATGAACTTCACCCATTGTGACACAATCTGTGAGTTTCAACAACAAAAGAGGACATAATGCAGACAAATGATGCAAGGACATTTACCAACACCCAGGAAGCTCCACCAAACACCTTGTGAACTGCAGCAACTCACAAGCATGTGGTGTCCACACGGTGTTTCTGCTGCAGTGCTGCTACTGCCTGCCCTCCAGTTAAATATTCAGACTCAAGACCATCTTGTACATTTATCTAGATCTCCACTATAATTTGAAGTCAAGTTCTGTGGGTTACAACAATGTCATCAGTAATGAGTGTAGCCTTAGAATTAACCAGTAAAGAGGACATCCTGCAATAGAAAAGAGAGCAGGATAAAGCTCTTACTTTTCACTACATGGTGGTTTGAGCTCCTGTTGGTAACAAGAAATTACTGACGCGATGGCGGCCGACCTGACCTGCAATCCCAAAGTTAGAGTTAGGAATGAGACTCAAAAGTCAACCATCTTACCAACAGTAGCTTTCATTTTCTTCCAAATAAATATGAATCTGTGCTTGCTTTGTTTGATACTCTACTGAAGTCATTTTTTTAAAATGACTTCTTTGTTCATTTCAAATGCAATGAACACAAATAGACATAAAGGCTGGATGGTCTGTATCTATCTGTTGTGCTGGTGCCTGCTTACAAACCACTACTGAAGTGCAGCAGGCCAGTGAAAAAACAAATCAGGACCTGGCCTGAGGGGGGAGACTCAGCACTTCAGGACTGTTTCATGCACACCGACTGGGATGTTTAAGACAGCAGCCTCGCAGGGAGATCAGATAGACATTGAAGAGTATGCTGAGGCAGTAACCAGTTACATTGCAAAGTGCACAGAGGATGTCACTGTAATTCAGACCTTCACTGCACGTGGTAACCAAAAACCCTGGATGACTACAGAGGTACGCTCGCTGCTGACAGCCCGAGATGCAGCCTTCAGGGCGGGGGATATGACTGCTCTCTGCTCAGCCAGGTCTGCTCTCTCAAAGGGAATCAAGGCTGTGAAGGCACCTACGCAGAGAAAATCCAGGGACAACTCTGCGACACAGGAAACACCAGGCAGATGTGGCAGGGAATACAAGCACTGACGGATTACAAGTCCAGGCAGGGGGTCAACGACGATGATGCTTCTCTTCCAGACAGGCACCAAACCCGACAACCAGAGGGTGGGCTGGTCCTTCTCTACCATCTATCGGGCCAGCCCTCACCATCAACGCAGCAGACATGTGCAGGGCCCTAACCAGGGTCAACCCACGGAAGGCCCGGATAACATCCCGGGACGTGTGCTCATAACCTGCGCTGGTGAGCTACCAGATGTCCTGACTGACATCTTCAACATCTCCCTCAGTCAGGCTATCGTTCCCAGATGCTTCAAAACATCCACTATAATACCAGTAGCAAAGAAATCAGTTGTATCCTGTCTGAACTAGGGATGTGCACGGTTACTCGGATACTCGGGTACCCGAGTAGACAATCTACTAATCGGTTACGAATTATTAACCGGTTAACCTAGGATTATTTCATTGTCGGGGATGCCGGGTGTATAGTCGCTCTGTTTCTCGTCTATTTCAGCCTTTACACCGACCCCACCGGTGTGTTTGTAACGTTAGCTTACCCAGAAGCCGAGCAGTCAAGCCTGTCCAACAGGGACCCGTGTGCCGTCACATGACGGGCTAAAATCCAATGGGAAAACATGATCTGCCAAAGATCGTTTATTTACATCAAGATGGTTGCTCTGTTGCCGTGTGTGATCACTACTATCAGGAAATCTCCCGTAAATCCTAATAAATAATGCGTAAATTAACATGTATGCAATATTTCGGGATGTCTCTCTTTAGACATGCCGCTATTCCGACAAGTCTCCGACAATGGCAAAAAACAATGTCGAAATAGTGGGACGCTTGAAAAATAACTTTAATGCCGCTATTCCGACAATTACAGGTCACTGTCTAAATAGCGGCATGTCGGAATAGCAGCATGTAACCGCATTTGTAACCTTAAACTGGCTTACAACCACTCAACGAGTTCGATGCGAAACCACTTAAGGTTCAAGAAACATGAAAGCATAAGCACCGCTAATTACTGGAAAAAAAAAAAAAAAAAATCCCGGGGTATAAATGCGCTCCGTCCAGAGGGGAAACTTTTTTTTTTCCCAGTCATAAACTCATATGTGCATCTTAAACTCCAATCTACTCTTATTAACCACCTGATATTTTGTCTGACGACGCTGTGTGTCAGCAATGCGCTGTCTGATGGACAGAGCGCATTTATGAGTCATATATTTTATTACTCGGTTACTCGATTAGGACCAGGTTCGGGTACTCGGTTAGAAAATTACTCGAAATGCCCATCCCTAGTCTGAACGACTACTGCCCCGTCGCACTGACACCAATTGGGATGAAGTGTTTTGAGCGGCTTGTCAAACCACACATCACAGCCAGCCTCCCTGCATCACATGACCCACACCAGTTTGCTTATCATCCCAACCACTCCACAGAGGATGCAATATCCACCACTTTGCACTCAGTCATCACCCATCTGGACCAGAAAGACACCTACGCCAGAATCCTGTACATTGATTTCAGCTCGGCATTTAATACCATCTTCCCCCAGAGACTAATGGAGAAAATCCTCGTACTCGGCCTGAACACCGACACATGTCTCTGGATCCGGGACTTTCTGACGGAGAGATCTCAGTCTGTCGGTGTCGGAAATAACATCTCCCACTCCATCACGCTAAGCACTGGATCACCTCAAGGCTGTGTACTCAGTCCATTGTTGTTTACACTGCTAACACACAACTTTGCATCCAGACACGAGGGGAGCCAGATCATCAACAAAAAAGCCCTGCAGAGAATAGTTAGAGGAGCCGAGAGGGTCATCGGAGTTTCCCTCCCCTCTGTCCAAGAACTCTTCCTAAGCCGCTGCAGGAGCAGGGCACTGAACATCATCAGGGACCCCTCCCACCCTCTCCACACATTCTTTGAACTGCTCCCATCAGGAAAACGGTTCCAGAGTCTAAAAGGCCGAACAAACAGACTAATCAACAGCTTCCTTCCACAAGCTGTTAGATTGCTGAACTGCTGATCTGGAGCATGCACACTACTGAACTTCATGAGCCTTAGTCATAGTTTTAGTTTTAGAGTATTATAGTAATGTATTGTGTGTATTTATTGTGTTCGTGTTGTGGGATCCCAGAGAAACACAATCTCATTTTTGCTGCACTTCTTTTGTTGTTACAGCTAAATGACAATAAAGCTTTGATTGATTGATTGATTGATTGATTGATTGATTGATTGTTATGGAAAAACAGAGGAAATAATATATTGACCATTGGCCCTTTTACGGCTTTCATATATCTGTCTGTGTGAAATGGACACATACATTTAGTGAATCCATTTTTTATATTACATTTTTTATGTGCGCACAACAACTTTCATCCATTCATTTCACCATTCATCCAAATGCATCACCAGACACGAGTGTCAGCATTGGTCAGTTTTGTGTAACCCTGGGTTTTCTTGAACACATTTTTATGTACAATACCAAATTTTGTCTGGGGCTTTTTTTATATAACATTTACATCTTTCCATGAGTCCACATTGTACAAAACAATAACATCATGACTCAACATTATGTAGAAGACACACAAATCAAATCAAATCAAATTTCATTTGTATAGCCCAAATTCACAAATCACAGTTTGCCTCAGAGGGCTTTACAATCTGTACAGAGACGACACCCTCTGTCCTTCGACCCTCGATTCGAGTGAGGAAAAACTTGCCCCAAAAAAGGCCCTTTTAACAGGGAAAAAATGCGGAAGAAACCTCAGGGAGAGCCACAGAGGAGGGATCCCTCTCCCAGGACGGACAGACGTGCAATAGATGTCGCATGTACAGAGCAGATCAACGAGATCACAATGTATTCAATTATAAGCGATGGTTGACAGGAGTGAAAGTACACAAAGATGTATTACAGCAATAATGATGAAATGCACATGGAAATGTGATTACTAGTGATAACAGTAGTAATGATCAATGGCAAGGATGGTATGTAGCAATGCAGTACGATAATAGTAGTGGAACGTATGTAACAGAGATGTGACTAATATTAGCGACAGTAGTGGTGGGTGTCAGGCAGGGTCATGGCAGTAGGTGCATCCACGATCAGGCAGGGCCACACACATTTATGTTGCGTGTGACCGAGCCACTACAGTCCTATTTGATTGTCTGAAATGGTTCAAACAAGCAGTTCTGGCACAAAAGAAAGAAGGCTAAAAGTTAGCGCTCATCTCAACTCTCAGGCAGCAGTCAGTTAAAATTTAACAGTATGGATGTAAACCATACACTATCATATAGATTCTTTGGATAACAATTCGATAATTGCCGATCACAAAGTCTGTCGTGATACTATTTTAATTTGATTCAATGATATTTATTTATATATGTATTTCAGTTACAGATGAAGCTGCCAGCCCTTTCTTTTCTGCTGTTGGCCATAATGGAATTCATTTCACACTTAAAACACAAATTAACAACAAAAGTCTAAAATTCTACTCAATAGTAACTGTCAAGGAGATGAAACAGTTGTTTTTTGGTAGTCAGCATTATTAGCTGAAGCCTATAATATTTTACAATGCATAGCGGCTAGCAGACTTACCTCTACTCATAGCTTAACAAATGATATGTATGATTTAAACCTTTTCTTACTGGTTTAACTCACTGTATAAAATATATTTCCACGCTGTTGATTTTTTCCTGACAGAAGACTAAATATAGTCATTGTCTTGTACTTACCAATACCTGCCTGTCCAGCCCTAGCACTATTTGAATGTTTGGGTAAGAGGTGTGCCTCCACCAACAAGGTGACACGGGAATTTCAAAATAAAGGTGTTTGTCAAAAGCGATGACACTGATCGATTGTTACACCCCTATTTAACAGCCATGTCAAATCAAATACAAAGTCTGCATTCTACCAAAGAAAAAGCAAGAATTGACACTGATTATAAAGTCACATTTGTTTACAAGAACTAAATATAACCAGGAAAAACAATACATTTTGATCTTAACATTGACCAAACAATGGGCACCCATTCTAAATATTCAAGTCAAACTCTTAGAAAACTCAATCAATCAATCAATCATCAAAGGACACTCAGCTCTTCTCCTCTTGGTGTTGGAGAAAAGTTTGGAGAGAGTTTGTGTGTTTTGGTGCTCGGTTTTGGACTATTCTGTGTTTATTGGCTACTGATTTTTGATTACGGACATCGGACTATCTGCGGACACCCTTGGCTTGAATACTGCCTGGTTTAACGACGCTGATTTTCGGAACACGGACGGAAAAAACTGAGCTAGGCGGCTAGTTGACAAACTAGCTAGCGGGCGGCTAGGGTAACAGCAGACGCTACCTCGCGTTACCTAGCAATATGGGTCCTAAGAAGGCTCTGACAGCCGAAGAGGGCGATGACATTAAGAAGTCTCTGGACTTCTTGTCTGAGGAGATTTCAGTTGTGAAACTGCAGCAGAAATCCATCCTGGACCTGGTGGAGGAAGTGAAGGCTCTCCGGATCCAGAACGCCGAGTAGGACCGGCGTCTGGTGCACCTGGAGAGTTGAGTGGCGAAGCTGGAGCAGTACACCAGGGTCAATGATGTGATTGTGACCGGGCTCCGCATCAAACCCTGGTCATACGCCCGGGCGGTGGGGATCCCGGTGAGCAGGATGTCAGCTCTGTAGAGCAACAGGTGGCTGCCTTCCCACAATCCAAAGGGATTGAAATGGACTGGAACAACGTTGAGGCATGCCGCCCTCAAAACCGCACTGTTAAAACAAGGAAGGAAACTGAAAGGATCAAACGTATTTATCAATGAGCATCTGACCAAACGAAACGCTGATATTGCCAGAAAAGCACGCCTCATGAAAAAACAAGGAAAAATTCAACACACATGGACATTAAATTGTAAAATATTCATTAAACTAAACGGGACACCGGAGCAAGCCAAAGTGCTGGTCATCAGGAACATCGAGGAAATGGACAAACACGAATGATTATCACAATCCGGACTAAGGTATGATGACTCATACACAACACATCACCATGGTACAGTCTGAAAGAACTCATTCATCTACAACTGGAGATAATGAGGATATAATTCAAAGGATTGCTGATCATGAAAAGCTGGAACTGAGAACATTTCAATACACTGACCATAACTTACTGGACTTGGAGCACAATATAGACCCGGACAATAGCTTCTTCTCTAACATCAACGACAACTGCTGCTATTACACAGTTGAACAGTACAATCAGACCATTAAAACGGACAGAAACTTGTCTATAATTCATTTCAATAGCAGAAGTCTGTATGCAAACTTCAATAACATCAAAGAATATTTAGGTCAAGTTAAAAAAACATTTAAAATAATTGCGATATCAGAAACGTGGATCAATGCAGATAAAGGAATGGATTTTGAACTGGAGGGATATGAATTTAACTGTGTAAACAGAAAGAACAAGAGTGGAGGAGGAGTGGCTGTGTATGTGGATAATAACTTGAATTATAAAGTAGCAGAAAATATGACAACTGTCAATGATAACTTATTATAATGTATAACAATTGAAAATGTGAAGAAAAAAACAAAAATGTAATAATCAGCTGTATATACAGAGCACTGGGCTCTAGTATTGAAGCATTCAAGGACTGGATAGGGGAAACGTTTTCAAAAACTAATCAAAAAGTTGTTTTTATTTGTGGTGACTTCAATATTGATTTGCTCAATCCAAATAAGCACAAAATGACCGACGACTTTATCAATACAATGTACAGCATGAGTTTATATCCAAAAATCACCAGACCTACAGTAGTAGAATCACATCCCATTGTGCCACTTTAATCGATAACATATTTACCAATGATGTTGAAAATATTACAATGAGCGGACTATTAATTAATGACATCAGTGGCCACCTACCAGTGTTTACAGTTTATAACAGCAATTGCCAGAGAAATCAGCCAGAGGAAAAACTAAAATACAGACATGTGAGGACAGAGGAAACTATGAGTATATTTAAGAATGATTTACTGGCACAAAATTGGGAAAAGGTATATAATGAAAGTGATATTGATAGTGCATATGAAACCTTTTTAAGAATATTCACATCATTATATGATAAAAATTGTCCAATAAAACGATACTACAGAAAACAAAAATACAAAGATCGACCATGGTTCACGAAGGGATTAGAAAATGCCTGTAAAAAGAAAAATACACTATATAGAGAATTCATAAAACAAAGGACTAAAGAAGCAGAAAAGAAATATAAAAACTATAAAAACAAGTTAACCAATATTATAAGGGTATGTAGGAAAGAATACTATAGTAAAATTATATTATAACAAAAGCAATATTAAAGGAATATGGGACATATTAAATAGTATTATTAAAAATAGTGCTAAACAACAGAGCTACCCTCAATATTTTATTGATAATAACATTAAAAAGGACAATATGGATGATGTGGTCAACAGCTTTAATCATTTTTTTGTAAATGTTGGACCAAACCTGGCAAGTAAAATTCCAGATCCATTGTTATCTGAGGATTGGAATGATAACCTTATAGTGAGAAATCCCAGTTCAATGTTCCTTACAGCAGTGGAAGAAAAAGAAATAATAGATATGGTAAATAAATGTAAATACAAAACATCTACTGATTCAAATAAAATTGATATGAAAGTTGTAAAAAATGTCATTGAGGGGATTTCTGAACCACTTACATACATCTGTAACTTATCATTCCAAACCGGAAAATTTCCTAACAACATGAAAATAGCTAAAGTTGTGCCGCTGTATAAAACTGGGGATAGACATCACTTCACAAATTACAGGCCAGTTTCTTTACTTCCACAATTCTCAAAAATTCTAGAAAAACTATTCAATAACAGGTTAGACAAATTCATAAACAAACATAAATTACTTTCCGACAGTCAATACGGATTTAGAGCAAACAGCTCAACATCAATGGCATTAACAGAATCAATTGAGAAGATCACAAACGGAGTATTCATAGATCTCAAAAAAGCTTTTGATACAATTAATCATAACATATTAATCAATAAACTTGAACAGTACGGGATCAGGGATTTAGTATTGCACTGGGTGAGAAGTTATTTAAGTAACAGAAAACAATTTGTGAAGTTGGGGGAACATTCATCGTCATGCTTGGACATTGCTTGTGGCGTCCCACAGGGGTCAGTATTAGGTCCAAAACTATTTATACTTTACATAAATGACATATGCAAAGTTTCAAGAACATTAAAATTAGTGTTATTTGCAGATGACACTAGTATTTTTTGTTCTGGGGGGGATTTACATGAACTAATGGGGAGGATCACCACTGAAATGTGCCAACTGAAAATGTGGTTCGATAGAAACAAATTATCGTTAAACTTAAGTAAAACCAAATTCATGTTATTCGGCAATTGCAATAAGAATACACAAATACAGTTACAAGTAGATGGGGTGGACGTTGAAAGAGTATATGAAAACAAGTTTCTTGGGATAACAATTGATGATAAAATAAACTGGAAGTCTCATATAAAACATGTTCAAAGCAAACTGTCAAGAAGCATTTCAGTTCTGATCAAAGCAAAACACATTCTGGACCACAAATCACTCCACATTCTTTACTGTTCACTGATTTTACCATATTTACAATACTGTGCAGAGGTTTGGGGCAATACTTATAAATGTACAATACAATCTCTATCCATACTGCAGAAAAGAGCCATAAGAATAATTCATAATACCGGTTATAGAGACCACACAAATTCATTGTTCTTAAAATCAAAAACATTAAAATTCACTGACCTGGTTCATTTCCAAACAGCACAAATCATGTAAATCAAATCAAATCAAATCAAATTTTATTTGTATAGCCCAAATTCACAAATCACAGTTTGCCTCAGAGGGCTTTACAATCTGTACAGAGACGACACCCTCTGTCCTTCGACCCTCGATTCGAGTGAGGAAAAACTTGCCCCAAAAAAAGCCCTTTTAACAGGGAAAAAAAATGCGGAAGAAACCTCAGGAAGAGCCACAGAGGAGGGATCCCTCTCCCAGGATGGACAGACGTGCAATAGATGTCGCATGTACAGAGCAGATCAACGAGATCACAATGTATACAATTATAATAGATGGTTGACAGGAATGAAAGTACATAAAGAGGTATTACAGCAATAATAATGAAATGCACATAATGGAAATGTGACTACTAGTAATAACAGTAGTAGTGGTTAACGGTAAGGATAGTATGTAGTAATGCATTACAATAATAGTAGTGAAACGTATGTAACAGAGATATGACTAATATTTGCAACAGTAGTGGTGGGTGTCAGGCAGGGCCATGGCAGTAGGCGCATCCACGATCCACGACCCGGGTGCGGCCAGGATCCATGAGAGCCTGTAGGACTAGAAAGCACAAGGACTCCGGGGAAGAAGTGAAGTCAGTGACATGCAGAGATGGGGCATGTATACAGGCATAATGTATACAGATGGAGAGGAGAGGAGGAGAGAGAAGCTCAGTGTGTCATTTGTCCCCCGGACTGGGCCTATAGCAGCATAACTAAGAGCTGGTCCAAGACAGGCCTGGGCCAGCCCTAACGATAAGCTATATCAAAAAGGAAGGTCTTAAGTCTACTCTTAAAGGTAGAGAGGGTGTCCGCCTCCCGGACCAAAACAGGAAGACGGTTCCACAGAAAGGAGTTTGATAACTGAAGGCTCTGGCTCCCATTCTGCTTTTGGAGACTTTAGGAACTACAAGTAATCCTGCGTTCTGGGAGCGTAATGCTCTAGTTGGGTAATAGGGTAGTATGAGCTCCTGGAGATATGATGGTGCCTGACCATTAACAGCTTTGTAGGTGAGGAGAAGGATTTTAAACTCTATTCTTGATTTTACAGGGAGCCAGTGCAGAGAGGCCAATACAGGAGTAATATGATCTCTTTTCTTAGTTCCTGTCAGTACACGTGCTGCAGCATTCTGGACCAGCTGGAGACTCTTTAGAGACTTGTTAGGGCAGCCTGATAATAGAGAATTACAATAGTCCAGCCTGGAAGTAACAAATGCATGGACTAGCTTTTCTGCGTCTTTTTGAGACAGGATGGGCCTGATTTTTGCAATGTTACGTAGATGAAAAAATGCAGACCTTGAAATTTGTTTTATGTGGGAGTTGAAGGACATATCTTGATCAAAGATAACTCCCAGATTCCTGACGGTGGTGCTGGAGGCCAAGTTAATGCCGTCCAAACTAGCTATATCATTAGATAATGCATCTCTAAGGTGTTTAGGACCAAGTACTATAACTTCGGTTTTATCTGAATTTAACAGCAGAAAATTGCAGGTCATCCAGGTCTTAATGTCCTTGAGACATGCATGGAATTTAGTTAGCTGATTAGTTTCATCTGGCTTTATTGATAAGTATAACTGGGTATCATCTACGTAACAGTGAAAGTTTATGGAGTGTTTCCGAATTATATTTCCTAGAGGGAGCATATATAAGGTGAATAGTATGGGTCCAAGCAAGCACGGAGCCTTGAGGAACACCATGACTAACCTTGGTATACAGGGATGACTCATCATTAACATACACAAACTGAAATCGATCTGATAAATAGGACTTAAACCAGTTTAATGCGGGTCCTTTAATGCCAATTAAGTGTTCCAGCCTCTGTAGTAGAATGTGATGATCAATGGTATCAAATGCAGCACTAAGATCTAACAAGACCAGGACAGAGACAAGTCCTTTGTCAGAAGCGATTAGGAGCTCATTTGTAACTTTCACCAGTGCCGTCTATGTGCTATGATGTGCTCTAAAACCTGATTGAAAATCCTCATATAAACTATTGTTATGAAGAAAGTCACATAGGTGGTTGGCGACTGCTTTCTCAAGGATCTTGGAGAGGAAAGGGAGGTTGGATATAGGTCTATAGTTGGCTAAAGCTTCTGGATCAAGATTAGGCTTTTTAAGAAGCTGTCTAATTACAGCTAGTTTAAATGACTGTGGTACGTATCCTGTTAATAGAGACAGGTTGATCATTTCTAGTAGAGATGAGCTAATTAAAGGTAAAGTTTCTTTCAGCAACCTAGTTGGGATGGGGTCTAGGAGACAAGTTGTTGGTCTAGATGAAGAAATCATCGAAGTTAGTTGGTGGAACTCAATGGGAGAGAAGCAGTCTAAATATAAGTCAGAATTTGCAACTGTTTTCTGAGGTTCCTGTGTTTAAAGATACAATAGTGCCAGTTGAGGGCAAGCGATGATGGATTTTGTCTCTAATAGTTAAATTTTATCATTAAAGAAGCTCATGAAGTCATTACTACTGAGCGTTGTAGGAATACATGGTTCAGTAGAGCTGTGACTTTCTGTCAGCCTGGCTACAGTGCTGAAAAGAAACCTGGTGTTGTTTTTATTTTCCTCAATTTATGACGAGTAATAGCTTGCTCTGGCATTGCGGAGGGCCTTCCTATATATTTTAAGGCTATCTTTCCAGGCTAAGCGAGATTCTTCCAAATTGGTGGAACGCCATTTCCTTTCAAATTTCCGTGAAGTTTGCTTCAATTTGCGGGTATCCGAGTTATACCAAGGTGCTAACCTCCTGTGTTTTATAGGTTTCTTTTTCAGAGGGGCAATAGAGTCCAGTGTTGTTCGCAATGAGCCTGCAGTGCTATCAACAAGATGATCAATTTGTGAGGAACTGAGGTTAGCGGAGGAGTCCCCTATTATATTAAGACATGGCACTGAATTAAGTGCCAGCGGTATAATTTCCTTAAATTTAGCTACAGTACTATCAGATAGACATCTAGTGAAGGAGTTTTTGCCTAATGGTGTGTAGTCCAGTAATAGAACTTCAAAAGTTATTAAGTGATGGTCTGATAAAAGAGGATTCTGTGGAGAAACTGTTAGATTTTCAATCTCGATACCATAAGCTAGAACAAGGTCAAGGGTGTGGTCAAAACAGTGAGTTGGTTTATGTACACACTGAGAGAAGCCAATAGAGTCTAATAATGAGATATATGCAGTACTAAGGCTATCATTAACGACATCCACATGAATATTAAAATCACCTACAATAATTACTTTATCTGATTTGAGGACTAGACTTGATAAAAACTCAGAGAATTCAGATAAAAATTCTGAGTAAGGACCAGGTGCTCGATACACTACAACAAATAGAACTGGCTGTAAAGTTTTCCACATTGGATGTGAAAGACTAAGAACAAGGCTTTCAAATGAGTTATAATTTAATTTAGGTTTAGGATTGATTGACAGACTTAAGCCATAAATAGCTACAACACCACCTCCTCGGCCGGAGCCTCAAGGAATGTGAGTATTAATATGACTAGGGGGAGTGGATTCATTCAGGCTGACATATTCTTCAGGATGCAGCCAGGTTTCAGTAAGACAGAATAAATCAATATTACAATCTGAAATTAAGTCATTTACTAATACAGCTTTCGATGACAGGGATCTGATGTTTAGGAGTCCACATTTAATTATCTTGTCTTGTTTTGAAATTGCAGAGTTGCTGTTAATTTTTATTAGATTTTCATGCAACACCTCTTCTGTGGACTTTTGATTTGATTAATTTAGGTGGTTGGGGGGCAGACACAGTCTCAAAGTTTTGGGTGTGCAACTGATCTAATGGAAGCTCAGAGAAGCGTGTAAGACTGCAGCTCTGCCTCCTGGTCTCAACTCTGGGTTGTCAGGCTGGTGGTTGGCTAATGAAATGGGTCAGATTTCTAGAGATGAGAGCCGCTCCGTCCAAAGTGGGATGGATGCCGTCTCTCCTAATCAGACCAGGTTTTCCCCAGAAAGTCCGCCAATTATCAACAAAGCCCACATCGTTTCCCGGACACCACCTCGACAGCCAGCGGTTGAATGATGACATGCGGCTAAACATGTCATCACTGGTTAGATTTGGCAGGGGCCCAGAGAAAACTACGGAGTCCGACATTGTTTTGGCATAGGTACACACCGACTCAACATTAATCTTAGTGGCTTCCGACTGGCGTTGCCGGGAGTCATTACCGCCGACATGTATTATGATCTTACTATATTTACGTTTAGCTTTAGCCAGCAGTTTCAAATTTGATTCGATGTCGCCCGCTCTGGCCCCTGGGATGCATTTCACTATGGTCGCTGGTGCCGCTAACTTCACGTTTCGTACTATGGAGCTGCCAATGACCAGAGTAGGTTTCTCAGCAGGTGTGTCGCTGAGTGGAGAAAATCTGTTAGAAACGTGAAGCGGCAGATGGTGTACCGTGGGCTTTGCCTTGGTACTATGCTTCTTTCGACCAGTCACCCAGCCGCCCTGCTCTCCCGGCTGCTCGGGAGTTGCCGAGGGATGGCTAGCTGAAGCTATGCTAACTGAAGCTACGGTTGCTCGGTCCGCACTAGCTAAGGGGGCCTGGCTAACTGCAGCAGGTACAGTCGGAGTTTCCATGCTGCGGAGCCGAGCCTCAAACTCACTGAGCCTCGCCTCCAACACTACAAATAAACTACACTTAGTACATGTACCAGTATCACTAAGGGAGGCAGAGGTGTAGCTAAACATCTGGCACACCGAGCAAGAGAAAAGAGGAGAGCGAGAGGGAGAGAGAGAAGCCATCGCTAGCTGATAGCGGCTAAGCTAGGATACGATAGATTAGCTAGCAGAGCTAAGAGAGCTACAAACAGCAGTAAGTTTAGCGACTAAGCTTTAAACACAGAGTACTGTTGAATGCTTTAGTGGACTAGTACGTGCTTAATTGTAAGCGGGAATTCGGCCGCTGCAGTAAGGAATATAACAATAATCTGCTCGGACGAGCCGGAGCAGCACAGGTATGCTATCACTATCAGTAACACAACAACAGGAAATGACGCAACACGCTTACCGTAGTACGTAGCAGTACAAAGTACAAAGCAATAAACAATCTACTTCCTGGAAATATTCAAAAACTGTTTTTTTTATAATCTGAGGGGTGAGTTCAATTTAAAACATCAGCGGGCACGAACAACATTAAAAAGTTTTTGTCTTTCAGTTTGTGGAGTGAGGCTGTGGAACAGACTGGGTGTGGGACTCAAGCAATGTCCAAGCATGGTCAAGTTTAAAAAGCGGTACAAACACATGGTTTTCACGAGGTACAGGGAAGAAGAAGGGCTTTAACAATCGGGTGTTTTCATAAATGATAAATGATTAATGTATTTGTTTATTTAATCTATTTATTTTCTATTTCTTTTCTTTTTTTTATGTAATATATATATGTTGGGGAGAAAGAGTGTAATTGAGTAGTGGAGAAGGGGTAGGATTAAATAAGCATATGCTTCAACCTACTACTTTTCGGACATGTTGGGTTTACATTATTATTTTTGTTTTGACTATTGCTATTGTTGTTTTGACTATTCTTATTGGATTTGTTTGTTTTTTTCAGTTTACTTTGTTGTGTTACTCGCACATGTTCGAAATAAACTAAAAACTAAACTAAACTAAACTCTTGATAGGATCAGCTCTAGATGACAATCAGCTGATTACTTGACCATCGACACATCACCAACTGTTTGTTGCTTTAATCCGCAGGACAACAATGGACTCTGGTGTGGTGACTTGCTGATTCAGATGCTCACAGTGTCGAGGCTCAGTGTCAGTGTGTTCTGCTACACTGTTTTGCACCTTTTATGTATCAAGTTTAAGATCATCTTAATGGACAAATATTGTTACGTCTTGACGAGAGGCTCCTCTTACCAGTTTCACACACTCTGCCTGTCTCTCCCTCACAAACACACACACACACACACACACACAGTCAAGAGCCCCATGCTAATTTCCTCAGGCAGGTATGAACAGATTGTTTGCTGTTTAGGAGCTAAAATTTAATTAAAAGTCAATGAAGAGCAAAATTGCTATTTCACAGGTTGTTGTTAACTGAACAGTGCCTCGCAAAAGGAAATAAAGAAATGGTTCGGTGAGAAGAAAGATCTCCTGTGTGATGCCAATTTAAGTGCCTAAAAATGTAATTAAAAAGGTCATACTCAGCTTTTTGGGCTTTGCCTTTTCTTTATTGTGTTATGTAGCATTTTTGTGCATGTCCACACCAAAAGTAGTTACTCTCTCCTACACTGCCTGAAATGCCTAGTTTGGAGTCGGGCCTCTACTTCAGTAACTTATGTGCATCACTATGTAACAGGCGTCATTTGCACTTATACATTTTTACATCACACTACCTTGCTCAGCATTACCCACCCTACTCTGCCTCTGATTGGTTACATCCTGCCTGTTAACTAATGCACGTGCAACTCTCACCAAAGATTGAACAGAGGCGAGATGTCTTACTCTGTAGCTAAAACAGAGCGTTCGAGACACAGTGTGAAAACAGTTGCTGCAGCAATGCAACATATGAGAAAAATCATGTGTTTTTTAAAAAGTATGTAGACCTATTTTACTAGGACCCCCAAATAAAAGTATGAACCTGAAAATTTGCATAATATGACCTCTTTAAATGAAAATGTCTCCAATGATGATGATGATGAGGAGCTGAAACATTGTAGAAAAAGGAGATGTGTCAGCAGCAGTGTGGGTGGGACGAACATGCTCTTACTGTAGGTACAGATATGGGGAGCTGGTTGCAGCTTTGTGATACAGACAATAGCTGTCAGGCTTTTAAGAGCTCTATTGGGTTTTATGTGTGTGCGAGAAGAAGAGAGGGTATTTTTTGAGGGAGAGCGGAATGAGAAATGAAATGAGGAATTAGTGGAATAGTGGCAGTGAAAAGTGGATTGAATGGATTTTATGAGATACAGTCTGCTGTTGCTGCTGCTTCACATACTGCACAATAACTAGCAGAGCATTGACACATAAAGAGAGGCTTTACAAATCTAAAAGTCCCATGAACCCAGCCTGTATTGAAATAATTATAAAAGGAAACTTGCCATCAAGACAAAAAAAAAAAATCTGCAGGTCACCATTTCCAACCGTCTGCGCACTGTGTGCGTATCTCAATCATCCTGATACTTTCTGTTGCAACAAGACCAATCCTTGACACACAGATTTTAACAATCAAAGCTATCCCTGAGGTCATAGTCCTGGTCAGAGCTACTGTTAATCATCTCCATACCGTTTCCGCTGTCTTCAAACTGACCTCAGTCAGTCTCAGTGGTGTCTCCCCCCATCATCCAAGGTTTCTGCATGGGAAGACTCCAGTCAAGTAGAATAGGGCCACTTAGCTCCACAGCTAACTGGGCTGCTGGCTAACAGCACCTAGTCACCTAGTCGACAGCAAAGAGTAGTAAGTCTAGTATAGTAAAAAGCAAAAAGAGGTTTTGCTGCTCCCTGTAGTCTTGGAGCTACCTTAAAATGTTGTAATTTTTTTACTAATTACACCTTGGAAGTATACCACTGGCACCATAGATGCCATGCGCAGATATTGTATAAAATAACAATTACCCCAGAACAATTGCCTCTGGCTCTGGCTTATCTAACTTTTGTCCCAGAACTTTTTCTAGCTTCTGAAGCTGTCTTTCTAACATAGCAAAAGCCTGATCCCAAATCTTAATCTCCCAAGCAAAACTGGTAGTGGTTATGGTACGTCTCTATGACCTTGCAGATGCAATGCAGCTTTGTTCTGTCCTACACACGGCTTCATACCCCACTGGGAATGTTTTAGAGGCTGACCATCATTCCTGCCTGATATTGTTGACTTGTTCAGATTGAAGAATAAGAAGGAAAAAGAAGGCATAGTCTACTTTATTAATCCCCATGGGGAAATTCAATGTTTTCACTCCCTGTTAGTTATTTATTGTTTTAGATTGTGTTGATTTAATCATTTTCCCTTGATTTCCGTGCTTCTACCATGGGTAGGTAGTAGGGTACATAGTTAAATGGTTTCTTTTTAGTCTGTTTAAAGTGTGTTTAATGTTGAAAATTGACGGGATGCTCTGAGTGGTAGATTAGCTTTTAGCTCTGTGTCTATTTTTTTTCATTTAATATGCATCATCTAGGACATCTTTACACCTTACAGTCAATGCTTCAAGCTAAACAGATTGATGGATGTTGAAACAAAATAATAAGTCAAGTCTTTGGCCCTAGCTGAATATCTGTGGTGAGACTCTGAGTTGTCTTCTCACATTCCCTAATCTCCAGCCTATTTTAGCTGACCTAGTATGTGCCTAAACACTAATACATTGTATTAGTATACATGTTGCTGTGTGTTCTGTGCACAGATGGATGGATGGATGGATGGATGGACAGATAGATAGATAGATAGATAGATAGATAGATAGATAGATAGATGAAAAGTTGTAGTTCATTTTTTGTGATGGAATGAGTGGAACACAAACTACTTTGTCACAAAAAAACATTCCTGAATTTGGTTCAATAATTAATTTATTATAGATCTTCTGAAAATGTGACTAAATCAGCTGGATCAAAATTATACATAACATACATTAACCATCAGTATTGGTGATTAAAGCAATTTGTGTGAATCAAATGTTCTTTGTAGCATGGCCTCTTAACTTCTTCTGAGTGATTCTGATTGATAACAGCTGGTGACTTTTCTGGGCTCAGTTTAATGAGCCAAGAAAAGAGGTTGTTTGATACAGCCATTAGACTCAGCCACAAACACTACAGTGGGAAAGTCTAAAGAGCTCAGCATTGATCTGAAAGAGCACATTATTGATTTGAACAAGTCAGGAAAGTCACTTGGAGCTATTTCAAAGCAGTTACAGGTCCCAAGATCAACTGTACAAAAAAACTGTTTGTAAGTATAACATGCATGGCACAGTTGTGTCACTGCCACGATCAGGAAGAAAACACAAACTACCACCTGCTGCTGACCTGTCTACAGTCACACATCAGAAGTGGTAAAGGAATAGCTAAATCAGGCTAGAATTGAGGTTTTGGAATGTCCGTCCCAAAGTCCCGACTTGATCCCCATTGAGAACATGTGGACTGTGCTGAAGAAACAAGTCAGTACCAGGAAGCCAATTAATTGGTTGAACTTCAATGATTCTGTCAAGAGTGGTTAAACATTCAGCCAGATGACTACCAGAAGCTTGGGGATGCCTATCCAAAGCACCTAATTGAGGTGAAAATGGCCAAGAGACATTTAACCAAAATTAGAATTAATGTATGTATATTTTTGAGATTTGGTAAGACCTAAAATAAATTAATCATTGAACCAAACTTGTGACAAAATAGTTTGTGTTCCACTCATTCCATCACAGAAAAATGAGAGCTGTAGAAATCATTGGAACTGAAAACTGCCATGATATACTGTACTTTCTTTATGTTCTTAACAAGTGGATGTAAACTTTTGACCATGACTACAGATAGATAGATAGATAGATAGATAGATAGATAGATAGATAGATAGATAGATAGTGTAGAGAAAATCTTAGTTTTAAGAAAGGGGGAAACCAGGAATTAAGGGTTAATCCCCAAATGAAACAGCAGATTTTCATGTGAAAAAGCAGATGATCCAACAGGGTGATGATTAGCCACTGAAAAACATGGTTGGACTAACAATGTAGTCATGCTGTTGTCATGCATTGTTAAGTTGTGCACCGGAACCAATGTAGCAATGTAGTGGAGTAACATTTAGGTAACAATGACAAGGTAACAATATCACAACTATGGTACCATGATAGACGATTTAGATTCTGCTCTGGAGGCTGTGATAAATCCACTAAAAGAACCAGTTACTTTAAAACTGCAGTTAAAAATGCAACATGCATATTAATGCAGCAGTAATATTAATCTAAAAACATCATGTTAATAGGGTAAGAAAGGCACAACTAATCATCCTGAACTGTCATGGTATGGACGTCACAGTTTACTGCGTGCAGTATTACAAAGATTACATCTGACTCTCACACTATGTGCTAGAATAGAGAGTGGAACAGTCTGTAGAAATAATTGTTATTATAATTCTGTTATTATTCCATACCTTTACCACTACACTCCTACTAGTAAAACACTGACAGGGACCTTTTTACGACACAATGGCTACTTTTACTTTGAGTACATTTTATTGATGATACTTACATAATTTTACTTAAGTAAGGTTTTAGTTGCAAGACTTTTACTTGTAGTGGAGTATTTCCACAGTGTGGTGTTAGTCCTTTCACGAAAGTAAAGGATCTGAATACTCATTCCACTTTCACCGCTGATTAATGATATTACTAATTAACAACATCAAGCCTCTAGTCGAGGTGACGAGAGGATGGGGACTACATGCTAATATATCGTACATAACAACAGTACAACAAATTGGTTGTTTTTGTCATTGCCACTGTGTTTATTTACACAGGCCAAAATACCACTGTAGAAAAATAGAGGGGGCCGTGTTGGTGTGGGCGTGTTCATAAACAAGGTTCAGTCATATCTATTGAGTTCAAGGCTAATCAGTACTTGTACTGATACTGGAATTTGAATACTTTGGCCGCATTCTACCATTACATGTTAATTAGCCAATGCAGTGCAATGCCAGATGAAACTGAATCACAAATGCAGCAAATTGAGTTGAGCCAGGGAATTTTTGGCATTTGAACGAACGGCCAGTGCTGTTATTTTTCTGGTAAGGAGATTCTATTTGCTACAAGCTGGTGCAGAACACCAAGCCAACCTGAAGAAGGCTAGGTTGGTACATACTGAAAGAAGAATCTTTTGTTCTATATTTTAGGGGATATTGCCCCGTCTTGGCAAAGTATAGAGGTAACAGGAAATGAGAGTTGCAATCACATGGTCTGCTTTATAAATCCCTAGGCCACCAGGACGCCTCCAAAATAAATATTGTTCAGAAAAAGAAATTCTACACTACCCACAATGCAACTTAACCACTGAGTGACATCACTGGAGGCAGTTTATCGGATTACATTCGGCTTGCTCTGGAGCCACAAAGGCTTTTCTACTTTTTTCCACATATACAGTAGTGCTCCCCAAGACCTGTAAACACACTTTAACTTGGAAAATTGGTGGAGTTACCCTTTGAGTAAAAACAAACACAAAAACCTGAACTAATACTTAAGGCCTAAGTTGTAGCTTCTGCCTAAGCGGCAACCTCTGGGGTTCAAAAATCAACCCAAAGCAAAAGTACCAAAAACTGCTCAAATGGCCACTTGAGACTTACTTGGTTTCGGCTCAGCTAATTCCAGTCACTGATCTTGACCTTTCGGCCCTGTTTGGGAACACAGATACCTTGTTAGCCTGAGCTAGCTTGGTAGCTTTCAGCTAGGTTGGCTTGTTTAACTAACTAGGGTCGCTTCAGCTCCACCTATGCTCCACCTCTTTGCCCATTTCTGACAAGCCCAGAGTTAGGAGGAGTCTGGCCCTGCCAAGATGGTGACAGCCAGTACCATGCCAGTACCTTTGAGCTTCATTCTGTCCACTATTTTTACAGTCAAAGCTTCTGCCTTGTTATTCCATAAACAAAAAATTACAAAATAGAACATTTTAGATATGTCATTGAAAAGGGAAACACCTTGACAAATGTCACTTTTATGCACAGTTCTGCAGTTCCTTTGGGATACAGAGAACATTGAATTAAGTGGCACTAAAAACAAAATAGCAAAACAAATGTTGGATATTTTGAATCAGAAAATGTTATATTGTTTCATGTGAATTGAAACTTCCTCTCACAAGTTTCATTGTGTTTGTTGTGTTGCAAACCAGCTGTAGTACCACCTCCTGAGGAGCTGAATTTTAGGTGCAGGAACTCACACCCTCATAGATCTGTGACAATGACTACACCCTATGTGACAAGTTGTTAAGTTCCTCAAATGAAAGGGGCCTTTAATCATCACACTACATCCAACTTCTCTTCTGCAGTAAGAGACAAGAGTCATTTGCATACATTATTTGACAGGAAAGCCTTTTCTACCATGGGTGAGTAGGCTACATGATTAAATTGTTTCATTGTTTGTCTGTTTTAAGTGTGTTAATTGTTAATATTTCCAGCTTTGTCTGCATAGGTTGTTTTATTTAGAAAACTTACTAGATGCTCTATGTTGTTCTGCTATCTGACCTCCTGCATTAGTAGATCTGCTCAGTCCGCGTACATCAAAAAAAGTCTATGCGTCTTCTCTGCTAGGCAGAGCGGAGAGCCGCATCTGGGACGCTGCTGAAACAGTGTCTAAAATGGCTCCGGTGGCTGTGTTGTGGCCGGAATGCAATGCAGGCGTGCCCAGTGGAATCTGCCGGTAACATTATGATTTCAACCCTTCATAAAAATCATTATTTGCTAAATGTGCTCATAAAGAGCAGTTTTAGACAACTGCGTGACTCTGTGATCCATAATGAGTTTCAATTTCCAGTGGATGTCTTTTTGTCCAAGTGCAAACACAGGATAAGAGCTAAGGAGCAAGATGGAGGTGCTTTTCCACTTCTTGGCCAGCTTAAAGCGATCATTTGACACTTCCATCACTGTGATTCAATACAGCTTCTCTCCAGAACCATTACATCTTTTATAGGTTGTTATTATTTGTCCTGTTGCTATACATGATGTCATTGACAAGTCCTATGTGAAGTCTGGTAAAGAGGCATGTGAACAGCTCACCATATTGACTGTGCTCAGTAAACACAGCTCTCCCAAGCTTGATAAACAGCTGAGGTTTGTGTGTGAAGAGTGCAGTGTGCTGTTGATCAGGGCTGGTACAGCAGCTTTTTACAGTTGTCGGTGGCATTTTGAGGCCAGGTCTCCTAGTGCGAGGACTCTACTGCAATCAGCCAAGGAATGAGCTTAATCGTTTATAATGAGTCCAGAGTCCAACCTGCCAGCCTTATGAATGAGACAGACTTAACAGGTCAAAGCAGTCCAGCAGATCCTCACTTTATATCTGCACTGCAAGAAAGGAAAAAAAATCAGCTGTGCATTTGAAGTGTATTTTCCTTTCTTGTTTTATTTTTTAATTGTTTATTGTCATAGATGATGACCTGTCAGTCAATCGTTTTCCAGAGGTGTGGACTTGATTCCAGTGTTCATTTTGGCAGGTGTTTTAGATTGATCCTGTAAGTTCAAATCTGCAAATACCATTCCAACTTGACCAGAGTTTACAACATATCAAGGAGATATCAGTCAGTCAGTCAGAGATATCATTAAATATAAGTAAAATACAGATTTCACTTATGCCAAACGTCGGGTAGTAATTTCTAAATCTCATGAGGTCCCCTGATAAAACTAGTCCTGTGCAAGCAGGGCTTTAGTCAACTTTTAGTTGAAATGTTTTTTTCTTGAAACTAATGCATAATCACTAACTTAATGTTTTTCAAACATGCCAAACGGTTTGAGCACGCTGTTATGTAGGTAGTATTTACAAGATAAAATCCCTCAAACTTACAGCAGTCGTCCTGGCCTTGCAAGTCAGGTGCAATGTTTTTTATATTTACCTCATCCTCTTTGCCTCCCAAGCGGCCGGACACCTGCAGCAGTTCAGCCAGGGAACTTACTGGACAACACTCGATCCTGAGCTGTATTGCTGCATTTTCGCAGCCCGTGCCTCATTGAGCTGCGAACTGTGTGACGCACCATCTCATCTGGCCTCAGCATGCACTTCCCTGCCTCGCACCTCAGCCCCAAACAAAAAAGCCCCCGCCATTTTCTGCAGTCTGCCTCCTACAGCACCCCCATCACGCCTAAACTCGCCAACATACAGCCAGCCCCTCTTGGCCCTCTTCCTAGACGCATCGATAAAAGAGGAAGACCAGTCCTCTGCCAGGGGAGGAGGATGGTTTGTAACAACTTCAATGACCTTGAATGCAATGTTTCAAGCTGTCGTTTCCTCCACACCTGCTCATTCTGTGGCAGGGCCCATGGCAGATAAACCTGTCCTCACAACACAACCAAGCTTACCTTGTGTAAGTATCTCAGCACCCCAATTGACTTTGTTGCACTAGCCACTGCCTTAAAAAAACACAAAGACTGCCAGTTTGTTAACTTTCTTATACAAGGTTTCCCATGTGGCTTCCACCCAGGTTTGCAAGTTATGCCAGATACCTCCCATACATGCCATAATTTACAACCATTGCTTCCTCCATCCCATCTCTCCATGACCATGTCACACTTGATAAAGCGTGTAAGGTGGAACTTAAACTTTGGCATCAGTTCCTCTCCTCCTGGAACTGCATCTCCTTCTTTTATGACAACCACATCACCAAGCCTAAGGACCTCCAGCTGTTCACAGCCCTGTCAATCAATTTCGGTGGCTACTATGGCGGCAGATGGTTCTCAGCTGAATGGCCACCAGAATTTGCATCATACACTCCTTCCTCCAATGTTAGTTAAATGTATCTAGTCACCATTGCAGCCATGAATGGTTTGGGGGCATGAATGGTCCAAAAAGACCATAGCATCTACTCCAACAAAAGGGGTGTCACTGAAATCAGCCGAGCCTTCCACATCCCATGTCACAAAAACTCAATGGCTGTTAAGCTGTCTGGGGAGGGAACTCAGTACTGCATTGTAGGTGGGTGATAAGTAATGTTGTAGGCCACCTCCTCTGTTCAAAGACTGTTGTCCCAGTTTAACATAGATGGATTCTTTTACTTCTCTTTCAAACCATCTGTCTTCTCTGGCCAAGATGTTTACATTGTTGTCCTGAAAGGAATGATTTGTCTTGACATGAGGACATGAGGACAACACGCTCACGTTGTGTAAATAGCAAATGTACCTGCACCCACCTGTGTGCCCCTGGGTGTGTTGGTCTTACAATGAGGTGTGGTCAGGCGCACGGATGGCAGATTGCTATCTTGAGGCAGCAGAAAGTGACAGCGCCATAGACCAACATAAAGCTGGTCAAAAGTCAAAGGCTATTGAACGTGCGCATTATTCAGACAGTAAGATGCACCTACACAGGCGGGTTCACACCATGCATACACATGCATGATTAGAGAGGCTGCTTACAGTTATTTTAAACATTTCCATGCATGCAGTAATGTCACTGTAAAAAATGTCATGACACATTTAAGCAACAAAACTAAAAGCTGAAACTCCAGAGAAAACAGCATTAATCGTTTAGCTTCTTAAATAAATATGTTAAGACAGGATCTCATGATTTATCAGGACAGCGGCTTCCCTCTAAAATATTTTACTGTATAAATCAGGACTGTGTGTGAACTTTCCATATGTAGAAGAACACAGAAAATTAACACAAAATACTAACTGATCCTGTGGGCGAGTCAGGAGTTTAAATAATCAATGAAGTTTATCAGCTGGTCGTTGTGCGCAAATGCACATTTTCATGTAGAGATACACATATTGTTTCTGCTGCTGGAGTATTACTCCCCTCTCATCTCACCCGTTAGTGATCAGAATGATCATTGTTATGACCCGTCCCGTCTGATCCACGGACTGAGAATTACACAAACGCTGAGGGACAGCAGTGCTCCTCCTCCTCCTCAGTTTAATATCTAGGGCTGTCCCAAACGATTATTTTTCTTCCGATTAATCTATCGACTATTTTTTCGATTAGTTGATTAGTCTAACGATTAATTTTTGACTAATCTAACGATTATTTTTTGGTTGACGATTAGTCATTTACAAAAAAAACACTTCTGAACACTTCTCTTATTTAAATTCTTCATTTATTCATTTATTTTTTCAAACCCAAAAAAGTTTTGAACTTCAAGCTTCAAGTATTGAAAAGAACACTCAAAGAATTAACAAGAATATATATAACTCAAAATAATTAACAAGAATAAAATTTAACAAGAATAAATAACAAAAAAATAAATAACTCCTTAAAGACACTAACGTCCTTCTCCTCCTGAGTGCAAAATTGAACTTTTTTTCCCCAACAGGATGTGTTATTCCTTCACTTCAATGCTAGATAGATAGATCTGTCTAGTGTCTACCTGTCTGTCTGTCTCTCTACCTGTCTGTCTGTCTGTCTGTCTGTCTGTCTCTCTACCTGTCTGTCTGTCTGCCTCTCTCTCTACCTGTCTGTCTGTCTGTCTGTCTAGCATTGAAGTGAAGGAATGTGAGCATGTCCACATGGTCCGGTGTCAGGCTTGCTCTTTTTTTTGTAACAATGTTCCCAGCAGCTGAGAAGAGACACTCTGATGGTGTTGATGTTGCGGGGACAGCCAGGTATGATCTGGCCAGCAGAGCCAGGTTGGGGAACTTTTCTTCATTATTCCTCCACCACTGCAGTGGGCAGAGGCTCTTGTCCTTTTTAAGTAACTGTTGTTCAAAGTACATTTGTACCTCCTTTCTCAACATTTCACCCTCAAGTTCCTGGTCATCGTCATTGTTGCTGTCATCTGAGTCTGAGTCCATCAGTGTGTCCAGCAGAGACTTCTTACCCTTGATGGGCAGCTTTCCTCCTGGTTGGTCACTGGCTGAGGCACCCTGCTCCATACCTGCTTGAAGCCGTTCGCTCTTCCTTCTTCTTGCTTCACGTGCAAGAACCTGAAGTTCAGCTTTCACTTTTTGGATCTCATTGGGTGACAGGAAACTAAGTCCCTTTAATAAAAATAAAAATACACAACATTAAAAAAAAATATTAGAGGGGAAAAACTGAGCCACATCAGTTTGCTTCAACCTGGAAAATAGACTGATAAAGCAGAGTGCCGTCTCTCTCGCGCACACACACACACACGTATACGCACACACACAGACACGGGCGCATGGACAGGTACATAAACGGTAATGCGCTATATCGCGCTAATTGTACAGTGTTGAAATCCCCCGTCCCCCGCCGGATAATCCGACCACCGACCACCCCCCCTAATTAATTAGTTGGACTTACGATCCTCCAGCTTTTTGCTTTCTGTCATCCTCCAGCAGCACACCCGGGTGTCGCCGCTTCAGGTTTTCATTCATGGCCGTGGTGCTGCTGTGGTACGCCAACTCAGCTTTGCAAAGGCTACAGATGACCAAGTCGTTTGTTTTCTCTTTAAAATAAGTCCATACTTTAGACTTCTTTGAGCGTTTTTTTAGCTGCTTTGTAGTGCCACTGCCTTCTTCTTCGCCAGAAGCGCTGGGACCTGGAGCCTCCGCCCATTTCTGTTCTTCTGCTGCAGCTGCACGTGTTCACAACTTGATGGTGTGTTGTACGTGTCGATGTATTTACGCCATCGACGTAATCGAAAACAACCCGACGGTATGTTGCACGTGTCGACGTATTTACGTCATCGACATAATCGATTAGGTCGATTAATCGGGACAGCCCTATAAATATCAGTGTATTCACTAAAGATGAGTGCTACTGTTTCATATGTGCCAGATCCTGGCACACCTGGAATGGGAGATGACACTCGGATTGGTTTAATTTAAGTTCCACCCCAAAACACACCCATGATTAATTCAGAGTCTAAATACAACCCCTTTGCACCATGCTCTGTTCCCAGATCATCCACCGTTTAACTAGCAAAATGGACTTGGACATGCCCAAAACGAACTAGCGCTTTGCACTTTAGACCATCTAAATAAGGCTCGAGGAGTTACAGTTAATTTAGCTGACTCACCGAGGCATTAATAGCAGGGTGGTTCGAGGTCAACTGTCTCTTCAGGTTGGTTTATTCTTCCCATTTAGACCTAGTCCACACGTACACGGGTATTTTGAAATAAAAATATCTATGTCCAGAGGAGAATTTTAGCACCGTTTCAGACATAATCTCTGTCCACACAACACACCTGTATATCCCATGGCCATTCACATACACTGGGCATGCATGTGCCATCGTAAACAGGAAGCAGATTGTATACTCTGGTCTGTTGCTTTGTTACAGAAAATACTATGAACAAGGCAGAGAAACTTGACTGCTCCACAGAATCTTACTGGATAACTTGTTAGCAAAACATTGTAAGCAGCCGTTGCATTGTATTTGTATTATTTATGCCTGTTTGTGTCTTTCTTAATAAAAGAAAATGCGCCACATTTGCAGCCAGGTAAAGGCTGCAATCTGCCACCTTGTCTATGTGAAACAGAGGTGTAAATATTCCTCCTTTGCAAAAAAGGCCGCCACTGAGGTAGGCGTAAACATGTGAGTGACGTGAAGCACGAAGTTGGGCGTGAACAGTGAGGAGTGGTCTGGTTATTGACGATTCTCTCGGCTGTGATGGTTAGCGTCTCCTGGATCTCAGCAGCTTCCCAATTGCTCATCTTGGCGTCCGCAGATGAAGTGATGAACTGACTGCTGTGATCAGCTGTTTCCTGTTTTTAAAACTCCCGGCTGTGGGTCACACAACAGTGCACGTCATCGACACCTCTGCCCATGTCACGCAATTGCCGGCACATCGACGCCTTGGATTTACATAGAAATGTAGGTGGCAAAAAGTGTACCCTCCGAGGCGTCATATTGGCAGACCAGAACAGGCCCCCAATATACCTGCTGTCCAGTATAAAAATGGCTACTAACACCTTGGTTCCACTGGGCACGTCTCTGTTACCTGGCTTGTGCACCACTGTTTTGTTCTGTCCTCTACATTACTTCATATCCCACCGGGAGCGTTTCAGAAGTGGAGCATCATGCCTGCCTGATGTTGTTGACTTGCTCAGACTGTTTTTAATTAATCATTTCTCCTTGTTTTTTGTACTTCTACATTGTTTGAGTAGGCTATTTAGTTAAATTGTTTTGTTATTATTGTTTTAAGGGTGCTAGTTGTTAATATTTCAGACTTTGTTGGGTTGTAGAGGCCAAGACGGCACACAGTGTTTTATTTTGAACATTGACCGGATGCACTATACCGTTCTGCTGTTCGATTTCCTGTCTGGCTCGATCTATCCGTTAAGACTGATACGGCTGTGGTCTGCTTCTTATGTCTTGCAAAATTAAGACACAATGGACATATTCAATCCCTTGAGCAAAACCCCATGATGGCAGACAGCAACCTCAACTTCTTCCACGTCTGCTTTGCTTGTAGATGTGATCACAGACTCACATGCTGCCAGCCACTAAACCACATCTCCCTTTAGCAGAATTTCAAAACAAATGAAAATGCAAATACTTATTGTCTTATGGATGTAGCTGACAAAGGAAGACACTGTGGATTAAACTTAGAAATGCACTAACTATGACTCACACTATGTGTTGTCCTTTGATGAAAGTTTGTTTATTCATTTCATTCTGTTGGGAAAATCAAAGAACGGTGATTTTCTGATTAAAATGTCTTCCCCAAAACTACATAGTGCCCCTTTAAAGTGATATTTGATTTGATTTGATTTGATTTGAAATTTGATTGATTTGATATAGTTTATGATTCCTGTTTACTGCAAAAGCCAACATGAAGGGTGTGTGGGAATAAGAATAGATCATAAAATCTTATAAATATATCTGGAACGTCTAAGAAGTTGGCAGTCACTTCCATCTTGTACTCTCCTAGCCGAAGAGTTTTTTGGAATGCTAACAAAAGCTTGACGTGACATTCCCGGGCCAATGATCTTGAGTTTCTCGTATTGAACAAATTCACTGCGTACAAGGTCTCAAAATTGTCTGCGGCTGGCCTGTAGCCGTCTCAACCAGATCACTTATGCCCACTGACTAAGTTTTTCCACAGGAGCAGCTCATACTTGGAAGGGACAGAATGTATCATCCTGAAATTTAAGTGAAAAGAATTACTCCAGCACACAAGCAATTAAAAGACGGCTTAAAAAAAAAATTGAATTCGAAGGAATGGATGGTAGGACAATTGCAGCAGAGAGGCATGATAGTTAAAAAAATTTAGGAAGGAAAGGACAATTTCATAGTGAGTTACAGAAAAATTAAAGCCAACTTTAAACGTTGGTGTCGTTAAAATGAGAGACAACTTCAGCCAGCTTGTTTTTTAATTTAAATACATTTTCCATATTTAGTTTATAATGATTTGCAACTTGAAGGTACCTTTTTCACAGTAGGAGAATCTTCCTCCCTCATATCTTACCTGATATATGTGGATGGTGGCAGTGGCCTGAAGAACCCCTCTGTTATGAATGCTTTGTTGTTGATCAGCATGGACTTGTCTATGGTAAGATAACAGGCTGTGCAATAATGTTGCAAAATATCTTGATAAGTCACTGCTGCAACCTTATATCCAATTAAATTAACCAGCCTACTATAAGCCTAAACTATTTTTGGGGAGACGTTGCCCTTCCAGTTTTCCTTCCTTTTCCTACAGACTCAGGGCCAGGGGTCACTAATTAGAATTAGTTAGGGATATTGGGATATTTTAGCGTTTCACTTGATTGTTTATTCTGCAACAAATCAGAGTTTTTTTTATGTTTATTGTGAATATTTTTGGTCCCCAAAGATAATGCGACACATTTTAATTTGACTTTTATTGCATAACCATGCACATGCATATATCAACCCATATCCCAATATCCCTAATTAATTTTGAGTAATGTACAGCTCTGTAGATTCACAACTGTTCTATAAACATACAAAAACATCATGTAACAATGTCCTTTAGTAGTGCAAATATTTTTGATATTATCCATCTTCACATTGCAATGGCAGTGGCATACTCATTCAAGAATTGCATCTAAACAGTACAAAACACATTTACAGAACACATACACAACATACAGACAATGAGTAGGCTCTCAGGTATGACTGTCAGCAGCACAGCTCTAGTCTGGCATAGACTGTCTGGCACACCTATCTCCAACCTCTGTCAGTGCTGCAGAAGGGTCTTGCTGCATCATCTTTCATTCATTCAAACTCTATGACTGGTTTGTATGTCTTCTGACCAATCACAATCGTCTTGGGCAGTGCTAAACCCAGGATGCAGCTACGATGCTCGTGTCTGCAAAAATAGTGTTGGGAGAAACTTGGGATTCAATTAGCTAAAACCCCACAAGAGAAAATTAGAGCTGCTGGCTAGCTAAGTACAGAAACTCAACAATTTCAGTTTGTAGGTGGACAGTCGTCAGTAACAGAGCTGATCAAGGGCACGTTTTATAGTGTTGTGGACCATAAGTGCATGGCAGTTGCCTTGAAGGAGCTCACTGTTGGACATTAACTGTGGATGCCATAATGAGTTCACCTTTAATTCTAACATTCTGTTGCAGGTAGCTCTTCAATCAAAGGAAACATCAAGCCAAGCTGATACTTTATCTATTTTTTTTCTGGTAACCCTTTCTTTTACAGTCTCCTAATTACCAGGTATTTACCTGGTAAATTCATGGTAACACAGAAGTGCTATTAGGTAATTACAAGCAAGCAGGTAAGTACAATGAAACCATGGCCAAAATACTGGGTATTTACCCAGTAAATTATAAAGCGTTATTGGTAATAACTACTGTTATATGTATGGTAAATTAAGATTGTTTGCCATTGAATAAGCACAAACTTGTACCATGTAGGTGCGTTATCTATTACAAATTATATATGTAAGAACATGGTAATTACATGGAAACAAACAAGGCTTTCTTTTACAGTACAGTTTTAGTTTACTTACAGAGAAAATTATCATGTATTGCATAGTAATATATCTGAACCTACATGGTGCAAGTTTGTGCTTATTCAATGGCAAAGGGAAAGTAGCTACAAACAATCTTAATTTACCATACATATAACAGGAAAATACTTACCTGCTTATTACCAGTGGTAATTTCCCAATAACAAAATATAATTTACCAGATAAATACCTAGAATTTCAGGTATACTTTCTATGTACTTACCTAGTTTTTACAGTGGGAATTACCCAAACCAATATATAATATATTATTACCAATAACGCTTTATAATTTACTGGGTAAATAAATACCCAGCATTTTGGCCATAGTTTCATTGTACTTACCTTCTTATTACAGTGGTTAATACCTAGTAACACATTTGTGTTACCATATATTTACTGGGTAAATAGCTAGTAATTAGGGGACTGTAGCTACCAGCTTATTACCAGTTTATAACCCAATAATACACTATAATTTACCATATAGTTACCAGGTAAATGCCCAGTATTTTGGCCATAGTTGCATTGTATTTACTTTCTTATTACCATTGGTAATTACCTAGTAACACTTTTGTGTTACCATGAATTAACCAGGTAAATACCTCGTAATTAGGGGACTGTAAAAGAAAGGGTTACCTTTTTTCCTTAGCTAATCTGCACAGCATCACATTTTTTTCAGATGCATGGACGACTGTGTCATCAGTGTACATCTGAAGACCTATATCAGGGCATGTTTGTTGGAGGTCATTAATATACAAGCTAAAAAGGATAGGACCCAAAACGGTTCGTGCATGAAGTATAATGAATGCATTGTTTACGTTGTATAATGAAAAATCCCATTTTGGGGGGTATTTCCTATTTCATTGTCGTTAGACGTGTAATGCAATTCAGCGCCACAAAGCGTCCACTTGTTCCTTTATCCAACTTGTACAATGAACATTGAAAAAGGAAGTTGAGTGTCGGAAAAAAGTCAAAGTAAAAGTTGGGCGTTTTGAAGCGTGTTGGCCACAGCTGTCATAAATAAATACAACCTAACAATAAATAGCCTAAATGATTTAGATAATTCATAACTGTTATACAGTGATATTTTCGCCACTTTCCCACAACTGAGAGAGATAATCACCGGGATTTTCAAGTAAACACACTGTGTTTGAGACGGAGACTGAGCTGCTGGACTGCAGTCGTCATGAGGTAAGTCAAATCTTTTTGTTGTTGACCTTATCCACCAAACGTCTCCAACCATACACTGTTTAAATCTGTTGACCTGCCAGGAACATAGTTAGCTGTTAACTTCAGAACATAGCCAATGCTAACAATGCTATTGTGTTTGCAGGTAAAGTTGCTAGCTGTTGTAGCTAAACAGCTGTTGTAATGTTATGCTAACGTTACTCGTTTGTTATTATCAGCTGTTTTGCACATCATTTTAATATTTGTCCATCTAAGTCTGTGTGAAATGCCTTCAATTATGCTAGAAGTGAGTTAACTGGGCCCTGCTCAGTCATATAAGTAGCGCTTAGGGGTGTTTTGATATTAATTTTGATATATTAAACTGTAGTGTGGTCTGTGTTCACAAATGTATGTTACCAGCAGTGTTTGTGCATGAAGACAGACTGCAAAGTAAAGAAATATTCTAAATAATGTAATTAATGTCATGTATCCCTATAATTAGTGAGTAAAAACTAAAGCTACAATTAATACACTGTTCGTCTGTGGATGTACAGTTGACACCATCAAAATACAGAGGAAAGATGAACCTCGACCATATATTTTCTTTATGCAGTCTTTATGTAAGACATCTGTTTTTAAACCTAACAAAATATTACCTTTTATTGCAGAGTTTCCAGAGGACCAGAGTAGAGAGCTTATGAGACCCTTGGAGAGGCAGATGTCTGAAAACTGCCACTATAATCCCTGTACCCAAAACCTCAGCCATCACAAGCCTGAATGATTACCCTCACGTCGGTGATTATGAAAATGCTTCGAGAGACTACTGCCCCACAATAAGGCATGCATCCCCCTCCTGACCTCGACCAACACCAATTTGCATACAGGACCAATAGATCCACTACACAGAAAACTGACTGACAAACTACAAACACTGGGTCTGGGAGACCTTCTCTGCAGGCGGATTAAGGACTTCCAGCATCACTCAGCATGCACCGGCCTCCCCCAGGGCTGCGTCCTTAGTCCAGCAGGACACCTTGCACCCTGGACACTCCCTGTTCCCCATCCTCCCCTCAGGCAATAACTATGTGCAATAACTGCTGTGTTTTTATCTGTTTTTAGTCAGTTATTACTGAGTCATCTGTCTATCTATCTATGTGGAAGGAGTGTCGCTCACCTCAGGAGGAGTGAAGGAGTTTCAACACTGATTCAGTTTTGTATTTAAACACTGTCTTTTAATCAGAAGAGATGGTTAATCTTTGTACAGTACCTGTTAGCTTACAGTTTATTGTTGTACTGTTCCAATATATTCAGTTAGCCAAATATCAGCCTGTATTGAAAAGATATCTTTTATTGTGAAGGGACCGGATGTTGTGGTTGGCGGGGGAGGTTGTGGGTCTGGCGATGTTCGCTAATAAAGAAGTAGTTGCTCTACAGTAAAAGTTTGTATTCTCATCGATTAACATTGGTAGCAGAGGATGGTTAGCAACTACAGAGTGCCTCCAGGCTTTGACGAGGGAAAGCCGTATGAAAGCTGGAAGAATGAAGTTGCTATTTGGACCAGAGTCACGGAGCTCGACAAAGACAAGCAAGCGCTTGCAGTCGTTTTGGCGCTGTCCGGGAGAGCGAGAGAAACGGGGATGGAAATATCGGCAGATGACTTGAATAAAGATACCGGTATGGACACTTTACTAGCCAAATTTGACAATTTGTTTCTTAAAGAAGAAAAAGACCGAGCATATGACGCTTATTCAAGCTTCGACCGGGTTACGAGAGACGGCAGTATATCTATGGCGGACTACATCATAGACTTTGAACAATGTTACTCTCGGATGCGCAAGTACAAGATGGAACTTCCTGATGCTGTTTTGGCTTTTAAACTGTTGGATACTGCATGTTTGGACACGAAAGACCGACAGTTAGCTCTCACAGCATGCACAAATCTTACTTTTGCATCAAGGAAGTCAGCACTGAAGAGGATATTTGGAGGAAATCCGGCCGCTGCATCCGGCATGGGAATTAACCAAGAAACGGTGTATATCACAGAGCAGAGACGACAGAGAGGCAAGTCATGGCCACAAAAGGATCAACAGAGAACGCCGGTGCCTGGCACAAACCCACTGGACAGGTATGGCAGGAGATCAAAGTGTGCCGTGTGTCAGTCCACATTTCACTGGGCCAAGGACTGTCCACACAAAAGTGAGCAAGTCAAGTTGACTGAAGACCGTGCAAATGATCAAGTCGAGGAGTGCAATATCACTCTGTACACAAAAGAGTCACCCACTGCAGCAGAAATCTTTGTGACAGAGTGTTTTGGTTCAGCTATTATCGACACTGCATGCACACGGACTGTGTGTGGACAACAGTGGCTGGATAGCTACATCACTGAGCTAAGTGAGAGAGAGTTAAATGAGGTAAAGAAAACAGAAACACACAGCCACAGACCCTTCAGGTTTGGAGATGGAAAAGTGATACATTCCACACAAAAAATTGAAAATTCCTGCAAAAATCGGAGAGACTGAATGTCACATTGAAACTGATGTCGTCCCAGCTGACATTCCATTACTTTTAAGTAAAGCCTCAATGAAAAGAGCAGGGACAGTACTAGATATGGAAAATGACAGAGCAGTGATGTTCAACAAACCTGTAAAACTTGACTTTACAAGCTCTGGCCATTACTGTGTGAACATTATGAACAACAAAAACAGGAGCATTCAATGTGATGAACAGGTGTTGACAACTGCAGAAAATGACACTTCATCAGAAAAGAAAGATGAGTATAAAAATAAGAGCTGTGAGGATGAAATCCTGACAATCTCAGAGCAAATGAGCTCAGCGACAAAACAAAGAATCTTGCTGAAACTGCACAAACAGTTTGGTCATGCTTCTGCTGACAGGTTACAGCGGCTGTTAAAGAGCTCAGGAAACAACGATACAGACTGCCACAACATCCTGCAAAAAATTGTAAGTGAATGTGAAGTATGTCAAAGATACAGTAAGACTGCACCTAAGCCTGCTGTCGGCCTACCACTGGCATCTCAATACAATGAGACCGTGGCTGTAGATCTGCATGAACTTGTACCAGGTGTGTGGTATCTCCACGTCATTGATCAGTTCACACGGTTTAGTGCAGGCAGCATCCTGACCACAAAGAAGTCTTCCGAAATAGTGAAACACTTTGTCCATGACTGGATAAGTGTGCACGGCCCACCTCAGAAGCTGTTCAGCGACAACGGAGGAGAGTTCAACAATGATGAAGTGAGAGATATGGCAGAGAACTTTAACATAGAAGTTAAGACAACAGCTGCCTACAGTCCATGGAGTAATGGACTTCTGGAGCGACACAATCAAACGCTTACTGAGACCATAATGAAAGTGAAGGCAAGTAATGGTTGTGACTGGAGCACTGCTATGGACTGGGCCCTCATGGCAAAGAATACCATGCAAAATGTCCATGGCTACAGTCCTCATCAGTTGGTTTTTGGACAAAATCCCAACCTGCCCTCTGTGCTCACTGATAAACCCCCAGCTTTAGAGGGCACAACAAAAAGTGAATGGGTAGCAAAACACATCTCTGCTTTACATGCGTCAAGAAAGGCTTTCACAGAAGCAGAGTGTTCAGAAAGAATACGTAGAGCACTGAGGAAACAAACACGTCCTACAGATGAGAAATATGAAGCTGCAGACAAAGTATACTATAAGCGAGTGGACTGCCCTGAGTGGAAAGGATCGGTCAGGATGGTGCTGTGGTCTTTGTCAGACATGGAGGAACCTGCATTCGGGTACATCACCTCAGACTGAGAAAAGTGAATGCAGCAAAGGTGGAGCAACATGTCACAGAGGATGATGCTGAAAATGACACAGACTTTGAACAAGGACAGGAAATTGCTGATAATAATACGGAGAACACAGAACACACTGTTTCTCAGGTGCAGCAAAGGTTCATGCAAATAGACCCCACAGAAATGACCACAAGGGAGCAGAGTGAACTAGAAAATCTCACAAATGACATAGAGCAAGGGACAGATTTCAGTCTGAAGGCAGGACAAATTGTAAAATACAAAGACAGTGGTATTTTACACACCGCTAGAGTTTTAGGGCGTGCAGGAAAAGCTACAGGTAAATACAAACACTGGTACAACTTAAAGTATATTGAACCTACTGATGTTGCAGGGACTACCGAGTCAGCCGATATGTCGAGAGTAGAGGATCTTCAGGTAGAAACCCATGTTACTGAGACCACTACCCCAGATTTGTTTGAGGACATATTTGTAATTAAAGATGTATCATTTGACTCAGCAAAATGCAAGGAGATAAAAAACTGGCATGATAACAATGTGTTTGAGGAAGTTAGAGATGAGGGACAGAAGTGCATTTCCGACAGATGGGTGTGTACCCTCAAAGAGTCACCCACTGGGCCAGTACCCAAAGCACGACTTGTGGCTCGGGGTTTTGAGGAGTTAGAAGCGTCAGAGCTACAAAAGGACTCTCCCACATGTGCCACAGAGTCTCTTCGGCTGCTTGTGGCAGTGATCTGTCAAAGACAGTGGACCCTTAACTCTATGGACATAAAGTCAGCATTTCTACAGGGAATGCAGCTATCGCGTGACATTTATCAGGCCACCACCTGAAGCTGAGAGCAAAGGGACATTATGGAAACTCAACAAGTGTGTGTATGGTCTGGCTGATGCCTCCCTATACTGGTACAACAGAGTAAAAGAAATAGTACTCACAGCAGGAGGAAAAGTCTCTCAAGTTGATCCAGCTGTTTTCTATTGGTTAGATCAGGACTGTACTGTTACTGGGGTTCTGGCCTGCCATGTGGATGACTTCATATGGGGAGGCACACAAAGTTTCTCCTCAACAGTGATACCTCAGCTCAAATCTGCATTCCAAGTGGGACGTGAGGAGCATGGGAACTTCTGTTATGCGGGGATGGACTTTGGGACTGTTAACAAAGGAGTGCAAATACACCAGGACAACTACATTCAGCATTTGCAGCCCATACATATGGATCATTCACGAGCTGTGGAACAAGACTCACCCCTCAGCGAGAAAGAAAAGGATCAGCTCAGATCCAAGATTGGCCAAATTCTTTGGGTTGCAAGACAGAGCAGGCCAGATGTAATGTTTGATGCTAGCAATTTGGCATCAGGACTAAAAAAGGCTACTGTACAGACTATTCATGAAGCAAACAGAATAGTGTGTAAATTAAAGTCCAAGAAGGTAGTTCTGAACTTCCAACACTTGGGTAGTGATAATACCCTAAGGATGATCGTGTTCAGTGATGCCTCATTTGGAAATCTCTCAGATGGAGGCACTCAGGGAGGACACCTTATCATCCTAATGGGGGAAAATGGAAAGTTCTCACCTCTTGCTTGGCAGTCAAAGAGAGTCAAGAGGGTTGTTCGCAGTACACTAGCAGGTGAAACATTGGCAATGTCGGATGGAATTGACAATGCCATCTTTCTGTCCACACTCTTCTCTGAACTGACTGTTGGTAGTGTTGAACATCCCACAACAATAACCTGTGTCACAGACAATCATTCACTGGTAGACGCTCTGCAGTCTACAAAGTCAGTCACTGAAAAAAGACTGCGTCTGGAGATAAGCAGCATCAAAGAAATTATTCAAACCCAAAAGGTTGAGCGAGTCCTTTGGTACAGCACAAAAGAACAACTTGCGGACTGCCTCACAAAGAAGGGGGCTTCGGCTCTACAGCTACTTAAGGCACTTAATGATGGACAATGGGAACTTGGTTAAACATACAATAACAATGTTGGTTGGCGGGCGAGGTTGTGGGTCTGGCGATGTTCGCTAATAAAGAAGTAGTTGCTCTACAGTAAAAGTTTGTATTCTCATCGATTAACAGTACCCACATGAAACATGTAGTATTAGTACATGAAACATATATATTATAAATCACTGCGGTATTGAATTTGTTGTTTGTATTCATCAATGAAGGTATACACATGGTCTAATTATGTCAGTAAAAAATGCAACAATTCATGAAATAAAGTTATTTTTACTGGTGTATTGTATCCTCTTTTGCCATAGTTATAAGCCTATTAAAATGCAAAATGTCTTAAAGAAGTGGAGGGAGTTATAAAATACCCACTAAAGGAAATGGTGTGTTGTAGGATGTGTAGATTGAGAAAATGTCAGAACAGTGCAGTTAACAAACACATCAGAGTCAGGTTCTGAGTTCCAACTTCACATTTAATTGCTGAACACAATGTGTCACAACAATATAACTTAACACATTTATAAAAACAACAACAACGACAACATTTTTAGAAAGTGCGTCTAATTACTTGCATGGCCTCGGACAGGCCAGCCACAGCCACCATACTCTCCTGAGATATTGGTGCCCTGCACTTAAAGGATAACTACCGTTTTTTATAACCTGGACCTTATTTCTAGCAAAATATATGATCATTTACTCACCCAGATAACTTTGGTGTCATTTGAAGTCGTTCGGACGAAATTAGATCCAGCGTAGCGCCGATATATCCATATAATGCGAGTGACGAGGCATCGACTCACAGCCTCTATAAAATGCATTATCTGCCACGAAACTAGTTCATTTCACCAATATTTTGTCATGATACGCTAGTGCTATTCCCCTCTGAGTCCGGGCTCGTCTGTTATCAACATCCGGGGTCAAACTAGCAGTAGCAGCTACAGGTAAACAAGCCGGCTGTCGCGGGTGCGCGCGCAGCTCAGAGACGACATCTTCCAGGTCAGAGGTAGTAGGTCAACCTACAGACCCCGGATGTTGATAACAGATGAGCTCGGACTCAGAGGGGAATAGCACTAGCGTATCATAACAAAATATTGGTGAAATTAACTAGTTTCGTGGCAGATAATGCTCATAGAGGCTGCGCTTCGGTGCCCCGTCACTCGCATTATATGGATATATCGGCGCTACACTGGATCTAATCTCGTCCGAACGATGCCAAATGACACCAAAGTTATCTGGGTGAGTAAATGATCATATATTTTGCTAGAAATAAGGTCCAGGTTGTAAAAAACGGTAGCTATCCTTTAAGGCAGACATCATCCCTGGCTGTGAGCAGTGTCAGGCAGCTGCCACAGCCAATAAGGCTGCGGCAGCACAGGGCCAACACAGGACCTTCCATTTCAGCTGTAATGACAATAACAACAAAGATATCAAGTTTATTTCAAATTGATGAAAGAAACCATACACTAGAGCGTGTAGTGCTATTACACTCATTTAACATTATATATTAAATGATTAAGTGAATATTATTATTGTTACGACCCAGGTCGTCAAGGGGAGGAGAAGTAACATAAAACCAGGTGTACTTGGTAATTTAAGGTTATTTATTCAGCAAAGAGAATACATGAAAACAAAATACAAACAACAAAGGCAACTCTAAAAGGATAAAGGGCCTGGGAGTGCTGTTTAACTCAAATAAACAAATAAAACCGAAAGAGG
Organism: Pagrus pagrus; assembly: GCF_965226575.1. Taxonomy (NCBI): domain Eukaryota; kingdom Metazoa; phylum Chordata; class Actinopteri; order Spariformes; family Sparidae; genus Pagrus; species Pagrus pagrus. The sequence continues at coordinate 1,136,144 of NC_140185.1, read as the reverse complement.
ACCCGCAAAAGGGTCTAAATGGGACTAACAAAGGAATACTGCAGGTGTGTGTGTGTGATCAGGATCTAACAACCACTATATCTGGCCCAGTACCCAGACAATGTTCCTAGTGCCTCAGTTTTACACACAATCAAATCAGTATCGTTTTCACAACCTTACTACACAACTACGAGAGACACAGGTGGCGAACTGCTCAATGGAAATCACAGCCGCTCCGACTAACAAACAATCTGGAGATTTATCTCTCCCTCCACAAATTGCTTCATCCTATTGGTGGGTGGCTCCTGGTGCCGCTCCAATCAGGATCCTCCAGGTGCCGGCCAAGAAGTGGGAGGGATCACCCGAGTCCTGACGTCAGTTTGAATTTTGTGGAAGACAGATTTGATGTTTTTAAGTACAACACATTGTTTGTTACCCTCTAAATGAGTCAAACCATGAAAGTGACTGTTAATGTAATATTTGTCTAAACCTTAGACAAATACTACATTAACAGTTTTGAAATTAAGATTTTAGATTGACAGATTTATTAGTGATTATTTAGCATTAGAGATTAACAGTGTCGAATGGCTTTTCTAAATCCAGGAACACTGCACCCTCTGTATTTCCATTATTTAGCAGACTCTGTAGAGTGATTATGAATGGTTATTATCAAACCAAACCGTAAGCGGTGCAGATAATTTTGTCTCCAAAAAAATGCAGCAGTTGTTCTGAGACAACCTTCTCCAACACTTTAGATGGGACCAGAAGAAGACTAATTGGTCTGTAGTTACTGATCTGTTTAGCATCCCCAGATTTAAAAATAGGCATTGCAAGTGCTTTTTTCCATCCTTTTGGGAATTTGCCCAGTTTTGGTAGAGACATTATTAAGATGGGTAAGTGGCTGAACCAGAATGTTTCTGTATTATTTTTTTTTTAGAAATACAGATTATATACAGTATATCTTAAGAGAAGGTGGTGTTTAAACTGTTAATAGCTTGTAAAACAGATGAATTATCAACCTCCCGAATCTCAAAAGAGTTTACATCATCTCAACAGTTGTGCAGTTATAGTATGATATATACTGTATTGTACTAGCTCAGCAGCAGTCACCTGTAAACAAAGGTTGGCTAAAGTGCTGAACAGTCAGAAATAGCAAAAGAAGAACAACACAATAAAACACAAAGACCATAAGAATTCATAGGCTAAATCACCATCAGTCATGCAGTCATCAGTCATCAGGCATTAAATCTATGATTAGTACCCTTATTATAAATTTACCAAATTTATAATTTTATATTTATATTTTTTCCCAAAAAATAATGATTATTATTATAGTCTATATAAGCTATCAGCCTCTGGAGACACTGGCGGACAAGGACCTATTCGAGTGCTCCCTCTCCTTGTGTCCTCCTTTTCTGCCATGGATTAGCATTGAATCGATTCTCAAAAATATGGGAAAAAAAGCACACTCTGTATCAGTTCAATACAGAACGGGTCTTTTAGTATCCAAATAAGCACCACATTGTAGGGGACAGCAGAGCTGTCTGTCTCTTCAGGAGTTTGTGGTCGTTTACACTTCCACACAAGAACACTTCTTCATTTCTCAAGAACCCTGCACACCTATTGCTGTGAAACTCCTAAAATGTGTGATTTGGACCAATGTATCTATGATAAATTTTGATTTGAGACTGGAATGACACTGACTACAAGTACAGGATTGGATTCAAAAAGTTTTGGAATCAGATCTCTTTTTACCCATCCACAAACCTCCACATTCTCATTTTGCTTTGCACTGTATGATACTCCTCCACGGAACATCCCTTCATGATGCAGATTAATTTCATATAAACTCTCTAGCAGACATGGTTGAATTACAGACCCTTGCCAAAGGCATTGGGTAAATAATCCTTCCTTGTACACAGGTTTTAGAGTTGTTTGCACCGACAATATGGATCGAGATTAAATCCATAGGCATAGAATGCAGACACTGACAGTGAAGTAAGCCATTTCATTAAACACTCTTCATAAGTAGTAGGTAGTATCCTGCATTCAACTATCTCATACATATATGTAAGCAGGATGTTTTTTTTTCTAATCAATCCCATCAGACACACTCTCATATCAGTACACAAGATGAGATTAATGCTGCTGGCTATTTTCTCCCTCCATGAGCTCCTACAACCAAACAAAGTGATGCAAGTCTGTTTACCAGCTTTGAAACTCTGCAGGAGCTCAAGTGTGCAGCAACCTAATAGGATTTGCACTTATACATGTTTCATGATTCTCAAACAAAGAGGAAAATCTATGATGCAATTTGGGAAAAGAAGCAATAAATGAATCAATAAATAAATCACTGAATAAATCAGTTAATGAATGAAAGGATGACTGAATGACACAATAAATGAAGGACTCAACCGACAGTGACTAACCTGTGGCGGGAAGGAAAAAATGAAAAAGTGTTTCATTATTAAGAGCTTTGTCATGCTCAACAAATCAATCCAGGACATTTGTCAACACAGATCTCAGGATAAACAACACTGCGTCAAAGTGCAGACTTTATATTGAAGGTCCAGTGTGTAGGATAACTGTTTTCATCAGTGTTTAATCACCAAGCACATAATCACCACACAGGACAGAAGGTAACGTCCCCTGCAATATAAGACATATGGGTATTTGTCCACCCCAACAACTGTAATGACCACACTCACTATCAGATCCTGCAAAAGTTTAAAATAACCTATTTGTTTTCCTCAGTATTGCGTTGCTTTAAACTCCAAATCTCACTGAATGTGGAGGGTTCACTGACCACCTCCTGATTCATGTTGGTGTTCATCTCAACAAGCAACAGTGAACAGAACAGCTGCTGTGCACGGCTCAGGAGCACGAGTTGAATACTCACATGTCAACGCAAGTACAATACAGTGTACTTGGGTTCCACCATCACTGATGCCAGGGCCGCCCCTGGCCAAATTGAGGCCCTAAGCAGAATTTTATTTTGAGGCCCCCCCCCTTTACAAAATGACTGTATCACGAAATGCCATTTAGGTTTACAACCTTTATTAGTAGGAACAAATCAAATGAACAGCCTCTTTCAACAATGGAACAAGCCTTTTACAGATGCAGGCTGCTTCAATAGACATGGTGCTTGATGGCCCTTGTGAGGTACTGGACGCTGGCTCCGTGTCACCCTTGGTAACAAACTTCAGCATGGACCCTGTTATGACAAGAAATCCATCACACAAACAGATTATTAAGATTTGTTTTGGTCTTAATGGTAAATTACACAATGAAATTAATGTAAATACTAGCCTCACAAAGATTAAAATGTAATTAATGCAACTAATAATAATATTCATTATGATTTGATTTGATGATATTTCTATATTTGAATATTTTTCTATACTTATTTTTACATTTTGTACTTAGGTTCTATATTCCTACACTGCTGTTTGCTGCTGCAACGCTTTAAATTTCTCCATTGTGGGTCAAATAAAGGATTATCTTAATTTTTCTTATCTAATCTTATATGACTGTTATGAATTAAATTCACCAAGAGATGGCGACATTTTACCTCTATAAAAATAGCCCAAAACTTCTATTGATAGCTAGATTGATATGCTATAAACCTGAGCCAACATAAGACCACCAACTGGTCAGTTAACCACTCCTTTTTCAACAGAGGTGAATGTAGATGCAGTTAACAGGACATTCAATAAATGATAATCAGGGCCGCTGGAAAATTTTATCTCCAGTCCACATCTAGACAGAATTATCCTCTCTTCTGTCTCATGATTAGCATGCTAGCAGCTGGGCTGTTTATGCCACAAAGTTTTCTTTTTTATTTCAACAACATACCCACCTTCAAGTGAAGCACGAGCCTCCTCTTGTTTTGACTTTGTCTTTCTTTTGCTTGCTCCCGATTCATATTGCCGTTTGGACGCCATCTCTCCACCTGCATCCAACTGCCTGTCGCGCATCTGACAGCTGATTGGTCAGATGCTGCGTGCTGTCAATCATTGCGGCAACGTGTGCGGTGTCAGATTACTCGTCTCTTTTTTTCTCTCTCTCCTGCCTCGGGCCGACTTGGTGCTCTACGCGCGCCTCACGGCAGCGATGCGCATACTTTGCGCATTTGCAGAGAATGCGTCCCCTTACGCAAAACGGGGCCCCCCACGGATCGTGGGGCCCTACGCACAGATTTGGTGTTTTTCAGCGTAACAGGCTATGGGATGATCCCAGTTTGTACTCAGTCTGAAGATAATCTGTCACTAAAGTTTTTAACTGCCGAGGTTATCAATGTGTTGTTGGTCAAAAGGCATTCAGAAGGTGCACTGTGAACAAAGTTTACAGTGCTTGCTGTTTCACAACACACAACAACATGTAGCTGCTGGTTTAAGGTCATTTTTACAAAATAAGCTCTATAAGACTTTGCCAGGTGTGTGCATAGTTGGATACCCTGACTGACAGGGAAAGAAATGTCCATGAATTACAGAATATCTTACATGGCTGGCATGCGCCCGAGCTGCATGGTCTCCACAAGTTTGTGCAAACCCTGATGACTCCTGTTATCCCAGCATGATTTGACATGTGATGTCACAGAATGTGTGGCTTTCTCAAGTGCCCCCAAAAGTGTTCAGTGGTGTTGAGGACAGGTGACTGTGGAGGAAAACAGTCAGGACTCCATGGTCTTCTTTGGTCTTCAAGTATTTCTGTCAAAGCTTTAAGGTGTGTTTGGGTTCATTATTACAAGGTTACAAGGTCAATTTACTGTCATTTCTAAAACAAAAGGGTTTTAAAAAACGAAACTGTATTTGAGTCATTTGTGCTACATCGTGGAGTGTTGATGATGAATTGAGGAGTATCACAGCGTGGGGAGTGAAGCTGCTCTGTTGTCTGGTGGTATTGCAGTGAATACTTGTGTATCTTTTGTCAGATTTGTCAGGTCCTTTTTTCTAAAATCAACAATCTGCTTCTTGGTTTTGCTGACATTGAGCAGTAGATGTTCTCTGTGCACCACTCTGCAAGATTGTTGATTTCCTCCCGGTATGAACTCTCATCATTGTTTGTAATGCGGCCGATGATGGTGGTGTCCTCCTCATACTTCACAGTAGAGATCTCCTGATGTCTGGGAGTGCAGTCATGGGTGTACAGTGTGAACAGGAGGGGACTGAGCACACAGCCCTGGGGGGCTCCAGTGTTCAACACTAACGTAGAGGAGGTGTTACTGCTAATCCAAACACTCTGGTGTCTCCTTTTGAGTAATTGAGTGTTGTACTCAAGCCCAGAGTATTTAGTTTTCCAATCGGCTTCATGGGTGAGATTTTGTTGAATGCTGAGCTGAAGGCAACAAACAGCATCCTGATGTAGCTGTCCTTATTCTCTGGGTGTGTCAAGACTGAGTAGACATGGGCAGTAGATATGGCATCCTTTGTGGATCTGTTGGTTCTAAAAGCATACCGGTGAGGGTCCAGGCAGGATGTTGTCTTTGATGTGCTGGAAAACCAGTTTCTCAAAACATCAGGATGGGTATCAGAGCCACAAGGCAGGCTATTATCTGAACCAGCAGCCTTATTTATATGCACTCTCAGCAGGATTTTTCTCACATCCACTGTGGTCACTGACAGTGGCTGGTCCTCTGGAGTACACTTCACAGCTGAGTCTTTGTTGAGAAGATCAACGCAAGCATAAAATGTATTCAGCTCACCTGGCCCGATGCATGATGGGGCGGCTCCTGCTTTTGTAGCCTGTGACATTTTGAATCACCTGCCACATATCTTTAGTGCTGTTGGTGTTGAGGTCCCTCTCCAGTCTTTCAGTCTTGCTCTGGCAGTGATGTATGCTTCCTTGTAACCCTACCAAAGGCAGCTTTTTTGGTATTGGATAGAGCCCTCACCTCTCCATTCATCCAGGCCTTCTGGTTGAGGAATGATCTTACTGTCTTTGTGATCATGATGTCAACACATTTGCAGATATATGATGTCACTGAAGATGTATATTCCTCAAGACTGACGTTGATATCTTGAGTGGCAGCATCTCTGAACATTTGCCAGTGCAGTCAAAACAGTCCTGTAGGGCTGCTGTAGCTTCATCTGTCCACACTTTAACAATTTTAACTGATGGTTTGAGCCTCAGTATATAGAGAATATATATACATATGTTTGTATATATATTCTCCCCCTCCCTCTTCAAACGAAGCACATTCTCATGCTGCCGAAGTCAAGACACCCCCCATACATGACCAAGTTGAGCAAATTAGAGATATGGTCATGCAGCTTCTCAGCAGGCAGGATGCACTCAAGAGGAAGCAAGACTCATACAGATCCCATCGCTCAGGCTATTCCGGTGGTGAGTCTAAGACGGACTGTGCTTGTGAGCCCATCCCTCCACATTGTTACCGATACACCAACGTGATGAATACAAGTTCAATCTCTCTAACAAAGCAGGTTCAGAACCTGCACTGCAGGGGTCTTCTATGCCCCCCCCCGTCAACAAGTGCCTCTCCTACTCTAGGTGCCCCCTGCGCCTCCCCCCCAACAAGTGTCTCCTCCACTTCAGGTGCCCCCCGCGCCTCCCCCTCCTCAAGCGCCTCTCCCACTCCAGTGGCCTCCAGCGCCTCCCCCTCCTCAAGCACCTCCACCATTCCAGGGGCCTCCGGCGACCCCTCCGCAAGTTCCTCCCTATCTCCAGTGGTTCCCAGTGCCCTCCCCCCATTTCCAACACCTCAAGATTCCTTAGCACATCAACCCCCTCAGGTGCCTCTTGCTCCTCCAAGCTGACCAGCCCCTGATATGCAGCCCCTGTACCCTACCCAAGCATATCGATATCACAGTAATATTCCCCACTCATCATGGCCTCTGGCCCCAATGCATAGTCAACAACTTTACGCAGCCCCCCCACCTGGATACAAGTCACATGTTGAGGAAACCACCTTCCCCAGTTTTAATAAAGAAGATCCTCACGAATACACAATGCTTAAGATGGCCCTCACAAATCTCTTACCTCCATATGAGACACAAATGTATAAATATCACATTTTGTTAGATCACCTTAAGTTACCCTCAGCATGGTACATCGCATTGGCCTACGCCCATGACCCCCAGCCCTATACCAAGTCCCTAGCCGCTCTAGACCAGCAATATGGGCAACCCCACCATCTAGCACTGCAAGAAATAACCACAATACTAAATCTTCCTAAAGTCCAACCTGGTGACGCTAAAGCATTTTATAACTTTGCAGTCAGAGTCCAGTCCTTGGTTGGAATGTTGCAGGCTATGGGGCAGAATGAGGGAGCAGCTGAGCTAGCCTGTTTGTCACATGTGCAACACCTCAGTAAGCTGCCAGCTGATTTAGTTGCTAACTTCATCCGCTATAACCGTTCAGCCAGGCCAGGCTCTCACTTTACCTCGATGGATTTTGCTACATGGCTCCACGGCGAAGCAGAGTGTCAGTCTGTAGCAGCCCAAGTCAGACAGCTGACTCCAGAGAACCCATTCAAATTCGGAGACCTATGCTAAAATCTGCCCCTACAACTGCTACCATACTACACAGCACCAACACCAACCCCCATCTCTCCTCCTCATCAGCAGAACCCGGCACCAGAACACGAATATGCAAATACTGCAAATCCACTGATCATTCAATAATCAAATGTAAAGGATTGAAGGACCAGAAGATGGAGGACATAATAGCCTGGATTAAGCGGGAAAAGAGATGTTGGAGGTGTGCTGGCCCACATATGGCAATAAACTGTAATCTGAAAAAGCCATGTCCCCTTTGTAACAGGAAACATTTTTCCCTCCACTCCTTCCCTAAGGTGCAGCCTCTTCTTTTGGTAGGAGCAGATAATTGTCATCTCATAACCCCAACAAAGAGAGTCTGCTTAGGTCCACCAGGGGCACCAGCAGCCATCCATACCCAATTAGGTTGGACACTGCAGGGGCCAACCTTCCTGCACGAGCAATCAGATACCACCCAAGCTCTCTTTACCACCTCAATTGGCACCCCCTATGCAGACCTCAGCCGACATGTGAAGTGATTATGGCAAATAGATGTTCTCCCCTTTAAAAATGAGAAGTTAATCACCAGATCCAAACAAGACAAGGAGGCTATGAAACTGTTGGAGGTCAAAACCATCAGGGTCAATGTGGATGGCCCAGAACACTATGCAACCCGGTTACTCCGTATGCGCAATGCTCCAACCCTACAAGCACCCAGGGAGTCAGTCATGCCCCTCTTGTGCCAGACTGAATGCCGCCTAGTAAAAAACCCTGAGTTGGCCCAAACCTACACTAAAGAGATTGACAAGTTGGTGCTAGCAGGCTATGTATCCAAACTAACTACTGAGCAAATATCCAAATCATTAGAGTCCTGGTACATCCCCCATCACATAGTTGAGCACAATGGAAAACTGTGCATTGTCTTTAATTGTTCTTTTCCCTACCAAGGCCAAGCTTTGAATAACTAACTCCTCCCTGGACCAATTCTAGGCCCTTCATTACTAGGTGTGCTGCTTCGCTTCCGACAACACAAAGTAGCAATCAGTGGGGATATTAAATCCATGTTCCACCAAATAAGACTCCGCCCTGAAGACAGACCACTGTTAAGATTTCTGTGGCATGACCCAAAAAAAGGGGGTCCTCCTGATGAATATGATTGGCAAGTACTACCTTTTGGCACCACCTGCAGCCCCTGCTGTGCCATTTATGCTGTTCAAAGACATGTACAGGAACATCAAGAGCACAACCCAAATGTAGCAGACATAGTCCTTCAGTCCTTCTATGTAGACAACTGTTTGCATTCCCTCCCTTGCCCTCAAGAGGCAAAGCAACTGGTTATCAAGCTGAGGGATGTGTTATCCTCTGTAGGCTTCAACATCAGGCAGTGGGTCAGCAACATCCAGTCTGTAGTAGACCATTTACCCCTAGAGGCCCAGTCCGATAGCACAGAAGGTTGGCTGAGCCATGACGGGATTGAACCAACAGAGGGCACCTTGGGGCTAAGTTGGCACTTTACAACTGACACCCTAGGTTATAAGCATAGGCCAGTAGTGTATAATACCCTAACCATGAGGAATGTATACAGAGTACTTGCCACTCAGTAAGACCCCACCGGATAATACCCTACACCACCAGAGCTAAAGTCCTTCTCCAACAGCTCTGGATGAAAAGATGAGAGTGGGATGACCCCCAGGCGACCTGCAGCAAGAATGGATGAATTGGGAAAATGAACTCTCTGACCTGGCCAGAATCCAGTATCCAAGATGGTATGAATCTAAAGTACCTTTTCCTGTGAGACAAAGACAGTTACATATTTTCTGTGATGCATCTGAGAGCGATTGGTTCTGTTGCCTATTCGAGGATGGAGGATGAGCAGGGAGGAACTCATGTTTCATTTGTCATGGCCAGATCACAGGTAGCCCCCAAAAAACAGCTCACCATCCCTTGCTTTGAGCTGTCGGCTGCTCTGACAGGAGCGCAACTGTCTCAATTGCTTAAGCGTGAGTTAACAATCCCTATTGACAAAACTGTGCTCTGGTCAGATTCCACTATAGTCTTAACCTGGCTACAGTCAGAGTGATGTAGGTATAAAGTATTTGTTGCAAACCGCATCACAGAAATCCTAGATCTAACCTCTCCTGACCAGTGGCGTTATGTTGAAACACGTCACAATCCTGCTGACAATATTACCAGAGGCAAGAGACTAATGGAGTTGACAGAACTGTCTAGATTGAATAGAGGCCCAGAATTTCTAGCTGTGCCTTCCGATCAATGGCCTGTTCACCTACCAAACATTCAGGGCCCAGTCCCAGACCAAAGGAAGCCTTTGTATTGTGGCCTTACATGGATCCAACGGCACTCAGATCTACCAGACCCCAGTCAGTTCAGTACCTGGCAAGACCTTGTTGAGGCTACCCGTCAACGCCTTCAAGATAGTCAAGTTAAGAACTTCCCACTAATAGTCGCCTCTCTTCCCTTGCTCCACAATTTGAGCACAAGCTAAACCTTACCAGAGTAGGAGGCAGACTGCGATTGGCAGAGGAACTTGAACCAGAAGCAATGTACCCCATTGTCTTAGACCCCAGACATACAGTAACCCATCTGATCATAAAGGATTATGACACCCGCCTTCTGCATCCTGGTCCTGGGAGGGTCTATGCAGAGATCAGATGTTCATACTGGATTCTCAGAGGCCGACAAGCCATTAAGAAACATCAGTGGACTTGTATCGAATGCAGGAAATGGAGAGCTAAACCTATTATTTCCAAAATGGCAGACCTGCCCCCTTCCAGAGTCCGTTTAACCCAGCCTCCATTTTGGTCCACAGGTATGGACTGTTTTGGTCCATTGCTCATGAAAGTGGGTCGCAAAACAGATAAAAGATGGGGGTTACTGTTCAAATGTCTTACAACTCACTGCCTCCATATTAATATATATTAACATCACCAGTTTTAACCAAGAAGAGGCCCCAGTGAGAACAGTAAGGAGGCGCTATCTAACTTCTGAAGTGGCTGCAAATTTTATGGAGATTTTACAGAGCACTCCTGCTGAAATTTTACCTGCACCTTGTGATTTTATCGTTGATAATTTTAACAGTACACTTAAGTCAACTCTGGACTCAGTAGCTCCACTTTTAACAAAAACAATAAAAAGAAAACCTACACCCCCATGGAGAAAAAACGATGAAATCAATTAACTGAAAAGAATGCTGAGAGAAGATAGAGAAAAAGTAAATTGACAGTTCATTACAAGATTTTACGTCAACAACTCAAAACCTACAATAATGCAGTCAAAAAGGCACGAATTTCCCATTTCTCACAACTCATCACCAACCATAAAGACAACCCCCGGTTCCTCTTCTCCACCTTTGATATTTTAACAGGCTCTAAATCTAATAAAGTTTTTATGACACCCACAGATGATCTCTGCGAAAACTTTGCAGACCACTTCAGAACCAAAATCAAGGACATTAGATCCTGCCTCTTATCCCATCAAGTTTTATCTGTTAACACACCTGAACTGTTGTCCTTGCCTGAGGAAACACTGGAGAGTTTTGCCCTGGTTGATGCAAGGACACTTGGTCGAGTTTTCACCCAAGTAAACCCAACAACCTGCCTTTTAGATCCAATTCCCACATCACTCTTAAAATCGTTTTATGGATTCTTTGAGAAACAGTTTTTAAACATCATGAATTGCTCTCTTCAGACGGGTGTCTCTGATATGCCAATGTAGAAGGTATATGCGTAATCCAGCTACCAACAACAGTCAAGTTTCTACATGTATATAGCTCTGGAAAAAATTTAAAGAACACTGCAAATTTTTCTGAAATCAGCATCTCTACATGTATGACAGCCATTCCATTCCAGTGTCTGTTGAATTCCAACACAAGCACACCTCATTCTACTTAATGAGGTACTGATTAGATGATCACTTGTACCCAAATCTTATTTAATGAGGAAAAGTATAAAAACCACTGCTGTGGTCATCACTATCCTCTTGCAATAGGACCAGCTGGAAGGCAAAAGCAGTGCTAGTAGTACCTCAAAAGTAATTGGAATCAAAAAATAATTGACCATGCCAAAAGAGTTGATGGTTGCTTCCATCCTTAAAATTGCTAAAGGTGCGTTCACACCGGACCTTTTATTTTTGTCGCTGGCAACAAGGTTACATATTAAGTCAATGCAAACGAGCGACTGAGCAGTTAATCGTTCAGGCGAAATGTCGCTGGGGCTCTGAGCGACAGCGTCCGAGCGACGGAGCGAAAAAACGCTCAATCACTCTGTCGCTCGAGATGAGAAACCCCAAGTCCCTGGCCGTCAGTCGCTTGTCGCTCAGCGCTGACTGGCTGCCGTAATCTATGTGTAACTATGACAACTACTGAAACCATGGAAACGTAATACAACTCCACTGGTCCGGAAGAGCAAAGCCGGCTTTACGTTGACACACACACACACACACACCGGAGACAAATGGCCAGGCGCTCCTCAGCTGGGATGGAGCGCCTGTAGTTGGTGTCCAACCGGGCAATCCTGCCTCCAATTCTCGCCAACAGCTCGTCAAACTGGGCTGTTGTCAGCCGCGTATACAGTTGAAAACGGGAAGAAATGAGCGCCTCCGTGCGACGTGAAATTCACTGGAATCGCTTGAAAGATGTTATCAGAGCGACCTGTTGAATTGTGCCGACGAGCGACTGCAGCTGAGCAACAGAGCGATTTTTTTGGAGCGACACCGACAAAAATAAAAGGTCCGGTGTGAACGCACCTTAAGACGGCAGTTCATAAGAACAAGGTCAAACAGCAGACATTCGGGAAAACAAAGCTACAGACCGGCAGAGGGCGAAAATGACTCTCCACTGACCGGGATGACCATCAACTCATTTGAATGTCACTCAGCAACCGTAGGATGACATCGAGTGACCTACAAAAAGAATGGCAAATGGCAGCTGGGGTGAAGGGGTGAACAATTCGAAACAGGCTCTTAGAGGCAGGGCTCAAGTCGTGTAAAGCTAGAAAAAAGCCCTTCAGCAATGAGAAGCAAAGAAGAGCCAGGCTGAGGTTTGCAGAAGACCATAAGGATTGGACCACAGAGGACTGAGTAAGGTCATCTTCTCTGATTAGTCCAATTTTCAGCTTTGCCCAACACCTGGTTGTCTAATGGTTAGATGGAGACCTGTGGATGCCTACAAGCCACAGTGTCTAGCACCCACTGTGAAATTTGGTGGAGGATCGGTGATGATCTGGGGGTGCTTCAGCTTCAGCAAGGCTGGAATCGGGCAGATTCTTGTTTGCGAAGAACACATGAATCAAGCCACGTACAAGGTTATCCTGGAAGAAAACTTGCTTTCTTCTGCTCTGACAATGTTCCCCAACTCGGAGGACCACTAGATCAAGACCCTGTCATGGCCAGCCCAATCTCCAGACCTGAACCCCATTGAAAACCTCTGGAATGTGATAAAGAGGAAGATGGATGGTCACAAGCCATCTAACAAAGCTGAGCTGCTTGAATTTTTCCGCCAGGATTGGCATTAAGTCACCCAACAGCAATGTGAACAACTGATGGAGAGCATGCCAAGACACATGAAAGCTGTGATTGACAATCAGGGTTATTCCACCAAATATTGATTTCTGAACTCTTCCCAAGTTCAAACATTAGTATTGTGTTGATTATAAATGAATATGAACTTGTTTTCTTTGTTTCATTTGAGGTCTGAAAACACAGCATCTTTTTTGTTATTTTGACCATTTGTCATTTTCACCAAATAAACGCTCTAAATGACAATATTGTTATTTGGAATTGGGGAGAAATGTTGTCAGTAGTTGATAGAATAACACAAAACTGTTCCATTTACTCAAACACATACCTATAAATAGCAACATCAGAGAAACTGATAATTTTACAGTGGTCTCTTAATTTTTTCCAGAGCTACTGGTACCACATTAAAAAGTGGTACCGGTGGAACCTACTCTCTGAAATTATGTTAATACCATGTCAAGTCTCATGGTACATGGAGACATATAATATAAATGTCCTGGTCATCTAGTCTGTCAGAGGACAGATTGCTGATACTGAACTATGCAGAGCTAACACAATAGGCAGGGCAGGCCATCCGGGCCAATAAAGCCTTGGCTGGACAGATTCTCCTCAGGCCGATGTTATTACTGTCGGAGGTCTGTGATGGCAGTTAGCTGATTGAGCCCGACAACAAAAGGTGGTTTTATTCTGTTAGCGGAGGGCTAACGTGTCTAATTCCTCTCTAGCCGATCAGTCTGTCTCTTTGGATGCAGCTGGCAGAGAAGAACAAGAGAATACACCGCAGTGTAACAGTCCAAGACACATGGATTGATCCCATCTATGTGGGAACAATGTAACAAGGTTGACTAGCAAAGCGTTTTGCTCCAGGGTCAGCCAGTGATCCGGGCCTGGGAGGCAGGGTGAAATGAAACCTGCAGAGGCATGTCAGAAATGTTAATTCTGGTTGACCAGGCATAAATAACATTGTCAGAGGAATTAGAGTTTGTTCCTGTGCTCTGAGTTTCACTGACACGGCAAGAAAGGTTTTGGTGGAGGCCCGCACTACCAGTTCTCCAGGAAAAACAGTTGTCTGAACTGTATAAATACGCATTTTGACTATTGGTCTGGTGACACAAGGGTTGAAGGGCACAATTTAAAAGCACTTTAGAAGGCTCAGCTCTTTGGTTCTCTGACTTATTTTCCACACACACACAGAGTCTGAGGTGACATCACTGACCCATGGGGAGCCAATTTTCCTATTTTTGGTGACACACAGCCAGGAAAACCCTCTCTCTTTCCATTTCTCCCACTCTCTATCGAAGTCTCTCTTTCCGTCACTCCCACTCTTTCATCTGAGCTTTTAACACAGCAGATAAGATAAGGGAAAGGTTGGGGTGAGATTCATGGAGGCAGCTTGGTGGGGCTACATGCCTAAAACAGATGAGTGTATCACAGAACTGTGAGGTAATGCTGCTGTTCAGTGACCACAGAGGGTGAAATAGTGGTTCCCTTTAATGTTTTAGCAGCCATTATTCAGCAGAGTGAGATCTGGGGCCTGCACCAGCTTACTCTAGGACTCTTTCATTCTTTGGAAAACACCCCTGATGGGAGACAACAGTTTGACAATCAGTATACTGTGGAAAAAAGCAAAGCAAAGTTTGATTGTTCAGTGTTTAGATTTCAAAGCAAAGTGTGTCATTTCTGCCGTCTCTCCATGTTTTTCTTGTTTAAAAGGGGGGAAAACAAATAAAAATAAACAAAAAGAGGAGTATTGAGGTAATGTTTGTTAAAAACCGTATCTATCATATCAAGAGTGTACTATCATTACTTTCTGTAATCAGTAAAAAGTACTTGCAATGTCATAAGTGTATGCAATACTGAGATGTCACTGTTACAATTATGAGGGAAGGGTAGGACACAAATGCAGAAACAATCTGGAGGCAGACACGATTTAGGAACTAAGGGCGAACTTTATTAAACAAAAGCTGAATGATTAAAAAAAAATAAAAACAAGAATCCAGGAAAACCAAAATGAGTCCAAAAGACAAAAACACAAAGTAGCAACAATAGAGCTTAAACAAAGTGTAAACAAAAGCAAAGTATAAATCAATGAAAACACAAGGAACAAAAAACTAGTACATACCATGAGGTCAAACGGAGAAACACTAGAGTAACATCGGAGGAGGCTGGGCTGAAACACAGGGGAACACAGGAGGGAAACAGCAGAAAACAGAATGATCCGAACAAAGACAAGAGGGAACACAAATACACACACACTATCGAGGGGATGAGGTGCAGGTGGAGTGAGGCAGGGAAAGGTCAGGTGGGGGAAAGGAATGGAAAAACAATGGAAGGAGGGAAAATCACACAGTGGGAGGAACTGAAAAGCAACACAAGACACATGAGGGCACAATTTCAAAATAAAACAGGAAAGCAGAGCCACAAAAACCAGGATCATGACAGTCACAGGTCAAAATATACCTTGCGGGTGCGAGGAACCATTGATATCCCATTCATACATACAAAGAGCAAAACTAATCTGTCTCAGAATAATCATTTAACCTAACAGCCTTCTCTGATGATAGAAATGTATTATAAACATCTACAGCAATGGTAACTGATGTGCAGACCACAAACTAAATGATATAAATACGTCATGATTTAGGACCGGCTTTGAAGCCAGATCATTATTGATCATTGATCATCATCAAAGTTGCTATTTTCCAAATGGTGTCTTAACAATTGCATCTTCACAAAAGCCAAGGGGTCAAGGGGGAGTGAAGACACTGTGTGAAGACTATTTAAGTCTATATCAGAGCCATAACTTAACACACACACACATATGAAAACATATTGGTATCATTCTGTGTGACTTGCACCTCCTGTGGCTGAGATTAACATCCATAAATCCACTTAGAAATCATAGAAGAGACATTCAGCACTTGCCTGAGAATCATCACAATTTTAAGTTTTCTTTAGTAATTCTGAGTTTCTGTCAGCTTCACTGACAGAAATCAAACCAAGCGTAAATTGAGGGGAAATCCTTGTCCAAGCTTTGACATATGAAATGAGAAGGACAATTGGTGCTATTCAAAAAATAAGTGTTGTTCATTATAAGATGATCCTGAGAAAACTCTTAACACTCATATTTTTTATTAATGAGAAATAAAAAATATTTCTCATTAATGTACACTCAGCACCCCATCTTGACAGAAAAAAACAAATGTAGATTTTTTTGCAAATTTATTAAAAAAGAAAAACTGAAATATATTAAAAATTAAAGATTTTAAAATTATTAAAATCCATAGCTACATAGCCTACACAAACAAATAAAAACCCAAAATGTAGAACTTTACATAATTTATTCACATTAAAACAATCAAATAAAACAAGAACAAGAACAAAAATAATAAATAAAAAATCAAAAAATGAATAGAAAAAACAAAAAATATTTTTCTCTCTGTGCTCTTCTAAGCTCAGTGAGCTTGGCATTAATGGATGTGCCGATCTGCCCTCGCGTGGCTGCCGGCCACTTCTTCAGTGTAGCATCTACAGAGAAGACAAAAATAATGAGAAGACAGTATAATAATAATAATAATAATAATAATAATTGTACTGTTCCCACTACGTATTATATACATCCAATATGTTAACGTAGATAAACAGCCAGCCAAACTCAGTTTTCACGAGCCAGGAAGCGAGCGCCTTGCTCCTTTATTTATAGTTTCCATTTATGACAGGTGAAAGACTTTGAGTAAAACTGTTATAGAAACAAAAAGAGAGAGAAAACAACTTTTATTAGCATAAAACCTGTTACTGAGTGACTAGAACACAGGTAGCGATAGGTGCTAATGTTAGCCATTAAGATAACAACAGGCGCTAATGTTAGCCATTAAGATAACAACAGGCGCTAATGTCATATGCAATATGTCATATCATATATCATATGTGTGTGCGCATGCGCCGCGGTGTATGCAGCCTGTTCCAGTCGCTACTGCTTACTTTAACTTTGTTTTCAACTTTTTTCCTTTTTTTCTTTATCTCACTTGTTCTGTTTTTACTTTAGCTATTTATTAAGCTACGTCCTCTCTAAACATGCTCTGTGGAGAGTTTTTGTTGTTTCGTTTTTGGTGGAATCGCTCCTTTTACTCTGCCACTCAACCGTCGCTCAGCAACACCACACTGTTTACTCCAGGGATCAGCTGATAGAGCTGAAGCCGGCCGGCTTGGCTACGGTGATGGAGGATATCCCGGCTGAACTTTGGAGGAAAACACACCGGGGATGCAGAGGGAAAGGATCGCTACGGCGGAGGAAAGGAGCGAAACATCTGAGACTTATGGAGAGGAAGACATACAAGCCGTGTCTCCCATCTCTCATCACGGGCAACGTGAGATCACTGGGGAATAAGATGGACAAGCTTACAGCGCTAACCCGGAGTCATCAGGAATACCGGGAGTGTAGTTTGATGATTTTGAGTCATGGCTACACATGGATGTTCCTGACCACAATGTTTCCATCGAGGGTTTCCACACTGTCCGGGCTGACAGGGACTGCACTAAGAGCGGTAAGCGCAAAGGAGGGGGGCTTGCTGTTTATGTGAACAACAGGTGGTGCAATCCTGGTCACATTACAATCAAAGACCGCATCTGCAGCCCGGATATTGAACTGTTAGCTGTGGCTCTCCGTCCTTACTATTTACCCCGTGAATTCTCACATGCTATTGTAGTGGCTGTGTATATTCCCCTGTCCGCTAACCCGACGTCGGCATGTGACGTCATCCACTATACAATAGCCGGACTACAGACTGCTCACCCGAGTGCTCTCATTATAATCTCGGGTGACTTCAACCATGTCTCATTAAAAAAACACTCCTGAAATTCACCCAGTATGTGACCTGTAAAACCAGAGAGGAGAAGACCCCAGACCTGCTGTATGCTAATGTAAAGGATGCATACACCTCCACGTCTCTCCCCCCTCTGAAGATCAGATCACAACTTGGTGCTTCTCACCCCCTGCTATGTGCCTCTAGTGAAGAGGCTGCCTGTGACCACAAAGACAGTGAGGACATGGTCAGAGGACTGCTATGAGGAACTGCAGGGCTGTTTTGAGGTGACTGACTGGAATGTACTCTGTGAGCCACACGGAGAGGACATTGATGGGCTTACTGACTACATCAATTTCTGTGTGGACGGCATTGTCCCAACAAGGACTGTGCGCTGTTACCCAAACAACAAGCCTTGGGTAACAAAAGACATCAAAGTTATACTCAATCAAAAGAAGAGGGCTTTCAGAGGTGGCAACAGGGAGGAGCTGAGGGACATTCAGAGGGACCTGAATGCCAAGATCAAAGAGGCTAAGGACGGCTACAGAAGGAAGCTGGAGAGGAAACTCCAGCAGAATAACATGATGGAGGTCTGGAGTGGTATGAGGACCATCACCGGTTTCAGACCAACTAGCAGTGGAGCTGATGGTAGTGTGGCTAGGGCCAATGAGTTAGATCTGTTCTTCAATAGGTTTGATACTGCAGCCCTGGCCCCTGCTTGCTCTCCTGTTGACTGTCTCCAGCCACCACAGCTTCTGACCCCCCCCCCTCCTCCTCCTGATAGCACCCCATCCAACTTTATGAGCCCCTCACACCCATCCCCACTCCTCACACCTCCTCTGGCTCCCATGCTACCTGCCCTCCTCTCACTATGGACTCCAACCTCCCCCTCCTCAACCTGCACTGTTTACACCGCTTCATGTTAGGAGACAGCTGAGCAAACTCCCCGCCGGTAAGGCTGCAGGCCCTGACGGTGTCAGGCCACGGGTTCTCAGAGCCTGCGCCGAACAGCTCTGTGGAGTGCTTCATCGTGTCTTCAACATGAGCCTTAGCCTCTAGAAGGTCCCTGTGATATGGAAGACGTCCTGCCTCGTTCCAGTGCCAAAGACGCTCCTGCCCAATAGTTTCTCGGACTACCAACCGGTGGCACTGACGTCACATATCATGAACACTGCATGAAAAGTGGGATATTCGGCCCCGTAAACGCCCGGAAATCTCCCTAATTTTCAGCAGTTAACGACAATTTACAGGCTGTGAAGGTGGCGTTTGTCTGTGCCGAAAATTGTCGGAAACAAACCATGACGTATGTGGAGCTCGCGGAGGTGCGAACGGCTCTAATTAGCATATGAATAGCAGCGAAACCACGCCTGGCCAGAGGATGTGTGGCCTGGCTTGAACTTCCTCACTCAGTATTGGATGAAATCACTACTTTTAAACACGAAAAATCACTCGTGATTGGTTGGCAGATCTGTCACTATTGGTCACCCTGGGTCATTATAAATGTAAACCCCACCCCTAGGAGTGGGGTGTATATGCAGCGAGGCACAGACTGTCTTACAGGCAGCTGGAATACAATTAAAGGAGAGTGGTATTAAAGGTGACATATTATGCTCATTTCTGCTTGTTGACATGGGTCCTTGATGTCTAAATGGAATGATAGTAACATGCTTTGGTCGAAAAAAACCAAGGATTGAGCACAACAACGAGCAATACACAGCGCGACGCAGCTTTTCTGTGTCCGTGCCTGCATATAACTGATAGTAGCACAGCAGACATGTAGCAGGTAGCGCCTGTCTCCGGCTCCAAAACAAAGTAGTGATTGCTTTACTGCAGATAACGTTTTGGTACCCTGAGGTCTGGTCTCTCATGCCAGCAGCTAACGCTACAGGCTGTAGCATTAGCTATACCGTTAGCTGTAGCTTACAGCTAACGCTACGGCTAACGCTACGGCTAATGCTACACACGAATTACATGTATACCAACACACAGGAAAAGGGTCAGAGGACAGTCTCCCAGAGCCATGACATCTGCCAAACTACAGCAGCTCCTCGGGCTGTCACACAGTCAGCAGTGCATTCAGACAAGACACGCTTCTAGAAGTCCGAGCAGTGGTTCACCGGCCGGTTAGAAGCGATAAAATCTCAATATCCTAATTCATTTTCTCAATTCACCGTCATGTTTTAAAAGAGTGCTGATATGACAAATTAACGTTTCATATCATTAACATTATCGTGAATCCTACGGCCAGTAAGCCCAACGTTGATAACTTCACATGTAATGTTAGTTCAGCCTCATATTTACACCCACGGTTAGCGTTAGCGCATGTGCTAAACGGCCAAAGTAACACAAACTAGACTGTTTTTTAAATACTTACAGTTCCATCATTGACAGTGGGTATGGATCCATCTTTTAAGGGACAATCTCGTTGCCAGTCCAGAATTGTACTGACCCTGGTTTCTGAAACAGTCCGACGTGAAGTGACTGGCACAGACCATAACGCTTCTGCTCACTGAAGCTGGGACCCTGATAAATAAAAAGTAGCCACTTCGCTCTGATATCCTCTTTAGTAGGGAGGCGATGTAGCGAAACAGGAGGATCTGTGCATCCGACGACAGAGCAGCAGTGCTTGGCTTTCGGGTTGTACATGGTAGCGGTCAGGCTGTCGCGTACAAGTTAGCGAGGACGAGAAAATGGCGGATCCTCGTTCAGGTAGCTGGCGTAATGTGGGAGGAGATAGCCAGTGCGAGGGCTGGATTATTCAAATCACCCGGACTGTTACGTAACAATCCGGGTGAAATCCAAACGGCTCATTTAGAGACTCAATTCCTGACTCTGCCAGGTACAAAATATTGACTTAGTTGTCAAAACTCATGCTTAAGGGGTGGGGAGGCACTCACTCAGGTACGCAAATATACATACTAAAGCAAGGAAAAAGTCAGTTTTGCATAATTTTTCCCCCTTAACAAAAAAACGTAAGTCTCAGTAAAATTAAACAAGGAAGGAACAGGAACAAAACAGTAAAAGTTACTTAATGGCGTCACTATCAGTGTCATGTAAATCTGGACTTGCGGACATAGCTCCGAGCAAATAGGTCGTCACGGCCTCGTTATGAGACGAGATTAGTCTGTGAAAACAAAATGAACGGTTAAGATCGGTATCTATTAATGTATCTGTTTCCTTATACAGCAGAATGAAAGCATATTCTTTAAATCTTACCCTTGCTCCGGTTCGTAGCGCTGTCCGGGCTGAAGAGAAACTCACGCAGTGCTAAACGGCCCCGTCGGGGTCTTTGTGTTTGCCGTCGGTCTCACAGCTCCACAGGCTTTACTCGTCAGGTTAGCTTGTCGCTAGCTTGTTAGCAAAGTCCATGCAAAAGCACTGCTAGCTGCTAGGTCAGAAGCTAACTTAAACTCCTCTCTGTCGTCTTGTGCCGAGTAGTCAACTCAAACGGACAGAACCCATCACCAATAACGTTTTTAGAGTCCTGGTCGAACACTTTCACTCAAACTGGCGTAGATATTAACTAAAAAGTTTGTGTTTCCACTTTACAGTAGACAACCTGCATCTGTGGTCTTCCTCCGCTCGTCACTCTCACGCATCTCCACCCACTTCCCCTTCACCTCAGTTCCTCCACCCCCTGTCCTTTGACCTCAAAGGTGATCCAGGAATCAGAAAGGTCCGAAAGTAACAAAGTCACAAAAGGTCCAAGGATAACAAAACCACAAAACATTTGTGCAACTCTCTTTCCTATTCTTACAGGCATTTAACAAATATTATTACACAACCAATAATTAACATTTTAAATGCTGCATTCAGTAAACCTTTGTGGCAAAGCCTGATTAAAACGAATTGTTGAAACAAATTGTGGGTCTTTTTTACATAACATTGGCCATTGCTAATGACATACACAGTAATTAATCTGCAATACTTTCATTAAATAAATCAATTCAAGCTAAAATTTAAGAGTCTATAATTAGGCTATACTGATCCTGATCTATTTATACCAGAGATTTTCTAATGAAGTTAATACCTTTTAAAAAAATGTCACCTGGAGTAAAACTCCCCCTGCTACCCTGATTTGCATGTGTATAGCTCACAGCATTTTCATTTACATGTTAAAGCCTCCCCTAGAATTAGGGGGAGGGGGGTCATGGGGGGACAACTGCCAAGCAAGGCCTCCGTCAATTTCTGACAATTCACGGCAGTTTTCGGTGTTGCCTGTAAATTGCCATGTGCAGCCATAAACCTGAACTTCCACGTCAATTTACAGTGCCGCATACTGACGAAAATCCCACTTTTCATGCAGTGGAAGACCCGGGAGAGACTCGTCCTGGAGCAGCTCAGGCCTATGGTCAGGCCACACCTGGATCCCCTCCAGTTCACCTACCAGCCCCGGATTGGAGTTGAGGATGACATCATCTACATGCTGAACCGTGTCTACGCCCACCTGGACAAGCTGGGGAGCACTGTGAGGGTCACGTTCTTTGACTTCTCCAGTGCTTTCAATACCATCAGGCCTGCTCTACTGGGTGACAAGCTGACGGCAATGCTGGTGGATCCCCCCCTTGTGTCCTGGATTGACCGGCCGACCACAGTACGTGCGCTTGCGGCACTGTGTGTCAGATGCAGTGGTCAGCAACACCGGGGCCCCACAAGGGACTGTCCTCTCTCCTTTTCTCTTCACCCTTTACACCACGGACTTCAGCAACCAGACAGAGTCTTGCCATCTTCAGAAGTTTTCTGATGACTCTGCTGTCGTTGGATGTATCAGCAGGGGTGATGGGGCTGAATACAGGGCTGTGATGGACAACTTTGTCACATGGTGTGAGCTGAATCACCTGCAGCTCAACACAACAAAGACCAAAGAGCTGGTGGTGGATCTGAGGAGAACCAGGACACCGGTGACCCCAGTTTCCATCCTTGGGCATAACGTAGACATTGTTGAACACTACAAATATCTGGGGGTGTTCATCGACAATAAACTGGACTGGACTAAGAACACTGAAGTCCTCTACAAGAAGGGACAGAGCCGCCTCTATTTTCTGAGGAGGCTCCGCTCCTTTAACATCTGCCGGACTATGCTGAGGATGTTTTATGAGTCTGTGGTGGCCAGTGCTATTCTGTTTGCTGTTGTGTACTGGGGCAGCAGACTGAGAGTAGCAGACGCAAACAGACTCAACAAGCTGATCAGGAAGGCCAGTGACATTGTGGGGGTGGAGCTGGACACTTTGACAGCAGTGTCAGACAAGAGGATGCTGTCGAAGTTGCGGGCGATACTGCAGTATGGCTCTCACCCTCTCCACAACGCTCTGGTCAAACAGAGGAGCACCTTCAGCGAGAGACTAATTGCTCCAAAATGCACCACTGAGCGCCACAGGAAGTCATTCCTACCTGTGGCCATTAAACTTTACAACTCCTCCCTCTGATGTTTGGACTCAAATGGCTATATATATTCATATATGTATACATATGTACATTTGCCATACCATATATATATATTTATATTGCACTGTATATTTGTAAATACTTGGAGTGGTCATTGAACAGTTAAGATTGTCTATTTTATTTTATTTTTATTTCATTAATTTTATTTTATTACTTTATTTTATTGTCTACTTTACTATGTTATCTATATCTTTATCTCTTGTTTCCATTTAGGCTATATTTCTATTTCTACTTTGCATGGAGCATCTGTAACAAAAACAATTTCCCCCCGGGCATTAATAAAGTATTCTGATTCTGATTCTGATATGCAAACATGAAAGGTAAACGTCATTGATATGCTAAAACGCTTCTAGATTAGCGTTAATGCTAGCAAAGTCAGTTAGCTACTATCAAAACAGATATGCAAAAAAACGAACTTATACTCTGTACAGAAAATACATCTAAGACACTTAAACTTGTGCTTTAAGGTGCCAAACAACCCAAACTTACAGCCATTGCATTTGAAAGTGTCTAGATGAAGTTTAAGACACATGGAAAACCTCCATCATGTTCATCAGAGCTTCACTTGTTTACAACAACTCGTCTCTATCCCATAATGCATAGCGTATCTCTTACAAGCCTTCAAAATAAGAGTATGTAGCGTCCTCAGTGTCAATCAAGTAGCATTAAGACACTAACATCCATCTAGGTCCGATGAGCAGTTGTCTTGAATAATTCAGGGAGTGACTTAATGTATGGCTGAACAGTGACAATTTATTGCCTCAAACAGTATACACAACAATACACAACACTGTAATTCTTTTTTGGAAAAAACGAATGGGAAATAACAAATAAAGTAAATTAATCAAAATGAAAGAATCAACAGAATAGTCCGTTATGGAAGTGGAAAACTTCCAATGAAATGTCCTTCAGTTTCCTAATCGTTCCTTTAATCCACAGGTACTGTTTATGGTTAAAGAGCTCAAGAGTTCAGTTCAAAGTTGTTTGTGTTGTATCTGTTCAAAGTGCTCACTTCTGTTACTACTACTACCCGGGTAGGATAATGAGTGTTTGTGTCTTATCTGTAACCCACTGAAACTGGGTATCACTTTAAATCAGGTGTCCTCTGTGGGCAGTTCCTACGGTTGGCCAACACCGTTTCTCCAACCGTCCACAGGGTCACGGGCTGGGCTCGCCATCCTTGATTCTATCTGGTCACAAAAAAACCAACCTACACAGATAGTGCAGGATAATAAGTTATTTCGTTCTCTTTATGTGTCTTAGATGAGATCTCACTAAATTCTTTTCTCTCTCAGAATATCATACATCATATAACCAACAACTTAAGAATATACTTGTACTACAATTACCTTATTTTAACAACTGGTAGTTTTAACATGAACCATTTACCATGAATTGTCTTTTTTAACCTTAACAATAAATTATTTACAAAGAATTTTCCCTCTATCATATCAACATCTGTATTCTTACAGTAACAGATTGCTTATTCTGTATTTCTTATGTCAAAACAATTACTATTTTAACATTAACCTCAATTATTTGCTGTATTATTACAATTTTATGCACGACTTCAATGTACTGTTAACTTAATCATGAAAATGAACTAAATTATCTTTTATGATCCTCTTAACATGTACTTCTTATCAACCAAAATCAGTTAGATTACCATTCAATGGCATTACAAAGCATTAAAGTGCACAAATCAAATTAAAACATACTGAGTGTAATGGTAGAAAACAGCACAATTGTCCTTTAAAGTTTTGACACCGTGTCAGTCGCTCCATTAGCCATAGCTAGCGGTTAGCTTATCCATTAGCGATTAGCGTGTAGCTGTTCGCAGCTAACACTTAGCCGTTAGCGATTTTCTCAGACTACACAATGATACAGTTGCACCAAAGCATTTAATAAACATTAAACCACATTTCATAATCACCGGTTGGTTTTTATGACCAATATCTTGACTCAACTGCAAGTTTAATGCAGCTTCCTACACAATGGCTAACAACAGACTAGCATACACTATGGTAACTCACCGGAGTTTCTCAACATTAATAGCTCGACAGTAGCTGCTTCCCTCTTGCTCACAGTTGGACCTCTATTAAAAGAGAAACTTATTAGTGTTGTTACATGGACATTAATCTGACTTTATGACTATTTTAGGGGGTTTCATACCAGGAATTGCTTGTTTGATGTTTGCATGCTCGTACATCTGCGGTGTTGGGAGAGCTGCTGCGGCGAGAAGGAAGAGGTCGCATAGTCCCCTCAACACATAGGTGACCAGTGTATATACGCCCCCTTGAGGGAACAACATGTAATTACACCTCTAAATCACATATATGGAGTTTGTAGCCTTAAAATCCATGTGGGTTACAAGTACATCATGAAATAATGCAAAGCAATGTAATATTATCACTTTTTTAGCTGTAAATAGTATTTTTTTAACATTACATGAATTATGAACTCCCTTTTTTAATGAAATGAATTAAAGGGCAAATCACAACTTTTACCAGAGGGCAAAACAATAATATTAATAATAATAATAATAATAATAATTAGGGGTGGAGCCGAACCCGAATACGGTATTCGGAAAGGCACAAATAACGTGTTTTTTCCGAATACTTATTTCGAAAAAATACTTTTAAAAAATATTTGTATTCGGGAACAAGAAAAACATCATATCAAAAAGCTACGTTTCCTCATGAGACCGCAGTACATGCCCGGGTTAGTGAGTGAGTGATGTTCAGGAGTCGGGGGTGGGGGCGGGGGGTCGAAACACCGCTGTTCCAACCCCCCTGCCCCCGCAGCTGTCCATGGTGCTGCTGAACCAGGTGATGTTGTTTACTCTCTGCGTTGTGGCTTGTCTGTGAAACGCGCGCTGCTCAGGGACTGGGCAGATCTGTCCCACTTGCTTTGTCCCTCACTCCGTTGGGAGATCTTCCACAGAGTAAAAGAAATACACATTGTTTCTCTCCCCCGCTCCGCTTGAGCGCGGCTGAACGCGGCTTGAGCCCACTTCACAGGCGCGAGGCTGCTGCAGCCGGCGACCCTGCTGACAGCAGACCGGGGGAGAAAAAAAAATTCTTTGCTCGGTGCTTTGGTTGGGTTTTAGGCAATGAAGAAAGGAGTTGGTTAAGTTTAGTAAAATGACCAGGTAGAGGCCAGAAGCATAATGACCGTAAGCTATAGGCTACTATGTCATATTATTTACAGACCAAGTTTAGTTCTTGGAATTCTGTGCATTACAAAGAACAGTTCTTTTAAGTATTATTTGTTTTTATTCTATCTGTTCAACGTCCTCCAACAAGGACGGGTGGTGGTGGGGTTCATAATGTTCACAATGATATTTTATTAGTTGTTGGTTTAACCATGGATGAGGTAATGGCTGTTATGTTATTTTCTTTTCAATGACATTCCTTGTTACATGTTCATTGCTGGATTTATGGAAAAACATCAACCAATATTGCATATCCATAATTATTATAATGGATAATTAAAGAATACTTACACTATAACAAAAATTAGAAGTGTAACTCAGAAAATATATTTTTTTTTACGCCTGTTTTGAATTTTACTCAGATACAAATACAAATACAAATACTTTTCCACCCTCAACAAATACAAATACAGATACAAATATCGGCTGCTCTGCACACCCCTAATAATAATATAGCGCTTCATCAGGAACCCAAAGTGCTTACAGTAGCTGTGTTTACATGGACACAAATATTCAGAATAAAGGGCTGAACATAATAAAAATGCGTCATGTAAACACGTCAATTGGAAGATTCTGATCGGATTCGGCTCAATCCGAAAGAAATTCTGTTTGGATCGAGAGGGGTGGTTTATGCCGATCATTATTCCGAATCGCGTCCATGTAAACATTTATTCCGACCGTGACTTTCGGATCAGTTGCTGGATCAGTTATTTTTGTTTTATTTTGCTACATTTAGACTGTAATGACACCTGAGCCATATTCATCTAGAAACTGCATTAAGACAAGATAGAAAACATTGCATTTGGTATGTGTGGATATGTATGAGCTGTAATGATGTGAATCTGGCAGTGACTTAAACTTGGAAAAAAGGCTTAATTGATGAAATAAACATCATCAAACCATTTTGTTATACATTTCCTTCTCTACCACAATCTTCATACAAGAAAGAATTGACCTTGTTAATGTTTCAGGAATAAAATATAGCAAATAGTATTAGATATTTGTGTTGACATCATAGCTTTTTGTCTCCTCTCACTTGCCATAGTTAATAATGACTGGTTTCCACATCACATGCTGTTGTCATGTCAACATGTATTTAGGATCAAATGTGATGCCAATTTTACGTTTTCAAATGCGATTAATAAGTTATTGCGTGAATTTTTTTTTCATGAATGACAGTTGCAAAAGTGAGATATGAGCTATACAATAGGTATGACAAACAGAACCTGCCACTGGGTATATGAGCTATATAGGAGACATACCTTGTATGTACATATAGGGCTTATATGTGGATATAAAGAAGCGATATAGGAGACCTATATATGCCCTGTATATGCACATATATGCACCTGAATTTGGCCTATATGCGGCCTACATGCGGCATATCTGTGGCATATATACGCATATATGCTATATATATACAGCATATATATTATCATATATGCGCATATATGCTGTATATATGCGGCATATATGCACAGATATGCTGCATATAGGTTTCATATATGCGTAGATAAGCTGCATATAGGTTTCATATATGTGCAGATAAGCTGCATATAGGTTTCATATATGCGCATATATGCTGCAGGCACGTGCACACATAGGACCCAAGGGGTGCTTGAGCCCCTGCCCTTTTTGCCTCGTATTAAAAAGTGCCCTTTTTGTGTGTTGTGCATAGGGATGTAAAAAAACGGCGGTATAAAAACGCCACGGTTATCTACTGTACACATTTCCTTGTACTATGGTGCTGTTAGTGTGTTGAGCCTAAAGCCGCTTCTCTGTCCGCTGCGGCTCCGCTCCGTCTAAGAGGGAGAGAGGGAGAGAGAGAGAGAGAGAGAGAGAGAAGCTGCTGCCTCATAGAGAACTACACCACGCACATAGATGAGACGTGACAGTGGAGTGACTTGAACCTTTGTGAGTTATAAATCCATTCACATAACTTCCTTCCACTTATTCAACATGCTTAAATATGAGTCATATTTCAGAAAAAGTGCCCATTTGTGCTTGTTAAACTAACTGCTTGTTAATGAGAGTTAAGAATAATCTAATATGACAGCTGTCTGTGTAGGCTGTTTATGTTGCCACAAATCTTAAACTTCTTCCAGATATTGAGTTTATTGTGACTTTGCTGTTGTAAACATTGCTGTTCCTGCTAACGTTTACAGTAGCAGTCACAGTAGTAACTTCTTGGTTTTGTCACATATTTAGATGTGTAGCCTGTATTTCTAGTTTGCACTTGCCCTCCCATGATTTTCTTTTTGTTATGCAAGCTGTGTTAATGTGCAACGTTGGAAAAAATATCATATTAGTCTAGCCTAGCAGTTTGGACTCATGACTCGGATGGGGAAGTCGGGAAATTGGTCTAGCTTATTGTCTAGCTAATATAGGTCTCAGGTTATGTTAGCTATGTGTGTGTGTGTGTGTGTGTGTGACCAAGCAGTAATGATACTGTACCATTTTATATGCTGGCTTACTGTAGGGTTGCTTTAGTAGTAGTAGTAGTAGTACTAGTACTAGTAGTAGTTGTAGTTGCATGAATACTTCTGCATTCATGCAACTACAACTACTACTGTAGGCTAATAAAATAAATTGCAATTGCATATCACTCACAGCTACACAGGATACACAGCTAAGTAGTTAGCTTTCTATAAGTACTTTGTTTATTAATTTTACATTAATCTACATATTGTGTTACTAAGGCCTGAAAAAAATGTTGGTGCGCGAACATACTTTCCTTTTCTGACTTTGAGCCCCTGCCCCTCTATAATCATGTGCACGTCCCTGATATGCTGTATATATGCGGCATATATGCGCAGGTAAGCTGCATATAGGTTTCATATATGCGTAGATAAGCTGCATATAGGTTTCATACATGCGCAGATAAGCTGCATATAGGTTTCATATATGCGCATATATGCTGTATATATGCGCAGATAAGCTGCATATAGGTTTCATATATGCGCATATATCCTCATATAGATTCTTTCTGTGTGGGTAGATTCACTGGGGGTGCAGAGGACCAGGATTTGCACCAGAAGTAGTTCAAGTATATTATTGTTGAAGAAATACACATCCATCTTATCCAACATTGCATCCTTCATGCTGGAACTAATTAATGTAGATTGGGTTTTATCAAGAGAAGACCGACACAAGATAATATAAGAAGGACATTACATATAATAGAAGAAATACAAAGGAAAGGAGAAAGCACAATA
The DNA here is from genome assembly GCF_965226575.1 of Pagrus pagrus. NCBI lineage: Eukaryota > Metazoa > Chordata > Actinopteri > Spariformes > Sparidae > Pagrus > Pagrus pagrus. The sequence continues at coordinate 1,106,461 of NC_140185.1, read as the reverse complement.
TGAATTAGTCTAGACGCAGAAAAAGCTTTTGACAGCATTTGCTCTAAGTATTTATACATTTGCTGGGAGAAATTTGGGTTCAACCAAGAGTCAGTTAACTGTGTCAGCACAATATATCAAGACCCAAGGGCAATAATTAAAATAAATGGAAGTCTAACCAAATGGTTTAAGTTTGAGAGTTCAACCAGACAAGGCTGTTGTCCCTTCCCCACCCTCTTTGTGATCTTCATCGAGCCCCTCGCTCAAGCAATAAGACCAAGAACAAGAAAATAAGGGGGGTGGAGGTGAGAGGCGCAGGACACAAAATTGGGCTGTTCGCTGATGACGTTCTTATTCACCTAAAACAACCAGAAACTTTTCAGGTTACAAACTAAAGGTACAAAAACACAGATTTTGTCCATTAATTACTCACCCTCTGTAAGAATTCAACAAACATACAATTCAACCCACTATTTGGGAATTAACATTACCAAACAATCATCCAAACTGTATGAAGCAAACTACAAATCTTTAAATCAGGACATTTTCAAGGATACAGGAACGATGGTCGGTATTGATGTTAGATTTCAGCTCAAGGATAGAAACATTAAGATTGAATATATCACCAAGAATTTTGTATTCATTTCAGTCTTCGCCAGTGCCAGTTCCCCCCCACGCAAGTCCTAGAGTGGGACAAAAATATCTCTAGATTTATTTGGAAAGGACACAACCAAGAATTAAATATTCAACTCTTCAAATACCCAAAGAGAGGGGAGGCATGGCACTACCAAACCTCATAGTATTACTCTGCTGCATAGCTCCAGCCCATGGTACACTGGTGTGACACAAGCTATGTTACTAGGTAGAAGGAGATTGAGCTAAATATGGAAGGATGTCATGTACAGAGTATGATTGCAAATAGAAACAAGTTTTAGGAAAAAGAAAAAATGCTGGACTCGATCATCAAATTTACCTTAGACATCTGGTTTAAAGAGGATATCAGGATTCTTAGCTGGATGGCTTATGATACCATATTTCAAACCAGTGATTCCGAATTGAAAATTTAAACAATTGGCAAATAGAGGTATAACAATAATTGGCACAATAATTGAAAAAGGAGAAACCAAAAGTTTTAGCAAAAAAGAGAGAATATAATTTGAGAATCAAGAATGTTGTATGTATTTGCAAGTGAGAGAACATTTTATAAAAAAAAATCAAGCCAGATTTACCACGTGAATTGAATGGAATCACCGCAACTCTGTGTAATGCATGCAAAAACATGACGAAAAGACTAAAGCAGTATTGTAGTAAGATATGGTGAGAAGTAGAAATACTTCAACTCTGTATATAAGAGATAAATGGAAAAGAAAGAACTAAAGAGAAAAATAACCAAGGAAGAATGGTATAATATATGTAAGACACAACAAACTACTACCAGCTCAAGAACCTGGAAAGAATTTTGTAGGAAAAACAGATTTTTCATCACACCCAAATCGAAAAGAGGACTTCCACATGTTCCACAGCTCTGCTGGAGGCTGTGTGGAGAGCATAATGATGATCACTTTCGTACTTTCTGGCATTGTGTGAAAATGAAGTACTGGGATGATGTATGGGAAGGGTTGAAAGCAATTCTAGGATATGAACTACCTTAGACTTGGGATGTGTTATACTTGGGAAATTTAACACAGGAACACATTAAAAGCAAATACACTTACCAGGTTAAAATACTTTTAGTGGCATCAAAAAAAGCTATTACAAGGAAATGGTGTGAAGAGGAACCTCCCACCCAGGGAAACTCGTTGGACATGGAAGAATTGAAATGTAAACATACTCTAAGACTGCAACAATCTACATGCTATGAAAAATGGGAAAAGTGGACTGTCTATGAAACCCATCACAGACTGAAGTGATTGGACTATAAAAAGGAGAATAAGTGGGTTAATGTTTACCGGCACCAAGCTTTGTATTCTGTGTTCTGCTCTGTTGTACTCATGAAAATAATTAAAACACAAGTTTAAAAAAAAGAATATCATTAATAATCATATAATAATTATCATAACTATTATTGATTACTTAATATTATTATTATTGCAATTTTGACCCTTTATGAGTGACCTATCAGGTCAGTGCCAGGTCTCTTTTCCTCCCTCTCCATATCAAGTTCTCTGGGCAATTCATAATGGTCCTAAGAAAAACTGCATCACCAGGGGGCACTACGTGACACTTACAGTACATTTAGTCTGCTGCTCTTCTCTGTCGATGTTTGAAGCGCTTTATTTGTGTGACACACTAAAAGTAGAGAGAAGAGACAGTATGCAGGGATTGACCCCCACTCAGTAATACTCATTTGCTTTGGAGACAGTTTATCAGTGTTGGGGAAGTTCCTCTAAAAAGTATATTTATTGCATTACTTTAATTACTCAACAAATTCATATGCCCCCGTGCTGTATAAAGCATGAGCACCTTCACCAGCCAGCTTACTTCCAGTTTAGCCCCACGCTAACTTGAATGGGGATAAAATGATTTAATCGTGCAGCTCTTCTACGGAATAGATCAACTTCTGACACAAGTTAGTTCATGTTGAAAGGGTTGTGCTACTGTGCAGGTTTCACTGGAAGAAATGTGTCAGACTTCATGTCAGACTTCATGTACATTAGCCAGAACATGTTTGGTGGGAAAGCATGTGAATATCTAACCTACTTGAAGTAAATGAAGTGGTGTTTGTCCTGCTGTAGGCGTCCAGGATGACCCGCTCAGATGAAGACAGGGACATTGGCTGGGATGCCTGGGGCCCCTGGAGTGACTGCTCTCGAACCTGCGGGGGAGGAGCCTCCTACTCTCTACGACGCTGTCTCAATGGAGGGTAAGCCTCATTTAACATCTGACAGGACACAATCAGACTGCATCTTTGAAATAGGGAAATATCGTGGCAGAAATCTGATCAATTAAAAGGGAAATAAAAAATCCAGCATCCATGTGGTCCCTGCAGAGAGCTGCTCTTTGTTGCTGGGGTTGATGGGACTGTTTAATAACTAAAACTGTCAACTGATCAGGGCTGGTGGTCATAAATATCCTGTATATGTAAAATAAGCACATGTTAATAGTCAGTGCAGTAAGCGATATCAGAAGGTGTATTGAGAAACATGGTCACATACTGTGTCAATTCACATGTTCAGTGAATTGTTTACCTGCCCCATAACAAATCGACAGATCTTTGAGAACAATTCCAGTTTATCAAAGCATGTGGGTGTGACGACTTTGACAGACTCCAGACTATCTCCATGGAGCGTTGTGGATGGGATGCTGGGAAGTGAAGGAGACGATGTCTGGGTCCTCACACAGATAAATGAATCAATGTGTGGGTTTGCTGTTTTAAAACCCACAATCAGGCTGTCTGCTCTCACAGTCAGTTGTGCAGGGTTGCTTGTTCAGGAAGTCATCACAGCCTGTGTCCTGTGGCATCATGCTATAGCCTCCTGGCACCACATTTGTCTCCATTTAATCTGACTGAAGCTCAGCTGTACTTTCTCACTCACAATACTGCTGAAATTTCTCCCACTGGGCATCAAGTTCTAAGTAAGAACATTATAATGTACACATTTGTTACTATCATACAGTAAGTGAAGAGAGCAATGCTAAAGCTGGTTAATGGCACCTTGTGGTTATGAGTGGAAATAAGTAGTACTACAAGAGAGCTAAGGGAGGAGTAACACACGCAAACTGGCCTCTGGGTGTTTTCTGGAGGTGGTTTTATGCTTGTGTTGTGCTGGTTGTACAGTGGAGGCTCCTTTTTGAATGTTCTACATCTTACATCTTTACGTCCAAGATGAGATCATTGTGATAACATTTGATTAAACTTTCTTGTTATTATTAATTCTTCTTCTTCTTCTTCTTCTTCTTTTTAATTATTATTTTACTTCTTATAATATTTTTTATTATTTATTCATTAATTTATTATTTTTTATTATTATTATTATTATTATGACTATCAACTTTGGAATTCTCCCTCCAGAGTGTGGAGGGAGACACGTCATGATATTATAGAACTGTTTTTACAGGATGAGTTGAATGTATGATATTGCTGTACCTCTTTTATTATAAAGCAATTTTTAATTTAAGTTATTAATTGAGTTTACCATTCCAAAACGTCTCCATCATGACTGTGTAGTTGTAATTTTTTCCAATTTGATCAACAGTTGCCTGGTCACATCAAAAAAAGAGCCCACACATGTCATCAGATCTAATCATTTTATTCACATGTTGCTAAATACTGACTGGCACACAAATATGCATCACTATTTGCACACTGAGTCCCACCCACTTGAAACCAGCGTGAAGACAACAGACATAAACACAAAACCATAAAATCTTTCATGTGCAATAGTCAGTCATGATCAGTGTAATAAAAATACATCTGTGAAAGTGCTTGACACTTAAAATGATCAGTTTACTGATGGTACGAAAACAGTATTATTTTGCAGTTTGATTTACTGAAAAATTTAGCTGCAGTTTGTCCCAGTTTAGAGTGCATTATCTATTCATATCCGAATAATGTATTTGGAATTGTTTTCATATGAGGGAGCAATTACCACCCGGATAGCCAGTTTTCTTGTAAATAACCTGTCTTGTTCTTTTGTAATAACATCATTATTTTGTGAAAATGAACTGAAATGAATTGTTCAATATCTTTTTCATTATCACAAAAAAAAAACCTTATCCTAGGACAACAGGATAATTGACTTGTGATCTTTAGATCACTGGTTTCCCTATTTATCACAACCACAGCACTCTGGGCTTCTGTAGCAGATATTATTAATCTAACTGGAAACATCTGAAGCATACACAGTCATTTCAGTTAAAGCTCTCACTAAATGCCATCTACATTCATTTCCTGTTCTCAACTGTTCTCATTAAGGGCCCTGCAAAGTCCCTTATGGTAATATGTCAAAGCTGACACCTATCAGTCTTCTTCAACATGTGTGTCCCTCTGGACTATCTGAAGTCTGATGAGGTTCTGTGTCCTCAGACATCTGAAGACTGGCAGTGGTCGAGTGAGACAAGCTGAGCGTGGCTGTAAACCCTGATCACATTTCCCAGCGTCTGGAAGTGATTGGGGATCCTGATTTGTTCAGACTTCCTCCACACTGGGGCTGGACAGTATCCAATGTTTGATACTGTTAGACCTTCCCCAGATTTTCCTATGGTACACAGTATTACCACCAGATGATTACAAATCACATTGAAGGGGGCCGCCAATTGCTGCTATATTCTACATCTTATGTCACATTAACATTTTTAACACGTTTTTATGTTAAATCATAGGTGTCTCATTTGCCGCAGAATCGTACGTCAAGGTAGCCACCAAGTAGGCTAATTCAGCCAGTCTATAACGTTGATACACACTCCTCTTGAGCACTGAGCGGTGATTACAGCCTCACTATCGTCGTACAGATAGCTGAGTGGAGCTCTCCATCAGCTCCCCAGCCACTGCCGTGCCTCCCAGTCCAAATCCATGCATCCAATCAGAATCAGGAAAGATGAATCTGAAAAAAAGTTAATTTGAACTCTGTTCTCTGTACTCTGCCTAGATACTGTGTCATTTTTTAGTGATGTGCTCAAAAAAAGCTCATCATTTACTCCTTAGTTACGAAGCACAAACACACACACATAGGCACACACTTAGATATGCACACACTATTAGGCATACAGTATACTGTATATATTGCCCCAGCCATGCTACAGAGGTCAAAGACAAAGCTGTCAGAACCATGGAGAGCAGTCTATTTGACTGAGGCGCTGAAATTACCACAGATTTTAACAAAAGGCATTTTTAGTACAATAACCTTACAAGTGCAATTCTAAATAGAGGCAAGATATTATAGGAAAGAAGAGAGAAGAGAGCTGCAATACTTACAACATTTGCACCATGTCCCAAAAACTGTCTTTTATGTTTGAATGCTTGCTTGGCTTGCCTTGCAGGATTGCTCAGCTCATCAGTCTTGACAGATTTTGTGCTTCAACTAGCCGGGCTCACATGATCAAATCAAGACCTAACATTGGACAATAACGCACAAACATTACCCAGCAATCATCATTGCATCTGTATATGACAAAAATAATCTGAAAATATTCATTTAATTGAATAGTTTTTTAATAGTGTTTATAGTTTTATGCAGAATAAGCCTATAATCTTGTAAGGGTTTGCTTGCAACTGACTTTTTTTTTTTAACAACATGACAGAGATGGGTTTGCCCTTTTAAGGGATATATATATATCTGTGAAATGTGATGATACACAGACATGTTTTTACCAGAGGTCTGCTCTCCAATAGGCAGGGGAACTATCTATGTTTACACCCCTGAGTGACACCCACACACCCAAACAAAGTGACACATAGAAATTGTGAAAAAGATGTGCAGAGCGTATCAACTTTTACACGGGTTCTCCAGGTCATCAAGGTGTCCAAGAGTTTGTGCTGATTTTACAGCTGCTGTAATCTGAAGAACTGAACTTTCTGTCCAATATCTCCTGCCATTCATGATTACATTTACATTTAGGGCATTTAGCAGATGCTTTTGTCCAAAGCGACTTACAATAAGTACATTTGTCACAAGGAAGAAACCACAACATATCAGCGTTGATAAAGTAGAAAAGATAGAAACAATATTAAAGGCCTCTTGCGAGCAAAGTAGCTGCCATTTATCAAGGGTACTTTTCATAAGTGCCATGATGTAAGTGCTAAAGGTAGGAACATGATTTTTTATTTATTTTTTGGGGGGGGGGGGGGATGCTTTGCGGGGTCGAGGTGAAGTCTGAACAAGTGAGTCTTGAGTCTTTTGCGACAGATGGCGAGTGACTCTGCTGTCCTGACATTAATTAAGTCAGGACAGCATGTCCTAATGATTAAGCTAATGATTAAGTGTTGCTCTGCTGACTTTAGCCATTACCACTTGTATGCGACCTGGCAGCTAGCAGTAGCATTCATGTCTTCAGTGGAACATGCTTTGTTCCAGTATGGAGAGAGTGAAAACTTGTGCTTAACTTTTTTTTTTGGTTTCATTTTCTATTCACAGTGGAAAAAAGTGCAAATCACATATATCAGGGTCAGAATGAGAAATACTTTATTGATCCCCAAGGGGAAATTGGTAGTACTCATTGCATTAATTGTTTCCATTATTTATATGTAAAATTTTAACTATAAATAATGAAAACTAAGGACCGTACTTGCCTCTGACCTTGAGAAGCACTGGCTTATTGACTAATGTAGCTAGGCAAACTCTATCTAGGTATCTGTGATACCTGCTAGTGGTGCACCCTAACAATTTTTTCTGGAGATCATGGCTTAGTAAGGGTGTAACAATACACAAAAATCACGGTTCGATACGTACCTTGGTTTTGAGGTCACGGTTCGGTTCATTTTCGGTACAGTACGGGAACAAAATGCAAAACATAAATTTGCTTGTTGTTTATTCGGAACTTTTGTAAACCAACAATTTATTGTAACATTATACAAAATATGAAAATAAAATTAAAAAAATAGAATACTGTTGTAAAGTGCTGCCTGGTAATAAGTTAAATAAATAATTGTCACTGTCTCTTTAAGTCCCTCTGCCAGGTTTGCACTGGTGTGTTGTTCATACGGGCTGAGTTGCTAGAGAGAGGCTGCTTGATTGCCAAAGTCAGCTGCGTTTGCACTAAGGTCATTTTTTTTCTTGTAGCAGTGATATTCACACTCGGGTGGTGCCGTTTCAAGTGCCGCGGCACAACGGAGAAATTCAGCCGAATTTAGCACAGAGCAGACAGGAAGTCTGACACGAAACAACAACAACACATCCGGTTGATTTTCAAAATAAAACACTCTGCGTTGATACAAGCACAAAAACCTCAAAAAAGAGACAAATACGCGCTCTTCTTCTAATCCTTCAGTCGGGAACACTCCGTGATATGTTTATAACACGTATAACTGCAGTCGTGTGTGATTATGTAATTATCACAGGAATTCCTCGGTTTCGTTTCTCTAGCTGTTCGGCGGAACTGCGCCGTGCCGGACTCGTCTTTCTCAGTTGCAATATTTAACCAGGAAGCCGAAGTGTTCCCAAGCAGGAGACTTAAGCGACAAGGGAGGGTCTTCAAGCTCTGGTTACGCGCTAGCGTTAGCCATGATGTAAACGGGCTGCACGTGTAGCTTCAGGCAGAAAATAAACACAGCAACTTCTGTTCTGGAAACTCACCCGTGCACAGCCCTGTACCGAACCGAACATCCTGTACCGAAACAATTCAATACAAATACATGTATTGTTACACCCCTATGGCTTAGCTAACATTTCTTGTATATATATATCAACAAGCTGATTAGCATAGGCTAAGAGCATTTTCTGGATATATCTGATCATTATTAGCTAGATAGCTAATCTAAGCTAAGCTACCACTAGATAATGTTATAAGGTTATATGATTTTATAATGTAGGCATGGATAACGAGTTGAAGGAGACATATTCTGCTCATTTTCAAGTTCATAATTTTATTTTGGGTTACTTCCAGAAAAGGTTTATATGCTTCAATGCTCAAAAAAAAAAAACACATCAGTTTTCTTGTATTGGCCTGTGCAACAGGCCTGTTTACTCCCCCTGAGATATTGTGTTTTAGCTACTGTCTCATTGAGACCCGCCTATGGAATACTCACTTTGTTCTGATTGGTCTGCCTGAGCCAGTACCGTTCACCTTGTCTGTGTTATCAGCAAGTTAGTATCATTTCACATTCATGGTAGTATCTACAGTGAGCGGCGGCATAAATTACGCAAATGTATGACATGGTTGCGTAGTGTGATCTCACAGAATTAAAGGCAGGACTACTGAGGCGTTTCAGGCACTTCAGGGGCAGTGTTTCCGGTGGGCGACTTAGGGCTTTTTAATTTTTAAGACCTTTTACTTGCCCAAGAACCTATATAAAACCATGAAGAAAAAGAAAAAAACAAATTATGGAGTTGGCAACACAATTGGAGAAACTCCAGATGACAGTGTCCCCCCTGCAGGACAATGCACCCTGCCACACCACAAAAACTGCTTAGGAACGGCTTGAGGAACACAACAACCCTAGCATCTAGTACGTCCCATAGATGCTCTATTCCAATCCGATCGAGCATTTATGGGATGTGCTAGAACAAGTCCAATGCATGGAGCCCCCACCCCCCAACCCTAGAGGATCCACTACAAAGTCTTGATGCCAGACAACACAGGAAACCTGCAGAGGTCTTATGACCATGCCTTGACAGGTGGTATAGTTAGTTTATAATATAGTTAGTAGTTTAGTGGCCGAAAGTGCATATCACAGCGGCAAGTAAGAAAACAAAACAACAAATCACAAAACACAATGACAAATAGGACAACACAACAACTGTGTGGAAATAAAATTAACAAAAAACAATACAAAATGTATTTGCTGTTGTGTTTTGTTGAGTTGTTTTGTTTTGCTTTTCTATTAATTATTGTGATTTGCACTTCAGGGCCACGGTACACATGGGATTAAAAATGCATCAAACAAAAAAAAGAGAAAAACTAGATAAAAGACAAATAGACAGGATCACTCTCACTAACCTTGCTATGTGTATCAACAGTAGGGGTGGGTAAAAATATCGATACGGCAATATATCGCGATACTTTGCCGCCCAATACAATATCGATTTTTCAACTCCAAAGATCGATTTAAAAAAAAAAAAAAAAGATTCATGTTTAGACGCGTTGTGAATGCAGTACGACTTCCGTACCTCCACTCCGGTAGGTGGCGCCGAAGAGCGACTCTGCTGTGCGGCGGGCGTATTTCTGTATTAGAGAGAGTGGCTGAGGTCTTTGCAAAATGGATGTCAAAATAATAACGCCTCCGCAATTTAAAGCTGACGTTTGGAAGCACTTTGGCTTCAAAGTTAAGAGAGATGGCAAGAACAACGAGCTGGACAAAGAGAATGCCGTTTGTAAGCTATGTCTCGTCGCTGTGAAATATTGTGGGAACACAACGAACTTGCGAGTTCACTTGGCAAGACACCACGCCGAGATATTGGCCGAGAAGCAGCCGCCAAAGCGGACTGAGCCAAACCAGACTACGCTGTTGGACAACTTCCTACCCTCTACCTCACCTCGTGCTCAGTGTATCACAGAGTCGATGGTGCATTTCATCTGTAAAGATTTGCGCCCTTACAGCGTCGTAGACAATGCTGGCTTCAGGTGGATGCTACATTGTTTGGAGCCGCATTACAAGATACCGCAACGCGGCTACATGGTGAACACAGCGGTGCCCAGGAAGTATGAGGAGGTGAAGAAAGTCGTGAAAACATCTCTTAGCGCTGCACAAAGAGTTGCCTTGACGTGTGACGGATGGACGTCCAGAGCCACCCAGTCGTATGTGACCATAACATCCCACTACATATCCGACGACTGGGAAATGGTTACACATGTTTTGCAGACGAGGGCCATGCACGAGAGCCACACCGGCAGTAACATTGCTGATTTGCTGAAAAGGGCAATGGAGGAATGGGGCATACAGGACAAGGACCCAGCCATTGTCACAGACAACGCTAAAAACATGACCAGCGCAGCAGAGCTAGCCGGTATGCTGCATTTTAAATGCTTTGCGCACACTCTTAATTTGGCTTCTCAGCGTGCACTAAAGTTGCCAGCCGTCCAGCGCTTGCTGGGAAGAGTGAGGCGGATTACCAACTTTTTCAGACGCAGCGCCATTGCCAGTCAAGTCTTGAAAGAAAAACAGAAGTTGCTGAATCTGGAACAGCACAAACTCAAGACCGATGTGGTCACCAGATGGAATAGCGCACATGATATGCTCCAGCGCTTCCTGGAGCAGCAGCCGGCAGTCACTGCTGCCCTGCTGTCACCTGAGGTGAGGAAGAATGAAAAAGATATCAGCACTGTCAGTGAGGCTGACATTACAGCTGCAGAACAAATAGTCGCTGCTATGAAGCCCATGAAGATTGCCACTGTGGTCATGGAAGAAGAGAAAACTCCCACACTGTCAGCAGTTGCACCAGTCCATGCCCACCTGATCCAAGAACTCCAGGAGAGCCCAAGTGACTCTAACATGATAAAAGAGATCAAAACTGCCATATGCCAGGACCTCAAGAAGAGGTACTTAGATGAGCAGAGGGAGACTCTTCATGTGTGTGCAGCTCTGGATCCCCGATTTAAGACCTTGCCGTTCTTGGATGAGGATGAACGCCAGACCATCTATGATCGAGTCACCACAGAGGCTGCAAGGATCCAGGTGAGCTAGACTATTAGACTGCTTTCAAATATTCTTTCAATATTTTTCATAGAGAGTCAATACAAATATTGCATAAATACTAAAAGTTTAAAATACATAAACACTGGTGAATGTTAGTAAACATTTATATTACATGAACAGATTATGTCAGCATTTAATTGTAATTTATTTCATTTGAGCTTATTTAATTTACTCAATTTCATGTGATGCTTTTTTTCAGCATGGAGGAGCTGGAGAGGATGTGACAGGTGAGCCAGAGACTCAGGCTGATGGAGAAGAGGAGGAAGATGAGGATGCAGGGCTGGAGGTTCTAGGTGAGGAGGACAAAGGGAGCAGCCAAGGTCCTGAGGAAGAGGAGAGCTTCGCACCACTGTCCACGTCTAAGAAGAGATCCAGGGATTCTTGTGGCCTTGCGGACCTTCTTGGTCAAACATACGCTTCAGGTCAGTATAGGAAAGACCCCCTAATGTCAACAGTTAGTTTTAGTTCTTATCCCTGCAGTTGAATATTTGAGCCTTACTGTGCTGAATGTTTGTTCAGAGTTTGACACTAAAAGACTTATTCAGATTTTTCCACTCAAAATATAATTTCCTCTCATTTAAAAAAACAGATTCCTCAGAGCAAGTGTAATGTACATTACTCGGTGGTTAAAGTTTCATATTGCACTTGTGTTAGTTTGATATTTGTCCAATATTCAAGTTACACATGCTCAAATAATCTTCTAAGGAGTCTGGATTTGATCTGTAACCAAACTGCACATACTTTATTCTGCACCATGAATCTCTAACATTAAACTGTAGCGAAAAAAGGACTTTCGGTGGTCTTAAAGAAATCGCTAATTTTTGTGATCACTGTTTCAGGGGCTGCACAGAAGCTGAAGACGCCAGAGAACCAGGCAGAAGAGGAGATGGGAAGATTCAAAGAGACTGCTCCGATGCCAATTACAAAAGGGGCCAATCCACTGAACTGGTGGAGGGAGCACGAGTGCGAGTATCCTCTCCTGTCAAAACTGGCAAAGAGGTATTTGTGCATCCCTGGAACAAGTGTCTCCTCTGAGAGAGTTTTCTCTACTGCGGGGGACATTATCACCGCACAGAGGAGTGCACTCACTCCAGAGCACCTTGATCAGATTCTCTTCTTAAACAAAAACCTAAAAACAAATGAAGTGAGGAACAAGTTTTAGGCCTATCCATGTGTCCAAATGTTTAGGTTGACTATTTATTTTGTTTACAAGAGGACTATGTGCACTTTATTTTCCTATTGTATATTTTGTTTACACATATACCTCTACATTATTTTCATATGACCTCTTCAGTTCAGTGTTCAAACAGTGACACAAAAGGAGAAACATTATTTATTTATTATTATTATTTTATTATTTATTATTTTGTGCATTGTCACTCAGGGTACTTTATCCTTTTTCATTTTATTTTCAATATTTATTTCAGTGAATTTCATGGGAATTAATAAAATGGAGAGGCTGTTTTGAATGAAATAGTTTTGACTCAATTTGTCCTCTGATCAATATCATCTGATGTACATATACAGGTACTTGTGTTTTCATCTTTATTTATATCGCAATATCGTGATATCGTGATACGTATCGTATCGTGACCAAAGTATCGTGATACGTATCGTATCGTGAGGTTCTTGCCAATACTCACCCCTAATCAACAGTGTTAAATAACACAGTTTAAACTACACTTGAGCTCATCTGACAATAGTGTTGTGTGGTGGTGTCCACGAAAAAGGTCTGGAAACGCTGAAATAAAAAGTTCAGGTTTAACATATTGTTGTAGCAATTATTAACAAAACAAGCCTTTACAGTATTTCTTCAACGTTGCTCCTTTCTACAGTGTGCTGGTTGGCATAGTTGTGTCACATCCTGAATAAGCCATCAGCAGACCTGCTCTGTGGCCATCTCAGAGCTGTGAGTTTAGAAGAAGACTAATGGCCATAGCTGCAGACATTCTCACACCCCGAAAACTCATACTACATACATATGCACACACACACACACACACACACAAATGCGCGTGCGCGCACTACCAGTTTGTCCAACCATGTTGAGGAGTTGATACATTTCAATTGGCGAAATCTATTATTTGGTTCGTTATTATGGAGCCATGTCTTCCTGTGTCTGGTTTAGCATGGAGCCGGCTGCTGAATGGCTGTTGTGTTGTTCTCGCCGCTCTATCTGACCTAAATGGTCAATTAGACCAGGCTTGCTTTACACTGGGATAAATGAGCTGCTACCAGTTTAGTCTAATGTTATTGTAAGCCAGCAGGAGAACTTTTTAGTAGTTAACACACACCAAGAGATTGGGTTGTTGTTATTGTTACTAACAAGGGGGAACAGATTTAACAGTGTGTCCATGCTGTCATGGGGAAAAGAACGTACTGCTATGGCACATTGCACACATGCATCAGTATTTCACTGGGTTAATATGAGTTTGTGTATGTGTGTAGTCATACAACATGTTTTTTCACATTTTAGGAATGTACCTACAGGTCCTTTTCAGAGCAAAGAGAGAGAAGCTCAACAAAGTTCAAGGTGAAAAAGTAGGAGAAATATTCAGGCCTAGAAGATGGAGAGCAGCATGACAAACAGCACAGGTCAAGACAGTCAAGCAGAAACACAGTAACTTCTGCATACATTTTCAGCCCTTTCAATTCTTGGAAGTCTTTACACCTTTGAAAAGCCCTGCCCATGTTGATATGGGTCTTCGCCCAGGCCTTATCGTTGTCCTTTTAAAAAAAAAAAGTGTTCTTCTGACCTTCTCATCTCTGGCTGTTTTTCGGCCATCTCTCTGTCTTCATTACACGCAGCAAAATTGCCTTGCTGCCATATATATATATATATATATATATATGTATATATACACACACATACACACACACACACACACACACACACACACACACGCACACACACACACACACACACACGGGGATAACAGGGGGGCACTCCCGATGGCAGTGCCCCCCAATGAGGGATCTATAAAGTCTTCTGTTATCTCTTATCTTATTTGTTAGTGCTTTGACAAAATCTCTATAACTGTGCAATGCAATGATTACATTTTAATTTAGAAAATCTCTACTACACCTAGATAATTCTTTCATTCATAAAAATAATCTCTGTCAGATGTTAGATGAGAAAATCTTTCTTAATCTATTGCATTAAATGTTTTCAGAGCTTTTGATTATTTAAAGGATAAGTACCGTTTTTTACAACCTGGACCTTATTTCTGGCAAAACATATGGTCATTTACTCACCCAGATAACTTTGGTGTCATTCGGCGTCGTTCGGACGAAATTAGATCCAGTGTAGCGGCGATATATCCATATAATGGGAGAGACGGGGCAGCGACACACAGCCTCTATATAACGCATTATCTGCCACGAAACTAGTTCATTTCATCAATATTTTGTTATGAAATGCTAGCGCTATTCCCCTCTGAGTCCGGGCTCGTCCGTTATCAACATCCGGGGTCAAACTAGCAGTAGCAGCTACAGGTAAACAAGCCGCGCTGTCGCGGGTGCGCGCGCAGCTCAGAGACGACATCTTCCAGGTCAGAGGTAGTAGCTCAGCCTACAGACCCCGGATGTTGACAATAGACGAGCCCGGACTCAGAGGCTAATAGCGCTAGCATTTCATAACAAAATATTGATGAAATGAACTAGTTTCGTGGCAGATAATGCGTTATATAGAGGCTGTGTGTCGCTGCCCCGTCTCTCCCATTATATGGATATATCGCCGCTACACTGGATCTAATTTCGTCCGAACGACGCCGAATGACACCAAAGTTATCTGGGTGAGTAAATGACCATATGTTTTGCCAGAAATAAGGTCCAGGTTGTAAAAAACGGTACTTATCCTTTAATACATCACGTTAGTTGGCATTAGTGCTTAGAATTTTCTTTTACCTTGTTTTTCAGGAGCTGTGATGGCAAAAACATCCGATACAGAACCTGCAGCAACATGGTGAGTGGAATATTTATTACTCATGGCTAATATTAGTTGTTACATTCATTTATATTTATACATCTGAGAGGGTTTGCACTAGGGCCCGACCGATATGGATTTTTTGGGGCTGATGCCGATACCGATTATCAGGGGGAAAAAATCCGATAATCGATTAATCGGCCGATTTTTTTTTTTTTTATAAAGTTTTAAAATTTTATTAATTTAAGTAATATATCTACATATTTACTTTTTTTTTTTATATAAAGTTTTAAAATGTTATTAATTAAAGTAATATATCTACATATTTACTTTTTTTTTGTTTTAACAAATGGCTGCTTTTGAGCCTTTCAGGCACTTCTACAAAGAATTAAAGGCAGAAAAATAATTTCAAATCCTTTTTATTGCTGAGTCAAGCAGCATATTAACATGACAACCATCCAACATTAGGCCTACAACAAGGCACCATTAGCTACTGCTCTTCACGCCGACAGGAAGACCGACTGATCATCTCAGTAATATACCACGGATTTATCATGAATCAAACTCGGACCGGATAAGCGTTTTCAACTACTCGCCCCCTCCCGACCCTCCCTCCCCTCCGCCGGTCGGTGCCTCCCCGTCTTAACTCGCGTTACTCATTTTGCTCCGGTCTTATCTGGAGACATGCAGCTGCCTCAGTGAGAGAAGTAGCTAGTCGATTACGTAATGTGTACTGTTATGTTTATTCTACCGTTACTGGCACGGCTAATATGTGTAGCAAGGCTAATAGCAGATGGCTAATTCTAACTTTAGCTTGCATATTACATAGTGCTTAAACGTTAACTCGACATGATCAAGACCAACACAGCGGGGAACATCGTGAAGTGGGTTGAATTGAAACTTGTTGACTTATTGTTTATTTCACAAACTTGTTTATTTACCGTTGAGGCGGACCACTCTCCTCCGTGCGTCCCTGCCGCTGCCTGCTCCAGATCAGTCACTCTGCTGTGTTGTGAGGTGGTTAGTGGTTAGTGGATAGTGGATGGAGTTTGTCATGAGGTCGGTGCGCCCTCTACAGGATAAATAGCCTAATGTCGGGGGATCTTTTCAAATGGGGGAACATTTTCAAAGTAAAACCAAGTCTTATTCCCTGCAGTTTATTTCTGAAAATATCGGAGACAATCGGCAAGTTTTGGCCGATTACCGATTAGTCTCAAACGGGCTATAATCGGGCCCTAGTTTGCACATTTAAACCTTTTTGAAGGTGATGTGTATTTAAATAAAAATGACAGGATCTCTTGTTTCAGCAAGTAGCCAAAAAACAACATGTGTTTGCATCTGATGGAGAACACCCTCTAGCTGCCGTAGGAATCTAGGGCTCTAGTGCACTGTGAGCAGAAGAGGGAGTCGGGTGACATTATTATAGAGCTACAGTCCACAAGTCTACACAGGGAGAAGGTTGGTGTGGATGGGTGGTTTATCATGGGAGATTGCTTTGTTTCCTGTTTCCTATAGTGAGCCAAGGTGATTTCTTCCATGGCTGTGATTGATACCTGAACGGTAAAGGTTAGGTTCACAATTTTCAAATCCGTCTTAAAACAAGTAGTTGTGATGAACAGCAGCCTTTTCTTGCTGTAATCATTCCAAGATTTTCATACCTAAAACAGCAGTTACTATGAGACATGACCACAGCTCCCCTAATTCCTCAGTTTAGCTCCCCGCTCACTGCGAAAGATTCAGAGCTCAGCAGGGAGCTATGGGTGATCTGTAGAGACTTTTGTGTGCTATAAAACTTCCAGGGACTGAATAATTAAGCTATGTCCTGTTGATTTGGTCAAAAGAGGAAAGAATATGAAACTGAGGACACAGCAGGTATGAAATGTGCTCTCAGCCCTCTACAACTATTGAGATTAATTCAGGTCATATCACAAATATTTTATGCAATGCATGTGACCAAAGTTGGGGAATAAAGGACACCTTCATTATTTTGCTTTAACAAAGTTGAATTTTATATATGAATAGTCTCTTCACCAGTCCTTGACAGTCCATCCTGTCATATCAACAGTTGTTGATCCACGAAAGACAAACAACCACAGCTATCCCATGATGGTAGTTCTACAATGGGACTTTCCCAATCCACAAACACACAGCCAGCCTGTTGAAACAACCACACCATTTTTAATCAGAGGAAGACAAGTCGTATTTCGCCTCTACCCACTAATCTGGATTTAATGTAGAGCTTCAATCACATGCAGTGGGAAGTGTTCCCAAAATAATATTTATCCCATCTCCCCCATTCACACATGGGGGCTAACTCAGTCTGAACTGAGGGCTCTGTTTACTTGGCTCCATACAGGCATCAGAAGGATCTAGCCTGGTGAGTGTGAATGAGTGAAGCTCAGTGTGTCAGACTAGATGTGTCCAGATCTCCGTCAGAGAGAAGACCACACAGTTATTGGCTGCCACAAGTCTGTCACCAGTGGAACAAGTGTGTCTTATTGATCTGAGACAGGTTTTAATCCAAAGAAGCAGCAGATGTTTGGTTGTTGACAGCTTTTCTGTAGCATTACCTCCTCTGCCACAGTCACATAGCCTGGATTTTGTCCAGTCTTAATCACACAAACACGTGTTGTAGCTGATATTTTATTAACCACCAAGATGTGTGGTTTGAATCGTCATGGCAGTCACATATCTGACTGCAGACCTTGACCACTCATATTCAGGTTTCCCACATATCCCGGAAATTCTGCATAATCTTTTTCAGATTTCTAGTAGGACCCAGTAGGAAAAATCAGGTTTATACATACAGTAAAGTATCATAGCTTGTGGTATTATATTAGAATCAGCTTATATGTAAGCAGATAGAGGTACAGAAATGTCAAAATAAACTACCAAACAAGTTTCGGCCCTCCAGGCTTCTTTTCACAAGGTACAGATGATTCTTTAAAAGCAAAATCACAGATGAATCCCTGTTCAAGTACACACCTTGGTTTATAGAATCTATTAAATAGTTCTGTTTTATTTTATAGTATTGTTTATTTTGAAAACTTATGTTTTATAAACTATCAGCAAACCATGTAAACATCAATATTGGTAAATTTCAAAATGGATTTTAAATATCAATATCGGTGTCATTCTCAAAAATCCAGTATGGGTCAGGCTCTAAGTTCCAGTCATGGAGAGGTCCTGGAAAATGATAATATAGACTAAATGCTTCCTGAAAAAGATAAGCTCACCTGAAAAAAATGTATCATGAAACAAAATCATGAAAAAACTATGCTGTTAAATGAAAAAAGCTCTTACAGACGTGATAAATTTGCTTGTTTACTGTTAAAGGAATAGTTAAAAAAAAACACCGGACTTCTCATCAGCATGAGGGTGAGTCGATAATGACTGAATATCGTTCTAGAGTGAACTATCCCTTTAAATCGTGTCCTCTGAGTTTTAAATGTCATTTAAATTTGGAAAAGCCTCTGATGTCAACAGGCATTAAAGAGGTGCCCTATGTATTTTCCTTATTCTTTAAACATTTGCAAAGTTGATGCTTTAAATGTTCTGAAACCTGCATTGTTTATTTCATGCTTGGTAGTTAAAAACTGAACACTGACAACAAAACAGAAAATGTAAACTTTTAAGAAGGAGACAAATTGACAGTAAAACGGAATATGAAAAAAGTTTGGAAATAGACAACAGTTAAATATGAAAGGCTTTTAAAAATATTCTTACATATGGCTTGATTAAATCCTACGGAAGCATATTGCTGCTACATACATACACACAAAAAACACTATCATGTGAAACCATTATTGTAATAACATGAGAAAAATCATGTTAAAATGTGATCATTTATATTGTTATAACAATATGTACCATATTGTTAGAATATCTCATGTACACTGTTTGATTAAGTTCTTCTTCATGCTTGATTTGAGACTGTGAGATATTGCAGTTATTGCGCATGGTGGATGGCTTTGTAAGTATGTGTACAGTAATGAGGAGTATAACATGAAGCTCAGCATAAGTTCAATCAGGAAGACTATCATTTCATTCACCTCTTTCCATGCTCACTCCATTCACCCGACATGGGTGTTTCCACACTCTGCCACAAACACTAGCAGCCAATCACATCAATGCTGTCAAACTTAAATCAGCTCTCCTGTCTGCTGTCAGCATTTCAGGCATTCGTGGGAATGGCATACGCTCTACTTACCCCGTGTTGCATCTCGTTTTTTACCTCAAAGCTGATGTCCGACTCCAATCATGATCCTCTTCTGGAGGATCTGGATTCCTGCACCGATTGCTGCTGGGAATTGCACTCATTTCCTCAAGCAGGCAGCATAGAGGCACTCCAATAAACCAGATCTATTTCCTCCCATCTCAACTCCAAGACCACGGCATCTCCGCAGCCCCAGGTTTCCCTCTTGACCAGGCCACCGCCTTAAAGAGGAAGGTGAGCCGGTAACACATATCTCCCCCGGCTAAGGTAAAAATAAATAAATAAATAATTCAAGGTAAAGACATGAATCTAGTCAGTCTCATCTTGCCTTCCTCCGAGTGCGATAAAGCTATTGCCACCGGGGAAAATATCACAGCAATTTGTCTGCATTCCCCAGATATCCAGAGACTTATCTATTGGGCAGTTACTTGTTGTTTCCGGCATTTACCGTGACGTCATCTGCTCCACTTTCCTTTACAGAAGGCAAGAACTAGATGTCCATTTTTTACCCTCATCGGCGACCTTAACCTTAACACGCCAGTAACATATTCTACCTGTACATAAAGCCTTCTCCAGCAAAGCCGCACTTTCCAACATCCGCCTAAACTGGTCCGTACTGGACACCAAACTGTTGGTGATGATAGCTGGAAGCAACCCTACAATTTCCTGCAACACCTGCGAAATCCAGCCTACAATTGCCAGGACTCCTTTCCTGCCCTCACCTTACCTCTGACAAGCAAGGCGCAGGTGCATCTTTTCAACAACATGCCATATGCAATGTTGGGACCGTCCTCATGGTTCTGACGTCAGATTGGCCCACGTGTAGCTCAATGCTTAAATGTGGCCTCCTTGCACTAACAAAGCCTGCTAAACAAAGGAAAGTGCACCGACCCTAATGTCCAGTAGGTGGCACCTGCTTGTCACAGACTCCCCAGGTTTGAAACTCCCATCTCCTATTGTCTGTGAGCGCACCTGAACGTTAGTTTCCGCCATGGCCGGAGGAGATTAATACTGCGGCAGGCCCATTTCAATGCAGTCCCAGAGCTACGTGTTGCTGGAATCATCAGCTTTCGCCTACGCAACTGTGACAAAGATGTTGTCACTAACGGACAGCACCTGGTAAAACACTCACACCTGGTTATCAACACACACACACACACACACACACACCCATTCTTCCCTCTGTATTTGTAGTGAGTGCACGCACTGCAATAAATTAGTTTCAATCCCCATTTACAATTTCACAATATTTCAATAATTGACACATTAGTTAATTATTTTGTTTGTTTAATTTGTTTGTTTGGATCTCACCAATCTTTGAGTTTGTCCTTTCACAGCTTCAGGGTGTGAACCAGAGCTGAAGCTGAGTGCTTCCTTTATAGGAGGGAGGGGGGAGCACACTCAGGTGTGATGATTGTGGGAGATACCATGTTTGATTGAGTGAGAGGTAAATTGTTTATTGTTAAAACTACATAGTTTATTCACGAGATTTCAGTGTGATGGTAAAGTATATTGGCATGGATTAAATTAATGTACATGAATTACAGGAATGGTGAATTCTGGTGTTAAAATGTGGGTTAATTGACTGAGAACAGTTGGTTGGTCTGGAGGGAGGGGCTGAGCATATATAAGCCTGTGGCCACCACTGGCCTCAAGAGAGAGCTGAATCAGTCTGAAGGTGGAAGTCCAACTGAAAAAGAAGTTGCTGGACCAAAACCTGTGTGGTAATATAATTTTATAATGTAACGTTTGCACATACCACAACTGCATTTTCTCCACATCTGCAGCCACTGCAAAATGCCCATCCCGGTCAGTCTGCCCCCGGTGCACCATTACACCCCAGAACCCCCGAGAGGAGAGCTGTCGCAGTTCAAAAAACATTCTAAACAATCATCCCTCTAAACCAATGAATGTTAACTGCCTAGCAGCAGAAGCATCTTCTCACCTGATTCCGTGTTTCTTGATCATCTCCTCACTGGCCTTTTTCAAGGATTTCGGGTCATGGTCCTCCCCTGCAGCTACATACACAGCATAACTCTACAGTCCGCAGTGAAAGATCCCAATACTGTTGTCAGTTGTTAGAGAAAGAGGTCACCAAAAGGGTACGTATCGGTTCATTCAGTCTTCTCCTTCCCGGTATTTCCCACAAGCCCAACTGGTGTAGCCAGAAATAAAAGCTTGGGGAAGAAAGATTAATTTTCTATATGTCCACACCACACTCTGGCCTTCTCAAGCGTTAACAACCTTATTTCATGTGAGCCCTTCTCTTTCTCACTATGTCACCGTTGATAATATCATTAAATTAATAAAGCCAACAGGTCAGGTTGTGCGGCTTTCCAAAACAGACATCACCGATGCTATCAAATCGTTTACATCAACCCATCCCATTAAGTGGGATTCAAAATACTATTTCGCGGCGCACCAGACTTTTCGGGTCAGGAGCAGCCCGTCCATATGCTGGATTCTGTTAAACAAAGTTAGGATCCCTTCCTTGCTTCAACTGCTGGACAATTTCCTACTCATAGATCCCCCTCATGACAGCTCAGGCTTGTCCCTGGCTAATTGAAACACTGTTTTCAGGCTCTCTGCGTCTCCCTGTCAGACAAAAAAAAAAAAAAGATCCCGACACTTGCCTGGAGTTTCTCTGCATCACGCTGGACTCCATTGAAATGAGAGCTTCCCTTCCAGCTGGAAAACTTCAGCGCATACATGATATCACAAAGCCTCTCTGCTCTGCTGAATCCATGGGGTTTGGGGGGGTTCTTTCAAGGGCAGTGGTTGAAGTCGCTGGCCACTTTCCTTGTCCTGTCATGAATTGTCCTTTTTTGTTGTTTGGTCATATGACCTCTTATTCAGTTGGGTCCTCGCCAACTTTTAATCATGCTGTTCATGTCATAAGCATTAAGTTCTATGCAATCTATTCGGGAAGGCAGATCATAATATTTACATCTTTCTTCCCAGCAATACATACAACAATGCATTTCTCTACCTAATACTGTTATGCTTCTTATGTCCCTGCGGTAAGGAAACTATTGATATTCAAAACATCAATCAACTAAAATTCTGTCCCGTCATTCTTTTCTATTCTTTGGAGGTTTCCTATTCTACGCACAGCTTCATCACCTCCCCAAATATTACTTCATCCTGATGGAGTCTAACCGCCAAAGACTGTCATTTTCTTTTGTACACATGGCAATAAATCTTCATGTATACTCAAAAAATGACGAGTCTCTCCTGATTGAAATGCATGGGGCTGCCCAGAGGAGAGAATCAGTCCTCCTCCCTCTGGAGATAGCATCATTTCTCATTGATCAGCTGGAGGCACTGTGGATACAAACTACCCAGCAGAGCTACTGACAGTCCTATCTTTCTACGTGGAGTTTGACTTTGATAGTGATTAATAATCAATAAAGATGACAGCCACCCTGTTTCATTGTATG
Source organism: Pagrus pagrus (assembly GCF_965226575.1). Classification (NCBI taxonomy): domain Eukaryota; kingdom Metazoa; phylum Chordata; class Actinopteri; order Spariformes; family Sparidae; genus Pagrus; species Pagrus pagrus. The sequence continues at coordinate 1,083,611 of NC_140185.1, read as the reverse complement.
TGAGCAAATTGCTCTGTTTAACTCAGGGGCGGTCCTGGCTAGATTTACGCCCTGGGCGAACCATCCCTTGACCCTTTGTTTTGCATCATCCTATTAATACCATCTGAACGGTTCCAGTTATGATAACACACCAGTTTTGTACATACAGACACACACACACACACCTGAGGAGTCCTGCAAGGAACATGTGGCTGCAGAGGTAGATGGCTCCTCATCAGACTCCAGGACCATGTCTGTGGCTGCTGTGGAAGTATCTGACTCCTCATTTTGGCCAGTGGGTGCTCCAGCTCCAAAATATTTCAGAAGTGCCTCTGAATTTACAATTAAGATACAATATGTAAGTTAGGTCACACTTACATCACACATGCATCAGTTACCCAATTAAAATGACCATAATGCACATTTTATTAACATTTGTTAACATCCTATGTCAATGTCAATGTCAATGTATATTATGTTATTTAAGTTAGCATACAGTGTATAGCATTAAAAATTCCAGTCAGGACTCTGTGAATTTGCACTTGTTGTGTTGCAAACACAAAGTAGCCTAGGTTGCCTATGGGTGAAATGAGTTGCATGACATGATGCCTCAATTCTAATAGTTGCTAGTTCAGCAAAACTACAAACCAAATACAGTCGTCTTCTGTGGCTAAGTAGCAACATATTAGCAAGAGGCTAATAAATAGCCTATAGGCTACTGTCACTCACGGCACTCATAGAAATCTGTATACCTTTATCTGTTGCCCGTTTCTCCTCTTCTTCTTTTCTTCTCTTTCTGAACTGGGCACCTGATGGCTTCTTTGGTCTTTTACTTTGTTCCATCACTACCTTTTGCCAACACTGTCCGTTCGCCTGTCAAACAACCGGAGTCACGTGATGTAAACAAATTCACGTAGATGCCCGTTGGAGGCAGTTTGTGTTGTGTGGCCTGGGATCATCAGTCTATCCCCCGCCCCCCTCCCCCCGCCTCTTCTGACACACACAACCTGTATGACTCTCAGCAGCAAGTTGACGTGACAATGAGGCCGCCCCAGCGCCCACTCCACTAACTTGACATGGAAATGAGCGGTAGTCTAGCGGTAGTCGCTCGTGCGCCCTCACATAGATTGCGCCCTGGGCGGTCGCCCACATTGCCCATAGCAAAAAACCTTCCCTAGTTTAACTGGAGGAGTTGGCTGTGGTGCGTCTCTGTGTGCGTGATGTGATGCACAAATCTCAGTCCGAGGCCATAAGAACTATCATTCTCATTAATAGGGGATGGGGTGTGGGTGGGTGAAATAATTCATCTTTAATATGTCTCAATCCAAGCATGAAGAAGAACTCAATCAAATTGTGTAATGATACGATAAGGCTGTTATGTTATGACAACACAAATGATCACGTTTTAACGTGATTCGTTTCACGTTACCACAATAAAATGTTCATGTTATAACATTATACTCTTTTGTTTTTTTTGTCTAGTGTGGCAGCAATACTCTTCCATAACATCCGTCAAATTGCAAATGAAGGAAAGGATTCAGAGTGAATTATTGTTGTGTAATGCTCTGCCCTTGTTCCTCTTCTCAGGACTGCCCAGCAGGGTCAGGTGATTTCCGGGCCCAGCAGTGTTCAGCCCACAATGACATCAAGTACCAGGGTGTCACCTATGAGTGGGTCCCTGTGCCTTATGACCCCTCAGCACCCTGTGCACTGCGGTGCCAGGCTAAAGGGAGAAGTCTCACTGTTGAACTGGCCCCAAAGGTGCTGGATGGGACACGATGCCGGGCAGATGACTTTGACATGTGCATCAGTGGAGTGTGTCAGGTAAGGGACTGTATTATAAATCAGTGTCATCTACGTTTGATATGATGAGAAACCTGCATCACTTATCCCATCACCTGTGTGAGTGAAAAGGGGTGCAATGGTGCAAAAATTGGGGTACTTCTGTGACATCCCGTTTCCAGGAGCAGAAGCTCATATTTTACATGTGGTTTTATTTATATTTTATTCATAATTGGATATTGTGTGCTTGTGAGGAATGCGGAACACTGTTCATATATGAAATTTAACCAGAACTAAAAAGCAACAATGACTATTTTTTCTTTGGGACTAAATTAACTTAACTGCAGGTGAACCTGTACCATCTTTAAAATTTCAAAATGGATTTTGAAATTATATCTAGGATAGGGGAATTACAGAAGGCCCAGTTCTGATAGGCACGGTTCGCCACTGATTTACAGAAATGTAGGGGGGTGGGTGCCCCACTCCGCCCCTGACTAAAAGGATATGGAACGTGGAAACTTTGGTCCCTGCAGTGTCATAATCATGTCAGAGGCTCTCTATTTAGTCGAGCTGTGTTTTGGGAGAGGGATTTACTGTGGATGGCTTCCACTCCTGGGCTAGCTGTGGTATTAGAGGCTGTTTGTGACTGCATGACAGGAGGAGGAGCACACGTATCACACTTGACAGATCAATTTCCCAAACAATTATTTATACAGTATATACTCTACTTTGTTGCATGGGTGATGCAGCAGAAAGCATCAATGTAGTAGAAACCTGTTATGAGCTACTGAGTGTTCTCGTGCAACTGTCAAGTGAATTTGAACGTATTTCCATCATCAGCTTTGTTAAAATGGAAAACAAGAATTGATGAGTTTTGGACGGCTTGTTGTTTTTCATTTTGTTGTTACTGTCAGTTCGACCATATTTAATGCTGTATGAAGATCAAAATAACAACCCACACTTGGCAAATTTTGAGTTCTCCAGCTAACAGCCAAACTACCCTGACTTGCACACAGAGGAAACAGTTGGTTTAACTCTTGTAGGAAACATAAACAAAATAATTTATCAGAAAAAATTGAATGGGAAAAGAGCAAAAAAGATGAACAATTCTGGCTGAAAAAAGGGAGTAGAGAAGTAAACAACAGAGATGACTGTGCGCAAAGAAATGGGCATATCCTCTCTGCTTCCTCAACAGCAGCCAAGATAATGAGGTTTCCTCCTCACCACATCGATTAACAACATGCTCTGCACAACACACAGCACCAGCTCACAACACAGCTTACAATCTGACACTTGAAATGGCAAAATATCCTTTAATGATATCTTAATACAGAAGTTGCAAGCGGCTTACACCTCTCCATCATCCTGAAGTATCAGACTACAATGGTATGGTAAAATGATAAAGCCACAAAGCTTTTCTCTGCTTGTTTCTTCTCAACACTGTAAATTATTTTAAGAATACAATTATCAATTATCAGTGTTTAAATCCCTCCGTGGTTCCACCCTCACAGTACCACTGTACATGTGCCATTACCAACATTACCTGTAATCCTACAATGTTGTTTATGTTATTCAATTCAGACTGCTGGAGGTGTTTGCTCCGTGCACCAGTGGGGCCAGCAGCAGAGCTGCAGCACAACAGGAGTCACATTGAACTTATAGCATTGAGAGAGTTGAGACAGCTGACTGACAAGACGGTGGCAAAGGGTCGAAGGTTGAGGGTGTCGTCTCTGTACAGATTGTAAAGCCCTCTGAGGCAAACTGTGATTTGTGAATTTGGGCTATACAAATAAAATTTGATTTGATTTGATTTGAAAGGATTTGTTGCAAAGCGAAAAGCAAAAGCGCCTGTTGGCAATATGTCGGATTTAAACCCAGTCATGATAGAGAACCTGATAATGAGGGAAGTAGAGTTAAGTTGAGTTGTTACCTCTTTGAGAAGTTGGAGGTTGTGCAGCCTGTGTGCACCTTCTTGGTCATTACTCCCACTGACTGTATAAAACTACTCCCTGACAAATTTAAAATGGATTCGCAGTCAACAAACGCTGAAATGCCACAGTTTTGTTCTGTAGACGCAATTTTGATGAATGACAGTGGTGCTAACACTGTGACGAGTCTACAGGACTCACTGTTTCACAATTTGAGCCCAATGAATTGTGGCATTGACATCTTGGAATATGCCCGTGCCATCAAGGCAGAAAAAAGTCCATTGATGGAAAAACCTGGGGTCCGTTTCACAAAGCAGGTTCAACAAACTCTGAGTCTAACCTTGAACTCTGAGTTGATCTACTCTGAGATAGGAAACTCTGAGTTTTCGGATCCAGAACAGCTGATTTGAGTTAGTTTGATCAACTCGGAGTAGTTTCACCTGGAGTTAAGCGCGTGCGCCACAAGTATAAAAAGACAGCATCAATGGAGCCTCGATTCGACGAGTCACCATGGCAACGGGGAAGAGGAGGGCTACGTTTTTCACCCCACTGGGCGTTTCAGGGCGAGGCACACTTTTCTGACCGCTCTGCATACAGTTGCCTTGCTCAAGTGCTCTGCATCGGAAATGCAAGAACATCTATGCGCGGTCAGATAATCATCTTCCGACGAATATTTAATTCTCTGCGCAGTAATGCTGCACCTTCATCCACGGGATCATTATCAAAAGGACATGCCATGGTAATGAAAATAGTCGCCACCTAATATAACGTCTAATGTCGGCCTACTGACTGATTTTTGCAATGATTTTCTCAAAAAACAGACGGCAGAACTATATTACGCCGAAACTCGCCTGCTGACTGAATGAATGAGGAAATCAAATACAGTGTGTGGCTGAAAGAGTGCGGAGACAGAGAGAAACTCGAGGTTTGTTGAGAAAAACCTGGTCCCGACCAGGTTAGAGTCATAGAGTATGTTACCATGGTAACTGACCGAGAGCTTAAGTTACCTCTCTCTGTGAAACAGGCTAGAGTTACCCCCTTTCTCTGGTTTGAGTTACCTCCCTTTGTGAAACGGAAAACTCAGAGTTTCCCTCATTTCAGGGTTAACAGACTCAGAGTTTTCACTAAACCTGCTTTGTGAAACGGACCCCTGGTCGTTCAGTATATTCAGATAATCAGCTGACCTCATTTTCTAGGCACGTAATGTTGCTGAACCAAAACCGGACCAACTGAAGCAACCCCAGATCATAACACTACTCTCACAGGCTTGTATGGTAGGCACTAAGCATGATGGGTGCATCACTTCACCCGCCTCTCTTCCTACCCTGATGCGCCCATCACTCTGGTCAGGGGCGCAACTACCTACTTTCTGAGGGGTATGCAGACATATTATAGGCGCCCCCCCCCCCCCCCCCCCACCACCCTTTTTTTTCTATTTTCTTCAATGTTTCACACACTTTTATTTTTCATATTTCAGCAGGTGATCAGCAACAACAAAAAACAATGTAATAACATGTAGCAGTGGGTCTGTATTGCAAATATGACATTATGGCATCTAAACAACAGTTTTTATATGTTTCAGTGTTACCACTACATTGTTACATGGCGTGCCCTTGCACTCGCCCATTTATCAAGAATGGCATCAAATGAAATAGACCGTGCCACACTGTTTTCAATTGAGATCACTGCTAATTGGGTCAGGCGATCATTGCTCATACTCGAACGAAGGTATGTTTTGATAAGCTTCAGCTTACTCTTTTGAAAGGTAACACTCTGAAGTTTTTCCCCAAACTGAAATAATCACTGTAAGTGCTACTACCATTGAGTAATCTAAGTTGGAACACACTGAAGTAGAATGTTTTTATTCTCGCCTGAATTTTTTTTTTGCAATCAGATGCCTGCTCCTCCTCCTCGTCCTCCTCCTCCTCTTCCTCCTCCTTCCCATCATTATTCATACCTTTCATACATTTCCAAATGTTTTTAAATTAACTCAATAATATCTCATAAGAAACAAATCTCTATCTGTCACTAAATGAAATCATATTCCTGGCATCTAAATACTAAGTAACGTTTTGAAAGAATAAAGAACGTGTTTCAGTATCAGATCCTTCCTCCTCTCCTGTCTCCGTGCTGCTGTCCTCCTGCTGTGAGCCTGCACGTTAGAGGGAGGGGCTGCTTGTCTCAGTCAGCAGCGGTATACGAGAGTTTGCAAGGTATTAGATTTGTGACAAACTATAGGATTAACGATTAGATGACACACAGACAGCTTTCTTTTTAGCTTGTTTAACGTTAGCTGCTCTGCCCCGTGCTGCGACTGTGAATGCGGAGACGGAGCAGATTAAAATATCGTGCTCTACATGTTCACGTTAATGCATGTTGAACAGGTGTACTGATAAAGTTTTGGTAAAGGTTTTATTACACTTTACTAAATAGGAGCATTGACAGGAGCATCACTACAAACATGTTCCTTTATTTTTCTTGACATGATCTGTAATCAGTACACAGTTGCAACAAGACAACAGTAACCTGTCGTTTTACTAGTAGTAGCTTTAGCTAACCTGAATATTTACAAGCCTCCTCTTGATACACTGACATAACTTACCCACTGTCTTTCAACCACTTAGAAAAACTTTTTTTCATTCCCTCAAAATCTTTATCCTTCTCCCTCTTTCTGTTTTGTGCCCCCGAGAGCTTTCTCTTCTGCCTCTCCATCTCTGCCCCCCGTCTGTCATGTAAACAACACGATTCAAAATGGGAAAAAAAAAAAAAAAAAAACGCGCTCCAGCGCGTGCTCGAGGGGGCGCGCACTGGAACGGCTATAGTGTGTTGTGTGTGGGAGGGGGCGTGAGGAGGGGAGGTGAGGGAGCGGAGGGGCGCCTAATGACATGCCTCTCTGTTACTGATCATATCATTGATTTACACATGCACAAACAGCTGTTAAATACATAAAATGCCGACTCAAATTTTTTTTCCCCCCATCGCTTTGGCGCCCCCTCTAGCGCGGCGCCCCTATGCGCCGCATATAGTGCATACCCACTTTTTGCGCCACTGACTCTGGTACAGGGTAAATCTGGACTCATCAGTCCACATGATCTTTTTCCATGGCTCCAGTCCAATCTTTATGCTCCCTAGCAAATTGAAGCCTTTTTTTCCCGATAAGCCCCACTGATAAGTGGTTTTCTTAAGGCTACACAGCTGTTCAGTCCCAACCCCGTGAGTTCTCTTCACATTGTGTGTGTGGAAATGCTCTTACTTTCACTATTACACATAGTTGTGAGTTCTATTGTTGATTTTTTTACCATTGATTTCACCAAATGTTAAGTGATCTGCGATCAGGATCGTTCAAGATTTTTTTAAGAACATATTTCTTCCTGGAAGATGATGGTTCACCACTATCCTTCCAGGTTTTAATAATGCGTTGGACAGTTCTTAACCCAATTTGAGTAGTTTCAGCAATCTCTTTAGTTGTTTTCTTTACTTGATGCAGGCCAATAATTTGACCCTTCTGTAACAGAGTAACATCTTTTGCACAACCACAATATGTGTCTTCTGACATGGTTATTTAAGAAATAAGTAGCTTCTCACTACATCAGGGTTAAATAACTTAAGGGTTTCATACTTGTATTCATAGGATAATCAGCAGATGGCTTGATCATGAAATTAACATGATTAATAGCAGATAAGATACTGGTGGGTGAAATAATACATCTTTAATGACAAAAATATGAATTAGCCTACATTACCAGCAGCAATCCTCCAGCAGCACAAACTGTAAGTGCTGTGCACTTTTACGCATGAGGTACATCTGCTTAACTTCAGTGATTTTAAATCTCTCGACAGGCTGACAGGATCAGTCAGAATCTAATGTTAATTAATGTTCCTCTAAACATCCAAAACGTCACACACACAGTCCAGGTTAATAAAATAGCCATCATCCTGATAAATCCTAAACTCCAGAGGTGTCTAAACATGTTTATTTCAGAATGTGCCATGAGATTTGCTGCAGTGACATTACTGAGGCGATAATATTCTAGTCTAGCAAACAAGCGACTAGTCTATTGTAGTCTATGCATTTGAAAAAAAAGAGAGAAAAAGAGAAAGCCGTCAGCTCAGTCGGTGACTGACGCCTCATATATCCATGTCTGCTAGTATGTTTACTCTCCGACGATCACCATTCGTTGTATGAGCTAGTATGCTTTTAACATGACGTTGCATAGATAACCCCTGGCTATGAGTTTCTATAAAAATGTGAAATTGGTTATGTTTGAGTTTGAGTCATCTTCATTATGTTATTGACCTGCATGTATTTTGCCAAAGGCTACCCAAATAAAATAGGTTAGAGAACAGTAGCCTACTGACACATTGACAAAGTTGTTAAGAATTGTATTTTAAGACTTTTTGACTAATTTACGCTAGCAGTTTCCTTCTCCTCACAGTCTTTCTGTGAAGCTAGGCTAGGCTGTTCCTTAAGTAACCACCAAAACTGACCCCATGTATTAATGTCACACCACCATGTAACACTGTCTATTTCCTTGCTTCGTTGTGTGTCTGGGGCTTGTTTTCTTAAAGCATGAAGCCTTGTTTACCCTAAGGCGTCAGAGTGTTTGACTTCGCTGTTCTCTGCTGAGATGATCCACTAATGTATGAGTAAACAGCTATGACAGGTGAGCAGATGCAGATACAGCAAGAGAGTTGGTGGCATCATTGAAGCATGTACTGTACTGGAGAGTTCACTTCATAGGAGCACAGGATGAAAAGGCAACAAAGAGGAAAGTATAAATCCAGTAAAGCAATCAAGCAATACTATTTAAGATCAAGTATGGCATAGTTTATCCTGTTTGTCTAATAGTGTAAAGAACTTTAAAGTTATTGCTACATTACCTTGCAGATTTGGATATTCAGAAGTGTTGCAAGAACATTAGTCCAGAGCTTTTTTGGTGGTTACAGACCATCTGTTCAGTGATTTATATGAATCTGGTATTATGCCAATTGACATCTGTTCCCACCAGTTGAAGAAACAACTGACCAACCAAAGCTGTTTAAACAGGATTAAGAATAGGATAACCAGTGTCCTATTCAGCTGTAGAGCCACCAACATCTGTAAAAAATAGTGACAGAAAAAAGGCCACCAAAATGGCAACTGGTGTAAAGTAGCAACATGAGTTTTATAAACTGACTTATAGAAAAAACAACTCTAAGAATGACATATTTCTTGGATCATTGTGATAAATCATGACCTAACTGCTTCCAGAAACTCATAATTCAGAGTCTGTGTCAATTGAAAAATGGCAGGGGTGGAACGAGTACATCACTTGCTTTTGATAGGGCAGTGGTTCTCAACCTTTTTGTGGGCCAGTGCCCACATATCCATTATTCAGGTTACTCCCCTCCATTTTGGCTAGGGTTGTTTGGCTCGCACTCTGCCCCTTGATTTGAACTTAGATTGAGTGTTTGAATAATGTGTCAGAATCTGCCTGAGTAAAGATTTTAGTTTTTGGTGCATCATGAAACTGATACCCTACAAACAATCAGTCCAGACCCACACAGGTCCTTCACATCATCAGTGGGAGATGGATGATGGCACTGGGCATGGTATGGAAGAAATGGTGTAGTCCAGGATGTAACAGTGCAGAAAGGGGTGCTGTTGCTGTGATTGTGTAGCAGGAACTTTGTCAGTGACGAAATGAGGCCAATTCCTCTGCTAGTGCATGTGTATGTATTAATATAACAGCACAAAGCAGCACGAAATCCAGCTGTATACAAGGAGAAGAGAAGCACATACAATTCCTAGGAGTAAAGAAGACGAGACCAGTGTTGTGTATGTCTATGTGTGTATGTCACCTTGTTTGTTAGCCTGTCACAGTAACTCAGCATGACAAACCTTAGCATATCTACATCAGGCTGTGTGTCTGTATGTGTGCGTGTGACAGCAGTGGTAAATTAAATCAATCGCTGGTCAGCCACCTTTTCTTACAAAAATACTTTATTTTTGGCAAAGAAACTATTCAGTCACAAGAAATCATAGTACTAATGAATAACTAATAACTTTATTGTTTTGTGGAAAAGTTTTAATCATTATTATTTCTTAAGTACAACAAAATGCTAAAAACATATTCAAAGGATTCAATATAAAAAGAAAGCCTAAGATTTGAGGTCCTTTCTGTAGCACACCTACATTGTTCCACCAATTCAACATTAGTTAACCAACACAATAATTTAGAGGAGACAATACTGGGAAGCAAATATTTTTATTTTACATTTTATATTGTGTCATTATTCATAATTGTATATACAGTATATAGTATAATTGTACTATATGTCCATACTGGACCACTGGTTCATGCCAGATGTGCAGATGTTGTCCGTTTCACCACCCCAGCATCACAGTGTAGGCAGACATTTTATTGCACCTGTAACCACAGCTTATGGAGATGTCATGGGGTACTGCAGTTTGTGTACATCACTGCAGCAAGGTGAGAAGGTTAAAGGGGAATTGCCGTTTTTTACAACCTGGACCTTATTTCTAGCAAAAATACGATCATTTACTCACTGATCATCATTTGGAGTCGTTCGGACGAAATTAGATCCAGTGGAGCGCCGCGTATATCCATATAATGCGAGTGATCGGGGCACTGAAGCGCTGCCTCTATATAACGCATTATCTGCCGCGAAACTAGTTCATTTCACCAATATTTTGTTATGATACGCTAGTGCAAGTCCGGGTTGCCTGTTATCAACATCCGGGGTCTGTAGGTTGACCTAGCCGTTTAGCCTAGCCGCAGCCGTTTGTTGTTTCACTCCACTGGATCTAATTTCATCCGAACAACTCCAAATGACACCAAAGTTATCTGGGTGAGTAAATGATCGTATTTTATGCTAGAAATAAGGTCCAGGTTGTAAAAAACGGCAATTCCCCTTTAACCACTGGAGCTCAGCAAAAGTTTTGATTATCAGGGCGTTACAACATTGGCATTATGTAAACATTTTGTCGTTGAATGTAATTCAGAGTTTTGCATAGTCATACAATATTACTGTAACTATGACCATATGGATCTGTCAGTATAATCGTTGATGCAACAACAAGAGAAACATTCACAAAGCTTGCCATTGATCAATTTCATCTCATGGGGATTTTGGAAACACTGCCAACACAATGATGATGGGATGCTACTTTGTATCGCTCAGGACTGTGTACAAGCATCCTGTAACCTAAAATGAAAAAAATACACGATAAACTGTTTATACATTATTTACATTCTTTATTTTGTTGTTTGTGTTTTTTTTAATTTTATATGCAAGTTGAATTTTAACATAGGGCTGCTGTGGGAGAAAGATGATCAGTTTATGCCATGCCCCTATTAAAAACTAGACAGCTAAAAATGTAAAGTCGTCCAATAAAAACATGCGGTAAGTTAACGAAAGTAAGTTAAAGGAAACAGCACAAATGACAAACAAAACAAATGACAAATGTTAGGCCACAACTGCCAGAAAGAGAAAGTGCTAGTCATAGTGCTAGCACTGCAAGCCACCAACTCACATCAAAACAAACATACAGCAACTATATTTTACTTTTAACATCCAAAAAGTGATAAAATAAAATATTCCTGTTCAAATAGTGCCATAGGCAACAATGTAAGAAGGAAAATTTCAGCAGGAGAAGCTGTCACAATGCTCTCACACTACTGCTGTTGAATAAACAGAGGCACTTCATTCCACAAAATTGCGTTAAATGGTGTATCGTACACTCAAACGGAGGGCAGGAAATAGTAAATGCTTATGTGAATGTTAACATTACAACCTTAAAGTTTAAAGACAAAGTTCTGGGTTCTCAACCTAATGTGGCCATGGTTGTGAGCTTCCAGTTTCCAGAGGAGAATGTTAATGTCCCAAATGTCATGGCAGTCTATATCAATATTTTATTTAGATATGTCATTGTGAACCAGAAATGTCAACAGGTGCCAAAGTCCTATGTGGAATCCTATGTGGACCATGAATTGTTGAAGAAAAGAAACTCAATCTAACATTTCATCCTCCACCACATGTGCCTTGTTGGCCAATATCTCCAAAACAATTCACAGTATTTCATAATTATATGAGCTGCATTTAGAGCTGCAACAATTAATCAATTTATTAATTACTTGTCAACTATTAAATTGAACAACTGTTTTGATAATCCATTAATCGATTTGAGTAATTATTTAAGAAAGAAAAGTCAAACTTCCCTGATTCCAGCTTCTTAAATGTGATCTTTGGCTTTGAATAACTTTGGGTTGTGGATAAAACCAGATATTTGAGCATGTCATTTTGGGCTTTCACCATTTCCCCCTTTTTTCAGTTTTTTGACATTTAATCGAGAAAATAATAGACAGATTTATTGACGATGAAAATAATTGTAAGTTGCAACCCTATTGTTATTTGATAAATGTTGATAAATGATTTGCTGAACTAAATAACTTTATCTAAAACGACTTTTTTGTGTCAGCTAATCAATCAATGAATGACCTCGCTGTGACCAGTGCAACATATGATCCTACTTTACTTTCTGTACTGCATATTCAGCCCTCTCGTATTTCCGTCTCTTCATCCATTGGTCAGCCCCATGTCTCTTTCTGAGTGTATATTTATGATGTGTGTGCAGGAGGTGGGCTGTGATCGCCAGCTGGCCAGTGGTGCCAGTGGTGCCAGAGAAGATAACTGCGGCGTCTGTGGCGGTGATGGCTCCACATGCCGGCTGGTACGAGGGCAGGCCTTACCCCACCTTACACCGGAACAATGTAGGTATCTGACTGCCATCTTTGCATTGCTTCTGTCCCCGCTTGTGTCCAGTATAGGTCTTCATTCACTTTGGTTCCACTTCTAAGCTTCATGTTCTCCAAGCTAATCCTTATTACTTAACACACTGGGCTTTAAATCTGAATAACACTCCAAATGTTACTAAGTTTGTCACCCTCTACAAATAACCCATCCCATGAGCTTTCTAGGTCATTGTCGGGCATTCACCCTCTGCTCAGGCCTAGTATCTCTCTGTTGGTTTCATAACTGTAGACAAAACATCAGCAGCCTTCTTCTGAGTCGGGCTCTATGGGGAGGTACAGAACAAAGCTGGAGATGTGTCTGCTGGGATTTGGGGCTGTCACCTGTCTTGGCTGCATGTCAGTCTTTGTTGAGTTGGCCGCAGACCTCCAGGAACTATCTCAGCTTTGGCCGGCTCTTTTCTCATTGCCTCCAGTGACAAAACTGGACTATTAAAATGCCATCTGGCCACAGCAACCCACCCACTAGCAGATGGAGCTACAGCATTTACACATCAATGCTTTGTTTTCTCACAGATTTATAAATGTAACACCCAGAGATTAAATTCACAACTGTGTTTTGGCCAATCATCATCTTTTCATGAGTTGGGGTTGGTAAAACGTGACCAGAATTTTAGTTTAAAACATAAAAAAATGAACTAACATTATCTACTGAGTGTGAAGAAACAACAGTGTTGATGTTATATCAAAGATGTCTATGTACTGTGCTGCAGAAATGTCTACTGAAGTTAGCATACTAACCAGCTAGCCGACTCTAAACCGGTCTAGTGACCAGCAATGTTCAGCTCGGTCAAGCTGAGCGCCGTTACCCGCCATTACCCGCCGTTACTCCCCCTGTCATCCGAGGCCTCGGTCCAGGCAGACTCCTTTCAGCTACGTAGCTCAAGGGCCAACTAGGCTATTTGCTAATGGCAGCTATTCACTACAGCCAAAGATAGCTACAGTAAAAAGTGTATTGAGCAGCAGTTAGTTTTTATGCTACCCCCTATAGTTTTAGTGCTACCTCCAAACTATGGCCATTTCTTACAAATGACACCTTCAATCAGACTCTTACATATATAACAAACCTGAAAACTGTTCAGCATTGATCATTCAGTCTGTTTCAGTAGGTTGTATGAAAATATATAAAATAAAATCAGTATTCATTACTTGTTGTAGTTAACTGGCATATTGTTAAATAAACAAACCCAAAAATAAACCTACAAATAAATCTAAAGTGCATTCAGAAAGTATTCAGACCCCTTCACTTTTTTCATATTTGTTATGTTACAGCTTTATGCTAAAATCATTTAAAACTATTTTTTTCCCCTAATCTGCACTCAGTACACCATAATGACAAAGCGGAAACAAAATTTTAGACATGTTTTAAAAAAGGAAATGGTGTAGAGCCAGGAAATTTTTATTTTCACAAAACCAGGTGATAGAAAGACAAACCAAGACTGTTTTGAGTCTTACTTTGTTTATGTCGAGTTTGAGTGAGGTGTTTTTTTTTACAATGAATTAACAAGGCAAATTAAACTCATCAGGTTTAAAAATATTTCTCTTGACATTTTGAGTTTATTTAATTTACTTATTAGACTCGCGGGTTTTACATCTCCCAGCTGAAACAGAACTGGCGCAATCAGATATTGTCTCTTGCGGTACAACGTGGTATTATGAGCATGCACACGGTTAATGGCACACTCAATAGGACAAAAATTCAATGAATTTAGTATAAAGCTTTTGTTAACTTTATCATTTTATTTATATTTTATTGTTGTACCATTTTCAACAACTTCAAGACAGACTGTAAAACATATCACTGCAGGTAATAAGTTGTTCAGTTCCCCAAGCCTAATAACAAATGTCCCCTAATGGCTGGTATAAGGCTGCCTTTGTACCACTTAAGTAATATGATAGACTTGGGCCCTACACAGTGGAAAGAGTCTCTGTATTGTTGCTGGAGAGCTCTGGTCTGTAGCACTGGGTTTGTCTGTGACTGCCAGTTGCACCTAAGTCATCTTTTCTCATCCAAGAATCCATTTCCCCTGCTCCGAAGTCTAAAAATAGTCCTCAGAAGTGTGAAAATAAAGACGCACTGGAACTTGTTGCAGTATGCAGGAGAAGGCATTTTTACTGCACCGTGCTCAGCCTTTTGAGAGCTCGGTGTTACGTTTTAAGGGATACTAAATGGAGGACCCAAACGCAGACACACATAGGCACACACAAGAGGCAGTATAGGGGGAAACAAAGGCGAGCTTTTATTAATAAAGGCTGAATTACAAACAAACGAGGAATACAGACAAACTTAAATGAGACACAAAGACAAACACAGTAACAACTAAAGGCTAACACGAAGTACAAACAAAAGCGAAGTACAAATCAAAAGAAACAAAAACCAAAACTAGAAACATACCAAACTGGAGACACGAGGAAACACTGAGGACGAAGCTGGGAGGCAAACACGGGGAAAGACAAACCAAGACGGAGGATGACGGACGAAAACGGATACAGGCTAACGCAGGCTACGAGCTAACAAGAAGGCTAACACAAAGAAGGTCGGGAAGACACGGAAACAGGAGCGGGACATCAAAGGACAGGACATGGCGCTACATGGACCAAGACAGAGGGAGAACGAAATGGAGGACCCAAGTGCAGACACACAAGCACACACACAGGAGGCAGGATAAGGGGAACGAAAAGTGAGCTTAATTTAAATGAAGCTAAAAGTACCAAACAAGACATATACGGTAGGTACTACTTCAAAGTGGCCATTTCACTCGTGGGGAGCGAGATTCACGCAACGCGTGAAATGTAAGTGACAACTGTAGCCACTAGGTGGAAGCATAGTACTGAATTGCAGCTCAAACGATTTTGGGACAATTCCACATTTGACCACAATGTAGCTGCAATGGAGAGTGGCGCTGTTTTAGGCTACAGGTAGAGTGAATGGAGAGGGGGACTGCTAAACCGTATCAGATTGATTCAGACTGATTGTTTCACAGCGGTGGGACACCTCAATTATCTGGGTGACCTTGGATAATCACTTGTGCTTTCTTTGTTTTACAGTAGAGCTAAAATATGGACATTAGTTGTTTTTTAAGGAACATTTGTTTACTGGTAAAATTGCCGACCTGAATTATTGTCCCAGTCCGCCCCCGTGAGCCTATATCACTGTTTACTGGTAAAATTGCCGACCTGAATTATTGTCCCAGTCCGCCCCGTGAGCCTTTATCACGGCCTGACTGGATGTTGCTTAAATATAAGAATAACCTATAATAATATCTGATACCCTAAAGACATCTGAGGTTGTGATTTTGCTCGCTCGCTGCAGCCACGGCTAAGCGGAGGCAGAAACAATTACGCACAGCCTACAGAAGTTTCAACGTCCATATAAGCATTTAAGAAATGATTCTTATCAGTTCCATAATTCAGAGAGGATTTTTACTCAATGAAAAAATGTATAAAGATCAGTTTTTAGGTTGAAGACACGACAGCAGCACGTATGTCCAGACGCTGATGTGTGTCAGCTGGGGCAGCGGGTCGGTGATCAATAAGACACATGAGAGCATTATGACTGATGTATAGCTCCCCTGGTAGAGCAGCTCCCTCAGTAAGCAGAATCATCGCTAGTATGGGTTCGAATCTCAGTATAGGTTGTACCTAATAAATGAGCAAATGAGCATTAATTCTCCGCCGGGCCGCGGCACCAGCTTTCCTGCTTGTGTACATAAAATACATTAAATTCTGACACCACAACTGTAGCGTACTGAATATCAATAGATGATAACCAGAAAAAAAAACGTTGTATTGATCTGATTCACCGGCTTCATGGACGTCGGAACTATTTTCTGAGAGGGGGGGCGGGATTTTTGTTGGGAGGGGCGGGGGAAGCACGCACTTTTATCAATGATTAAGGATTTGATTTGAAGTTATTTTATAATGGCGTGCAGTTATAAGAGAACTAGAATGGATGAACACGGCATCTTTATTGTTAAGAAAATGAAACTTTGATCACTAAATCAAGCCATTTAAGGAACACAACAGCATTATTTGTACCCTTGAATGAAAAAAAGAAAAGTCTGCGCTCCTGACTCAGGGCTTTCATGCATATCCAAAAGTGGACCTTCTCTCAGTTGACCTACTGATGAAGATTTTAAGCAGGGTCGAGACATCGCTTTCATCCATAAGGTCACTGCGAACGTTCATAACGGTCAAATGTGTTAGTCTCTCCTGCGTCATGGTGCGCAGCCAGGTTTTCAGCCTGCGCAAGGCTGAGAAAGAGCGCTTGGATGCTGCGACAGATATTGGCAGGGCAGCTGCAGACACAGCTTAATGAGCTTCTCCACCTCCGACAGCATGGAGCAGGTTTGGGGCGGCAAGGTATGCAGGATGGACACATCCTGGATGGTGCTTACTTCTCGTCCCCTACACACATTCCTCAGTATGTCCAGCTCAAGGCTTAGCCGCTCTCGTGGAAAGGGGGTCAGTTCCGAGGAACCCACATCCACTCGTTTCCCCTGAGCCGCCTCAAGAACTGCCTGCTCTCGCCCTGCAGCTATGCAGAGTCCTTCCTGATCAAAACGCTGCTCCGCCTCAGAGCGCACCAGGTCCAGATGTAGCCTGACTCCTATGCCAGATGCCTAGGCTACTGTATGTAGTCAGGCAGGCTGCATGTCACATCAAAAGCATAGATCTATGCATTAATTATATGTCAGAGATAAATGTATGTCAGATTCTTTATTTTTTTAAAGCGTAATGCCGTGGGTAGGGAGGCTGATGGGGTGCGTGGGGGGGGGATGGGACCCCCGCACCCCTAGTTCCGACGTCTATGACCGGCTTTCTTTCATTCAGTTGTGGTGTCAGAATTTAACACAAATATTTGTGCTTTCTATTCCTTATATGTGATGTCTGTGGGAATAAAAAGCACTGATAATTACATTATTACATTATGTCATTTTTAGTAGTTAAAGTCACTGGATATAAAAACGATTAATCAAAATCAGTTCAATGTAAAATGTATTGTAGGCTAATTATCAGTGCTTTTTATTCCCACAGACATCACATTTACATGTCAGGATCTGGTTATTATAGATTCAATATTTATCATCACAGTAACAGAGTTACATACATTGGCAGCTGTAAACACTCATAAAAACATTAGAAAAATAGGCTACATACGTGGGTTTGTTGCCTACCTGTTTACTAAACATATAAGGAGTAGTTAAAGTTTATAATCATCAGAGAACGTTACAGACATTGTTTTTGGTACGTCTGTTTACCAGATATATTCGTACGTGTGTGAATGTGTAAATGAGAGGCTTTAACTTAAAGCACTTTGTAGAAGGAGCTTTATAAGGTTCACTCCATGACTTCGACGTACGATTCAGCGCTCAGTGAAGCGTCTATGTATATAAATATGTATATCTATGGCTAGTTCCCGATATATCTAACACAGCAAGAGAGGCGGGACTTGAGGCAGAACAGCCAATCATCAGCCGGTCACACTGAAAGCCGGTGTCATGTTTGAAGCAACAACAGGAGAGGGAGGGGGAGAGGGAGGGGGAGAGGAGGCATCCACAGCGCAGACAGAGAGCGGCCAGAGAAACTGAGCGACTGTAGTAAGATTTGAGCAGGAGGGAATGCAAATGTTAAGGCATCTGGAACAAGTTCGCTTAACTGGAAAGACCACATCCATCCCCCACACTTTTGAAAAGCTTGCTACGCCAGTTTTTTTCTGGTTATCATCTATTGATATTCGGTACGCTACAGTTGTGGTGTCAGAATTTAACACAAATATTTGCGCTTTCTATTCTACACAAGCAGGAAAGCCGCGGCCCGGCAGAGAATTAATGCTCATTTGCTCATTTATTTGCTCAAACTTGGAGCCATATGTGATCATAATGATGATGAGAAAAGAAAACACATTAACTAAAGGTACAACCTATACTGAGATTCGAACCCATACTAGCGATGATTCTGCTTACTGAGGGAGCTGCTCTACCAGGGGAGCTATACATCAGTCATAATGCTCTCATGTGTCTTATTGACCACCGACCCGCTGCCCCAGCTGACACACATCAGCGTCTGGACATACGTGCTGCTGTCGTGTCTTCAACCTAAAAACTGATCTTTATACATTTTTTCGTTGAGTAAAAATCCTCTCTGAATTATGGAACTGATAAGGATATTTCTTAAATGCTTGTATGGACGTTGAAACTTCTGTAGGCTGTGCGTAATTGTTTCCGCCTCCGCTTAGCCGTGGCTGCAGCGAGCGAGCGAGCGAGCGAAATCACAACCTCAGATGTCTTTAGGGTCTTTGACGTGTGCACAAAAAAAGACCACAGTTAAACATAAAAGCAAAACGAAAACAGATAAACATAAAATGGGAATATCACAGATAAATACAAAATACAAAGAATAAGACCTTAAAAGACATTTAAAAGGCTTCATAATGAGTTGTTGATGATGTTGATGGCGGATGAGATGAATGATTTTTTTCACTAAGTTTGTCCTTGCTAGAGGGACCCTGTAGCGACAGGCTGAAGGAAGGAGTTGGAATGAGGTGTGGAGTGGGTGAGGTATTATTAGCTACATTCTTGTATTTAAGCAACAACGAACAGAAACATAAATCAGGCAACTCTGTCCATTCCCCGGTGGTCACTGCTCCCTGCTGCTGCATGTTGTCATCCTCCTGCTCACAGATGCCACCTGGTGGTTGTTTGGGCACATTGCCGCTTCTCATGAAAACACAATTGATCCTCCACTAAAAAGGTGAACTCGGCCACAATGAAGTAGTACCTACTGTAGACAAACCCAAAACGAGACAGGACGAAAACAAGGTTGCAACAAAGCTTAAACAAAGTTGAACCAAAAGTAAAGTACAAATCAAATGAAAAAACAAGGAACCAAAATCCAAACATACCAAATGGGGAGACACAGGAAGAGACAGAAAACGGGCTGTGTTCGAAATCATCCACTCATTCACTCACTCCCTATCCCCTACATCGTGTATATGATATAGTGCACTACATCATGTACACGATGTAGGGTACGATGGGAGGAGAATTCAGACACTACACGGGTGATTTTCTGAACGTGGTTACGTCAGCAGATGCGCCAGATACTCATGTGACGTGAGTGGGCGCGCCGGGCATCATGTAAACAAACCTGACGGTATAAAGATGTGATTCTTCATGGCGGTTGTGTTTCTTGGTCAATAAACTGTTGAAATATCAATGGTGTGTGAGTTTGGTTTTGTCAGCTATTGTTTTGTATCCTCGTCATGAGCTGTAAATGCTCGGGGTTGTGCACAAGCTGTAACATACCTAGCGCGTGCGAATTAACGTTAGTGGTCAGTAGCTATTTAGCTCGTAGCTAAGTAGCTATCGGCTACTTGTGTATCGGCTACTTTCTTAAGAAAAAAAAAATGGTACACGTTATTGTTTGGATGCTGCTCGCCCAACTCCTGGTTTTCAGGCACCGACGGAGGCGAAGGGAACGGCGTCTTAGGCGTTTACGGTGCTATTTGTTGATTCGCCGACATCAACCGGTAAATTACCAAAGGAAATCTTAGCTAACATGCTAACTGATATGGGGAAACCCTATGATTTAACCCATGATTTAGTGAATGACCACCAAATGAAATTAAAATGTCTTTGATATTCATTTAAAAACACCACTTACCTTAACTCAATTATAGTAATATAACTTTATATTGCCATTATAATTAACACATAAAAAACAGAGCTTTTCACTGCTTTGCTGAGGACCCCAATGTGAAAGACAATCATGGCAAAAATGTAACAGTTTTCTTTAAACTTACATTAAACTTTTACACATTAACTTAATTTCAATGACTTACTGTGCAACCAGTTATTACATAACTCACCAAGGTTGTCATTTTTTGATAAATCAGTTCAAGTAATTGCAGCAACAACAACAACATAAAACAATGAAATAGGTAATCATCTGGTTAATCAACTGGAAATACCTGTAGCAGCCCTTATTTCTATACCCTTAAACACTAAAAATGATAAATTTAATGTTTCAATCAGGAATGACAAATATGAATCAGGTGAACAGTCCTCCCCGCCCAAGGGAATCCTTGAAGGAGCTGGAGATGTCAGTAACTGTAAAACAAAATACAAAAAAACCATTGTGAGAATAACAATAATAACTTATTTTTATAGCGCCTTTCAAAATACCCAAGGTGCTTTACATGAGCATGAGTGGGGGTTCAGGGGTGGGGTTAGAGAAAACAAATTAAGGGAGAGAGGGGAGGAAACACTAAACAGACTAAAGAAGAACAGAAACAGAATATCATATGTGTGTACTTATGGTTTATACTAAGTGTATATCACTAATGAGTCAAGTGTAAGGAAAACTTTGATGTGGCAGAGAAAAATCTCACATTAGTTCAATAAGATTCAGTTACAATTTTCACAAATTGTGCAATAAAGCTTGAGGATGAAAAAGTATCAAAACCAAATGTATAAATTGAATAGTGGGGTCATGATTAAAGAAGACCCTTTAACCTTCCAACACACTACAGTTCGTGATATATAATCTGTGAAGATTACATATTAAATATTAAAATAATGTTCATTTTAGCTGGAACCCCAGACCTACTGCCACCTCAATGTGACCATGCCAGTCCTTAGGCTTTACCTGGATGAAGAGGCAGACCTGAAGCCTGACTACCGTCTCACCAGGGCTTCTCTCGGTAACCTGATGGCAGTCACCAGTAGCCAGCAGGACCATGGATGGGGCCACTACCTTGAGGTGCTGGTGTTTGTGTTTTGGCTTGCGAGTGCCACCTCATATCGTGTCGTGTCAAGGAGCTTTGACATCCCTCGCACAACTGTCCATGATATGGTCCACAAGATGTCCAGGAAGCTCCTGAAGATCTTGAACAAGGTTATCCATCTGCCATCTGCTGCTGAGCTGGAGGATATAGGCAATGGATTTGCCCACCTTGCAGGTTCCCCTGCATTCTCCAGGGCAGCAGGCAGCATTGATGGGTGCCACATTCGCGTAAAACCCCCGTCTGTCGATGCCCAGTGTTACGTTAATAGGAAGCTGTTTCCCTCCATCCAGCTACAAGCAATCTGTGACCATAAAGGCAAGTACCTGGACATTTTCACAGGCTACCCAGGCTCTGTCCATGATTCAAGGGTCCTGAAAAACAGCCCAATATACACAACCCAGCGATATCCACCCCAAGGTTTATATATCCTTGGGGATGGTGGGTATCCTTGCCTGTCTGCCCCCATTGCCCTTATCACGCCTTACAAAGAGCCAGTCCACCTTGCCACAGCTAGGCGCTTTGACCACCACCACGCCAAGGCAAGATCGATAATTGAGAGGTCCTTTGGGAGCATGAAGACCCGATGGAGGGCAATATTTTTTAAGGCACTGGAGGTGAAGCCAACCTTTGCACCCGATGTCATAGCCTGTTGTGCCATCCTCCACAATATTTGCCTCACCAATATACACCAATATTTGCCAGGATCAGCGCATTGTGGAGCCAGCGGAGGAAGTCATCAGGCCAGACGATGACGGCGGAGATCCTCAACACCAGGATCAGCGCAGTGGGGAGCGCATTCGGGAGCTTTTGACCGCAGCCATCTCTGCTCCCGATTGTCAAGTTGCGGCTCTGGAGGACCACAACTATATGCAA
This sequence comes from Pagrus pagrus, assembly GCF_965226575.1. Taxonomy (NCBI): domain Eukaryota; kingdom Metazoa; phylum Chordata; class Actinopteri; order Spariformes; family Sparidae; genus Pagrus; species Pagrus pagrus. The sequence continues at coordinate 1,061,448 of NC_140185.1, read as the reverse complement.
ATTTAAAAGCATAAGATTAGATGCAGTGGGTTAGGGTTTATTTATTTATTTATTCATTCATAATGGTATATAGTTGACATAATTGTTGAAAATTGTTTAATGAATCATATTGTTATTATAAATGATTAAGTTTGTACATTTATTTATTTATTCATAATAATATATAGTTAACATAATTCTTGTGGAGGAGTATGTAAAGTTGTTTAATTTATCATATTGTTGTTATTATAATGATTAAGTTTGTATATTTGTTATTTATTCATTCATTGTAGTATATAAATTGACATAATTGTTGTTGGGGGAGTTTGTTAAGTTGTTTAATTAATCATTATTGTTGTTGTTATTCTGATTTGTATATTTATTCACTTGTTTTTTTATCTAATGTATTATAACGTCAAATTGTTGTTTTTTGTTAGTCACCTTGACACTTTTTCTTTGAAATATACAATGAAACACCTCACCTACTCTGGAAATTTTATTTACATTTATTTAACCATTCACATTCTTTCAACTATTTTTTCAAGTAGAGACAGCAGCCTCTCCTCCCTCTCTTCTTTTCTCCTGGCCCTCTCCTCCGCCCTAGCACTCTCTGCCCAGGGACGGACTGGCCATTGGGCAATGTGGGCAAATGCCACTGTGGCCGCCTGGTTGATGCGGCCGCGAGGCGCATTACAATAAAAACTAAAGCGGAGCTGAAGGCGGCCACAAAAAAGACGGAAAAAAGCAAACAAACTAACAAAACGGCCTGTTAACTCTGACAAATAATAGGCATACTAAACTAAATAAAAATAATGACGTTTTTTATTTTTCCTGTAAAGGACAACTCGGCGAACCGAGCCGGCGGCGCGGAGCGAGGGTGTGTCGGTCTGATGGTGTTGGTGTCTGATAACTGTACAGATCCTTCACCCAACAAAATAAAGATAAATGTCCCACAAAGCGACGTTACATTACCATACAACAGTAACGTAGTAACTGGTCGTGTCTTTGGCAACTTATATGAGGAAAATAATACCGCAGTTATTCGTGGAGAAATGTCTGTCAGCCTGTCGGTCCGGCCGACTCTTCATCACATCTCTGCCCGAAAAACGGCGTCTGTCCCCGGCAGAAAACTTTAACTCACCAAGTGTTTGTTGTTGGCTGACGGTCAGCCCTCCCGACTGAGACTTAATGAACTTCGTGAACTCCCCGAGTGAAATGGTCAGACAGCGTCCTGTTTACTGATGGCGATTATGTAATTATGTAAATTATAGAAAACTTTGTCACTTTCCACGATGTTTGGTGGGTCAGGATCTCAATCACAGCACATTATAACAGCATCATAAGATTATAAACAGACAGCTGGTACATGTTTAGATTAACAGGAGGACACGGGGAAACACCTTGGAAAAAACACATACGTCATCATCATCACGTGTACCGTCACGCCTCCGCATCACTACAGACAATGGTGCTAACATTGTTGCTGCAAATTATGAATCTTGGCTGGCCACAAGCTCCATCTTTATTTACTTTGGATATTTAAAATGTCTTCTTCACGTTCCAATGTTAAATATTCTTTAGAAATTAAGGTTTATTGATCTTTGAAAGGGTGTACTTGCATTATTATGCCATTATCATTATATTAGTTGAAAAATGGTCTCAAAGCGACAATATTATCGTTTATCGCAATAATTTCTAGGACAATTTATCGTCCAGCAAAATGTGTTATCGTGACAGGCCTAGTTGCTACTTCCTCCTCCAGCAGCTGAAGTTTTTTTCACTTAAGTTCATTAAGAGTCTCCTCATGAGACTGGACTCGGATGATGTGATTGATAGAGTGGCAGAGAAAAGCAAATTATTGCGCAACCTGCTAATGTAACTACATAAAGGTAAAACATTTATTTTTCATGTTCTGGGGCAGTGTAATGTTTATGTTTCTGTTGGTTGCAGATGACCTGAGAAGACAAACGTGGCCTCTCTCTGTCAAAATTGCCAGGGCCTCTTTTTGGTGCCAGTCCGCCACTGTCTCTGCCTGAAGGAATTCGAGGACAGGGTCTGCCCCTCTGCCTCTTTTTAGCCTGTGCTGGCCCTGCCTCTGCTGGCCCTGCTTCTGCTGGCCCTGCCTCTGCTGGCCCTGCCTCTTCTGGGCTGCTGTCAGCTGGGGATGGGGGTGCTCTTTGGGTGTCAGGGGAGGACTAACACACTGCAGTAGCCCTGGAACTTCCCCCCCAGGCCGAGGCAATAAGGACAGGAGGCCGGATGGATGGCCTCCCGCCAAGTGCATCGTCCATCAGGGGGTACCACTTCCAGGACGCTGCAGTGTCCTCCCCTGACTCAGTCCCCTGGCCAGTTGGTGGCTTCTTGAGTTCCTTTGAATTATAGGCGTTCATTTAGGCAAATATATTGTCACTACAGGACATTTCTCACAAAGAGCCAAGACAAATCATACCTTGTAGGTTTTTTTTTAATTTTCCCACTTCTTCCCCACCCTAGCTGGGGATAAGACCCCCTCCAGGCCCATTTCCTTCAAGACAACCCAACAGAATAAAAGCAAAGTGTGACTTACATCAGTACTAATCAAATACACTGTTAAATATGTACAATAATATTGTGCAATGTGATATTATTTATCATTACATTATACAATACGTCTAGCCTCGTAATTGCTATTTTGCCTAGGCTTGTCAGATTATATAGCACAGATTTATACAGGTAATCAGAGTTTAAGACTATAATAAGTTCACAAAAGTGTAAAATTCAGTAAGGAACAAAATGACGCTATCACTCAAATTTGTTTGCTTACTCCCATCCATGCAGAGCCGCGTTTCGTCGGCCTGAGAACAGCTCGTTGTGGGTCATACGCATTTTAATCAGTTTCTCCACATCCTCATCAGTCCCTTGAAACAAGAAACAGAAAAGCATATATTTTTCTAACACACCGCCAATTGAGAAAAGAGAACAAACGTTATGATCAGATGTGAGCGGGTGTCTGCCCATAGCGTTAGCTTTAGCGTTAACGTTAGCTAGCAGATACAAACAACAAACAGGATGCTTTTCCACCAAGAAATCGGCTCGTTTTGACAATTCGCAACCGTTAAGAGGCATAAAAACTACGCCACTAAAGTATTACACGCATGAAATGTGTACATTCTAACGTTACTTGCATTTGTAGACAAAAGCGGCGTTAGGTGCAGCGGCCATCTCGTCTCCTTCTTCTCCTCTGACAAACCACGACAGCATTGCATTGTGGGATACGGACCACAATGTAGTTTACATCACTTGTTCACTCAATTTTGCGGTGCATTGTGGGTATTTTGTCATCCACTACATAGTGGATGAAATCAGCCACGGAGAATTCGAACAACACTACAAAATGGCGAACACACTATATAGTGCACAACATCCGTGATAGGGGGCGATTAAGAACACAGCCACGGAGTGACAGGAGACAACAGGGAACATTGTAGAGGAATGACAAACGAACTGACCAACACATGAGGGAGAACAAAGGCCGTTTTCGAAACCGCATACTACCGTACTGCCTACTACATACTGTGTTAGATACACTGTATACTGCATACTGAATGTGGGATTCAGCATGCTATTTCAGCAGACCGACGCCGTTCACACCGCAGTATGCAGTAGCAAGTTTCCCAGAATGCATTTCGTGGCGACCGGCAGCGGTAGTTGTAAAACAGGCCGAAGCTGTTTTATTTTCTGCTGTAGCGCTGTTATTATGTCACTTTATTAAGTTTTAATATGTTTTCATGCGAGAAAGTAACCGTTTAGATCCCCAATGTGCGGTTAGTTTACTCAAATGACGGCTGTTTAGTAACTTGCCTCGATGTTTTCGGAGAAGTGAAGCTCCGGAAGGAGCAGCTCGTCTCAGAGGCAGCAGCCCGTCTCCAGAGTCGTTCCGCCGGCCAACATGCGTCGTCGTCCCGGGGGAGACAGCAGGCCAGTTATCTTAACCACTGCTCTTTGAAGATTAAACGCTAGAGGAAAGCTTCATGTTTGTGGTGGACAGTATACAGTATAGCGCTGTCTCGGGAGCTCTGTATGTACCGAAATCACCAAATATTAATAATAAAAAAAGTTTTAATTAACAGAGTACTTTTTTTCATTTCATATGTATAACAGCCTGGATTTCTATTGTACCTATAGCTTTCGTCACAATAGTCAGTAGCCTATGCATTGTACTTATGTTGTGTGAACAAACATAAACGCTGTACTGCTCCGGAGTACGTGACGAGGACGTCATGATCCCAGCTCCAGCGCATTGCATTGTGGGAAACAGTAGGCAGAGAAGTCTGGTCGGATGCATACTGGAAATATTTTCCGAATCAGTACAACATCCGGGAACTTTTCTCATACTGCAGATTTTGCTTTTGTTTGCATACTGCATACTACATACTACATTTTGGCCAAATCAGTACGTACTGGTAGTATAGTATGCGGTTTGGGATACAGCCAAAGACTCTATACACAGACACTAACCAGGACATCAGGAACAGGTGGAGTGAGGAGGGAAGAGGAACAGGTGAGGAAACGAGTGGAAAAGCACTGGGAGGGAAAAACACACAGGAGGAACTGAAAAGCAAGAAGAGACACACAAGGGTAAAACTAAGTAAAACTAAGTAAAACAGGAAACAGAAACAAACAGACACTGAACAATGACACTCAGATCTAGAAAGAGGAATTCAGTCCAAACAACCTGGAAATGAGGAGCTCTCCAAGAAGTCACTGAGGCTTTGATGACATGTTACTTCCTGCCAGGTCCTCTGGCAGAGGAAGGGCCACTTGACTATAATCAGATAGCTGCTGCTCAGCTGTTATGCTGGCTGCAGGTCTCTAAGAAAACAGAGGCTAGGGGCTTTAAAGGAAAACTTAATGTTGTTAATATCTGCTCATGTGTAGATCAGCCTGGTATCCCGAGGAATTAACCCGGCTGGTTGGACAACGAAGCAGGTGGGCGAATGGAAAGACCGCAGGTTGTGTAGGCCTTGTGGTTGGTTGTGGTCTTAGAGAGAGCACCCGCTGTGGTGATGTTTGGCTTGTTGTATCTAGCTCAGTTTCAGCAGCAGCAGGTTCCTCATCCTCATCTCATCCCTCATTAAGTGGTGACTGAAAGTTATTATTACAAGTAATCGTTTCACATTGAGGTCGTGGACCTCGCGGTAAAAACAGTTCAAATTATATATTGATATTTAGCTCCTTTCCCAGTAAGCTAGCATGACATGTTTGGTATCAGCGGATTCATTTCAATTTCAAGATTTTTATGACGCTCATGGCTTAAAAAAATCTTAAAAACTAAGCCTGCGACAGCCTTCAGAAGACAGTAATGGTAATGCCAGATGATCCACCATCATTTTCAGAGGGTTAAAAGTAGGCCAAGAAAGCCAAGAACTGAGGTGGAGATTAATTCCAACTTTAAGATCGTGGTGATCAATGAGGCATAGTATAATTAAAATAAACATGTTGTTCTGTTTTTCACATTTAGATGGTTAAATTATGTTGGAAAATAGCCCTACCATTAGGCTGCAGTTTAATTTCTGGCCTATTCAAACAGGACAATTTCATTTAAAGATATCACGTTACCTTGTTTTTTTCAGTGTGTTACTATTACTGGTGCATTCTAGTCAGATTTAATTATTTTCTTTATAAAAATAAGATTTAGTCTTCAAAAAAATGTTTCAAAAAGAGAAAAAGGGGGGTTGTCTCATAATCAAGGTATATATGTTATATTATAAGCAGGCTAAGAGGTTATGCCAATCCTGTATCACAGCTTGCTAACACTGTTTAAGACTGATTTAAACTAATATTGGTATGTTGCTTTGGAGGCAGTCAACCAGGATAGCTTGGAGCATGTATTTTTGCATAACATGAATTAATCAGCATCATAGCAACAATGTCATGCAACATTATCAATATTACCTAGCAAAGCTTAACATCATGAACTACATGACCCTCAGTTTCAGAGACAGCCAGGGAGATAGACATGCACATGCAGACTGTGTGACTCAATACAACTCTCAATACAATCAGAGAAATGTTTATATTTTCTGGAAATCACAAGATTAAATCGCAACGACCATATAGCCCCATATATGTATTTTTTAGGGCCGGGACTCGATTAAAAAAATGTATCTAATTAATTAGAGGCTTTGTAATTAATTAATCGAAATTAATCGCATTTTTAATCGCATATAAATATTTGAACTGAGAACAGTGAGAAGCAATTTTTTTCATATGGGTTTTAGTATACCATTGAATATAGACTGAATACATAAGCTTAAGCAACAAAACATTGTTTATTTTTTTTCAAGGTGGTACTTAACCAAGACCAACAGACTAGGGATTATCGATTAATTCATTAATTGTTAGTTGATGGACCTTATCGATCGATTAACGATTACCTGATAAGATGCGATTTTCCTGAGAACCTAAATTTAAGGGGAAAATTTAAGCTGAACATTCCTTATACAGGACTCTACACTAGTTTGTTAGTTTATTTTTAGAGCACAGCACAATGAAAAATGTTTAAGTAACATGTTATTTGGTAAATGGTCTTTCCTGCCACTACACTATGATGATTACTGTATTTAACTACTTAAATCACAGTAGCATTAACTGATTTGTTGAACTCAGCCTGATGTAAACATTAATAAAACACAGGCAGCTCTATGTTTTCCCTGTGTGATGTTCAGGGACAGGTCAGGACAGTCAGAGAGCTCTGAGGTTGAAGTCTTATGTACCGTGAGACAGTGACAGGTCTGCAGGCTACCTACGTCTTGACCACATGTCAGCTGTTCAGCTGCAGCAGAGGAAACTCCGCTGTTCTCAGCTCCACTGCGACGAGCGCTTTTTAAATTTTTTTTTTTTTTTAAAATTAAGCTCCAGTAGCGACCGGCTAAACTACGGGAGGATACTGTAAACCGGCGCAGATCCGGTGTGTTTATCAAAGCTTGGTCGCAGTGCTGAGGCACCGGGTCGGTTTGAGCTGCGTTCAGGCTACATTAAAACTTTATAGATCCATGGGCAGTGATCAGTGTCGGCGGCTTTTTAACTCATTAAATAATTGTGCTCCAGTATAATCGGTACGCCTGAAACTCATCCAGTGAGAAACGTTCCGCGGTGCAAAAATACGTGTGATTAAAATACGTAAATTTTTTTAACACGTTACAGTCCCAGCCCTAGTATTTTTTCACCCCAAATCCAACGCCACCACCTGTGAATCAACAGTTGTGGAGATAAATTAGACCTGCATGTGGAACTACAAGGGAGACAGTGAGCAGTAACCAAGTAACTGTCATGTTGTTCTTTTCACAAATATAGGAATGATAGTCAAAAATATAATTAAAATGCATAGTTCTACATAAAACAGCATCAAATTTTTTCGCCGGCCTATACAAGGGCCCAATTAGATTTCTTTTCATGGGGCCCAAAATCCCTGGCGGCGCCCCTGGTTGTCATGTAGGCTATAGACTGATTGTCTTGGCTTGCATCCATAAAATATTGTAATATTATAGGCCTACTGCATATTGAGAAAATGTATTTTGGTATTGCGCAACAATCGGGAGATGGGGACCCCCCTGAATATTGACGGGTATTTCGCACACTGCCAGTGGGGAACCTGCTGTGTCAAATTTTGCCTTGTCCAGAGAGACTCCACTCAGACTCACTTGTACATTTTCCACACAGTTTTAAAGTTTCAGTCTTGCGTGTCCTCTGTTGCTCTCAGATTTAACATCCCTATAGAGGACAGTTGATACAGTAAATCAATCATAACTATTTAGGCTGACCTTGGATCGTGAGTTTATTTACCATCACAGACACACAGGGTATCACCTTTATTCCTCTGCATCCATTATTCATGACTCTACCATTTATTTATCAGTCATTGCATTTGGAAAATGAATTTGCTACAGTAGTATTCCCTAGAGCTTCAGTCTACGGCTCCAGCAGACTCACATGAAATTAGTTCATAACTGCTTATCTGTGTTTCATTTCCCTTATTTATTTTGAAGGTAACTTTTTTTACATAGGAGAGACTGGGGACAGTTGCAACACTTTTTACATTACTCTCAGTTACTCAGAGACTATTTGGACTAGGCTCACCAAATCTTTACATATTAAACCTACATCTGTCTGCTAAATGCCCATACCATTTAAAGATGGCTACATATAACATATCAATCACAATATTTATTTGAATAGAGAAATTCAGACGTTGCAACTGACCCCAAACCTGGGGACATTTGCAACACGGATCAGGGACGGTTGCAACATATCAAAAAAACATTACATTTCACTAATTATCTTCTGCTTTTTGTCTAAATAAGCACAGTATACAATATCAAGGTATTTAATAAGTTTTGTTTTGTGTAAAACATAGGCCTACCTTGAGTCAATGAGCAGATGTTACCGAAGCTATAAAAACTCAGTATTTAATTTTGGGACAAAAAGAATGGAATAATTTGCAATACAAAAAACATTTATTCAACATGTTACATTTATTAAACATCCAAAATACTGAGGGGAACCCCTCCGTTAGTGACTCTCTTCTTCACTCTTAGCAAACTGAAAACAAACAGAATACAATTTCTATATTTAGATGATTTATTCACTATATGACAAGTTTATATGACACATACAACATACAACAATAACTAATTGCTCATTTTTGCTCAACAAGTTATTTGGGGAATTATTTTGTTTATCATTAGCATTAGTTTCTCATTATGATTGCCTGTTCTGTTCATCATGAGCAATGAAGATATTAATCGGCCTATTTTGAACTAGAAATCTTCAAAAATACAGTTGTGTGGTCTGTTTTGACATGACTAGCCTAATTAGCATGGGGACAGTTGCAACAGTTGCAATAGTTGCAACCGTCCCCATGGTATCAGTCATGACAAAACACCATGTGCTAGCTAGCCACATTGACATTGACACATGTAAACCATGTAATTTAATAGTCAACAAAACAGTGATTCAAACTAGGTAGGTTTGGATTAATTCATACAAAAGATCAGGACAGTATGACAAAAATACAGCTCATGAAAAAAGCTACTTTCATACCTCCAAAACAACTTTGTCTTGATAGAAGCAGGACCAGATGCTCAATATGGCCTCTCTCTGCTTGGTGGGCAGAGGGTCTAACTGAGCATGTGCAGTGTGAGTGTCATCACTCTAGCATGTTTCTGATTGGAGAAATAAGGCTTTTTGCAACTGTCCCCAGTCTCCCCTACTTGTCTTTACATTCAATCTCCATTTTAGAATTCAGCAAGAATGCAAATGGCTGCAGCTGAATTTATTCCATTGCTCCCATGCATTTAGGATTTTGCAGATGCAGCATAATTATGTTGTGGGGCAAAGCCCTTTGGCTCACAGCCAGAGCAGCTGATGTAGTTGTTTGAGCTGTGCGTTCATTTGTTGCCTTAAAGCTCTGGTCTACGATCTGAAAAAGGTTTGAAAAAAGCACCCCCCCCCACACACACACACACACACCCCTCCCCTCTGTGCTCCTTAACCCCTCCCCTCCGAGCTCGTATCGCTCTCCCCTCGGAGTCCTGCGACACACCCCCTCCAACAAGCACCAAGAGCAACAAGCCGGCAGAAACCAAATACAGCCCAGCTTTGAATGCGGAGTAACGATGTCAGATTCACAGGTAAAGTTATTACAAGGCATGTTGAAACTCACGTAAATCTTGTAGGTCATTACAATGTCCACAGCTAAGCTCCACAGCCAAGCTAGCGTAACGTCATTAGCATGTTACAGCTATGTTACGTTACAGCTACGTAATAAGTTACTATTTATCAACAGCTAAGTTAGCCACTTCTAAAAGTTATTGAGGGCCAAGAGACTAACAGATGCTGCCGTCAGCTTTCATCACAACGATCGCTTCCACATTGTGGCTGAAAAATAAACCTGTGTGAGTCTCGGACCAGCTGTGTGTGTCCCAGCTGCTGTCTGAGTAGCACCAGACCACGACACAAACGTGCCCGTAAACCGTAATCTCTTGTTTATGACAGATAAGACACACAAATACACACATCGTAACGCCTATATGATAATCCATCATATTGATTTAGCAAAGGCTTCGTTGAAAACAAATGGACAAGACCAGGAGGAGGGTAAGCAAAACAGCTGAGTAGTGACCGGGCGAGAGGTTGTTATGGAGAAATAAATCCGGACAAATAAAATAAAAATCCGGAAATAAATCCGAAACCCCTCCGCTTCGCGTTGGGGTTTCATTCATCCCTTCATTCATCTTACTTGCTGCTTCATTTAGCTGCCACGAGCAAATAAATAGGCTGATTTGGTGTAAACATGATAGCAATGTTAGCTTGTTGTTAGCTTACAATGCTAGCACAGAGGCTAACGTCTCCGTCGAACAAGTAACACAGAATAAACTAACGGCAGCTTTCACAGTCATAAGCCAGCATCGGCATGAAAGTTATCTGTGTCACAACATCCACAATAAGGACGAAAGATTACCTGCTCAACAGAAACGCCGCTGTATCAGCATCGGGTCCATATCTTCACGGACCTTTCGCCACCGTTCAAATGATGACCCGATGTTTATTCGGTTTGAGCCCTCTTTGTTTCACATCTCTGCTTTGTGTCTTTTCAGTGACAGACTTTCTTTCTTTGACTCTTTGTTGGTGGGGCGAGCAGAGGCAGCTGAACTGCTCAGGGCAAAACAAACCTCTTGTCCGCTTGTAGTTTCAAATGCGAAAGTGGGTCGGGACCAGACGTGAGCAGGAGCAGGAGAGTGAGCGTGGATTGGATCGGAAAATCGGTCAATTTCTTTTCAGTTTTACAGGCGCGAAAGAGAATGGATTTATTTGGTTCCTTTTACTCTTCACATTGTGTAGGTGGTACTATTGGGTTATAACCACCATCTAAATGATGTTAATAATAATAACAAATCTTTCAAATCGTAGACCATAGCTTTAAGGAAAAGTAGCTCTCATAAAATGTGGAAAACAGAATTAACACTCCATTTGTCTATTAAGGAACTGCCTCTTTACTACATTTCCTTGTTTCACCACAGAGGGAGAATCACTTGAAGTGTGAAAGTCAGGAAGTAATTTAGCAGGCTGAAACACAGAAATCCTTCCATAGCAGTAAATATGTTCTGTATAGCTCTGTACTGTCAGTGGTTTGGTTTGTTACTGGGCCTTGATGAACAGCAGCCATTGTTACAAAATACTGACAGTGAAATTGTTGACAAATAGTCTAAATAGTTCTAATTAGTCTGGTTGTGCTCTGAAATGTTAAACAAATTCCAAATGTACTGAGTCATTAAAAGAATGCTGAAATTTCAGCCAGTCAATGAACACTACTTTAAAGTCAAAGTTTGGCGTGGTTTCTCTTCTCAAGCGATATGATTAGTTATATTAATGAATTGACATCCACTAGGTAAGTTACAGTCACTATCCAGTTCCTTCTACAGTCATTAAATGCCATTTAAAACTGTTTGCATGTTTCAGTAGACTCCGTGATGATGAAACAGAATTTGATGTGTACATTTTTTCAAAGGGTGAACATCAAAAAATGTTCACTCTTTGTCGTAAACTGTCATTGTTGGAACATATGGTGCTCATAGACATACATTAATGAGAATAAACACACATACATGCAAACTAAAAGAAAACACACTGAAATCTTAAATGTTTCGACTACTCTGCTTTCACAATAATACAATCAACTGTACTGTACTTTCTTCGCTGTCTTTAACAGTTGACTCTCCGAGGCCTGTACACTGTGCATACTGTAGAACAATGATATGCTTCTGGTCCTTGGATATCTTCAGTTCTTTTATCTTTCTTAAAATGACTTACATTTTTCCTTTTCCATCTAATTTTGCACACAATATATTGGCATATCTGCATACTTACTCATTTAATTATGATAGCAGAAAATAATAGCATTGTCAAGTCAAGTCAAGCTTTGTTTAAATAGCACCTTTAGCCAAGGCGCTTTACAATTAAAAAACAAATACAATTACAATTAAATACATCAGATAAAAGCACAATAAAACACAATAAAACAATAAAATAAAATATAAAATAAAATATAAGAAACAATAAGAACTGTCATAATAAAACAATCAGTCAGTTAGGAGTGTTAAAAGCCAGGGAGAAGAGGTGGGTTTTGAGCAGGGATTTAAAATTTTCTAAATTTGGAGCTGTTCTAATGCAGAATGGCAAGTTGTTCCAAAGTTTTGGAGCAGCGCCGCGAAGGCTCGATCACCTCTGGTTTTAAGCCTAGATTTTGGTATGCTGAGGAGGAATTGGTCGGCTGACCGTGATGTTCTACATGGAGTGTGGGCAACAAGCAGGTCACCTAGATTAGATTGTGATGGACATCAACCTGCCAGCTACAAGCCATCAACAATAACAAATCCAAATGCAAATGTAGGAGTATGATTTTAGACTTTGATTTGCCAAGCAATTATTTTGAGAAGCTGCATTTTGTTGATGATGGCTTTTGCAGGCTTGTCAGGGTTAAAGATGAATGTACTGCAAAAAAAACACTGCAAGAAGTGTTCACCATAATTTGATACAGCAGCAACACATACAAGTTAATAAATCCATCATGTAGTTGCGTTCAGTGACTTCCCTTTAGCTGAGACTATAGGCGTTAAGCCGAACGAAGTTCCGGGTTCTGCAAAACAGGTTTCTCCATTTCCGGTCGACGTCACGTCCATTCATTGTAGCAGCGGAAGTTAGCGGTGTTGGTTTTTTAAGTTTTATTTTGGCACAAACATGTCATTTTACATGCGATCGTTGCAAGAGCTCCCAAGGTTGAGCATTTCAGATGTTCACAGGATCTGCGAGACCTCCAGAACCACCAGCAGCAGGCATGACAAAGGATTTAAACTGTACGCCTCGTCATTTATCACCAACTATGAGGGTAAGTTGCTAGCTTAGCTAATATACGGCTGAAAAACGGGACGAAAATATGTCTCTCTCCTTTTGTGTAGTTTTGATTTAAGAGAATATTTTAGTAAGTCACTATAAAGCAAACAAATGTTAAAAAATGTTAACTAATCCTAGCTGACAGACGTTTTTCTTTCCGTACATTTCCATTTGATGTGACTATAACTTACTAGTGACCTCAACAAGTTAGCTTAAGTCAGCTGTCAAAGACTTATTTTAAATAGCATTGTTTTTTTTATTATTTGTTTTGACTTTTAATGCCTATGCTGTCATTCACTTTTCACCAGTATCAAACAAAGACAGGCTAACTGGTGCTGTTAGTGTTAGGGCAGCCTGTCACAGATCCATGAGGAATGGTGAGAAGTCACATTCCCTGGAAGTAATGAGAGGGGTGGTTTGGGTGTTCTGTTCTATGTGTTCAAGTTACTGTTTGTTCCAGTTTAGGGACATTATCTATCAAGCCTGCCAGAGTATGAGCAAAAGTAATGTAGTCAGTAATTATGACCAGGTCCTTGACATCACCTTGATCAGAAAAGCGAGAGTTCTGAGAGGCTTGGTAAATGCATGCACAGTTGTGCCAGTTTCACTGTTGTTTGTCTATTGTCAGAGGACAGGAAAATGCAAAGTAAGATGTCTTGCCCATTTTGTCCTTTTAAAAATTTAGGGAGATATTATATCAGGGATACATCAATTTATAATTAAATTAAGTAAGAGCCTACTTATTTTTCTGAAGACAAGACTGATAAAAGCAAGAATTTCCTCTGTTTTGTTAAAAGAAGAGGATATTAAGGTCATTAGGTGTAGTTAATTCTAAGTTTATTGTAGAATGTTTCCACCAGGAAATCCATGTTATTCAACACCTGGCCTCCCCAGATAATCCCTCTGTTATGCTATATTGTAGTGTTACTTCTTCATAGATGAACTTCACCCAGTGTCCTAACTAGACTTAAAACGGTGGTATCTGTTTGGACAACCAATAAAGTTGGATACCAAGATCAGTATGTATGTTTGTAAAAGGCAGAACAGCAGTGGCACAAGCCCAGAACAGCAGTAAGGGTTAAGACATGTAATCAGTGTAATATTCTTGCTATGTGAGATATTTAAGTGTAGACAATGGGACAACAGTCAGTCACATTCAACTTGTAGTAGGTTTTATTATTACTACTCATTGTAGTCCTAGTGATCTTGGTACAAGTGATAGGATGGAGTTATGAACTCTAAAAAGAATAATTAGAATATTAGAAAGAGTGATTATTTATTCTAGATAATTTGTTTAATGTTCCCTTTATATTTCAATTTTCTTGTCTTTTCTCTTATTGTTGAGATGTTTTTTTTATGTTTGTGTGTCTTTTGATTTCTTTTGATTTCTTCCTTTTGTGTGTCTTTTGTAAGGGACTGAAACCAGGGCCAATAGAAAAAGTGGTCATAACAAGACAAAAGCAAAACAGACAGACAGAAGGAGGGATCAGGTGAGTAACTTAGCGATATGTCATTTTTATATAGCTATCACTAATATGGTTTTACCGGGTTTTGAACGAAAACATAACCATGTGTAAGACATACATACTTAGACAATGAAGACAATGAAATTGGCAGTGAAAACAAACATGTTGAGTTTAAAGTTGCCTTTTGCCAGGTCGCCATTGTAAATAAGAATTTGATCTTAATGGATTTACCTAGTTAAATAAAGGTAGATAAAAATTTTTAAAAAGTAGCCAGTAATGCCAGCAAGCAGTGTTTTCTATCGCATTTATGTATTCCTACGTGACTGGATGCCTAACAGTATTATTGTCTTTCACAGGAGCACACTCTACAAGGGTGTGGTAGGTGACCTGCTGGAGATGTCTCTGCTCAACATTGGTGATACTTACCAAGATTTCGATGTCATGGAAAAACCTCTTGCAGTAACAATGGGCATCACAGTGGAGAAAACCTTGGTTGAAACAGCGTTTGGGCTGGCACAGAAAGGGAGTGTGCTGTCATACCAGCAACCTGTGGTACCCTCCAAAATAATCACCATTCACAAGGCTGCGCCACCTTATCCAGCAATGCCATGGGAGGACTACAGACTCTCTCCAAGACAGTGTGTTCATGTGTGTAATGAGAAGGAGGACCTGCACATCAAGAGTATTATTGTCACACAAGAAATGGCCCTCAAAATTGAGGCAGCCACAAGAGATCAGGCAGGCAGCCAGGAGTGGCCTCTCCTTCGCAGACCGAGGATCAGCTCCTCATGTTTTTGGGAGGTCTGCTTTGTGAGGGGAGTGAGCTCCGCGGAGTCTCTGGCAGAGAGAATCCTTAAAGGAACGAGACAGACGGCAGGATGAGGAGAGGTGTGTTAAATAACCCTAACCCTTCTGTTCAGTTTTACAAATAAACACAGTTACAGTTAACACTTTTAACTTATGTTAGAGTAGTAGTAGTGTCTTAACTGGAAAATAGGTATTGATTATGCATTTCATGAAGCCTCATTAAAATGTTCTCCGAATAGGAGATGGACTGGTTTTTCACCCATCGGCCCAACCACCATTTGGACTGGTAGAGTTTAAGTGTCCAAACAGCAAGAACTATGTGGATTGCAAGTACTTGCAAATGAAATATGGCTCTTTGTCTTTGCGGGAAAGCCATGCATACTATTGGCAGCTGCAGGGTCAACTGTTGATCACTGGCCTGGAATGGTGTGACTTCATGGTTTTTGCACAGGAGGATATGCTGGTGCAGGGCATCCATGTTGATGAGAATATGACAGCAGTCATTAGAGAGAAGGTGGACCAGTACTACTTCCATGTCTACGTGCAGAAGTACCTGTTGCAAAATTAGTTGTTACATCTGACATGTCTGCTCCTAATAATTGTAAATAAAAAGTCTCTTATAGGTTATGTTAACTGTGTTCATGTTCATGTTTTACAGTGTGCAATAGGATTGTATTTGTTGTTAATGCACTGTCATTGTCTTTGAATGCTTTTATGCTCTGACCCTTCTTTAAGTTTTTATCCTCATTTTATACATTTTATCTTAATTTACTGTTTTAGTCCCTCAGTTCTTAGCTTTGATACCTTTTATCTTATTCTACTGTTTTAGTCCCTCAGCTCTTAGCATTTATATCCTTTATCTTATTTTACTGTTTTAGTCCCTGAGTTTTTAGCTCCAGTGTTTCCTCATGGGGGCCTGCCAGACTGGGAGTTGTCTCTGGTCTACCGTTGGCGGTGCTGTCCCATTGACGGCTCTGGCCTGGGTGGCTAGGGGCTCTGCATCTTGGTGTGGAGCCTCCTGTCTGCCCGGGTCGGGGTGGTCTCTGTGGCAGCGCTCCCTGCGGTCATGGACCGTGACCTCTCTCAGTGTGATTGCCCCCCAAAGGTAGCTTCTTCCTCGCCTCAGGTCTCGGTGCCCGGCCATGTCGCTTTAGTGACAGCTAGTGTATGTGTGGGTGTGAGTGTGTGGGTCTGTGCGTGTGGGTATGTGAGCACACGTGTGTGTATGTATTTGTGTATCTCTGTGTGCATTTATGTGGAGTTGGGAGGGTCGGGTTTTCTTGATTTTCTTTGTTGTTTTTACCCTCTGTGAGGCACTTTGTGCTACTCATTGTGTGAAAAGTGCCATACAAATTAAGATTGATTTGATTTGATTTGATTTGATTTGAATGAGCTGTAAAAGAAAAACTTGGCATTAAAAAACACTTTTGGCTTATCCATCAAAACATTTATCTATTCTATTGTCTATTCTATTCACTGGACATTTACAGTGCAAAATTTACAGAACAAAATGCATATAATGTAAACCGTGCAAATGTTTGTAACAAATGAACAAATGCAGCACAGTAAGAACATTAGCCAGGACAGAACAATATGCAAAACATTAAAGGGAAAATCAGAGTGCAGTTAATTTTGCAGATATTCGACTGAATTTGCAGCTCCTGCAATTTGGTTATAGCACTTATGAATATTAGGATTTTGATAATAATGTGATTAATTGTTCAGCCCAACATATATATCCATAAACTTCAGTTAAATGAGAACATACACTGAAACCTTGGCACTCAAAGCGACAACAGGAGTTTTAACAGCTGCAGTAAAAAATCTAAGTGGAAAACTGACAAATGACATTTGCAGTAATTTGTATTAACATTGTGCAACAGCTGAGAGACAAACACCAGGCAACAACAATCTGCTCCTCCAGTGGTCACATGTAAACTCAGGAGTCCTGGATCAGTGGATCAGTCCATCACACCGTCTCAATAACAGCTGCCACCTCTTTGAACTGTTTGTAAAATTTCTGAAACTGTGGAACGGTTATCTCAAAAGACCTCAAACACATCTGTCAAAAGGGCTCAACAATCTTCAGCTGCAGAGTCACATATAGGGAGTTCAGAGATCAACATGTGTCAGAGGTCATGTGTCATGGACTGATGCACCATGTTCACTCCACAGCTAGTGCAGCACTTGAAGAGAAACTCTTATTAACACTGCACTAGATCTTTGGCCTAAGCCTTTACCAGCGGCTTGTTCTGATAATTTGCGAAGAGGCAGGCTACTGCAAAAAGCTGGTTAATGCTGCCAGAAATTGTTAGAGGAATAACTGTTTCAAACAGCTTATTCTCTTTGATTCTTCTGATTGCTCTCTCCACATGTACCCTTAACCTGGCTATTTCCTGGGTTTCCATCACTTCATCATGGGACAGCTGTGATTTTTTGCTCAGGAAAGGTGGCCTATAAACTTTGCAGGGCACAATGTCATCAATCCTGAAACCCTTGTCCACCATCACTGCCATGTCCTTGTCCAGAAGAGGGATCCTGCCAGACTGCCTAAACAGCTCTTTGTCACTGACTGAACCGGAGTACAGGGATGACACAAATGTGACCGCACCATGTGGTGACACACCTAGTAAACCTTTCAGGGTAGTGTGTGATTTGTACTGCGAGAAGAGTTCACTTTGCAACACCAAAGATGAAGGTGTCTGGCATCTCAATTCAGTGCAGTCAATTATGACTTGTGTGTCACTGTACTTCCCAAACACATTGGGCATCATTGCTTTAACAGTGTCAGGGGACATCCATATGCCCACAGCACCCAGCAGAGTGTACAGGAAATTTGCCCATGTTTTCAAGATTCTGCTCACTGTTGACTGATGTATGTTGAAGCGATCACCTAGATCCTTCTCCTTCAGGCCCAGAGACAGATACACAAGGAACAGGAAGAGCTCGTCAATCAAAGGAAGGCATCAGCTCTGGTGGAGGAGGCAAATGGACAAGTTTTATTGGCAAAAAAAAATCAAAACTTCATTTATAAAGCACATGCATAAGCAAACTCAGTGCTCTTTACAAAAGATAATTAAAATGCAATTACAACAAATGATTACAATTTAATCACAAAGTGCAAGAACAGAAATAGATGACAAAGTGCAATAAAAGTGCAATCAAACAGGAAGTAAAGAGTATACACTTCTTGTTTCATAGCGTTAATCGAAATCTGGTCATTATAAATATAGGGTATGCGTCAATTATATTGGTATAGCCCATTTTTACAAACAATTTGTCTCAAAGGGCTTTACATAGCATCATTACAACATCCTCTGCCCTTCAGGCATGTCCAAACTATTCCACAAAGGGCCGTGTGGCTGCAGGTTTTTGTTCCAACCAATCAAGAGCTCACAGTTTGACCAATCAACTTTCTGAAGACTGAGATCAGTTGATTAAATGAGTCAGGTCTGGTGTGCTGCTGCTTGGTTGAAAAGAAAACCTGCAGCCACATTGGCCCTTTGTGGAATAGTTTGGACATGGCTGCCTCACATCGACTGAGGAAAAACTCCCAAGGAAAAACAGGAGAAACCTCAGGGTGAGCACAGAGGAGGGATCCCTCACCCACGAGGGGCAGATGTTATGTTGTGTACAGACAAGAAAACAGTTTACAGCACAGGATATGGGAAAACATGGAAATGGAATCAGTCAGTAAACAAGAGTTGATGAAGGCCGCTTCTGGTGGGCAGGCTGGGCCATATACAGGAACGGCAGGAAAAGCAGACCAGCTTAATGGGAGTACTGGTTGGCAGACTGGTTCATGAACAGGGATTGCAGGCCGGTTTAACAGCAGGGGAAAAGAGGTGATGCAGACGGCGGTTGGTGCAGAGGGATGGAGCTCTAGAGAGATCTGTGGAAACACAGGGAGAGTGCGAGACACCAAGGCCAAACTACAAAGTCTCTGCAGCAAAATTCTGTGACCGATGGTATCAAATGCAGCACTGAGATCCAGAAGTACAAGTACAGAGACAAGACCTCTGTCTGAAGCTATAAGAAGATCGTTAGAGACTTTGACCAGTGCTGTTTCAGTGCTATGGTGTTCCCTAAATCCAGATTGGAAAGCTTCAAAAAGATTGTTACTGTGCAGATGTTCATGTAGCTGCTCTAGGACAACTTTCTCAAGGATTTTAGAGATGTAGGGAAGGTTGGATGTAGTTCTATAGTTAACTAACACATCTGGATCAAGAGAAGGTTTTTTAACCCTCTGGTACCCTTGGGGACATTTTCGTCTAGTAGGGGGCATTTTTCACTTATAATTTGGCCATAACTTTCACTGTGTCACATGAAATGGATATTTCAAAGAGTAGTAAAAACAAAATTAATTTTGATGCATTACTTTTTGTGAGGTATCAGATTTCAACTTTTTCACCTTAATTTACTCTTCATGGACATTTTTACCCCATTGACTGCCATTATAACCGATGCACAATATATCCTGCTATGGCTGTGCAATCAAAACATACGGTTATAATGGCAGTCAATGTAGCA
Organism: Pagrus pagrus; assembly: GCF_965226575.1. NCBI lineage: Eukaryota > Metazoa > Chordata > Actinopteri > Spariformes > Sparidae > Pagrus > Pagrus pagrus. The sequence goes on along the minus strand of NC_140185.1, from coordinate 1,041,736 downwards.
AAAACGTCCACAAAGAGTAATTAGAGTAAAATTAAGGTGAAAAAGTTCAAATCTGATACTACACAAAAACTAATGCTTCAAAATGTATTTCTTTTACTAATCCTTGACATTTTCAAGACTGTGATAACACGTAAAAAATCTTCAGTATAGAAGCATTAGTATAGCAAGCAGTTTTTAATAACAAAATAACATAATAACAAAATTGATTTATAAATTGAACCTACCGGTCGACGGTGTGGATCAGCCGCCTTCGCAGAAGCTGCAGTTGGGCTGGAGGTTGGCTGTGCACACACAAGTCTCCTCGTGGTTGGTTCTATTTGAGTCCAGAAAGCAAGCAGGTGACGATAGCTGGCAAACCTGAAACATCAATAGAAATTAGGCCTATTACTTTGTAATTTATCAAAGGATAATCCAGTAGCCTATACGTGACTTCAGTACAATTGATAAAAAGAACAATCCAAAAGCTGTTGTGTTTTGAATTACTCTTGCTTCTTGATTTTATGTTTCTATGTTTGCCTGTTATGTTTACTGCTGTGGTCTCATGTTGTGTTTTAATATTACTGAGGTGAAATTTCCTCTATAAAACTCTCCAGGTGTTTTAATCTCACCTGCAGATCATGTTTAATGTATTTGAATTATTTTGCTAGCTTCGTTATAATATTGTGCAAATTAATAATAAATTAAATAAATAACTAAAATCATTTACATGATTGTGTCTATCTTAATGGGTCTTATGCCCCATCCCCTTGCAGTGTATGCAACACTCAGGCTCATAGAAAGAATCTTTATCAGATTTATTGCTGGACACATACCAGGTGTAAAATTGTATGTCGTCATCTGAAGCCTTATATCTCTCTAAACTGCTTGACTGCTTCAGTGACACCTCCTCCAGCCTCCTTTGCAGCTTGTTTATCTGTTTTTGTTGTGCTTCGATTTTCTCACATGCCACACCCAGCGCTGATGGCTCTGGGCGTGCGTTGTAGTCATGGGACTTGAGCCACATACTCACATCCATCTCCTCCTCTGCATCACTATTTTTCAGTTTTTTGTGTGGTTAGGTTGAGGGAACTAAAATACTTGTTTGGGTTCAAATTGATCCTATCACAATGTTAACTTTTCCCATGTGTGTATTTAAGTTGCTAAGCTATGACTTTACAGAAGTTGATTGGTTTCTATTGTGGTCCTGGAGCAACTTTATTTATGATATTCCAGGAACAACACCTACATGGCTATGTCAAAATTCTGATTACTTTTTTTTTATGTTTTGATGATGTAGGTAGATCAATTCTTCACTCGGTTATACAGGTTTTTTCATTTAATTTGCCTCCCCTCTGTACTGTACCTTAGTTGACACTTAACCTTTCCAACTTCGTGTCTTCCTGCAGCTCTGAAAACAGTGCTGGAGGTGCCAGCGGGAAGCCGATTTCTCCGTCTCAATGCCAGAGGACCTGATATGATAGGTGAGTCAACAAGTATCTGATTCAGTGCATGTGACACACACTGCATTTGAAAGACAGTATTCACACTCTCACATCTATTAATGGCTTAATGAGAAAACCTCAACCATATAATGGGCTAATGTGAGGCTATTATAACCAACAAGATTTTAGTATTATCATAAAATAAAGATATCATTATAAAATTATAGAATTAATTTATGCTACTTCTCAACAGCAATATAATTTTTATTTTTATTTATTTAGTTTTTGTTAAATATTAATGTATTTACTTTTCTTTCTTGGTCTAGTGGATCAGTGTGTTTGTCTTTATGTGTTTGTGATGTACATGTATCTTTTTGGTTTTGTATTCAATTTTACATAAAGGGCAAGCACAAGAGAGAGACAGCGATTTATAATTGTTTTAGAAGATAGCAGTCATCTCACAGTGTTTTTTAGACAGATGCATTCTGTATACAGGTGTGGCATTTTAATATTTAAAAATATGTTTAATATTGGATACATTCAAATGAGAAATATTGCAATGAAATGTCAGTTTTGCTAAAGCACATTGTACAAAGGGTAGACATGAATTTTTAAAGGTTTGTTTTCACATACGGCTTAACTGATTGGTGCAATTTAAGAGAAATCCTGTGTGTATGCCCGATTGGTTCAGTGCGTTTGTTCTGAAAGTTGTTAATCAAATTAAATAACTGGACCACTGGAACAATATTATAGGCTATATATTCTATGAAGCTAAGTGGGCAGAGTGTAGCAAGCATTATTTTTTTTCAATTTTGGCAGTCTTTACAATCTGAAACTGACCTGTGATAAAGCTATGCAAACAAAAGGTTTGCCCAAAACACGACCTAAATACATTCCTGTAGATCCGATCCAAAATGTATTTGAGCTGAAAAGGCCTAAATGGAGAAAGCACACCAGTACCAGCACTAGCATTGCAATCATCACTTTACAAGTAGCTGTGGTGAAAAAAGAGCAGTAGGCCTAATAATATTGCCCTACAAAAAGTCATAGTCACTAATTCTAAAAGTGAATAATATAAATGCCTCAAAGACTAACTTAAAGTCCTGTTTTCACTTCCTGTACTAACAATAACATATTCTGTAGAAAATGTGTGATTTCTGACAAAGTGTAGTGTTTAACTCGTGTTCGATGTTACATGGTTGTAATCATGCTTATGTTCATGTATGTATCTGAAAATAAAACAAATAAAATCCCCAAAATCTGAAAAACAAAACACTGGCACATCTACAGCTGCCCCCTGAAAGTTGATGAGTCAGTCAGTCAGAGACTGATGTTGTCAGTTAGAGTACATTACAAAGACAGGATAAAACATAGAAGCTTATAAAAATGACGAATCTGCGGCTGCAGGTAAAACATACTGATGTTTAGTGTGGTCTGAACTGAAAAAAAGACGAATAGTTCAATCTTTTTATTGAACAACAAAATCTCATTGTTGTACTCACATCACAGGAGACACCATTATGTAGTGCTTAATGCAACAGTAATAGGGAGTTTTGGGTTAAATTTGGCTATCAATAATAATTAATTATTATCAGGGATAATTATTAATTATGATTAATAATAAGATCCAATTTACATTCATCTCAGGGCACCACCCTTGAAGAAGGGAAAAGATAGCCAATTCACTAAATCAGTCTCAGAAAAGGTGCTAAACTGTTTGTAACTCTGATTAATAATTAATTTAATAACTACAACCAATATTACCATAACAGCTAGTAATGGTTGAAGGATTTTGGAGCTCTTGACAGAGTAGAGGTTGGTAACATTCACTCTTGTACAATATTAAATAGACAGCTTGAAGGTTCAAAGTCCTTTATTTACACAAAGATGAAAACACACTAACTAACATGTACTATATAAAGATGTGTGTGTGCATGTGTGTGTGTGTGTGTGTGTGGCGTGATGCCAGGTTATAGAAGATGGTTAGTTGCATGCAAAGACCCTGAGTCTGTGTGAAGCATCATTCGACTAATGTCGAATTAGCCATCTAGGAAAGCAAACTACCAATAACCTGACCTGAGATCACAATAACACTCAAACAGTGGACACATAAATTGAACACATATGCATCACATCAACCAGAGTTTAAAGTCCTGTGCTTAGCCGTGCTATGCTATGCTATCTAAGCCCAGTTCAACGTTATCAGTCTTTGAAGAAAAGGTGCTGATGGTTGCAGGAGAACGTTGGGATTCCAATGTTGAATGCTGTTCTTGCTGTGCAAGGACTGACGAAAGTTGGCAGAGGAGGAAACGGTTCGCTCCTGTCCTTTGCAGGGATAGCAGCTCAGTGCTAACTTGCTTGGTGTTCCTCAGATTGTGAAGTTAGCTGGCAAGCTTTGTGTCGCAGCTGCTGGTGCTAACTGATCAGGAATACTGGCAGGACCTCGTGTCGCTGCAGTGAGGAGAAGTTCTTTGGGCCTGCTGCAAATGCAGCTTGCACCTCTCCGCAGCTGTTAGGCCCAGAAGAAGAGATCTTTAGGGCAGGCAGCCCCGTGGGGGGAGATGGAGAGGAGCCCTTGAGGAGTGGAAGGCGTTAGAGTAAGAGAGGCTTGAGGAGACGAGAGGCTTGAGGAGAAGAGATCGAGAACAAGGAAGGCGCTGGAGTTTTGACTATCTGATCAGAGGGGGGTCTGTCACCCTGACCAATAGTAGCTCAAAGCTTAATTTTGCACCTAGGTGTGAACAATGGGGAATTCTGGGACATTGAGTAAAGTTCAGAGTCCATTTTGAAATCCACAATGAATGACTTCATCTGTGGGTCCCAACATGATTCTATGGATAAAATCCTGAGACGGGTACAACCCTATCACATCATCCTGATAAACAAATAATCTAAATAGTGGTTGATTTCTATGGTTTCAACACCTGAACAGCAAAGCATCATCCGTCATCATCGATACAAGAGAATATAGAATCGATCAGAGCTGATTATTGTTGACAGTGACCCAGTTAGTTTATTCACCAGTACCAAGTTTGTAGCTTTGATTGTTGAAATATGTGTGTCAGGATTTGTCTTATAGCAGCAGAAAGTATCATGTCACGATGATTCAGACTATGGACACACTGCGCAGATGGTAGGAAACGGTGACCAACAGATTTGTTGTTGTTGTTCACAATGTAGCATTATCAGCGATAAAATGTGATCCGTTGTCTGGATGCATGGATAGTGAGTTCACTGCCTACTTTTTAATTTTAAGAGACACAGGAAGCGTACCTATCACATCAACATTACTGCCTGTGAATTCATTTTTTACAAGTAATAAGTAATTGTCATTCAATAACATACATTTTTAATTAAAGGATATTGATTTCTTAGAATAGTTTCTCCTGTGATGATAATGGACCACCATATGTTTACAGGTCCTGCTTCAGGAGAGACTGTGTTTTATGCTCCTGGGCCAAAGTTGTTGTACTCAGCAGTTGGCAAGCAAAATACAGGAACATATCTTGGTTCTTAAGTAGCTGGAGAATTTATTAACTGACTCACAGTGTACATCCACTGCTGCATTTACAGTTATACTGCTAATGTGCTTCGATTGTTAGCACCTGCATGCTCTAAGCAAAGCCACACTGTTTCTCTCGCTCTGACCACAGCACCCAGGCACTATGCATGCACTCCACATACTCTGCTACCCATGTAACATGTGCACAGTGTATGGTCATATCTATTCATATAGGTTATTAGAAATATTGGCATAGATAGATCCATAGATGCTTGGCATAACAACAAGACCTTACGTGACTGGGGCTAGGTCCAACTGGAATCCCGGCTAGGGTCTTGGTTCCTCTGAACCAAATGGTACTATGCAGACCACTAGTTGGTGGTTTCATCCCTAACTACTCTGTGTCAGAAGTGTCAGAATTTCTTCGAGAAAGACATTGGTATAGGGACTTGCATTTCTATAGCGCCCTCATCAGGAGCAATTTGGGGTTCAGTATGTTGCTCAGGGATACTTATGCATGCAGCCAGGGGACCCAGAGAATCGAACCTGAGCCACAGTTGAGTATGAGAGAAAATCCGTCATCCTGAACAGCAATGTTAGCCATGTTGAGCCATGCTGTTCATTTGAACTGATCATAATAGTATTATGTTAGTGTAACAGAGGTACTGGTTTACTGAAACCCAAATTTGTGTCCTAAGTGATTATGAATGAATGAACCCTTAGGTGCTGGCTCTATGACTGTAGACTGCACTCTCCAAAGGTTGTCCGATTAGAACAAGAATGATGTGATGGCTTCATAACGTCAGTCCAAAAACACACACACTCTCCTTAATATGCCACTCATTTATGATAATGATTATGCAATGATAATAAACAAACCATAGGGCATAAATTACACAAATTACACAATGCAAGAGTAGTCATGTATATATGAAGGAGTAATCAACATTGCCAATATAAGAGAAAAAAGAGAAGCAATGTAACACTTACACAAGAATAATCACAGCAAAGATAAGAAATTAGGAAAATACATTCTAGTACTATATACCTCTATAACCATAAGGGAACATTCACAAAGAGCATTCCCTCAGTTTATGAAGGCTCACATCTTTTCATGCTAGCAGAGAAACCCCAGGGGTGAGGAGAAGGAGAAATAACACAGTCGGCACAGCGATGCAGCACTAATATACATAATTACGAGTATCAGAGCTTATTGGCATTACAGGGACAGCCATGAAAGAGCATTAACAACAGTTATCTGGTGTAATATATCCGTCAAACTATCACAGGCACTCGGGCCTTGTCACATGAAACGATATTGTATGCAGTGCAGTCTCCCTGGATTAATGAATTAAACAAAGCGGGGAAAGGAGTAAACCAGATGAACAGACAATTATTAGTTAGAGTAATAATATAAAGTCCAGAATAATGCAGTGATGTGTGATGAGTTTTCCCCCTCATCTTGGACCCATAATATTTTTTTCACTGAAACATGGGTTGATTGTGATTGACAGGTGAACAGAACTTCTGATTAATGCAGGGGGTTGACGGTTTCTGGCACTGTCTGTTCATGTGAAGAGCATGTGATGAGTGGATGACAGTTCAGATGTCTCATCTTGTCTCACTGTTAATGTCAAGTTACAGTCAAATCTGAATTATTCTACTGTGAGCTCTTGGTACTTCTTGTGAAGTGAAATAACTGCATAAAGTTTACTTCCTGTCTAATGTCTAATGAATGTGTTGTTTGTCAGTCTGTTCACGCCCCTTGGTTTGTTTGTAGAAAGTCAGTGCGAACATGAAATGAACCAGAGCTACCTGGCAACTCTGGATATTGTTTTTTCTTTGGTCTGTACCAAAACTGTAGGTGTGAATGTGACCTGAGTATATTGAGGAATACTGATTACATGATACTGATATCAGCCAAAACATGAAAGGACTGATCGGTGAAGTGAGAGCATCATCAAGAGTTTAAGGCATCTACTTAATCCTTTTGATGTTGTGGCTGATTGTATATTCCTTAATAATATGGATTAGAAAATGGAGCAAGAAAGAATGGACACGTTTCCCAAAAAGCCTCTACTTTCTGAAAAATGTAAATAAATAGAAACATCCTACACAGCATGAACCCTGTGATTTACATCCTCAGAGCATTTTCAGTTTGTTTGTGTCATTTGGGTTTTCCTGACCTATTTCATTGTCAGTTTAAAGGAGTGCGAGAGCACACAGTGAATGCAGATAAACCCAGCACATGGTCACAAGCCTTATCCTGCTAATTTACTCAAGTTCCGACAGTGTAATACCCCGAAGAGCTGTAGGATTTACTTTTCAGATGTCTCGGAATCGAGTAGTAACATAAGAATTACTTTTGTAGATCATTCATCAACTACCAGGAGATTAGTGTGGTGGATGGGGAACACTAAATAGAGGGGCTAAAGGTAGAGAGAGACCACTATAAAAGAAAGAAACTCAAAGACACATACATTTACAGGTCAGCTAACCCAGCTCCCAAGTTCATGAACTAGAAGTCTTCATGTGGGTTTCTAAGGCTAGTTGAGCCCATCCTAAGGACAAAACACCCAGGCATAAACAGAGTAATGTAGTTTATGCTGTTCAATGCAGCCAGGACTGCACAGATTTGTACATTGGGGAGACAAAACAACCTCTCCATAAATGAATGGCACAACACAGGAGGGCCAACTCCTCAGGTCAAGACCCTGCTGTCCACTAACATCTGAAGGAGAAAATCATTCCTTTGAGGTTTGAAAGAGGAGTAAAAGAATCCATCTATGTCAAACTGGAATGACCGTCTTTGTACAGAGTAGGTGGCCTAAGACATTACTTCTCACCCACCTACAATGCTGCACTGAGTTCTCTCCCCAGACAGCTTAACAACCATTCATACCTGGGCTCACCTAGCCCTAGCACCCCACATAAAGGCCGGTTTGATCAACAACACACAAGTGGCCCTAACGACTCTGAAACTCAGAGCTCACACCTGTCCTTAATGACTCTGTAAGGACACACCCACACAGAGTTTAAAAGCCTGCAACTCCCCTCCAGTTCGTTAGAACTGAAGAAGCCCCTTGGATGAGAGGTGAAACGTCTTCAAGAAACTGAAACAAGTCCAGAAGTCTAAATATATTTACAACATTGGTAACACAAGGCCCTTGTTTCATGATATGGCAAGACTATAGGATACTTCATCTTTTCAGGTTGTGAACGCTTTGGGGAGAAAACTCAAATTAATGTAAAATTAAGTGGATTTGTTGAAATTCCCTGGCTTTTTCTTTTTTATGGAAAATAAATGCTTTGAACAATCTGTCTAATATTTGTTTTCTCACATCCAGTGGCTTCAGTTACCTTGAAGTTAAAGGTTAAATGAGAAAACTATAACCAGCTTAAATTTATATTCTGTCTGTATTGTGTTAATGTAGGCAATAGCTTATATTTTTCCTGTATGCATGCTCAAGCATGTAGGCCTATTGAAGGTTTTTTTTTTTTTTTAATGATTTTTTAATATTATGTTTAAAAAAGGAGTAGTGCTGCCTCCACAGTTCAGCTATATTGTCACCACCAGAAACCCCCTCTATGGTACAAGGTAATGATGTATTGTCCCTGTTTAGAGCTTTCACCTCTATGAGATGTATATGATAGTTTATTGAGGTGGAATATGAGACAGGAGAACGAGTGCGATGTTCAACGACTGTGTTGTGGGAAGGGCTTCTTTAGGGATCACGGTGGTTGGTTGGGTTGTGGAGACAGGCAGGTCGAGAGTGGCCACAGCCACAGAAGGAGCAGACATGCAGGAATCTGCACTGAGGCATGATGCAGCCTGATCCGTTATTATCCATTATTGCAGATGGATCGACCTCCTAACTGCAGAACTGGTCTACCTTTTTGTCCATGATTTTTGAGGGGGATGGTTTGTGCAGTTGTGACATGCAGATGATCCATGTGTGGCAGATGAAACTTAAAGCAGTAAAGGTGCGACAGTGCAACTGTAGTTGAGGCACCCTGAGTAGGTGTCTAAATTGTTGAAGCCGTGCTGCTGAGCTGGAGGTGAACTGAATGTGATAGAAACCTGTGCCTCCAAAACGGAGGACCAGTTCAAGGACCAGAGTCAGGTAATCATCAAACTCTTGTCCACGAGCTGGGTAAACCAGACAGAAAATATCTTTATATAGAGAGAAACTTCTACGACTGTGAGCTCTTTAGAATGAGTTGGGATGATGAGTATGCCTTTGTGGCTGTCAATCAGTCTTGTTTGAGAAGTTTGGTAGAGGGAGGGAAGGAGTAGTTCAGCTAGGTCAATGTATTTACTGGTGAAGATTTATTGTCAAAGGTACGCCGAGATGGGAGAGGGTTGAGGAGGAGGCTAGATGGAGGGATCTCTGACGCCAAGGAAAACTGAATGTTTCTTGTCGGCGGTATAGGTGCGTATGGAGGAATTGTAGCTGGTGCAGCAAGGATGGCTGTCGGGCTGCGGAGAGATACAGCCCTGGGCTGCTAGGTGTGAGAACCACACAGAAGTGGAAGAGGTTGCTGTAGAGGAGAGATAAAGGGGAAGGGAACTGACAACTCAGTACCAGTAGAGGGTGTTAGAGGCTGTTATGGAGGAGGTGGTGGTGAGAAGACCTGACAACCTGGTGCCAGTAGACGTTAGTAGAGGTTGTTGCGAAGAGGTAGTACTATGATGTTGTACTACATCCGGTCGCATTTTGCTGTATGCAAGCCAGAGTGCTTTTCTAGCTATTCCGACCCACATTCCTCTGCACGGCCGAAGATATGTCACATACATCACGGTGTGTCATGCAAATATAAACAAAGCTGAGAGAGCACAAACATTTGACGGCTCCCTGACGGATGATAGTTCATTTGACAGAATGACGCACACTGAAACAACAGTTGAAAGCATGATTAAGTGTTATTACGACGTTCTTTGTACTTTGTACTAAATTTCATGCTAAGGCTGCGACATATATAGGAGCAAGAGGTCAAAGTTCAAGGCACACTGATGTCATGACGAAGTGGTATGTCCCAGTTATATGCATGCTGCATGCAACAGTATGTACATTGTAGCGGCTGCTGCATTATGTATTGATAGTTAAAAGAAAACTATGTGACTTGGAAAACACCCTATGTCTCAATTGTATGCATACTGCATGCAACAGTATGTACTTGTAAGGGTGGCTTCAGTACATACTAGAGTAAAAACAAAAGGCATGCGATTCGGAATGCCCCCATGAAGGTTATTGTGAAAAAGAAAGGTGGGAAGAGGAACCAGTGCCAATAGTGAGAGACAGAGGTTGTTGCAAAGAGGATTTAGTGGGGAGAGGAACTGGCAACCCGGTGCCAATAGTGAGAGATAGAGGTTGTTGCAAAGAGGATGTACTGGGGAGAGGAACTGGCAACCCGGTGCCAGTAGAGTGAGGGAGAGGTTGTTGGAAGGATTAGACGTGTTGTGTGAACCTGGCTACTGGTGCCATTGATTTTGCTGTGATGTGTCACACCAAACATTTGATGTGGTGTGACTCGGAATAAGTTATTGGAGGGAATGGGGAATAGTATGGAACAGAGCTGGCAATCCGGGAGGCACTACGGAGAGTGTGATGGCGTCACATGTGAGCTCACTCCTGCAGCGTCTACCTGAGTGAGGGTTGCTGTGATTTATGACTTTTGTTGTGTGGAAGAGTGTGGGAGGAGTTGGAAGAGTTTTAATTTGCTATCAGAGCGGTGATGGATGATCCTTCTTTTAATCCTCTCTCGGAGCCCACCACCGTTCAGTCAGACAGAAGTGAATCATCGGGAGATCTGATTGGAGCATGTGAGCGTGACTGGCTGCCCTGAGTGCGGTGTGGAGATGCATCCATGTCCCTGGTGGGTCAGCTGCCTCAGGATGTGAGCAAGGGAGTGAGTAGGAGTTGCAAAGGGAGGAATTGCCTTGTTGTTCACTCTTCTGGTGGCTGCTGGTCTTCCACGAGTGGAAAGTATGGTTGGATGCTGGTATTCGAGAGTCCTGTTTTCTGGGCTGGAAGATGTGGTGAGCTGGGTTTCTGGAGTCTTCCGGGCCTTGCTGCATGCTGAGATTGAGGAGCCGAGCAGAAAGGGTCCTCGTTGGAGGGGCTGAGGGATAGGAGGTCCATGTTGGAGCGATCCATGGGTCAGTCCAAATTTTTTAATGACTTGAGACTGCGATGTGGTTTTCTTATGAGGGATAAGGTTCGATTTTTTGTGCACGAGAAACGAGAAAGGCAGGCATGAAGAGCCTAGAGGTTTATATACAGATGTTTCTACTTTCATAGGAAGCCATTGCCGCTGTGTTAAAGGTGCTGGGGGGTTAGGGTTAGGGTTTATTTTATCCAGCTGATTTTGCATTAGCTGCAGTGTGCATCAACAAGCACCAGGTGGCACATGTGAGCAGTCCAGACTACAGTGAACACACCAGGACCCTGAGTTTCTCCCTCCTCCCTCTCGAACCAGATACGCTGTTTTATTTCCTCATGGACCTAGTCCATATCCACGGAGTCCCTCTAGGGTCACATTGTAGAAAAAAAACTGGATGTGGAAATCTGTGCGAACAGATTTAGAAATTCGTGCTCTCTGATTCACAGTCTGTGCACATGGATTTTGCCCTCTTCTCATAGATCAGCTGGAGACACCGTTGATACGAGCAACCCAGTCCTCTGATCGGACCGGACAGAACTATCATTCTGATTAATAGGGGGTGGGGTATGGGTGGGTGAAATATTAAAAAACATAACGTGCAGCAATCCTCCAGCATCAGGGCCCATCTTTCTGCCGGCTAAAGTGGCGCACAGCGCAGCGCAAGTGTCGTTACTAGTTTTAGACCAACGATCTTAAAATGAGGTGTGATCAGGTGCTTTGCTGGCTCATCTCGGAGCAGCAGAAAGCGTTTGCAGTAATAAGATGGACCCTTGATCTAAAGTCAATGTTGCAATGTTTTACCTGCTTTATAGAGGGCTCAGTATTCATATAGTAAGATGCACCTTCATAGGCAGGTTCACAACACATGAGAGGCTGCTTTCAGTCATTTAAAGGTTTCCTTTCCATGCACGTAGAAATGTCACTGTAGCAAACATCATGGCTCATTTAAGCAGCAAAACTAAATCTGTAGTTATAAACAGGACAGTACAGAGGATACACTCAAGAGTAAACAATAGTGATAGATTTCAACTTTCAATTATGTTAAACTATATTCTGTCTTGTGTGTAAATGCGTGCATCGTCTCTCTTAAGGGGGAGAGGCTTAATGCCAAAGATGAATTATTTCACCCACCCACACCCCATCCCCTATTATTCAGAATGATAGTTCTTATAATCTGTCTGGTCCGATCAGAGGACTGAGATCCACGCACCACATTACGCACACAGAAACGTACCGCAATGCTCCTCCTCCAGCTAAATAGAGCATTTCTTACAATGTAAACTGTTGCAACATGTCACTGTCCTTTATTGCTCAACAACTAGAGGTGTGAATCTTCACTGACCTCACAATTTGATTACGATTTCGCTGTCAACGATTCGAATGCAAAGTGATTCTCGATGCATCGCAATGCAACTCAGTGTATGGCATCCTCAATATTATATTACAGTAGTGAGCTTGAAGAGCAGGTGCAGTAGAGATGTGAAAATACAGACAAAAACAGTAATAATAACTGTGTGCACGGCTGACTACTCTAACAAGACACTGAATAAGGTAGACTACATTTGGAAGAACTGCAGATCAAAACTCTGAGATTGGGATCTGCGGAGGAGCGACTGTACAGGGCTGTCCACACCAAGATCAAGAAGTGCTCTGTTGTTGGTTGTAAAAATCAACATAAGTGCCTATATTCTGTCCCAGCTACAGAAGAACAGAAGAGACAGTAGTTGCGTTTCATTTTTAACGACAACGTGCCGGCTACGGTTCTTGTGAGTCTGTTTGTGTGTGCTAACCACTTCACATCGGACTGCTTCAGTAACAAGGGTCTGTACAAAGCTGGCTTTGGCTTGACACTGACCCTCGTAAAAGGATCAGTCCCAACCATACGGGACCCAGCAACTGCACCCGAGCCACGGGTAAGTGTCGCCATGTTTTGATAGTATTTACAGTTGCCCACGAGTATGGTGAAGTCAGCTTGAAATTGGCTAACTAGGTAGCTCCGCTTCGGTCCGCTATGCAACGGCATTTGAAGCGAGTTTAATAATAATAATATTACGAGGGAGCTTGGTTGTCACAGTGAAAAGTCTGGAAACGTGCAGACTGGAGACAGAGACTATGCGAACAGTGTCCAAGAGTTTGGAGACTGTGTTGAAGACGAACACTAGCTAGCTGTTTTTAGATGTTACCTGTTGCAGGTCAGTGGGGGATGGGAGCCGGGTGGTTGTGTTGGGGAGTCCTGCTGCAGCCGCAGAGTCTGTATTTTTCTGAGCCTCTCCTTCTGGGTCCGATTCTGGGTCAAACTGGGGTGGTTGAACGACAGCATCTCGCGAGCCATAGTGATACATCCACCGTAAACATTAGCGCATGCTACCGCTAGCGTGAACGGCATCCTCTCCCTGAGAGGGGCGTGTAGCAGGACGGAGCTCATTAGCATTAAAGGCGCAGACACAGAAACAGCCTGCTCTTAGTAGAGCTCAGTAGAGCGACTTTTAGACAGCTGAAATTCAGGACCACGGATGGGTTTGGGGCAATACATTTCAAATACAGTGTTGTTGGACCTCTGACAGCTGTGTGAAATTGATGAAAAGCAGTATAATATGGTACCTTTAACATACCGCTAGACTACATACATCCGCTTGCTATGGAGTCAACCAGCCGAAATACGGACAGCGCCAATCTGCCATTGCTGAGGACATTGTTGTCAAACAGGGCAGAAGGTAAAATCCTGTCATCATCAGGATTGAGGCACTCTGCTGCCACCTAGCATCTACAGTTATCAAGTGCAGCCCCCCTTTTACTGCCGCGATAATACAGGTCATATGAAAAGAGAAACATCTGTAGGCACATGACAGGAAGGGGAGTGATTGAGCTGTGGTCCTGCTCCTTAACTTCAGCTAAAACCTTATCTCCATTACATACAAACATACGTACATACAGACATACATTCATAAATACAGACAGACAGACAGACATTTATTCATACACATTTTCATACATACATACATACATGCAGACAGCCATGCAGACACATGAGTATGATTTCCAGGGTGGTTTGGCTTATCTTCAGAGATAGGGAGAGGAAATTCGGAAGGAGCTCAGAAGAGAACTAATGGTCCAGCCTATCATAATGAGTCACTTCTGTTGGTTTGGGTATCTGGCTAAATGCATTTCCTGGAAGCCTCTCTTTGGAGTTTTTACGGTGGGGGTAAGGACATCCAGGGCACATCGCTAAACCTGACGCCACCATGACACAGACCTGATCATAGTACGATGAATGGAGTGGCTCAAACACACAATGCTATTTTTCTGCACTTATGCAATATTCTTGCAAAACAGGTACTGTACATTCCCTTTTCCATCCTACTCTTTGCCTTTTTTCCCGTCTACATCCTTGTCTTGATTTATTGATTCTTGACTTCAGTTGTGCTCTTGCAAAACTGTATTATCTGCTTTGCCGTACCTTGTCTGATAGAATCTCTGTTTGAGAATTAGTGTTTTCTGCATTTACTGTTAGAGGTTATAGAGGTTAAAAATATTGTGAATTGAAAATGAAAACAGAATGGAATCATTTGTAAAATGTTACTGGAAACTGCTTGCTTTAAGTGTTCCTGAGCCCATGTAGTAATCTCCTTTATACAATCTTGTGTTTCTCAAAGTGTTCACACCCATCCTTGCCTATGAACGACTTTTGAGGATTCCTCTTTCATATGCAAGCATGACACTATCACCTGTTACCAATGAGCCTGTTTACCTGTGGAATGTTCCACACAGGTGTCTTTAGAGCATTCCACAACAGTTCCTTTAGTTGCCCTTGTTCCAACATATTTGAAACGTGTTGTTGCCATCGAATTCCACCAGGGTTATTGACTTTTTTAAAAAAAATTAAAATCCTTTTTCCTTTTTTGGGAACGTACAACACATTTCACACACATCATCTTCAGATGTTTTCATCATGGTTTATGCATTTTTCTTGCATATTGATAAAATGATTTGTAACTATTAAGTTAAAACATGAAGTTCATTTTGTCCATTAATAAATGTCTGCCTGGCTCTGTTTCTCCCTCAGTTATCGAAGCGGTCTCTCTTGAGGGTTGGAAGGAGGAGAGCAGTCTGGTGTCTACAGGCTCCTACATGATAGGAAACACTTCACTGGACTTCCAAAGAGGGATGGACAGGCAGACACTCAGGACACATGGCCCACTCAATGCTGATTACATCATCAAGGTGAAACAAAGAAAGGAGGACAGGCACAGGTTTATAGCAAAGCCTTAGGACTTTTTAGCTTCTGACATACGATATTTTATTACAGATACTAGAGATACAACATAGATAAGTTAGTCTGTTGCATAATATTTAGCAATGACGGGATTTTTTCTGAAGAGACTATAAGGTTGTTGCCAGTGACACTTCCTACAGAGACTCTATTGTTTCAAAACCGTTTTTCTTGCATTTCTAATCAAGACAATTGCTTCAGTTTAGCAGGGCCTCCACACAGTCAGATGTCTTGCAATCACTTCACCATTGTGACCACATTCTAAAACCAAGACTAAGTCTAATGCTATTCTATAATTTATTTTTGGCAAAGTTGATTTTTATGTTGAATATAGAGAACCACGTATGTCTAAATCAAATGTTCATGCTGTCAGCAGCCCTGTTTTCAGCTTTGCAATGATGCATTTTCCAAAATTGTTTTTAAAGGGCTTATTTTGTTTATGAAGTAGGATCATTTTTTCAGCACATAAAGAAACATCCTTCATCCCTCCAGTTTATCACAAATATTCAAAATCACGAACTATCTCTGGACAGGAAGGGTGTGAAAATTATCTTAGCGGTAACTAGTAGCTAAAGTTGTATGTTAAATTTAGTGGAGTAAAAATGTAATAGACACTGCACAGAGGAAGGAGCCTGATCCAAATCCTTGTTCCCCGCCAGTTTTATCTGATGTTACTGTATCCAGTTTCTGCTGGAAGCAGAGCATTGCCTCCCACTATCCACTCAGGCTACAGCTTCACCCTTGTCTAGTGGTGATTACAAATCTCAAGAGAAACATTTAACATTCAGACATCCCTTCTGGATACAATTCAAACACAGCTTGTCTCTGCACATGATTGACAAAAAGAAAGTAGCTGAAACTAATGTCACAGCTGCCACCGTGGTTTGGGACTGATACGGATATATTTTATATGTAACATCAGTTTCTGGTTATGCTATGCATGCTGGAGGGAAAAATTCTGCACATTAAAGTCTAGCTGCTGTGCTGTTGGGCTGGATGTTTACTATCATTTTTAATTTGATCCCATAAGAGGCTAGTTAAGGCTAATTCAGACTTCACTTGCACTCTATTTTTTCCTGTGCTGTCATCCTGTTGATAACAGTAATTGTCACTCAACAACATCAGGTGCTTTTCGTTACATTGTGGTATTATATATTAAATGCCAATATGTAACTTCTTCCACTAGGGATCTCTATCAAAACAAAACGAAAATTGTTTGCAGAATTTTGTATGGAGAGAGGCAGTTGGAGCAGGGTGCCAGAGTCACTGCTCAGCTGTTCAGAGTCGGACAGCTTCTGGTGGACTAAACACCCAAAGTTGCATTAGATTCTACTCTGATCCAGAGCAGGTCACTGGCAGGAGGAGAGCTCAGACGTTACTTCTTAACTTTTGAGACTGAAAAGTGGATTTATCTTCACTCCTGTTTATCAACCTGACTGCAACAGTCATGCTGACTGGAGCTGGAGGGGAATGTACTTTACTTCATGAACATCCTCACACACAGACATCCTCGAAGTGCACCATTGCTAATATGCTAATCTCCAGCAAAGTATTCTGACTGTTTGGGATGAGTAAACACACAAGTAACGTGAATAAACACAGATGATCCCATGGTCAAATTCACACGAGTTACGCAAGGACACATCGTTAAACAACCACCATTGCTGATGAAAGGCACAATGATCATGGACAACCTTTGTGTTTAGTCTCGTTCTCTGACTTCCTTCCTCACTCTCTGACTCTCTGCTGGAAGTTAGAGTGACAGGTAACCAAATGAAACTCAACAAGTTGTGGATTTCTTTGGGTTTGAATGTTGTTTAACACTCACAACTCAACAAAATATATCACAAAGGTCTAATCATACATATTATATTTCTAATTGGTGATCAATATGATAATTACATTCTGTATTTGAAAGGTCAATGTGTAGAAGACACTCAGTAGTTTGGTTCACAAGGCAAAAGTTGCATGATTTTCACATCAACTACACACCATCAAAAGAAAAGGAGAGGATGTAAGAAATTACACATTTTAGTATCTAAGGCAGCTCCTTGCCTTTTGAAGGAAAACATAAATTAACTAAATGTGTCCCATATTGATTATGTTAAGACAGGGTGCCATTTCCCGTTACCACTTTGTGTTTTTGTTGCTTGTATTGTATACTGACAGAGCCAATGTCTGTTCTACTGTTGCATTCATATTGGAGCAGAAGCAGTTGACACTAATGTGAATCTTATGGGGATAGAATACTGACATAAATCGCGCGTGAGCAATGAGACTTGCAAATTGGATCCGCGCGCGCAAATCAAACATCCAAGCACGCATTTTTTTCCCCCCGAGCGCTTTAAAAGGACTCGCAAGCTATTTTGTATCCTGCATTATGCCCCCTCGAGCAATATTGTAGCCTGCGAGGAGAAAAACAGCTCGAGTGTGCGCAGAATCCGCTCGCAATACTTTCCCCTGCTTGCGCAAGTGCAGACCGCTCGGAAAAGTTTCCCCTGCTCTCGCTCGAGTGATTTCTTTTAGTGGGCGGTTTTTGTCAGCAAGGGGGCGGGCCTGGGGGGCATGCCAATCACCATTGTATCCCCGAATATAATTGGTTGAGCAAATTCGCCATTGGACAGCAAGGTACGCCAACAGCACTAGGACAAACGGGACAAACCACAGCGTGTTGGCCGGAGCTGTCAGTTTAAGGAGAGCAAAATTAAATAAATACAACCTAACAACAAATAGCCTAAATACTTTAGATGATTCATAACTGTGACAATTGTGATAACTGTGACAGCTGTTATACAGTGATATGCCCACCACTTTCCCACAACTGAGAGAGATAATTACCGGGATTTTCAAAGTAAACACACCGTGTTTGAGACGAAGACTGAGCCTCTGCTGCTGCAGTCGTAATGAAGTAAGTCGAACTTTTTTTTGTTGATCTTATCCACCAAACGTCTTCAACCAAACACTGTTTAAATCTGTTGACCTGCCAGGAACGTAGTTAGCTGTTAACTTCAGAACATAGCCAATGCTAACAATGCTATTTTGTTTGCAGGTAAAGTTGCTAGCTGTTGTAGCTAAACAGCTGTTGTAACGTTAAGCTAACGTTACTTGTTTGTTATTATCAGCTGTTTTGCACGTCATTCTAATATGTGTTCATCTAAGTCTGTGTGAAATGCCTACAATTATGCTCTTGTAATCTATTAGCCCATGTTAGTTTGCATTATGACATGAAGTAATCACATTGATTGTTGGAGTTTATTTGGAGAAAGTGAATTTCTCTTTCAAACTTTATATCTAAACTTGTGCTGCCTTCATGTGCTATGGTATTTATGGTAAATACCAAAAGACGACGTGAAAAGTGCACATGAACACCCTCTCATGTGGTATTTTCCACTGGGCAACTCGTAGAATTTTTTGATGCCCGAGTTGCCGAGATAACCTGTCACCTTTTCAACATGGCGGCGAGCAACGAAAGATTTGTGAATGGTTCGCAATGTACACTACTAAATGTGTTTTGCTACTGTTAGTGGATAGTTTTTGGAGCCTATAAAGTGTTGCTCCATTGACAATTGTAATATGATGCGTTAACACTCGGTGTCAGTTTTTAAAATACCGTTATGGTTTGGTTTTACCTCCCCAGAGCAGATGCTAGCAGATGTCAATAGGAGCTTATTTTCTCTGTACAACAACAAAAGCACATGAACACAACGCACTGGTAAATACCAGATCACAAGTGGAAAATACCATCTGTACCATAGCACATGAAGGCAGCATTGGACAAGAATCATTTCCAGTCTGCACACCACTCTACAAAGCTTCTTCAACACCAGCCTGCTCAACTATAGCTAAAAAACACAATCCTCACACATCCTTTT
The DNA here is from genome assembly GCF_965226575.1 of Pagrus pagrus. NCBI lineage: Eukaryota > Metazoa > Chordata > Actinopteri > Spariformes > Sparidae > Pagrus > Pagrus pagrus. Next base: position 1,022,506 of record NC_140185.1, on the reverse strand, counting down.
TTCTGAAATGAGAGTGATGCAGCAGCTACACTTATTCTACATGATAATTTATAACTAATAAGAAGTCTGAACTTTGTTTATATTTGTTAATGTTAATTTCACATCTTCTCCTGTAGTGGTAGTTCAATCATACAGGCATACCACTGTTAAATGAGTGTCATAGCACTACACTCTCTAGTGCAGAGGTCTTCAACAGGGGGTCCGCGACCCCTAGGGGGTCCGGGGAGGTACTGCAGGGGGGTCGCGAAAATTTTGGTTGATTAGACATTTTTTTATATTCACCTCCACAATTTTTTTTAAACACACAGAAAATTATATGAAGTTCTTTTTAAATGTTATACAGCTGTTTTTAAGGTCTTGGGGATTATGGGGAAAAGAATCAAGGCTCTAACTATTATATAAAATATATTTATGGGCGATTTCCTGATAGTAGTGATCATAAACGGCAACAGAGTCAATCATCTTGATGTAAATAAACGATCTATGCTGCTGTGCCACTCACGAGGCCGTATGTGACACACTCTGTCAGGTTCCCCGTGAGCTCATTCATGCTAGTAGCTAGCAGCTGTTTTGAAGAGAAAAATGAAAAAATGGATCGATTTTTAACACGCCAAAAAAAAGATATCACAAGCACAGCAACAGCCTCCACCTCAGAAACCGCAGTTGAAAATGAAAGTGATGCTGTAGGCCCCGCAGCTGTAAAGGGTAAGCGTAAAAGAGAGAAGACCCGAAAATATACAGACAATTATCTCAAGTTCGGGTTTAGCTTCAAAGAGACAGATGGCATTGCATTTCCACTGTGTGTCATTTGTTCTACTGTGCTGTCAAACGAGTCTATGAAGCCGTCAAAGCTGCAGCGTCACTTGGAGACAACCCACAGCCACTTAAAAGACAAACCTGTTGAATACTTCCAAACTTGTCTCAAATCCCTCCAAGGCCAACAGACATTAATGAAAAAATCAGCCGGAGTTGGTGAGCTAGCTTTAAAATGCTCTTATCAAGTTGCTCTTCGGATTGCCCAGAAGAAACAGCCATATACACTTGCAGAGGATTTAATATTGCCTTCAGCAACTGACATGTGTAAAACAATGTATGGGAATGATATTGACATCAATAAACTGAAAACAATTCCACTGTCGGACACAACCATTGCTCGCCGCATTGATGAGATGGCATCGGATGTGAGGGTGCAACTGATAGAGAAGCTGAGATCGGCAGATGCATTTGCTTTACAGCTGGATGAATCAACTGATGTTTCGAAAGACGCGCAGCTTCTGGCGTTTGTGCGCTTTGTGGATCAAAATGAAATGCAGGAGGAATTTTTGTTTTGTAAGCGCCTTCCTGAACGCACAACAAGTGCTGAAATCTTCAAAGTGATTGACGCTTTCTTCAGAGAAAATGACGTTTCATGGGCAAAATGTGTTGCACTGTGCACCGACGGCGCAAGAGCCATGGCTGGATTAAAAAGTGGCCTAATCGCGCTGGTCAGGGATGTGGCTCCAGAGGTGATTTGGACGCACTGCATGTTGCACAGAGAGTCACTTGTTGCTAAGGACATGAGCGCTGATCTGTCTGATGTCATGGACTCGGTCGTGAAAGTTGTAAATATAGTGAAGAAGAGTGCTTTGCAAACGCGACTGTTCTCTAATCTCTGTGCTGCTGAAGGAGAAGAGCACACTGCGCTACTGTATCATTCTGAGGTCCGCTGGCTTTCACGCGGAACAGTGTTGGCACGTGTATTGGAATTACGCACGTCTATTCGGGAGTTTTTACTTCTCCAAAAGCGCACAGAGCTGGCTGCACTTTTCAGCGACAATGTCTGGCTCACCAAACTTGCATATCTTGCTGACATTTTTGCGGAGCTGAACAAACTTAACAGTTCCATGCAAGGTCGCAACACACATGCCTTTCAGCTGTATGACAGGATGGAAGGCTTCATCAAAAAAATCAGAAGATGGAGGGAGCGCGTCGGGGAGGGAATCTTTTCTATGTTTCCATCAGTGGATGAGCTGGGAGGTTCTGCTGTGCTCTCGCCTCCCGTAACACACGTGATTCTTGCCCATCTGGAGGCGCTCCACGGTAAATTTGGGAATCATGCCAGAAAGAGTTTCCACAACTGGCAGCAAAAGCAATGATGAGCCTGTTGCCCTTTGCTACAACCTATCTTTGTGAAAGTGGATTCTCCTCACTCACCTACCTGAAAAACAAATACAGGTCAAGACTGCAGCCTGAGGCTGATATGACTCTCTGCCTGACAACCTCCATCCATCCAAGGTTAGACAAGTTGTGTGCTACTCATCAGGGTCAGACATCTCACTAATGTGGGAGTATGTATTCAATGATTCACTTTTCACAGGATTCACTGCCCATACTACATGTATGTTTAAAATTAAGACATGGATCTGTCAATGTTAGGCTAATAGTTAAGTATTGTATGCATATGCACATGTTTTAAAAATGTCAATTTCAATAGTGTTTGTGCATGGTTACATGCAATTGACAGACATAATCTTGGCAGGTATCAGTTTGAGGTATGTTTATAAATGGCAGTGGCACGGCCACCCATACCACTGTACCTTGCATGTTCAAAATAAAAACATGAATATATGAACCTGTTTATTATTTGAATATCTTAGTATTGAATGCACAACAACAAGGTACATTTCTACAAGGCACTATAGGACCGGTTTAATATAAAACACAATTTTATACAATATATATATAAGTAGGGGGTCCCCGCTCCATCTCTCCATCAGTTTGGGGGTCCTTGGCCTGGAAAACGTTGAAGACCCCTGCTCTAGTGTATGGTTTCTTTCATCAATTTGAAATAAACTTGACATCTTTGTTGTTATTGTTATTACAACTGAAATGGAAGGTCCTGTGTTGGCCCTGTGCTGCCGCAGCCTTATTGGCTGTGGCAGCTGCCTGACACTGCTCATGGCCAGGGATGACGTCTGCCCTAAGTCCAGGGCATCAATATCTCAGGAGAGTACGGTGGCTGTGGCTGGCCTGTCCGAGGCCATGCAAATAATTAGACGCACTTTCTAAACATGTTGTTGTTGTTGTTTTTATAATTGTGTTAAGTTATATTGTTGTGACACATTGTGTTCAGCAATTAAATGTGAAGTTGGAACTCAGAACCTGACTCTGATGTGTTTGTTAACTGCACTGTTCTGACATTTTCTCAATCTACACATCCTACAACACACCATTTCCTTTAGTGGGTATTTTATAACTCCCTCCAGTTCTTTAAGACATTTTGCATTTTAATAGGCTTATAACTATGGCAAGAGAGGATACAATACACCAGTAAAAATAACTTTATTTCATGAATTGTTGCATTTTTTACTGACATAATTGGACCATGTGTATACCTTCATTGATGAATACAAACAACAAATACAATACCACAGTGATTTATAATATAAATGTTTCATGTACTAATACTACATGTTTCATGTGGGTACTGTACAAAGATTAACCATCTCTTCTAATTAAAAGACAGTGTTTAAATACAAAACTGAATCAGTGTTGAAATTCCTTCACTCCTCCTGAGGTGAGCGACACTCCTTCCCCATGGATGGATGGATGGATAGATAGATAGATAGATAGATAGATAGATGGATAGATATATTACTCAGTAATAAATGACTAAAAACACAGCAGTTATTGCACATAGTTATTGCCTGAGGGGAGGATGGGGAACAGGGAGTGTCCGGGGTGCGAGGTGTCCTGCTGGACTAAGGACGCAGCCCTGGGGAAGCAGGTGCATGTTAAGTGATGCTGGAGGAGGTGTGGTGGCTGATACTGATGCACTAGGTTCTGTTGGTGAGGAAGTCCTTGATCCACCTGCAGAGAAGGTCTCCCAGATCCAGTGTTTGTAGTTAGTCAGTCAGTTTTCTGTGTAGTGGATCTATTGGTCCTGTATGAAAATTGGTGTTGGTCGAGGTCAGGAGGGGGATGCATGCCTTAATGTGGGGCAGTAGTCTCTCGAAGCATTTTCATAATCACCGACGTGAGGGTAATCATTCAGGCTTGTGATGGCTGAGGTTTTGGGTACAGGGGTTATGGTGGCAGTTTTCAGACATCTGCCTCTCCAAGGGTCTCATAAGCTCTCTACTCTGGTCCTCTGGAAACTCTGCAATAAAAGGTAATATTTTGTTAGGTTTAAAAACAGATGTCTTACATAAAGACTGCATAAAGAAAATATATGGCCGAGGTTCATCTTTCCTCTTTATTTTGATGGTGTCAACTGTACATCCACAGATGAACAGTGTATTAATTGTAGCTTTAGTTTTTACTCACTAACTATAGGGATACATGACTATATTATAGTCATATAATATTTCTGCTGGTACATTCATTTGTGAACACAGACCACACTACACCACACTTTAATACATCAAAATTAATATCAAAACACCCCTAAGCCTTACTTATATGACTGAGCCTCGGACAGGATGTAAAAAGTGGACAAAAGAGGGACGTTGGTCACCTAGATGTTAGCACATTAGCATCCACCAGCTTGTTTACATTTAGGGACTGACCGTGATATAGCCTGCACGTCCAACCGCCATAATTTAACTAAGATAAAATATATGAACAAAACACACTTCAACAGCAGCAAATCTCTTCAATTTCTTCTTCTTTCTCTTTCACGGCGGGCGGAAAACCTCCTTCTTCTTCTTTTGAATTTGATTGACGGCTGGCGTGAATAATCACAAGCGACCTTTAGCCACGTCCACATTCGAATTTCAGTCAATCACTGGCGACATTTAGCCACGCCCACAATTGAAGTCCTGCCAATCACAAATCTTTCTGCAGGCTGCAGACGGGTACACTTGGAAAGTATTGCGAGCGGACTCCGCGCATGCTCAAGCTGTTTTTCTCCTCGCAGGCTACAATATTGCTCGAGGGGGCAGAGATGCAGGATACAAAATAGCTCGCGAGTGCTTTGAAAGCGCTCGGGGGGGGAAAAAATGCGTTTGCGGATGTTTGATTTGGGCATGCGCAAGTCTCATTGCTCGCGCGCGATTTATGTCAGTGTTCTGTCCCCATAGAATCTTCATTGTCTTAAATGTTTATATATATATATATACAATGCCTACTTTTCAACATTCCGCAGTGAAAACGTTTGCCCACCTTCACACAGTCTTACAATAGTGAGTGGGCAACATTTTGAATTTCACTTAATATGTGGGTCCAGACAGGACAGGACATGCTGCAAATGTGCAGCAAATAAATAGTTCCAGCAAAACTACTAACTGCAGTTTTTGCATTTCTGTTCTGTTCTTTGTATGCATTGAATGAATGTGAAATACATCGTTACTTGGTGATATTTAGAGGTATTTTTGGGACTTTTCTCACTTTGGACAGTGCAAGGCTAATTGTTTCCCCTGCTTCAGTCTAGCTAATCCGGCTACAAACATCTTGACAGCAGCTCTGTGTTTGACACAGACATTTTTCATCTCACAGATATCTTCTTGTCTCAGTTTTGTACAGGAAAGTGAATATTTCCCAAAATGTTGAAAGATTTCTTTACAAATAAATGCCATGATTTGGTACTGCAATTTAGAAAAGTTGGATGAATTGCAAGAAGACTGATTTAGAAAGAACAGTCCAAAGTGGTCCAGAAGACAAACCCTGATTTTGATTCACAAGTACAGGTCAAGCTCCAAACACACCCACGTTCCCAAAATGCCAGTCCCTCAGTTTCAGGTGTTTTGTTATAAATACCTCATAAATACTATATCCCAAATTGAGATTACTTCTGTGATTTCACTCCAGTTGTTCTCAAATTTGACAAAAACCCCTCTATAATCCCATTATACAGCTGTTCTCACAGGTGAAACAGTAGCAATAGTAGTGGTATTATTATTATTATTATTATTATTATTATTATTATTATTATTATTATTATTAATAGTAGTAGTAGTAGTAGCCAAATAAAACTTGTAAATTGACTTTGACAGATTCTCTGCAGTGCCCCATAACATCATTCATGAGCAGGGACCACACCACCAATGATATGTACATGTTAGTTTATTGAGGTGGAATATGTATGATGTTTAAAAGGGCAACTGAGTATGAGTGCCATGTTGATGAAGTGTTGAGCGGCTGTGGTGTGACAAAGGCTTCATTAGGGATCAATGGCAGCTCCCGGGCTGGCAGACCCCCTATAAGAAAGAGAGAGATAGAGAGAGAGAAAGACAGAAGAAGGGAAGGGAGGGTGGGTGGGGCACAAGAAATGAGGAAGCCAGGCATGAGGCTTATATAGGCACATGAGAGGAAGGGGAGTGATTGAAGTGTGGTCCTGCTCCTGAACCTCAGCTAAAACTTTATCTTCATTTCTTCTTCTTGCTTTCCTTGGTTGGGTCCTCCACTTTACTTTGTTCTGCTTTGCTCTGCTCTCTCGCTTATGGGCTCTCTATTTATCCTCTACCATATACCGCTGGATATAATGCTGTTTTAACCTTCTCTCTATTCATTCATCCTACTTGTGTACAGATGAAGTATGGAGGCTCCAAGGACACAGTGATCCAGTTTCTCTTCTACCAGCCAATTAGGTACCAGTGGAAAGAGACTGACTTCTTCCCCTGCTCAGTCACCTGTGGAGGAGGTGAGGTAACAGTCAGTCCACAGTAACTGTAAACCTGAGTCTCCATGTTTTAATAATAAGCTGATATTGTTTTAGATTAATTGATCCGAATATATGTTCTACTGTATATCCAGGTTCATCTGTTGATACCTGTTAACATACTGTTATCAGCCTGTGTGTCTGCATTCCTCCCCAGGATACCAGCTGAACTCTGCGGACTGCACAGATATTCGATCCAACCAGACCCTGCCTGATCACCATTGTTACAACTATCCTGAAAACACCAAACCCACACCAAAACTCAAGGAGTGCAACATGGACCCCTGTCCAGAGAGGTAGGGGACACAAATACAAGTTGTATTTTACAATGGTGATGAATGATGAATGTTGATGTCACAAAAAACAACTTTTCAGAAACACTTTCATACCATTACCTAATAGCCCATTCATCTATTCTCTAAATTAGGCTGTTGTGATGCTGGGGCCTATTGCACCATGCACTGGTTAAGAGGTGCGATATAGCTTACTGGAGACTTTTCTCCAGTTCTAACATCAGTCACTTCATTGTTCAACGATTTTAACAGTATGAGCACTTCTCCCCCGCCCTTTAAAGACAAATTATGTAAGAAATCTACAGATTTGGTGACACTCTGAACGTTCCCGAGCACCATCATCAAGCCAAGCAGTAGCCATTGCATGATGTTTTCCATGTCAGCCATCCTGTACTATGTTAACTGTGATTGTGTGTGAAGTAATGGCTATCTGCAGACATAATGATACTTTGTTGAAGCGCTCCACTCCACTAAGTGCTTCATTTCGTTCTTGTTACTTGAAAGAGACAATGATTATAAACATTACCAGAACTGTGCCAGAGTTGGCAAGAAAGTTTTTATTTTCATCTGTCTGGATGTTGCAACTGTTCCTTTGCATGGACAGCAAATACTAAGAGCAAAACGCACAGACAAAAAAACAAAACAGTAAAAGTTATGTATTAGATTTGATAGAAGTTCAGGCGGGTTGGTAGGTGTATTTTTTTTGCTAAGGACAGAGCTAGGCTAGCTGTCTACCTGCGCATCCAGTCATTTGGCTAATCGAGGCTAACTATGTCCTGACTCCCATGCAGACATTAGCTTGTTCCTAAAATGTTGAGCTACTCCTGAACTGTCTCCCAGTCCAAAGCATTTTTTTTTCACAAGGACCCCTTGACAGGACTTGCATCGGAGAGGTTTTCTGCAATTCAGAACTATATGCATATACAGCATGACTGATTAGAATCAGGCTCAAACCAGGTGTTGTTACCTCAGCAGGCCTTTTTTGGCACTCCTGGAAGGACTTTGCTTTGGATCTGACCAGGTGCAGCTCAAATATTTAGGCGAAGCCAAATCAATACAACTTTCACAACTGTAAGAAAACATAAATAGAATAGCTGATTATCTTCTTAGTCGGGCTGTCAATGGATTCAAATATTTAATTGCGATGAATCATATGATTGTCCATAGTTAACTCGCTATTGATCTCAAAATAATTATAATTTTTTTATCTGTTCTAAATGTACCTTAAAGGGATATTTTTAATACTCAAATATAATAATATATAATAATATAATAATATATCAACATGGGAGTGGACAAATATGCTTGCTTTATGCAAATGTATGTTTATAATTACTGCAACAATCCAAAAAAATGATAAATACTGTCAATGGCAATGATAAATGCTGAAACCATTACATGGTAAATTCAAGCCCAACGAGCAACAACAGATACTGACGGCATAATGACCTGAATGTAACTTTCCTTAGTAATGCTAACACATTGTATTATCCAACGTTTCACTTGATGGAGATAAAAGTTTTAGCTAAAGTTTGGGAGCAGGACCACAGCTCAATCACTCCCCTTTCTGTCATGTGCCTATATAGACCTCACCGCACTTCATGCCTGTCTTTCTCATTTCTCGTGCATGGGACATCGAACCCTATCACTCGTAAGAAAACCACATCGCAGCCTCAAGCCAATAAAAAACTTGGACTCACCCATGAATCACTCCAACATGGACCTCCTGTACCATACTGTTCGTAATTACTCTAGTATGTACTGCAGCCGCCCTTGCAAATTACATACTGTTGCATGCAGTATGCATACAATTTTTTTTCCAAATTTTCCCATTTTTTTTCCAAATCACATACTTTTTTTTATACCATTACCAACAGGAATCATTTGGTTTTCCTTGGCTTCAGGGATCCATCTAGAAACCTCCTCCTCAACTCTCTCCCGTCTTGGCATACCTTTGACAACAAATCCTGTACCAGTAAATACATCGACTGATTGACAGTCATGAAGGCACACTGTAGTCCCAACTCGTTTTAAAGAGCTCAGAGTCTTAGAGGTTTCTCTCTAAATAGAGATTTTTTCTGTCCAGCTTACCCAGCATGGGACAGGAGTTTGATGATAACCTGACTCCTCCTGGTCCTCCATTTCTGTTACGTTCAGTTCACCTCCAACGCAGCACAGCTTCAACAATTTAGGACAATTACTTGGGGTGCCTTGACTACAGTTGCACTGTCGCACCTTCGCTGCTTCAAGTTTCATCTGCAATGTTGATCACCTGTATGTCACCACTGCATGAACCATCGGCCTAAAAAAAAAACCCCAAAAAACTCAAGCCGAACGTGTACCTTCACTCGCCTCTCCTCCTCTATTCCATCACCAGACGTTATTCCAAAAGCCGCAAGCTTTGCGCCTCCATACCCTTACCCCAAGGGGTAATGCCATGGACAAAAAGGTAGACCTGTTCTGCAGTTAGGAGGTCGATCCATCTGCAATAACGTCAACAGATCTGGCTGAAGCATGCCTCAGTGCAGATTCCTGCATGTGTGCTCCTATTGTGGTTGTGGCCACTCTCAAACCTGCCCGTCTCCACAACCGAACCTACCACTAATTAACCACATCCAACTTCAATGCTTGTCAACATCCCAGGACCGGGAAATCCGATCACATAAATCTTCCCATTAACATCTTTTCCTCATATAATAGAAAATGAATGTCTACATGAAACAAAGAATTGTATAGAATTGTATCTTATCATACCCAAACCTGATAGAATCGAATCAATCAGAATCTAATCATATTGAATCGCTCCATAATAAAAAGAATCCTCCCTGAATCATATCGTAGTCCATGTATCTAGATACGTATCAAATCACCTTATAAGGGAGAGATGCACACCCCTACTGGAAACGCCTTCTTGCAAACTGGAACGGCATCACCTTCTTCTATGAAAACCAACTGTCTGGTTCTAAACCACATGGGCACCTAAGTTCTCGAGTTCTTTTAACAACCTCTTCAACCATCTTCGTCAGTTTTAGAAATCCATCCTCATCGTAATCACTGCTCACCTGTGCAGACACAAATGGTCAAGAAAATGCATTCCCGTTCACTTCAGCAATGTCGACTTCTCGTCCCGCCGCTTCAGTACCCTACATGCTAGCCTCCTACCTCTAGCCCATACTCCGGAATCGACATTCCCTTCGGTGCTCAGAGTTCACCACACCATCTGCTAAATTCAATCCTCATCTCCATTCCTCCGTGTCTGACCTTCACTGCATCTTAGAAGACTGCCTGGTCTATACACTCAACCTAGCAAAACCAACTAAACCGGCAATCAAATTCTCGTAATGTACTTCAAACTAGACACACACCTAAGCCCATACGAGTCGCTCACACATCATATGCAATTCAGAAAATCTCAAAATGCTTCTTCCAACCCATCTGTTATCACATAACCTGGCGAAGTGGCTACCCGATCCTAGTCTCTTAGTTTAGGCAGGTTGTAACCTTGTCCAGGACTTCCCCTAGTTTCTTCTCGGCCACTCCTTCCTTATTGGAGCAGTCTCAACAGCCTCCAGCTGAAGGGTCCGAGAACACATGATTGGAGCTTACCAACACTACATCTGCTCCCATTTCTAAGATCTGCACACTGCTCAGTCATATCTCTGTCTTTGCGTTAATGCATTATTATCGTATTAACTTTGTCAGCCCTACTTCTTATCACATCTCAGTACTTCTTTTATGAGGGGCTGGATCGATGGAGGATTTGATCAATAGGCTAAAGAGCAGAAATGCTAAAGTGGCTATGCAGTTTCTATTGATACTTTCACACTGCTTTGTTATAACCTTTTAAGGCCAAACTGTTGTTAGTGAGCACTCTGTGGGCTTACACCTACATCTTTCCCAGGATTGTTGACCTCTAGGGCTGCTATCTGGATATCATAGTCTCAGAAATTCATAGTGTTTCCTGTTTTATATTGTGTCTCCTCCAGTGATGGATTTAAAGAGGTGATGCCATATGATCACTTCCAACCTCTGCCTCGGTGAGTAATCTTTACAGTCATTATAAGAAATAGTAGTTCATTGCTGTCTTTCTCCTATCGTTTGTCATATTTCCAGTTTGGACAGGTTGTTGAGTGGGATGTAACAGGAAGTGAGTGGGAAGAAATGTTCAGAAATCTGACACAATTACTGGTGGGAATACATCCATTGACGTACCCTGAACTAACAGCAAAAATTATGAGAATCCCTCTCAGGACATGCTGTAAATCCTCCACACAAGACATTTGTCAAGAGAAATTTATCTCATGAAAAAGTGATATGGCAGCCTGCCAGATCCGTAGCCTTAAAGTTCCCTATTCTTGGTAGAGGAAGAAAAAACATTTTATCTGTTCATCTATTTTTTTCATGTAGTTAATTAGTTAATTTCGCTCCCACAGAAAATTACCACCAGCTCTGCAGTTCTCATCAGCTCTACAGGACTTTTTCAGTCGTTTGGTTTGATTTTACGGCCCACAACTTTGCTGATTTGGTTTGGTCTCAGATCTCATCAACCTTTTTTTCAGCAGCAGCAGACTGTTTCAGTGAAAAAGCTCTGATAAAGCCACTATGTTCTACCTGCCCAGCACCAAACTGTATACACAGTGAGCAACTAGCTGGTGAACATAGAGGGTTGAGCAGCTAAAGAGCCAAATGTTTTCTCAGGAGTTTGGAGACCAAAGCAGAGCTGAAAGGAGAGTGAATATTCAAGATCAAAGATTCAAGATTCAAAGATTTATTCATCACATGCAATTGTACAAGTACAGCAGCAGTGAAATGAAATTGCAACCGCTCTGTTTACTGTGCAAAAAAAGTGCAACCAAAAAATTAAATTTAAATAAGAAAATAAAACTGAAAATAAAATAAAATAAAAGACTTGAATTTAAATAGAAAAAAATAAAAATAAAATATATATACAGAAAGAACTGTGTGCAAAGTAGCAGGGTGTGTATGCATGTGTGTGATATATGGTGTGTGCTGAGTGTGTGTTATGTTAGTTTATGTTTGTTGTAGCCTTCGTCACCGGTGAGATGATGTGGGTTGTCCATGTTAGGTCCTCAGAGATATGAACTCCAAGGTACCTATAGCTGGACACCTTCTCCACTGGGGTCCCGTAGATCTGTAGTGGTGCGTAATGGGTCCTCTGCTTCTCCCTGCTGAAATCGACCACCATCTCCTTGGTCTTGGTGACGTTCAGGTCCAGGTTGTTGGTCTTGCACCATGATGTCACCAACTCCACCTCTTCCAAGTAAGGCGTCTCCATGTTGTTGGAGATCAGGCCAATAACCACTGTGTCATCCGGGAATTTCACGATTGAGTTGGTGCTGTGTGTGGCTGTACAATCATGGGTGTACAGGGAGTAGAGCAGGGGGCTATTGAACTTACAGTCATTATTTGGACACAAACATCACTCTAAATACTAATGTTGCTCTGTGTCTGCTGGATGTGCTGCCAGACGGATTATATTAAACTATCACACCAGATCTTTACCTTATTATATCTGGCAAATTGGCACCATTAGAGGTGTGCTGAATTGGCTATTAGCAGCTACTGTTTGCAATGTACCCATCAATGTACAAACAACTATGGATTCAAAATAACTATCATGAATTATGTGAAGAAATATTAAAAACATTATTCTCAGGAAAGTCCTGAAGACATAAGAAGTGTCTTTTTTCTCTGATTTCTAAATTGATTTATGGATGTTTATTCACGATGGACATCTAAGAATTAAACCTCCTCAATATCAAAGTCACACTGAATCTTTCAATACTGTATGTGTATCATGTCTTTGTGTTCAGATTTGACTGTGTCATGACTTTTGACATCAAGGGTCTCTGTGAGCTGTGAGCTACAGTCACTGCTGCAACCAACGCTGACCTTGTTGTTAAGCAGGCAAAATCAGGAGCCAAACTGAATTAAACCTATTACTGTAGTATCCACAGATATTACCATATTTGTTGTTTTGCTGTATGAAAAAACATTCTTTTTTAAATTAGATTTTAAATATAAATTAGATTTTAAATTTCCATGAGCTGAGAAAGCATTCAGTGAGCTTGGACCCTGTTATGTGTGTGCAGCTGGGAGCAGGGCCCCTGGACCCAGTGCTCAGTGTCCTGTGGTGAAGGTGGCGGTTGGCAGGATCGCAGTGTGCTGTGTGTGGAGGAGGACACCCACGGACAGTTCTCCCAGGTGGAGGAGTGGAAGTGTACCCACTCTCCTCGGCCTATTACCCGGCAGATTTGCAACACCTTCGCCTGCCCCCAGTGGGTGGCCATGGAGTGGTCTCAGGTCAGTAAATGTCAGGTTGCATTAGACATCTACTCACCTGAACCCTACTCTACCAGCATCAAAGGACTCTGTTTGCATTTTTTCAATAGTCTTCTATCTTTCTTAGGTCCTCTATCACCTGTAAAAAATGAAAATTGAAATAATAATCACTTGTAGAGCTGAAATTATTAGATTAATCAATCAGTTGACAGAAAATGAGTCTGAAAAAAATCTTTTTTTATTCCTAATAAGTGAAGGTAAAGGTTCTTTTACGGTCAATTTACAACACCAGGATGGTAAAATGAAACCATGTTTAGTCCCTTGATGCTACATTAGAAACAAAAGAGAAACAACTGTGTGACGTTATACGCTTGAAAGATGCAATATAAATAAAGTTATTCACTATTTACTAATCATTTCTGTCAATTATCAAACAGAAACACCAAACATTGTTTGGTTTTGGTATTTCAGATGTGAGGATGCTGCATTTTATTCAATTGCAAATTTAAATTCCCTCGGATCTTGGACAAGCAATTTGTACACTTTAAGCTGCTGTAAGTGATATGTTAAAATACGTGTGAAATAGCTCTGTATTCCAACAGTAATCACTGTTATAGAGTGTTTGGTCAACAACCCATGTCTCTCCTCTTCCTGCTCATGCAGTAAAATAGAAAATAAACTTTCTAGTGTCCCTGCCCACTTTATCTAATCAAGTCCTCCATAAAGAGGTGGTCCATAAAGAGAACTCCATAAAGAGGTGGTCCATAAAGAGAACTCCATAAAGAGGTGGTCCTGTCTGCTCATGAAAGCGCAGAGAGCAGGACCTTCCTGTTGCTGGTGCATCTGATGGTTACTGCTGCGTGTTCATGTGTTGATGTAGAGAGGAGGAAGGGGATTGCTTTCTGCAAAATGGACAGGAAGTTAGCTAAAATTACAATTACTTACAGTAGCTTGAAAGGAACAGTTGACGTCATTATCTCCTACCCCCATGCTGATGGAAAGTCAGGTGAAGTTTCATGGTCCACAAAACATTTCTGTAAGTTCACAGCAAAACAGTGTTGCAGCATTCTCCGAAAAAACTGAAGTAAGTGTCCCAAACCCCAGAGATCCCAAATTGATATAAAAAGGTATTATTTACACCCAGAGTGCGAATTATACAATGAGAATTGGGGGGGTCAACATTTTCTCCAGGGTGTAAAGGGAACCCAGTGCAGTGCAGGCGCGTGCTTCAGTTAACAGAGGTCTTACAATCCTTACAGTATATTGGTTGTTCAACTAAATGTCTGCAGTCTGTAGATGATGATAAACCAAATTTTACACCATTTTACAGTTCATGGGGCACATAATGTACCACACAAACAACTTTTGCAGTCAGCAGTCACCAACAAAGTATTGTAGATCCAAACTGCCAGCAAGTCAGACACACACACACACACACACACACACACTGCTCAAATGCAGATCCACACAATGCTGAACCAGAACCAAACACACTATTAACATGCCAAAGATGAAGGCAAATGTGTTACCATACACGCTAGTCTGGACCTGTACCTGACCCAATTGTTATTGTTATTTCTTTCATTTGAACAGGGACAGTGCACAATAAAACATTAACCCTGCATATAACAAGGAGAGATGCATTGCACCGGGTTTTAGCAAGTTGCTATTTTCCACCCGTAGTCCCTGGGCAGGTAGATGGAACATACAATAAATTAAAAACAGTTACTGAATTTACAAAGTTATGATTACACACATTCCCATAACACTAAAATTAAAACAATTCAAAACAAATTACCCCCCTCCCCCCAACTTTTATAAACAAATATACGGGGGGGTATATTTGTTTATAAAAGTTGGGGGGAGGGGGGTAATTTGTCAAGTACCCACACACACACACACACACACGCTCACAAATGTCTACAAGTTTGCTGTGACAGCATCCAGCGTTTTGTGTGACATGACAACGTTTTAAAATCTGCACATGTGATCAGCTCTGTTGGAAGTGTGTTCCATTGATTTGTGGCAACAAAAGAAAAAGATGATTTACCAAATGAAGTCCTGCGTTTAGGAATACTGCACTCTCCCCTAGTAACTGATCGTGTAGCTCTTGTTGTTTTTTCTGAGCAGAGTGTAACCATTTTTTTCAAAGGAGGAGCAGCAGCATTATGAATGATTTTAAACAGCAGGCATACATTTGTGTGCATTATTAGATTTTCAAGATTTAAAATACTATATTTGGTGAGAATATGACAGTGATGAGACAATAATCTATAGGCTCAGTGATTCTTATCTTTTCAACTAATTCAGAAGTGATAAACATATGGATCCTGTAGAATAAGGATTTATTTTTCTATTAGACTATTTTCAAGGTCAGAAAACAGCTCACAAAGTTCCTGCTCTCTGTCCTCCTGTCCTCTTTCTACTTGCTTACTGTCCTCCTGTCCTCCTTCTGCCTGCTCACTCACAATATCTTCCTCTGTCTCCTTAATACAACAGCACATACATGTTAAATTCACCATTATTCATGCTATAATGCTCAATATTAAGCCTACATAACAACTACAGACAATACAGGCTGCATTATTAAGTTTCAACTTACTTTTTTTTTGGCACCAAAATAGTGCCTGATATCTCCTCCTTTCCTCTTGCTCATGTTGGCTCTGTAAATGAAATCTAATCTGAGTTCAATAAAGTAGTCATACATTTGAACTAATATAACTACTACAATTAATCAGCTTTCAGTACACATGGATTTTAATTGTTCAACAACCCAAGTAGATTAAACTCCTGCATACCTGAGTGAAAACTACTACAAGGGGTTGCCAATTTTAAAAGCTAATATCAAAAAGGCAAAAGCCTATCTAAAACACCACTCGAAAGACTATTAAAATGAAACAATATCATATAATAGTTTAATATAATATGATGTGCTACGCTAATACACAAATAAATACACAAATAACACTACAAACACACAAACATCTGTATTATCTTTCTCCTGTCGATTCAAATTAATGTTGTTTCCAAAAGGGGGCAACTGTCAAACCTGGCAACGCAGCACGCTTTAGGCTTTGTTTACAACTTGACCGCAGTGCACGCCTGCAGGTTACTACAGCTCCGCTAACCAGAGTGACATGCACAGGGCACAGCGCTAACATTTAATAACATGTAAGCTAACATTCACATAATGACCCCCTAATTTGCACTATGTTTACACCCTCATAGCATGGTCGTGTTTTTTCACCCATTTCAGGCAGTTTTTAGCTTAGCAACTACAGTAAAGACTTCAGCTCATAAAGGGTGTAGATAATGGCCGCGTTTCCCAGATTCGTTAAGAAGCTCTTAAGTGCTAAGATCTTCTTAGGAGCGCTCTTAAGAACGCTGTGAAAGAAGGATGCGTTTCCCAGAGTCGCTCTTAGCTTAAGAAGATCTTTCGCTAAGAAGGAAATGTAAGATCGAGCTGACCCACTCTTAACAGCCTTCTTAGCGACCAAATGCTCAGTGATCAAGCCGCGTCAGGGAAATGTATATCCTCCACTTTGCGAAATAATAAAACAATGCTCAGTGTTGAAATGCGCTCATAGCTGCGGACCACTGGCGCAAGAAAAAAAAAAAAGAAAATGGTAGATGAAAAAAAACCTTTTTATTGAATTACACGTTTAAGTTTTCCGCAACATCTGCATATATGAATTTATAGTAGCCTACTACACATAAAAAAAAAAACAACCCTGTGGCATTTCACAGATATCAAGGGAACAGATGTATTAAACTCAGCTGAACCTCATCCAGAGAGGCTTCACCTGCTACTCTGCGTTGCCAAAGTCCGCGCGTGTGAGAAACCACGGCTGCAATACAGCACATCCTCCCTGCGAACCAACAGCGTCGCCGTGCGCGAAGCCAGACGGTTTACATAAATGCATACGTGCGTCAGCACTTCTCCCCACTGGACGTGCTGTCAGACCGGGCTGTCCAGGCAAAGTACCGGCTGCCCCGTGCGGAGATCCAACGGCCGTTGGATCTCTTTGCCTGGACAGCCCGGTCTGACAGCGCACACACACACACACACACACACTTATGCGCTGATAAAGAGGTGGGTGATCGATTTGCCTGGCATCGATTGATTCAGCACAGCAGCAGCGCGGTGGACAGCTCCCACTAAGAGCTTCTTCAGAAGATTCTTTGGCTTGATCTTAAGGTTCTCCTAAGAAGGCAGTTAAGAACGCATCTGGGAAACACCCGTATCTTAGCGCTCCTTCTTAGCCGAACCCTTCTTAAGAGCCTTCTTAAGTCCTTAAGAACGATCGAATCTGGGAAACGCGGCCAGTGTCTGTTCAAATCAGTTTGGGATCTTGGGGCTTCTGGGGACTTAGATCACACCAGGCAAGCTGTATGGAGCCATTTGATGTTTCTTTATTGGTTGTTTTTGTTATGTTTTAGAACAAGTCTCCAGCTACTTCAGCTGTTTTGGAGAATGCTGCAATGCTGTTTTACTGTGAAGTTCCAGAAATGTTTTGTGGACTTAAAAAAAAGTAAAAAAAGAAAATTCACTTCACTGAACTGGCACATTAACCTTGAGCTATAGGAAACTGTGATAAGAATTTCTACTATCTTCTCACATCACTTCTCACATTTTCAGACTGATCCATTAATCACTTAATCATAATCAGTTAATCCAGTGGTTCGCAACCTGGAGGTCAGGACCTTCAAAGGGGGGCACAAAATTAATTTAAGGGGTCATGAAATGAATAGGTGCACAAAGCAGATAAAATATCTCTGCGTCACAAAATTATATCTATTTTTTACAGCCCTTCTCCCCATTTCTTGAATATTACTGAATAATTTCACCCCTTCGCTATTCTTAAAAGTATTCAAATAAAGATAAGATAAGATAAGCCTTTATTGTCTCCCTTAGGAGAAATGTGTCTTGGGCATTGGAGAGAACACAGGTGACGCAGTCTCCCCATATACACACAATGTATAAATAAATGTAAATAAAGCAATTTACTCAGTGGTTTAACAGGTCACAACCAGTAGACTTTCACAATAAGTGAAATTTTAGCAGACATAAAGAGTCACAAGCCAAAAAGGTTGAGAACCACTAGATTAATCAACAATGAAAATAACTGTTAATGTGGTTGCAGTCGAAATCACTTGAATTGATTGATGCCATTTGTAAAATTAATAATATGTGAGGTTATGTGCCTTCCCCTCAGTGCACAGTGACGTGTGGGCGCGGCCTGCGTTACCGGGTGGTTCTGTGCATCGACCATCGTGGGCAGCACATTGGAGGCTGTGAAGCGTCACTCAAACCTCACGTTAAAGAGGACTGTCTGGTTCCTATTGCCTGCCACAAGCCCAGAGGTAGGACAGTAATTACAGAAAGCTTTGTGTTGGTTGTAAGGAAGATAACACTATGAGTCACAAGCGTTCAAAGCTCACAAATGTATCATGTCTTTATTTTTGGTATATTTTATTGTTTAAGCCATTAATTCACTATAGTCATACACTTTCATCAGTCCTACTATTGTATAACTGCACTCAACAAAATATAATTGCAACACACTGGTTTTGCTGCAATTTTAGTATATGTGTATTTATGTTATGTTATATATGTGTATATATATATATATATGTTTCTTTTTTTCATTGGTTCTGTGTGCATGTGTGTTCAAGTATGTGATATGGCAGGCTGAAAGGCACTGCAGTTGTGACTCAGGGCTCTTTGCCAGACACACTGAGCGCATTAGCTGTGGTTGTGTGTGTGTGCAGTCCTTAATACCCACAGTCACCATCTTCATTATAAAACAACAGGCTTCATTTGCATCAGTTTCCATCAAGTGGTCTTAATTTACGGTACGCCTATCACCATAAACAAGCATCCCTGCTCATTTAACTGCTGGGTTTTGAAAGGCTATTAATTCTCTTCCAAAGAAGCTCATGGCTTTGCATGCATATGACCTGTATGTCTCTAAATGCCACTAAATAGCTTAATCCATAATAAAGTGAGCTCATAGTGTTAGACTCAAACCAAACTCAGATGATGTCTCTTTATCTTCCTCATCATTATCAACTAATAGAACTAATAATTCAAGTTTGATAAAATACACGTAAAGTGTACATATTATATCAATATTAACTTCAGCAACACATGCTGCCAACTTTTTGCAGTTAAATTAAAGGAAATATGATGATTACTTCTACTCCACCTCACCTTATACAATCATGAAATGTACAGACTTGGAGGGTGTTATCCCTGTTATACCACAGCCACTACTACCATCGAATTAAATCTTAAGCCCCCTCCAAACCTTCATCATTTTCATATAGTTCCTAATTGTGATTGACTTGACAATCTTGTGTATCACCCGTATTTATAGAGGCACAGTTTTCACTTAGTGCCAGTGTTCACTGAGACATTGCAATTCCAGTTCATCGTGCATACTAGGGGTGTGCAGAGCAGCCAATATTTGTATCTGTATTTGTATTTGTTGAGGGTGGAAAAGTATTTGTATTTGTATTTGTATTCGAGTAAAATTCAAAATAGGCGTAAAAATATATATTTTTTTGAGTTACACTTCTAATTTTAGTTATAGTGTAAGTATTCTTTAATTATCCATTATAATAATTATAGATATGCAATATTGGTTGATGTTTTTCCATAAATCCAGCAATGAACATGTAACAAGGAATGTCATTGAAAAGAAAATAACATAACAGCCATTACCTCATCCATGGTTAAACCAACAACTAATAAAATATCATTGTGAACATTATGAACCCCACCACCACCCGTCCTTGTTGGAGGACGTTGAACAGACAGAATAAAAACAAATAATACTTAAAAGAACTGTTCTTTCTAATGCACAGAGCTCCAAGAACTAAACTTGATCTGTGAATAATATGACATAGTAGCCTATAGCTAACGGTCATCATGCTTCTTCATTGCCTAAAACCCAACCAAAGCACCGAGCAAAGAATTTTTTTCTCCCCCGGTCTGCTGTCAGCAGGGTCGCCGGCTGCAGCAGCCTCGTGCCCGTGAAGTGGGCTCAAGCCGCGTTCAGCCGCGCTCGAGCGGAGCGGGGGAGAGAAACAATGTGTATTTCTTTTACTCTGTGGAAGATCTCCCAACGGAGTGAGGGACAAAGCAAGTGGGACAGATCTGCCCAGTCCCTGAGCAAGGCGCGTTTCACAGACAAGCCACAACGCAGAGTGTAAACAACGTCACCTGGTTCAGCAGCACCATGGACAGCTGCGGGGGCGGGGGGGCCGGAACAGCGGTGTTTCGACCCCCCGGCCCCGACTCCTGAACGTCACTCACTCACTCAGCCGGGCATGTACTGCGGTCTCATGAGGAAACGTAGCTTTTTGATATGATGTTTTTCTTGTTCCCGAATACAAATATTTTTTAAAGTATTTGTTCGAAATAAGTAATTGTAAAAAACACGTTATTTGTGCCTTTCCATATACCGTATTCGGGTTCGGCTCCACCCCTAGTGCATACTAATGCGATTTGTCCCACAATGTCAAGGACCATCCATCCTGAACTACCTAGAAACTGTATGTTGATACTGTGTCATCACACAATTCTATTCTGTTAATTCTATTTGCTTGGTACCGGAGGTTTAACAATAAGCACCATCATTGTGAATGGATCAAACGTTAGTGAATTTACAGTTCTTGGAGTAGATGGAGCAAATACGTATACAAAAAATGTTCTCAAGAGGTTTTAATCCATAAAATGCATTACTTTCATATTACATCAGATTTTTCCTGATTTTTCCTGTGTCTCTTAATCCTGAAACAATGACTTTCCCAGGTTATAAGTATTATAAAATAAAGTTGATAAAATGCTTAGACTTTTTCATACCTAAACATTTTGAATGATATGCATGCCTTTGGTCCAGTTACAACCAGTATCCTACTCTGAGATGCTCGATGAATTCGGGCCCTGATCACTGGCATGACTTGGGTTAAATAACATTTCCGTCACTCTGTCAGAATCTCTTCCAGTGGAGGCCAAGGTGCCCTGGTTAAAACAAGCCCACAAACTGGAGGAACACCAAACTGCTACAGAGGAACCCACGTGAGTACACAAACTCACATTCACAAGGTACAAGCTTCAGTTATTTATCAATCTACAACCCGATTCCCAAAAAGTTGGGATGCTGTGTAACAATGAAACAGAATATCATAATTTGCTAATCCATTTTAAAATATACTCATTTCCTGTTTCAGACCGACGCAGTTGTCATTTTCACGCCCAGCACCCACGTTGTGTAAATAGTAAATGTACCTGCGCCCACCTGTGCACCCTTGGCCATGTTGGTCTTTAAGTGAGGTGTGGTCAGGCGCACTGATGGTAGATTGCTATCTTGAGGCAGCAGAAAGCGACAGCACAATAGACCAACAAAAAGCTGGTCTGAAGTCAAAGGCGCAGTCTGTTTCCTGCTATTTAAAGGACACATTATTCAAACAGTATGATGCTCCTACACAGGCGGGTTCACGACACGCTCACACTCTGCTTCTTTCATGAGAAAAGCTGCTTTCAGTTATTTTAAACATTTCCATGAACGCAGTAAGGTCACTGCAACAAGTATCATGACACATTGGATCAGCAAAACTAAAAGCTGAAGAGGAAACTCTCCAGAGGAAACAGAATTAAACCTTTAGCTTCTTAAATAAATATGTTAAGACAGGATCTCAGGATTTATCAGGACAGCTGCTTCACTCCAAACTGTATGAATCTGTATGTTAATGTTCTGTGTTCTTCTACACATCAAAAGCTCACACACAGTCCAGTGTGTGAGCTTTTGATGTGTAGAAGAACACAGAACATTAGTTAACATGAAATACTAACCAAACCTGTTGGCGAGTCAGGAGTTTTTTAAATAATCAAGTTTAATAGCTGTTGTAGAGATACACATATGGTTTCTGCTGCTGGAGGATCACTGCAGGTAATGTCATTATTATTTTCCTCATTAAAGACATATTACTCCCCCCTCATCCCACCGTTATTGATCAGGATGATCATTGTTATGACCCGTCCCTCCTGATCCACGGACTGAGAATCGCACATACACAGAGGGACAGCAGCGCTCCTCCTCCTCAGTTTAATATCAGTGTATTTTTTTCATATGCAGTCATACAGAGATGTTGATGGGACAAATTATTGTGAAATGGCAGAGGCAGAGGGTCCAGCAGCTGAGGACTACCCCCTTGTCCCTCAGCGAAAATGACTGAAACTGTTCAATAGTAATGTGCCAAGTCCTGGCGCACCTGGATTTTAAAAGGGAAGAGGAGACGACACCCTGATTGGTTTAATTTACGTTCCGCCCAAAACACACGCATGACTAATGCAGGGTCTCAACACAACCCCTTTGTGCTGTACACCCAGATTATCCACCATTTAACTAGCAAAATTGATTTTGTCACGCCCTATGCACTTTAGGCGAAATGCCATGTACTGCTTAAATAGGGCCTGATATGTTTTACATCGTCAGCTTCATTGATTTTTTTTACCTTCTTTTGACTAAAATCAACAATCAGCTCCTTAGTCTTGCTGACGTTGAGCAATAGATTGTTCTCTGTGCACCACTCTACAAGATCATCGATTTTCTCCCAATATGAATTGTTTATCATCATAATTCTATATATTATCCAGCTGATGATGGTGATGTGACGTCGTGTTGTTATCTGGAGCGACATCTAGTGGTAACTCCATCGAAATGTTTGTTTGTACCATCAGTGTTTCAGTAGTTGATGAAAGAATTATGATGAAGTTATCTCACATGATATTGTTTGGCTAGAAAATATGTTTGCCTGTAAGTATGATTTGATACATATGGAGCCCCGTAAGGGACATGGGGGGGAAAAAATTGATGGGTGAAAAAAAAAAAAAGATGTCCTTTTTGCGAGATCTCGCAAAGATTTTTGCGAGATCTTGCAACTTTTTATTTCCGTTCCTTGGGCAACAGTAACCATAGATATATTTGTTACATTCTACTCCGGTACTGGAGTTTCAGAATAAAAGCATACATGGAACATCATGGAATATTACAAAGAGAGGTCCCAAAAGAGGACACTATGCATACGCAAAGATACAAGGTGGGCATAAAATTCATTCAATAAATTGACGTAACAACACAGAGCCTGGGATCGTGACTAATACAAGGTCAGAGTATGCTTTGCGACGAAAGAGTCCCCTTGCCTTAACTAGTCTCTTCAGATGTCTCTCACTTATGAGAAAACCGTGTCTACTGCCAAGCACTGATTTAATGTCTTTATATTTGAGCCCAATCTCAAAACAAAACTCTATAAACCTCTTCCATGGGTGTGCGTGCTCCATTTCTGTATTTGTCAATCAATCTCTCCCCCCCCCCAATGTCCCTTACGGGGCTCCGTAGATACAGTTGTATTGTCATTTAATACTAAAGTTACTGGTGATGAAAACCTTTGTTAATGAACCCAGGTTCGTTGAAATGTGTATTTCGATCGTATATGCTAACCGCTAGCATCGTAATGTAATTTACCATATGAGTTAGCATTAAGCTAGCACATTTGTCGCTATATGTTTTAACTGGCAATGTAACAGTATTGCTCTTGAAAGATGTCCGTAACTGAATGTAATACTGAGATGTATTCCTTTGTCTAGTTTTACAGTACTTCCTGAGTAAAGTTTTGGAAAGGAATTCAAGCTTCATTCATCTCTTGGGAAACTGTTGTCTCTCTGTCGAGCTAATGTAGCAGGCTAGCCCACGTCACACACACAGAAGCGGTGGCAGAATAGTAAAAAGGCATGTCTTCCAACAGCCAATGATCATCTCACCTGTAAATGAAAAACAACATAAAGCAATCACCATGACACAAAGGGGAAAAGAAGAGGATTTTGATGAACTAGAGACAAGATCACAAATATCCAACTACTCAAGAACTAGCAAACAGTCTGTAGCTAGCTCCCTTGCAATGAAAGCACGGGCTAAAGCAGAAGCCGCACGTGTGGAGCTGGCATTTGCTAGACAAGAGGCAGAGCTAATAAAACAACAAGCCATCCTAAACACCAGTTTGCACAAACTGAAATTAGCAAGGGCTGCAGCAGCCGCAAACGCAGAAGCTGAAATACTAGAAGCAGCTGCTGAAGAAGAATATGAACTGTCAAACCCACTTCAGTCAATTAAACCGAACAGTGCCTCTGACTCCAGTCGAAATTCATAGTGAAAGTGATGCAATGCAGACTCCTGTTACACATCCAGGTCACCAGTCCTATCAGAGTGTAACATAGCTAACATAGCAAATTCAGTCACAGTCTCCCCATCAGATGCAAAGCCACAGAGGACCCCACCATCACCAGTGTGCCAGCCTACCATGGACAGCGGAAAGCAATGCATCGTCCAGTGAAATCAGTGTTTATGAGTTTGTTAAGCTGACTCAACACCACTCACACAGAGGAGAAGCCGCCTGGACCCCAAATCAGGAAATCAGCACTATAAATTCACAGAGAAAACCATACAGCTACAGAGAGCTCCCCCACAACCTGAAACCAACCAGCGATGATTTCCAGCCTCCCCAGCCTTACCAGGCACAGTCATCCCCTATGTACAACACAAGCCAATCCAGTGCAGTGGCTACAGCAGACTTAGGGAAGTACCTGATGCGACGTGAGCTGGTGAGTTCGGGCCTGCTGAAGTTTGATAACAAGCCGGAGAACTACTGGGCCTGGAAGGCATCTTTTCTCAGCTCTACTGATGACTTAACACTCTCTACCAGAGAGGAGCTTGATCTGCTATGTAAATGGCTTGGGCCTTCGTCATCTGAACAAGCTAAAATGATCAGAGCAGTACACATTCACAATACACCCGCAGTCCCAAAATCTCAGCCAAAGAAAACCACAAGCTAAGAGAACTGGGAGACATTCTCATGGAACTTGAAGCAGCCAGAGCAGATGAATATTCACCTGGTCTCTCATACCTCAGCACCTCCCGAGGAGTAAGCCCAATAGTCTAGAAACTCCCACCCAGCCTACAAGAAAAGTAGATTACCGTAGGATCACGTTACAAAGAACAACCCAGAGTGCCATATCCTCCTTTTGCAGTCAGCTTTGTCTGTGAACAAGCAAAAACATGCAACAATCCCAGCTTTGCCAGCATAACAGGAGCATGGTGGGCCACGAAGACAGACAAGCCATCAGACGAGAACATCAGTTGCTGTGAGAAAAACTGAAATCTCAACAAGTGGCGGTGACAGCACTACAGCAGTCAGGAAACATGATGATCCTGACAAGCAGTGCCCACTACATAACAAGCCTCACCCATTGAGAAAATGCTGCAGCTTCAGAAGCAAAATGCTGGATGAAAGAAAAGCGTATCTGAGAGAAAAACACATCTGTTTCAAGTGCTGTGCTTCATCTACTCATGTTGCCAAGGACTGTGACAGGCCTGTGCTGTGCCAGGAGTGTAACAGCGACAAACACCCATCAGCGCTACATCCAGGGCCCGCCCCCTGGAAAGTTGATGCCCATGTGAGTACTGTGGATCATGGCGCAGCAGCTGCTGTAGACCATTCCGTCTGTGACATCCAAATGCACAGAAATCTGTGGGAGTGAGAACACATCAAAATCATGCTCCAAAATCTGTCTTGCCTTAGGGTATCCTGCAGGGCAAAGAGACTGAAACAGGTCCCTGGGCAGAACAGAATTCTTTGAATATTTCGGAATTAAAGACGCAGGATTGAGATACACTCTGAAGACATGCTCAGGAGTGGTGGAGACCGATGGACGACGTGCCAGCAACTTCATGGTGGAATCATTAGACGGCAACGGCCACATTCACTTGCCTACTCTGATTGACAGACGACAGGTCTGAAATACCATCACCAGATGTAGCCAACATCATCCTCACCTCAAGCACTTGGCAGACAAAATCCAAGCCTTGGACCCAGACGTGTCCATCCGTCTTCTCCTTGGGCGAGACTTAATCCAGGTGCACAAAGTACGGGAACAATGTAATGGGTCGCACAACGCGCCGTTTGCCCAGCGACTCGACCTTGGATGGGCCTGACATGAACAATACCCTACTAGGGGTCCTCATGCGCTTCCGCATAGAGCCTGTAGCAATAACTGAGGATGTGCAGCAAATGTTCTATTGCTTCATTGTCCAGGAAGAGCATCGTGATTTTCTGAGATTTTTGTGGTTTGAAGATAACAACCCAAACAAACAGATCACTGAGTACCGCATGAAAGTGCATGTTTTTGGCAACTCTCCTTCCCCCGCAGTAGCCATCTATGGACTGAGAAGAGCGGCCCTGCACGGAGAAAAGGAACATGGCAGTGAAACTAAACAGCTTGTCATGAGAAACTTCTATGTTGATGATGGGCTTACCTCATTCCCCACCAACGAATAGGCCATCGCCATCCTGAAAAGCACAAGGGAAATGCTAGCAGAGTCAAGCATCAACCTGCACAAAATAGCCCCTAACAGTTGTGCTGTGATGGATTCCTTTCCCCCTGAAGAGAGGGCCAAAAACCTGGTGGATCTAGAGCTAACTGCTGATCCCTTTCCACTGCAGCGCAGTTTGGGACTCACCTGGAACTTGCAGTCTGACACGTTCACCCTCCGTGTATCCAGAGAGACGAAACCATTTACTAGAAGGGGAATCTTGTCAACAGTCAATGGCCTTTACGACCCCCTGAGCTATGTGGCACCAGTAACAATTCAAGGAAAGGCCTTAGTCAGGGAGCTGTGTGCCGAACAAGCTGAATGGGATGCTCCCCTGCCAGCGCTGAAGGAGGAACAGTGGAGAATGTGGACGGACTCACTCTGTGAGCTTGAGCATCTTCAGATTGAAAGACCCTATGTGCCCGTTTCTCTGTGCTCCACAAAATGCAGGGAACTCTGCATCTTCTCTGACGCCTCCAACATGGCTATATCAGCAGTGGCCTATCTCAAAGCAACAGACAAAGAGGGACACACTCACATCGGATTCGTCATGGGCAAGTCGAAGCTGGCTCCTCATCCCCCACACACCATTCCACGGCTCGAACTTTGTGCTGCTGTCTTGGCTGTTGAAATGGCAGACCTAATTACAGAAGAACTTGACACAGACATCCACAAAGTCACATTCTACACAGACAGCCAGATCGTATTGGGCTACATCCACAACACAAGCAGAAGATTTTATGTATATGTAGCCAACAGAGTGGCTCGCATCAGGAAGTCCACAAGCCCTGAACAATGGCACTTTGTTAGCACAGAACACAACCCTGCAGACCATGGGACTTACTCGGTGCCAGCAGCCATACTTTGCGTACTTTGAAATTGAATCCTGGTGGCGTCACTGCTTGTAACAGTAATTAAACATCAACATTAACTTGTAACAATGACAAGCAGAAAATGTGTGTTTTTCGTGCAGTGTCTGTATGCATTGAACGATTTCTGACCACTTTTGGTGTGGCTCAGATTTAGGGCCTCTGTGTCTTATTCCACCATCCACTTTTCAAGACTGCATGGAAAGACGAGTAGTTTTTCCTGTCTAGCTGTTTCACCAACTGTAATTGGTTTAGGCAACTTCTACATGGCATCCTCTCTTGGAAAGGTTCCTTCATCCATTGATTTGAATGTGAAAGTTGGCTTGTTGCGCACTAGGCACACTCTGCCTCTCTTCAAGAATTTTGCCTCGAGCTCATCCTCTGTTAGTTCTCAAGTAACCCAATGTAGTGGTATACTTTAGCCTTACCAGCAAATTTGACCACAACAAAATCACCTACAGCAAGGCTCTTGCCAGTGATGTAGCCTCTGGGGTTTGGCATGATAGATGGTGTCGCTTTTTGAAGAGCTCAACCCAATCAGGACCTAGGTGAAAACCCATCAAAGAAATGATTTTGCAAGACATAACCTAGGGTTGTAATTGTTTAACTTAGCAACAGCTAGTGTATGTGTGTGGGTGTGTGTATGTTTGTGTGTGTGGGTGTGTATGTCTGTCCGTATGTCTGTGTATGTGCGTGAGTGTGTATGTAAATGTGTATCTGTGTGTATGTTTGTGGGGGTGGGAGGTTTGGGGTCTTCATGGTGTTTTGTATTGTTTTGTTTTTAACCTCTGTGAGGCACTTTGTGTTACAGTAATGTATGAAAAGTGCCATATAAATAAAGTTGATTTGATTTGATTTGATTAACATAAAAAGAAATTAAACTGAGAACTAACCTGCTGTCTTTTGCCCTGTCCAGTTTTCTGGAATAAAAATGCCATTCTTGCTTGCTAACTCAAATGCAAATTCTCTGCATTTCAAGGCAGTTAGTCCATGAAACTGGTCTGCAAGTTTCTTGATGTGGCTGGCAAGTTCCAGTTCTAACCCTGACCCCATTTTATCATAAAAAATCTGATGAGCCTTTGCTTGTGTGGCATAACCTATTCTGGGAACTTCTCTTTTAGCTGTTTTATAAATAAATCTCTTCTGTGTCATTCTGTCGATGTTGTAGCCCTTTGCCACAGACCGAATGGACCTCCCCGCTGACACTTGCCTTGCTGCTCTCTTTAGATCATCCAAGGAAGCTGAGGCCCTATTTGTCTTTCTTCGATAGTCCTTGCCGTCTTTATATAATATAACATATCTGTTTTGATTAAGATACCAGACTCATAACTTTAAAGACATAGTGAATGACAAATACACAATTTTTTTTTTTTTGCTCTAGTTTGCTTACCACTCTCTCCATGTGCTTGAATCCAACATTGCTTCACTAATGTGAACTACACTTCCTTAATTGGTGGTCACATGATGACTTTTTTTTTACGGTTACCTAGATATAGGGGGTGGCTCATCTTACCCAGTGGCTCGTTTTACCACGTTCTCCTCTACGCACGGTTTATAAATGTGACCCCAGAACTGGACTGAGAAGTGCTGGACTGAGAGGTTTCCTGGGCTACTTGGTTGAGTGTGGATCGGGGGTAGGGCATAGGCAGTATAGGCAAATGCTAAGGGTGCCGTCATCCATGGGGGGCGCCGCTGGTAAATTTTTTACCAGCGCTATTACTAATATTATTTCGAAATATTATATAAGCCCACAGCAACATAATCTTATTGCAAAGCCTATTAAATCATGGAGAGGCCTTTTTCTGGGTTCCTGGCTGGCTCATTGCACTGTACCTGCCCTCTGTGAGGGGGGGACCGGGGTCGAGAGGCGAGCTGCCTGAATCTGACCGGACCATGACCCAAAGACCAAGAGAGAGGTTTATTGATACTGTAGCGGAACCACAATGTCCAAAAGGCTGAAACTATCCGGCGCCCAGGGAGAAAAAGAAGGAAAGAAGAGAAAGAAACACGTGAAAAAGAAAGAGGTACAGTAACGTCAATGTGATGAAGTGAATGAAACTAATAGCTTAATGCATCATAGTTGCCGTTGTTGGAGCAGAGTGTTAACTTGCTAGCTTACTTCGGACGATAGTAGCGTTGTTTAATAATCAGTAAATAGCTGAGTCGACGTAAGTTAATGTTACTCCACCTTAAATTCATCAGGGACATTTGGAAAGTTAACGTAAGGCCTGTTCAGGTGTTATTTTAACCTGTTATATATATATAAATTTCACTGCTCTTTACTGCTTTTTGCACTCTGGTAGACTGAATTGCATTGCAATGACGATATAGTTGAATGAATCTCATGGTATTTTCATTATATTAGTCTTATGTATAGCACACACCAAGCATCTGTTTTTTATTAAAATGTAACATCCAGTGGTCACAAATACTTCTCTTCTCTCTTCAGATGTACTTTCAAAATATTTCACCACCACCCCCAGTGACACATCATCAGGTGCTCCTGTCCTCTACCTCAGCACAGCAGAGTGACACAGCATCAGGACTAAAGGCTGCACCAATAGACCCTGTTGACTGGCCATCTCTTTTAACTGACCAAGTAAGAAAGGAGTTAGTTCACAGAGGACCATTTCAAATAAAGAACAGTTACACATTTCCCAAAAACAAAAATGGGAGAAAGTGTCCACATGACTTTTTTTTACCAGAGTCTTAGTCAGTGGGGAAGAAATCAAAAGAAGCTGGCTGATGTACTCAAAAAAAAAAAGATAGCTTGCACTGCTTCTGCTGCAAAAGGTTTCCTCCCAAAGAATACAGACTGTTTTTATTTTGTATGTAAATAGAATATTCTTTAATATGTTTGTGCAATACCTTATTTATATTATATTTTTAATTTATCACTTGTTTCTTTCTTCAGTTTTTATTTGATTTGATATTTTTGACTTAAAAGAAATACAATTTTGATTACATACATGTAGTTTCTGTGTGAGTGTATGAAAAAGAAACAATAAAACATCTATTTCATCACCATACAAACTCAAATACTCCAATATCATCACACTTACTCACAATTCACAATGCCACACATACTGATAAATGTGTGTCCGTGTCATTGTTCCCAAAGATCTCAGTTCAGAGTGTCTGAATATCTTCATCCTAGAAGGAGTTTTCTAAAAGGTCCATCTTCAACACCGCTCACGTGTGTACAAAAGACCAAAACACAATGAGACATATCTGTGTACATGTGGACAGGGCCTTACAGGAGGGACACACAGGATGCCTGTGTACTGCGTGGAAGCTGTGTTGCTGAGCTGCTGCTGGTCACTTGTCATTTTTAAACTATAAATTTAAACTTTAAAATATACCCTATCAATTTTCCTAACCATACACACACCCCTTAACAGTGCATTGTCACAACAACACCTCTGCCTCTATACCATACACTTACCCCACCCTTATCCCATTTCCTGACCCCAGCCCTCTTTTCCTATCCCATGGAACCAGTAGCTCACAAACAATATAAGCAGACCTGAAAAGTTAGGCAGGGTTCAACCTGATCATATTCTTGGGGGTTGACTGCTTGAGAAAGATGTATATTGGGTATGGTAAGGGCTGCAATGTTGTTTTGTTAACACACCCCTAAGGCCTAACCGGTATCTTGTAAATATTTTACAATTAATTTTTAAAAGAAGATGTTACCTACAATGCAGTACTGAGTTCCCTCCCCAGACAGCTTAACAACCATTCACATCTGGGCTCACCTAGCCCTAGCAACCCACATGAAGGCCGGTCGGGTCAATGATCCACAAGTGGCCCTAACGACTCTGAAACTCAGAGCTCACATGTGTCCTTAACGACTCTGTAAGGACACTCCCACACATAGTTTAAAAGCCTGCCTCCCCCCAGTTAGTTAGAACTGAGGAAGCCTCTTGGATGAGAGGTGAAACGTCTTCAAGAAACTGAAACACGTCCAGTTGCCTACGATACAGCACTTTAAATTACCATGACACTTTGAAGTAGTCCTTTGAAATGTCCTCACAATGCAAAAAATGTCCTTGTTACAATAGTTTAAACTCTGAAGTTTCCCCTCACAAAGACAGCAAAACATGAACCCCCAGAAGTCTTGCTGGTCTGACATATAGCTTTGTTGGAAATCGGCGAGTGACTGGATGCTGCAGCTCATCGGACTGATCTGCAACAGCATCACTGCAGTTTTATAGCTGAGAGAACAGACACAAAGCACAACCCACTCAAGTATGATATCACTGTAGATATAGATCTGCAGATCTACATTTACAGAATAGTTCCACAAACTGATCCTATTCCGATCACATCCAGAAGAGAATAGAACTCCCACAAAAGTCACCATAGAGCTGTAAAATCTGACCGATGCTTCAGATGATTTCGCTCATTTCTCTAAACACAAATTTTCGTTTCCTCACATCTTTTCTAACAGAGACTAAGATGCAAGAAAGACACAAGTGAGGGAAATCCAACAAAGGCATCAAGATTATGTAGCAACATTTCAAGTGATGGCTTTCTTCGATTTTCACTGTATCTGTACGCGGCTGAAAGTGTCCTTGAAAAGATTGATAAAGGTGGTTTGCAGTTTTGCGAGTGAAAATGTTTTTCATAGATTGATCTGATTTGAAAAGAATCTCTTCACCAGCTTAAAACTGTCTCTTTCACAGTGTTCCTTGGTTTTTTCGAATGATTTTTATCTTTTTGGTTAATAAGAAATGAAGGTTGAGGTATTAAATGGTAACACTTAATTTTACAGGTTTGTACATTTCATGGCAAGTAGGTGTTAATTACAAAGTTACATATTTGAAATTTCTTTGAAATTATCCTTCAGTTGCCACAATTATTACCTCAAAATGTATTAAAAATGACCTTGACATGATTTCATAATACTATTCTGCTTTTTTTTGAGAAGCAGTTTATAAATGTTTTTTGGAAAGAGGTGAAAGCTCTAAACAAGGACAATACATCATTACCTTGTACCATAGAGGGGGTTTCTGGTGGTGACAATATGGCTGAACTGTGGAGGCAGTGATACTGTGCAAATCACAGCCAAAGAAGTACTACAAGCTATTGCACAGTTAGCTGATAACAAGGCATGTGGCTCAGATAAAATATCAGCAGAACATCTTAAATATGCTAGCCCAAGAGCAGCAACTCTTCTAGCCATCTGTTTTACTAGTTTTCTGACTCATGGAGTGTTACCAGACTCTATGTTATCTGGAACTCTGGTGCCTGTCATTAAGGACAAAGCAGGCAAGGTGGGCTGCATGGACAACTATCGACCAATTGCTTTAGCCAGTGTGCTGTCCAAAGTGCTAGAGAGCATCTTATTAAATAGAGTGTCTGCTTATGTACGTACCTCTGATAACCAGTTTGGCTTTAAGGCTAAACATGGTACTGATTTGTGTATTTATGCTTTAAAGGAAATTGTTGATAGATATAGAAGACAGAATTCTTCAGTTTTAATTGATTTTATAGATGCATCTAAGGCATTTGATCGTATAAACCATAATAAATTGTTTTTAAAATTAAGTCAGAGGGGTGTGCCTGACAGTGTCCTAAGGATTCTGGTTTATCTGTATGGTAATCAGTGCATGCAAATAAAATGGGGGAATGTAGTCTCTGCTCCACTTGGGGTGGGTAATGGAGTCCGTCAGGGTGGGTTTACTGTCACCTTGCCTATTTAATGTTTATATGGATGATCTATCAGACCAGCTGAGAAGATGTAAAACAGGATGTGTGGTAGGAAATACTATTGTTAATCATCTTATGTATGCTGATGATTTGGCAATCATTTCTCCTTCTAGTGCTGGGTTTCAGGAGCTGCTCAACATATGTTCAGAATATGGGGTAGAATTTAATGTTAGTTATAATGCCAAAAAGAGCTCTGTTATGGTTTTTCGACCTAAAGGTGTTAAGGACCTGATGTTCCCATTATTTAATTTGTCAGGGACAGTGTTACCTTTTTGTCATAATGTTAAGTATTTGGGACACATCATCACTGATGATTTGTCTGATGATGAGGACATGTATAGGCAACGGCGTATTTTATATACACAAGCCAATGTGCTAAAACGCAAATTCTTCTGGTGTTCAGATGATGTTAAAATTAATCTCTTCACGGCTTACTGTACCCCTCTCTATACTGCCCCCTTGTGGGTTAAGTTCAAAAAGGCAAGTATTAGCAAACTTCAGGTTGCCTATAATTATTGCCTACAAATTTTGATGGGAAAACCTAGGTGGTGCAGTGCGAGTGAGTTATTTTGTCAAGTGCGAGTATATACATTTCATGCTCTGTTGCGGAAATTGATGTATGAATTCATCTGTCGATTGAATGGCACACAAAATTCTGTCTTGCTGTTGTCCAATCATGGTCTCAGTGCTGTGAGGTACCAGTCAGCCATGTGGAAACACTGGTATGACTGTCTCCTTTAAAATGTTTATGTATGTGTTTGTTTGTGTTTTTTGAATGGACCTGGAGTCTAATAATAAAAGTCTATCTATAATGAACTGATCATTTCTTAAATACATTTACAAACGTTTAAGTGGTTTCTGCTTAACTTCTTCCACTAAACTGAAGAGAGTTGTTGCAGCTTCATTTCCAACTAGTTTCTGCCCGACTTCTGCTGGTTATTTTTCAAACCATATACATTTTCGCCTCTTAATCAGTCAACAATCAGGTGCTCACTCTTTCTCTTTTATTATGCACAGGTATTAAATTATTGTGAATATGAACCTTTCTCCTTGTTATCAAATTTAAATGTATTTTTGACTCAAAATATAAAAAAGAGGAAAAAAAAGACATTATTATATTATTCCCTAAATAGGGAATTAAACTTAAAAAGTAGGAAATTAGTCACTTGATTCTTGATCGTGATGATTGTATGCAGAGGTGGACAGAGTACACAACTTCACTACTTGAGTAAAAGTACAGATACTCCTTGTCAAATATTACTCCAATACAAGTAAAAGTAGCTTAGTCAAAATATTACTTAAGTAAAAGTACTAAAGTATTTGTTTAAAAAATTACTTAAGTAAAAGTATTTTAAAAATATCTCAGGAAATACAGGAAAGGAAAGTAGCTTAATGTCATTATACAATACACTGATGCGATTCTGCTACAGACGTGTTTATAGCTCAAAAATAAGCAAATAAAGGCAAGAAGCCTCAGAACACAGACTCAGCTGCATTCATCAACACATGAAATATATTGCAGACAGCTGTGGTCAGTTCAGTATATTTTTGCATCTGACATCCATGTTTTCTCTACATAAAAAAAGATGTAGATGTAGGCACTACAAGAACTTATATTGACATTTACAGATAAACAACTTATTGGCTAGTTTACTTTACTTATATCATACATCATAGCCAAAAATGAGCCGGATAACCCACATCAAAGACAGCCGCACCTCACTAACGCGTGCACACCCACTCTCTCTCTCTCACACACACACACACACAGACACACGCGCGTGCGAACACACACACACACACACACACACACACACACTCTCTCTCTCTCTCTCTTTCACAAACATTAAGCTAGCTAACGTTAGTAGCTACTTCACATACCGCGACGTGCTTTTTCCGGTTGGAAGACGAGTCTTTGTAGTCCGTGATATAATTGGTCCGCGGTAAGCACAACAAACATTTAAACTGAAACGAATCAGTTTTTGTGACAAAAATCTCAAACATGGGTTTGAGATAAGGCCACGGGTGCTCATGACGTAGTACAGGTACGGCAATACGACTAAGACAAACCATACGCGACTCAGTAGAAACAGTTTATTTTCTCTGAATTTTGCAAAAAAAAATCATCAGCTGACGTAAGATCAAAAGTAGCGAGTAACGAGAGCATCAATAGAAATGTAGCGGAGTAAAAAGTACAATATTTGTCCTTCAAATGTAGTGGAGTGAAAGTAAAAGTATCCCCCCAAAATAATACTCAAGTAAAGTACAGATACTCAAAAACTGTACTTAAGTACAGTACTTAAGTAAATTTACTTCGTTACTGTCCACCACTGATTGTATGTCAGTAATTTAATGGCAGCGAACTATTTTTAAAAAATACATTTAGGAAAACTGTTTCCAAGTTGGACTGATCTGCTGCAGTGATAGAAATTGGGAAAATGTCAGTGGTTAAAAAATGTTATTGAATTCACTTGCAGAAGTTGGGCAGCAACCAGTTGGAAATTAAGCTGCAACGAATCAATTCAATTTAGTGGCCTGCTGAGGGGAAGTTGGACAGAAACTACTCGGTGGGAGTGTGCCTGAAGTAAGCCCATTAGCCTCCCTTTCAGAAACTACAGTAGTTGGAAATTCAATTTATGGATCTTTTTCACAGCAGCTGCTATTGTGCATGTTGGCTCACTAGAAAGTCTCCACTTCACTAAATGGAACATAACCATTTGATTAATTGCATTAATTAAACCTATGTTTAACCTACCTACCTTGTGCTTCTGCAGCCTTTACGTTAGTCTGATGGTCATACAGAAACATTGCAAGTTCTGAACTGGTAAGACTGTGACCTGGGACACACCTGAGACTGATATGTAACACCTATGCACGTGCATGTCTCAAAGAGGTTATATGTTGGCACTTTAAAAAGTATTATGCAGCATTTAATCATGATTAATGAAGATTGTTCCTGGCATGTAGCTCTACACTCTACACACACACACACACGCACGTGCGCATACACACACACACACACACACACACACACACACACACACACACAAACAAACAAACACAGATACGCACACACATGCAGCCTGCACCCAGTGTCCGGCTCTTTTTCCTCTCTGTCCACTGCTGATGATAAGAATGTGATTGTTGGCTGCTGCTCTGAACCCAGTCAGCTCTGATAGCCTCTCCGGGATCCATCAGCTCTCGGAGCTTACACACACCTCAAACACTTGGCAGACACACATATGCTTGTCAAACTCTTTGCGAACATGCTTCTCAAACACTTCCTGCACACACACCTTAGATAACCTATACACACACACACCTACGCCAGACCCCACCAAATGTACATCAAATGCAGTCTATAACTCTGAAGGAAGGAATCTCTGTCTGCCAGTCTGTCCTTCGATTGTCTCGAGAACCGTTGAGCTGATCCAACTTACAATTGTGGTTGTATTGCTGAGAACACAGGAGCGTCCGGTGTGAATTAGTTTGAATGAGTGGTTCTCGAGAAACATAAAAAGAGAAACATTACCCCTGCGACTACATTAGGCCTGTGGTGACTTATCAACCTTATCTATGTCATCTATAACAACAACAGCAAGTCAAAAAGAATGCTGTGCCTGGTTGGTTCCTCTCGGGAAATGCAAATTGGAAATGGCTTATCCCAGCAGGAAACCTGCTATGCACGAACTTTCACATTTCTTTATCTGAACAGGGACGATGCACAAAAAACATTATAACCTTATATAAAGTGGGGAGATGTAATGTATCAGGTTCCACATATCGTCCCTGGGCAGGTAGGATTACTGTAAGTGGTTAGAACAGGTTTAAACTGTGATCTGATGGTACATATTATGTCCATCTGATATTCTGTGATCCAATTCCAGTGCGAACCCTATAGACTAACCTTCTATTTGTATTTAGAATGTTCATTCTGGCTTCTTACAGACATTACTGTGCACTCGACACTGAAACAGGAACCTGTTCCTATTTAAATCTGCACAGATGTTGATGCTAAGCCTTTGCTCTCTTTTACCAGTGACTGCTGATTTCTTATGGTCTCATTTAACTGTTGCTCAGAGGTAACGTTGTCTATTTCTGCACTTATCAGTCTGGTTGCACTGTTGTACTGCATTTTGTTTTCCATGTATTTTTTTTTCTTTTTGCAATCTAAAAGCATGACAGACCATTCAAAAATATAATGCTTTCAGCTATTTGACTGTACAGGCTTTTGTGTCAGATGATTCCAAAGTGTTGAACAGTTGTGCATTTATAAGTTACAGACAGTTTTGCTTAGGGCCCCAGGAAGACCAGGACTGGCTCTGCTAATGCAATTTTCAGCTTGGTTAGTCGCTTGAGACGCTCCAGTTTACAATCCAAAAGTTTTTTGAGGGCGTTGTGCACCTTATTAATGTGTGATTTGTGTGAGGCTCTCTGTGATTGAAGTGTCTTAAACTCCTGATGGTGCGATCTGAGTTCCACCAAGATAGTGTTCATATAGCTGTTTTCAACTTTTTTCTTTCCTTTGCCCTATAGAGTGCCCTGCTTAATCCACCATACTGTATACAAAAGTTAGACGCGTTTTAACATAATCCTGTTCTATATTAAGTTGATATATTTACTCTTTTTCTTTGAGCTTGTTGGCAACTTTCTCCCACGTGCTACAATGCCCCGCACATGCGAATACAAGTAACCAGACCTATATGAAAGAGAATGAGGTATAAACGAGCAAAAAAAATAAAAATTGAATATTTTTTTTATTAAATCTTAAGATCAATGAATATCAATGTTAACACAAATAAGACATTTTTGAAAATAATGAATGTAAAAAATAATAAAATATAAAAGTGAGCTGTGACTCTGCTGGAAGACTGAGGGTTAGTTAACAAGTCATTTACTGAAGTATTCCAGAGTTGTAACCAGTGCTGGAATGCACTGTACTTAAGTACGAATATGAGGAACTTGTACTTTATTTGAGTATTTTTATTTTATCCAACTTTATACTTCTACTCCACTGCGTCCCAGAGGCAAATATTGTAATCTCCACTACATAAGTGTGCACAGGCACACTTATCATATAATTCAGAAGTTATGTACATACAATGACAGTTACTGTGTATAGTATGTTTATCTTTATTCTAAGAGTTTTTATTATATTTTCTATTCAAATTGTTATTTTATTTTTCAAATATTCTCTTCATTATTGTCTCTATTTTTTAAGACTTACTCTTGTGCTGCTATTATTTCCCTCTGTACTGCTGTGTTACCTGCAAATTTTTCCCAAGGGAGATCAATAAAGGAACATCTTATCTTAACGCTGCTACAGGAGTAGCAACTGTATGTCTGATGACTGAGTGTATATATTTTATAGTAAATATATATATTTATATGAAACATGTTACAAAGTGACGCACATAAGTTACGGAAGTAAAGGCTCGACTCCTAACCAGGTGTTTCAGGCAGTGCAGGAGCAGTGTTTTCTGTGGGAGAGAGTAACCTCTTTTGGTGTGGACATGAACAAAAATGCTATATATCACAATAAAGGAAAGGCAAAAACCCAAAAAGCAGACTATGCCCTTTTTATGCTTTGGCACTTTCTATATTTGTTCTCCACACCTGTGCTCAGATTCGTTCCTGGGCCCTGGTCTCCCTGCAGCGCCACCTGTGGGCCTGGCTGGCAAACTCGTGAAGTGAGGTGCCAGGTGCTGCTCTCATTCACCAAGACGGAGGTGGACCTGCCAGAGGAGGAGTGTGACCAGGACAGCCCCCAGCTTGAGAGACGCTGCAACCAGGGGCCATGTGCCAAAGTTCCAGGCATCTCTTTAGGCCTTGAGAACCATGGGGCCCCTTCCATTCAGACAGAGGAACTGTACAGCTGGAGCTACAGGGGCTTCACTGCCTGCTCAGCCACATGTGCTGCTGGTGAGGTTTCTGAAATGGATGGTGGCAGTTGAAATGCTCTGGACTCGTTTGTCTATACCCATTGTCCTCTCATGTCCAACTGTTTCTTGTCCATGTCCGATGCCCAGGAAAGCAGAAAGCAATTGTGAGGTGTGTTAACAAGAAGCAGGGTGAGGAAGTGGAGGACTCTCTATGCAAATCATCCAGCAGGCCACCAGTAATGATCCGCATCTGTGACCCTGAGCCGTGCCCCCCAAGGTAAGAGACCACAAGGTCACTGAAGTCAAGTAGAAAAGTCACAGAGCTGGGACAAGCACACTGATGTCAGGGAGGCCTCCAGCTCGACACCTGTCGTCTCTTTGTGCTTGTACAGTGTTTAGCTTGATCACATATAAACACACATGAATATTACTATTTGGCAATAGAGGATAAATTGTGCAAAGCTTTCAAGTGAGTCACAAGGACCACTGAGTATCAGCCATTTAATTTCATCATGCTGAGGTTTTGCACAATTATTTAATATTTTTCATCCGTGTGTAGCAATAATAATAAAGCAGAATAAATAACCAGAGTTTGACCTGTGGTGGTCACAGCTGCTGTTGCACATTTTGATAGTGGAGGACATCTTTTTAAAACATAGGTACATAAATAAATACAATGAGTACCATGTTGCTTTGTTTTCTAAATGAAATCTTCCCATACTTTGAAGACTCAGTCACTAACACATGGGAAGACTTCACGTGGGCTTTCTGACACAAACAATAACGTCATTTGAAAACACACATAGGCATCATTGTTGGTCACTAGGTGAATGTGTGGCTAATTCAAAATTTAAAATTATGTATTGATGTATTGATTGTTACCTTTTCAAACATATCCTGGCTGTAAAGAAGTGTTATTATTGGTACTATGATACAAAAATAAGTGTCCCATTCACACCTGATGGGAATATTAATAGATCCTTACTAGTAATTTAGTATAACATTGCGAGATGACCCATTAATAAAGGTATCATATTTATAACACTTCAGAAAAACTGTCACAATCGACAGTGATATAACCTATGTAACGCTCATATGACATTAGTTTTGCAATTTTTCATACATTTGAAAGTAATGAAATGGAAATGAGACACAGTACAGTGTTTGACATTGATTGTACCTACCCACAAAAGTCAAGCAACCTCCTCTGCTGGGTATGGAAATACCACTTGGACAAACCACATGCAGACCCGCATTACAGCTGGCAGTAATAATGAAGTCAAGTTTAATTATTATGGCATTTGCTAATGATCATTTGAGACGGCATATGAATTGCCAATATATTAAGGCGTTAATATTTGGCGTGGTGTGCCTCCCTTTATATGTTACAACTAGGGCCCTTTAAATTTCAAAACATCAACCCAATTCTACAACTGGGTAGAAATCTACGTCACAATCAGGGAGTGTATGTCAAACACTGCAGGGAGCAGGGGCTCGGATTTTTTTTTGCTTCCAGGGCATGACATTGTCAGTGACCCGTGGCTGCAATTGTGCAGCAAGACAAAGCTTTCCAAAATAGTTAAACTGGGCAGTACAGTTTTAGAGGACTGCGGCCATCCTTTGAATTACCAATTAGACTTATAATCTATTAAATTCTATTTTATTCTGTTCTATTCTAATGAGATCTGAGACGAGAATGGAGGAAAAAGGCCTCAAACCATCAAAGCAGTTGTCCAAAGTGTAGACCAAGAAACCCACAGATAAAGATCAGCCACCAGTCCCTAAATTACTATTACAGTCTTTAGAATTAGACCCAGTAATTTGAAACATACTAAGCAGATGGTTCCAATATTACCAGCAAGCTTTTCTATCATTTTCTCCTTCAGATGGAACCATCATGCCTTCATGTGCCAACATGCGCAGAGACCGATGATGTTGTGCTCAGAATGAACCTTGAATCATCTTTCTTACCATGTTAGAATAACTTGGAAAGGAAGTTCATAAATGGAGTGAAGTAAACTAAACAGCGCTGCCTTTCTTAGTTTGAATAAACACAAGGATTATAGCTGGGAGTGCAGTCAGAAGGTTAGAGAGCTGTTTCGTTGTACACTGATTTATAAACCGTATTTGGCCATTCAACACAGATACCTTACTGAATAAACACAATACGACAGTCAGACCGGCCCAAGTGTTATGGATTTGCTAGGGAAGAAACACAAGTAGACTTTGTGACTGAAAATAAAGACATGGTTAGACTTTACAATGAGGGTAAATTAATTAGCATTAATAAGCATTAGCTGTTAATGGTTAACTGTCCAGTAGTCCTTTCCTAATTTCATTCATGTTAACTAAGATATTAATTCGTACATGATTTAATAGTTTAAAAGATGATATTTACATATTTTTTAAAACGCCTAGACTGACCAACTCCCCCAGAATTAAATAATTCTGGAAGAAATTCCCAGCTGCTGGAGAAGCATACCTAAAAGCCTTTATTCCCATTTCAAGATGGATGTTGGGGACAGATCGCAAGAGAAGGTCCTTCGAATATGTCTCACAGTGGTGATGTTGACTTCTAGCATTTTCCAGGTGCATAAATTTGCATAGGTATGAAGGAATCAAGTTAAGAACTTAATTATACATAAGGACATGTCAATGATTAATTGTACAGATGGGCAACGCAGACCAACCAAACCTTGAATGCAGGGGGCTGGGTGCAGAGGACAGGGTCTCTGCAGATAAAGACGTTGCCACATAAAGCTGCAACAATTAATTGATCACTCGATAATTGCCAGCTCCTCTGATAATCAGTTAATCAGTTTGAATAAAGAAAAACAAGTCAAAATCTTTTGATTCCACACTAACCCTTAAATGTGAATATTTTCTGGTGGACAGTTAACTGAATATCTCTGGGTTGCAGACAAAACAAGACGTCCTCATCTTGGGCTTTGCAAAACACTGGTTGACATTTGAATAAAAAATGATAATTGACAGATTAATAAGCAATGGAAATAAGAAAGCAGTGTCAAATCCCTTAGTTAGGCCAACTTGGTGTTTGAGGATAAAACGATGTGTCAAAGATGGTGCAGTGAAATCAGCAGCCAATCTGGGCCTGCTGGTTTTTTCAATGTCCTAAAGTTTAAGGGCTTTGTGTACCTCTTACAGTTACCTAAGCATCAGCACAAACAGAGTATTTCTCATGTGGATGGTTGAGAGTGTCAGACAGGGAACGAGAGGCAATGGGTTCACTGAACGCTCGCTGAAATAGTCAATTATTATGTCTTTGTCAGAGATGTTACGAGTCCTTGACAATGCACCGGGGAAGTTCAATACCATTTTTATTTCTACATGAAGATGGAATGGGTCATGGGTTTGATGTTCCAATACTAGCATCCCAAGAAGGACGAGAGCATCAGTCTTTTGTTCATATTCACAAGAATGACCTACGTTTACATTTAACATTGACATTACAAAGTTTTGGGAGGTCCCTCACAATTATGTGTACTACTTCTTGTGCTTGGTAGAACTCGCATAAGTGTCAAGGTGTCTGTGTCAGCCGCTTTGGAGAAAAACAGGGGGAAAATGCCACCAAAGACGCAACAAATTGGCAACAGTGATGGAAGAGGAAATGGAGGAGATCAGAAAATCCCTGAGCTTTATGTCAGAGGAGATAAGCACACTTGACAAACAAACAAAACTGGTGGAGCTAATGGATGAGATGAAACATCTTAAAATGCTTATCAGGGAAAAGGACAAGAAAATTGATGACTTGGAAAAAAGGATAGAAGATTTGGAACAATACACAAGAATGGATGATGCTATCATAACCGGACTGGAGAACAAACACCAAACTTCTGCAAGATTGCCGTCAGACACAGACAAAGGTGAGGATGTGCCTGTGCAGGAGTCACACTCTCTGGAACAACAACTCATTCAGTTTTCTGAAAAGCAAAACATGTCCATTGGTAGTGTTACACTCGGTTTAGGGTTGCCAAAGCGTGACATTAAACAAATGACCAAAAAAGTGTATAATTTATTTACAAAACAAAGTGCAACTATGCAGCATGTGAGTGAAAATATATAGTGGTGAAGCCTCTGTTCAGGGTGAGCTCAAGCCAAAATAACAAACAAAAACCCAATCTAAACTTCTGACTGGTAATCTACCTAAACCCTATGAACGAAAAGGAACAAAAAGACATTTACTAAACCTACCTCCCTAACCAAAAACAGGAGAAAACAGGGAGTAAAGGAAAGGCAGCTCACCCCTACTGCTTCTTGTCTAAACTAAGACAGGCTTGCTCTGAAAACAAGCACAGAACTCTTTCACTAAACTAAACACTCTGGGTCTCAACAAGATACTAATTTATCAAACACAATTTTGAATTAGGTACGCTGGTAGTGATCCTCAGCATCTTCTGGGCGGAGCCAGTTTAAATCTCTCTGCGCTCTAGTACCAGCCAATCCCCAGCTGCCACGTCACTGGCTCTAGGCCAATGTGGTGCGAAATCTGCTGCGTGGAGATCATCTTGGCAGGGAGACAGGAGCTCTCACTCAGCTTAGAACCTAAATACAAATTAAAAACACAACACAAGGCAAAATACGGCTGAAGACATAAGCCAGCGGTCCCGGCGATTATAATGGGAAACGTGAGGTCTTTGGGGAATAAGACGGACGAACTTGCAGCGCTGGTGAAGACCCAGAGGGAATACCGTGAGTGTGCTTCAGTGAAACTTGGCTGCACTCGCACATCCCGTACAAAAGCGTTGAGGTTCCAGGCTACAGTTTGGTACAAGGAGACAGAGACTGTTCCAAGAGTGGGAAGAAGAAGGGTGGCGGGCTTGCACTTTATGTGAGTGAGAGGTGGTGCAATCCCGGACATGTGACTGTGAAGGAACGGCTCTGTACCCCGGACATTGAGCTGCTGGCTGTGGGAATGCGTCCGTATTATTTACCGAGGGAATTCACGTCGACCATTGTTATGGCTGTTTACATCCCTCCGTCAGCTGATGCAGTGGTGGCCTGTGACGTCATCAGCTCCGCCGCTGCTGAACTACAGACTGAACACCCAGATGCATTCATGGTAATTACAGGTGATTTTAATCATGCCTCACTGGACAAAACTCTAAATAACTACCACCAATATGTTGAATGCCCCACCAGAGGCAGTAAAACGCTGGATCTCCTGTATGCTAATGCCATGAATGCTTATGATGCCACAGCCCTTCCCCCCCTTGGCAGATCAGACCACAACTTGGTCATGATGACTCCCAGGTATGTCCCTCTTGTTAGACGGCAGCCCGTGCACACCAGGACGGTGAGGAGGTGGACCAAGGAGGCCGCTGAGACACTGCAGGACTGCTTCGGGTCAACAGACTGGGATGTACTCTGTGAGCCACATGGTGAAGACATTGACAATATGACTGACTGCATCACAGATTA
Organism: Pagrus pagrus; assembly: GCF_965226575.1. NCBI lineage: Eukaryota > Metazoa > Chordata > Actinopteri > Spariformes > Sparidae > Pagrus > Pagrus pagrus. Next base: position 977,935 of record NC_140185.1, on the reverse strand, counting down.
CATCAGATTCTGTGAGGACACCACCATACCAGCCCGCACCGTGCACTGCTTCTCCAACAACAAGCCCTGGATCACCAGTGACCTGAAGGCCCTTCTGAACAAGAAGAAGGGGGCTTTCATGTCTGGAGACAGAGAGGAGCAGAGGAGAGTGCAGCATGAACTCCGAGAGATGCTGAGGACGTGCAAGGACAACTACAGGAGGAAGCTGGAGGCCAAACTCCAACAGAACAGTGTGAGGGATGTGTGGACAGGAATGAAGCACATCACAGGGATGAAGGGGAAAGACAGGCAGACATCAGGGAGCTGGGACAGAGCAAACCAGCTGAACCAGTTTTTTAACAGGTTTAGCTCACCTCCTGCCACCCCTCCGACACCCCCTGCCCCCCACACACCCACACCCTGGAGAGACTGGTTTTAGCCCAGCTGAGGCCACAGGTGAGGACGTATTTGGACCCCCTGCAATTTGCCTATCAGCCCCATTTAGGAGTCGATGATACGGTCATCTACCTGCTGCAACAAGCCCATATGCATCTGGATGGTGGAGGAGGCACTGTGAGGATCACATCCTTTGATTTCTCCAGTGCTTTCAACACCATTCAACCTCTGCTACTGGGTGAGAAGCTGCAGGTGGTGGGTGTTGACGACACATGGATCTCCTGGATTACTGATAATAGATTAAACAAATGATTTAAACACAAGATGATTAACAAATATAGAACAGAATTATGAACACCAGAGTGTACATAAAATTACTTTGGGATTTTTGTATATAAAATGTATATATTCTTAGTTGCTGTTATTTTCTTTTATTGCACTGTATAATTTAAAGGCAGCTGACAAAATATAATTAATGTTAAAAGGGTAGGTGTAATAAGCTAAGGCTTCAGCCTTCACCCTGCCGGTGCTGTTTTGTTTATTTGTTTGTGTGTTTTATTTTTTATTTGTTTGTTTGATTTGATTTGTTTTCTGAAGCTAGAAAAGCATTAAGTTAATTTATTGTCTATCTACCAGTGTATTTGCGTTTTATAAGTTGGAAAAAAGGCCGACATAAACCAAACCAAAGTATCATAATTTTAAGGCTTCAGAAGCGTTAACTAAGTGGGCTATGCAATAATAATAGCATTAGTAGTATTCAGTTGATAAAGTTGCTAACCTAGAGCCGCATGCCCATAATTTGCAAATGGTCTCATGGGTTAGGAATAAGGTATAAAAGGAGGAGGTTTGGGTGGACTGATGGGTTAACAAAGCATGTGACTATGACAAGGGAGACCATTTCTCATTTTATTGTTTTGTAATCATAAACACAATCTTTGACGAAGTAGTATGTTTAGCTCGAGCCATTGTTTACCCCAACCAAATGGTGTTTTTTCTTTTATTTTTTGCCTTAACATTAAATGGCAGATTAGAAAGCAGTCACATAAACTATTTTTGTAATGGTCGTGTAAATATTTTTAATTTCAGGTTAAACTGCTGGAGTCCATTCTTAGTGTGTGTTTACTGGAGGCTTCAAGTTTCCACATCATGCTTGTGCACATTGAATATTGGACGAGGATTGACTTCTAAACTATTTGTGATGTCACAAATCATGCTCAAAGGCCCGCCTCCTAAAGTCTGATTTTAAATTAGCACAAAGAAACTTTCCACTCTCAGGAGGTGAATGTGAAAACAGCCTTCTAATGTCAAACTCTGCACATAAGTCATTATACACAGTGAAGCTCCAACATTCAACTGAAGCAACAAGACAGAAAATTGCAGTTTTTGACTGGAGGGGGACTTTAAAATTCAGGCCCAGTGGTGTAGTGGTAAACAAAGAGATGGATGCTTAATGGGTGATAAGTGGTGACCAAATAGGGTTTTCCCTGGATTTGTGTGTAGACAAATGTGGTAAAGGCCTGCAAATGTGCATGGCATGCACAGAATACATAGTTTGTGCATTGACTGTTGATTAACAACTTGAGGGCAGACACAGAAAGCCTGATGAATAAAGGGAATTGTTCCAATGTGACCAGTGAGCAGATACCAGTTGGGTCACATGACATGGAAGTTAAAGAAAAAAAGCTGAATAAAAATGTGAATAAAATAAAATAGAAGAAACACTAAAATCCCATAAAAGTGCATGTGTCTTATTTGTCCAGTGTGATAATCACATGAAGTGGAAGCTACTGAAAAAATTGCAATTGTTTTCTTTTCAAAGGTATTACTAATAAAATTGGTTTTATGTCATTCGAACAGTATGTCATTGACGTTCCCGTGAGCTGGCCGTCCTCTCACTACCAGAGACTATCACTCACATACTGGAGCTCAAAAAGTAGACTTAAGATTTCTAGTCCTATTTACTTCTGTAACTGAGGCTAACTTAACTTTCACTACAAACACACACAAGTTTGCCTATGCAATTTAACTGTATTGTATCATTTGAGTGCTGGACTGTGTAATGTGTGTATAAATGCATTCAAGTTGTTGCATAAGAAATAATAAGGTTTTGGCATATAAAATTATTATTTCCTTTGCAACAAAGGTTGCCCACCTTTGAGTTAGATAGTTTGATAGTTGATTAACCTTGCCATTATGAGGCAAACAATCACACAGTCCTTCATAATGTACAAAAAAAAAATCTAACTAACTAAATCTAATAAGACTAAACATGATTTCAAAATATTTCTTAGGACTCCATGTTATGCATATTCAAAAACTACAGCTGACTCACAGCTTAGCATGGACTGTCAGTACCAGTTGCTTCAACTAAACAGAGAAAAGACAGTATAAAAGATATGTTCATATAGTGTAACTAGTCATGTGACAGTTTATGGGACTGTCATGACTTAAGACCATGCAGCTATCAATTATGTTAATGTATTTTAGACTGAAAATAAACTTTTCACGTCAGACATTTTACACATGCGTTGAATTGATATATCCCCAAGCTCTACAATTACTTATATTCAAAAATATGGTTACTGTTAAAGGGGGAGTAGAAATGGGTTCACTGTACCAGTCTAGTTGCTGAACCATCCTAATGATTAAATAATTACTTGGACAGATGACAAGTCTAAGTTTAGTTGGATTTACCCCCATTTGTCCTGAAACCACTCTAGTCGTACTTGAAGCCAGCAGAGAGCAGACTTACTTATTTTGGCATCTTTTCCTTCTGGCTTTACTGGAGACACGGGCTGGATTTTCCTCTTGCTATGGTTAAAGGATTACCATGCAACTAATAATACACAGCTCTTACATTAAGCAACACACACAAGTGAATGGCTTAATGTAACATAACTGCAGTCATTTTGAGATTGACCCTGGCTAGAACATCATCATTTGATTTGTTTCAATTTAATTCATTTCTTGTGAGTAGGGTTGGTTGATGAATGACGCCATCGTCCATCGGCGATGGCTGACAACCCAACTACTGGGGCGGCTGTGGCTCATGGGTAGAGCCAGCATCTTGTTATCGGAAGGTCGCTGGTTCAATTCCCCTGGTCTGCATGCTGAAGTGTCCTTGGGCAAGATACTGAACCCCAAACTGCCCCTGATGTGCTGGTTGGCACCACAGTCACCGAACGTCAACCCCACTGAACATTCATAGGGGCACTTAAAGACTGGGAAAGCCAAGTGACATCTGTGACATCACAAATAGGTTTGTGTACAAGACACTGGCTCTGAGCCACAGCCACCCGTATTTTGACATTCATGGACATTTTTCAAAGATTCAAAGTTCTCACTCAAATTTGTAAGCTGTTATTACCATTTATAATGGGAAAAAAACAGCGTTACATTTGAAGCAAACGCGAAAGAGAAGTATCTGACTAGTTGTGAGACCCTTTGACCCTACTGTAGTTACAACATGTCATTTTTGACTTACAGATCAATGTATTCTTCTGTGCAGTCTAGCCATTTCTTTTAGATATCCTGCCCTCATGTTACTCATATCACTTTGATACTGATGATGTGTACTGTGTGCTAAGTTCATTCAGTAAAGGTGAGGACGACTGAGATTCAGTCGGGGCGCGCAGTAGAAGCATTCTGCAAAAGTGACCGTTACTCAACAGTCACAAGATTGTCGAAATATTTTCTTTACTTAATTTAACCATCCCACTGATGCTGGTGCTTGTGTGTTTTTGTGTGTGTGTATGCTATAAGTCGCTGCATTTCCACGCAGCAGATGGCTATTTGCCCATCTAGTAGTCATGCAAACTGGAAGCATGTCTGATTCACACAGTGATTTACCACTCTCTCCTCCTCTAATGGACATTTACAGGAAGCAGCTGCAGAGTGCAGATACACACACACAGGGTGTGTTCTGCATGTGTGTGTGTGTGTGTGTGTGTTGGCTGGGAGTTTGGGAGACCAACAGTGAGAACACAGTGATGTGTATAAACTCCCCTATTCCCTCTTCTGCTCTGTCTGTCTATAACTCTCTCCATGTTTCTCCTCTGAAAGTAACTGCTATACATCATTCTTCATCTGAGGGAGTTGTATTGCCTTGTATTTTGTCTGGCTACATCTACTTATGAAAGCAATAAAAAAAACAGGGCTCTGTATGAGGGCCAGTGCCATCACCAGCCACATCAGAGTACACAAATGTTGCATAGAAACTTGCTGTTGACTTAACTGGTGTCAGATTTTACTATTAATGAATCTTTATTTTCTAGTAATATAAAAACTTGCCTTCATACAACTCACAACACCAAAGTGTTTAGGAAAATTACCTTACTGTGCAGCAAAATGTCAGTAGCACCACAGTGTATCAAGGCTTGTATCCAGTCTTAGTTTCATTTATTACCTTAAATGCACATTATGTAATATCCACCAATTGGGGTCTCTCTGTGAAAACATAAGAAAAGATGTCAGTCAGCTCTGAAGGAGAGAGACAGGTTCAGAACCAGACCTTCTGGGGAAATAAACACCAGCACATGGGAGAAAAGATTTCTCTTAGGTATTTCTGTTAGACATTACTAGTCTATAAAGTCTATCTGAGGGTAAAAGTTCAAACATACTGTGCAGTGGGCGAGTCTCTAGTCACTTTCATTTGGTGTGAATTCATCACTGTTTTGTTTATCATTGAATGTCTTGTTTTACTGATACCCTATGGCCAGTGCCATGCAGCTGTCTTACTTTTCTTGATTGTCTTAGCTTGATTAGTCTTAACATTAGCAATCCTGGGTAACTGGTGTAATGAAGCTAGTTGTCAACTGGCTTTGTTAACTCTGGGCTTCAACTCCAGCCCTAAGTGGATTCATATGAGATAGGCAGAAGTCCTGAACAAACCACTAAGAAACAGCTGAAAGAAAAGTAAGTTCCCCCGGCTGCCTAAGCAGAAAGGAAAACTAGATAATCTATGTAAAGGCTAATTTATCAAGCTACTACAGTGTGCACAATTTCTTTATATGTATATTTTGATGTAGAAAAATGCATCAATCTACACCTGGATCTGTATCAAGATACATGGTGATAACCATGAGCTGTTTGGCTGATAGCCTGTGCTGCCCATGTGTCACAATTCATGAAAAGCAGCACCAATAAGCATGTGTGACATGTACTGTTATTGCATTTTAAACAACATTCCACTGGATTGTGTTGATTTGCTTGAAGTTGTTATCATTATATAGTTGGATTTATTACCTCCTAATTTCATACATGTATGTTTTGTTGGAGGAAATAACTAAAAAGCTAAAACTTCACATAGAAATGCTGTAAATATGACACCAGGCCTTTGTTACAAAACCAGGTTCTTAAACATGAAACAACCCAGAATATCAAGCAGTTACAGTTGTGTATTACAAGTGATAACTGCTACTTAAAAGGACACTGGACTGAGCAGTTTTTTCATTGCCCTGATTCCTCCATCATCAGTTCTGATCCTTTTATCTCTCCCACACAGTGTGGGTGGCAAGAGACAAAACAGAAGGGAGAGATGCAACAGGGTTTATGAATAATTTGAGGATTTACTTTCAACATTTTCCCTTTGTACTTTATAAGGATATTATTATTCATTTAAAAAATGATACAATATATTTATAATGTGCCACAAAGGGGTCATTTAATACTGAAAATGGGAAATTAGCAGCACTTCTGCAGTCCATCTCCTAGAGTTAGCACCATAATAATCTTGCAGTATTTTGTATCTGACCTGCTCCATTATCTCTCTCTGCAGATGGGAGGTGACAGCATGGACCAGCTGCTCTGCATCCTGCGGCATCGGCATACAGACCAGGAGTGTGTTTTGCATGCGTCTGTTGTCCATAGAACAGCAGGATATACTGACTGTTTCAGAGGATGAGTGCAGGGAATTTAAACCTGCCATCCTGCAACCCTGCAACCAGGTGGACTGTCCTCCAGCTTGGGAGACTGAGCCTTGGCAGCAGGTATGGACTCTGTTTGCATGTGTGTGTCTAAGTCTGTGATAGTTTGTGTGTAAGAAAAACTGACTAAAATAGTCCCTTCCTACCTCTATCTCTGTCTTCTGCTTATCCCCTCCAGTGCTCCCAGTCCTGTGGTGGGGGTGTCGAGTTACGGAAGGTCTACTGTAAGCAGCTCCTTTCCACAGGGGCCTATAGAAGGCTGGGAGACAAGGCCTGCTGGGATGGCAAACCTGCCACTAACAGAGGCTGCAGCAGCACTGACTGTCTGCCCTACATGGCAGGAGGGGAATGGGGAAAGGTGAGCAGAAGCACACAAAGATTTCCTCCCAGTGAAGTGAGTGCTGGAAGGATTAACATGTAAACTTTAGCTGAAGTGACGCTGATAAAACAAGTCTCCAGTGAGGCAGCTGAGTGGGGTTTAGAATAAAATAAAAATGGCCACGTGATGTCTGAGGCAAAGACACAAAATCAAATGAACATCGCCTCTGCAGCAATCTGCCTTGATGCATTTGATTACTTTTAAGAAAGCACCCAGTTTAAGTCCATGCAGACCAGGAAGAAGGTTTGAGTTTAGGTTACAGCGGGTCAATTCAATTCAATTTAGTTTCATGTAAATAGTAATTTGTTCATGGTTTTTAATTCCAGTTGTCTAATTCTGCTGAATTACAACCTTAATATTCCTCTGTTTAAGCATAATAATAGTGTCGGACGTGCAATTCTATAGTGCTTTACAACACTTGTCACTTTCACCCATTCATATACTGATGGCAGAGGTTGCCGTGCAAGGTGCCAACTGCTCATCAGGAGCAATTTGGGGTTCAGCATCTTACTCAAGCTAGGGCAGGCGGGGATTTGAACCAGCAACCATGTGTGACCAACATACGCACATACGTCTTTTTCCCTCTTCAATTCCTCTTTTCCCCTTTTGTTTGTCTGTTGTTAGGTCCCCCAGTGTTCTGAATTCAAGCTGTCTCAAACCAGTCCAGTCCTCAGGGCTCATTCCCAGATTGGGATGAGGGAATAATGTTATAATATTGATAATAACTACAATGACTGTGCTGTTGACAGTAGTCATATTAAACTACAACGGCCTAATAATAATAATAAACTAATAGCAAAAATGGTAAATAGCATTAATATTCCACAAGTATGTCATTATGCCATTATTGTACCATTAAAGGGTTTTAATCAATAAAAATAAATAAAAATAAAGCCTTCTGCTTTCCCTATGTGTGTGGGTGGGGGGGGGCAGTCATTTTATCGGCTTGTGTTGACGTGACTGCACTGTGGGTGTCTCTGTTCATCTTTTCTCTCCATGCCCTTATAAATGTATAATTGTAGTTTGTTCTGTATATTAAATGTGATTGTGATCGATTTGTTTTTGAAAATTAAAATGCTATTAAATAGGCAATGTCTCATTATCATAAAAAATAGATTATGGGGAAATTTTACAACCCTGTCCATCAATCAAAATCACAGACAACAAGGAAGTGTACTGCAGCCTCTGAACGGCCTTATTTTTAAGTTAAATTAGTTATCTTCAAAATTCAAATTGCAGTAAAATATGGATTTCCTTGCAGGAGTGAAGTAAATCCACTCAAATCTTAGTAAAAAGACCTTTAGGAACTTTGGCCCACAAAACTGTGGCATCAACCAGAAGCACATCATCTTGAAAGAGCTTACGTTAGGTAAGGCGAGCCAGACATTCCAGGCTGTTTTGCACTATCCACATTCCACATGTCTTGCCAAATTGGAGAGCTACTGTGTTCGACTAGCTCCAGCATGTTCTTTGCTGATATGTTAGCAGCTAGCATTCCCACTAGATAAGTTCACCAACTAGCCCTGCCACTCTCTGGTATGACCAAAACATACAAACATAAATACAAAAACTTGGAAAGAGCGCTTTGCAGTGCTGGCTCGTTGTTAAATTTCAATATTGATACCATTGCATTTCATGAAAACAAAGGAGAATGTCAGCTAATAGCTAATGAAGACATGGTAGGATTATATGCTGAGAGGATGAAGTGACAAGATATTTTACAGAATGACTCTGGATAAAATACGTTTCAAATAAATTTTAAACTTTGATGATTTATTTGACAAATGTGCCTTATCTACTATTCATTGATTAGTGTCAACAACAAAAAGTGTTAAAGTTGTTAGCTTAACAGAAGTGGCACATCCATTACATACTCAATCTTATGCTCAGCTGTTGCTTCTAAAACTTTTTTGCTACAAAGATTAACAACATGAAAATCCTGTAATATTAAACATTCCTCTTCTGTTTTCCCCTGCAGTGCTCAGTGTCCTGTGGTTTGGGAATCCAGCGTAGGGAGCCACACTGTCTCCAGTTGACAGCCATGGGCCACCAGGTGACGCTGGCGAGGGAGCTGTGCTCAGGGCTGCCCTCCCCACCACTCGTGAGAACCTGCCGCATGATGGCCTGTCCCAGTAAGAACACACACACACGCACAAACACACCTTTATGCATTTATGTTCACATTTGAAAAAACAGGCACACTTAAACAGCTAAGGTGCAGGTGATGAATCAAAGTCTAGTGATCTGGCACATATTCAGGGAGGCAGGAAAATAAAAAACAATGAATGCTGGAATCCAAAAGACAATCTGGCAGTGGACAAGGAAGCAGTCTGTATAAATACTACTGAGGTAATCAGAGGGAACGTCAGGCAGGCAAGTGAGTGGATGGAATAGGTCAGGCAGATGAAACTGGCAGGTACAGGACAGTAAGGTATTTTCTAGATGTATACAGACATTTTAGAAAAGAGGTATTTTCCCCCTCTTCCACTTTTGTTACCATAGAATGAGCCTTTATATCTAAAGAGGGAGCAGGTCCTCTTTTTCTCCACAGAGTGCGTCATGTTGGACTGACATGTTTCTACTGTAGCACGGAATGGACGAACTAAACACTGACTCTGGAGAGTGTTTTTATCAGCCACTGTAGGAAGAGTAGGGTGAGACAAATGGTGATCAGTTGGTAGCAATCTGTAGTCTCCAACTAGATGCCACTAAGTCCTGCACACTGGACCTTGAACATCTTTCTGGCACATGGCCTAACAGCCCTAACCAAAGGTAAAGAGAACCAGTGAGCATGCACACATTTCCCAAATGCTTCATTTTACATGTACACACCAAAACACAAACCGAATTTGGAACATTCCGCACATTAGGCATTTTTAAAAAATCTCTGTTTCAGTGATAGAAAACTCTTAGAGGTAACCATTTAGGGTTGGGCGGTAATAGGGTAATAAGGTATACCACGGGGTCTTAAAAATAGCAACGGTATCAGTTTCAATACCGTCATTAAAAAAATGCTAACGAGAAGGGAGAGGCGGTAAATACTGACAAGGCAATTTGTAAATTGTGCAATAAGGACGCATATCCGAAACAACAACACAGCAAGCCCTTTTCACACAGAGTCGCCGCATTATCACCGCAGCACGGTTCGCCAATTCTCCGCCGTTGGTTGTTTACACAGAGCCGAGCAGCTCCGGAGTAAAAGACGAACCGGAGTATAATTCACACAGAAATCCGGCGCCGCGGCTCCAACAGAGGCGTGACGGTACACGTCCTGATGGTGACGTGTTTTTTTTTTCAAGGTGCTTCCCCGGTGTTTACCTGTTAATCTAAACATGTAGCCTACACACTGACAGTTTATAATCATATGGATGCTGTTATAATGTGTTGTGATTGAGATCCTGACCCACCAAACATCCTGGAAAGTGACAAAGTTATGTTTTTCTCTAAATTACATAATTACATAATCGCCATCAGTAAACTGGACCCTGTCTGACTATTTCACTCGTGGGGAGAGAGGGAAACTGAAAAATCACCGCGACAAACAGTTGGTGAGTTAAAGTTTTTTGCCGGGGACAGACGCTGTTTTTCGGCCAGAAATGTGACGAAGAGTCGGTCGGACCGACAGGCTGACTGACACATTTTTTTCCTCATATAAGTTACCAAAGACACGATCAGTTACTACGTTGCTTGCTTTGTGGGACATTTCTCTATATTTTGTTGAGTGAAGGATCTGTTTAGCTTAGTTTCTCTGCGCCGCCAGCTTATCTGTTCACACTGGTTCAGGTCGCCAATACTGCGCCTCTGATACCTCTGGAGGTGCATCAGAGGCGAGTGGCCCGAAAGTACCTGTGAGTCTGTGCCACAAGGTCATCATCGCAGCGGGTTTTCAGCACCGCAGGCAAAGTTGTCAGTCCACAACGCGCCCTGTTAAAGCCGGAAAAGGTGCTGCTTTTTGTTGTTATTAAAAGTTGTTTGGGCTGTGATTTAATTTAATTGATTTGTGTGCGCGAAAACTGTTCTGGATGTTTATGTTAATTTAATTCTGTTTGACTGTTGTATTTGCACTTTTTTATAAGCTGCTATTTGTAAAAGTTTATAATATTGTGCATGTTATGTTGTTATTGTTTCAGTATTAGTGTTTGGTATTCAGTTTCTGAACAGTGTAGGCACAAGCCAACAGTTTGGTGACGCGTCTGAGCCTTAGTCATAATTTTTAATTAGTCACGGTAATACCATATACCCTGGTAAAATAGGGAGGAGGTTTGACGTGTGTGTGTTGTACATGTGTATGCAAAAATGTTGTAGGCTCGCTTCAACGTGTGTGTTTGTAGGCTGCAGATGCTGTGTTGCTGCTGTTGTAAGAAGTGGAAGGATAATTTATGTGGCTTAAGAAAGTTCTCTTTTGTTAAATTGTCTGGGATCTGTCTTCTTTTCTGGTTCATTCTAGTAAGGCTACAGTGAGGAAGGCATTCTTGTAGTTATGATTGATAGTTAAATACAGTCTGTGAGCGTGGTCAGGTAATAGGTTTTGCAGAATATCTTGTCAGAGGATAGGGTTGCAGTTAATGTCAGATTTTTATAGTGCCAGATCACATCATTTTCAATATCCAGTCCCAGATTGAACTAAAGGCAAGTTGTCTGCATGTACTTTCTGATATCAACTCTTAATAATAAAAACTGTAGCTGTGACAGGCCAGATTACAGCCATTTAACATTCTCATGAACACAGTGTTAGTATGTGTATACAGCTGGAGAGCGCTAACCCATGGGGCTGTGAGCAACATATACACTTCCCAGCACTTTATCAAGCTATCAACAGATCATGTTCTCTCTTTGAACATGAATATTTGAAGGAAAACTTTTACTTTGAAAACCCAGCAGGGCTTATCGTCAGTCCTCATGCTAACATACCGTGCTGTACAGTATGTACACAAGCAGCTAGGAAGTGGCTGCAGATTGAGAGCTGATGAGTTCACATGAAGTCTTTGGCCAAGCTGCAGGAGGGAAAACTCTTCCACTGTTCACAAATTCGTTTTTTACTGCACACAGTGTTGGTCCAACATTCAGACAGCCAGCAATTAATTGGATTCTATAATTTCGTTAGTTTCTATGACTCACCTCGGCTGGAACCCTGTAGAACAGCGCAGCAAAGCATTCAGTCTGACTCCAAATGTGACTCCAGATATGTTTCATGAAAGGTTCTCTCCATCTGCTGCTCCCTGTTTATTCTCATACATGCGATAATTAGTTAATTAGGATTAAGGTAGATGCTAGTATCCTTTATTGAAAGTGCTTGTCAGAGGGTCAAATATCTTTGGAAACCTCCTTACCCCACACATTTCTGATGTTGGATCAGGCACTGTGACAGTTTTTGCAGCTTCCTGTAAGAGCTTCAGATAATTTCTCTTGCATGGCCTTCAAAGTTACTTTTGCGCATGATCACATTGCAATGTCGATGCTGACATAATATATTGCTCTGCCCAATCACCAAATACAGAATACTGCACCATGTGTTTTAGTTATAGTACGAGGTGAAAGATTTCTAAACATATTTGGAATTGGAGAAAATAAAATGCTCACTGTAAACCTTATTGCTTTGTTTAAATCCATAAGGAACACATGGGAGGTGGTTCAGCTGTGGGGTTTTTAACCTTAAATTAAAAAAAAGTTTTGGATGATTTCAGTTGTGTATCATTAAAGAAATCAATATTTCAAATTGACCATTTTCAGAAGTCTTTTTTTTTTCATAGATGCACTTTTTATTTCATACTCTCACTTAAGCAAGGAAGCATAAGCAACAGCTTCTAGATTTAGCCAGTTAGCTCCTGTTAGCTAGAGCAATACCAATATCAAAGTAACAGGATAGGATTTGTAAACACCCAAGGTGGCTTAGCTTTGCATCAGCACATTAGCCTTTTAGTTGTGAGTGTGTTAGCATGCTGACACTGACATGCACTTAAAAAATAGCTTTGCCTAAGTACTGCTTTACAAAGCCACTAGCATAGCTCTTGTTGACCATGTGCAAAACAAGTGTCCCAACCTCAAGAGAGATAATGGCCTACATTTACAGCTTCTACCCAAACATGAAAACAGCCTGATCAACCTAAAAGGACGCCGGGAACAGCTCACTCTTCTTTTTTCTATTTATTTCAATCATCAATCTACATCCACTTTGCTGATTTCTTCAAAACAGTTTACAGTATTTACAGTTACTTAGTAGAGTTATGTAGAAGAGTAAGAGTGGTTGATAACCTTTAAAGAAACAAAAAAGACAAATTTCATTATTTTTCTGTAATTACAAACTAATATATGTACTAGTTAATGTATGTATACAGAATGTATTTAATTTTACTTAATTAATGTAGGAAGAAACTTAATTATGTATCTGCTTGCAGCATCATGCTTAAAAAATAATATAAATATTGAAACTGCAAGCAGTGATGAACGGGCCCTCGCAGTCCACGCGTGTCGGGGCATGCTGCTGTCGCGGTATGCTGCTGTCGGGGCTTGTTCATGCAACAACTTCCATTGAGGAATCAAAAGCTATATCACGTGATGGCGGACATCACAGCAGCGTGCTCCTCAGGTGCTATAGCGGTGCTATAACACTTCCTTGCTATGAAAATAAGTACATTAAGTCAGGACGAGATTGTCGCGCTAGCTGCCAACAGCTTCCACTCAGAGTGGATTGAAACCTCAAAGAAAACGCTGTTTGAGCTCTGTCCTACAACGCAGCGGAACATCTCGCATAAAGGTGCACAGAAAGATGTCAATAACAATAACAGCTGCCTCAAGGTGCTGAACGAGTGTGGGGACAATGTTCCAAGATTTGTATCTCACTATTTGGATGAGTTGCCACCAGTGACTTTCACAAACATGGATGTATGCGGCCTACTCCGGAAAGTGGAGCAGCTACACACCGAGGTCTCATCCGTGAAACATGCACTACACCTGCAGACTGAAATCAGCGAAGGGCTGCGCGCTGTCACAGTTGATGTGAGCCGCCGGGTCGGTGCCCTGGAGACCTACGCTGACCACGGCTGTGCCGGCCACATTGCATCGGTGAGGCGTCTGGACGCGGTGAATGCTAGCGCCGCAGGACCCACTAGCGCAGCGGCTGCCAGCGGTGCTGACGGCTCGGCAGGGGGGACCGAAGCACCAAGAGATGAACACCAAGAAGGGGATCCACAGGGACTGCCGCTTCTAACTGTGGAGAGGGCTACATCAGCAGCTGCCTCGGGTGTAACGATGCCTTCACCTGGGTCTCCAAAGTGGAGCCAAGTAGTGAAACGAGGGCAACAGGAGCGCACAGAGTCGGCCGATGCTAAACAGGGATTATTCTTACAACTGCCGTGGCCTGCGCTTGGGTCAGAGCACAGAGGATAAAGCGTGCCACATTGTTGTGGATCAGTTGTTGGAGCACTGTGACATTCTGTGCTTACAGGAATCTTTTCTAGCTAAGCAGGATCTAAAAGGGCTAAACTCAATTAATGACAATTTCCATGGTGCTGGTGAGTCCACCACTGAGTGTGGGTATAAAAAGGGGCAGAGTACCAGGAGGTGTGGCAATTCTGTGGAATAAGACACTGGACTCAGTGGTGAATGTCATTAGGCTTGGTGTGGACTGGTGTATTGCCATACACTTGACACAGCTTGATAAGGAATTTGTAATTTTAAATGTCTATACCACATATGAATGCCAGAATAATGAAGAAGACTATATGAATAAGCTGGCGTTCATTAGTTCTTTCTTAATAAATGAGCAATTTACTAGTGTCTTTATTGTCGGGGACATGAATGCAGATATTTCAGACAGTAGATCAGTATTTGCTAACCACCTGAATCATCTCTGTAGAGACAATAATCTAATACTGTCCAGCAGGGAGCTGTTGCCATCTGAAAGCTGCACATTTATAAGTGAGGCATGGCACACCACATCCTGGTTAGATCATTGTCTCTCAACAGCTGATGCTCACACTTCTTTGACACATATGGAAATTTTATATAACGCATCTACCTCAGATCACATTCCTGTAAAGATGGTTATTAGACGGGATAACATACCTGACACTGTAAAATGTGCAAACAGTTTTATTCCAGATCATGTGGACTGGCCCTCTCTTTTAGAGGAAGACATTGCTTCCTATTTTACTCACACTGATAAACTGTTGAGCAACATATATCTGCCAAGAGAGGCACTCATCTGTAAAAATACTAACTGTTCTAACATTAAACATAAAACGGATATCTCTGCAGTGTACATTGATATTGTAACAGCTCTACTTAAAGCCAGTGAGCCTCTTCTTAAAACAAAAAAGAAGGGGAAAGCTAGACCTGGCTGGAACACGTATGTGGCAAAATTCTATACGGAAGCCCGTGAAACTACTAAATCTTGGGCAATGGCTGGTAAACCAAGACAGGGACCTATCTTTGAATACAAGAAGCATACAAACGCAAAATATAAATATGCTATACGTTACATCAGTAAAAACGAGCAAACTTTGAGGGCTGACTCCATGGCCAAGAAACGTTTAGATAAAAACAGCAAAGCTTTCTGGAAAGAGGTAAAGCGTGTTAATAATTGCAAGCCATCCTTACCATGTACAGTAGATGGAGTCTCTGGTACAAATGCAATTGCTGCACTTTGGCAACAGCATTATACTAAACTATTTAATTGTGTCCCGACTGAAAGCTATCAAGTAGATAATGTTGAAGGTGTGAGTACAATTAAGACCCATGAGGTGTATCAAGTGATCAGAAACCTATCAGTCAATAAATCTACAGGTATGGATTCTATCTCTGCTGAAAATCTCAAATTTGCCAGCTCAAGGTTAGCTCCTCTGCTTGCTCTATGCTTCACTGCCTTCATGGTCCATGGCTGTCTTCCAGACTCTATGATGACAGTGCTGCTGGTCCCTGTTGTCAAGGATATATCAGGAAAAGTATGCAGCTCAGACAATTACAGACCCATTGCTCTTGCTAGTGTATTGTCTAAAGTTGTTGAACAAATTCTTCTTGAAAGAGTCAATGCATTAATTATCTCTGCAGAAAATCAATTTGGCTTCAAGCCTAAGCACAGTACGGATATGTGTATCTATGTTTTAAAAGAATTGTTGAGTAACTACAAAAGAAAAAACTCATCCATGTTTATGTGTTTTTTAGATGCTTCCAAGGCATTTGACTGCGTGAACCATGAAAAGTTATATAAAAAATTGAGCAAAGCAGGCGTCCCAAAATACATAGTGAGAATCCTGTCTTATTGGTATGCTCACCAAACAATGCAGGTGAATTGGGATAATTGTGTATCTGCTCCCTTTCAAGTCAGTAATGGAGTCAGACAGGGGAGCATTTTATCTCCTATTTTATTACATTTTTATATGAATAGTCAAAAGAGTTAAAAATGTGTAAAACTGGCTGTATGTTTGGCAGTGGTGAACCATCTCATGTACGCGGATGACTGTGTGCTACTTAGTCCGAGCTCAGCTGGTCTGCAGCAGCTCCTTAATGTGTGTTCCTTGTATGGAGAGCAACATGACATAAAATATAATGATGTAAAGAGTGTTATTATGATCTCCAGAACAAATGAGGATAAACATATGTTTTTCCCTGACTTTAAGCTGTCAGGTCATGTTTTAAAAACCTGTAGTCAGGTGAAATATCTTGGTCATGTGATCACAGACACACTGACTGATGATGAGGACATTCTGCGTCAGTCTCGCATGTTATATGTGCAAGCAAATGTACTGATACGGAAATTTGGCTGTTGCTCTGATGACGTGAAGCTGACTCTGTTTAAAGCTTATTGCACACTGCTATACACTTCACATCTGTGGTCAAATTATAAAAAAGCGAGCCTTCGGAGACTGCAAATGGCATACAATGACTCTCAGAGAATTTTGTTAAAACGGCCCAGATGGACCAGCGCCACTGAAATGTTTGTGACTGCTCGAGTCAACACTCTCCAATCTGTCTTAAGAAACATCATGTTTAAGTTCATCAGCCGTCTGAAAATCTGATTGTTTTGGAACTGACAACCATTGCATTTAGTGCCACACGTTACACGTCACTGCTCTGGAAATACTGGTACAAGTGTCTTTTAATAAGGGGTTGCTAGACAACCCTGTATGTTGTTGTTGTTGTTGTCATTGTTGTTGTTCTTGTCGCTGTTTGTATTGTTTTGTTTTGTTTTGTTTTGTTTTGTTTTTTCCTTCTCTGTCTTTTTGTATCTTTTCTTAACTGGACTTAGAGTCTGTAATAAAATGTATCTATCTATCTATCTATCTATCTATCTATCTATCTAAAAGTGAAGGCAGTCAAGCTGTTATTTTGTCATTTAGCAATAAAAGCGCCAGCTATTGGCCGATTTGCACCGAATTTTGCACAAACCGCCATCGGGCCATGGAACACAATTAGCAAAAGTTTTATGGTAATTTGACTGTATTTCGTCAACTCCGGTTATTTGACACCTGGACCTTATTTATAGTTGTAATTATGCTCGTATACTCACACAGACAATTGTAGTGCAGCTCGGAGTCCTTCGGACGTTATTTAGATCCAGCCGATCATGACCGCAGCGCACGGGGGCCACGGCAATGGAGCTTCTACATAGGAATTATCTGCCGCGAAACTCACTCATTTCACCTACATTTTGTCATGAATGGCCAGTGTTATCATCATGTCAGCTCTTATGTTGCTGCCAAGACAAGCACAAGCGACCTTCTGATCACAACTTCTCGCAACCAAATCAAATCAAATCAAATCAAATCAAATTTTATTTATATAGCCCAAAATCACAATCACATTGCCTCAATGGGCTTTACAGTCTGTACAGTGAACAACATCCTCTGTCCTTAGACCTTCGATTCGAGTGAGGAAAAACTTGCCATCTTGATGGAAAAAAGACCCTTTTAACAGGGTTTACGGGTTAGATTGACAGAAAAGCTGATACAAATTAAATATGTAAAGTATGTGGATCCAGGAGACGACTGAGCAGGACAAGGCATCGCCAGGTGGTGCCCGAGCCACACGACCTCCTGTCCACCATGGTGACCTGGAAGAGGGCAGGCCACACAGGATAATTAGCTATAGATAGAGAGATCAGAGTGAGGAGGCCTCAAAATTGACAGGTATACAGTTATAAGGAGGTAGCGAAACAAGGAGAGGAATGATCCAACGGAGCCTGGGTGTGACAATCCAGATCCGACAGTATGTGGGGCTGTAGGAGCCAGGAGAGGTAGATGGTCCCAGGGGCCCGAGGTCATCAGAAGTGAGCCTGAATGAAAAGAGAGTAGGAGGAGGAGGAGGAGAAAGAGGAGGAGGAAGCTATAGAGAGTGAAAGTGACACAGCTTGCAGCTTGTGGGAACAGAAAGCAAAACAAGGTTATAGAAATGCAATGTTAATCAGAATAAGCAGATTATTACTCGTCTGCAGGACAATGTGGAGTCTAATACTATAGTTTACTCATTGAGACTGAGACCGACCCACTGAGGAAGCTAGCAGTCGATGTCAAGGACTAATTAAAGGCTAAGTCAAAAAAGTGAGTTTTGAGTTTAGATTTAAAGGAGTCAATAGAGCCAGATTGTCTGATATCAGCGGGGAGGTTATTCCAGAGAAAGGGGGCCGATAGGAGAAAGCCCTGCAGCCAGCTGACTTCTTCTTAACCCTGGGAACCATCAGGAGCCCTGAATTTTGAAAACGTAATGCACAAGTTGGAGTATACGGTATAATAAGATCTGACATGTACGACGAAGCAAAAGACCGTGTGCAGTTTTGCATGTCATCAGCAGCACCTTAAAGTCTGATCTTATATGTATTGGGAGCCGATGCAATGAGGCTAGGATTGGTGTAATATGATCAAATTTTCTTGTACGTGTTAAGACTCTAGCTGCAGCATTTTGAAGACTTTTAGTGTTCCCATGTGAAAGACCCGAAAATAAGGCATTGCAGTAATACAGCCTAGACGAAACAAAGGCATGAATCAGGATCTCTGCGTCAGCCGTGGACAGGAAGGACCTAATTTTAGCTATATTGTGCAGGTGGTAAAAAGCGATCTTGGTAATTTCTTTTATGTGCTGATCGAAAGAGAGGCTAGAGTCAAAAGTAACACCTAAATTCTTAACAGTTTAACTTTGAGAAATAACACAATTGTCGAGAGTTACTGTCACGTGATCAAAGTGGTGTCTCTGTCGAGGGGGAGTAATGACCAGCATCTCATTTTTATCCGAATTTAGGAGCAGGAAGTTTTCTGACATCCAGTTCTTCATTGCACAGAGGCAGGGCTCCAGTTTCGTGATTTGAGATTTATCATCAGCTTTCATGGGCACATACAGCTGAGTGTCGTCCGCATAGCAGTGGAAATGTAGTCCATAACTCTGAACAATTTGGCCGAGAGGTGAAATATATAAAGAGAAGAGCAAAGGGCCCAGAACAGAGCCCTGGGGAACTCCATACTTCACATCAGTAAATATTGATGTAGTGCTATTATAAGAAACACACTGTGTTCTTTCGGACAGGTAAGATTTTAGCCAGGCTGGTTCCAGGGCGGCATTCCGAAGGGCCGCCATTCCGAACATTCACTTTCATGTTTCGGAATGCTGGCCCTTAATTATTTTTGAAAGAAGGGCGCCATTCCAAACCTGAAACCCTAACCCTAACCCGGTCGGAACGGCGGACCATCGGAATGGTGGTCCTTCGGAATGGGGGTCGCCCCCCAGCCAGGCTAGAGCCAGGCCAGAGATGCCAGATTGACTTTCAAGTCGGTCTAACAATATGCCATGATCTATGGTATCAAATGCAGCGCTGAGATCTAGTAACAGAAGCACTTAGGTAGAGTTTGAGTCTAAAGTAAGTAGGATGTCATTTACCACTTTAGTAAGGGCAGTTTCGGTGGAGTGACAGGCTCTGAAGGCTGATGGAAAAGGTTCCAGGAGATTATTAGTAGGTAGCCTGAGAGTTGCTGGGACACAACTCTTTCTAAGATTTTAGAGAAGAAGGGAAGGTTGGATACTGGCCTATAATTATTCAGAGATCCTAGGTCAAGGTGTGGTTTCTTAAGTAGAGGCTTAACCACAGCAGACTTAAAACTAGCAGGGACAACACCTCTCATGAGTGATAAGTTTACAATATTTAACATTGTATGTCCCAGTGCTGGCCATAGATCCTTAAACAGTTTTGCCGAGAGGGGGTCCAGGATGCAGGTAGTTGGTTTTGAGGATGAGACAATTTTAGACAATATCTCAAGGGAGATATTTTCAATTGAAAATGTAACAGCATATATACAGAAATGCAAGAACAAACTTTTTTCCACCCCCACCCCCCACCCCAGGGGACAAGCAGAAAAAAAAGAGGAAATGAATGGACATTGTATCAATGACAAGAGCGATCAAAACAAACAAAACAAAAAAAAAAGACAAAACATACGGTGTGTGTGAGAGAATAAACATGTGGCTCAGTAATAGTAAAAGACAATATGACCTATAGGACAATACCTCATGTTTGTTCGAGCAGATATGTAATATTATATATTATAATTAGGAAGTCGTAGAGCCAGTCTAATCTTTTCTAGCCTCAGGAGTTGTAGTGTATCTCTAACCCAATGTTAGGAGGTTGGGCAGCCTGCTTCCAATTAAGTAGAATTATTCTTCTCGCTAAGAGGGTGACAAAAGCAATGCGATCAGATTGTGCCCTAGGAAGATGATCATCCTCACATTGAATGCCAAATATGGCCGTGAGAGGGTTTGGGTTTATTGGTCTTTTAATTATCTTGGATAGGGCATCAAATATAGAGGACCAGTAACCTGAGAGTCTCGGACAAAACCAGAATGTATGAGCTAATGCTGCAGGTGAAAAATTGCATCTATTACACAAATTATCCATTGCTGGATACATCTTTGCGATTCTGGCTTTAGACAAGTGCAGTCTGTGTGCAACTTTGAATTGAAGTAGGCCATGTCTGGCACAAATTGATGGGGAGTGTATTGTTGAAAATATGTCTGACAATTCAGTATCTGTAATTTGTAAATTCAGATCAGCCTGCCATGCTTCTCTCAATTCATCAAGAGATGCCAACTGTAAAGATGAGAGTTTCATATATATAGCGCATATTATGCCTTTGTTAGATGGAGCTGTTGGAAACAAAGTATCCATGGGCTGTTGTTCAGGGATTGCAGGATATGATCATGTTTGGTTACGAATCCAATCCCGGACCTGTAGAAATCTTAAAAAATTTGATTTTGGTAAATCAAATTTAGCTTTGAGCTGGTCAAATGAGGCAAAAGTATCTGCTATGTACAGATCTTTAAATGAGACAATACCTTTCTCACGCCAGACTAAGAAAGAGTCATGTTCAAGTGAGGGGGGAAACTGATGGTTTGCCACGATTGGGGCACAAAGCGAGCCAGCCTGCCAGCCGAAGTGTTTTCACACCTGAGCCCATATACGCAGAGATTGATAGACTAGGGGGGCAGTAGAAGCATGGCGTGGTGTGATAGGCATTGCCGAATACAACAAGGCTGGGAGGGATAATGAGAGGCTTGCATCAGCCTCCATTTGGACCCAGGCGGGGGCCTCATTGTTAGCATGGGTTTGTAGCCAGTAAGCCAAGGCTCTCAGGTTACTCGCCCAATAGTATAATTGGAAATGGGGTAAAGTCATCCCACCCACAGATTTGGGTCTTTGTAAAAATTCTTTATGGATACGAGGTGGTTTCTTATTCCAAATGAAGTCAGAGATAATCTTATTGAGATTTGTTGATAAAGATTGGTGTAGTTTGGAACAGGTATAAGAATTTAATATGTTCATTTTTATTAGGTTAATTCTGCCAGCTAATGAGATAGGAAGTGTAGACTATTTGTCAAGGGCCATCTTGGTGCACTCTAAAAGAGTAGCAAAATTAAGTTTAAAGAGGTCTGAAATTTTCCGAGTTACAACTATACCCAGGTACGCGAATTTATCAGTAGACACCTTAAAAGGGTAGGAGTTAAAAGAGAGTGATTGTTCAGCAGAGTTGACAGGAAAAAGTTCACTTTTCGAGACATTAATCTTATACCCAGAAAGCTTGGTAAAACGATCTAATGTAGTCATAATATGCGGTAAAGTATTCTGGGGGTCAGTGATATATAACAATAAATCATCAGCATATAACGATAACTTATGTTCCTTTCCACTCCTTAATATGCCGCGAATCTCAGGTGAAGAGCGCAGTGATGCTGCGAGAGGCTCAATAGCTATTGCAAATAAAAGGGGTGAGATCGGGCATCCTTGCCTCGTGCCACGTTGCAACAGGAAATATTGGGAGTCCATATTATTAGTGCCTACTGACGACATTGGGGATTTATATAACAATAACCATGATATGAATTTTGGACCAAATTTAAATCTCTCTAGACACTGAAAAAGGTAGCTACACTTGACCCTATCAAACGCTTTTTCAGCATCCAGAGAGATAATTATTTCGGGTAGTGGCTGATTGGAATCCGCGTTCTGCATAATATTTAAAAGCCAACAAATATTTTAAAAAAGAGGGGCAATTTTTTATAAAACCAGTTTGATCTGGAGAAATAATCGAAGGTAGGGTAGCTTCTAGGCGGTGAGCTAAGATCTTAGCTAACAATTTGCAGTCCACATTCTGGAGTGATATCGGATGGTAAGACCCACAACTAAGGGGATCCCTACCCTTTTTCAATATAACTGAGATAGAAGCCTGAGAGACCGTGGATGGAAGTTGGCCCTTGGCAAAGGATTCCTCAAAAACAGTGAGTAAAATTGGCAGCAACCTCCAAATCTCTTAAAGAATTCAACCGAATTGCCTGCCTTATCTGAGTGTTCATACAGATTAGAGCGAGACTGAAGCAGTAGCTGCTCTGTATAATGAGTGGTCAACAAGTCGAACTCTGTTTGCAGAGCTGACCTCTCCTTTAAAAGTTCAGGGGTGGGAGCAGTCGAATATTTACAGTCCAGCTGATGAATTTGGTCTGTGAGATCTTTAAAGCGCTGTTTTCTACTCCTGCCCTCCCAGGTGGTGTATGAAATAATTACTCCCCTTGGAAAAGCTTTAAGCGATTCCCAAAGAATAGATTTGCTAACATCTGGCGTATCATTCGTGGACAAGAAAAAATCTATTTGTGTGTTTATGTGGTTAACGAACCCTTCAACACTGAGTGAAGCATTGTTAAAGCGCCACAGGCGTCGAGCAACTTTCTTAAGGAAGGATATTTGCAAAACTACAGGCCCATGATCAGAAATGACAATGCCTTCGTACCTGCAATCTCTGACTGAGGTCAACAACTGGCTATCAATTCAAAAATAATCAATGCGCGAGTAGGAATGATGCACAGGGGAGAAAAATGAACAATGTTGTTACGGCCCTGCATGTGTGCGTGTGTGGGTGTGTGTGTGCCTTGTCTCTCGTCTTGTTCTTCCTCTCCTCCACAGTCATTCTCCGGCCCTGGATCAGACTCCTCCCTCGTCTCTGCTGCCGGTGTCGCTCCGGATTGGTGCGGCTCCGCCTGGTGCAGGTGCGCCAATCCGAGGGCGACAATCATGGACTGGGAGTTTTCAAATGGTCTGTCAGCTTGTCAGTCGTGGCGACTGATCCCGGTGGCCAGCTCGCCTCGCTTTGTAAACTATGGTGTTCTGTGTTTTGTGGACTGTGGCTTGTGTCGGGGTACGGGGCCAGGGCTAGACTTCTCATTATCGAGACCGTATGTAAGACGTACCTTCTGTTAGTTTCACTAGGATTCAGGGGTGCTGTTCGTTTTGTATTTTCAGTTGTATCGCCGTTGCCTGACGAAGTCAGCGTGGGTTTTATTTTTCTCTTTGATCTGCCAAAGATCGCCTTTTCTTTGTCCGCTTATATTGACATAACTCTGGAGTCAGAGTCTCTTTTGGTTATATTTATTTCGTTGGTTTGAACAGCATCCACCGGCCTTTTCCCCCGCTCGGGCGTCCTCAGTTGTGTTTCCTCCTTTTACGAATTGTGGCGAATAAACTATTTAAAACCCAACGTTAATATCTGGTTTTATGTTACTGCTTTCCCTTTATGAGCTGGGTTGTAACATAAATGGGGGCTCGTCCGGGAGATAATTTATCCCTTATAAAACAAATAACTATAAAATAATTAAATAAATTGTTCATAGCCAAGATTTGTCGGAGGAGGAAGGGTCAGCTACACTGGTGATTATGTCGCTGTTTGATTTGGAGGTTTTCTTAGCCAATCCTTCCCTCATCCAAATTGATAGATGCCGCAAAGATGATTTGGCCGAAATAGCAAGTCACTTCAGTATGAAATATCCAAAACCGATACTTAAGAGAGAGCTTAAGGCTCTAGTTGTGGATGCATTGGTGGAGATGGAGCTTCTCACATTGCCGGCGCAGTCAGAGTCCGCTGCGTGGAAGGACTACACCCAGCTTGAAATGGCTGGTAGTCAAATGCACGAACCTCCTGGTGCGCAAGCAGTCTCGGGATTGGAGGGTGAGATAGGTGATCGGTCGAAAACGCCGTTCACCCTGCCTAGCTATGATCCTCTCTCTCCTGCCAGCTCTAGGTCCAGAGACGGGGCGCGGCTGAAAGTGCGCATAGCCCGTCTCCAAATGGAAGCCCAAGAGAAAGCGCAAAACCGGCAGGCAGAGTTGCATTACCAGCTAGAAATAAGGAAGCTGGAAATTGAAGCTGACAAAGCTATCAGGCTGTGTCAGTTAGAGCTCGAGTCTCAAAAGGAGACGCAGGTGTTGCTTGCACCTACTGATGCCGGTGTGAGAGCTTCATTTGCCCCCACTGTATCCCATAGTGCATTTGATGTCAGTAAGCATGTGGCTTTGGTGCCGATATTTCGTGAATCTGAAGTGGATTCTTATTTTGGTGCTTTCGAGCGCATTGCTGCGGCGTTACAGTGGCCGCCAGAAATTTGGCCTCTTTTGCTGCAGTGCAAAATCCACGGGAAAGCACAAGAGGTTGTGGCCGCTCTTCCTGTGGAGGAGAGTTTAAAATATGATGCGGTAAAATCTGCTATTCTGCGCGCTTATGAATTGGTCCCTGAAGCGTACAGACAAAAATTTAGAAATCACAGAAAAGGCCCAAATCAAACTTATGTTGAGTTCGCCAGGGAAAAAGGAATTCTTTTTGATAAGTGGAGTAACACGTGCAAAGCTAACGATTTTGCATCATTACAGGAGTTGATCTTATTGGAAGAGTTTAAAAAATGTTTGCCTGACCGTGTGGTGATCTATCTAAACGAGCAGAAGGTAAATGTGTTGTCTTCAGCAGCTGTATTAGCCGATGAATATGCGCTAACCCACAAGGCTATCTTTCCATCTGTCTCGGCTGATAAGCCTCGTTACGCACCGGCTGTGCAGACCAACTCCCCTAAGTCAAGCAACCAAAAGAAAGAGGAGAGAGAGTGCTTTTATTGCCACAGAACTGGACATGTCATCGCCAACTGTCTGACTCTTAAAAGAAAAGAGCAGCCGCAGCCCGCGCCGAGTGCGTCGCAACCAAAAGGTATTGGGTTAATTAAATCAGAGCCGCGCATTCCCACCAGTGACTGTAATCACCCCGATGGCTGTTTTAAACCGTTAATATTTAACGGGATGGTATCGCTGACAGGTGAGCCTGGTGACCAGAGTCCGGTGCGTGTTTTGCGCGACACTGGCGGCTCCCAGTCGGTCATACTCTCCAGCGCGTTGTCCTCTTCAGAGCGGTCCGCATGCGGTTATGGTATTGTGCTGCGTGGCATCGAGATGGGTTATACCCCTCGGCCAGTACATCGCGTACACATACAGTCCAAACTGGTCACGGGATTCTTCCCTGTAGCTGTTTGCCCTGCGCTGCCAATCTCAGGAATAACACTTTTAATGGGCAATGACATAGCCGGCGGAAAAGTGACTCCTGAGCTGGAAGTGTTAGACATTCCCCAGAGCATGGAGACAGGCGAAGTAACACAAAAGCACACTGATTTGTTTCCCTCTTGTGCTGTCACTCGTGCACAAGCACGCAGGAATAATGATGTTTCGCTATCTGACAGTATACTTATGCCAGTTTTTTCAGGAGAAGCTGACGCGGAAAACAAGACGGAAAGTAATGCTCCGACTCTCAGAGAGCATGAAAACGGCGCCGAGCAGGTGCAAATCACCAGCCCAGGGATGCCGCTTCCTGAGAGCGTATCTTTACCGGTGACACGGGAATGTTTGGGTGTTGCTCAAGGGGCGGATCCAACATTAAAGAGGTGTTTTTCAAATGTGGTGAGTGCTGACAAAGCCAAGGGTGAGAAAGTGGTTTATTTACTAAACGATAACATTTTGGTGCGTAAATGGTCCCCTTCTGCCACTGTTAACAAAGACTGGAGTGCAGTCTACCAGATAGTAGTGCCCGCTGAGTACCGTACCCATGTTCTGTGTGTGGCTCACGAAAGTCAATGGGCAGGACATCTAGGCGTAAATAAAACGTATCAACTCATCCTCAGACACTTCTTCTGGCCTGGCCTAAAAGCTGATGTGGTTAAATACTGTCGGTGTTGCCACGTTTGTCAGCTGGCAGGTAAGCCCAATCAGGTTATATCCCCAGCCCCGCTGCACCCGATACCTGCGTTAGGAGAACCGTTTGAGCGAGTGTTAGTAGATTGTGTGGGGCCTTTGCCTAGAACCAAAAGTGGAAATGAATATCTTCTTACCCTCATGTGCACTGCCACCCGTTTTCCGGAAGCCGTCCCGCTGCGCAAAATAACAGCCAGCTCCGTTGTAAAAGCCCTGACCAAATTCTTCTCCACCTTCGGTCTCCCACGCACCATCCAAACCGATCAAGGAACTAATTTCCAGTCAAAACTCTTTAAAGAAGTTCTCAAAACTCTTGACGTGCGACATGCAGTCTCCAGTGCATATCATCCGGAGTCCCAAGGCGCGCTGGAGCGGTGGCACCAGACGTTAAAGTCTATGCTACGAAAGTATTGCCTAGAAACTGGGAAAAGTTGGGATGAAGGAATTCCGTTCGTGTTGTTTGCGGCCCGTGAGGCCACTCAAAAAATCATTAGGATTCAGTCCGGCAGAGCTCGTTTTTGCGCACACGCCCCGTGGTCCGCTAAAAGCCCTGAAAGAAAAATTCCTCGTGACGGAGTCCGCCGTTAAGAAAAATGTGCTGGATTATGTCAGTCAGTTTTGTGAGCGCTTACATCGTGCTAACACGCTTGCC
Source organism: Pagrus pagrus (assembly GCF_965226575.1). NCBI lineage: Eukaryota > Metazoa > Chordata > Actinopteri > Spariformes > Sparidae > Pagrus > Pagrus pagrus. The sequence continues at coordinate 951,077 of NC_140185.1, read as the reverse complement.
AAGGAGTCCCTGTCCGCGTCGCAGTCGCTGATGAAGCGTCATTATGACCGCTGTGCTGTCCCCCGTCAATTCCAAGTTGGTGATAAAGTTTTGGTTTTACTGCCTATCCCCGGCTCGGCGCTCTCAGTCAAATTCTCCGGTCCTTATGACATCCGGGAGCGTCTCAGCGACACCGACTATGTTATTGGCACGCCTGAGAGAAGGCGGAAAACTCGCGTATGCCACATTAATATGTTGAAAGCATATTATCCCAAGGGACTGCCGGAAACAGCTTCGTTACGCGTAGTCCCCAGCAGTTGTGCATTGATTGTACCAGACAGCACTGCTGAGTCGTCCGACGACGAGTTAATGTCACGTCATTCCACTCATCATAGTGCTCGTTTACCAAACTCCGAGATGATAAAAGTTCTGCCGGCCCAATTAGGACATCTGTCAGAGGTGCAGCAGTGTGACATACTCGAGTTGGTAGACCGTTTTCCGGGCATCCTTAGTGATGTTCCCACCCGAACCACCGTCCTCAAACACGATATAGATGTAAAGGATGCCAAGCCCATCAAGCAGCACCCTTACCGGGTAAATCCAGTGAAGCGGGAGGTGATGAAAAGGGAGGCTGAGTATTTGTTAAAACACGGCTTAGCCACGCCCAGTTCCAGTTCCTGGAGCTCTCCCTGTCTGGTAGAGAATAAGTCGGATGGTTCTCCCCGTTTTATAACCGACTATCGTAAGGTGAACGCGTTACAGTCCCTGATTCATATCCGCTGCCTAGAATGGAGGACTGTATTGATAATTTGGGCTCAGCCGTATACGTCAGCAAACTAGACCTACTCAAAGGGTACTGGCAGGTGCCTCTAACCGACCACGCCTCCAAAATTTCAGCTTTCGTGACTCCAGACTACTTTTTGCAATACACGGTCATGGCATTCGGTATGTGCAACGCGCCGGCCACTTTCCAAAGGCTGGTAAACACCGTTTTAGCGGGGCTGACAAATTGCAACGCCTATTTGGATGACCTAATTGTGTATACCGTCACGTGGGAGGAACAATACTTGAGCAAGTATTCACGCGCCTCGCAGAAGCATCCCTCACGTTGAATTTGGCGAAATGTGATTTTGGAAAGGCCACCGTCACCTATTTAGGGAGACAGGTTGGCCAATGTCAGGTGCGTCCCGTGGACGCCAAAATAGTTGCCATAACAAACTGTCCCGTCCCAGTCTCCAGAAAACCCCTGCGCAGCTTCCTCGGCATGGCTGGGTACTACAGGAGCTTTTGCAGAAACTTTTCCACGATCGTCCAACCGCTCACTAGCCTGTTAAGCCCCAAGTCAGAGTTCAGGTGGTCCCCAGAATGCCAACATGCTTTCGATAGCGTGAAGTCCCTATTAAGCCATGCTCCTGTGCTCGCTGCTCCTGACCTCTCCAGACCGTTTAAGCTGGAGGTGGATGCCAGCGCTGTCGGAGCAGGGGCGGTCCTGCTGCAGGAAGATGCTGAAGGAGTTGATCATCCGGTGTGTTATTTCTCGCGCAAGTTCAATAAGCACCAATTAAACTACTCTACAATAGAGAAGGAGACCCTTGCGCTGTTGTTATCACTCCAGCATTTCGAGGTATATGTTGGATCAAGCCCTTTGCCTGTCCTAGTTTACACCGACCATAACCCACTCGTCTTTTTGTCCCGTATGTACAATCACAATCAGCGACTCATGCGGTGGGCGCTGATTGTGCAGGATTACCACCTAGAAATTAGACACAAAAAGGGGTCAGAAAATGCCTTGGCTGATGCACTGTCCAGGGCATAAAAGCGCACACTCTGGTTATCTGGTTTTGCCAAAAGCCTTTTAGTTTTTGTCTTAAGGGGAGGAGTGTTATGGCCCTGCATGTGTGCGTGTGTGGGTGTGTGTGTGCCTTGTCTCTCGTCTTGTTCTTCCTCTCCTCCACAGTCATTCTCCGGCCCTGGATCAGACTCCTCCCTCGTCTCTGCTGCCGGTGTCGCTCCGGATTGGTGCGGCTCCGCCTGGTGCAGGTGCGCCAATCCGAGGGCGACAATCATGGACTGGGAGTTTTCAAATGGTCCGTCAGCTTGTCAGTCGTGGCGACTGATCCCGGTGGCCAGCTCGCCTCGCTTTGTAAACTATGGTGTTCTGTGTTTTGTGGACTGTGGCTTGTGTCGGGGTACGGGGCCAGGGCTAGACTTCTCATTATCGAGACCGTATGTAAGACGTACCTTCTGTTAGTTTCACTAGGATTCAGGGGTGCTGTTCGTTTTGTATTTTCAATTGTATCGCCGTTGCCTGACGAAGTCAGCGTGGGTTTTATTTTTCTCTTTGATCTGCCAAAGATCGCCTTTTCTTTGTCCGCTTATATTGACATAACTCTGGAGTCAGAGTCTCTTTTGGTTATATTTATTTCGTTGGTTTGAACAGCATCCACCGGCCTTTTCCCCCGCTCGGGCGTCCTCAGTTGTGTTTCCTCCTTTTACGAATTGTGGCGAATAAACTATTTAAAACCCAACGTTAATATCTGGTTTTATGTTACTGCTTTCCCTTTACGAGCTGGGTTGTAACAATGTCTTAAATCAGGGTACAGGAAACGCCAGGGATCAGTCATATTATATACTTGAAGGAAGGAATGAATAATCTTCGCTGATCTTGTTATATTGTAGGGGGTGCTAGAGGAGCGGTCTAATACCGGCTGTAATACACAATTAAAGTCACCCCCTAGAATAAGCCTGTGTTTTTAAATTGGGTAATGAGGACAAAAAAGTCTTCCAAAATTGTGCATCATCCCGTTCGGCGCATATACATTAGCCAAAATTATAGGTATATTATACAGGGTACCTGTGACCACAACACATCTCCCTCGGTGGTCTGCAGTGATAGTTTACATTATGAAAGGAGTATTCTTATTAACAAGAATTGCAGCTCCCCTAGACTTGCATTGATAATTGGAGTGATATAATTGCCCCACCCACCCTTTGCATAATCTGTTATGGTCGGAGGTCGTGAGATGGGTTTCTTGAAGGAAAGCGATATTAATATAAAAACTTCTCAACTGGGATAAAACTCTATTACATTTGATAATGTGATTAACTCCCTTTGTGTTCCAACGAATACAGTTCACTGTAATATCATCATTACTCCTGGTCAGCACTGATTGACCATAGTCAGAGGTAAACAGGGAATTGATTGCTGTTAAAGCATCCACAGAATATCGCTGACACTACCACGGACCCATTAATACAAAATAATAAGATAAACATACAGACAAAAAAAACATCAAGCCCCCTTCCCGGAATTACTTCTCCCCAAACGAGAGGTAAGAAGCCCCATACACACTTGGTACTCTTCCATTGCGCTTTCATACGCAAAGAGAAAAAAAAAACACACCAAAAAAAAAACCACACTGCTCCTTAGAGCGTTATATGTTTCAGTAGTCACAATTAAAGAAAAACTAAAATCCCTGCCTTCAATATCCAGATATAAACATGGAGAACCACTTATGATAATAAAGGAAACTAAATATATACACACACAAATAAAATATTGTGGTCTGCTAGCAACGAGGATATGAGCTTGTGAGCTGCGTATCAAAATGTAAACATATGAACCTACCAGTACTGTACCTCAGCTGAGCCTAGGATCAAAAAGACTCATGAAAAATATATGGAGTCAGTCTCTTGATACACGTAATTGTTTATCCAAATATGTCCCATACCAGAAAAAAAGAAAAGAAAACAAAAAAAAAAAAGTCTCTCTTCCTTCCTCGTTATTAATAGGTCTATAGAAAATAAATGAGGGACTGATCATAACTCGAGTCCAAGAAGACATGAAATAGATAAATAATAAGGATAATAATAATGATGATGGTAATTGGGAAGCAAAAAACTTAAAACTTAATTCAGTTCGAGGTTGCAAAAATATAGCTACATAATTACAGGTTACAGTTCTAGTAGGAGACATCTGCATATAACATGAAATACCGGTACTGTTTTCTTACGTCTTCGGTGAGGGATGACTCCGTCTGGCGAGGAAATCTTCCACGTCTGCGGGATCCTTGAAGGAGTGTGAGATGCCGTCACAGGTGAGACGCAGGTCGGCTGGATGAAACATGCCATACTTTATGCCCGCCTGTCTGAGCTTCGCCTTGACCGGGTTAAAAGCTGCTCTGCGGCGGCTAAGCTCTGCGCTCATATCCGGGAATATGTGGATCCTTGCCTCTCTGAATTTTAGTTCGCCCTTGTTTCTGGATAACTGCAGGATCTTTTCCTTATCCGAGTAGTAGTGTAGTCACACAATCATGGGTCTGGGGCGGTTGCCAGGTTTGGGTTTCGCAGCCAGAGTCCTGTGAGCATGGTCGAGCACCAAAGGGCTCAGTATATCCTCGCCCAACACCTCGGTAAAAAATGAGGCCATGAATGTAGTGGGTTTGCCATTTTCTGCGTTCTCAGGGATCCCGATAATCTTCAGATTCTGTTCTCTAGGTCATCATTTCAGTCCTTTAATTTCGTGATCTCCCATTTTAGCTCCAAAATGACGCTCTCCATTCTCCTCGGGTTGCTGTGGCGAAGATGGGAGGTCCCATCTGCGGCGGCTAAGCTCCCAGAACGCACGATTACTTGTAGTTCCTAAAGTCTCCAAAAGTAGAATGGGAGCCAGAGCCTTCAGCTATCAAGCTCCTCTTCTGTGGAACCATCTTCCTGTTTTGGTCCGGGAGGCGGACACCCTCTCTACCTTTAAGAGTAGACTTAAGACCTTCCTCTTCGATAGAGCTTATAGTTAGGGCTGGTCTTAGTTATGCTGCTATAGGCCTAATCCGGGGGACAATGACACACTGAGCTTCTCTCTCCTCCCCTCTCCTCTCCTCTCCTCTCCATCTGTATACATTATGCCTGTATACATGCCCCATCTCTGCATGTCACTGACTTACTTCTTCCCCGGAGTCCTTGTGCTTTCTAGTCCTACAGGCTCCCTTGGATCCTGGCCGCGCCCGGGTCGTGGATCGTGGATGCGCCCACTGCTATGGCCCTGCCTGATCGTGGATGCGCCCACTGCTATGGCCCTGCCTGATCGTGGATGCGCCTACTGCTATGGCCCTGCCTGATCGTGGATGCGCCTACTGCCATGACCCTGCCTAACACCCACCACTACTGTCGCTAATATTAGTCACATCTCTGTTACATACGTTACACTACTATTATCGTACTGCATTACTACATACCATCCTTACCATTAATCACTACTACTGTTATCACTAGTAATCACATTTCCATGTGCATTTCATCATTATTGCTGTAATACATCTTTATGTACTTTCACTCCTGTCAACCATCGCTTATAATCGAATACATTGTGATCTCGTTGATCTGCTCTGTACATGCGACATCTATTGCACGTCTGTCCGTCCTGGGAGAGGGATCCCTCCTCTGTGGCTCTCCCTGAGGTTTCTTCCGCATTTTTTTTCCCTGTTAAAAGGGCCTTTTTTTGGGGGCAAGTTTTTCCTCACTCGAATCGAGGGTCGAAGGACAGAGGGTGTCGTCTCTGTACAGATTGTAAAGCCCTCTGAGGCAAACTGTGATTTGTGAATTTGGGCTATACAAATAAAATTTGATTTGATTTGATTTGATTAGCCATGAGCGTTTGCTTGAGTGATGGGCTAGCTAAACTTTGCGCTGCTGCCTTTGACGACTTCTTCTGAGTTTTACTCGCCATAACACACACAAGTGGTTCTACAATATATGCGCAGCAGAGTTATGCCACCAAAAAGTGAAAATATCATGTCCTACTCAAAGTAATAAGTTAAAATATACAGAGCGTGTTGGACCTGCGGCTACTCCATGTTGGGTGCAAACCGGAAGTCCATTTGTCATATTTTGTTAAGTTTTTAAATTATATTTTATTTTATTTAATTTTTTAAAAAGCAGGCTATTTCGGAAATTCCTCCGCGTACTACTAGAGGTAGCCCGTGTACCACCAGTGGTATGCATACCATAGTTTGAGAAAGGCAGCACTACTTGGTTAATTTTGAAACTTTTCATCTCACTTAAGTTGACTCAAAAGTTTTACTTTAAAACAAATAATTAACAAAGTAAACAAAGTACAAGTACTGGTCAAGGACGCGTAACATTTTTATGTTAAAACAACAATGTCTTTTTATATTAGCATTTTTGTGGACTTTCTTATCCCTCAATTGAAAATATAGACAAATATATTAGCTTGAGAAATTGATGATAGAGCACCCTCTCTCTTTGTTTATTCACTCCAACAGAGCACAAAAAAGAGATGAGACCCAAAGACAGAGAGAAGGTTCTTGTGAAGAACCAAGTCAAGCAGTCCATGCGACGTCCAGCAAAGGTCAAAGGCTATCAGGCGGGAGCTAAACAGTGTCCGCTGCTCATAGGTATGCACCATATCTACATCCAGACCCACAAGGAGAAACGCCTCCACCTGACTGTTGGCGGCCATGCCTACCTCCTACCCAACACCTCCCTAGTCATCAAATGTCCTGTCAGAAGGTTCCCTAAAGCCTACATCCGCTGGCTCAAGGATGGACACCCCGTGCCAAGCTCCAAACGTCTTGGTGTCACTAAATCTGGCTCTTTGAAGATCCACTTTTTGGGGGTGGAGGACATCGGGGTCTACAAGTGTGTTGCTGGACCTGCCTCTGACATCTTCACCCTCCAGCTGATAGGTACCGACAGCAGGTCATCAGATAGACCATCTAGTGCCAGTCCTAGTACCAACTGGGAGGGGATGCTGGTAAGTTGCAGTAGGCACTACTCAGTCCTGGGGCTGCTCTGGCCTGGAGTTAGTGTATCTTTGCTGCCCCCTGGTGTCCAAGAGGCCTCATTGCAGCCTCAGGTGGAGGAGAGGCTGATTAATATCACCCTGCAGGCTGACAAAGGAGAGATCCAGCAGCAGCAGGCCTCAGAACTTATCTCTGCACTGTTGACCCACATGTCTGCTGCCCAGCTCTGGACCAGGACAACAGAGAGAGGAGGACAGGCTAAAGGTAATTAAACACTCAGCCGCCTATGCTGTTAAGTGCGTGTTTAGCTTTGAAACCTTTATGAAATACCTTGAGAAGTTCTTCTTATTCTCCTTCACACATACTCTTTCTTCCACCACCCTCTAGAATGATTAGTGTTTATGTAATCAAGGAACCTTGAACCTTGAATCAGTTGCATTTTTTTATATGGGCTGATAGTAACAAGTGTTAAACTACTGCTTCATGATTTGCTGGAAAAGGCTTGGCTAATATGGATGGAGAACGTTTCACATATTTTTAGATAAACTCTACTATACTATAGATATACAGATCACAAGGTCATTTCAAGTAAAAACACATACAAATTCACACAAGGAATGAGCGTGAGACCCCAACAATTTTGAACAATTTATAAATAGATAATGTACTGTATATATACTGACCATGCATTAACACATAAACAATACGATTTTAAAAAAGCCCATTGATAAAAAATGTGTTTTCAGAAGTGCTTTAAAGAAAACTGATTTTGCAAATATGAGATCTTTAGGCAGGTCATCCAAGAACCAATGCCCCTAAAAGAAAAAAAAACATCTTTGACAGCCAGTATGGTCCTGTCTAATGACCTCAACTGTCTGTAGGTTGACAATGGCACAGTATACTGAGATACAGAGATACTGCATGGGGCCAGACCATGACCAGACATTTTCTGACAATAAGCAATATAATGTGTTTAGTATATTTTCATTACAAGCAGCTTGGTAACAAACACCAGCTTGCCGAAACCAAGTAGTTCTGTGTTCATTTTGAAAATCAGCCCTCCCTACAGACACTCTGCCTGTCTGCTGTCTCTAGCCCAGATACACAGCTGTGAGCCGAAGGAGTCGGTGTGCTTAATGGGGAAAGTAGAACTGGCAATCCCCCCACTGCTGCCAGCAACAGACATGCCAGTGCACATGTGTAAGGCTACAAAAATGGTCAACACAAGTACGCTAAAGCAAACGCCAATGCTCCAAGCTACACTAAATTGATTTTACATGTCATTGCATTCTGGAGTTAGTTACAGTTACAGTGTTGGCTTTGCGTAGAGCCTACATGCAACCATAAATCTGCCTTAAGTCTCTGTTCTAAGGGTAAAACTTTTGTTCCCTGTTGTTGTGTTTGTATCTGATTTGTCCCACAGACAGACTTCCCAACTGGTCAGAGCGCGTGTCTTTGGAGATAGCTGTGAAGAGACCAGTGATCATCAGACAGCAGCAGACCCCACCACTGACATTTCAGAGGAACATCAATGTCAGCATTGGAAATAGTGCCCTTGTCACCAACACCACCCGATCACTGACCATACACTGTCCTGCAGAGGGCTTCCCACCTCCCAAAATCAGCTGGTCCAAAGATGGCACTCTGTTGCAGCAAACAGAAAGGTATGTTACCTATGATTAATTAAGAGACTAAATACAACCCCCTTGCACCTTGTGCATTGCTTTCGGGACATGCCCTAAATGCAAATGGAATGTAATACAATATGATATAATAACAAAGTGAATAAGGTATTTTTAGTTCTGAGAACTTCACATTGCTGAGGTCAGGGAGAGATTCCATTAAATCACATATGGACTAAATTTGATGAAAGGAGAATATAGGCTATCAGCATATAGCAGCAGAGCAGTGTATTGGTCTAACTGTAGTAGACAGTTTCACAGATCAGCATCTTTTTGGCCTGACTGATTCCTCTCTCTTCTGACAAGTTGAGCACAGTAAAATCAGAAAAAATGGTGAGTCATTCACACTGCATAAAGTGTACACACCAAGCTTTATATTTACAGAACATTCAACAGTGCAACTTGTTTATATTAAAAACCAGGGTGAAACAGCCAGTTTTAATAGAGTACCCTGTGTCATCAGCTTAATTTCCTTGAATTTGTCCACGATTGTTCAGATCAGATGATAAACTGGCACCATATTACAGAGGTGTAATGCACATTTTTAACAGCCTGTGGATATAATCTAATATATAGTATGGTATTTCCAGTGGCATACAAGTGAACTGAGTTTCTGTCTCATTAGGCAGCTCTGGGCCAATGAATATTGATGACCTTTTGAAAAAACATTTAATGTGAGTTTAATGTGAGAAGGAAGCAGACCACACACTCCACTTTTGGGAACGTGTCAATTAAAAGTCATAGTCCATCGTTCAAATAAATGTCCACATTTTATTTTTTCAACTCCGAGGTAGGAAATTACAGAACATGCAGCTACATATAAAAGCCATCACCACAAGGCCCTGTCAGTTACACATGATTGGCTGCTTTAGAGAGGGTGCTTTTCAGCTCTGATACAACTAACAACAAGCCCTGTTCTTGATTTCTCCAGTCTTCCCTCCCTAAGAGGCAATTTCACTCTCTGTCATTGTGTTACAAGTTCAAACCTGGTTTGTCACATCGCTGCTATGGGGCTGGGCCAGTGTAGGATCTACTCTAAAGTGTACCAATCATCAGTCAGTGACAGGGAATACAGTCTTACTCTCCATTCAGTTTTCAAAGTCAGATAAATCCAATGTAATTTTTTCTTGTAGAGTACTCAAAGTAGTCCAAAATTATTGACTTGCCTAAGTCAATTATGTCAATTAAGTGTCAATTAAGATTTTTGTTCAATTTGTCATCAAACATGGGACTTGAACATTTTTATCATTTTGACAACTGAGAAAAGTCTTTAACCATTTTTTGGTTTAACGGTTTCAATCCCCGAGGGCAAAAGTTTGCATATTGATGCTCCCACCCCCCACCCTCTGTGCATTGTGCATGTACCCTGTAGCCTCAAAGTTTACATTAAATACAATAAGAACAGCATGTATGACAGCTTAATCATACGCTTGGAGGCCCAGAGGCCCAGAGACCAACCAGTGTTCCCAGTGTTCCTGTTCTTGAATAACACTACTTGGCCCAAGGTTTTGTGTGTGTGTGTGTGTGTGTGTGTGGTGGTTGTGTTCTCTATGCTTGACTCCAACTGTTAACTCACACAGTACCTTGGTAATGTCTGTTTTATGTGGTTCATGAGCTGCAGTTTTGCAAAGACTGGAAGCAGAAGGAAACTGCTAGCCTTGCTCTAGCCAAGTAAAAAAACGCTCTCATTTAAAGACTGCATATTGTTAGCTTGCAAGTTAATTAAAAGTATATCCAATACAAGATTCGCCTGGGTTTTGTTCAGATTTTTGACACTGGCACTTCCGGTATTAACAGAGGACTTTACTATTGATGCTGTATGCAGCCATTGATCTTAGCCTCCTAAAAAACAGCCACACTGCTAACTAATTAAACTACAATGTTTAATTTTCTATTTTTACATGGGTTTAATATATTGTGTGTCATGTCTGACACATGTGTGTCAGACATCTTTGGAGTTCATGTCCTTTTTCACTATTGATGGAGCAAACCTCAGTTTCACCTGCTTTAACACTCAGTTCGTTTAATCAAGCCCTGGACCTATTTGTTCTGGATGCACTGAGAGGAAATTGACATTGATCTTCTAATTTGATGCTGGGTAAGACGAAAAACAAACATGATTCACAAAATGTCAGAGTGCTCTTTTAATCTGACCACTAGAGAGACGGACAGACTATAAATTCAAAGCCAAATTGAGACAGACCCTTGATTGACATTCACAGGACATATGAGCTGTGAAGTGAAAAACAGTGTTTTACATTTGCACTACTCAACTCTCTCAACTCAACTTTATTTATAAAGCACTTTAAACAGCAACAGCTGGGACAAAGTGCTGTACATAAATGAGAAATAGAACGTAAAACATAAAAACATAAAACAATATAAAAACAAGAAAAACAAGAAAACAGTAACCAAGTTAAAACGATAAAACACTAAAACAGAGCAGAATCTCATGCTGGGTTGAAAGCCAAAGAATAAAAATGGGTTTTAAGATGAGTTTTAAAAATGGACAGTGAGGGGGCTTGTCGTACGTGCAGTGGGAGGTCATTCCAAAGTTTGGGACCGGCGGTAGAGAAAGCTCTATCCCCTCTGAGCTTCCGCTTAGACCTCGGTACCTCCAGGAGCAGCTGGTCAGCTGACCTGAGGCACCGGGCAGGAGCGTAGGGATGGAGCAGCTCAGAGAGGTAAGGTGGGGCAAGACCATTTAAAGATTTAAAAACAAATAAAAGAATCTTAAAATGAACTCTAAAATGCACAGGCAGCCAGTGGAGGGAAGCCAGAATGGGAGTAATGTGCTCCCTCTTACGTACTCCGGTTAAGAGGCGAGCAGCAGCGTTCTGGACTAACTGGAGACGTGAGAGGGAGGACTGGCTGACTCCAAAGAAAAGTGCATTGCAGTAATCCAGCCGAGATGTAATGAAGGCGTGGATTACTGATTCAAAGTGCTTTTGTGCAATAAAGGGCTTCACCTTTGCCAGCCGCCTAAGGTGAAAGAAGCTGGACTTAACAACTGCGCCAATTTGCCGATCTAATTTAAAATCACTGTCCATCTTAAAACCCAAGTTTGAGACTGTTGGCTGCATATAGTGTGCCAAAGGGCCCAGATCAACAGGGGGGGGTTCACAAGAGCCACTTGGGCCAAACACCATCACTTCTGTTTTCTTTTCATTAAAATTTAAAAAGTTCAGTGACATCCAGGCTTTAATGTCTTCGAGACATAACAGAAGTGGTTTCAGGGAGAAGGCGTCTTTCTTTTTCAGCGGCACATAAATCTGACTGTCGTCCGCGTAACAATGAAAGGAGATACCATGCTTTCTCAGGATGGAACCCAGGGGAAGCAGATATACTGAGAAAAGCAGGGGCCCTAAAATTGAACCCTGTGGAACCCCGTATGACAGCGGAGCAGAGCGGGATTCAGAACCACCGAGGCTTACACACATAGTTCTTCCTGCAAGATAGGATCTGAACCAATCTAGGGCACTACCACAAATGCCCACTAGGTGCTGCAACCGAGACACTAAAATATTGTGGTCCACAGTATCAAACGCCGCAGTTAGGTCTAGCAGGACAAGGATCACATAGTCTCCAGAGTCATTCGCCAGGAGGATGTCATTGAAAACTCTTAATAAAGCTGACTCCGTACTATGCCATGTTTTAAAACCAGACTGGAAAACCTCCAGGACATCATGCTCATCCAGGAAGGACTTCAACTGAGCATGAACAACTTTTTCCAGGATTTTTGAAATAAAAGGAAGCTTGGAGACAGGTCTATAATTGGCTAAAATATTACGATCAAGGCCAGGTTTCTTAAGCAAGGGTTGCACCACAGCATGTTTAAAACTTTGGGGAACAGCACCAGAAGACAGACTGCTGTTGATAATAGCCAGAACCGACTGCCCGATACTAGGGAAAACCTCTTTAAAAAAGTGAGGCGGGACAGTGTCACAGGGAGAGCCTGATGGCTTAATCTGGCCAACCACATCTTCTAAAGCCATCAGAGACACATGCTCAAACAGCTCAAACACAGCTGAGCAGGGAACAGGATCAGAGGGGTCAGATGCAGGAGTGGTGATGAGAGCCCTTGCAGTAGCAACCTTATCAATGAAGAAATGCAGGAAGCTATTGCACATTTCAGGGGATTCCTCTGTGCACGCAGGCTGAGGGGGATCAAGAACAGATTCAATGGTTTTAAATAACACACGTGGGTTGTGACAATTTGCCTCAATAAGGTTTGACAGGTGCTCTCTTCTGGCCTCTTTAACAGTGCTCTGGTAGCAGCGCCAGCAGTCTTTTAGGATTTGGTGAGAAACCTGCAGCTTGTCCTTCTTCCACCTGCGTTCAGCTTTGCGGCACTCCTGTCTAGCTAAGCGAGTTCTCGCATTGAACCAGGGCTCAGGTTTAGCTTTAGGCTGCACAGTTTTTAATGGCGCCACAGAGTCCAGTATGGTTTGACAGGAGGAGTGAAACCAAGTACTGAGCACCTCCGTGTTTGCGGATGTTAAGTCAGAGGGAACACAGAGCTGGTTGAAGGCAGCAGAGAACTGACCAGCAGTGACAGGGTTAATAATCCTACGGCTGCGAGCAGGAGCGCCAGATTTAACTGCAGCACTAGAGAAAGTAGCTTCGAACAACACAGACAAATGATCGGAAAACACATTGTCACAGATTTCGATGTTTGATACAGGCAGACCATGACAGAGGACGAGGTCTAATGTGTGTCCATGTTCGTGTGTGGGACCAGACACGCACTGCTCCAGATTAAAAGAGTCAATAAGGCTTAAAAAGTCCTTCACCAGCGGTTTATCAGGACAACACACGTGAATGTTAAAATCCCCAACAATGAGAACATGATCATACTTAGGCATAATTTCAGCCAGAAGATCAGAGAAGTCATTTACAAAGTCTTTATTGTATTTGGGCGGTCGGTAGATGACGGCACACAGCACCGGTTCGGAGCGACGCACCTCAAATAAATGTGCTTCAAAGCTGGGAAATGAGGATGAGACAGCGTACTGCTTACATTTAAAATCATTTTTATAAACAGTCGCAGTTCCTCCTCCACGACCCGACGACCGCGGGGAGTTAAAATAAGAACAGCCAGAAGGTAGAAGTTCGATCAGAGGGCTGCACTCACCGGCACCGATCCAGGTCTCTGTCACACAGAGGAAATCCAGGTCACGGGAGTTGAACAAATCCCTCAGGATAAACGTTTTGTTCGCCAGCGATCTGGCGTTCACCAGGCCAAAACTGGCGGGAGCCGGGGGCTTCGGTGCGGCGGATCGGGGAGCCCGTGGCAGCGATTTCAGGAGCCGGGGGTTCACGCCGCGCTGAGAGAGCCGAGGAGGGCAGGGGCGGCGGGGCCGGAGTCCCTCGAACGAGCCGGCGACGGGTACCAGGCAGGCGTTGATGGGATCCAGGAAACGCCGGGGCACAACGAAGGGATCGATTAATCCATGTCCTGTCCGGGAAATGGACGAAGATCGTGCCAGCCAGACTTTCAGTTTCACCAGCCGGCCGCCGCGTTTGCCGCGGTGACGGGGACGCTTCCGCCGAGCAGGTGCAGCCAAGGCCCGGTACAGGTGAGTCGGGATCCCAGTCAGTAGCGGGGGCACAGTTTTCTGCCCATTATGCTTAAAAGCACCTAGATCCCCGACATTAAGTCGAAGATCCAAGAGGGACTGGCGATCATACACCAGCAGAGACTCTATCTGAGTAGTGCCGAGGGTTAAAAACAACAGAAACATTAACCATTGTAGGAGCAGCAGGCGGCCAGCAACACACAGCGGCGCCATTTCTCCTACATTCCACAAGGCGAGCTGGAGAGTGAACTGAGCATGACAACAGCTGAAGTAAGACTTAATGGGGTCGGTTCTTCGCAATTGTTTCTGTGTCTTTTGGTCTATACTGTCTAGAGGACAGCAATGCAATTACTCATATCTGTTGATGTGGCAACATCACTTAAAAGTTCCAGGATAAGAAACATGAACAGACATTCTAAACGGTTGACAAAACCCATTAGCCAACTTTAATTAGAAGATTAAACAAAGGCTAACAATAAAAATTATTCCAAAATGTCCCATGTAGACATTCATCACAGTTTGCCCAGCAAAAGTGCTGTGGGGGGAGCTTGGTGTAGTTGAAATTGCAGGTCACATGACACACACTGTGCCAACAAGACTTTTTGTGGATAAAAGAGAATCTTACTTAGTGTCTTAATGCTTTGTGGTTCTCGAGAGTTCTCCTTTATTTGGTCAGGAAAAGCTGACAAAAACATAGAAAACAAACAACAACATGTTTACTCTGTCTGTGTGCAGGGTGTCCTGGGACAGCTCTGGACGACTCCACATCCTTCAGCCCAGAGCAGTTGATAGAGGCCAGTACAGATGCACAGCTGCCAACGCACACAGATCAGACTCAGAGACATCTGAGTTACTGGTGGCAGGTGTGTCCTTTGTTTTAAATACACTAGTCTCAAGTGTCATTATCATTCACATTATCTATAATTTCATAAAACATAACATAAAACAGTTAACATAATATTAAGGTTTAGTGTAGTCATATAGCAGCAATTCATACTACAAATAACAAAACAAATGCTTCCATATATTAGTCCACACGGATTCCAGGAGATGTTGGTGTGATGAGAGTCGCTGTACACTAGGGATGAAACGGTACAGTTTTCCCACGGTTCGGTATGCATCACGGTTTTTGGGCCACGATAACAGTACGGTTTCGATATCTTAATATAAAACTACTCACACTAGCAAAGGCAATATTGCATGTAAAAATAATTAAAAGCAGATATAGTCAAACCACAAACCTTATTATAAAAATGTAACACTTATCTTAATTGCCTTCCATAAAAAACATATGCAGTATCCAATCAAGTTAAACAGCAAACATCATTGTAGTATTGTATTGTATTGTATTGTTTGCCTTTGTGTATTGAACCTAACAGGGCATATTGAACTGTTCGATAAAATATTGAATATTGTTGCATCCCTACTGTGCACTATGAACACCCTTTCTTTTAATGCTTTGAGTTTATTTTATTCTATCATTTAGGCTTGGTGAGGGCAGTCTCCATCAACAATCAAAATTACACAAATCTACCGGATAGTATCTGTAGTTATCAGTAACGACCCCCCACCTTCACTTGCCTTGAGTATGTAAAGAGGGCAGATGGGGAAATAAATTAATGAACCAATAATAATAAAAACATTGGCCATAAGCGATGTATCGAAAAATATGCAATAAATATAAAATAGCATCTACTGCATAAGATTAACATTTAAGATTTTAAGCAGGTTTTATGTTTACCATGTTCACCATCATAGTACTAAACACAAAGTACAGCTGTGGCTGATAAATGTCATTAGTTTATCAGATATTTGTTCTGGGGCCAAAGTATTGAACAAAAAAACCCTTTGACATAGTTAATTATGCTGGATGAAAAGTCGGAAGATCACCAAAGTTTTTAGGATTCATTCAAGTGATCATGTATGTCAATTCCAAATTTCATATCAGTTCATCAAGAAGTTTCTATATATTTCAGTCAGGTCAAAGCTGTTCATTGCAATTAAAGACATTTGAACTCATGAGTGAATGTTACCACTAAAGATAATTTAATGAGACAACACATCATTATATATCTTCCACTGATTTCTAACATGTACACAGGTAAGTATGTTCTCTGTTATATATGGAGGATTTGCATCAGTGACTTTCTAAAATATATGCAAAAGCAAGATTTCACACAAATGACAATAGCACAGCAAAAGTGATGAAATTTTCACATTCATTACTGCTGAGTGACATAAACTCTGTGTATGAAACTTCAGAGTCACCGGCCATTACAGTGTCATGGAGGAATGTTTCAGACCATGGGACGGTGTTGGGCCACAGCTTGAGGGTCACAGTTGGTGGACGAGTCAGCATTGGCACGGGCACCAACCTCACGCTGGACTGCCCCGTAACTGGTAGGTCAAAAATAATTAGCATCTAAAAAGCGTATTTCCTTACTTGATATACTGGAATGGACTGCATTTGGCAGCAATGAAATCAGGTGTAATGGCATCACTCATATTTTCAGTCAAGCCTTAGTGAGTAAAATGAAGTTGCAAATATTCAATTTGCACAGGGCACAGTAGTCTCTGATTTCCCGTTGCTAGGTGAGCCTTAGTCTTATTTCATCCATTTGATCTCCTGCTACCTGACATTAGCCTTAGGTCCAAGCTGGGTTAACTCTTCCCCATCTTCCTGGGGTGGTAACATTGCTTTTGATAACATTTGTACCAGGTGGTCTTGCTCAGTGGTCAGAAGATGTTGTGGGCAGCAATCATCTAATAATCAGCTACACATAATCCCTCCCTGAGCCTTCTTTTCCAAAGTTGATGACTGTCTTTCTGTCATAAATAATCTATGCTTCAGTAATAAATAGGGGTGTCAAAATCTTGATTGTAAGTCGGATATTGATCAAAATGACGTCACAATCTCGACCTTCAACAATCAAAGGTGGAATCGAGGATTTAGCCATGCCCCCAGTGTCACGTCCGACAGGTGTGCCAAGAGGGAAAAACACACACAGTATGTCGTAGTGCGGCAAGTGGATTCGCATTGGATCCTGCGTTCACTAGTATGGGTGCAGCATGCTAGTAGCAGAACAACATAGCAGCTTCCCCCTTCGGCAAACTGATCAGCGGGGGTTCCCAACATGTCACACACACGGACCATGGAGAGACTGCAGCATTTCACCGCACCACCATCTGCTTGCTATGCGCGTGTAGCATAAGCGTCCACAGGCAAATGTCTTTTATTGTAATCTGCCTGTACCGTCAACCTTCAGCCAAAGTGGATTTTTACGACCAACTTAAAGCCCTCCTTAACCAATGCAACTTTAACAAATAAGTACTCATCCTAGGCGATTTAAATGTAAACTGGGACAACAAAAAGGACAGAAAAAACCTTAAACAAATCACCAATTACTATAACCTCACTCAACTGATAAATGACCCAACTAGGATAACGCAACGATCTAAAACTAAAATAGATCTGGTATTCTCCAATAGACCTGAAAGAATATCCAAAACCCATAACCTGCTGACTGGTCTATCTGACCATAATGCGATCTTTCTCTCCAGAAAACCTAATAGAAATAGGTCTAGTCGTGCACTTTCTGACGTCAAAGTACCTGCTGGTCACAGTTACATCCCCAAAAATCAAGAGCACAATTTAACAATAGTTTTAAACAATCAGGACTGGGCCAATATCTTATCCTGTCAGGACCTCAATACAAGCTGTGATCTGTTCCATTCTTCTGTTAAAGCCACCATGTCTCCATTCCTGAGGAAGGGAGGCCATAAGAAAAGAAGGCACCACCTTCCATGGATAAATGACAACTGTAAACATCTCATGGCACACAGAGACCGGCTTTTAAAAAAATCCTTGAAGTCCGGACTAACCACAGATCGACAAAACTTTACCTCCACGAGAAATAAGGTCATTCAGACCCTACGCATAGCCAAGGCCAAACTCTTTATGACCACTATAGAAAACGCAAAAGGTAATAGTAAACTGCTCTGGGAAAACGTCAACAAATTACTGGGTCTACAGAAACAGAACTTTAACAAAGGCCTGGAACTTAAATTTGGTGATATAATGGTGTCTGAACCTACCACCCTTACCATTAAACTAAATGAATATTTCCTAAACTCTATATTAGAAATTTCCCAGTATTTTCTACATTCTAACACTGCTCAGCTTACTAGTGACAGTTTCAACACTGTTACGCCTGTGACCACTGGATCAGCAGTTGCTGTCATTAAGCATCTGAGCAGTAGCCCCACCAGGGTCGTGCCCATGGCCCCTGGCACGGCAGGTGAATTGTCCCCTCTGCCTGCTGACTGATTATTTGAGATAAAGGAAATATCAATGTATGACGTTTTAAATATCATCTCACTTCTGAAATCATCCAAAACCAGAGATGACTTTGGTCTTGACACTAGCTTTCTGAAACTCAATAAAACCTCCTTAGCTCAGCCTATCACTCATCTAATGAATCTATCCATCAACAAGGCAGCTGTGCCCTCAGCTTGGAAGGTGGCAACGGTAACCCCTGTGTTTAAATCTGGGGACAAAACTGACCCTGCCAACTATAGGCCAATAAGCATCCTCCCTATAACCTCCAAGATAATTGAAAAATGGGTTGCTAACTCTATCACCAAACACCTAACCAAGATTGGCCCTTCTTTACACCCCATACAGTTTGGTTTCCACCCTCACCATTCCACTGAAACAGCTGTCTGTGTCTTCACTGAAAAGGTCAAACTCTATCTCGACAAGTATGCATGTGTTGGTGCTATTTTTATTGATTTTAAAAGGGCTTTCGACACTGTTGACCATAATATTCTGCTATCCAGACTTTCTGCCTTTAACTTTTCTGGTCAAGCTACTGCTTGGGTTAAATCCTACCTGTCAAGCAGGACACAGTGTGTCCACGTGACAGGTGAAAAATCCTCATACCTGCTCTGCCCAGTAGGGGTCACCCAAGGGTCAATCCTTGGTCCATTACTTTTCTCTCTTTATGTTAACGATCTACCCAATGTCTGCAATAACATCGACACCCTGATGTACGCTGATGATACAGTAATCCTAACCTATGCTAAAACCTCACAAGAAGCTACCCAAATGCTATCAACTGCCTTAAACAAAATACAGGAATGGTTAACTATCTCATGCCTATCTCTGAACACTAAAAAAACTGTCTGCATGATGTTTGCCAAGGTGAGGAGCTTTTGATGGTGAAGGAATTTAAATACCTTGGTGTCACCCTGGACTCTTCACTATCATTTAAAAGCCATGTTAAAAATACTGTGAAAACCATTAACTTTAATCTATATAACTTTAAACAAATCAGATCCTCCTTGACAGATAGTGCAGCGCTCACGTTCCTACATTCCATGATTTTTTCTCACATTGATTACTGTATCACCACCTGGTCCTATACTAGTGCATCCACCATCAGACTTATTGAAGCTTGTTATAAAAAAGCCCTGAAGGTCCTGGACAAAAAAACCCTCTCCTATCATCATTGCAATATCCTAGACAAATATAATTTTCTAAGCTTTATCAATCACAGGAACTTCAAATCTGCCTGTCTCATCTACAAAGTCCTGCATGGCCTGGCACCCCCTCCACTAAACACCTTTATCACACAAAAGTCTATCCGTGGCTCTACCTCTCATATGACCTGAGCCACTGATAGAGGCGACTGTGAACTCGCTTTCAGACGGACATCTTTTGCCCAAAATGTCTTGTCTGTTAAAGGATGTGTGATATGGAATAGTATCCCACCCTCAATGAGGGAATGCCCAAGCCTGGTAACCTTCAAATCCTCGTTGAAATCATGGTTAAGGGAAAACCAGACCTGTGAGCATCAGTAATGTGAGTTATAAATTCTACCCCGTCTTACTTCCCATATACTCACTCTCATATACCCCAATAAGAGTCATGACCCGGTCTCTGCATTACTGCAACCCTCCAGTCCACCTCCACATCACCCACAGTCCCACATTTTGTACTGAGCTGTCCAGCTGTTTGTTGTTGCTGTTTGCTTGTTTGTTTGTTTCTCATTACTGTTTGTTTGATTATTGTGCGGCGATGCTGTCTCTTTTGTTTGTTTTTAAATGTACTTGGGGACAACGGATGGAAACTAGCCTTTGGCTACATTCCGGCTTGCTTACATTATATTCCTGGTGAATAAATGTTCATTAGCATGCATTGTCCCTCCCAAATAAAAGAATTAAAAAAAAAAAAACACGACAAATATGGCAGGACTTCTCCGCAGGCATCATAAAGACGTAGACTTAACTCAGAATACAATACAACATGTTACATGTATACATATATATATATATATATATATATATATATATATATATATATACATAGATATATATATACATAGATATTTTGTTGTGAACTTGAATGACACTCACAGGGAGCTTCTGGCCATTGCATCTGCATGCACTGCCACCTTAGAATATAAGATTTACTTCAGTGAAGTGTTGCAGGCTGTAGTTATCATTCCATCTTGTATACTTTCATATTTAAGCTTTATTACACTCAAGGGTGTGCTTTACCATCACCATTTAACCCTAACCATAACCCTAACCCACATGACAGTAATGTGGTCAGGACCAAGGCACTAGGCACAACTGCCTCAGTCAGAGGAGACTTCTTATTGGTCCCTCTGTGTTCTCTGTCTGTCAGGTGTTCCTCAGCCCACAGTGATATGGTACAGGAAAAATGGACCATTAGATTCTGGTGCTGTTTTTTTACCATCTGGTTCACTGTGGATCAGAAACGTTTCTCTGAAAAACCAAGGCATCTACTTCTGCACTGCAAATAACATCATCGGAAAGTCGACTGCCTCTACTGTCCTGCAAGTCCTTGGTAGGTTCACACACAAATTCTACATAACTTCCGTACACTCGTACAATCGTACACTGCAAATATCATCACACCTGCTCAGATAATACAAAAAACTGTTAATTTTGATCATGGTTGGTATTCTATTTTTTTGTGAATGTGTGTGTGTGTGTGTGTGTGTGTGTGTGTGTGTGTGTGTGTGTGTGTGTGTGTGTGTGTGTTTGAATACATACAGGTCCAAACCCTGCTGGAAGAAGCAGGGTTGCTCCAGTCTCACAAGAGCTGAACAGGAGAAGGGTTCTCATGGCGTCACGCCATGGAACAAGTGTCTTTATCAAACCTGGAGACAATCTACGTATAGGTACACACACAAGCATACATTGGTACACAGCTTGTATGTCATCTTGTTCACACAGTAGCAGAGAAACTAAAATATATTTATCTCAAACTATTTGCATGGAGAGATCCCACCAAAGGGTAGTAAGAAAATATATTTTGGGATTTGGGGGATTGACACTTGAAAACACCTGAACAAGACAATAAATAACAAAATAAATTTGATGGCAAACATCAAGATGTTTTAACATGGAAAGCACAATGGGATTAAAACACTGACTGTAAAAAAAAATACAGAACCACTGTGAACCATGGGTTTGTGAAGCCAAGATGAAGCTCAAAGTGGGCCATCTTGGCAGTACCTGACTCCACCTAGCTATTGGCTAATCAAAAATGGGGTGTAGTATGGGTGGAGCTGAATTGAGCGTAGTTAGTTAAACAAACCCATCTAGCTGGAAGCTACCAAGTTTATTGACCCCAAATATTCAGAATTCTGTTCTGTACCTACATAAGCCACAACATAGCAAGCAACAACTGGCACTGAGAGTGTGTGTGTCTGTGTTTGTGTTCAATGTGTCTCTGACCAAGGAAGCAGTCATCAGAGAGTTCTGATCGTTCTGTTAATCTGCAGTTTCTTATCTTTTTCCCCCATCTCTGCTCTGTATGTTCATAAAGCAAAGTGCATTTCCCTCCATGCAGTAGTCAAATAAGAGAGAATTACAGTAAATTTCAAAGGATTTTAGCACTTGCACAGCTTTTTGCTGCAGACAGGTTGAGAAGAGAGAGTGAAGATCCACTCTTTAATCACAAAAGTTTAGTACCTAAACTGCGCTTTCCTCACCTCCAGGTGTTTATTCCTCCAGAGGCACTGAGCTCTGCTAACAGCTGTCTCCTCCAGAGCTCGCTTGTTAATCTAATTGGCTTAGGTGAAGCCTGGCAGACAGCTTGCAGCTAGCTGCCTTAATATAATTTAAATCAGCTCAGAAGAGCAGATGTATAGTGTTGATTTGATTGGCTCAACCGCCAACAGTTCAGTTGAAGATTCAAGTGTGTTATGCTAATAGTTGCTAATGTAAGCTGACCGCGAGCTAAGGCCACAGAGGTCTGGTAAACTTCTTTCTCTCCACACCCATAGATTTTGTTCCTTTTCAAATTTGTATCTTCAGCTGACTATGGCTTAAGTGACATCATTATAGAACATTTAGCACTCCTTCATCTAGAGTCACAAAAGTCTCCAACTTTTTTCACTCATGCAGCAGTACTCTGCAACATTTTCAACACTCCATTAAAATGTCAGATATTTTATTTTACATTCAGTGTGGGTCTTTCAACAGGTTGTCCAGTTGTTCCTGACCACAAACTACCAGTGCGCTGGGACTACAACAACCAGAGCCTGAGGGAGGTTTCAGGTCCAGCCCAGACCCAGCGTCCTGGTCTGGGTCAGGGTCTACAGTACAGAATGCTGGTGGGAGGCTGTGTCCTTGAGGTCAACACACTCCAGGTGAAGTTCTCAGGCAGGTACCGATGCCAGACCCTCGTCAACAGTACCAGACAAATACTGTCTGCCTGGATATACATTCACACTGAAGGTGAGCATTAAGTTGATCTGCATGCATGTGTGGACCTGCATATGAATTATTTGGAACCAAGAGTGTGAGGGTTGGAGTTTTTGTGTGGACCCAAAATGCAGAGACTGGAGGTAGAGAAACAGTCCAAGGGTCCAACAAACGAATGTTAAACAATGAAACGTGAGGGCAGGCAGGTTGGGTGGCGTGGTCTGGATATGACGGTGAGAGTTTTCAGGCAAGCCAGAGACACTGAGAGCTGAGCAGAGTGACGCTGGAGAGTCTGAACACGGAGGAGGAAAAAAGCACAAGCATGACTTGAGATCCAGTCTCAGACAAAAAGGCACAGTAGCAAAAACACATAGCAAAAAAACACTAGAAGCACGTAGCGAGAAAGTTCACAGAGGAAGTAACTTGAGCTCGATCATATTCACCATACGTGACGGAACAATCTGGCCCCGTAGTAGTGGAGAGATCAGGGTAATATAGCCAGAGGATGTTGAGGTGTGTCTCTCTACTGCAGCGGGAACCAGTTACCACACCCATGGACACAGACGACACACAGGGAAAGCGCAGGTGAAGGAGAAAGGAGGGGAGTAAACAAAACAAACAAAAACCCCAACTGCAACGGCAGGCACCATGACAAAGAGTACAATAAATAGTTCCTGCATAGTCACAATGGTATATTGTTAACAAGTTAAATAAATAAAAGTGTAATATTTAAGTTCCAAGGTTGATTTTCTGGCAGCTCCAAAAGAATACTAGGTGGTTTCTGAGTGTCATAGTTTAGTTCATGCTGATTTTAGTCACCAATTTAGAACATAAGATCACATTTCCTGTTTTATGAATTTTTTTTATGCATAGGTTTTTTTTAAATATTACATTTGATGATCTGATTTATAGAGAGGATGAATTGAACTGAACTGAGGGTAAGATTACACAGGATTTGAAGGGAAAATGTTTTGCTTGCTTGTGCCTATAACGACCATTAAAAACGGAAGTGAGTGGCTCATTCGCAGGGATCTGGGCTCATCGTAGGAGAATTAGCTTTTTCATTTCAATATTTTGACAACTTTACCTCAACTTCCTCCATGTTTGAAGTAAGCCTGCCAATTTTAACTTCACAGCTGTGAACATGTTAGTAGGATAGGTATTGAGACAAGCACAAAGCCTGTGAAAGGGCATAAAGTAATTTTAAAATTACTTTGGTTTTTGGTGACTTTTGACTGCAGCATTTTAGTTGGAAGCCTTTTGTGCCTTTGTGCAGGCAACAACCATGGCTCGAGCGATTATGTTGCCAGGTTTACCACCTGTCTATCCAATTCTCGTGAATGCAATATCTCAGTAACGCCTCAAGGAAATCTTGTGTGTGTGTGAGTGTGTGTGCTCATTGGTTTTGCTGATATTGATCTTCAGCTGATTGTTGTCACACCATGTAATGAAGCTCTCTTCAGTCCACTGTACTCTGTAGAAATAGTCTTTAAGTGGAGAAAACATGTTGTTACGTGACAATAGAGTGATAACTTCCATTTAACCAAGAACTGCTTTTAGTACCTTTTAATACATTCTTCACTACATACAGTATATTGTGTAGTCTGGACAGACATGGATGTAAACTGCAACTTGACTGGTTGGCGGAGTCGTGTAAACTATTTCCAATAATTATAGTTCTTAGTTCTTCTGTTGCACTGATAGTAAACGACTGTGAATAAGGGAATGCCAGCCAATGTAAATTATCTACAGCATAATGTATGTGAATATCATATTGGTGTGTTTCAATGCTTCATTTAGTGTTCATTCTGCTGAGGCTATCCGCCTGGAATTGACACTTATGGTTCACTAAAACAATGAAAATTTTAAAAACTTGAAAAATAATTTAAATTAAAGCTGCAAGCAGCGATGAACGGGCCCTCACAGTCCACGCGCGTCGGGGCGTGCTGCTGTCGCTGCCTGCTGCTGTGGTGTCATGCTGCTGTCGGTGCCATGCTGCTGTTGGGGCTTGTTCATGCAACACCTTCCATTGAGGAATCAAAAGTCAAGGCAGTCAAGCTGTTATTTCGTCATTTAGCAATAAAAGCGCCCCCTATTGGCCGATTTGCACCAAATTTTGCACAAACCGTCATCGGGCCATGGAACACAATAAAAAAAACTTTAATGTGAATGGGACTGTATTTCATCAAGATATGGAAGATTGTCTGTGTTACCACAATGTGCAGGAAGTTGTTGTTTCATATTTTGGCCGTTATTTGGACTGTCATAAGTCTTTTAATATGTTTTATATCAGGAGGGTCCACAGATGCTGTGTGCAGAGTTTTGTGCAAATTGGAGAAATTGCCTGGGTAGGTTTGTGACATTCCGGAATGTGCAAATGGAAATGTACCTCGAAAGTGGGCGTGGCCTACATCACACAATTTAGCTGAATGCAGGGAACACATAGATATAAGGTTTAACAATGTGCTCCATATTATGTGGGAGTTATTAGGCAAAAACAGTTTTTTTTGTTGAAAATAGCGCCACCTGCTGGTCATTTTTGGTGTGTGAGTTACAGGCACCAGTCTATACCACCACTATGAATTTCATATCCATAAGTATTATGGTGTGGGCACAGTGCCAAATATAAAATGAAACTGCCACCAGAGCGCCACCTAGTGTCGGATTGGTCAGACCTTCATCAGGTATCCTCAGGTGGGTATTGGCAATGAGTGTGCCAAGTTTAATGTTAATCTGCCAAACGGATGTGGAGATATAAATTACTCCAATTTAAAGAGCGCCACCTAGTGGTCATCATCCCAAATTTTGTACAGAGCCTTAGGGGCTTATGGGGAAGTAGTATCCTGAGTTTCATGTCACTGGGCGGAACCAATGTGGAGATATGCAACACTTCCTGTTTGTAGCGAAATCTGCAGGAAGTTGTAATTTAATAACTTGAGTATTCTTTGGAATATCACAATTCTTTTAATAACTTTTTGTCAGAAGAGTCCACAGATGCTGTGTGCAAATTTTGGTGCAAATCGGTTAAATTCCCAGGGAGGAGTTCGAAAAAGTAGGTTTGCGAAAAACGGTAGGCGGATATGGGCGTGGCCTATATCAATAGATTCAGCACAATTCACTGAACACGTGGATATAAGGTTTTTGAATGTGTGACAAAGTATGGGGGAGTTATTAGGCAAAACGCACTTTCCTTGATAATAGCGCCACCTAGTGGCGAAAATTCACAATGACAACAGATTATAACATTTTTCGCCAGGTGTGATATATATTCCAAGTTTGATGAGTTTTGGGGTATGTTCAGGCAGTGAAAAATGCGATCATTTGGGACAAAGAAAAAAAAAAATCAAAAAAAAAATCATTACAATTACAATAGGGTCCTTGCAGGTTCCCTGCTCGGGCCCTAACTAATAATAATCATTACAATTACAATAGGGACCTCGCAGGTTCCCTGCTCGGGCCCTAAAAAGTACACACAATGTCTCCATACAGCTCATCCAGCGTAATCCAAGTCTCTGGAAGGCTCAAGATCCCAAATGATTTCATTTGAAATTAGGTTATTTACACCCCCGACATGTGGTCAAGCTTGTGCCCACTTCAGACGGGGTGCATGCTAACATTTTTTAGCTTGTGAAGGCTTTCGCCTTACAAAAGGGTGTAAAAGGTGTCACTTTTATTTTATAATGTAGGATGTGTTGTAACTTGCTACAGAGTTATATAAGAATTCGTCCAAATAGGTTGTTATTGCTCTCTGTGCTTTGACCTAGTAAACGCTGTCCAAGTTACATGTCATCTTGGACAATGGCTCCCATCCACTCCATGATGTGTTGGTCAGTAACAGAAGTACATTCAGTAATAGACTGATCCCACCAAGATGCACCACAGAGCGCCACAGGAAATAATTCCTGCCTGTGGCCATCAAACTGTTCAACTCCTCGCTCTGAGTGTCAGACACTCTGAATCAATTGGAGGACTCTGGACGCTTTGTTTCTTTCTAATGTGCAATAATTAAGACAAACAATGTACAATAACCCATATATTTTCAACTGTAGCATTATTTATTACACTATATATGGATATATTCTAGTAGAATGTACATTTCTTGTATTTTTGTTCTGTTTTTGTTGTTCTGGCTTATATATAGTTATTATTATTATTTTTATTATTATGCATATTTTCTGGACTTTGAATGGGAGCAGAAAAATTTAACTTTTTGAATCTAGCTATATTTCTATATTTTCACATATTTTTTCTATTTGCTTTTTCCAGCTTTAGTACAGAACAAGGTCACTGAACAGCAACAACTGAACAACACATTGAAATATTCTGCTACTGGCTCCTCTACTGTATGCTAGTGTAACTCAGCAGACAGGACTATCACGAGCACAGCGACCAAAGTTTTGATGGGTGATCCACATTGCATTGGCATTTTATCACTGAACAAAGCACTTTTTATTTATTTTATAGTTTGGCACTCCCTGAGACACTAAAGCCTGAGTCCTGTGTGTGAAATCTGAAACTTGAGAAGAATGAACAGGAACAGAAATGTGTATCATGTCCCTGCTGTGCTCATAGCCACACATACAAACAACACAGACACCGCACATATACATCATCTAATGTGCCACTGGTTTTAACATACTCCATACAGTATGTAAAGCTAAATTTAGATCATGGATTTACTAATCAAAACGAAAGGTTCCTTAGAAAGTTCAGTGTTTGGAAAAGGGCCAGTATGCCCTTTTTACCCAATCTGGGGTTTTGTTTTTTAAGAACTTTACATATTTTAGGGACAGCAGGATGTCAGGTAGTAGTGGTCAGTAAGTCCCTCACTTAGGTGCTGACTGAAATATCTTGACTTCTGGTGGATGGATTGCTATAAGATTTGGTGCAAATACTCATTCTTTCCATAAAATTCTTGGAATAACTTCTGTGATCCCCTTACTATTCTTCTAGTGCAATTACCAGGTCAAAATATTATGTTCATTTATACATTTATGCAATTTATCAATAAAAATGCTAAAGAGTCCTTAATTCTAGCATGCAATGTTTGGGTGGGTGGTGCATGTTAAGTCGATCCACATGAAAGCCAGGACCCAGGGTTTCCCAGCAGATTATTGCATTGTAAGATGATCAGTATAATTCACTTCACTTGTTAGTCCTTTTAATGTTGTGGCTGATCGGTGTATACTTGCCTAAATACTTGTGGTTTTCATGTCCTATAGTAAACTGTACTTTATCAAGGGTAATAGCGAAAACCTCTACAGCTCCCATGGTTGAGAGATCGACAGTTCTACAGAGAGAACATTGTAATATAATCAGTACCATTGCTGCAAAATTCATTTGGGGATGTCAATCCACAGATTCAAAATTCCTTCTGATTACCATTTAAAATTAATGAAATCAGTTTGTGACAGTATTGTATTTCAGGAGCCGAGGTACTGTATGATAAACCCTACACAATCTGAAGTCATGCTTGCCACCTGCACCCCACAGGGTTTAACCTCCCCCAGGGCATACCCTCATCATTTGGACGTAATTACCATTCTTATTATCTTATTGCATAAAGAACAAAGAAGACTTGTAGTTATTTGAGTTGAATACTCTTATAGTTTGGTAGTTAAACATGTAGTTATACAACTCATAGTACTCATTTTGGCATCTTGAATCCAAGTTCCATACCTTAACCATACATGGTAAAATAAAAAAAATTGTAGGGTTATTCAGATACCAGTACTGGAAATGCTGGAATCGGTATCAAGTACACGAGTCTATGCACTGATCTGATACCACATAGTTTATTTATTAGAAACTGGACCCTGTACACCTGTCTACAACTTAACATATGTTTTGATCAAGTGATTTGTGTAACTTCAGACACATTCATGACATAGAATTGGTATCAGGGAGGAAAAATTATATCAGAACATCCTTATACTTCCTGACTGATTCTTGTCTAGTTTTGTGTTCTGCTAGTGCCCCTGTCACTACTGGTAGCAGGAGGTGGTACCTAAAGCCCAATCAGGTTACACAGGTAGTCCAGCTCCTCCAGTACGGCATATCCATATGTGCGGTCGCAAGAAAGTTTGCTGTGTCTCCCAACAGTTTCAAGAGCATGGAGGAGATAACAGGAGGCCGGCTGTTACACATGGAGAGCTGGACAGGGCCGTAGAAGGGCATCAACAAAGCAGCAGGACTGGTGTCTGCTCCTTTGTGCAAGGAGGAACCCTGAAGAGCACTGCCAGATCCCTACAAAATTACAGCAGGCTGCTGGTGGGCATGTTTCTGACCAAACTGTCAAAGCAGACTCCATGAGGGTGGCATGAGGTCCTGACGTCCTGTAGTGGGACCTGTGCTCACAGCCCAGCACCGTGAAGCTCGATTGGTATTAGTGAGGGAACACCAGAATTGGCAGGTCCGCCATTGGCACCCCATTCTCTTCACAGATGAGAGCAGGTCCACACTGAGCATTTGTCACAGGCATGAAAGAGTTTGGAGATGCCGTGGAGACATTGTGCTGCCTGTAACATCATCCAGCATGGGTGGGTCATTGATGGTCTGGGGAGGCATATCCTTGGAGGGTTTCACAGACCTCCATGTCATAGCCAAGTGTACCCTGACTGCTTTTAGGTACAGGAATGAAATCCTCAGAGCGATTTTCAGACCTTTGTACAATTCATACAGAACACTCACATAGTTCAATAAATCCTTGTATGGTGGTTAAAGCTCTTTGCTCTTCTTTTGTTAGTTGTTTCCTTATCCCATTAATGTGATTGGTTTACATTTGGGTCCACAGAGTTTGGCTGGCGTTTTGGAGACTGGACCGCCTGCAGTGCTTCCTGTGGGAACAGAGGGACTTGGCTGCGGAGGATTCGGTGTGTCTCTCTGGATGGAAATGACATTCAGTCCACCATGTGTCAGCACATGCCAAAACCCATCACTTCCCCAGTCCCCTGCAACAGACAGGAGTGCCCTCCCAGGTACACTTACACGTGGACATCAGGATGTCACAAATGTCTACAAACAAATCCGCATATAAGGTCAGACACAGAGACAGCTTCTGGCACGGGGAGTATGGGAGAGTAAGAAATGAGGACAATAAAAAAAAATTTAAAAGAGGAGGCAGAATATTCTTCCATGTTCTCAGTGGGTTATATGCTACCTTATGTTACCAATTGTTCAGACAAACTGTTATCATACATACAAGCACAGTGAGCAGTTTCTGTGGTTTGTTGGTGTTTTGCATGGTTCTCCGAAATAACACCTTCGACTTTTATATATTTAAAGGAAAAGCATAATTTATTACATCTTTGGTTTACTGTTAAATACACAACTTTTGCCGTTCATTCCGGCCCTACGATAAGGAATCATTCGTGACTTCATGGGTTTGTTCATCTGACTGCTCGTGTTTCTTGTCACATTGCACCAATTTTTATGCCTCTGCACCAGAGAAAGTCGCGTGAGTATGTGAAGCTTTACACTTGTAGCTCCTTTGTGTTCTATCAGAATAAGCATTATTGATCAGGCATGTGAACACATACAAGGAATTTGACTGTTTTGTTCCCTCAATGATCTTAGACACTAATAGACATACAGCAGTAGTCCACCACAAGTTCAATGGTTTGTTGTTATATTTATTATGTATTTAGATTTGTGCATTTGTAAATATAGTATATGTTCTTGCACTCGTAATAAGTTACTTAGGTTTGGTCTCCTCTGTCTCCAAAGTATTTCTGCAGATCCACCAAGAGAAAAGACACAGTACAATAGCGATTTCTCCCATAATTATTGGTGACAATTTTTTTTATAGCAGAAACAGGTGCATTTCTGGCCTCTGAGAAAGAATAAGATGGGGAATCAGTCACCAACCTTTAATAGCAATTATTGAGTCTTATACATACTCTATGTTTTAAAGCTAATCCATATTTTAAAATTACCATCAGATCAAATGTGTAATGAGAAAGTCTTGTAGTGGAAAACCTACAGTACAGAGAACTATCACCCTCAGCTCTATGAAGCTTTTTAGTGTCATTTAGCACCAGTGTTTGGCAAGTTACTTTCAAAGTGCAAGTACTAATTTCCCTTTATTTTAAAGTAGTATATAAGGTTACAATATTACCGTGTGCATAGAGTAATATATTACTTACTACACTATTTTTTAGTTACTCTCAAAATGCCCAATTAACCTCTATAGAACAATGAAGTAGCCAAGACCTTTTTAAATAAAGGAATGGTCTTAGACACAGGGATGAGCAGGCAGACAAAGGATCACAGCCTGATATATTATGAAATAGGAATAAATATTTTTAATTTGCTCAGTCATATAAAACACAGTAGACCTATACCTTCTATAATGTGACCTATAATGACATGACAAGACAAAAATGTCTTTATCCATGCCTTTTTATTTTAGACCACAGAACAAGGAATGCATGTTCATATGTGATTCAAGAATGTAAGTTAAAGTACGCTCTGAGGATTAGGCTTCATCATTAGGCACATTTCAGTCACACAGAGACTGAACAAAGAATTTATAGTAGGGTGACCAAACGTCCTGTTTTCCCAGGACATGTCCTGTTTTCACGTCCTGTCCTGGCCGTCCCGGGAGTTTTTTATAAAGTGGTGAAATGTCCTGGTTTTCATTGTTTTTCATTGGGCGATTAAAATGACGCTGCATGTGATGCAATCCCCGAGAGGCTGCTACATTTACACTTAAAGCGAGCAGACAGCCACAGCACTCGTGCCTGCATCATGCCGAAACGTAAATGTACGTTTAACGATGAGCTGCAGAAGAAATTCCCCACTTACCGTCCCGGTCGGGACAAGTGGGAGGCTTCGTGCACCGTGTGCAAACCCGGTACTTATGTTTCGGTGTCCAATGGGGGTGCCAGGGACCTCAAAGCCCACATGGACACCGAAAAACATAAAAAAAGTGTCCGAGGTGAGTGTAGTTCATCAAAGTTGACAGAGTTCTTTGTGAGACCCGGGAAATCGGAGGATGCTGTGAATGCAGCGGAGGGTGCATTCTCATTTCACACAGTGAAACACCACAACAGCTACAGGTCCATCGATTGCACTAGTGCATTGTTAAAAAAGGCATTCCCAGATTCTGACACCGCCAAAAAGTTTAATAGTGCCCGCACTAAGACCGAAGCCATTGTGAATGGTGTTTTAGCGCCCCACTCTGTTGAAGTCACAAATGAAGCTCTGAAAGAAATCCAGTATTGTGGTATTTGTACAGATGGGAGTAACCACGGAGCAGTGAAAATATTCCCGATCATAATCCAGTATTTTGATTGGAAGAAGGGTGGTGTGCAAACAAAATTAATTGAGGTGAAAGACACACCTAATGAGAAAGCAGAAACCATTGCAAATTATCTCACTGAAACACTGGCAAAAAACAATTTGTCTGAAAAATGCATTGCATTTACTGGAGATAATTGCAACACCAATTTTGGTGGAATCCGGCGTGATGAAGGGGGAAACAATGTGTTTGCAAATTTGAAGAGGTTGCTGCAGAACAAGACCCTGATTGGTGTGGGTTGCCCAGCACACATATTGAATAATTGTGTTCATCATGGGGCAGACACAATAGATGTTGACCTTGAGAATATCATGTTCAAAATCTACCAGTACTTCCACATTTACACAGTGCGTACTGAGAACCTAAAAGAGTACTGTGATTTTGTTGACATTGAGTACAGGAGGATGCTTTCTCACAGCAAGACAAGGTGGCTGTCATTGTTCCCAGGCATTGAGAGGATGCTACAGATGTTCCCAGCTTTAAAGGCATTTTTTCTGTCACAGCAAAAGCCACCTATAGTGATAAAGAAGTTTCTTGAAAACAACTTCAGTGAGATCTACCTGTGGCACATGCACTCACTGATGTCTGTGTTCCACACCCACATTCAACAAATGGAAAAGGAGAACAACTCCATCATGGAGGTGAAGAATATATTGAACAGCATTCACAACGTTCTTTTTGAACGTAAGAGCAACAATTTCATGTCCCTTAAAGTTAAGGGACTACTGGCAGAAAATCGCAGAGATGGACTGGGTGAGGGCTGTGACAAGTTCTGTGCTGATGTGCAAGGCCTGTACAGTGCATGTCTGGAGTATCTGGAGAAGTGGATGACTCCCATGGAAGAGTTCTCAACATTCATGTGGATGGATATGAGTGAGCCACCAGATTGGGATGATGTGGAGGTCTGCATCAAGCACCTTAGAGAGAAGGGGGTGCCAATTGATGATGTCAAGTGTTTTGACCAGGTTGCCAATCTGAAGAGATTCATAGAAAGGTGCAACAGTGATGAAGAGTTCATTGGCCTGCAGGTGCACCAGAAGTGGACCAAATACTTTGAGAAGGCCAAAAGCATTGAATGCTACTCAGAACTACTGAAGATTGCACAGTTTGTCTTTGCACTTCCCTCTCATAATGCAAATGTTGAGAGGGTTTTCTCATTGATGCAGAGCCAGTGGACGAAGGAGAGGAACCAGCTCTCTGTTGAGTCATTGAAAGGGATTCTCTTTGTGCAATACAACTACAAAGACATGTCTTGCAAAGACTTTCATGCTTATTTGTTAAGCAACAAAAAACTGCTGGGAAAGATCAGCTCTACAGCAAAATATAAATGGGCAAACAAGGAGGATGAGGAAGAAAAACAGGATGAAGAGGAAAACAAGGATGCAGAAGAAAACTGAAGATAGATATTTTTTGTAAGTTTGTGAGAGCTATTTTGTTTAAGTTGGATTGCTAATATACAGTAGCAGAGGTATTTTTCAGTTATTTATTATTTATTTATTTTCTAATACAGAAGAGACATTATTTCTATCATTATTTCATTTGTTGTTTTTGAAACTTATATAATAAAACATGTTGAGTAACCTCTGAGAAGCATGTCTGAATGTGTGTCTTTGGTTATAGATAGTATTTTGTTTGTAATATATCAATATTCTGTCCATACAGAGGAGGCATACTTTAAATGTCTGTTAATTTTAAGGCATCTTTGAGTAAATTTTGAGTATCGTATCTCATTGCTGGGCCGAGTGTCCTGGTTTTTGGTAATCAAAATATGGTCACCCTAATTTATAGGCTCGGCTGTATAGTGTGTAGTACTTAGTTTTGGTTTTACCATGTAAATTTATTGTTCACGTCTCACCTCTCCACTAGTGGTTTTTCCTGCAGGCGCAGCCAGCTGTTTCCACCAACAAAAAGCTCTGATCCACTCACTTTATCCTACCTGCCCAGTACCAGTTGACAGACAGACATAGACTATGTCTACGTTAAGTTGGGTAGTCCCAACTTTGCCATTCAGTCATATTTTGCAATCAGAGTAACAAAATAGTTGCAGTCCACAATGGCAAACAAATCCAAAAAGGCAAGTAGTCCAAACACGGCAAAAGTCCAAAATCCAGGCAAACAGGCAAAAGGTTGAAAACACAAGGAAGCAGGGCATGAAGCATACACTCAATGAAAATAATGTCCCGGCAACTAAAATGGGGAAGACAAGGCTATACTGTGCGCAAACCAATGGCTAATTAACGGATGAACAAGAGGTAACAAAGAAAACTGGCATTAAAAATACAGAAGATATGGAGAAAACAACAACCAAGACACAAGTAGTGACTCCTACAAAATAAAACAGGAAATAACTAAACTAAACCCTAAAGCATGACACATTCAGTCATATTCATTGTATACCTTTCATTTGCCTTTGGCTCACCTTGAGATTTGTTAACTACTTGTCTGATGTGAAGCAGGCATTGTTGTTTTCTTATAAAGCAAATCACAAATCGAGCTATATCCCATTTTGAAACTTGTGTATGCATATGTCTTGTTTCATATCATCATTTCAGATGGGTGGTATCAGAGTGGTCAAAGTGCTCAGCCTCATGTGGCGGCGGCTGGAAACAGAGGCAGGTCTCCTGTCAGCAGCTGGATGCCAGAGGTGCAGTGAGGATTCTGACAGCAGCTGCCTGTGAGAGGATGAGCCAGCCAGCAGACACAGAGCAGTGCACCGCCAATAACTGTCCAACCTGGGTAACCAGTCCATGGGGAAAGGTACATTCAAACACTGAATTGAACATATGTACACCGTAGAAATGGATTGTTACGTGTGAACTTTGTGTTACTCAATTTCAGTGTTCAGGGAGGTGTTTAGGCCCCACCACCACTGTACAGAAGAGATCTGTCATCTGCCAACATGCCAATGGCTCCTTGTACACAGACTGTGCACTCAGGGACAGGTACACAAACTCTCACAACACAAACACAGAAAATATTATTACCGGATATCAGGTCTAAATTCTCACAGTGCTGGTTGTTAACTGAATCTGTTTGCCCTAGTGGTAGTAATACCATGCATATATATGTGGATCACTGACAGCATTCTGGTTGGATGTGATTTTTTTAGCTCATTTAATGGAATGCTTTAACATATGGCTATCTCCAAGAGTGTGACGAGAAGATTGACATCAGTGCTTTGATTAGCTTAAAGACTGAAAGCAGCTAGCCTGGCTCTGTTCAAGTTAAAAATATACCTAACAGCACCTCTAAAGTCCAGTTATTAAAGGATCAGATTTTGTCACTACAGCTTTTGTTTCAATGTATGCAATGATTGCTCCTCCTTTCCTGTCTTGAACTTACCAATGTCAGTCATATAGAGCCAGTCTTTTTTTCTCAGTAAGTCAAGCTGGGTCAAATCCTGTGTGTCAGAGGCAGCGTATGATGTTTCTGCATCCCCTTAGCTGTCACACTGATGGTGTTCATCTTGGAAAGGGCCGTGGGGTCCAATAGGCGGGGTTGTGTTTCCCCTACCCAATATAATGGTAGGAGAAACACTGGAAGGTTTCAGCTTTAGGATCTTTAAGATCCTTTAAGAATGCCTGAGTGAAACCCGAAGTTAACCTACTATTCTTCTTTTGTAAAACTCAGTCCATGTTCCAGATTTATGGGGGTTCCAGGCTGCTCTCTGCCAGGTTTTCCAGATAACAGTATAAACCTTCTTTGTGAAACATGTCCAAGTAGATCTGTGAAAAGTAAAGTGCCAATGCAATGAATGCATGACACTAAAGACAAAGCTAAAACTACTCTCTTTCAGGCCTGCAGCAGTTCGCAACTGTTCCTCAGACTTGTGTGATGTCCAGTGGCGACCTGGTGCGTGGCGGGGATGCACGGTCGTCTGTGGGAGTGGATTTCAGTCCCGTAAGGTGGACTGTGTTCACCGCAAGAGTGGCAGGACTCTGGCTGACCAGCACTGTGCCTGGCTCCTGCGACCCTCCACCTGGCAGCACTGCAACACCTCCACGTGTGGGAGTAAGTCTTTGAGCGCGTGTATATGTGACACTACATCAAGAAACCTTTGGAGGCTCCACAATTTTAAAATTTGACATTTTGTGATCAAGAAACTTTTATTTTATTGTTAAAGAAATTATATAGCAGCTAAATAGTGTCCAGTTTATAACCAATAGTTGATTTATCTCTGAACTCCATTTAAATCCAAGTAAATATTAGTTTATTATTGGAAGCTTATTTTCCATTTTATGTAACTGCATGCTTGCCCCTAATTGCCTATAATTACAAATATACAAAAAATGTAAAAATGTTTTTTGTTCAGCTGACCATCCACTGAAAAGAATACGGATCAGTTGTAACATTTACGCCCAGTGACCATGTGTGTAGGTAGCGAATGTACTTCCGCTCATCTGTGC
The DNA here is from genome assembly GCF_965226575.1 of Pagrus pagrus. Lineage (NCBI taxonomy): Eukaryota > Metazoa > Chordata > Actinopteri > Spariformes > Sparidae > Pagrus > Pagrus pagrus. The sequence goes on along the minus strand of NC_140185.1, from coordinate 914,627 downwards.
CCCCATGGGCATGAAGGGAGAGGGGTTTGTTGCCGATTCCGTGGTCTGTCCAGGGACCATGGTCTCTGGCATGGACCAGTGGTTACTGGCACTAGGGAGAGACACTAGAGACACTGGTCGCAACCAGCTCATCGGTGGTCACGACCAGTTGCTCTGTGGCACGGACCAGTGGTCACAACCACTAGGGGCGCTAAAGACACTGGTCCTGACCAGCTCCTCAGTGATCTGCCCTGTGGTCCCTGTGGTCTGTGAAGCGGCTTTAGTATTTTCTCCCCTTTCCGGTCGTTTTGGCAGCACCGTTAGCTGGATAAATGTCAGAGATCATAATCTTTTGTCTATAAAATACACTATATCAGAATTATTATGATTAATATTGTTATTATTATTGATCATGAAGATCCGTGTGGTCAGGACCAGCTGGTCTCTGGCACAGACCAGTGGTCACTACCACTAGGGGCGCTAAAGACACTGGTCCTGACCAGCTCCTCAGTGATCTGCCCTGTGGTCCCTGTGGTCTGTGAAGCGGCTTTTATGGAGAGAATTTTGTTCCTTTATTATTCAATCAAATAGAATAGATTTGAGAGCAAAAGAGAGTAAGTGGCAATCAAATTTTTTTTTTTGAGATCGAAACAGAACAGGTTGCAATTGAAAAAAAAACATGAGAGAGCATATTTCTTCAACTTCAATCAAAACTCAAAACCATTTTGCTTATAAATCAGTCCTCTTTGCTTTCAAGTTAAAAACCTTTGCTTGCAAATCAGTCCTCTTTGCTTGCAAATTCTAAAGTTTTGCTTGCGAATTCAACTGCACTTACTCTCTTTTGCTCTCAAATCTCTTTTTTGGTTTCAAATCCATTTTATTTGATTGAATAATAAAGGAACAAAATTCTCTCCATACGCTTTAGTATTTTCTCCCCTTTCCGGTCGTTTTGGCAGCACTGTTAGCTGGATAAATGTCAGAGCTCATAATCTTTTGTCTATAAAATACACTATCAGAATTATTATGATTAATATTGTTATTATTATTGATTATGAAGATCCGTGTGGTCAGGACCAGCTGGTCTCTGGCACAGACCAGTGGTCACTACCACTAGGGGCGCTAAAGACACTGGTCCTGACCAGCTCCTCAGTGATCTGCCCTGTGGTCCCTGTGGTCTGTGAAGCGGCTTTAGTATTTTCTCCCCTTTCCGGTCGTTTTGGCAGCACTGTTAGCTGGATAAATGTCAGAGATCATAATCTTTTGTCTATAAAATACACTATATCAGAATTATTATGATTAATATTTGTCATTATTATTGATTATGAAGATCCGTGTGGTCAAGACCAGCTGGTCTCTGGCACGGACCAGTGGTCACTACCACTAGGGGAGCTAAAGACACTGGTCGCGACCAGAGGCACAGTGGTCATGACCAGCTGCTCTGTGATCTGTTCTGTTGTTTGGACCAGTTGAGTGATCTGTGGAGTGTTTGTTTGTTTGTATTTATTTTTAATACCACTTTTCCCTTTTCTCACTGTGTTAGCACAATAGCCTAAATGTGAGAAGCCATAATCGTTTGTCAATCTATCCAATGTTATTGATCACTATTATTAATAGAAATCATAATAAAAATGATTAAATTATTATTATTAGTCGTAGTTGTATGAGTAGTACTTTCGTTGTAGCCCATTCCGTGGTCTGTCCAGGGACCATGGTCTCTGGCACGGACCAGTGATCACTACCACTAGGGGCGCTAAAGACACTGGTCTGTCTTGTGGTCCTTGTCATCTGCCTGTTGTCTTACTGAGTGGTCTTTGGAGTAGTTATTGTACATTTAATACACCTTCTCCCTTTTCTCATTGTGTTGGCAACACTGTGCAGAATAAATGTAAAAATAAATAAATAAAAATAATTATCTTTTTTCTGTCAAATAAATGTAGAGGAGGAAAAAATGTAGAGTTGAGTGACAAAGCAACATCAAATGGAAATACAAAAATGTAAAAGTTTAATTAAAATTCAACTTAAGTAGCCTACAGTACAGTAACAAAAGTAACAGTCGAATTTTCTTGATTGATCCAGCTGTGTGAACTGCTAAGTGATAAAGGAAGATGAAGAGAATGTTTATGTACTGCTGTTTGACAGTATAAAAAAAAACATAAAAGACCCCATGATGTCCTGCTCGATGATCGTTCCATGGATTTTCTCTGCATAAAATCTGGAAAAACCCTCTAATCTCACCACGATGTCAATTGTGGTCTGCATAAAAGAGAACATTTTAGTTCAAGACAACATAGGAAAAAAATAAACAAGGAAGAGGACACATTACCAGCTTTATTAATGTTAAATTAACAGATGTAATTATATTTATGGATGATCAAGTAACAGTAAGCTAAATTATGTTAGGATGGTAGAACTGTGACATTAATGGATACCTTTATGTCTTTGTTCAACTAAAATTGGAACATACCTCTGGCACCATGACATCAATGATAAAGTCAATGTTTGCGAGGAGGCTGTAATCCAACGACAACGTTGGCTTTATCAAATCAATGAGGTCATTCATCTGTTGGACATAGTTAGGTCAAACATTTATTCATACGGTCATTGACAAAATTACCACTTTTAAAAAATTACTTACTTGTTTCTCATTGAAACATGTTGGCTTTCTGTTAAGGATTGTTTTCAGGGCACTGTTTCCCCCAAGGTTTTGCCAAAGGAACATCCTGTTGGATTTCCTCTCCCCACTGTCCAGCATTTCTTTCAGTTCCTTTAAGAATGACATCTGTTAAGAACACTGGTTCAACATTTACTGTTTATGAATAACTAGAATAAACAATACAAACTAGGCCTGCACAATATGAGGAAAATCTGCGATGTGCGATAACACTGTTCCATATTGCGATGACGATATAACTTGCGATAAATAAACAAATATTGAAGTTTGCATATTATAAACTATACAGTTAATAATAGTGTTTCCGCGTTAATATGTAGACAGCTAACATAGACCGGAAACATTGAATAGCCAATGCCCACTGAATAAAGAATGAAATAAATTATTTTGAACATGCTTTTATCGAACAAACTGCGCATGAATACCCAACCAATTAAGCAGAACATTAATTTAAATAAGACATTATAATTATATGAAATTAAAGTTTAATTTCCCCTGCTCCCTTTAAACTATTTTCTTGTAAACTCAACCAAAACATCTCTTACCATGCAGAGTTGAAATAAATAAATAAAAATCCAGGGGGAAACAACTTACATAATTAAATAAATTAACTGAAATAGAGTAAGGCCAGCCCACTAAATCAAGTTATTAGTTATTCCCTTAACACAAGTTCTTGGCCAAGAAAACCAGCATGTTAACTTTGTTAGGTTTCAGACATGTACCACATTCCCTGATGTGCTGAAGATGTGCTGATGTGCTCACACAGTACCTGTCTTTGTAACACGTTGTAACAGTCAGAGTTATTTAATGGCGCCTCCTTTTGTTTAATGGGTAATGTAACCTGTACGATGAAGAAGAGCAGGTGTACTTCCGCTCCTCATGAGAAAGGATACCGCTAACAGAGCGAAGACTTCCCTTTTAATGTGTTTTTATTTTGTAAACTGTCGGTAGAAGAACCTCGGTGTGTTCGTTTGCACGGATACCTGTAACATTAGTGCCTTAGAGACCTGGCATGGCACGGTCAGTGTTATGAATAAAAGTGCAGTGCGGAAACCCCCAATGTTGCCTGCCGTCTCTTGAGTAGCCGGAGCTACCCGGCTTTGCCGCACTAATGTGGACCATCACCTTCCCCTTCACCAGCCCACGTTACAACGTCGTCTCTCCTGAATCCAAAATAACTCCATGTAGCAGAAGTGCTGTTCTTCGTCGACCATGTTCATCGCTTTTCTCTCCTCCCTCAGCCATCATAACCCGGCAATCACCACCAAACTGATGCCGATTCATTTTGTCAGGGTAGCTAACGGCTAGCTGGGGCTTCATCTGATTGGCCCTTGTATCCAGGGCTCCGTCTGATAGGCTAAATGTTAGCATGCTCACGGTGCATGCATGCTGCATGTAAACAAAATGATTTTTCTTATTCATGGCGTGTCAGGCAGTCTTTTGCGATGTGTTTATCGCACATGTTCATATCGCGATGACAATGAAAATTCAATTTATCGAGCAGCCCTAATACAAACCTTTATGTTTTTTTTTGGAAATGAGGCCTTCAACCCCTTTGTTCTTGAGGCAGGTCAAAGTACTGCAAAGTACATAAAAACAAATAAGCAGCAATACAGCACAGTACAATATGTCACATTTGTCAAAGAATGGTTGTTGTATTCTCTGTTCATTATTATTAATTTATAAGTTACATTTCATGATGGTTGAATTGTTCAGATGGTTAAAAAATGCAGTTAAAAGCAACGTTAGGTTAAATTCAAACACATGATTTCATGTTGTTTGAATGTTATTGTGAATTGCTAAGTGATAGAGGAAGATGAGGAGAATGTTTATGTACTGCCGTTTGACAGTATAAAAAAAACACAAAAGACCCCATGATGTCCTGCTTCAGTTTTTATATAAGCTGCAGCTAAATTCCCACAGCAGTTACTGTCATGCATATTCAGGTGTTTAATTGATTAAATTAGTAGGAGAAGGGTGAAGATTGGTCAAACCTGGTGAAGGCGTATGGTTTAGGCAGGTCACACCCACATGTGAAAATGCCTGACTGACTGGGCTCATAACAGGCACAGTCTTTGTGCAGCCAGCCATCGCATGTGTCGCATTTCACCCAGTCCTCCTTCTGCACATGTGGATACAACGGCCTACAATTTCAAAAGACATGACAGCTGAGATCCAGATGCTATATTGATCCTACACTACCAACATTTAGTTGAACTGTACAAAGCTTAAGATTTGAAGATATTTCTCTTCCTGGTCTAATATAGCCAATAAACTATGTGCAGGTGCACAAGGTCAGATGATACATCCTGAGATGCCCCAACTGGACTTGGTTCAAGGGTTCATTCGTCATGTCTGTCCCTTTGATATCAAGCTCAGCTGCCTGAAGTGAGTGACATAAAAAACAACCAATGTTTGTACAACATGAAGTTAATCTATGTAATAACCTAAGTATACTATCTATTAAAACAATAGCAATTCCTTAAATAATTTGACAATACTAAGAAGGGGTAGGCTAAATTATTTTTTTTTTCCTTTTACAAAACAGTACTTATCGTGCAGACAAAGACACCACAGTTGACGCCATCTTTCTGTCTCCACTGGTCTGAATATGAAATGGACCATTCCTTCAGCCTCCATATGTTCTGAAATGCAAGGCTAAAAACAACAGATGTATCATTCTGTGTTATGTTTTTCATATAATGTCACAGTTTATTAGAATAAATGTGTTTACATACCTTAGAATGTCCATATCAGGTGGAGAAATCAAGGTGTACTTTTCAAGGGAATCGTAGACTCTGATTTCTGTTTTTGAAATCAGATACCTGTCAACACAATGCCCAGTATAAGTATCGTGCAGTCCACTACAGGCAAATAGAAATTACTAAAGCCTTTTTATGGTTATCCATGGTGGCTCAGTGGGCTACGGGCATAGCATAATTGTGATGTCAGGTTTTAATCTGGCCCTGGACCTTCCCACCTTCTTTCCTGTCTCTCTAAAAAAAATTTAAAAAAGATAGCAATGTCCCCGAAAAGTCTTAAGAAAAAACCCTCTCAATTTCACAGCAGTACTCACCCACAGAATGAAATGATTACCAGTCTCTGGAGTTTGATGGCCAACAACCTGTGGAAACAGAACCTTTGTGTCTTGCTTTAAGCCCTTGAATAAATAATATTTAATACCAAATTACAGCTGCGACACTAAGGAATGATGTTTTCTTCTGTTACACTGTCACAATTATAAAGGTATTAGTAGTTGTGACAATATTTTTTTTCTCTAAGATAAAGCAAAAGAATATGCAAATAAAACACATGCATACCTGGATGCAATGCAAATGGCGGGACCTGATTGATTCCCCATTGATCCAGTTCCTCCACCAAGCCGTGAAATGAAATGTTTGCAAAGTAAACACCTGTAAAAAGAGCAATGGCTTTTGGGTAGCTGCACACTGTTTCTGTATGCACTATCCATAACAAAGACAAATTACAATAAAACTTACATTCTCCAGAGGTCTTGCCAGCTGGAGAACTCTCGCATTCACTGCCTGTAAAGGAACAAGTAAAGCTGTCACTATGTAAAACTTTGGTGTCTACTTACATCATCTGTAAGCCATGGATATGAGGTGTGGAGGTCATCTTCTAGGAGAGGTTGTGGGCAAATACTTAAAAGGTCAGCCAGATAAACTAATGCCCGGTCCAACTGAACAATGGCATAGTCCGTTGCTGGTGCCTTGTACAGCTCAAGCAGTTTTGCCTTTTTTGAGGGAGGGGGGCAAAGATTAAAACAGAAATCACTGTTACACATTAAGATTACAAATGCATTACATTTGATGTATAAATTAACAAGGCCTGTTGGACAGCCAGCCATATTTAAAGTCTGAGAAAATAGACAGCGATTGGCAGTGATAAATTATCTTGTTCTACAAGATAAGAATAATTTATGTTCATTGTAAGGAATGAATTTATGGGTTTATTGACATTGTTTTCATTTGTAGGTTTGCATTCGTCACATGCCAATTACAGGCAAATGCTCAGCAACTCAATGGATATATATATATCCAAGGAAGATTTACTTTTAGACATTTATCTTGTGCTGCCTGTATGTTTTCTCTTGTAGGCGAGCAAAGTCTTCCATCATTTGGATAAAAAAATCTCCGCTTTGTCCTGTTGTTGGTGTGTCTTGCAACATGACCAGCAATGTCAGAAATGTAAATGGTTGGTAGCTTTGCAAAGCTTAACAGACCATCTGCGTGGTCCCTCGCACTTTCCTGCCACAGAAGTGGGGAGCTGTAATAAACAACTGAGTGACAGCAGCCCATGTGCAATACACCACCTAGATGAAGGCAAATGACGATAACTGATGTTACCAATAGAAGAACAAGTATTTGAATTTGCAAAACATTGTCATAGTCATATTCAGTTGTTCCTAAACTGTATACTCTCAGGTGAAGTCAAAGGAAAAGCACAAAAAGACAGTACATAAAGATGCAATATCTATCAAAATCTGTTATAGTGATAACCACATTTCCATTAAATAAAGTAACACTGGTGGATGTAAAAAATGAGTATATATTTATGTCCTTACCCCCTGTTTTCTGTAGCTTAGTGAACATTTTTGGATAAATATCCTTGTAGAGGAGCATTTCCTCAAGTCGGTTGATCAAATCAGTCTCAGATCCCTCAGTGGGAACACCCAAATCAGAGCAAGCTTTAATTAGCTCACTCTTGCTTGCCTGTAGGTGGCATAATACAGAAAGAGAAGCACAACAGAATTTCAGAGGTGAATATGAATGCTACCTGCAGCAGCACAAAGCAATGTGTAACAGAGAAAATAAGCAGAATAAATTACCACTGATTTAAAAATATAAATCACCTTCTTTGATTCAATCAACCGCAGAAGCTCATCCTCATTGAGGCGTCGATCTTTCTGCGTTTTGGGGTCTGTTGTTGGCTTACTATTGAAACCTTTCAGGATCTCAGTCTTAGGTAGCACATCCCTAACTCTAGTAGCTGGTCCCATCCACGGCACAAAAGAGGAGTGTGTCAACTCCGCTGAATACGGGTTGTGGGTTTTCAACTCTTAAGCAGAGGGAAAGATATGTTTCATAATGTAATAATGTCATTACTTCCATTTTTTTCAATGTCATGTTGTTTTTTATTGCTAGGTCGCCATTTGAAATGTAGTACAATAACAAACCTTCGAAGATGCCACTGGCTATAATTTCTTTTTCCAGCCGGTCCCACTTTGAGGTGATGTTGACTGAAAGATCTTCATCCTTGACATCTTTGGTAGCTGGCCTCTTCAGTGTACTCACTAGTTATAGAAGAAGAGTAGTAGTTAAAAATAAATGAAAAAGTCAGGTCATACAATTTTCCAGGAATACTTTTGAAATTAGCTGAATTGTCTAAACTGATTTTTAGCCTAATTACTTTTAAAGAAAGAGGTCATTATAGTGTTTAACCCTTCACCCAACAATACACATGTATAGAAACCACTCTGTTGATATTTAGAGTATCAAACAGATTGATATTCTCACTCTCTCTGAGTTCCATAGTAACAGCTATGAGTAGAAAATACATTTCTACAAGCCTCAAAAATCTTATATAAATTATGTATTTTTTAGCCCTCTGTGTGTATTACTAAGTACTCACATACCTGGCACATCAAAAGGCAGCTTCTAGTTGGCATCTGCTATTACCATTTGGGGATGGTGGTCACATTTGTAGCAAAAGAAATCATACTCATAAGCAGTAAGTGCAGAGTAGTGAAAAAATGCCCTCCGGACGGTGTTGTGGTGGATTGTCAAATTCAGTTGATGCTCCATAGCACTAATGAATCTTCCAATAGCTGTGTGGGTCTGTTAAAAGATCAAGCAATTAGTTTTTCTATACTTACTGTACAAATTAGTGCTATTTTATGTTTCTAATTTAATGAAAAAAGGACCATATTACCCTCAGTAAATTTGCCATGAAAGAGCATAACTGAAGGGTCAGAAACACTTTGTTATTGTAATTGTGGAAGCCTGTCAAGTAATTCTGAAATCGGACAGGTGTTCTGCAGACAGGGCACGTTTAGATGTAGACATGGACACCTAAAAGGGAAACATAAATTGTTACAGGATATAGTGGATTTGTTTGTGTATATGAACCCTACTTCTATCGACTGGGGTGCCTGCAGAGACCAAAAGTATACTATGAGTCAGTTCAAAAAAATATAAAAACAGTCATTTCAGCAGACAAACCTTTTTGAACAGTAAGAATGCCATAAACTGTTGCGTTTTTGGTGACACATTTCTCCTCGGACAAGTCTGGTGGTGTAGGACCTGGACAGTACTGACACTTGGTTTCCTCGGGTGAGAACTTCTGTGGGATGTTTGCTGCGTTATTTTGCAACTCCCCTGGTAGTTAGGGAGAAATTCTTTTGCAGTTACACAAGTATTCTACAATTTTTTGAATCTGTTCTGAACTAATTTGATTTTCACTTTCAAAATGACCTGGCTCCATATCTTCACTGTAGAAGTCCACGTCCCTGTCCTTGTCACTGTCACATAGGAGGTGTCGTCTTACCTGGAAGGTCCAACACATCGAGACATGTGGACACACATTCTTCTCTTTGTGCCTTTGCAGCAACATGTCTACTTTCTACTTCCAGTGTCCAGTGTCACTTTTGTTCTGCTAAAGCGACACCAACTGTTTTGATGTGTACACGGAAAGGTTTACTTTACTGCCTGAATATCCGTGTTCATCAAAAAACACAGGATATACACATGGAGTCCCATCCTGTGTGGTTGTCTCATTTAGGTTTGTGAATTCCTGTTTAGTAGTGCTGGAAATCAGCCCCTTTTCGAACATCTCCTCAATTACGGTAGTCTGCAGCAGAGGAGGTGGCTGGTGGTACTTGAAATGCTTTACTCTGTCCAAATGTATGCATTCTCTGCCCATGGCCATGGCCATGGCCATAAACTCCCTGCAGCTTGACACTTCGCAGTCAAGGACCTGCCTAGTAAAGGACTTGGACACATGAATTATGGTTCGTGGTCCAGACTTGTCCTGTGCTGTAACAAAAATCCCTCTCTCTTCATCCACAAGGAAGATGGGTTCCATTTCTTTGTTGTGTTTGTCCAACTCGTGTCTTCTTAATGTAGGTGCACTAGAAAAACATGCATCACATGCAGGACACTGAAAGGATTTACAGTTCTGTTTGTCAGACTCCGCTGGCTTCTCTTTCACAGATAACAAATCTGGAGAAAAGGAGAAGAAACATAATACAGGCTGTATGTGGCATTATTTTTTCTCAAATACTAAGCATGTTATGTCATGGCATACTGTAGTACAGTAAAACAATATAAATAAAATCCACTGTGCAGACACTTGCTTGCAATACTTGGTTAGGTGCTTTGATGACTGGAAATATAAAAAATATATATCTACTGCATTGTTGTCATTATAGCATTGATTACCATAAAATAAGCTTCAGTGGGCAGTGTTGTCTAAGACTTATACAAAACAAAGTCGCTGGGCCTTTGAGGCAACTGTATTAATTCAAATATAGGTTTTTTCTTATGTTAATACATACCTGGGAGGAGTGTCTTACTCTGAAGAATCAACCCTGTCCAGTTATTTGATAATATTATTATTAGAACTTGAGGTTCCTAACCATATGTTGGGATAGATATACAAACTTGAGCTGTTTTCAGTGAGTCAGCCATCACTATTAGACTAAGTAACATTGCTTCATCGTGCCAAGGTACACTTATTCAAGGATAGCCTTAAATTAATGGAACACAAAAATGTACGGCCAATAGATGTGATTAATTACTTTTACATACACCAGTCTGTGTAAATAACTGTGTTCATGGAAAATGCTGATGACGGAGAGTACAATATCTGTTTTTTCTGTTTTTTTGAGTGATCTTACCATGTGTTTTCAGATGATTTTCAAAAGAATGTTTTCTTTGTATGATGGATTGGCACTTGGGACAGTGCCAATGGCTCCTTTGTGCCAGCTTCACCTCATAGTGACATGGTATATTAAAAGTGTCTGTGGAAAGATGAAAACAAATGTGAAAATGAACACATTAGGCCAAGAACACCGATTGATATGACACTGGAATTTGGTAAAAATCTTTAACAAAATTGAACAGCCATGGTAGACTAAGGGTCAGTCCCAATACACCCCCTCGCCCTACTTTTTAGCCCTATCCCTAAATTTTGTGCGTTCCCGTGAGGGTAGTGGTGTCCCAATTACTCTTTGCATATAGGGGTAGTGGGCATAACGAGGGGTAGGGGATATGAATCTAGCCCTTCAAAACGAGGGATTTCAGATGCTGACTCGCCCAGGGAGGGCCAGAGGAAATTTCCCAGAATGCTTTATGTCCTGTTAACGTTACTCGCTACTTCTTATATTTCCTGCAAATTTGTCGGATATTTCACATTAGTATGATAATAAGCAGCAAGTAAGGTTATCTATGTTACTGCGTACCGATCGTTACGACTGCGACTGTTACGAACGTTAGCTAGCTAACATTAGCTAGCAGAAGCCCCCCGGCTGCTCCCAAAGTCCCAGTCGTTAACAGTTGCACAGCGCTATGGTAGCAAGCAAAGGGCGTTTATGACTTCCAGTAATCACACACCGATCGCAACCGTTAACTCCATTGCTGCCGGGTTTGTTGTTATGGTGGGACGTATGTGCAAACGTGACTACGTAGTCGCTTACGTGCCCGAATGTAAACTATGCAGTGACGTAGCTGTTGTGTGTGAAAGACTGACACGCACACACGTTTTACTTCAGAACAAAACACTGCCTTTTACTTCAGTCTCATGTGTAGATCAACACTTCCTTGTTTTACTTTTCGTGCGCTTCCCGTGTAACGTAGCATCCCATAATAATCACACAGTCTCTTAAAGGTACCTTAACCACTATTTAGCAACATATAGCAAACCCCATGTATCACGGTGTGACCACGTTATTAGAACATAACATTTCTCCTCCCCCCACAAAAAGAACAAACAGCATACCCCCCCCCGACTGACAACCAACCAAAACATTTCATAAGAAAACTGAACGTCTAATCAAGATGGCAAAATGCACTAGGCAAAAGACTGTGAAGAAAACTGCTGGACTAAGCATGGTAAATGGTGACATAGTCCTGCAAGGCAACAGGCCGAGCTCTGGCCCGCACCGGCCTCAGGTCCGACACCACAGCCTCCTGGCATGGCGCTGCAGGGGTTGGGACAGGGGCGGAGGGTGCAACTGGGGCCGGGGTTGGGCCTGGATCAGTGGCCATGTTGTAGGGGAAAGGTGACGGGGCTCGTGCCGTGGCCGTGTGCTCAGAGAGGGGTGCTGGGACCTTCCTCAGCCTACTAGCATGCCACCGCGATCCGTTGTCGAGCAGAAATGTGGCGGGGCCCAGAAGGCGACTGACCTGTCTGGGTTGGGACCAGAACGAGGCCATCTTGTTGTGTCGGTGTGGCCACCGAGCCCTGACCCAGTCGGAAACCTGAAGGGACGGTGGCCTCGCCCTGCGCTTCTTGTCCACCCTTTCCCTCGTCTCCCGCTGCCGTGCAGCAACAGTCTCTCGGATTTGGGTCAGGGAGGGTGTGGGGAAGTCACCATTTGGCGCTCGGAGCCTGTGCAATGGCAGTCCCAATTCTCGTCCGAGCATCAGAAACGCTGGTGACACCAGAGTGGTGGAGTGGTGGCTTGCTCTGTAGTGCAGCAAGGTCTGGTTGAGTGCCTCCTCGAATGCAAAGCTTTGGGCCAGGTGTGCACGAACTCCGTTCTTCAGTGTTGCATTGAAACGCTCTACACCACCATTGGCCTGTGGGTGGTAATAAGCGGTTCCGATGTGTTTGACACCCCTGCTGGCAAGAAAGTCAGAGAACTCCGCAGACGCCCCAGCGGGCAAAGAGGCCATCCAATATCCGGACCAAGACGTGCGACGTCACCGTCCCCACTGGTACAACTTCCGGCCACTTAGAGTGGAGGTCATAAACGACCACCAGGAAGCGCTTGTGGTGGGGAACACCACGGCCATGGATTTCCCCACAGATGTCCAGCTGTACATGTTCCCAGGGGCGGGAAGGCCAGGGGAGCGGTTGTAGGGGAGGGGTTGATGGGGGTCCGGTTTTCCCACTGAGGAGGCACGCTGAGCAGTCCTGGACCAGATGCTCTATATCGCGGTCGATGGCCGGCCACCACACCAGCTCACGGCACCGCTGCTTGAGTTTCACGATTCCCAGGTGACCCTCATGTGCCATTGACAGGACACGTGCACGCAAGGTGTTTGGGATGACGGTGCAGAGCCCCCTCGAGACACACGTGTCTGCCCAGCAGGAGAGCTCATCTTTCACCCGAGCAAACGGTTTCAGCTCTTCCGGGATGTGGGATGGCCAGCCGTTTCTGATGTAAGTGCACAGCTTGGATAGTATCGGGTCTCTTCCTGATTCAGTGTTCAGTTCCTCCAGTGTGACTACTGGCTGTAACGGTGTATAGAGTGCTTGGATGAGAGCCGGTTCTTCATCGTATGATGGTACAGAAGGGTTTGGGGCTGTGATGGAGCGAGAAAGGAGGTCTGCCACCACGTTTTCTCTGCCTGGTGTGAAGATGAGGTCATAATGGTACTGGCGGAGGCGTTCCGCCCAACGATGGAGTCGGAGAGGCTTGTGTCCCGAACCTGACGTGGAGAGCACTGTTGTGAGGGCCTGGTGGTCCGTCCTGATGGTGAAATGACGGCCATAGACATACATGTGCCACCGTTCGCATGCCCACACACAGGCCAATGCCTCACGTTCACCCACGGAGTACCGCTGCTCAGTGGGTGTCAGGGCCCGAGATGCGAAGGCGATCGGCCTCTCCGTGGAGGCATCGCAGGTGATGAAGGTTGGGCTGGAGAGGCTGAAATGGGCGAGGACAGGAGGTGAAGTTAATTGTGTTTTCAGCATGGAAAAGGACTCAGCGCACTGTGGTGACCAGTCCCAGGGCTCCTCCTTCTTCAGGAGCTGGCGGAGGGGTGCCGTCGTTTGTGAGTAGTTGGGCAGGAAACGCAAATAATAAGCCGTCATTCCCAGGAACGATGCAACCTGTGTGGTGGAGGTTGGTTCGGGAATGCGCTGTATTGCATCGACGTTGGAAGAGAGAGGTGCGATGCCATTGGCTGAGAGGCGAAATCCGATTAAGTCCACAGTCGGTACTGAGAAGAGACATTTCTCGCCGTTCAGGGTCAGGTGATGTTTGGTGAGGACCACAAACACTCTGTGTAAGCGGGCATCGTGGGTGGCTTGGTCTGGCCCATGCACCACAATGTCATCCAGGTAAACTGCCGTCCCAGGGACCCCAGCGAGAATTGTGGACATGACCTTTTGGAAGCAGCTGGGGGCAGAGCTAAGACCAAACGGCATGCGCGTGTACCTGAACACCCCAGCGTGTGTCACAAATGCTGTCAGGTCCCGGCTGGCTGGGTGAAGGGGAACTTGCAGGTAGCCCTGGCGTAAATCCAACTTTGAGAAAACCGTTGATCCATGGAAAAGAGAGGTGAGCTCCTCAGCTGTAGGTAGAGGGTATTTGTCTGGAATGACAGCTTTGTTGACCTGTCGCAGATCCACACAGACCCGGAGACCCCCTGACTTTTTCTGTGCGACCACCAGGTTTGAGATCCAAGGTGCTGCATTTATTGGCTCGATGATGCCCTCTTCTAGCAGAGAGGTGAGCTCTGCAGTGACGCCCTCCCGGAAGGTGAGTGGCAGGCGCCTGAGGGGCTGAATAACTGGTGTCACGGCAGAGTCAACCAGGGGTCGATGAGTGAATGCTGTCAAGCGGCCCAGGCCGTCGAACAGTGCTGGCCACTGCTGGTGCATTGTTGGGGAGACCTGCATTATAGCCCTTCCACTATTGTCCATCAGAGAGAAGCCCAGCGCAATGAAGAGATCCAGGCCCAGAAGGTTGGTTCCCCGCTGTGCCACATGAAAAGGGAAGGAGGGAAGGTGCGTCGTACCATAGCGGACAGACAGGTCAAGGGTGCCCACTATCTCAATGGCAGAATTTGCATACCCCCGCAAGCTTGTGGATGGGGGTCCCAGTGGCATGCGGGAAAAGAATTTCTTGTATGTGGCCAAATTGAGGAGTGACGCTGCAGCCGCGGAATCCAGGATGAGTGGCACGCTTACCTCCCCCAGCTGCACTGTGCAAGTTTTGAATGACACTCGTGTAGAACGGATATTACTAATTTCTGTGTATCCAGAAGTGGACTGGGGAAGCCTGTGCCGCTGTGCCTCATTGGTTGGAGCTGAACGACAGACTTTAGCAAAATGGTTTAATTTAGAACAGTTTCTGCAAACCTGTCCACGGGCAGGGCACTGTGATGCTCTTGTTGCATGGGAATTGGATCCACAGTTGCCGCAATTGCGTCTGGGGCCCACAGTAGGGCGCTGTCTATTCATTTGTTGCACAGGTAGGCTGTCATCGCTATCAGTGGGCGGGGAAAACTGTGACATTTCTGCGCGCTGCAGCTGTTGTGCTAACGCTGTGTGTTGAGCAGGGCTGGACAGTAGAGCAGAGCATTGCAGAGCACATTCCACTTGCAACGCTATTTTGATTGCATCAGACAGCGTCAAATCATCAGGTTCCATAAGCAGTTTTTCTCGTGTCTTGTCACACGACGTGCCTTCTATCAGTTGGTCTCGGATCATTTGGTCATTCAACGCTCCGTACTCACAGGCTCGTGCCAGCTCGCGTAGATCAGCCACAAAAGCCTGTGTAGACTCGCCGGGTCGTTGGTGGCGCTTTCTGAGTCTGTACCGCCGTATCAGGACACGTTGTTTCCCAGAGAAATGGTCTGTCAGCAGCTTGACTGTAGCCTCGAAAGTTGTTGCGGAGCCGAGCGCTCCAAGAACACGCTGGCCCTCGGTACCGAGACAGTGGACGAGGATAGCGGTCTTTCGCTTGTCGGGAAGCTCGTCGTTAGAGAATCCAAGCGCATCAACATAGGCATTAAAACCTGTCAGCCACCGTGTCCATGGCACTGCGGGTTCCCCGGGCACCGCGAGAAACACTTCGGGTGGGGGAAGGCTAAATCCAGCCATCCTTGTCGCCAAATGTTGTGTGTGAAAGACTGACACGCACACACGTTTTACTTCAGAACAAAACACTGCCTTTTACTTCAGTCTCATGTGTAGATCAACACTTCCTTGTTTTACTTTTCGTGCGCTTCCCGTGTAACGTAGCATCCCATAATAATCACACAGTCTCTTAAAGGTACCTTAACCACTATTTAGCAACATATAGCAAACCCCATGTATCACGGTGTGACCACGTTATTAGAACATAACAGTAGCAAGTGGTGTCCCAATTCCTAGGGAATATTACAAAGCTCTACCCCTTGTTGCTTCATTTCCAGGGTGTAGTGGTAGTGGGTGAGGGCTAGTGGTAGTGAGTGAGGGCTAGTGGTAGTGAGTAGGGTGAACATTGGGATTCAAATGGACCTTAGATGGTCTCTGGTTGCCACTGTGGCAACATTGCAGTAAGGGCAATTGTTGTCCTCATTATGGTAAAAGTCCTCTGTTGTTGTGAAGGCTGTATTGAGCACTAAATAACAAATTGGTATTATTGGTATACTGATATTGACTTAAAAAATATAACGAATAGCTCAAACTAAATAAAATGTATATCACATGAAATCAAATAGTTTACCTGCAGCCATATTTGTCAAGTAGCCTGTCGACTACAAAGCAAAAAATTATCATTATTTCTATATAGTGTCATTCACATAAGACAGACAGCTATAGCACATAGGCGTTTTCCAGCACGCTCCATGGATGCACTATGTCCCACGCCCTGCGCTCCATCCTGACCCCGGACCTATAGGCTCAGACCTGGCCAGAACAGGACCTCCTCGTGGACAAATTAAGCACTGCACATATTACAATCTTGATTTTGTGCCCTTAATATAAACATAAAATAATGGGTTGGAATTATATGGCACTTTTCAGGGCACTGAAAGTGCTTTAAAGAAACCATTATTCTCTCTCGCTCTCTCTCTCTCTTTATATATATATATATATATATATATATATATATATATATATATATATATACATAAAGAAATGCTATTTTCTGATTGGCAATAGGTCCTCTCGTGGCTTTATAAGCTATTCATTACTATTACTATTACTACAATATTTATTTCTTATTAATATTATTATTAATATTATTATTATTATTATTATTATTATTGTTATACATTTGGGGCTTATATTCAATGACATTTCAGTTAGGCTATAGTCAAAGACACACAAGATGGCTCAAATCTAAAAAGAGTCTAATCAAGTAAGCATATCTCGACGAATAACAATGAAAACAATAAAAGTCAAATATTACTTACACAGATCGTTGGAATGGGCCTGGGAATCCAAAGAATCCAAGCGAATATATATCCTAGACCATATTTGCTCTTTGTGGATTTAGAATGAGCATATGGCATATGATCAATATGATCACACCTGGCATCAAAATTGGAAATTACTCCTGATTGGCCAGGAACTGAATCACCAACCGTTTCCTTCATTTCACTGGTTTAAAGGCAGTGGTCATGCAGCAATGGCATGATCAGAAAAAAACAAACTGAAAATTAATCTTCAATTCTCTTCAAAAAGGAGTGGTCCTGATCGATTGATGATGAAAGACACGGACCTGCATAATCGAAAGTACTACTCATACAACTACAACTAATAATAATAACTTAATCATTGTTATTATGATTTCTATTAATAATAGTGATCAATAACATTGGATAGACAAACGATTATGGCTTCTCACATTTAGGCTATTCTGCTAACACAGTGAGAAAAGGGAAAAGTTGTATTAAAAATAAATACTAACACTCCACAGATCACTCAGCTGGTCCAAACAACAGAACAGATCACAGAGCAGCTGGTCATGACCACTGTGCCACTGGTCGCGACCAGTGTCTTTAGCTCCCCTAGTGGTAGTGACCACTGGTCTGTGCCAGAGACCAGCTGGTCCTGACCACACAGATCTTCATAATCAATAATAATAACAATATTAATCATAATAATTCTGATAGTGTATTTTATAGACAAAAGATTATGATCTCTGACATTTATCCAGCTAACAGTGCTGCCAAAACGACCGGAAAGGGGAGAAAATACTAAAGCCGCTTCACAGACCACAGGGACCACAGGGCAGATCACTGAGGAGCTGGTCAGGACCAGTATCTTTAGCGCCCCTAGTGGTAGTGACCACTGGTCTGTGCCAGAGACCAGCTGGTCCGGACCACACGGATCTTCATAATCAATAATAATAACAATATTAATCATAATAATTCTGATATATAGTGTATTTTATAGACAAAAGATTATGATCTCTGACATTTATCCAGCTAACAGTGCTGCCAAAACGACCGGAAAGGGGAGAAAATACTAAAGCCGCTTCACAGACCACAGGGACCACAGGGCAGATCACTGAGGAGCTGGTCAGGACCAGTATCTTTAGCGCCCCTAGTGGTAGTGACCACTGGTCTGTGCCAGAGACCAGCTGGTCCAGACCACACGGATCTTCATAATCAATAATAATAACAATATTAATCATAATAATTCTGATATAGTGTATTTTATAGACAAAAGATTATGATCTCTGACATTTATCCAGCTAACAGTGCTGCCAAAACGACCGGAAAGGGGAGAAAATACTAAAGCCGCTTCACAGACCACAGGGACCACAGGGCAGATCACTGAGGAGCTGGTCAGGACCAGTGTCTTTAGCGCCCCTAGTGGTTGTGACCACTGGTCCGTGCCAGAGACCAGCTGGTCTGTGCCACAGAGCAACTGGTTGCGACCACTGATGAGCTGGTCGCGACCAGTGTCTCTAGCGCCCCTAGTGCCAGTAACCATTGGTCCGTGCCAGTCTGCCAGAGACCGTGGTCCCTGGACAGACCACGGAATCGGCTACAACCCCTGCTGCATGAAGGTCTAAAAGTGAGGTGTTGTCTGGCACATTGCTATCTCGAGGCAGCAGAAAGTCAAGTCAGGGAAGCAGAGCGAAAAACAAATAATATAAAATAATGAATATGTAAATGACCTCCTTAATATCAATAGCACTGTCAATGGACTGGTAATGGATGAACCCCTAAATCTACCCCTGCCTGTCACCAGTAGTCTTCATTCTTTTGTGATTGCATAGTGTGTTTTTTTTCCATGCAGGTGAATGCAAGGACACCACCCTCTACTGCAGCGTGGTGAAGAGACTGAACCTGTGCCACATGGATATGTACAAACAGAGATGCTGTGGGTCGTGTTCACAGGACGCTGACTCCACCTAGTGGCAATGAGCAGTAATAACCACACTATAGTTTTTGTAACAGATGGGCCACATGAGACTGAACAACGACTGAAAGGGCTTCATCTGTGTGTGGACTTCAAAAACTGTGTATTAGTAAACTGGACAAGGTTCAGTCAAGCAATTTCTCTTCCTAAAAAGAAACTCACTTGAGCCTCTAATGGATGGAAGGGGCTTTATTTTACTGATTTGGACCTAACCTCCTAAAATGAAGTGTTCACTATGTGGAAATGGAGTTTTTGGACTTTCATTTAAACACTAAACATTTAGTTTCAGTGACTTTTGAGAAAGGTGGCCTGGCCAGAAGTGAATATAAGAATGTTGTTTATGTAGAAGGCATACTGCACTGCACTCCTGTAAACAAGATTAAGATATTGGTTTGCAAGTATTGGCCTTTATTAGATATGACATATCATGTCACTGGATTCTGTAATTGAGGTTCATTATATCAGCAGCTACATAAGAACAGTTGTACTTTTCTATCTTTTAACTTTTCTTTATTTATTTGTGTAATTATTCCAAAGTGTGATTATAAAATAATTAATCTAAAATGATTAGAGGGGAATTCTGCTTTAGAACGACTTGGGTCTAATTGTCATAGTTATGACCATCATTTCTACTCACTGTTGTAATTTCTGAGATCTCGCAACATTGATAAATGATCAAGTCAGTCAATGATCAAGTCAGACATAACAGTTTAGCTACACTGTCCAAACCACTTTATTTGGATGTAAAACTGAAAGTACACAAAAATGTTCCTAATATATATTTAGTGATAGAAACTATGGCCAGAACTGCAATAATAGGACCCAAAGTGTAATAAACCAAAACTATCCCTCTATCTATCCCTCACTGTCCTTCCATCAAATAGTTACAGTATGTCACCTTGTTTTAAAGAGCTGCTAACCCTAAGATAATTTCTTTAATGTGGGTTCCAGTGTTCCATGTGTTTAAGTGTCCCATGATGATATTTCGAAGGATTTTCCATTATGATGAGTTTAAAGATTTGGTAGACACACTGAATTTTCATTCTATCTTTAGATCTTGACAGAGCTTGACACATCACTCCATATCTGTAAAACCAATCCTATTTCCAGATGGAATGCTGATGTTGGGTGATTCAGAAAAACTCCGGATTATGTTCAGTCCCAACATGGGAACTTTCCCAACTTTAGGGAAAAGTAGTGCTTGTGGCCAATTAGCAATGGTTAATGTATGGTTAAAGAATAGGCAGCTAAAAGACTTAATTAAGTTTGGGTTACTTCAGGGTTATGGTTAGTGTTAGGTTAGAGAGTCTTCATCCACTTGAAAGTTTGAAATAGAGAGCAAAGGCAAAGTCTGTTACATGTCACTCAAGAGACCGCATACCATGTGTGGACCCTCATTCATCCAGGAAAAGCTCAACCACAAAGTGACAGGGAAGTAAAGATGAGTGAATGAGAATCCAGGAGACAGTGGGGCATCAAAGGCAAGCCTGGGTGAAGTTGAGCATCCAAGCCCAGATTGTTGGGGTTCAGCCAAATAAGTGGTAAAGGAATTGAAAGCCGGGGCCAGAAAGATTCAATATCAGTCCAATATTAGAACAAACCAGTGGTCAGGGGATATAATCAGAGTAGGATTAGCCATTGAGGCAAAGATGGTAAAGATGGGGCAATGTGTTGTTTAGGGTTAGGGGCGAAGTGAATAACATAGATCATGCCGTTACATCGCAATGTTCTGATGGGAAACCTTGGGTCTTGGCATTCATGTAGGTAACGCAAATCACTGACCCAAACAACGTTGCAGGCCAAGTAAGCACCTCATGGCGGGGGCACTCCATGATGCCAGTGCTTGTACAGCAGGACAATGGGCCCCACAAAAAAATCTCAGGAATGGATAGAGGAAAGTGACAAAGAGCTCGAGGCATCGATTGGGGTTCCAAATTCTATGCCTGAAAGGATCAAAGCCAATCCACAGTGGGGCTTCTGTGGATCAGACTTGTTCTGGTTGGATGCTTTATCATATTGAGGTCCGAGGAAGTTGGAGGCCAGGTTGACACCTTGAGATTCTCTTACTCATGTTCCTGAGGGGGCCACTGCCGTCCAGGAGTACCATTGCCATGAGGGCTTGTATTTGGTCTGCAATGGTGTGTGGGGTTGTGGTGCCTGTCAAGTGGCATTAACATAAATGCCAGCAACCAAGGCAGAGTGTTGCATTGTAACTACATGATTAATGTTAATTATGTTTCCTTAGTCCTTTCAACATTGTGGCTGATTCATAGATATGAAAGTCAGATGTGCCTGATGTTCAACCACCACCCAACCTCCTGACCCTTACTTTTCTACATTAAAGGACAGAATGATTCCTGAACTGAACACTAACACAAATCGTGTGGCGCAGAATCACCCAGTATGAACAGAATTCCTGCGGGATTCTGGGATGGTGAAACCCTTATTCACACGGAAACAAGTAACAGGAGTCTAGTGTTTAATTTATAATAGCAATGTCAGGTCATGTATCTATAGAAAACAGAATTTAGGATAAAAATCATTAAGACCATTAACTTGTGTGAAGGTACTGGGTTGTGATTGTAGTCACATGTCACTGATGAAAAAAGAGCTGCTGCTGTTAGTGGCTTCATCTGTGGAAGCATGAAATCATATACAGATATTCATCAACACCACTCTGTGATTCCCAATGACAGTGCAGAGGTTTTTGTAAAATCATTTTGATATTACAGTGAAGTGAAGAACAGTTGGCTCATTAAGGTAAAACTGACTCTGAAATGAGAGGCACCAGCACAACACACATTTTGACTTATGGGTCTATTCATATTACCTTTGGTTATCATACCAATGTGCTGCATATTGCTTGTATATATTGTGTTCTAAGTGCAATATCGTATATTGAATGTATGTAGATTGTGTGAGCCTTTATTTTCTGACTTATTCATGGTTGAGGTGTCTTTTAAACCCCTGTTTAAGATCTTTTAAAGCATGTGTGTTGTCTGGGTGGTATGTTGCTACCACTCATTTGGTTTTATTTGCATGTGTTGAGGAGGATTCTCCAATGTTTTATAGCTTCATTGTGAAATGCCACTCAGCAACATGCATTCTTTAGTGTTCCTTCCTGGCTACTGATGACTCTACAGTATATCTGATGTGGTGACATTTCAATGCTGGTGGACTTGCAGTTTGACTGGGAATATGAGATAGTTCAACAAATCATTAACATGCTTTAGATTACAATGCAAAGGAATAAAGACAGTTTGATCACTTCATAAATGTTCTGGTTTTTGCTTGTATTTATTTTGACAAACTAAACTTTGTTCCAGCATGATGAGAAAGGCTGAAATGCAGAGTGCACATTGAGTGAAATTTATAGCTTGTGTCCAGTGGATGAACTTCTGAAAGAAAATCTTAACTGAGGGTCCACTTGCTAGCTTTTTCCCCCTGAGCTTTCATCCACATCTCATAGTCTTCCTCAACAGATGGACTCAAACCGTAGCTAGTAAGTGGGTTGAGTTAGGATTTGTTTTGTCAAACTACTGCTGTCATGTAGAACAATAAACTTTTATATTTTCAATTTTTCAGAGAGGGAGATTGAGCAGTTGTGCTTTCAAACTTTTTTTTGTGGAAAAACAATGCTTGACAAATTATGACTTCAGGGATTTTACATATCTAAAATGTGCCAGGGACGGATCTTTTTGGGTCAATTCTGACATTTTGGGGAAGCTTCTTGTTTCCTTTCAGAGCTGATGATTATTAGCCTAGTTTAATGTGTGTGTCCAGCAGAGAGATGGGTCCAGGACATTTTAAGCATATCTGAGCACAGACTGAAGCAGGTGGAAACTGCTTGGCTAGCTCCCACAGAAGCGAAACATACATTTACAATACACAAACCATTTTTATTCATGTCATATCAACCAACCAAAATGAAAATAGGCTATGAAACAGCTATACTGTATGCTTTTCTTATCATGATGAACAGTTTGTTATGGTACAGTCTTCATCACTGCCAATGTCACATTTCAGGGAGCTGCTGGAACTCAGTTCAGGCCTGAACACATTAATATCTCAAATTTCGCTCAGAGTCGTAGCACCACCCATTGGCAACAAGAAATAACATGGTTAATCACTTCTATGTACTCCTGATCAAATCCACCTCACATTTGGTCAGAAAATCCTCAAGGCCTTGATGATCCAATCATTCTTAAATTTTGATCAGTGTCCTGCCCAAAAACACTTCGACATGCCAATTAGGAGGTATAATAATTGCACCAACAGGAAGGAAGCCTTGTCTGACAATCATTATTTAATTTGTGTGTGAGGGCCTGCTCATCACTATTGCAGTTGTAATTATATTACAGTACGGGCACTCCAAGATAACTGAACAATGAAAGAAAAAGTTAATATAGACGGTAGAAAGTAAATGACAGAGCAGTTTTACTGTATCACAGGATTTTTATATTATACTATTTACTACTTCTCTGGTGAAAAAGTGGAGCTGCACTTTTTGGACACAATGAAGTAGTACAGTAGATCCAAACTTCTTTTTCTTCTTTTTCTTCTTTTTTTTTTTGACTCTTTTTAAAAGAAACTACATTTACTTGCGATCCCTTGTCAGTCATTGTATGGGGATTTGGCAGTTGAATCATGGTGTGATTTTCTGGAATATCTTTTGGTAACATATTGTCATAAACAATAAATAAATGGTAAACTGAAGAAATACTCAGACTACATAAAAAGGCACTCCCCCCCATCCTAATCAAGTGATTACTACAAACTCATCAAGTTGAAGAAACTTTTGCTAGAAGAACAGTATGAGGTTCTTCATAACAATTCAATTCAATTCAAGGATGAAAAGGGAGAGGAGTATTGGTTAAATGGTTTACACACCCGACTTACAGAGTCTCACAACTGAACTATGGTGTGAAACAGAAATTAATGGAAATAAAAATGTACCAATGTACTTTTAGTATTGGAGAAACCATACGTTTTGTAATTAGCCTATACCTGTTATATTTGATACAGCAAAATGTTGTTATTGATTACAGGAGATAAAATAAATTAACATAAAATAAAATAGATAAAACACAAGGTAGGCCCTGAAACAGCAGCAGCTTTCTTGCAGCATGGCTCTGTCACCTCTGCCTCATCTATTCTGTTGAGAATGGAACTTATTAATATGTTTACAACGGTGTCAAACATCACACAGATTTTAAACTATCTGTTTATCTTTTAAAAAACTATGCGTTGGTTAACTGACAACCACAGAGCGTCACGTCAAGCAGAAACATGCTGCATTCAGAACCACATATAAAAATAAGCTTTTCTCAGAATCAGAAAATCAGATTCTGATTTTCTGATTCTGAGAAAAGCTTATTTTAACATGTGGTTCTGAATGCAGCATGTTTCTGCGTGACGTGACGCTCTGTGGTTGTCAGTGAATGCATACTGTATTATTAGCAGGAAGTCTCAGTTGTTGTTTTAGATATTGTATCGAATTGATGCTGTATCCCAGCAAAATGTACAACCTCATAGCTGGTTTATTTCTTTTTAATGAATGAATCATGAATCGGTGCTGTCTAGTCGTATCTTAGCTCAAATAAATGAAGGTCCGGGATAACGCTCGTTTTTAACGCGTGCCTGAATGCAGCACCAATGTTAGCGAACGGGCGTGGCTAACGTGCCATATCAACTTCCGGGACAACAACGTGAGTCGAGAGTGTCCACATGTCTGTAAATTATGCGTTTGTTCTCACATTTGTGCTGTATTTAAGTGGACACAGCAGGGCAGCATGTGGTAGTGGTGTTGTGTGGAGACTTAAGGGACAGGATGGGTTCTCATTCCTCTTCCTGACAGTACTTTGGATGGAGCTAGCCACAGTGTTAGCGGGTATCACCTGTTACAGTTCACAGTCATATCAGTGACAGTAGGTCTTGCCCACTGTAGTTTGATTGCTTGTGTTCATTGTACTGTAATAAACAAAGTCCAGGTTTTGAAATCACTCACTTTTCAGACTGTGTTGTCCACAGCCGACGCTAGCTGTGTAACGAATCTATCACTGTGCTACATCATCACGAGTAATACATGAGCTGTTTAAAGCAGGTTAGGCTAGCTACCAGCTGTATGTTCAGTGTGGTCATGTGTCTTAGGAGCTTGCCATGGGACTCACCAGCCTGGATAAGATTATTGCCCTGCAGAGGAGCCCTGCCAACACCAGAAACCTGTGCATCCTGGCCCACGTTGATCATGGTGAGTTGAAACATTATTTATCCTTCTGGAGCCCTGCTTGTGCGCAGTCGACTGAATATTTACCTGTTTAGAAGTACTGAGCACAAGAACATAACACACACACACACACACACACACACACACACACACTGACTGCAACTTGTCCCTGCCCATGTGTGTCATCATCCCACTTTAAAAAATAGCCATAAACTGTCAGAGAGCAGAACAGTTCTGGAGATACAATCAGAGAGGATACAACTAGGGCTCACTAAATTCTTTTCAATCTGAGTGAATGAAGTTTACAAAAGTTAATGCCACAAACAGTTCTGAAGTAGTGACACTGGTAAGTCAAAATGTCAGGGGAGTGCCTGCATGTTTTCATAAAAACACTGATATTTGGCGTCAGTGTATTGTAGGGATGCAACAGTACAGTTTTCCCACAGTTCAGTATGCATCACGGTTTTTGGGCCACGGTAACGGTACGGTTTCGATATCTTAATATAAAACTACTCACACTAGCAAAGGCAATATTGCATGTAAAAATAATTAAAAGCAGATATAGTCAAACCACAAACCTTATTATAAAAATGTAACACTTATCTTAATTGCCTTCCATAAAAAACATATGCAGTATCCAATCAAGTTAAACAGCAAACATTATTGTAGTATTGTATTGTATTGTTTGCCTTTGTGTATTGAACCTAACTGGGCGTATTGAACGGTTCGATAAAATATTGAATATTGTTGCATCCCTAGTGTATTGATATTCATATTGCAAGAGGAAGCAATATGTTATATTGCTGTATCCATATTTTGCCCCACCTCTACTGTTCACTGTAAAATCTTTAAAACCTGTGGTATGACAAAAAACCAACACATGTAGTTGTTATTACTCAAATAAATTTGATTAGATTAGATTTGATGTAGGGTTGGTGGCATATGAATATAATAATCACAGCATCAGGTAACACTTTATAATAGCCATCATTTTTGAATGGCAAATTTATTGTTAATTAAACTGTAGTCAATAATTATTTGACTGTTAATAATGAAATGCTTTATAAGCCATTTGTTACACAATTGTAACGGTTTAAAAATATCAGTTAAAACTTTACCATAAACAATAGCCTAAAAAGTGAATTTCATTGCTGTCACATTGAGTCCAATGTGTTTTTACTGTTGTGGTGGAACAAAAAAATTGACTTTAAATTTCTTCAAGATTTAAGAACTTTGGAAAAAAAGGCATTAATCATTGTGGGGAAATTCCTCCTGGTCTGGACCAAGAGTGGAAGCCACTGATCAAATATTCTACTCAACATTAACTACTGTGTATATTCTTGAGTATTAAAATGGTTTAACTGTGACATATTTTGGTAAAAATTGTATTTTGTTTTATCCATTCAGATATTGGACAGTGTTATCTCTTACTGAGTATGTTGGTTCTATTGTTTTGAGAGCTTATTTAGTGCATAGGGCAAAGTGAAGCTAAATCATTTTAATAAATAATAAAAATAATAAAATAAATAGACAATCATTTCCCATAGCTCAAGGTAACATCTTCTGCTTATTTGTTCGAGCAGCAGTCCAGAACTTGAAGGAGTCAGTGTGAAATTGTATAAATCAGAGAAAAGCATCAAGTTTTCACATGTGAAGATTAATGACCTGTTCTTTCTTGTGAAGGAATTAAACAGATTTGGTGTTAGTCATAATGCTCAGGTAAAGGTGTATGCTGTAAAATAGTTAAATCATTTGGAATGATCTACATCTTTGCAGGTAAAACTACTCTGGCTGATTGCTTAGTGGCAAGTAATGGTATCATATCAAGTCGACTGGCTGGGAAGGTAAGTGACTTTATCTTTAAAGCTCTATGACCTGTACATGTTGTTCAGTTGTTTAGTCATCATTTGTGTTACTCTGATGTATTAATTGAGCAGCTGAGGTACCTGGACAGCAGGGAGGATGAACAGATCAGAGGAATCACCATGAAGTCCAGTGCCATCTCTCTGCATTACAGACACGGTAAGGCCATTTTGGTTAGCCCTGAAGTAAAATTCTCATTTAAAGATTTCTTACTGTGGGAGGCTATCACTCCATGCTGTTCATTACATTCTAGTATTAATTGATGATGATTTTCTGCAACTTCCTGTTTTTTGGCCTTTTTTTTACTTTAAATGTACACCATTTAATCACGACTGAACAGAGTGGACCAGGGTCTTGTGTATTCAGTATTGTATTGTGCACTGTATTTGGTGGAGAGAGACATGGCAATCATGGCATCTCAGTAAGCGCAAGATGTCAGTATTACATTTTTTTTTACTATTGTAACTTCAGTCGAAAATAGTGAAAAAAAAACATGATGGCAAGTCTTATTCATTAGGCCATCTATGCATGGGGAAAAGAGATATAATATACCACAAACAAACAAGTACATTCAATTGTTTGATGGTGAATTAAGCAAATACTATGTAAAGAATAGTAGTATATACAGTACTAGCTCTCAATATGATCCTTGGTTGATGACTCTGTCTATAGCATTGAAATTTTATATAAGAAAATAATAATCAATAAAAATAGTTTTAGAGTTTTACATTACTTTAAATCAAAAGCTGTTGAATTCTCTGCAATCTAAACAAGATTTTTTGAGGAGAAGACTCACACTAAATAGTGTTCACGTGTCTCTGGTGTCCTCAGGAGATCAGGAGTATTTACTAAACCTGATTGACTCTCCTGGTCACGTCGACTTCTCCTCTGAAGTTTCCACTGCTGTCAGGCTGTGTGATGGAGCCATTGTAGTTGTTGATGCTGTGGAGGGAGTGTGTCCACAGGTAAATATCACTGTTGACTTAATGTCTCATTCTGTTAAAGATAAATATAAAGATTAATCATGTTTACTGTAGATTCACATTCTTTCCTCAGAATGGTCTTAGTTTGCAGTCTGTAAGTATTTATTTGGATTTTTGTGTGTCTAATCCAGTACATTGGATTTGATTTGATATTTGAAATTAAACAATGACTATAAGGTTAACCTGTTAAGCACGAGCGGAGCCCGACTGGGTTGGATTTGTTAAATATATAGTTTAGTACCTGAGAAATTTTAAATGGCACAGTTGCTGCTAGTGCTGTGCGATATGGACACAATTTTATATCTTGATATAGCTAATTTTATATCCCGATAACGATATATATCCCGATATAGTATTTTTTCTTAGAATTATATATATATATATATATGTTCAAATCAATCACATCTCAGCACTATTTTTGATAACCATGTGAATGAAAGGCAAATGAATGGCACTTTCTCCTTTTATTCGTGACTTTTTGCAGGACTGTCACAACAAATAAGAATTTGTAAACAAAAACTATTCCAAGCTTTTATGTAAATATAAAAAAATAAAGATCTTTTACCGGGTAGGACAGCCAGTAGGCCTCGCGGCTGGACCTATAAAAACCCTTTTTGGCACCAAATCTTCTTGGGGTTCTGCTTGTGTATTCGCGTCTGATGTAACGCTACTATTAACGTTATTTTCGTCTTCCATTGCGCTCTCCTCTGTCTCCGCCATACTGCTTTGCCTCTGTTTACTCCCGAGCGACCAGTGCCGTAAACGAGTCCTTGCGGGTGACGTAAAAATGCTACCACAAAGCAGTAGCGTTGCTGCAGTTACATCACCTTCATACAATGAACTTGTTTTGAACTCAAATTTTGGATATTCAACGGTCATTCCGACGTTGAGTTGTGCTTTACACGGCGTATTAAATCACAACCGTAGTGTACGTTAACGTTAGTGTAGCAGCAGTGCTAAACAAGTAGCCTACACGTTAAAATTACGATATAAACAACAGAGGGTTATAAACTACGGTAGACATTTTTATATCGCACTACGATATATATCGTAATATCGCTCAGCTCTAGTTGCTGCCAAAATTTTATAAAATTTTCCAAAATTCCACCTGAGTTCTCTGTACTAAACCCTCTCTAATTTTGTTCTGATTCACTTTATTAGCATTAAAGTTTGCATGAGGCAAGAGGTAATGTTCAGATGTTTTGCTATGGTTTGCTAGAGATTTGGAGCTGTAGCTGCGTCATTCCTTAGGGATATTCATTCTAAAATTGTTATTTTAAAAAAAATCTTTCATTTATGCTGTGTGCCAATTTCATTTACTCAGACTCAGTGATATATATATTTTTACTTATACACCTGAACAAATATTTAAAGTGCTCCCTTTATTATGATACCTTGAGTTTTCAAATAGACCTTGTAGTTTAGTTCTGAACTTGCAACAAAACTATATGAAAGATTAGGATCCAAGCATAAAGGTCCACTTACTAGTATGTCAGAGCTTACTCATCTCATGGCCTTCATTAGTGAATGAAGCTTGTAGCACCACATTATGTAATAACGCCCCATTATGTAATAATGTAATACATTTTCACTTCATTATGTAATAACGCCGCATTTTGTAATAATCTGTGACATTTTGTAATACAATTCTTGAACGCAATATGTAATAAACTTTGCTGCATTATGTAATAAGTTCTTACATATTGCATCAGTAATTACAAAATGCAGGTGTTGCACTTTTTTTTATCAAGAAAATGTAACAATTTGGTGCATTATGTAATAAACCACCAAAATGGATTTCTTAATTAGAAAAAAACATTATACCATCAGAACGACATTGACTTTAAGCATACCAGCGTGAATCGTCATGCGTCTGCTAGTTTAACTTATCATTGCTAATCAGATCGTTAACTTAAAAGATTGTTCTTTTATCTGTTAGCATTTCATATTAGTTGCAAATCAATCAACACAAAATTCTAAAAGACATATTCTGAAAGAGAGTCTGAAATCTGTTCTTTGTTCATACCTTTTAGAGCCCAACCGCTAAAGGATTTTTAAGGCCGATACCGATACAAATATTTGGTGGTTTAAAAATCCGATATTCCGATATATCGGCCGATATATATATATATATATATATATATATATATATATATATATATATAAAAAAAAAAGAAATCCAGAAACGCATAACAAAACATAAACAGATTTCCGTAACATTAGTTATTTGTAGTTATTTATGAGTCCTCACTGAAATAATATGATAATGCAGTTTAAAATTAAACTTGTTTGTTTTATTGTCACAACCAAACAGAGGAACATCAAAATTACTACCTAATTCAGTTTCACTCTCGGCTTACAACAGCAGCAAAACTGGGCATGGTAGTCACAAATTTTGTCACGCTTATTTGAGTTAAGAGAACTGATGAGGATGTTCTTTTAATTGTTATTCAAGCAATGTATTTCTCGTGACAGTTGCCAACTTACCATTAGCACACTTCACCGATGATCTCAGTCATGGATAACTGGTTCACTCTGCCCGACTCTGGCTGGATCAGCTGGTTGTAGGGTTTGTGGCGTTCTAAACACGAGTGTTGCCAACAGGGACGTTGTAGAGTGTCCTCTGGTGGACAAACTATGCACCGCCAACACTCATAACATGATTGAAGGGTGTTTTGTTTTATTTTATTTTTTAAATATTCATTTATCGGCCATTATAAATGCCGATACCGATAGTTTGGAAAATGCCTAATATCGGCCAGTCGATATATCAGTCGGGCTCTAATACCTTTCATCATGTTGCCTCTTGTTTATTTTCCAGCTGAAGTGTAAGCTATAGAGGACGAAATTGCTCCCCTAAACTGAAGCCAAAATGTTTGTATCTCCCCCTTGTGGCTGGCAGTAGCACATGCATACATTCTACCAGTGCTCTAAATTACAGTAGGCTAACACCCGCCGAATGTGTGGCATTATGAATCTTTACGGTACATAGATACACATTTACGGAAGCGTATTGCTACCATACCAGAAAATATATATATATATATTAGGGGTGTGCAGAGCAGCCGATATTTGTATCTGTATTTGTATTTGTTGAGGGGGGGAAATTATTTGTATTTGTATTTGTATTCGAGTAAAATTCAAAATAGGCGTAAAAATATATATCTTTTTGAGTTACAATTCTAATTGTCGTTATATTGTAAGTATTCTTTAATTATCCATTATAATAATTATGGATATGCAATATTGGTTGATGGTTTTCCATAAATCCAGCAATGAACATGTAACAAGAAATGTCATTGAAAAGAAAATAACATAACAGCCATTACCTCATTCATGGTTAAACCAACAACTAATAAAATATCATTGTGAACATTATGAACCCCACCACCACCCGTCCTTGTTGGAGGACGATGAGCAGACAGAATAAAAACAAATAATACTTAAAAGAACTGTTCTTTCTAATGCACAGAGCTCCAAGAACTAAACTTGGTCTGTAAATAATATGACATAGTAGCCTATAGCTAACGGTCATTATGCTTCTGGCCTCTACCTGGTCTTTTTACTAAACTTAACCAACTCCTTTCTTCATTGCCTAAAACCCAACCAAAGCACCAAGCAAAGATTTTTTTTTTCTCCCCCGGTCTGCTGTCAGCAGGGTCGCTGGCTGCAGCAGCCTCGCGCCCGTGAAGTGGGCTTCAGCCGCGCTCGAGCGGAGCAGGGGAGAGAAACAATGTGTATTTCTTTTACTCTGTGGAAGATCTCCCAACGGAGTGAGGGACAAAGCAAGTGGGACAGATCTGCCCAGTCCCTGAGCAGCGCGCGTTTCACAGACAAGCCACAACGCAGAGTGTAAACAACGTCACCTGGTTCAGCAGCACCATGGACAGCTGCGGGGGCAGGGGGGTTGGAACAGCGGTGTTTCGACCCCCCTGCCCCCACCCCCGACTCCTGAACGTCACTCACTCACTCATCCGGGCATGTACTGCGGTCTCATGAGGAAACGTAGCTTTTTGATATGATGTTTTTCTTGTTCCCGAATACAAATATTATATAAAGTGTTTGTTCAAAATAAGTATTCGTAAAAAGACGTTAATTGTGCTTTTCCGAATACCGTATTCGGGTTCGGCTCCACCCCTAATATACGTCAGATTCACGTTATAACGTGATAAGTTGGTCTCGGGTGGAGGGGGCGGAAGTGAATCCATGAATCCACCTGGATAGTCTCAGTTTCATTGACTTATTTATACTGTCATTGACATTTCATGCTGACCGTGGAGGTTTGTCCGATCCGAGTGTCTGATTGGAGGCCGCAGCGTGACATCGGGCCTGTGGAGCCCTAGGTGTCCCTCCAGCTGATCACGTTATAATGATTATAACGTTATATGATTTTTATTTATTTTTTTCTGGAATGGCAGCAATACCCTTTGGTACTTCCGTTTATAAGTCTACTACAGTAAAAAATTTCACATGTATTGAGCGAGTTACTTTTTTCTTTGCTAGAATTTTGAGAAAAAGTTGTCAGCTCTTGTCAGTAGACTACTTTTCACTCATATATATTATGAGGGTTTGTTTTCAGGCATGCAAATCTCTCACCTTTTGGCGAAATTCGCCGTTTTGAATCCAAAATAGGTCATCCACGTGAATCGTGTAGAACCGATGAGAAAATGTTTTTTTTTTTTGGGGGGGGGGGGGGGTGTTGCGGAGCGGAGCGGGAGCGGATATGGATTTCTATACCTGGGAGCGTAGAGCAGCGGACTTGCAATTCACCGCCATAACGCTAGAGGCGTGTGTGTGGCAAAACGGCTGGATAGTAGTAATCAGTAGTATATTTGGCTGGACGACAACCGCCGTTAAACACGAGGAAGAAGAAGAAGAAGAAGAAGAAGTAGAAGGAGCTTTTCGCGTGGTGAATCGATAGCCTAAGACTGAAAGAGTGCCTGCCCGGCACTCTTTCAGTCTTATCGATTCACCACGCGTGTTAATTTCGTCAGACGAGACGAAAAATATTCGTCAACGATGGTTTTTTTCATGACGAAAACGAGACGCCCTTAAACACTGACTGTGACGAAATTAACATGCATTTTTTGTTGACGAAAAAAGACGAGACGAAATCTACTTAATCAAATAAAAACTTAATACAATGTCTCTTTTTTCGTCACAGACTTTTAAATTACAATCCAAAAAGCCTTCACTGGATGCGCGTCAGTTTTTTTCTCATCCTGCGCTGCTGCCAGGGGTGTGTGTGTGTGCGCGCGCGCGTGTGCGTGTGCCTGAGTGAGCACACACACACCGGTGCTCTGTGCTAAGTGCGGCGAGTACAAACAGAGCTTCTCTGGTGAAACGTGCTACAGAGTAATTTCACGTGTTTCAATAAATGTATTCCTGCCTGATAAAACTGAGATGAGTGAGAAAAAGACTAAAATGAATCTAGTGGTTTGACTAGATTAATTGTGATTAACATTACTGTCAATCTGCTTTCAAAGACTAAAAAAAGACTATTGACTAAAACTATTACTACTACTACTACTAAAATACTTTGGATTTTCTTTGACTAAAACTAGACTAAAATGCCAAGACTTTTCGTCGACTAAAATGGTGACGTTGGATACAGTATGTATACAGCATCTTTCATGGACCCAGAGTCGAGTCTTCTTTTAGCTTGATGAATGAGGTCATTGACCATAGAAGTGGAAACGTGAACATTTAAACATTCAATGCCATACAAACGGTCAAGTACACCCTCCAGTCCAGGGAGAAGACAGTTGAGCTGTGTAGTTCTTCAAAAGGGAGGATGTGCAGTACGGGGAGGTGGACCGCACACTGTCGCCCCCCCCCCCCACCCCAATATCCTTCTCACCTTTTTCAGCCCTGACCTGTTTGCATGCCTGTGTTTTACATATCCTATAACTACAGATAAAGGACAAAATTTGTTACATTTTCTGTTCCATATTTGTTTTCGTGTTTTGTCTGCTTTCTGTCACATATAATATTTGCATAACATAATCCAGATTGCATGTGTGTATGTCTTCCAACATTTCAGTGCACCGATAATGTTTGTGCCAGTAACACTCATTTAGTGCAGTTTTTGTCTCTATGAGCTTTCAAACACATTCTCTATGAATTCAGTTATATTTGATTTAGATTTGACCAATGAAACATCCTACTAGTTTTTAAAATTAATTCATATTAATGATTCATGCTGGTATGCTTAAAGTCAATGTCGTTCTGATGGTATAATGTTTTTTTTCTAATTAAGCCATCCATTTTGGTGGTTTATTACATATTGCACCAAATTTTCTTGATAAAAAAAAGTGCAACACCTGCATTTTGTAATTACTGATGCAATATGTATGAACTTATTACATAATGCAGCAAAGTTTATTACAAATTGTGTTCAATAATTTTTTTACAAAATGTGGCAGATTATTACAAAATGCGGCGTTATTACATAATGAAGTGTAAATGTATTACATTATTACATAATGGGGCGTTATTACATAATGTGGTGCTACAAGCTGTTTCAAGTAGGGGTCGACCGATATGACCTTTTCAGAGCTGATACTGATTATTAAAAATGAAGGAGACTGAAAACAGATATTTGGGACTGACATTGATTTGCATTAAAAAATAAACTAACAACCAGTGATGAATTAAGTACAATTTACTCAAGTACTGTTCTCAAGTACAATTTTCAGGTAGTTTACTTGAGTATTTCCATTTTCTGCTACTTTATACTTCCTCTCCACTCTCCACACTAGTTACTTTGCAGATTCAGACTTTTCAGTCTGCTCCGATTGATTGGGCACCGATCGTTATCAGCTGATATAGGTTGTAAAAAATGTTATCTGTGGTCTCTATAGAACCCGATCAGAAGAGCCGGTCGATAAACACAGGACACAGTTTATCTATGTGCTGCTAAAATGTCACAGCCACACACACCTCGGGACTCTGCTGCTCACTTCCCTCCTGCCAAAATCAATATGGATTTTCAGTGGTTGGCTCTTGGTTTAACCAGCATATCAGCAAGGTCCTGCAACCTGTTTGTGACTGAGTAGATAGATGGACCGGTACCGCAGAACAATTCTCGCGATGTTAGGTCTCGCATATGGAGGACTAAACATGACTTAAGTATAAATAAATACATAGATAAATAAATGCATAAATAAATGTATAATAAATGCTGAAATAAATAAATAAATACATAAATAAATAAATAAATGTATAAATAAATACAGGAATAAATAAATAAATGCATAAATAAATAAATAAATAAATAAATGTATAAATAAATAAATGCATGAATAAATAAATGCTGAAATAAATGAATAAATAAATAAATGCTGAAAAAATGTATAAATACATAAATAAAAGAATAAATAAATATATAAATGCTTTATATTTATTTCTACATTTCTGTTCACCTACATTTATTTATTTCTGTATTTCTGTGTCCATATGTTAATGAGTTAGGCGGTCCTAACCTCAGTCAACAGCATGATTGGTTACAGGAGTGTGCTCGATTCGGGTCGACTACTTCTGCCTTACTAGCGGCGCTGATGTTGTTGGCTACCAGCCCGCCCGCTCAGCTAACCCCCTCTGGTTTAGTAATGGCATTTTTTGTACGATCATTAGCGAATGATTTAGAGAACCATGCAACCAACGACTATGTTCAGTTTCGTCTGGATAGATTGATGGATGACTTGGCTCAGCTAAACGCCGATATGGATGTGCAAACTGAGCTAGCAGTCTTAGACAGTCTGGAAGAAGTCGGCCGCCAACTTTACATCCTGTCAGAGACAGAAGAAGGGACCCTTGGACGTCCTCTATCCCACCGTGATAGCATAGACTGCGAGCTACAAGGACCAAAACCCCGGTTTTTACAAAAATAAGCCGTCCTCCAAGCTGGACGGAGAATATTGATCGCTATGCACAGCCGGCAGCCGGGCGAGTGCGCAGGGACCGTCTGCAAATTGCAATACAAGAGCAAGACGCTGCAAACAAAAATCAATAACTCCACTGTTATACAGTATTGAGACTCCAAAATCACTACACACACCAAGAGTCTCCTCATGGTCATACTACAACAGCTGTTTTGGAAAAATATATATCTCCATGGTCCAAATCGGATAACATATGTTTTTATTATTATTATTATTATTATTATAATTATTGTTGTTATTATTATTATTAGAAGCGAATGTTAGAGAGAGAAAGATTAGAGAGAAATGAAGAGAGAAAGACAGAAATGAAAATAACAAAACCAATAGGCTACATGTCCAAGACACGTCATAATGTCCTCTTGAGGGTCAGGTGATCTGGTTATATACGTTTTTTTTTTTTTTTTTTTTTTTGTTTATTTATAATATATTAATTGATTATTAATTGTGGTAATTCGATTAGAATCGAGCGGGAGTTCTCATGCACCTACGAAGTGATCACGAGCAGAGCATGACCTGAGCAACTGATTAATACCAATAAAAAATCACCAAAAATATGCAAAAGCCTATCTATCCAAAACAGCTGTTGTAGTATGACCATGAGGAGACCCTTGATGTGTGTGGTGATTTTGGAGTCTCAATACTGTATAACAGTGAAGCTATTGATTAATATTGGTAGATATTAATGATTAATACCAATAAAAAATCACCAAAATTATGCAAAAGGCACATTTATCCAAAACAGCTGTTGTAGTATGACCATGAGGAGACTCTCGGTGTGTGTAGTGATTTTGGAGTCTCAATACTGTATAACAGTGGAGTTATTGATTTTTGTTTGCAGCATCTTGCTCTTGTATTGCAATTTGCAGACGGTCCCTGCGCACTCGCCCGGCTGCCGGTTGTGCATAGCGATCAATATTCTCCGTCCAGCTTGGAGGACGGCTTATTTTTGTAAAAACCGGGGTTTTGGTCCTTGTAGCTCGCAGTCTATGCTATCACGGTGGGATAGAGGACGTCCAAGGGTCCCTTCTTCTGTCTCTGACAGGATGTAAAGTTGGCGGCCGACTTCTTCCAGACCATCTAACACTGCTAGCTCAGTTTGCACATCGATATCGGCGTTTAGCTGAGCCAAGTCATCCATCAATCTATCCAGACGAAACTGAACATAGTCGTTGGTTGCATGGTTCTCTAAATCGTTCGCTAATGATCGTACAAAAAATGCCATTGCTAAACCAGAACTGCAGCTAAGGGTTAGCTGAGCGGGCGGGCTGGTAGCCAACAACATCAGCGCCGCTAGTAAGGCAGAAGTAGTCGACCCGAATCGAGCACACTCCTGTAACCAATCATGCTGTTGACTGAGGTTAGGACCGCCTACCTCATTAACATATGGACACAGAAATACAGAAATAAATAAATGTAGGTGAACAGAAATGTAGAAATAAATATAAAGCATTTATATATTTATTTATTCTTTTATTTATGTATTTATACATTTATTTCAGCATTTATTTATTTATACATTTATTTCAGCATTTATTTATTCATTTATTTCAGTATTTATTTATTTATTTATTCATTTATTTCAGCATTTATTTATTTATGCATTTATGTATTTATTCCTTTATTAATTTGTTACATTTATTTATTTATTTATGTATTTATTTCTTTTTTTTCAGCATTTATTTATTTATACATTTATACATTTATTTCAGCATTTATTTATTCATTTATTTCAGTATTTATTTATTTATTTCAGCATTTATTTATTTATGCATTTATGTATTTATTCCTTTATTAATTTGTTACATTTATTTATTTATGTATTTATTTCTTTTTTTTCAGCATTTATTTATACATTTATTTATGCATTTATTTATTTATTTATTTATACTAAAGTCATGTTTAGTCCTCCATACTCGCAATGAGTGGCCAGCCAGTGATTATAACTAGCACTAGATAACTATGGTAACAGCAGGAGAAGACATGCTCCATTGGAGTCAGAAGTAGTCCATTGAATTTATCATTTGGGATTGTCTGTTTGTGATAAATATATTTTCTGTTGTCCTGCGTGGAGGCAACGCTGTTTGTTTCGAGCCTTACGGCAACCAGAGCTAACAGCCGACTGAGCTAACAGCTAACTGAGCTAACAGCAACCAGAGATAACAGCTGACTGAGCTAACAGCAGCCAGAGCTAACAACTGACTGAGCTAACAGTAACCAGAGCTAACAGAAACCAGAGCTAACAGCTGACTGAGCTAACAGCAACCAGAGCTAACAGAAACCAGAGCTAACAGCCGACTGAGATAACAGAAACCAGAGCTAACAGCCAACTGAGATAACAGAAACCAGAGCTAACAGCCGACTGAGATAACAGCAACCAGAGCTAACAGCAGACTGAGATAACAGCAACCAGAGCTAACAGCAGACTGAGCTAACAGTTGACTGAATTCACAGCATCCTGAGCTAACAGCTAACTGAGCTAACAGCTGACTGAGCTAACAGCAACCAAAGATAACAGTTGACTGAGCTAGCAGCAGCAAAAGCTAACAGCTGACTGAGCTAGCAGCAGCAAGAGCTAACAACTGACTGAGCTAACAGCAACCAGAGCTAACAGCTGATTGAGCTAACAGCAACCAGAGCTATCAGCTGACTGAGCCAACAGCAACCAGGGCTAACAGCTGACTGAGCTAACAGCTTATAGCTTAGTGAGCTAAAGACTCACAGCAGGACTGAGAGCTTCTGTTCAGAGAAACATTAAGTGTTAAACAGTGAACTGCAGTTTAATGTGACAACACAACAAGTTTTCACTTTCACTAAGTATACTGAAGTAGACTACGTTTGCTGAGAACAGTTGACTTTGAGTTTGGAGTTACAGACACTTGACATCAGTGTAAATTTCATCAGTCTTGTGTCAGAGATGAAAGTAACCAGATACAGGTAGTGGCCAGGTGGTGGAGTACTGGCTTCGGGGGACAAATACATCACTACAAAGACTGAGACACAGAGTTATCCCCTCAGTGTTACTGAATTCCTTGTCATATTCACTTTTTTCTTTATATATAAATATATTAAATATAATTATTTATTTCCTCAACATTTTGATGCCACTAAATTATGCCACTAATAAGTAACAACTTTAGGTGACAATAAAATAAAGATTTTGATTGGTGATCGGCGATTGGTATTGGCTCATACTGCTTCCAGCACTCGATGATTAGTGATCGGCACCAACAATCCTGATCGGAGCACCCTTATTGTTCAGTGTTTATAGGCTTTTAAATGTTTTACCAATCAGATAGTGTTGTGGGCAGGACATTGTATGAGAGGATGATTTATCAGAGCCATATTAGCACATGTTTAAATCAGTTTATTTTATCTGCACTCTGACAGAAAAATCACCATACTGATACTCGGAAATGCTGAATATCAGCCCCATACTTGGCCAGGGCCGATAATTGGTTTTCCCCTTGTCTTTAGTGTTGTCACATGACCTAACTGTGTAGCATCGGCCAAGTGAGCAACTCCTCTCTCTGATCAAGGAGGTCTTTCACTGATTCCAAAGACCAGCTTTGAATAGAGACAGGGGTTACCGTCTGTCTCCATACAGTATATAACCACCTATTGTCCAGTGACAGAAGTTTCATGCTTAGGTTACAGGATGACAACTGTACAACCCCTGAGGAAGTGTCCAGTACTCTGAAGCCAATTTGATAGAGTGGCCAAACGGAGTAATTACAACATCACGTTGTACACGGGCAGGCACAAAATGACTTTTTCCCATAAGCTTACATTGTGAAAGAAGCAGCTGTACAACGGTGGATAATAAGGGTGTGACGAGATCTCGTGCCACAAGATCTCGTCACACCCGTGGTGGAAAATCAGTGACTCCTCCACACATTGGAACCGAAGTACACCATCCCGTCACCCACGCATATTACTCACACAGTGATCCTGAACCTCTACAAAGATAGCATACCTTTGCATCCCTGCTACCTCCGTTCCAAGTGAGCGTGTCTTTTCAACTGCAGGAGACATAGTCAGTGCCCAAAGGACTCGACTGCTGCCAGAAAACATAGACATGCTCATATTGTTAAAAGAACATGACCATACCGTTAGGGTGACCATATTTTGATTACCAAAAACCAGGACACTCGGCCCAGCAATGAGATACGATACTCAAAATTTACTCAAAGATGCCTTAAAATTAACAGACATTTAAAGTATGCCTCCTCTGTATGGACAGAATATTGATATATTACAAACAAAATACTATCTATAACCAAAGACACACATTCAGACTTGCTTCTCAGAGGTTACTCAACATGTTTTATTATATAAGTTTCAAAAACAACAAATGAAATAATGATAGAAATAATGTCTCTTCTGTATTAGAAAATAAATAAATAATAAATAACTGAAAAATACCTCTGCTACTGTATATTAGCAATCCAACTTAAACAAAATAGCTCTCACAAACTTACAAAAAATATCTATCTTCAGTTTTCTTCTGCATCCTTGTTTTCATCTTCATCCTGTTTTTCTTCCTCATCCTCCTTGTTTGCCCATTTATATTTTGCTGTAGAGCTGATCTTTCCCAGCAGTTTTTTGTTGCTTAACAAATAAGCATGAAAGTCTTTGCAAGACATGTCTTTGTAGTTGTATTGCACAAAGAGAATCCCTTTCAATGACTCAACAGAGAGCTGGTTCCTCTCCTTCGTCCACTGGCTCTGCATCAATGAGAAAACCCTCTCAACATTTGCATTATGAGAGGGAAGTGCAAAGACAAACTGTGCAATCTTCAGTAGTTCTGAGTAGCATTCAATGCTTTTGGCCTTCTCAAAGTATTTGGTCCACTTCTGGTGCACCTGCAGGCCAATGAACTCTTCATCACTGTTGCACCTTTCTATGAATCTCTTCAGATTGGCAACCTGGTCAAAACACTTGACATCATCAATTGGCACCCCCTTCTCTCTAAGGTGCTTGATGCAGACCTCCACATCATCCCAATCTGGTGGCTCACTCATATCCATCCACATGAATGTTGAGAACTCTTCCATGGGAGTCATCCACTTCTCCAGATACTCCAGACATGCACTGTACAGGCCTTGCACATCAGCACAGAACTTGTCACAGCCCTCACCCAGTCCATCTCTGCGATTTTCTGCCAGTAGTCCCTTAACTTTAAGGGACATGAAATTGTTGCTCTTACGTTCAAAAAGAACGTTGTGAATGCTGTTCAATATTTTCTTCACCTCCATGATGGAGTTGTTCTCCTTTTCCATTTGTTGAATGTGGGTGTGGAACACAGACATCAGTGAGTGCATGTGCCACAGGTAGATCTCACTGAAGTTGTTTTCAAGAAACTTCTTTATCACTATAGGTGGCTTTTGCTGTGACAGAAAAAATGCCTTTAAAGCTGGGAACATCTGTAGCATCCTCTCAATGCCTGGGAACAATGACAGCCACCTTGTCTTGCTGTGAGAAAGCATCCTCCTGTACTCAATGTCAACAAAATCACAGTACTCTTTTAGGTTCTCAGTACGCACTGTGTAAATGTGGAAGTACTGGTAGATTTTGAACATGATATTCTCAAGGTCAACATCTATTGTGTCTGCCCCATGATGAACACAATTATTCAATATGTGTGCTGGGCAACCCACACCAATCAGGGTCTTGTTCTGCAGCAACCTCTTCAAATTTGCAAACACATTGTTTCCCCCTTCATCACGCCGGATTCCACCAAAATTGGTGTTGCAATTATCTCCAGTAAATGCAATGCATTTTTCAGACAAATTGTTTTTTGCCAGTGTTTCAGTGAGATAATTTGCAATGGTTTCTGCTTTCTCATTAGGTGTGTCTTTCACCTCAATTAATTTTGTTTGCACACCACCCTTCTTC
The DNA here is from genome assembly GCF_965226575.1 of Pagrus pagrus. Taxonomy (NCBI): domain Eukaryota; kingdom Metazoa; phylum Chordata; class Actinopteri; order Spariformes; family Sparidae; genus Pagrus; species Pagrus pagrus. The sequence goes on along the minus strand of NC_140185.1, from coordinate 872,729 downwards.
CAATCAAAATACTGGATTATGATCGGGAATATTTTCACTGCTCCGTGGTTACTCCCATCTGTACAAATACCACAATACTGGATTTCTTTCAGAGCTTCATTTGTGACTTCAACAGAGTGGGGCGCTAAAACACCATTCACAATGGCTTCGGTCTTAGTGCGGGCACTATTAAACTTTTTGGCGGTGTCAGAATCTGGGAATGCCTTTTTTAACAATGCACTAGTGCAATCGATGGACCTGTAGCTGTTGTGGTGTTTCACTGTGTGAAATGAGAATGCACCCTCCGCTGCATTCACAGCATCCTCCGATTTCCCGGGTCTCACAAAGAACTCTGTCAACTTTGATGAACTACACTCACCTCGGACACTTTTTTTATGTTTTTCGGTGTCCATGTGGGCTTTGAGGTCCCTGGCACCCCCATTGGACACCGAAACATAAGTACCGGGTTTGCACACGGTGCACGAAGCCTCCCACTTGTCCCGACCGGGACGGTAAGTGGGGAATTTCTTCTGCAGCTCATCGTTAAACGTACATTTACGTTTCGGCATGATGCAGGCACGAGTGCTGTGGCTGTCTGCTCGCTTTAAGTGTAAATGTAGCAGCCTCTCGGGGATTGCATCGCATGCAGTGTCATTTTAATCGCCCAATGAAAAACAATGAAAACCAGGACATTTCACCACTTTATAAAAAACTCCCGGGACGGCCAGGACAGGACGTGAAAACAGGACATGTCCTGGGAAAACAGGACGTTTGGTCACCCTACATACCGTAGGTTGGGCAGTGTAGTTGTAGCCAGCCAAGAGATATTTGGTCAGTCTCTCCATAAGTATAATAAGTCCATAAGTAAGAGAGAGTCCTACTTTGAATATTGTTTGCATTGAAAAAATAAGACAAAGAAAAACTTTTTCATTTTTTATTTTCAATTAATGGAAAGAAGTTCAGTTTGACAGTCACACACAGCTTCAATTCGAAGTTAGAAGCTCACGCATAGTTCATGCACGGTGCTGTATAAGGCTGAAGAGACCCATGAAAAATCATACAGGAGAGAAGCCAGTCCGTTGAGTTGTTTGTGTCTTTTACTGCATATGATAATTCAAAGTAGAACTGAAGATATTCATTACAAGATGATTACTAGTTAAAACATTTCAGCCTGCATTGTTTTGCATTTTGTGACTTTCAATCGAATGAAACTTTTAAGAAGTTTTCTTAAAAATAGTGTTAAAATATCATCTCTTCTTGTTCTGTGTTCAGTATCATGTATGGTCTTGTGAGCTGAGTGTCTCGTCACTCCCGTAGTGGATAATCTCTGCCAAATGACTTGTCCCACCATCGGAACTTGAGCCATTCGGTTGATAACATTTTGCAAGTGTAGAACTACACAATTATATAATTTTATCTCCATTCAAGGTAGCTTAGGGCTAAACTGGACATTAGCCGGCTTGGCCTTGAGAAGTCTCCACCGAGCATGCTTTATGGGCTGCACGAAAGTTCTGGGTAATTTTATACTCAGGAAGTTGAACCTCTGACACTGTACCTGGATTTTCCTTAATACATCCAATGCACCTGGTACATGCAGAATTTTGTTTATAACAAAATTGGGCATTGTATAACAATTATGCCTAAATAAATTATTTCTAAATTCAAATGTGATAGTAAACCTCTGAATTACAGGACAAATCATACACCTTCAGTTGATGAATTTCACATACTTAAGGAAAGATTCTGTAAGTCCTTCCCAAGCCTAAATATTTTAACTCTTATGACAAACCAAAAGTGGACTGTTATATTTCAAATAATTATTTTTTTGACCCTCGATTAAAGGAATAGCTATCGACTTACCCTCATGCTGATGAGAAGTCCAGTGTAGTTTCTTATTCCTCAAAGTGCAGCTGGAGACCCGCGGGGGTACTCTCCTGCGTTCACGTGAGTCTTGTCAGCGTGTTCGTTTGTTTGAGTGAAGACATACAATGACGTTCCGTTTAACTATTTATTTAGAATTGTATCATTAAGCAAGCATGATCATGGACCTTTCTCTGTTAAACAAATCACAGTCAGCGACTTGCTGTTACTCTGTAACCCGTCGCCCAGAAAAAGGATGCAGATATTCACATTACAATAACAGTTATATTTTTGCTGTTGAGGTGTTATAACTTCTCATTGGTCAAAAAGGTGAGGAGGCCGTGGTCTAGACTTTGGCTCTCCTTTCGTTGGTGCACAGGCTGGTCCCAGCCTCTTGGCAACACGATTTCTCCAATCCGCGAAGACATCGCCCTGTGGAAAGAACCTCCCTCTTCCTGTTCTCTTCCTGCACTGCTTCTGCACTACTTTGAGTTCCTCTAAGGCTCACTTTGCTATCATTCCACAGACAGATACTGCTCACTACAAGGTCATCATGTGCAGGCAACTTTGTTACAGAGACAAAGGCAGCTGTGTTCTCTCTCTTATCCTGGCTTGTTTCTCCAATGTCTTAACCCTTCATAACATGGGGTCAATGCTTCTGTCAACCTCATCTATCAACAGGATAAGTACAGCTCTATATGGGGACATCATTAAGTGAACATGTGAAGTAGCATATGACTAAAAAGGTGAAAACTATTAAATCTCAACAGTCTCCCTCACAGTGTTTGCACTACGGAAGCCGCGCCAGACAAGATCAACGAGACTCGCGATAGATACACACCGGTATTTACATCCAGCTGTGAGCGACTGAGCGACACACAAACACAAGAGGGATCTGCCTGCACTAGTGATTTGAAACCTTGCGCGGGAGCGTGCCTCCTGGCAGATGTAGCATAGTGACTGTTTAGGCTAGAAAAATGTACTAAATGACGTCGTTTCGAGTAAACTCTGGATGTCGCCAATTCAGGACACTTGGATTGCAGCGGACGAGCAGTATGGAGGAATATTACGGAGTTTTTGTGTAGTTTTATGGACCTTTTCGTCTCGGACACAATTCACGCCCATTATATGGATTTTGAGTCGATAATGACTGAGTTTCGTTCTAGAGCGAACTATTCCTTTAAGGTGTTTTAACTTTTGTTGATGTTTATTTGTTTTGTTTAGATGCTTTCATAAAAAATATTTAATAAAATGTATTTACTTTTATTATATACTTTTATTATATTATTTTACCATTACCTATTTTTTTCACACAATATTTGAATTCTATAAATTCTGAAAACTGTATAATATGGTATTTATTTTGTTTTATGTATGTCCTTGTGGATGGAAATGCAGGCTTACATGTTGCTTCATGGTTTTTCCTGTTTTGCATTTGTCTACTGTTTGTAGACACAAGCTGTGCTGCGTCAGGCGTGGCTGGAGAACATCAGGCCTGTTCTGGTCATCAATAAGATGGACCGACTCATCATGGAGCTGAAGCTCACCTCTCAGGAAGCTTACACCCACCTGCAGAAGATCCTGGAGCAGGTGAGAGGCCCAGCTCTCATATGACACTGGCCACATTCAGCATACTTCATTATAAGGCATCTGTCATACAAGACACTGTCTGAAGTGACTGTTGTTAGAACCACGGCCTAGGGCAAACCCTGGCGCAACATGAAAATGAGACTCCCCTCTTCCCATCCCTCAAGCACCACCAACAGAGAAGCATTTTTACACACACACACACACCTCAACACATCTCACACACAAACAGACATGCTGGCAGTCTGGCTGAGAGAGGAGAGCCCCCAGGAACAGGGAAGAGCCGGCCTTTAAACTCCTGGCTTCGAGGCAGGAACCAATCAACTCCCTGGACAACCTACAATCACTCAAACACACCTGCAATCAATCACACACACGTAGGTAACAGAGAGGGTTATTTAAGCAGTGACAAAAGAAACATATATACGACCTCTGGGGTCGTAACACCTCCCCCCTTAAAACTGAACATTTCTCCCCCAAAGAAATGTTCAATTTCAGAGATGCAATAGGGTGTTCAGCTATCACAAGTCTGTCACTCTGTCGAGCTGAACCACAGTCTTCATAAAAGCAATACTTCAGTGGGTGCCACTCCCACTAACAAAATGGCTACCACCATGAGGAGAGAACACAAAACTAAACACAATTACTGTGGACACACAGGAGTGCAACAGCCACAAAATGAAAGGGTCACTGTGTAGTCACCACCACACACAAATGTTGCCAGCCTACACCTAAGCTGCAACCACAAGTGACGCACCAAAAGCGAACTGCCACCACCACGACACAAAATGTTACTGTAATGGAGATCGTAACATAAGAAACAAAGTGACCAGACGAATTGGGAAGCCACACCCACCACTCAAGATCCACTGATCTGTGGAGTGCCTCCATCCCAAACACACCAACTGTAATTAAATAAACTAAAGCAGTAACACCTACATGACCACACCAAAAGTGGACTGCAACAACCACCACACAAGAAGGCGTCACTGTGTAGTCACCACTACACGCAAATGTTGCCAGCTTACACCTAAGCTGCAACCACAAGTGACCCAACAAAAGTGGCGCACAGCCACCACAAAGGTCACAAACCACCAGTTACTGCACAAAAGTATTAATTACAGCCACACATCACAACGTGAATAAAGTAACCAAAACAAAAGCAGCCATCTCACAAAAAAACAAGTTGCTGTACAAAGTATAGAACGAAGGAAAACAAACTGCAATGACACCCAAACTTTACCTGCCTAGCAAGATGGCTAACTCACCTAGCTAGTCTTCAGTGGCTTGCCGAGCTCGAGGCATCTTTAAACGCTGAACTCAGTACATCACCGAAGACCAGGAATCTAGTCAACTGTAACACACTGAAGCGTGCCCCCACTCAGGGATTACCACCAAAAATAAGAAAGGCAAAATAATAAAGTGGCAAATCCTTGAACTTGCCCGGCAGCTATCTAGTCAGGGTGCTCAGTCAAAAACACAACTTGACATGCAGCAACAATGACAAAATATCTAACAAACGAGATGACCACTACACTTAACCAAAGGCCACTAATACAAAAAAAAACCTGAACCACATTAACCTCACCACATGGGCATTCAAATCCCGGACGAGCCATCAATTGTTACGACCAGGGCCTAGGGAAAACCCTGGCGCAACATGAAAATGAGACTCCCCTCTTCCCATCCCTCAAGCACCACCAGCAGAGAAGCATTTTTAAAGGTTTTATGTAAAAACACATCTCACACACAAACAGACATGCTGGCAGTCTGGCTGAGAGAGGAGAGCCCCCAGGAACAGGGAAGAGCCGGCCTTTAAACTCCTGGCTTCGAGGCAGGAACCAATCAGCTCCCTGGACAACCTACAATCACTCAAACACACCTGCAACCAATCACACACACACACTCAGGTGACAGAGAGGGTTATTTAAGCAGTGACAAAAGAAACATATATACGACCTCTGGGGTCGTAACGACTGTGTATTTTCTATAAACTCATAGAATGAAAAAGGTTTGTAATGTTTTGTAGACCATCGTAACTCAGTGTTTGTGTTTGTTCTTCCTTGTAGGTGAACGCAGTGACAGGGAGTTTGTTCACATCTAAAGTGCTAGAGGAGCGAGCAGAGAAAGAGAAGGAGGAGGAGAAAGAAAGTGAGACGTTGAGTGGAGATCAGGTTTACGACTGGAGCGCCGGGCTTGAGGACACCGACGACTCCCACCTCTACTTTTCTCCTGACCAAGGAAATGTGGTCTTCGCCAGCGCCATAGATGGATGGGGTTTCAGGTGAGATTGGTCCCTTCTTAAGCTGCAAGATGACATCAGTGGTACGCACAGTGTGGAGTGGGGAAAAAAGGTCCTGTAGAGATTGGCTTCAAAACCACAGACAGCAATTTCACTGGAGGCTGATGGCACTGATATCAAAAAAGTGCTGAATGACTAAATGCTCCATGATCATTTCTCAGCAAGTCAATTTGTGTTGATTTGATTAAATTCTGATTTATTTGATCATAAGCACCAAATTTTATAAGTGGCGTTAACAGGGCTCATGCATCTTGTGGCGCCGTCTTGTAGAGGAGCCTTTTGCCTTATTTTTAACAACTTTATTATTTCAGATGATAGCTGCTTAAATAGTGTATACTGTAAATGTACAACAAGAAACCCATGTCAGGGTTGGATTAGTCATCAGATGAAAAGTATTTTTATGGTGGGGTGCTGAGGATGACTTTAGGAGTCTTACAGCCTGGGGAAAGAAGCTGCTTTTAAGTTTAATTTGTTTCACCATTTTTTGTGCAAACAGTCAGCCAGAATCAACAAAAACTTGTCGGAGATCCCTTTTCACGGCAGACAATTTGACTTTTCAAAGCAGGAAAAGCACAGGTGGAACCAATAATGTGAACAATAGCTCTGTTCTATGAAGTGTCCCAGTAAGCCCTGTCAGTGAATGAGCATGCAAAATACCAGAGCCCTGGAACCTGCTTATCTAAATGGAATGCAGCCGTCATTGATGTCCCACCTGTGCTTTTCTTGCTTTGACAAGTCAAAATGTTTGACCTGAAACGGGTCCATAAGGGCACCCAGTTTATTGTTTCTCCAGTGCCTCGTAATTGCTTAGTCCTGTCACAACCCTGTAACCTAATCAATACCAAAATAAATTTCACTGTATACTAATTCAGTATCATTAAATACATTTCAAAGTGTCCTCTAGATGGTGCTATCAACTTAGATTTAGTTCATTTGATACTATATGACCCTGAAAATGATTACAGAACAACCTCCAACCTGTTTGTTACCTTTTAAAAGGCCTCGCTTTTTTGTTCAGTTCAGGACATGAAGTAAAATAGTTGCTCTTCAGCTTTCATTTAAAAAAAAAAATTCTGTCCGTATTCAAACACAGTGATATAACGTCTCCATGCTGCACTGGTAATTTGGTGTATGACAGTTCATGATGAGGACATAAAGACCTAGTTCTGAGTGTAGCTTTGTCCTTGTGATAACTCTCTGCTATAAATAAACAAATTAAGTCCCAACAGAGACAGCTTCTTCGCCTCTGAACCCAGGACTCATGCTGACTGTCTGTAGCAAAGGAGGAGGAAGCTGCAATCCAGACAACTACTATCATGTTTATCCTGATTCAGTTAAAGCAGTTTCAACTTCTCCAATTTACTCTAAGCTGATGATAAGCTCAATTTAAAAAGAACTCAAAACACTGTAGCATCGTTTACAATAAGGATACATGTTTTGTTGTTGTTAGTGAACCTGCATGAAAAGTGAAAGGTCAAGAGCTTGATTTTGTGTTTTGTAGCATCCAACAGTTTGCGCACATCTACAGCCAGAGAATGGGTATTAAGGCAGAGGTGCTGCTGAAAACCCTGTGGGGAGATTTCTACCTCAATGCAAAAGCAAAGAAGATCATCAAAGGAGCTCAGGTAATGTAACCATGAACTTACATGTTCTTTTCTCCTAAACTGTTAAAGAAAGATTTAAAGAAATAAATCTGAGGTTTACCAAAGGCTACAACTAAGGATGCACCAATATTGAAAATTCTGGGCCCATACAGATATTGATATTTTAAAATCTTTAATATTTCCCTTTTGTATCAAAGAACAAAGAAATCATCTTCATTATACTTTCCTTGACTGAGCACAAATTCATCAATCAACCTTTTACAGTATCCAACCTTCCTTCCCATGATTTTTTTATTTTGTTGATGTGTGTGTGTGTGTGTGTGTGTGTGTGTGTGTGTGTGTGTGTGTGTGTGTTTTCGGTACCTACCCCAACAAAAACATTCTTTTTGTGTAACATAAATGAATGGAATTAAATGTAAATGTGTAATCAGTTCTCTCTCCAACATCCGTCTCATTGCCAGCTCTGGCAGCAGGCCTGTCCATCAGTTGCGGGTCAAACGTTCCAGTATAACCAGTAGCTTATAATGGCCAAAGTTAACTAATGTTGGCAAACTTATAAGATAAGTCCACATTACCTATGCACAACAACTATAAAAGCTTAATCTGAGTTAATGAAGGTTCTCAGTCATCCAGGTCATGGTAAATCTAGGTGCTGTATTGTAGGCAACTGGATTTGTTTTAGTTTGTTGAGGACGTTTCTCCTCTCAGTTCTAACTAACTGGAGAGGAGTTGGCAGGCTTTTTTTAATCCGAGTTAGTTTGGAGTTTAAATATGATATTAATGACAATATGATGATGATTACCATTCTTCCTTTTTATGAACACTCATTTTAACTGAACTTTACCGAATTCTGCCTATTTTAGTCCAGCTGCCTCAGGTCACTGCATACATGTTAATTATTTTACGGGACCCCTGTATGACAGCTGTGGATGTTGTGTTTTTTGTTTATCAAACTTGAACATTTCATTTGTTTGCTTTAGTTTTCTGCAAGATGTCTTCACAAGTAATTATTATAGTAATTAAAACTGCAAGCAGCGATGAACAGGCCCTTGCCCCCCCACGTACATTGGGCTGTGGCACCATCAGAGGCCGCGCGCCCAGATGTGTGCGCGCCCGTTGCCTTTGGAAATGTCCTACCTAAATGGGATACGTGTCACACAAAACACAACAGTCACATCTTCAGTGACTTCCTGTGTCCAGTGGGTGGCGCTATGGATATGACGCAGTATTGAGGCATAGAAGGATTGAGGGTTAAATCCTCTACATGTGTGAGCAATTTGGTGTAGATGGGAACTTGTATGTTGAAGTTGTAAGGACTTCCTGCTTATGGCAGGGATCGAAATTGGCCACGCCCATCAGGTGTAACGGAGGCGAAAGCTGTTGACAACATATCATCTTCAATTTCTGAAGATGATCCTGAGTAAATATGAAGTCTGTGGTGTAAAATCTGTAGGACGAGTTAGTTAAAACAACACTAGGTAATTTGGACTCATTACTACCCCCGGCTGGTTGAGAAGCGCAATTATCTGTTACTAGTGTCGTAAATACTGTCACTGTATGAGCATCCCTGGGGAAAATAAATACACGTGAATTTGTTGACGGAGCCGGCAAATCATGAAGCCTCGTTTGGAAACATCAAAAACATGAAACCTCAATGGAGTGCCAACAACAAGGTAGATTCAGAGATAGCAGTTGGTAGTTTGTTAGCATATAGGCTGCACAGCACATTAGCATGCTAGAATTATTCTCATACCGAGTTGGTTATAGTGATTGCACCGACTAAGTTACTTCCAAAACACGATGCTTGGGAGTGAATGTGTTTAGTAACGTCTGAAAATATAACTATGTTTTCGGGAGCATGCTAACGTTACCTCCCGATCACACTGTTCAACAATTACGTTGATTATCTGCATGAACTAAGGAATCTGCAACTTTTCAAGACAAGACGTTCATAGTGTTTTAGTAAGTTAGTCATCGTTTACAGTCACTACATGAAAACGTGCAAGCTGACGTTGTGTTTGGCGTAATAACTACAACCAACTCGGTACAACAGTAGCTAAGTAGCATGCTAACGCTACCTCCCGACCACACTGTTCAACAGTTATGTTGATTATCTGCATGAACTAAGGAATCTTCAACTTTTCAAGACAAGACGTTCATAGTGTTTTAGTAAGTTAGTCATCGTTTACAGTCACTACATGAAAACGTGCAAGCTATCGAAACGGACAGCATTAGATTATCTCCCGGCTTTATTACGGTTATAAACTGTGGACAAATAGAGCCCCAATGAACACCACATAACAACAAATCAACTCAAAGTAAAAGTCGGTAAGATAATAAATATGTATATATGTAACATATGACTTACAAATCCAGTAGCATCAAGGCTAGGTCGCCATCAGTTCTTTCAGCTCACTCCACCGAGTGTAAGCTGGCCTAATATTTATCCCTGTCCGGCTCATATTATATCACTTTCTCTTTTTCTTTTCTTCGCCTCCTCAGACAATACCTTCTTGGCTTTTTTAGCTGGCTTGGCCATGGCGTTGGTTTACAAAAAATCCAAGTAGCTGCTGGCTAAATCCGGCGATGAATAAACATGTCGTAAAGCAGGTCCCACTAGACTTCTTTACGTCAGGTATGTACCTACCCGCTCTGGGAAGTTACACAGTGCGGTTTCTGCCGGCGCGACCCCCCTCAGGCTGCAGAGGCGTCACTGTTCATCCTATTAACCGTTATTCTACCACTTAACTGAGTTTAGAAATATTATTTTAAGGTCGAAAAACTACCTAGTGTTGCTTTAAAGTACGAGGCTTAGAAATTGGGTTCGTACAGAATGGGAAAAGCCATAAGGGGGGCATTGAAATTGACCGCACCACCACGCCCACCAGGTATATCAGAGACGAAAGCTTTTGACACGGTGTCATCATCAAGGTCTGAGGATGATACTTAGTGAATGTGAAGTCTGTGGCATTAGGTGGCACTACTGAGCTGTCATGCCGCGCATAAGGGCAGTTGTGGTATCAAATTAACATACTCATGGGTAAGAAGCTACGGGCCAAATTTGGTGAGTCTGCGATCATCCTAAAGTCCTGAAAAACAGCGTCGGAATAATTAAAATCGCTGCACACAATTCAAGATGGCTGACTTCCTGTTACGTCAAAAATTCCCACAAAAATAATTCCTGGCTAAATCATTGAGACCCATGAGTCCTGCGAATTTCATGACGATTCGAGAAAAATGTCGCAGGGGACAAAACGACGTTAGGTGGCGCTATGGAGTCCCCTGGCCACACCCACCCCCAATCATTTTGAATTCAGATAGCGGCACACCAATGTGACGTATGTTCCGCGTTTGGTGAGTTTTGGGGTATGTTCAGGCCGCCAAATATGCGATCGTTTGGGATGATAAAAAAGAATAATAAATGATCCTTGCAGATACAATAGGGCCTTCACAGGTTTCCTGCTCGGGCCCTAATTAAAACTGCAAGCAGTGATGAACGGGCCCTCGCCCCACGTACGTCTGGCTGTGGCGCCGTCGGAGGCCGCGCGCCCCAGATGTCTGCTCGCCCGTTGTCTGTGGAAAGGTTCCTACCTAAATGGGATACGTGTCACTGAAAACACAACAGTGACATATTCAGTGACTTCCTGTGTCCAGTGGGTGGCGCTATAGATATGACACAGTAATGATGCTGAGACATATTCAGGGCAAGCCCCTCTACATGTGTGAGCAGTTTGATTCAGATGGGAAATTGTATATGGACATCTAAGACCTCTAAAAGACGTCCTCTGGGGAGCCAGAATGAAAGTTTTTTTATACATCTTTTCTGGACGTTGTATAGACGATTATATGTCGTTATCGACTAATTCTGGATGTCAGTGGACGTCCAGATCATAGCCAGTATGAACGTCTATTCTCAACTAATTCTGGATGTCAGTGGACATCTAGATTATGGCCTGACTGAACATCTTCTCTCAACGTCATTTATCGACTAATTCTGGCTGTCAATGGACGTCCAGATCATAGCCTGGCCCGACGGACATGATATCAACCTGTTTTGGACGTCCACAGACGTTGCCTGCTCAGTAGGGTTGGTCGATTTTTATTTTATTTTAATGTTGTGCTTTCAAGGCTGATGCAAACATAACAAAGCTTTTGCACTGGACTTGCCCGTTTCTGTTTTTTGGGGGGTTTTTTTGCTGCTGAAATTTCAAAAACTACAGAAAATGTTTAATATTGGCAGTTTGTCCCTGAATATTGCGCACAGACTCTGAACATGTTGGCAGCATTGCTCTTGGGATGGTTAGCCACTCTCCCACTTTGATCCACCCTAAGTATCTTGATCAATATTAGATGGATAACCATGGAATTTGGCATTACCGTCAGCTTCAGTTGTACTTTGTGAAGGGTGCTAATTTGCTAAGGCCCATTTTAGCATTCTAACTTGTTCAATTAAGGTGGTGAACACAATAAATATTACACTTGGGCTTGAAAGTTTTTCAGTCACACAAAAAATGTCATGTTTTACATGACAACTGACACTGAAATTCAATATCGTGTTAAAAGGCTAATTGATCATTAGTAAACCCCTGTGTTAGAAAAAGCAAACTTTCCTCTGAAACTTGTCAGTCTATTCTTGTTACGAGAAATAAAGGCTATACCATAAGAATAATATCCAAGAAACTAAAGATCTCATACAATGATGTGTGCTACTCCCTTCAAAGAACAGCACACACTGACCATAACCAGAAGAGAAAGAGAAGTGGAAGGCCTTGTTGCAAAACTGAGCACTGAGGACGAGTACATCAGTCTCACAGGTCCTCATCTGGCAGCTTCATTACCCGCACAACACCACTCTCAACGTCAGCAATGAAGAGGCGACTCCAGGATGCTGGCCTTTCTAGGCCGAGTAGAAAAAGAAAAAGGCATGTCTGAGACTGGCAAATAAAAGGAAAAGATTTACATGGACAAAAGAACACAGACACTGGACAGAGGAAGACTGGAAAAAGTGTTATGGAGAGGCAAATCCAATTTTGAGGTGTGGATCTCATAGAAGAACATTTGTGAGACGTAGAACAAAAGAAAAGATGCTGGAGGTTCATACCCTGTGTCAGCATGGTGGAGGAAATTTGATGGTCAGGGGTGCTTTGGTGCTGGTAAAGTGGGAGATTTGTACAGGGTTAAAGGGATCTTGAATAAGGAAGGCTGTCATCCTACAACAGGACAATGAGTCAAAGCACAGCTCCAAACTATGCAACAACTATTTAGGGAAGCAGTCAGCTGGTATTCTGTCTATAACAGAGTCGCCAGCATAGTCAGCAGATCTTAACCCTAGCAGCTTGATCGTACGAGTGACATTTATTCAGATAACCTCAACAAATTGAAGACTGTAATTAATGAAAATGGAAGATTATTTAATGAGAGCAAATTTTGAAGGACAAAATTATTATTTCAAGTAAAAATCAATTTTTACAACCTAGTTAATGTCTTGACTATGTTTTCTATTCATCTGGCAGGTCATTTGATGAATTTAAGTGTGAGTTTTCATGGAAAATGTGACATTTTATTTAGAGCAGTAGTGAATTTCTATGAACAGCCTCACAGAGCTGCATTGTCATTACAAAAACTAATCTCAGTGTACATCTATGTCTGTGCTCCCATCCTCCACTCAGTGCAGTGTAATTAGGGCCTGAGCAGGAAACCTGCGAGGTCCCTATTGTTTTTGCAAGGATTATTATTTTTTTCCTTCCTCCCAAATGATCGCATTTTTCACTGCCTGAACAACATGCAATTTTTATTTGGCAAACACATTAGGCTTGCCGAAAATTTTTATAATCTATGGTCATCGTGAACGTCCACCACTAGGTGGCACTATAATCAAGGAAAGTGCGTTTTGGCTTATACACTGAACAAAAATATAAATGCAACACTTTTGTTTTTGCTCCCATTTTTCATGAGCTGAACTCAAATATCTAAAACATTTTCTATATACACAAAAGACCATTTCTCTCAAATATTGTTCACAAATCTGTCTAAATCTGTGTTAGTGAATACTTCTCCTTTGCCGAGATAATCCATCCCACCTTACAGGTGTGGCATATCAAGATGCTGATTAGACAGCATGATTATTGCACAGGTGTGCCTTAGGCTGGCCACAATAAAAGGCCACTCTAAAATGCCACAGATGTCGCAAGTTTTGAGGGAGTGTGCAATTGGCATGCTGACTGCAGGAATGTCCACCAGAGCTGTTGCCCGTAAATTGAATGTTCATTTCTCTACCATAAGCCGTCTCCAAAGGCGTTTCAGACAATTTGGCAGTACATCCAACCGGCCTCACAACCGCAGACAACGTGTAACCACACCAGCCCACGACCTCCACATCCAGCATGTTCACCTCCGAGATCGTTTGAGACCAGCCACCCGGCCAGCTGCTGCAACAATCGGTTTGCATAACCAAAGATTTTCTGCACAAGCTGTCAGAAACCATCTCAGGGAAGCTCATCTGCATGCTCGTCGTCCTCATCGGGGTCTCGACCTGACTGCAGTTCGTCGTCGTAACCGTCTTGAGTGGGCAAATGCTCACATTCAATGGCGTCTGTCACGTTGGAGAGGTGTTCTCTTCACGGATGAATCCTGGTTTTCACTGTTCAGGGCAGATGGCAGACAGCATGTGTAGCGTCGTGTGGGTGAACGTTGTGGATCGAGTGGCCTATGGTGGCAGTGGGGTTATGGTATGGGCAGGCGTATGTTATGGAGAACGAACACAGGTGCATTTTATTGAAGGCATTTTGAATGCATAGATACCGTGACGAGATCCTGAGGCCCATTGTTGTGCCATTCATCCACAACCATCACCTCATGTTGCAGCATGATAATGCACGGCCCCGTGTTGCAAGGATCTGTACACAATTCCTGGAAGCTGAAAACATCCCAGTTCTTGCATGGCCAGCATACTCATTGGACATGTCACCCACTGAGCATGTTTGGGATGCTCTGGATCGGCGTATATGACAGCGTGTTCCAGTTCCTGCCAATATCCAGCAACTTCGCACAGCCACTGAAGAGGAGTGGATCAACATTCCACATGCCACAATCAACAACCTGATCAACTCTATGCGAAGGAGATGTGTTGCACTGCGTGAGGCAAATCAACACCAGATACTGACTGGTTTTCTGACCCCCCCTCCCCAATAAAGCAGAATTGCACATTTCAGAGTGGCCTTTTAATGTGGGCAGCCTGAGGCACACCTGTGCAATATTCATGCTGTCTAATCAGCATCTTGATATGCCACACCTGTGAGGTGGGATGGATTATCTCGGCAAAGGAGAAGTGCTCACTAACACAGATTTAGACAGATTTGTGAACAATATTTGAGAGAAATGGTCTTTTGTGTATATAGAAAATATTTTAGATCTTTGAGTTCAGCTCATGAAAAACGGGAGCAAAAACAAAAGTGTTGTTTATATTTTTGTTCAGTGTAACTCCCATATACTTTGTTGCACATTCAAAAACCTTACATCCATGCGTTCCCTTAATTGTGGTGAATCTTGTGATATAGGCCACGCCCATTTCCGCCTGCCGTTTTTTTTCCCCGCAAACTCACAAAATGTCGCAAACCTACTTTTTCGAACTCCTCCAGGCAATTTCACCAATTTGCACCCAACTTTGCACACAGCATCTGAAGACACTCCTTACAAAAAGTTATTAAAAGGATTTTGATATTCCAAAGAATACTCAAGTTATTAAATAACGTGTTGCATATCTCCACATTGGTGTGTCCGAATGACATGAAACTCAGGTTACTACTTACGCATGACACCCTTAGGCTCTGTGCAACATTTTGACAGATGACCACTAGGTGGCGCTCTTTAAATTCAAGTATTTTATATCTCAACATCGGTTAGTCGAATTAACACAAAACTCGGTACACTCATTGCCAATGCCCTCCTGAGGATAGCTGACGAAGGTGTTACCGATCCAACACTAGGTGGCGCTCTGGCGGCAGTCTAATTATTATTATTAGTTATGGCCCAAGCAGGGAACCTGCAAGGTCCCTATTGTTTTTCAAATGATTATTATTTATTATTTATTTTATTTTTTTGTTATTTTTCTTCTGCCCAAATGATCGCATTTTTGACTGCCTGAACATACCCCAAAACTCACCAAACTTGGAATATACGTCACACCTGCTGAAAAATGTTATAATCTGTTGTTGTGAATTTCCACCATGGCACTATAATCAAGGAAAGTGCGTTTTGGGTTATAACTCCCCATATACTTTCTCGCACATTCAAAAACCTTTTATCCATGCGTTCAGTGAATTGTGCTGAATCTCCTGATATAGGCCATGCCCATTTGCAACTACCGTTTTTTTTCCGCAAATTCGCAAAATGACGCAAACCTACTTTTTCGAACTCCTCCAAGCCAATTTCACCAATTTGCACCAAACTTTGCACACAGCATTTGTGGACCCTCCTGACAAAAAGTTATTGAAAGAATGCAGATTTCATTCCAAACAGGAAGTGTTGCATATCTCCACAGTGGTTTGTCCGAATGACATGAAACTCAGGATACTACTTCCCCATAAGCCTCTAAGGCTCTGTGCAAAATGTTAGCCGATGACCACTAGGTGGCGCTCTTTAAATTGAAGTATTTTATATCTCCACATCGGTTGCTCGGATTAACACGAAATTTGGTAGAATTATTAGCCATTTCTCAATATGCGTTCTTCTCTGTACTTCTGTTCTTGTGGACTTGAGAAACGTCATCAGCGCCGGACCAAGTACTGTTCCAATTCAAAGTTTGCGCTTGGCCAAGTACGGTCGAATACCCCGGATGTGTTCTTGCCCCGCCCATTTCATCGAGGATGCATCGGTGGAGACTTGTGTGGACTTTGGGAAGTTACGTATCCCAGAATGCATTTCGTGATAGCAATGGCCGAGGAGCGGAGCGGACCATCCTCCCGTTCTCCCGTTCTCCCGTCCTCCCGTCCTCCCGTCCCCCGGGAGTTCGTTCTTCCAACTGAACTCCGCAAGTCCAGACTCCCGGAGTTCCCAAGTTCGAACTTGGCGTACTGGGTATTGAGAAACGGCTATTGTCAATGCTCTCCTGAGGATATCTGTTGAAGATTTTGTCGATCTAGTGGCGGTCTGGTGGCAGTCTAATTTATTTAATATTTGGCACTGTGCCCACACCATAACACCGAAATTGATAGGAGTGGTATACATTGGCCCCTGTGACTCACACACCAAAAATGACCAGCAGGTGGCACTATTATCAACACAAATCTGCTTTTGGCTAATAACTCCCACATAATATGGCGCACATTGTTAAACCTTATATCTATGTGTTCCCTGAATACAGCTGAATTATTTGATGTAGGCCACGCCCATTTTCGCGGTAAATTTCCATTCGCAAAATTGCGGAAAATGGAAAAACGTACTTTTTCCAAATCCTCCCAGGCAAAGTCACCAATTTGCACCAAACTTTGCATGTGGCATCTGTGGACCCTCCTGACAAAAACTGTGATACTCCAAAAAATGGCCAAAATATAAGATAACAATTTCCTGCACATTCTGATCAATGTCTTGCATATCTTGACAAAATACAGTCCCATTAACACACGGACAGTTAAGACACAGTAATCGGGCAATGGGGCCGGGTAAGTGGCAGGCCCCGACAGCAGCACCCCCCGACGTGCGTGGACCTCAAGGGCCCGTTCATCACTGCTTGCAGTTTTAATTTTATATTTGGCACTGTGCCCACACCATAACAACTATGTCAACGAAATTCATAGGGGTGGTATAGACTGGCCCTTGTAACTCACACACCAAAAATGACCAGCAGGTGGCGCTATTATCAAGACAAAAACGTTTTTGCCCAATAACTCCCACATAATATGTCGCACAGTTTTAAACCTTATATCTACGTGTTCCCTGAATTCAGCTGAATTGTGATGTAGGCCACGCCCACTTTTGCGCTAAACTTTATGAAACTTTGCATGTGGCATCTGTGGACACTCATGACAAAAACTTATTAAAAGAATTTTGATAGTCCAAAAAACGCCCAAAATATAGACAAACTATTTCCTGCACATTGTGGTCAAACAGATAGGCTTGCGTATCTTCACGAAACACAGTCCCATTAACACACGGACAGTTAAGACATTCATACACAATAATCGGGCAATGGGGCCGGGTAAGCAGCCCGTCCATCACTGCTTGCAGTTTTAATGTTCAATCTGTATCTCTCCTAAGTGTCGCTCTTTTCCAATTGCTATGAATATAGAGTATAGTTCTGTGAGATGCTAATGGACTCTGGCTGCATACTAACATACTGCGAGCCTCTCAGTAGAACTAACGTGAGATGTACTCATCACCAGAGAAGAGTTGAACCCGGTCTGTACTTGCCTCAAACTGACCCCACTGAGCTCATCTTGATGTGCCAAATTTGAAACCCAAACCTAACCTATTTTTATATTTGACTTTTTTCTCGTATCCTGTTGTATCCTGTGTTTCTGAAGCTTAGTTCCATACTGAGACTAAATGTCAGCATATCTCAACCTCTACTTCTTTAACTTTAATCATTCTCTTTTTCTATCTGTCACTTATTAGTTTCACAACTTTATGAAAGTTCATTGCTACATATCTTAAGTTATGTGTTCAGTGGCAACAACACTATACACATTGCTTTTTAAAGGTATAGTTGGTAATCCTGTTCAGAAACACTTTTTGTTATACTGGGTGAAATGGTCTTTCCACCCTGAGAGTAGTCCATACATAATGTGTTCAGAAAAAGGACTGAAATAAATCAGACCTCTGTGGCAGCTGCAGGCCTGTAAAAACTCTGACCAATCCCTCCCTCTTGGTCCGAGTTGAAAGAACCAATCAGATGCCTTCATGTCTCGTCCTGCCTGCACCCCCCTCTGTCCCCCCCTCCTCCCTGCGCGCACTCATCACGTGTCACCGTTGCCGGATATATTCAGCACACTGCATATGGAGTTAGCAGGAGATACACACTCCAGGTCAGAAGGTGGCGGTAATGCACGCCTAAAAGTTGTTTGCCAACAGCCATAAAACAGCAGCAGAAGAAGAGTTAACACAGTTAGCAGGAGACAACAATGGCAGAGAAAATGCAGCCAAAAGTAGCACTTCCAGAAGTGATGCAGAGGTTGCTGTCTTTCTGTTGGACAGGTAATTAGTTGTTTTGCTTAGGGGAGATTTGTTATTTTCATGAAATATGTAATGTTAGCCAACTTAGCTACTTTTGTAGCTTGTATTAGCCCCATGCTAACAGCTCTCCTCTGCCCTGCTGACGGACTGTCTGATGCGCCTTTAAGTTTGTGGGGGCGGGGCTTTGGTCGGAGCACTGACGGGAGGGGGAGAAGGGGGTGGAGCTTAGACGAGGTGCCACTTTCAAATCTTGCTAGCTCTCCAACATTACCAACTATACCTTAACTACCAGAATAAACACTGCAGTTGCTAAAAGTAATGTACCTGTAAATGGGTCAGTGACATATGCACCAGAAAAAAGTGTTTTTTCAAAAACTTCAAATAACAGGCATAAAACTGATTGAGTTTTGTTCTACTAACTCTCATCTTTATAGAAACATATGTTGTTTTTAGATTTTCAATTGGAATCAGAATTTATGTGACAATTTGTTGTATTAGTGCCTAAAATCCTCATATGGTGTGACATGAAAATAATTGTATATAAAATGAAAATAGATTATACCTTTCTTAAGTTACTCACTTTATCAAAGTCCTTTATCATAACTAAACTGTGATCCATTATAGTTTTGTGAAAATTAATTAAATTTGTGTATTATTTTCTAAATCATTGCTCAAGGTGAGACCTATGTCGTCAGTCTTTCAACGTATTTTCTATTTATTGTGACAAACCTTGCTATAAAATTATAAAAAATATTTGTGACTCTTGCTCATACTATTTTCTATGTATTCCATGAACATTTTCACGTTTTATAATTAATAAAGGTATGTTATTTTCACAATTTGGAATGTCACACCACATGATATAGTGTCACACCATATGATCATGTCGCCATGTGTCAATGCAAAACATGTATTAACCTACCTATTGGTGAGTACTGATCACTCATATTCTCTGCATTTCATAACTGCGTTCCTCTTAGTTGCACTGCCTACAGTGTTCTAGTCCAATGATGTTTTAGATATGATGTATTGCCAGGCTTCAAGAAATCTGCCCCAAGGCCTTTTGAATCAACAATGAAGGCACCCTCTAAAACCCTCCCTCAGACCTTCCTATTGGTCAGCGAATGGAAACACAGTTGTCGTTTACTTTTCTTTGCCTCAGCAACTCCTCTCTCCTCGCAGGGTGTCATTATTTGCCTCAAGCTGACAAAAGAAAAGGGAATGTATGGTTTAAGACCAAGACAAAACATTGTTTAGACTTAAACAGCATTCTAAGGTTTCTGTGAAGGGGTCTGCTGTGTCTGTCTGATAAACTAGAAATCTGTATCACTGAATAAAACTAAACTAAACTAAACACGATCTATTGTGGATAATTACAGCTTTTATGTGATGATGGATGCAAACAAATGTTTAAAAGGACAAAACATACATTGGACTTGTTATTTATTGTTATATCTGCAGGAAATTACAATTCGTATCATATGGTGTGACAATCAAAATCATATGGCGTGACAGGCAGACATGTCACACCATATGATGAAGTGTCACACCATATTATGTTTTCTGCACTTAGCACAACCTTGAGCCTTGTAGCTACACATTAACTTGCTGACAAGATGCTAGCTATAACAAAGCAACATAGATTTACATGTAATTTTGACAAAAAATATCAAATTTCTTTTGCATTTCTATGAAAAATGTGTCACACCAAAAGACATCCGGAAGTGGGACTTTTGTCAGAGTGCCAACAAAATCTGATTTATTGAAAACATAAAAATGATAACTCACCTCAGAAACCTGTCATGGTCTGGTATTGATAGTACTGAACAACCTTGCTGAAGAAGGACCTCTCATTCCCAAGGGTGTCAAAACAGTTGCCCGTTGAAATATCCCAAAATAGTGTCACACCATATGATTTTGATTTGTGGGACAAAATCTTTTTGATCAGAACTGACTCAAAACATTATGCTTGGACTTTGAAAAGAGTAGGCCCACAAATAGACATCTGTATTATTTTTCTGTATTGTTTTGAGAATTTTTGCATTTATTTTTCTTAGCTTTATTCAAGTTCTTACTTTGAGAAACAAGTGTCGGACAGTCGCACCATATGAGTTTTGCTATGTTTGGTTGAAAATTCTGAAAAAATGAGTGATGAACTGGTTTAATGTTGAGTATGTTCACATAAAGCATAGTTTTCTGCACAATATTGAGGAGGTTTTTGACAAATGTATTTTTTATTTCTACATGTTTGACACTGAAGACGGCAAAACTGCCATGTCACGTCACACACCCAAATACATATCTAGGTCAACTTATTTTCACAACTTCAGCTTGACAGTTGAGACTGATTCTAGAACATAACTAATATAATGTACACAATCTCTGATCCTAAAGATTATAATGATCCTACAATTAAGAAAACCATCCCACAACCATTTGGGATTTTGAGGAAGTCCCCTTTAGCAAGTGTTTTTCTTTATTTCATGCATTCCTGCCTTTGTCTACTCAGACTAATGTTGAACTCAGGTTTTGCTTCGTCTTCACCTGCTTTACACTGCATGTCCCACTAGCAACATGACAAACACAAGCCTGGAGCTTGATGGAACAAAAAAGCTCAAACCAAATCTGAAATATGATGACTAACCCAAATCCTTTATCTTACGATTTCCTGCAATCCATTATTGGATAACCCATGGCTGGTACTAGCCAGCGACCGGTGTCCAGTCATACCTACTTTCACATGGGATTGTTCACAAGCTATTTGATTTTAAACGAATACTGACCAGACCAAGTAATGAACTGTGCTCCCTCTGTGTGTATATCAGTTGGACTCTTCATTCAGCTGTTGCTCATCTCCCATACATTGAATGATGAATGTGTTGTTGCTTTTCTGTCTGGCCAGCACTGTAGCTGTCAGGGGAGGCAACAATGCCTGTTGAGCAGAGCGATGGAGAGATTGACCTTTTATTCAGTCTCACTCGCCCATTCACTCGCATTTGGGGTCATGAAAGAAATGGAGAGGCTTTTTAGAGAGCAGCTCACTCACAGGATGGGAAAAGGCTGTGCAGGTTTGCCCTTTAAAACTGTGTTTGCATGGTTGGTGCAGAGAAAAAAAAAAGTGTTCTCTTAGTATGGAGAATATACAGTATGTGCGTCTGTCATTTTGGTTGCTAGTATTGGTGGTCATCAAGGATTTAAGAATTACTGGATGGAAAGAGAACCACACCTTTATATAGAGATATATAATTAAAGAATTCTGCATTAAAATGTATTAAAACAACTAGTCCTTTGTCATATATTATATGTTGAGTTGTATACTCATCCCAAATGTTTCCAATAATGTTGAAACCCAAAGAAATCCAAGTTTACTCGAGGTACCGTTGAGTTTTATTTTGTCACCTGTCACTATAACTTCCAGGAGAGAGTCTGAGTCAGGAAGGGAGTCAGCGAACGAGACTTAACATTATGTGAATAAAGCAAAAATATTACCTCGTCTGTGAACATTCGTGCCTGAGTCACATCAGATACATTTTCATCAGCAATGGTGGTTGTTGAATGGTGTGTTCACCACCAACAAAGTGAGTTTGAGAGTGTGATCAATTGTGTTTATTCACATTAAAGTTATGAGAGTATTTACTGCCCCAAACAGCCAGATTACACTAGCAAGCAATGGCATGCACCAAGTGTATGTGTGTCTGTGTGTTTGATTTCAGGTTAATCTCTCTGAACTCAGCACTCAGCAGAGACTCCAGTTCTCTTCTTTTTCCCCTCTCCTCTCTGTAACGTTATGTTCATGAAGTAAAGTAAATTTCCCCTCCAGCTCCAGTCAGCAGTCAACATTACAGAACATAAACACCTGACAATGTAGGTCACCTCTGGATCACTGCTGAAGTCAGGTCGATAAACAGGAGGGAAGATAAATCCACTTTTTAATCCCAAAAGTTAAAAAGTAATCTCTGAGCTCACCTCCTGTCAGTAAAGAATCCGATGTGACTCTGGATGTTTATTCCTCCAGAATGTTTGGCTATGCACCCAGCTCCAGAGCAGGCTGGCTCTTAGCAGCTGAGCAGCAGCTCTCCCCCCTTGTTCCACCAAGCCCTCCAAATTCAACACTTGGGAAAATGTCTTTTGTTTTTATTTACGGACCCCTGGTCGCAGAAAATGCATATTGTTTTACATTCAGTTTTCTGATCAGCTCTTGACGCGATCTCATCACTTCCTCCATGTTTACCCCTGACAAGTTCAAGATCTATTCTTCAGCATTATTTTCCTCAGGTACAACAACTGAGTCATGTCATGCTCACCACTCTGCTCCTCTGAGATTCTCTTTTTTTTTTTTTCAAAGAAACACTAACTGATTAATTCCAGACAGCTCTGCTGTTTTTTCAATCACTTTTGCAGTTGACTCAGCTCTTTCCTGCAAAGATATTTCACATTAGAAACCTCCCACTAGTTCAAAGCGCATAATTCCTCTCTTTCCCTGAAGGCACTTCATGTGAAACATCTGTGCAGAAAGTGTTGGGTTTCATAGATAGTTATTTGGCAATGGTAAAAAAAACAGCACAGTTTAAGCAATTGGAATAAGTGAATTAAAGCAGTATTTGTATATTTATTGATTCCCTTTTGTTAAAAAGAGAATATCAAAGCAGCTGAGTGGCATGGTGTGACTGTTGTTGCACGGATGGAATTAATGCTTTGGAAATGTGTATTATACTGAATTTACTATATGAGCCATCATAGTACAGGAAATACATTTAGGTATTTCATATTGTCCAATATGTCTAGTCCCTTGTGTTATCTGCATTTCTAGCTCAAAAAAAGTCCAGTCTGCCAAAGTAGCCATGTAAATGTATTGTATTTTCACATTTTATTCCCTCATTCCATTTTTTTTTTTGCTAGTGAATTATTTATTTGCTTACAAACACAAATTTCACCCAAAGTTTCCCCTTTCATTGACTGATAGAAAGGTTCAGTCACTGTCTTGACCAAACTAACAGCTTCAGAGTCATGTTGATGGTACAGTGTCTTGTAACAGGGTGAAATGTGTCTCTGTCACTTGTTTCTGCTCTATGTAACTTCAGTGAGAGGGGCGGATCACAGTGTTACATACATGTTTACTTCAACACAACAATGTTATGATGTAAAGAGTTTTGTTTGTGGTTAGCACCTACATTACGCATAACAAATTGTTACAGACCTGGCATTTGTATTTACCACAGTCGTGTTGCACTTTTGTTGCACAAAACGGCAATTTCTACATACTGTAATGCTGCTTTAAGGAATGCAAGCTCAAGTACATTACATTTGTGGGGATTCAGTTGGGCACTTTAGTGTGGGTCATTGATCTAAACGTTTGTCAATCCTGTTTCCATCCAAGCCAAGAATAAAAGTGTGTGAGAAAACACTTCACACATATTTTAGACATGGAATTTAAAAAAATAAACAGCAATGTGTTATCTGGCAGCTTCGAGGTAGAACCCTTGGCCAAAAATACGTGGCAGAACATAGACAGGCACAAAGTAACATCCAAAAGAGCAAACATCCTGTCATCCAATATTGGTGGGCAATATGGGAAAAATAATATATCCCATTCAAAGTGCTGTATCGTAGGCAACTGGACGTGTTTCAGTTTCTTGAAGACGTTTCACCTCTCATCCAAGAGGCTTCAAGAGTTTCAGAGTCGTTAGGGCAACTTTGTGGATCATTGACCCACATTGACCCCTAACGACATGTTATTACAATTACATGTTTTTTAATGAACAACAACATGAGCAAAATGTCTCAGCAAAAGGAGATAAGAGGATGACCATGTTATCTCTTTAGGTCTGAAGTTGTGCATTGGAGTGGCCCTGAAATCTTAGCTACATGATCAACTAAAAACAAATGCTCAGTTACTTTTGTGTCTTTCTGTATGTTTTACAGTCATTCTGATGCGTCTCTTTGTTTCCCTCTTTGCTGCAGGCCAAAGGAAAGAAGCAACTGTTCGTGCAGCTTGTGCTGGATAACATCTGGAGTTTATATGATGCAGTTGTCACTAGAAGGTGGGTGAAAGATAATACCCTAAAACACTTTCTTAGTGAATTCTCTATTGTAATATGTTGTTTAAGTTTGAAGATATACCTGAGGTGGAGAGTACTAAGTTACTATGATGCATAGAATCACATGGCATATTTTTATAAGAAATACGCCAGGTTGAAACAAACTGGAATTTTCCTTTAAGCCTCAGCTTCTCAAACCTACACAAGTGCCTGAGCTAAGATAATATCATGCCTTGATAACACATGTATAGTCATGAGACATAGCTGTAATTGAATAGGTACAGGTTAGAATGTGTTGCTATCCATCCTCTGCAGTCTTTCTGCAAAGATGTCTACTGTGTTTCTGTGACTAGAGACAAGGAGAAGGTGGAGAAGGTGGTGACGTCACTGGGGGTAAAGGTGATGGCAAGAGACTCTCGTCACTCCGACCCCAAAGTCCTCCTTTCTGCCATCTGCAGCCAGTGGTTACCTGTATCCCAGGCTGTCCTCTGTATCCTTTGTCTTGCGTCCTTATCTGTTATCGACTAAAAGTCTGTGGAACAGAATGTGCTCTGCTTTCATTTGTTTGTTTGACTTCCTCAGATGAGCATTTTCTGGGGATGATTGTGCGTTTAGTGTTTGGTTTTCTTTAACACAGACTGTAGCGATGGTGTGTGAGAAGCTTCCCAGTCCGTTAGACATGTCGGCAGAGAGGGTGGAGAAACTGATGAGTGTTGGAGCGCGACAGTTTGACTCGTTACCTGAACAGACTCAGGAGCTTAAAAAAGGTATACATACACATTCATACTGTAATGAATTAAAGGAGAACTCCAACATTTTTACACATAAATGTCAGTTGACTATGTATGAAGAATATTAGTCTGCTTTTCAGAGTATCCCTTTAATAACAACATTTTTATTAACAATCACAATATGAGTTGGTTGCATCAGCTCTTGTTAAATTCAAACTAACATTTTACGCATCATAAAATTAAACTAGTCACCCATGAAAATAGCAATAATGTGAAGTAACCAGTAAGTATTTAAACCTACTAACTGCTAGGGCTGCAATTAACAATTGTTGTCATTGTTGATTTTTGTTAATTATTTTCTCGATTAATGGATAAATTGTTTGGTCTATAAAATGTCAGAAAAGGGTGAAAAATGTTAATCAGTGTCTCCAAAAGCTCAAGATGACATACTCTATTGTCCACAACTGAAGGATATTTCAGTTTACTGTCATGGAGGAGTAAAGAAACCAGAAAATATTTCACATTTAAGAAGGTGGAATCTTCCTCAAACCGAGTTTTCAATTAACAAAATAGTTTGTGATTCATTTATTGGTTTTCATCAGTTAATTCATAGTACTCATTAGTTTATCATTGCAGCTCTTCTAACTGCCAGGTGGAATTAGATGAATGAGCTAACTGAAAAAAGAGGCATGACTGTGCACGACTGGTTGACAGTCATCAACTTTTACTGGAACCACAAGCTGTTTTATTTACAAGGATATGATCCCATAGCCTTGTTAAAAATGGAAGGATGATACTGATCCAGGAACAGCCCATCAGCAGCATTTAATTTATCCAACTTAGGGAATGGCCAAAAACGTATCCAGTTATACAAAGTTATCTCTGCTCACGATTTTTACTGTTGATGTGGTAGCTATGACTTTCTTGGAGCAATTCTGATTTAGCATGTAAAATTAAATATAAGCCAATATTTGATTTACGTTTCACCTCTCATCCAAGAGGCTTCTTCAGTTCTTACGAACTGGAGGGGAGTTGCAGGCTTCTGCACTGGCTTTGCATCCTCCGGTCCCCCCATCCTTCATGTGGTCCCTGATTATGAGAAGATTGATCAGATCTCACCCACCAACTGTTCTGATCTATCAGACTCTAACCATCTGCAGGTCTTCACACAATATGTTTCTGTTGGTCACAGTATGTCACATGTCAGCTTTTATGGAGGCATTTTTCCTTATTTACAAAACTTGATGCTTGACGCATCAGTTTACTGTTCCTGGCCAGCCAGCTAGCAAGCGTAATCTCTGAAGTTTAGAGGGGAAGTTCACAAGTAGAGAGTTTTGTACACTCAAAGACAGAAATATGCACAGGGGTCGACAATATAAATGGCCCGGTGGCCCGGACGTACTTTTAAAACCGTCAGGGCCACCAGAACGCTCCAAGCACTGGCCCGGTGGGGCCAGCATGGATTAAAGTTCTCCGTCGCTACGACGGATTTCTGTCATTCAAAAGTAACAGAGGCGACTTGTGAGATCAATGTAGATCTGAGGAGAACTGTTGGCTGATTTTTATTGACAGATTGTCACACTCTACAGCCAATGGTATCGTTAACAGCGTGTGCGCGCCTGACCAATGACAGTGTAGTGACCCACACAGGGCGGGATCTCAACACGGAGCGGCGCTAAAGTTTAGCTGCTTAGCTAGCAAGGAGTCGTTGCGCTGCTACGTTATCAACTGAGTTTAGTCAGCACGTGAGAACTCGTCTGACACAGAGAGTCTCCTGTTGTGTGCTACATGTGTGAAATAACAACTATAGTCTGGACTTTGTCTGCAGTGTATCTGTGTAAACGGCTTCATTCAGCGTCTCTCCCTCCCCTCTGGCACCGTGAGTTACCATGGTTACAGGAACGCCCTGAAACTTTATAATGATGATCAAGTTTTTTGGTTAGTTTGACTGAACAAAATCATGAATGTTGCCTGATTGTAGCTCAATGCTTAAATCTTGTATTATTATAACATATGGAACAAAGCCTCAGAGCTTCTTTGATTATTAACAGTATGTTAGTGATGACAGAAAGGTGATAACTCGCCATCAGACTGACAAGGCTGCAAAAGTTGCTGTTTATATGATGTATTTTTCTGTTAAACGATAAGAGGCTCACTTTAAACAATATTATTAATAATAATAATGAATGATAATGATGAGAAGAAGTAGAAAAATAGCGTACTGAAAAGTTCTGTAGATGGTTGATTATTTGAAAGAGTAAAACTTGAGAGAAGCTTGGCAAAAATAAAGACAGTTTGATTTCATAGATTAAAAATTACATTGAAAAGACAAAAAACATTTTAAGTGTGAATAGAACAGCTGTTCAGATCATCCTCCTGTAAAACACTGTTGGTCAAATATGTAAACTTGATGTCTGCATTAGAGAACATGGTGTGGGGTGAGGCTGTAAATCTTATTTTTTTAGCATGTGTCAAGTAAAATGCCCTGTAACATGGAGGGGGGCGCAAAAATCAACCAACTTTTGATTTATGTATTTGCACTTTTTGACCTCAGTACTGCAGTATTAAAATAAATGTTATTAAATCAAATTGTTCTTTTTCGTTATTATGGGGAGCGATTCCTGCGCCAGTGATCTTCCCAAATTTCCCTTATTGTCTACCCCTGTATGCAGATGGATTATTTTTTTGTCTTTTCAAACACTTGTTTGAACCACCTGTTGTTTTGAGCCTTACAATAATCAAGATGTTTAACAATCCTTAAATCTTTTAAGATATCCAACAAAACTGCAATGTTTCTGGTCCTCCCAGAAGCAACATCACCTTACATTAGTGTCACGTGAGGTGACCATGCGCAGATTAAGCATTTACATGGTTATGCGACTTTCACCAGCGCTTTCAGTCTGATTTAAAAATTCAATCAAATTGGTCAGGATCAGTTCATTCTCTTCTGATTGAGGTGTTAACATGAAGAATTTTCAATCTGATTGGGCCAATATTCTGATTATTAGTAGATTATTAGCATCCATTGCATCAGCCAGGTTCTCAATTAGCATTCAAACAGCTGTTAGTGCATGACCACTACACACAGCTGTGGCTTTTATAGTGACCACAACATACATTCTTTGCACCTGTAAACCATCATTGCATTTTACATCTTAATCATCATCAGATGGCTGATAAATAACTAATGTGTATAGCATTAAAGGATAACTACCGTTTTTTACAACCTGGACCTTATTTCTAGCAAAATATATGATAATTTACTCACCCAGATAACTTTGGTGTCATTTGGCGTCGTTCCGACGAAATTAGATCCAGTGTAGCGCCGATATATCCATATAATGCGAGTGACGGGGCATCGACACACAGCCTCTATATAACACATTATCTGCCACGAAACTAGTTCATTTCACCAATATTTTGTTACGATATGCTAGTGCTATTCCCCTCTGAGTCCGGGCTCGTCTGTTATCAACATCCGGGGTCTGTAGGTTGACCTACTACCTCTGACCTGGAAGATGTCGTCTTTGAGCTGCGCGCGCACCTGCGACAGCCCGGCTTGTTTACCTGTAGCTGCTACTGCTAGTTTGACCCCGGATGTTGATAACAGACGAGCCCGGACTCAGAGGGGAATAGCACTAGCATATCGTAACAAAATATTGGTGAAATGAACTAGTTTCGTGGCAGATAATGCGTTATATAGAGGCTGTGTGTCGATGCCCCGTCACTCGCATTATATGGATATACCGGCGCTACAGCAGATGTAATTTCGTCCGAACGACTTCAAATGACACCACAGTTATCTGGGTGAGTAAATGATCATATATTTTGCTAGAAATAAGGTCCAGGTTGTAAAAAACGGTAGTTATCCTTTAATTTTGATAAGAGACTATATTAAGTGCTTCACAATTCAGAATAAAAATAAATGATTGTCTACAGGGAGGTATTGTAATGGCTTTTGTTTGTTTTTGTTTTTGCTTTCTTTAAACTCTATTTATTGAATAAACAATCATGATAGTCTTGCTCATGAAAAAACAATAATAAGAGACTATATTAGTGCAGACCCACAGTATTAAATGGTCTCAGATGCATAATGAAGTTTCAAGAACAGTAGAGAGCCAAATATGTACATAGTAAATATATAGGCTAATTATTATGCTTGAACTCTGCTCGCCTGCTCCTTCTCCTTATTTATGAAAATAATCCAAGACAACCGATTCATGTGCAAAAAGAGAAAAAAAGTTGTGTTGCTACTTGGATCTATTTCTAAGGTACCACATGTTTAAAATTATATAATTTCTGTATAATTCAATAGTAGTATCAAAGCTAGAAGAAAATACCAGACCTACAATCAGATTTTCAACTCAAGGCTGCAGAGATAGTACATTTATTGTGTTGATGTGTTCAGTTTTTCAGTACCAACACTGTGTGCGGATTGGTAATATAAAAAAAGAGGGGAAAAATCGTATCCGAATTTGTGTGCAGAGAACTTTTCTTTTCTTTTTGCTGTGGTATCGAAAGAGGTATTGAGTATTGTTTTTTATTGTTTACTTACTTATTTTTGGTGTCATGACAAACCGGATTGTTGAAAGATATTTTACACAACACTGTTTGTCCCCAGTGTGAAATGTCAAAATCAAAATATTTTTGTACTGTCCACTTTGAATAAGTTGGCAGAGTGTGTGTTGTATGCCATCTCAAATGAATGCAATGTTTGGATAACTTTTTTAATTGCCTAATTTTGTCCAGTGCTGGGACCTGACCTTTTTCCTTCTTTCAACTGTTTTCCAGCGTTCCTCCAGTGTTCGAGCAAGGATGATGCTCCGGCCATTGTCTTTGTGTCGAAGATGTTTGCCGTGGACACCAAGGCCCTGCCTCAAAACAGACAGAGGTAACTGGGTGTTTGTGTTTGTGTGTGTGTGTGTGTGTGTGTGTGTGTGTGTGTGTGTGTGTGTGTGTGTGTTGTGCATATCAGTCTGGCTCTACTTTCAGTTGTGCCAGACTTGATGGGCACTTATTATCTACCTTACGGTTAAGCTGCTCTCACAACAGCTCATTAAGGTTGAGATCTGATGACTATGCTGACTCCATTATAGACAGAAGTACCAGCTGACTGCTTCTTCCCTAATTATTTGTTGCATAGTTTGGAGCTGTGTCTTGGGTCATTATCCTGTTGTAGGCTTAAGTTGGCTCCAATCAAATGCTGTCTACAGGGTATGGCATGGTGTTGTAAAATGGAGTGATAGCCTTCCTTATTTAAAGCTATGGTCTACGATTTGAAAGATTTGTTATTATTATTAACATCATTTAGATGGTGGTTATGACCCAATAGTACCACCCACACAATGTGGAGAGTAAAAGGAACCAAAAAAATCCATTCTCTCTAGTGTCTGTAAAACTGAAAAGAAATTGACCAATAGGAACCATCCGGCCCGGATGGCTCCTATTGGATCAATTTTCCGATCCAATCCTCGCTCACTCTCCTGCTCCTGCTCACGCCTGGTCCCGACCCACTTCCGCATTTGAAACTACAAGCGGACAAGAGGTTTGTTTTGCCCTGAGCAGTTCAGCTGCCTCTGCTCGCCCCACCGACAAAGAGTCAAAGAAATAAAGTCTGTCACTGAAAAGACACACACCGGAGATGTGAAACAAAGAGGGCTCAAACCGAATAAACATCGGGTCATCATTTGAACGGTGGCGAAAGGTCCGTGAAGATATGGACCCGGTGCTGATACAGCGGCGTTTCTGTTGAGCAGGTAATCTTCGTCTCTATTGTGGATGTTGTGACACAGATAACTTTCATGCCGATGCTGCTTATGACTGTGAAAGCTGCTGTTAGTTTGTTTCTGTGTTATTAGACGGTGTCTGTCTCTGCAGTGTTGTCAACACTTGTTTACTTGTTCGACGGAGACATTAGCCTCTATGCTAGCATTGTAAGCTAACAACAAGCTAACATTGCTAACATGTTTACACCAAATCAGCCTATTTATTTGCTCGTGGCAGCTAAATGAAGCAGCAAGTAAGATGAATGAAGGGATGGATGAAATCCCAACGCGAAGCGGAGGGATTTCGGATTTATTTCCGGATTTTTATCTTATTTGTCCGGATTTATTTCTCCATAACAACCTCTCGCCGGTCACTACTCAACTGTTTTGCAAACCCTCCTCCCGGTCTTGTCCGTTTGTTTTCAACGAAGCCTTTGCTAAATCAATATGATGGATTATCATAAACGCGTTACGATGTGTGTATTTGTGTGTCTTATCTGTCATAAACAAGAGATTACGGTTTACGGACACGTTTGTGTCGCGGTCTGTGTGAGTCTCGGAGCAGCTGTGTGTGTCCTAGCTGCTGTCTGGTGCTACTCAGACAGCAGCTGGGACACACACAGTTGCTCTGAGACTCAAGCAGGTTTGTTTTTCAGCCACAATGTGGAAGCGATCGTTGTGATGAAAGCTGACGGCAGCATCTGTTAGTCTCTTGGCCCTCAATAACTTTTAGAAGTGGCTAACTTAGCTGTTGTAACTTATTACGTAGCTGTAAGGTAACGTAGCTGTAGCATGCTAATGACGTTACGCTAGCTTGGCTGTGGAAGTTAGCTGTGGACATTGTAATGACTTACAAGATTTACGTGAGTTTCAACGTGCATTGTAATAACTTTATCTGTGAATCCGACATCGTTACTCCGCATTCAAAGCTGGGCTGTATTTGGTTTCTGCCGGCTTGTTGCTCTTGGTGCTTGTTGCGGGACGTATAAAGTTCGTTGAAGAGAAAAAAAAAAAAAAGCTTGTTGCGGGACGTATAAAGTTCGTTGAAGAGAAAAAAAAGCTTGTAGCCGGAGGGGGTGTGTCGCAGGACTCCGAGGGGAGAGCGATACAAGCTCGGAGGGGAGGGGTTAAGGAGCACAGAGGGGAGGGGTGCGTGTGGGGGGTGATGCTTTTTTCAAACCTTTCTCAGATCGTAGACCAGAGCTTTAAGATCCCTTTAACCCTGAACAAATCTCCCACTTTACCAGCACCAAAGCACCCCCGACCATCACATTTCATCCACCATGCTGACAGAATGTGTCAAGCACTACTCCAGCATCTTTTCTTTTGTTCTGTATCTCACAGATGTGATCAAAACACCTCAAAATCCGATTTGTGTCTCCATAAGACTTTTCATGTCTTCTTCTGTCCAGTGTCTGTGTTCTTTTGTACATCCTTCTGGGGCACTGCTTGTGTGGTGACCGGTGGCATTTTTAAAACAATTTTTTTATGTGTTTTATGTTGTTTCTAAAGACTATTCTGGCGTACTGTCAATGGCTTTTTGTCACTTAAATCTTGGACAACTTGCGCCTGTGTAAGTGACTGTGAGAAGTTTGTCGTGTGCTGTTGGAGGCTGTGTGAAGCACAGAAGCTATCGTGGCTAGTGCTAGTTAGCACTAGAGGATGGATTACACTAAAATCCTGTGGATTACGGTGTTCCTGCTGCACTTTATGGACTACTGTCTCTGTCTATCAAGCGGATACAGTCTTCCGGACACACAGTGGATCACATATTCCAGGGACCTGCTTCTGCAGCTGTGGTTGCTGTCCTACCAAGTTGTTTTCACCAAGAAGCTGCTGGAGGTGTTACAACGTAAACACACGCCTGGACATTCAGACACGTCACAACACAAAAAGAAGGTAACACGGAGGGGGAAGAAAAGGCAGGAGTCAGAGCTAGACTGAAGCGTGGGAAAGTGAAACTCCGGACTCTTCCTTCAGTTATTTTAGCTAACGTACGCTCACTTCGCAATAAGACTGACGAACTGCAAGCCAACGTCAAGTACATGTTATGAATATTGGACGGCATCAATTCTAGCATTTACTGAGACATGGTTAAATGAAAACGACAGTAATGACGCCCTGTACATAGATGGCTTTGGCTCTCCCATAAGGCTTGACAGAGACTCTGCACTCACTGGAAAGCATCATGGAGGGGGGGTCTGCATCTATGTTAATGACAAACTGGTGCTCAGCTGTCGTGGTTAGGGAAGAGTTGTGTAACTCCGATATTGAACTACTGGCTATTTCCCTTCGCCCATTCCACCTACTATGGGAATTTCCACACATTTTTATAATACTGGTTTACATCCACCCCAAAGCGAAAGCTTCTGTTGCCACTGAGCATGTCAAGAACACTCTGAACAGGTTAGAATCAGTTTCTCCAGATGCTCCCAAATTCCTTATGGGTGATCTTAACCACTGTTCACTTGACAAATCCCTTAAAGGGTTTGATCAGTATATTGACTGTACCACATGATTTGGGAAGACACTAGACAAATGGCTCTATTCCTAATGCATACAGAGCTGTATTCCCCTCCCCCCCTAGGCTCTGCAGACCATAATAGCATTTTGCTTGCTCCAGCTTATCTACCCGTAGTCAGGAGGTCAGACAAAATAACTAAAAACATCAAACGATGGACTCCAGACAGTATTGACAGACTACAGGGCTGTTTTGAAACCACTGACTGGAATTGTTTACTGTCCTCTAGCAACATTGATGAGCAGGTGGATACAGTGACATCATACATCTCCTTTTGTGTGGACAGTATAATCCCAACCAAAACCATTACAATATTCCCCAACAATAAACCCTGGGTCACTAAAGAACTAAAACAAGTACTCAATAAGAAAAGGATCCATTTACTGAAGCTGCCAGTTGAAGACCTGTGAGGTGTTTATTTCTCAAACTAGAGACTCTGATGTGCTTGTCTTGCTCAGTTGTGCACTGGGGCCTTCCACTTCACTTTCTTTTCTGGTTAGAGCCAGTTTGAACAGAAGAATAGACTGACAAGTACTACTGATTGTTATCGGCAGACATTCATTGTAAAAAGCCTAATCGGTGGTCTCTGTAAGGCCCAATCAGAAGAGCTGGTCAGATAAACCAAAGCAAAACTGACATACTCCAGGCTCAGTTGCTACCAACAGCTTACTAGCTCTCCTCCGACCAATATCAATACTGATTTCCAGTGCCCTCTTGCTTTAACCAGCACAATATATTTGCATGGTCCTGCTAGCAAGCCGTATGTGACTGAGGGGATGGATGGACGGCTACCACGGAACACTTCTCATGTCTCACGCTGAGGAGCCAGCCAGTGCTTGTAACGAGCGCTGACACAGCACTGTGGAGTGAGCTAACTATGGTAACAACACAAGACGATATGCTCCATTGTAGCCAGTGAAGTAGTCAGTTTAGTTTATCATTTGGGACTGTTTGTAAGTACATATTATGTCATTCCCGAGTGGGGGGACAACGAAACAACGTTTGTTTAGATTTTTTGTATTTAATGCAAGTTCAAAGTCAATATCAGTCACATTGTCTAAAGAATTCCAATTCATCACAACTGTTCTACTTCCACCTGTTTTCCTTGTGTGGATAAACTCCAGAATATATTACTTACTTGGATCTATAACTAGTTTGTTTACCTCAAAGATCCATTTTCCTGCTCCGTCATACACTTTTACATCACAACAGTACCCCATGTTGTAAAGACTCCATCTAAATAATGTTCCCTCCAGTCACACACCAAATTGTCCCACGCGTTGGTTTCTGTAACATCTTAAAGAAGAATGACATTATGAATCAAACCATGTTAGGTTTTGGCCAGGCATGTATTTTCTCACCTTCCCGACCCTCTCATCCACATTGGTATTTGGCATTGTTGGCATTAACATGATATCAACAACTTCTAGAACTGTCACATCTTTGGGCTTCTCCATGCATCCGATTTTTTGTGGATTGTAATTGTGAATTGGTCTGTTCCCCATATTTCCTTCCCGCTTTGGGCTCCCTTTAAAACAATCCCACATAACCCCTTGTTTGATCTCATTACATTGATGTATTCTATAGTCCCAAAATCTTTTATCCTATTTCTCGGCATGGTGGCTTTCCAGAATTCTCCCCTTGCCCTCTTTCTTTGTTTAACTTTGGGTGTCAGATAGGTTTTTATATCGTTATTCAATACTTTTCCTATCTCCCCTATCTCTGCTACACCATAACTTGACATTTGGCTCATTTCTCTGTTAACACGGTTTGTGGTTGCATCGTCTTCATCTGATTCATGTGACTCTCTGGCGGCCACTCCTCTCGTGGTTGGCCCTCTCGTGAGTGATTCTTGGGCGACTTGCCCTCCGTCCTTTACTGCTCCTGTGGTTGTCCCTCGGGCAGCTTGCCCTCCGTTGGATGTTCCTTCTGTGGTTGACCCTCGGGCGGCTTGCCCTCCGTCGGATGTTGCTCCTGCGGTTGACCCTTAGGCGGCTTGCCCTCCATCGGATGTTGCTCCTGCGGTTGGCTCCCTGACATCACCCATGTCAGGCAGCTTGCTGCCATCAGCAGATTAACCAGTAGTCTCCTGTTTGTCTTTTTTCTCTGGTACACTTACATTTTGGTCAGATTCTTTCTTTGTTGTGGATTGTGCCTTAGTACAGTGATTCAGATGATACCATGTTGTATTTCCCTCCACCTGCACGGCTGTTGGCATTGCCCGTACCACAGTGAGTGTAGGGACCCTCTCGCCTTGGTTGATGCCACGTTCTTCGGAAGACCTTGACGTAGACCTTGTCCCCAGGCACCACTGTCTCCTCTGTCACCGAACTGGACTCGGGAACTCTGTTTTTTTCCTGTAGGTAGATAGCTTTGTGTATGGTAGTTAATTGCTTTATGTACTCTTTTAACTCCATTTGCAATTGTTCAAGCAGGGGTCCCTTGCAGGGCCCCCTCAAATGAGGTGCAGGCATGGGTCGACCCGTGAGCATTTCGGTGTTAGATGTGTGATTCTGTTAGTTTGCATGCGATAGCTCATTAGTGCAAGTGGTAGAGCATCTACCCAGTTTAGTTTTGTGCTCGCACAGATTTTGCTAAGCTTTGCATTCAACATTCCGTTTACTCTCTTCACCATCCCCTGCGATTGAGGATGGTAGACGCACCCTAGTCTCTGTTCGATTCTTGGTTGTTGTAAGACTCCTTTGGCTACTTTTTGGACAAAGGCTGACCCATTGTTTGAGCTTATTTCTGATTAGGGTTTCCCCCAGAAAACTTGCTAAGCCTGGTGGTAGGTTGGAAGGGCGGCCTACCGGCAGCGAAGCATGTTTTTTTTTTTTTGTGACTTGGGCCAGTAAATGACTGATTGCAGTGCTCTGTAGGTAACAGATTCATGACGTAGTAGAATTTAGAGTGGTTCCATACTGCCTTGAATTAAATCAATGTTAAAAGTTGAATGGAAATTTTAAAAAATGACTGTAATAATCAATGTAATCATGTTATTATAAGACATTTATTGACAATATTTTAACTCCAACTGCAACTCAGTGACATATTTATACTTGACAGAATGGCAGTGGCATTGTTTACATTTGCTTCTGCTTGCTGCCATATTGATGCTGGTGAGATGGTGGGGACCCAACATGAGCGTTTAGCACATCTTGCCTATAAGTAGTGCAAGGAGCTTCAATAAAAGCATCTAACGCTGAATTTAATAGCGGCGTTTTACTACTAATCCACTGTGAAATTAGGTCAGGTACAGCCACCCACTGAATTTCTGGTCCACCAACCGGATTAAATCTGCTGGTTCTATGTTTCCCATCACGGCACGGAGAAGGCTGCTCTGCCACTGCAGCGGACGAGTCAACAAGCTAAAATCCATACGAGGCAGCTAGCTAGCATACACTGCCTCGATGATGCAGCTAGTATGTTAGCTAGCTGCCTCGTATGGATGTTAGCTCGTCGTTAGCTGCCTCATCGAGGCAGAGCAGCCTTCTCAGCCAACGTCGTGCCGCTGCACTCATGGTTAACAGGTGAACTAGCGGGTTCAACGTCTCCGCCTTTGTTCGTCCGACTTCGGAAGAAAAAGTCCAGCGTTTTTTGGCCTTTTCTTTGTGACATCCCGTTATGTTCAATCACAAGTAGCCTAGTTTGCGTGTAGTGACAGTAGCAGTGGTTTGTGGGGTGTGGGGTGTTAGGTGATGAAAAAGACACCTGACCTCAGACCCGCCATGTGTTCACGTGTTTACCATAAGATGTCGCCATTGCGCTTTCAACTTTGTTACTGATGTATACAAACCTATTTTGAATGAATAAATAAACAATGCTTAAAATATAATACACTGGGGGAAAACATGGTATGCCAAAACGTGGAATTATCTCTCGTATTAGGAATTTCACAACAGTTTCTGACCCAAGGTCTTTTGATGGTGTTGCTTCAACCCAACGGCTGAATCGGTCGATTATTACCAACATGTATCTTTTCCCTTTGCACGGATTTTATCATGTCAACATAATCCATCACAAGATGTTTAAAAGGTCCTTCTGGTACTGGAATATGACCTACTGGTGTGGTTATTCCTTTTTTCACATTGCTTTAAGCACAAATTTCACACTGTCCCAATACCTCATCAACCATTGACTGCAGGTATAGCGACCAATAACCTTGTTGCTTTATTTTCTTTATCACATCCCCCCTCGCACAGTGATCCACACTGTGCGAGTCAGATATCAACAAAGTCAACAATGACACCAGTGCAACCAACAAACCTTTGTCAGACCGCTATAGTCCCTTCTCATCCTGAGATGCCCCTCTCTGCTGCCACATAGTGTGTTCGCTAGATCCTGCTTTCTGCTGTATTAGAATAATGTCTTCTGGGGTAGTAACTGGCTCTAGTGACACAACAGGTGTTAAAACGGCCACTTGGCTCTTTGTGACGAGTTTTGCTGCCTCGTCTGCTGCATTGTGACCTTGTATGACATTATCATTACCTTTTCTGTGTGCTTGACATTTGATAATGGCAAGTTTTGTTGGCTGCATCATTGCTGAAATTAGGTCAATGATTTTTTTCTTGGTGTTGGATTGGAGTACCGTCAGTTTTCTTAAACCCTCGTTGTCTCCAAATTGCCCCGTACATATGACACATGCCGTGGGCGTACGCTGAGTCAGTGAAAACATTTGCAGTTTTATTTTTAGCTAGTTTACATGCTTCCGTTAATGCTTTCAACTCTGCTAGTTGCCCTGAACATGGTTGTGCACAGCTTTCTGCTTTTACTAGACTAGATGATCCCTGAAACAGGATCCATCTACAAAGTATGTTAAATCTGCGTTTAGTAGTGGAGTAGACTCAAAGTCCGGTCTTAGTTTAGTGTACCTTGTTGCTTCTGCTACACACTCGTGTGGTTTTCCTTCAAAACGGAAAGGAATTGAGTCTGCAGGATTCATTGTTGGACATTTCTTTATCGTGATGTCTGGATATGTTAGCAAAGACATGTACTGCAGACATCTTGCTTGAGTCAATACAAATTTACCCCGATCAACCAGCTCAGTGATTTTGTGATGAGTGTAAATGGTGCTTTGTCATATGCATATTGTACAGCAGCCAACCCCTGATAACATGGTGGCCATCCTTGGACCACATTATCTAGTTTCGTGCTGTAATATGCGATTGGTTGTTTTTTCCGTCCGCTGCACGTGTTCTTCGCATAGTCAGGTACTGCTAATGTGGGCGCTGTTTGCTTTTCCTGTTTGTTAGTTTCAAATGCTACTACTGCTTCGTTTGTCCATCGCAATCGAGCATTTAAAGTCACTGACCCTGCCTCTTTTATGAGTTCTCTCAGTGCTGCTGTTTTTACTGCATAGTCTTCTATCCAGTCTGAACTGAACCCAGTCATCCCTAGAAATGTCATCATCTGTCCAACTGTCTGTGGTTGTGGTGTTTTCCCCACCCCCTCTAGTTGTGCTGGTGCTACAGATATAGCTCCACAAGAGATTCTTTAACTTGGGGTTGACAATACTGCAATTTAGCTTGTGAAGCTTTGTGTCCCCCCTCAGCTAACTTTTGAAGTAGTTTCACTGAGTCTCGGTGGCAGTCGTCTAACGTTAGTGCGCAGATCAACAAGTCATCAACATATTGTAACAATGTACAGTAGGTACTACTTCGTTGTGGCCGAGTTCACGCGTGATTAAATGTCTTTTAAGGTCTTATTCTTTGTATTTTGTATTTATCTGTGATATTCCCATTTTATGTTTATCTGTTTTCGTTTTGCTTTTATGTTTAACTGTGGTCTTTTTTTGTGCACACATCAAAGACCCTAAAGACATCTGAGGTTGTGATTTTGCTCGCTCGCTGCAGCCACGGCTGAGCGGAGGCAGAAAC
This sequence comes from Pagrus pagrus, assembly GCF_965226575.1. Lineage (NCBI taxonomy): Eukaryota > Metazoa > Chordata > Actinopteri > Spariformes > Sparidae > Pagrus > Pagrus pagrus. The sequence goes on along the minus strand of NC_140185.1, from coordinate 833,297 downwards.
AATTACGCACAGCCTACAGAAGTTTCAACGTCCATACAAGCATTTAAGAAATGATTCTTATCAGTTCCATAATTCAGAGAGGATTTTTACTCAACGAAAAAATGTATAAAGATCAGTTTTTAGGTTGAAGACACGACAGCAGCACGTATGTCCAGACGCTGATGTGTGTCAGCTGGGGCAGCGGGTCGGTGATCAATAAGACACATGAGAGCATTATGACTGATGTATAGCTCCCCTGGTAGAGCAGCTCCCTCAGTAAGCAGAATCATCCGCTAGTATGGGTTCGAATCTCAGTATAGGTTGTATCTTTAGTTAATGTGTTTTCTTTTCTCATCATCATAATGATCACATATGGCTCCAAGTTTGAGCAAATAAATGAGCAAATGAGCATTAATTCTCTGCCGGGCCGCGGCTTTCCTGCTTGTGTAGAATAGAAAGCGCAAATATTTGTGTTAAATTCTGACACCACAACTGTAGCGTACCGAATATCAATAGATGATAACCAGAAAAAAAAAATGTTCTATTGATCTGATTCACCGGCTTTCTTTCTTTCAGTTGTGGTGTCAGAATTTAACACAGATATTTGTGCTTTCTTTTCCTTATATTTTCTACAACAGGTTTATAGAAAGAAGAACGACGCCACGTCATGTCAGACAGTTTTCTCTAGCTTTATTAAAATACATAATCAGCAGCTTCACAGTAGTCGGATATACAGAAGGTTATTTAAAGCGGAGTGAGTCCCTGAAGCAGTCTCCCTGTAGGAGGAGATCCCTTGGCCGTAATGTTCACTGTCTGCCAGTCACATGCCAGTTGGTGCTCCCTTTAACCCATTAAGGCCTAAAACGCCTAAAAAAAATGCCTGTAAAACCTATGGGCGATTTTGGAAAGAACCCCTAAAACCTGAGGTTTTCTGGAAAACAGCACCCTGGTGTCAACGTCTACTAAAAAGCTGATATCTCAGCCTCTGTAGGAGATAGAAACAAAATTCAAAATGTATTTGAGAGCTTACACCTGTGGCTTTTACAAGAACAATGTTTTATTTGTGCAAATCTTTATCAAAATATTTAAAACATTGCACAAACTATTACAAAGTTGAAAATACAATAAAACCAATAAAATAAATGACAAATCTAGTTATTATTTCTTATCAATAAACTTTTTTATTTACAAAGCACTTTCCAAGTCAAACAGATGCAAAGTGTGTAACAACAAATAAAAAAATTGAAAAAAAAGTTCCATTTACACCTAGGATGTAGAATAAGTATACTGTCATCATCAAAATTTCCTATAATTATCATAGATCATAGTAATAAAACATATATTGCACTTTACATTTTACCAGTTTCAAAGTGCAGTCAGAAAAAACATTGGCCGCGTTTCCCAGATTCGTTAAGAAGCTCTTAAGTGCTAAGATCTTCTTAGGAGCGCTCTTAAGAACGCTGTGAAAGAAGGATGTGTTTCCCAGAGTCGCTCTTAGCTTAAGAAGACCTTTCACTAAGAAGGAAATGTAAGATCGAGCTGACCCACTCTTAACAGCCTTCTTAGCGCCCGAAGGGGAATTTATATCCTCCACTTTTCGAAATAATAAAACAATGCTCAATGTTGAAATGCGCTCATAGCTGCGGACCACAGGCGCAAGAAACATAGGTTAATAGAAGAAAAAAAACGTTTTATTGAATTACACGTTTAAGTTTTCCACACACATCTGCATATATGAGTTTATAGTACTACACATAAAAAACAACAACCCTGTGGCATTTCACAGATATCAAGGGAACAGATTTAATTGAACTCAGCTGAACCTCATCCAGAGAGGCTTCACCTGCTACTCTATATAAATGCGTTGCCAAAGTCCGCGCGTGTGAGAAACCATGGCTGCAATACAGCACACTCTCGCTGCGAACCAACAGCGTCGCCGTGCGCGAAGCCAGACTGTTTACATAAATGCATACGTGCGTCAGCACTTCTCCCCACTGGACGTGCTGTCAGACCGGGCTGTCCAGGCAAAGTACCGGCTGTCCCGTGCGGAGATCCAACGGCTGATCACTCTGTGTCTCCACACATCCAGAGAGCAACCCGCTGCAATTTTGGCCTCAGCCCGGAGGTGCAGCTCCCGGTAAAGCTCTCTGTCTCCGCCATTGTTTACAATCTGTCTGAAGCACATGTAAGAATCACCCTACTTATTATGAGATGAAATCCTTAGATGAACTGTACTGAGAACTACAACATGACGTATCTGCTTTCCTGGCCTCAAAGGTAATGTAGGTTCCTAATCAATGAAGCCATGAGCTTGACGCTCTCCTCCCTCGTAACGTCCACTTTAAAGGTAAAAAAAAAAAACTCCACACGTTCTTTCGTTCCTTTTCATAGTTTACTCCAAAAATAAAGCAAGATACAATCAAGCATGATGAAAATAAAAAAGGCCAGAGCAAAATATCTAGAAAATGCTGAGTAAAGGCAGAGGTAAACGCAGAGGTCAAAAAACTGTGTGGCTCCACTCCATGACGACTGACCTGACTGACTTCTTCACGTGAATCACGCACACGTATCAATCCGCATTAAAGGTTACATACGTGATTTTTTAACCTCTAAACATCCACACATTTAAGTGAAATGAATTAAATAGTAACTTATTAATATTAACTGTTGACCTGTAAATAATGTAAATAACCCATTTTTATCATAATTAACAACAACCTCTTCTTAAATGTAAACTTAAATTATTATCCAAATACTAATCAACTAAAATAGCATTTAGGCTCCTACAGGTAAAATGCGCAACAGCGCCCCCGGCTTCAAAGGTAGAAATGCGCACATGCTCTCCCGGTCTAAATGGGTTAATGCTATCACTTGCTTGATGACTTTGCCCAAGTGATCAATGTATTTGTTGCAGACCTCTTTGCTGTCCTCAGCGCGCGGGGGTGGGGGTGGGGGCACTGGCGTAGCAAGCTTTTCAAAAGTGTGGGGGATGGATGTGATCTTTCCAGTTAACCCATTTAGACCGGGAGAGCATGTGCGCATTTCTACCTTTGAAGCCGGGGGCGCTGTTGCGCATTTCTACCTTTGAGGCCGGGAAAGCGGATACGTCATGTTGTAGTTCTCAGTACATTTCATCTAAGGATTTCATCTCATAATAAGGAGGGTGATTCTTACATGTGCTTCAGGCAGATTGTAAACAATGGCGGAGACAGAGAGCTTTACCAGAGGAGAAAAAGATGTCAGCAAGGGCAGTGATATTGCCGGTGGCAGTGGCGATGATGGCATTGCCGACCCAGATTTTGAAATTCCTGGGCCAATTGAGAAAGATGTATGGATGAGGGAGATGTTCTTAGAAGATGACGAAGAAGAAGATTTTGAAGGCTTCGTGTCTGAGTGGAAGACGGACAACTATCACCGTGTCACCGCACCACTGTTTACCCGGACACCAGGCGTGAAGATAAACATACGTGCAGACGCAAATCCATTGCAGGTATTTGAAAAGATTTTTACAGAGGAGCTCTGGTCACGTCTTGTGAAAGTCGGCAAAGTGGGATCCGGTGACTCACTGAGATGAAAAGTTTCATCGGACTTTGCGTAGCGATGGGGCTAATGGTGCTGCCTGTTAGACGAGACTACTAGAGGAGAAATAAGGATCTGTTCAAGACCAGCCTCTCTAAACACATGTCCCGGGACAGATTCGTGGCAATCTGGAGGTAATAATAATAATAATAATAATAATAATAATCATAATCATAATCATAATAATTGAAATAATAATGTTTTTTCTGACTGCACTTTGAAACTGGTAAAATGTAAAGTGCAATATATGTTTTATTACTATGATCTATGATAATTATAGGAAATTTTGATGATGACAGTATACATATATTACATCCTAGGTGTAAATGGAACTTTTTTCTATTTTTTTATTTGTTGTTACACACTTTGCATCTGTTTGACTTGGAAAGTGCTTTGTAAATAAAAAGTTTATTGGTAAGAAATAATAACTAGAGAGATTTATCATTTATTTTATTGGTTTTATTGTATTTTCAACTTTGTAATAGTTTGTGCAATGTGTTAAATATTTTGATAAAGATTTGCACAAAATAAACATTGTTCTTGTCAAAGCCACAGATGTAAGCTCTCAAATACATTTTGAATTTTGTTTCTATCTCCTACAGAGGCTGAGATATCAGCTTTTTAGTAGACGTTGACACCAGGGTGCTGTTTTCCAGAAAACCTCAGGTTTTAGGGGTTCTTTCCAAAATCGCCCATAGGTTTTACAGGCATTTTTTTTAGGCGTTTTACGCCTAAATGGGTTAAGCGAACTTGTTCCAGATGCCTTAACATTTGCATTCCCTCCTGCTCAAATCTTACTACAGTCGCTCAGTTTCTCTGGCCGCTCTCTGTCTGCGCTGTGGATGCCTCCTCTCCCCCTCCCTCTCCTGTTGTTGCTTCAAACATGACACTGGCTTTCAGTGTGACCGGCTGATGATTGGCTGTTCTGCCTCAAGTCCCGCCCCTCTTGCTGTGTTAGATATATCGGGAACTAGCCATAGATATACATATTTATATACATAGACGCTTCACTGAGCGCTGAATCGTACGTCGAAGTCATGGAGTGAACCTTATAAAGCTCCTTCTACAAAGTGCTTTAAGTTAAAGCCTCTCATTTACACATTCACACACGTACGAATATATCTGGTAAACAGACGTACCAAAAACAATGTCTGTAACGTTCTCTGATGATTATAAACTTTAACTACTCCTTATATGTTTAGTAAACAGGTAGGCAACAAACCCACGTATGTAGCCTATTTTTCTAATGTTTTTGAGTGTTTACAGCTGCCAATGTATGTAACTCTGTTACTGTGATGATAAATATTGAATCTATAATAACCAGATCCTGACATGTAAATGTGATGTCTGTGGGAATAAAAAGCACTGATAATTAGCCTACAATACATTTTACATTGAACTGATTTTGATGAATCGTTTATATAAACAGTGACACTAACTACTAAAAATGACATAATGTAATAATGTAATTATCAGTGCTTTTTATTCCCACAGACATCACACATAAGGAATAGAAAGCATAAATATTTGTGTTAAATTCTGACACCACAACTGAATGAAAGAAAGCCGGTCATAGACGTCGGAACTAGGGGGTCCCATCCCCCCCCCCCACGCACCCCATCAGCCTCCCTACCCACGGCATTACGCTTTAAAAAAATAAAGAATCTGACATACATTTATCTCTTACATATAATTAATGCATAGATCTATGCTTTTGATGTGACATGCAGCCTGCCTGACTACATACAGTAGCCTAGGCATCTGGCATAGGAGTCAGGCTGCATCTGGACCTGGTGCGCTCTGAGGCGGAGCAGCGTTTTGATCAGGGAGGACTCCGCATAGCTGCAGGGCGAGAGCAGGCAGTTCTTGAGGCGGCTCAGGGGAAATGAGTGGATGTGGGTTCCTCGGAACTGACCCCCTTTCCACGAGAGCGGCTAAGCCTTGAGCTGGACATACTGAGGAATGTGTGTAGGGGACGAGAAGTAAGCACCATCCAGGATGTGTCCATCCTGCATACCTTGCCGCCCCAAAACCGCACCATGCTGTTGGAGGTGGAGAAGCTCATTAAGCTGTGTCTGGCCCTGCCAATATCTGTCGCGGCATCCGAGCGCTCTTTCTCAGCCTTGCGCAGGCTGAAAACCTGGCTGCGCACCATGACGCAGGAGAGACTAACACATTTGACTGTTATGAACGCTCACAGTGACCTTATGGATGAAAGCGATGTCTCGACCCTGCTTAAAATCTTCATCAGTAGGTCAACTGAGAGAAGGTCCACTTTTGGATATGCATGAAAGCCCTGAGTCAGGAGCGCAGACTTTTCTTTTTTTCATTCAAGGGTACAAATAATGCTGTTATGTTCCTTAAATGGCTTGATTTAGTTATCAAAGTTTCATTTTCTTAACAATAAAGATGCTGTGTTCATCCATTCTAGTTCTCTTATAACTGCACGCCATTATAAAATAACTTCAAATCAAATCCTTAATCATTGATAAAAGTGCGTGCTTCCCCCGCCCCTCCCAACAAAAATCCCGCCCCCCCTCTCAGAAAATAGTTCCGACGTCCATGAAGCCGGTGAATCAGATCAATAGAACATTTTTTTTTCTGGTTATCATCTATTGATATTCAGTACACTACAGTTGTGGTGTCAGAATTTAATGTATTTTATGTACACAAGCAGGAAAGCTGGTGCCGCGGCCCGGCGGAGAATTAATGCTCATTTGCTCATTTATTTGCTCAAACTTGGAGCCATATGTGATCATAATGATGATGAGAAAAGAAAACACATTAACTAAAGGTACAACCTATACTGAGATTCGAACCCATACTAGCGGATGATTCTGCTTACTGAGGGAGCTGCTCTACCAGGGGAGCTATACATCAGTCATAATGCTCTCATGTGTCTTATTGATCACCGACCCGCTGCCCCAGCTGACACACATCAGCGTCTGGACATACTTGCTGCTGTCGTGTCTTCAACCTAAAAACTGATCTTTATACATTTTTTCGTTGAGTAAAAATCCTCTCTGAATTATGGAACTGATAAGAATCATTTCTTAAATGCTTGTATGGACGTTGAATTTCTGTAGGCTGTGCGTAATTGTTTCTGCCTCCGCTTAGCCGTGGCTGCAGCGAGCGAGCAAAATCACAACCTCAGATGTCTTTAAGGTATCAGATATTATTATTGGCTATTCTTATATTCAAGCAAAGTCCAGTCAGGCCGTGATATAGGCTCACAGGGGCGGACTGGGACAATAATTCAGGTCGGCAATTTTACCAGTAAACTGATATAGGCTCACGGGGGCAGACTGGGACAATAATTCAGGCCGGCAATTTTACCAGTAAACAAATGTTCCTTAAAAAACAACTAATGTCCATATTTTAGCTCTACTGTAAAACAAAGAAAGCACAAGTGATTATCCAAGGTCACCCAGATAATTGAGGTGTCCCACCGCTGTGAAACAATCAGTCTGAATCAATCTCATACGGTTTAGCAGTCCCCCTCTCCATTCACTCTACCTGTAGCCTAAAACAGCGCCACTCTCCATTGCAGCTACATTGTGGTCAAATGTGGAATTGTCCCAAAATCGTTTGAGCTGCAATTCAGTACTATGCTTCCACCTAGTGGCTACAGTTGTCACTTACATTTCACTTGTTGCTTGAATCTCGCTCCCCGCGAGTGAAATGGCCACTTTGAAGTAGTACCTACTGTACTGTTCATTATATTGCCATCCAGGTCTTGTCTCAATATCTGATTGAATGTGGACTGTGTTTGAGCCCCTGGGGCATTCTCGTGTAGTAATATTGCTGTCCCCTGTAAGTGAATGCCAAAGATGTCTGGATTCTTCAGCTAGCGGAATGCTAAAAAATGCTGAGCACAGATCAATTGCTGTGAAGAATTTAGCATTATCTGGTATGTTGGTAAGCAATGTGTGTGGGTTTGGCACCTCTGCTGGCCAGTCTTCTAATATCTCATTTAGGGCTGCCACAAACGATTATTTTGACAGTCGACTAATCACCGACTATTTTTTTCGATTAGTCGACTAATCGGATCATACGTAAATTGAATGTATAACATACAGTTTAATCGCACCAGCATGCAGCTGCTCTTATATAACAATCATTAGCTTTCAGCTTGAAGTGTTACTTACTAAAAATGAAGACAATTAAGATGATAGTTCATTAAACCTTTAATGAAATATAGGGGTGCAACGACTAGTCGACAAATAGTCGACTACTAAATTAGTCAATGACTAATTTAGTAGTCGACTAGTCGTTAGTGACGTCATCGTGTGTGTATCCCACGGCATGCAATGCCACGCTAAACAATGTTTCACCATAGCCAATTGAAATAGCTCAGAGTGAGACATCTCACTTTCCCCAACTAAATAAGAGCCATTGTTTTTTGTGCAATTCATAATCTGACTATTCTGATAGTCGACTAGTCATCGACTACTATAACGACTAGTCGACTAGTCGTTAGTGGCAGCCCTAATACATCTCGCAAGTCATGCACTACTAGACCATACTTGGATTTGTCTGCCTTTAGCACTGGTAATATTGGGGTGCTACATGGACTCTGTGTTTCTACCAACTAGGGCTGCACGATTATGGCCAAAATGATAATCACGATTATTTTTATCAATATTGAAATCACTATTATTAATCACAATTATTCATTATGTTAGGTAAAACATATCTTTTTATTGCACTTTCTTTTTTAAACAAACCGTATGTGAACAAGACTTCAAATTGAAACTTAAAATAATAATAAATCATAAATAATAAGATAAAATGTACCCAAGACAAAGGGCAAAAAATAAATATGCCATTGCAGAGTGCAATCATAAAGTGCAAACAAATGAAAAAAATGAAGCCTATGCAGAAAAGGCACATACTACAAGGAACAGGAACATACTACATGCCTACATATTTTTGGAGAGAAACACCAGCCTGTCAACATGTTCTGGCGTCAGAGCCGCCACTGGGGTAGGCGTAAACATGTGACGTGACGTGAAGCACGAAGTTGGGCAGTGAACAGTGACAACGAATTTGTCTTCAAAATAAGAGCTTTACATTGCACCCCATTGGATTTTATAAACTGGTTTCTTAGCGGGGGGCTTTTAATTTAAAAGTAGCGACCGTTCGTAGCTTGCCGCTACACAACAAGCTGACAGCAGCTACTAGCTGTCTGGTTGTGTCCGCTAGCTGTCAGCTACAGAGACCGAGGAGACGCTAGCATCTCCCGGATCTCAGCGGCTTTCCAGTTGCTCATCTTGACATCTGCGGATGAAGTGAAGGACTGATTGCTGTGATCAGCTGATACTGTCTGCTTCCGACATTGCGTCTCACTCTCACTCTCACACTGGCTGTGTCCAAATTCAGGGGCTGCAGCCCACGAAGTGCGCATTTGAAGGCCAATTACGTCACAACGCTGCAGGAAGGCTGTCCAAATTCAAAGGCTCCTCCAAATGCAGCCCACATGCATTTGGACCCATGCATCGGGCCTGGCCTTCCCTCTTTTCGGAGGACACACCGCTATTATCCTTCGCGGCCTCCCATATCCCAAGATCCTTTACGCGCCGCTGCTAAGTCCCGAAACAGAAGAGGAAGCAAGAGAAAATGGCGACATCAAGTGGCGCAGACATGACATGACAAATTTAAGTAATGGGTTTATACTCGGTTTTTAGTCATTTGAACATCCAACGCCAGATAGGTTAAACTTCAAGGGACTATAAAACTTCCAGATGTTAACTTTCAGTTAAAATACGTGACGCTGGTAATGCTATGGTAAATATAGTTGTTATTCACCAATGGGTTAATGTTTATTTTGTAATGTTGATAATTCAATTTAGATTTGACACATTTTGTCATTAATTTTTGTACACACACAAATAAATGTACACGTTTGATAGATTTGAACCAAAACAGACATTAATGCATCTCTTCATTCACAATCGTGGCGTAAGGGTAAGGGGCGGGAACATCTGGTGAGGGAACCAGGAAATACTCCGAAGGCTAGACCGTCCCATTTAACAACGGTGGATGAGGCTTTCAAAGACCTGTCCGAAGGACCCGGCCCTCGTGGACCGCAAAGGCTAGGTCATTGATGGCTGCAGCCCCTGAATTTGGACACAGCCTTCGTTGAATATAATTTGAGGCTGCTGCAGGGTGCGCTCGCTATTTAGGCAGCTTTATGAGGCCCTAACCTTTTGTTCGCCCCCTGGTGGTTGGCTGACTATTGGGTTGAGAAAGGGTTAGGTTAATTTAATTGTGGCAGACAAAATCGTGATCGTGATTAAAATTCGATTAATTGTTCAGCCCTGGTTTTATTCATGCCTTGTTCTGCTTCAGGTTTTAATGGATATTGTGCACAGCATGGTAATTTCACGTTTGGTTTTAGTCCTATTTTAATTGGGTTAGCTGATTTTACTAGTCCAACATCAGTTTTGTGTTTTGACCACAATTGGTCTGGAACGTGTAAACAACTTAAGATGACTATTAAGCAAAGAAACCGATGCTGCTTTTGTTAACAAAATAAGAACATTTCTAAGTAGCCCCAATCTTACGGACGGCAGTGTAGTTCCTATGAAAACAGTGTGTTCTGTGAATTATTCAAGGACAATTTCTTGTTGCTGATGTTTTGTCATCACTGTGGGCATCCAAAACATCCCCAAACATTTATCTCCATTGCATAGTATAGGCAGAAATCTCAGAGACAAGCTGAACAAATAAAAAACAACACACAACAAAACAATATGATTTCTTGTGATTTGGGTGAACAACAATGACAGATATATAATTGACTCCTTTTTTTTTTAAATATTACAAAAAATAAGCATCCTAAACAAGGTTCCCTGACCCCCTGGTTTTATTTCTAAGGTTTTACTAAACGTCAATGTCTATTAACAACAAACAAGGAAGGAATACACTGTTTTAATGGAGGTGATTGTTAAAATCACAGTAGGATACTTAAAAGTAAAAGGAGGCAAAAAAAAATCCCTAATAATAATGCCTTTTATTAATTTGTATCCCTGAATAGGGATATGTAGCTGTGTGTCATCTGTGTGTCCTTCTTGGAGGTGATTTGAGGGGTCGACCACAAGTCCTCCACAGTCAGTAAAAGATGGAGTCGGCCTGGCCTGGTCTGCCTGAATGCACTTAAACATCACACAGCTCCATTTGTCAGTGTCTGGCCCAATCTAAGCCTGCTGTGTGTCACAGATCCTGTCTTCCAACCCTTTATTGAAGCTGGGAGACAGGGTCTGCTACTTCCTCCAATGAGATAAATAGCAAAGTAGTCCTCACTTTAAAAGGTCAGGGAGACATGTTACAGTGAAGTAAGAGTAAGCAGAGTGTTGTCATTTTTCATAGAAAGCAGATGCTTACATGAGACTGTAATGATTGGTGTTGTGGAGCCATTAAAGTATTGGACCCAGTGTTGGTTTAATGGCCTGGCCTGTGGAGCACCTGTGAGCTAATAATGAGCCAGAAAGAGCTCATTGTCTTCACTCTGCCTCATTATGCATTATAGTGTGATGATGATTAAAAAGTGAAAGTAGGGACCTTTTTGAGGATGCAGATTATTGACACCATATCTTGCAAAGCATTGCACGGTACATGTGGTGTTTGTTATCTAGACCTGCAGGACAATCCAGTGTTGGCATATTTTTCGGGAAAACTCCTATAAGAAGAGTATTTTCCATCTTGACAGTTAGAAAGCTGGCACAGAGCTTTATATTTTTAGATTTCAACTTACTGTTTCTCAACATGCACTGCACATGCAAATGCCAGAGAGAATATCATCTCACTCACTGCTCAGTTACATTCTCAAACACTCAATCCAGAATGGAAAACATGTTCAAGCAAAATTCTTCAGCAGTAAAAAGAGATGAAGTGTGTTTTGCAGACAGCTTTAATATCAACATATTGTTTAATTTTCCAGCACCCTTTTTCCTCCCTTTTCACAATGTGAAAAGGTCTGTTTGTGGTTGTGATCATCCGGCTCCACTGTTTGGAAGCCATTACCTCATAACCGCAGCAGGCGAGGCCAGAAACCAAGTCCTGGCATTCCCATTATTACCAATGAGCAACTGATTTGACCTCTTTAGGGGAAATAACAGTGAACATACACACATTAAACATACAGCCTCGTATGTATCCCATAGTGCTGTGTTTTATTTAGATGTTCAAGCAGTTCTAGGCTTTAATAAGTACACTGATAACTTTGACTGAAACAGCTGTCTGCTTTTGGTTTGTTTGTCTTTCTGGTTTTGGAGGAAATAATGTGAGAGGAGTGAGCTTTACTGAGTGAGATGACTCGTGCAGTTTAAAGCTATAAGTCAGAAGTTATTTGTTCTGAAGGCCAGGCCATCATCCACTGGCATTTGCTCTTTTGTGGTTTCCTGTTAGAATCCTGAATTCAGGCTGTGGCCCCATTTATAACCAATTTATGCAAAGAGAGGTGCAATCAGTCTCAGTAAGTTGGCAGGGCTGCTGCTGTTGTCAGGGGCAAATTGTGGGCTGTTTTAAGTGGTTTGTCATCATGGAGCTGAACTCTGTGTCGGCTGCCGTCACTCAGGCCTATTGTGAGCAGCTGTGCTGCTACAGTCATTGTGGTCTTTTTGAAGAGGCAATACATACACACACGCATAAGCTAATGCTCCTACCACGCTGCCCATCCACACACAGACAGCACTGTATGCACAAAAGCACACAGGTCATGTAGCAAAACTAATGTGGGGATAATTGTGTTGTGTTTTTACAGCTCTGGCCGAGATACATATCTAGTTGAATTTAAAGTTTTCTACTTCAAGAAGACTTTACTGAACAGTCCATGTTTCAGAAATGGTTTCTGGTCAGAGAGGCAGGCAAAATGTTTCAGGTGTTGACAGAAGTGCCACACTTCAGTTGTACTATACATTGACGCAGTTGCAAAGCATGTCAAACGTGTTCATATATGTTCCGATATCAGTTCGGTCATACAGGGCAATTTAGAATTTTAGTTGGTTAACCTTTTTGATATTTGATAGATGATTGAAATCACTGTTTCTTTAATGAATAACCAGCCATTTGCAGAAGATGGTAACTGTTGGTGCAACAATAGAAGAGAAGAAAAAAAATCATGTTTTTAATAGCCTTTATTACAAAGTGAGTAGAACGTAGGCTGTCTGAGCTATCTGACTCCAGTCAACCAAAACTAGGTGATCAAAAAGATGGGAATGAACTTGAAAACACAATAAGCAACAGGTTGTATTCATGTTTAAATCTGATTCTTTTATCTGAACTTGCTCCAGAGCAGGTCTGCCGTACAGCATACTTTAAAGGTGTTACATGAGACATTCAGCAGCCTCAGTGATTAGCACTGTCGTCTCAGAGCTTGAAGGTCCTGGGTTTGACTGAAGAACAAATTCATAATGTATGAGCTGGTTAGCTATCATGTCTACTTTAGCATACAAGATTATGTAGCCATCAAGTCACATACAAAGGTTCAAAGGAACATTTAATAGTCATTTTACTACACCAGTGATATAAAAGTTGTAGCCCCTTTTATGTAACATAAGAAAAAAACAACTTAATCAGTTGTACTATTGAGGATGAGTTCAGGAGTCAATATCATAGATTCTCTGTGGATGGGTACCAATGATGTTCTGGGTGGCTTTAATCACCAGCTGTAGAGCCATCCTGTCCTGGGCCATCAGGAGGCTTTCTATTGCTCCTCTGTAAAAGTTGTTATGCAAGCAATTTCTTTAAGAAGGAAAACCCTTTTTTGTAGGAGTATTCTTACCAGGGTGGCGATGTGCGATGACCAGGATAGGTTCTCTGACATGGTGATTCCCAGGAACTTAAAACTGTTCACCTGCTCCACCTCAGCTCCACTGATGTACACAGGGGTGTGTGTCTTTGCCTCCTTCTTCAATCAACAATCTGCTGACATTGAGCAGTAGATTGGTCTCTGTCTATCACTTTGCAAGGTTGCTGACTACCGATATGAACTGTCATCATTGTTTGTATTGCGGCCGGCGATGGTGGTGTCATCCTCATACTTCACAGTAGAGTTCTCCTGATGTCTGGGAGTGCAGTCATGGGTGTACAGTGTGAACAGGAGGGGGCCGAGCACACAGCCCTTGGGGGCTCCGGTGATGAACACTAATGTAGAGGAGGTGTGACTGCTAATCCAAACTCTCTGGTGTCTGCTTGTGAGGAAGTTCAATATTCAGTGTTGTACTCAAGCCCAGAGTGTTTAGTTTTCCAATCAGTTTCATGGGTGATATTGTGTTGAATGCAGAGCTGAAGTCAACAAACCAGGTGTCTGAAGACTGAGTTGATGGCAGTAGATATGACATCCTCTGTGGATCTGTTGATTCTGAAAGCATACTGGTGAGGGTCCAGGCTGGCATGGATGTTGTATTAGGGCCCGAGCAGGAAACCTGCGAGGTCCCTATTGTTTTTCGAATGATTATTTTTTTCCTTCTGCCAAAATTATCGCATTTTTCTCTGCCTGAACATACCCCAAAACTCACCAAACTTGGAATATACATCACACCTGGCGAATTTTTTTTAAATCTGTTGTTGTTGTGAATTTCCACCACTAGGTGGCGCTATAATCAAAGAAAGTGCGTTTTGGCTTATAACTCTAACTCTATAACTTCAAAAACCTGATATCCACACGTTCAGTGAATTGTGCTGAATCTCCTCATATAGGCCACGCCCATTTCCACCTAATGTTTTTTTCCGCAAATTCGCCAAATGTCACAAACCTACTTTTTCGAACTCCTCCCAGGCAATTTCATCTATTTGCACCAAACTTTGCACACAGCATCTGTGGACACTCCTGACAAAAAGTTATTAAAAGAATTTTGATATTCCAAAGAATACTCAAGTTATTAAATAACAACTTCCTGCAGATTTTGTTCCAAACAGGAAGTGTTGCATATCTCCACATTGGTGTGTCCCAATGACATGAAACTCAGGTTACTACTTCCCCATGAGCCCCTAAGGCTCTTTACAAAATTTTGACAGATGACAACTAGGTGGCGCTCTTTAAATTCAACTATTTTATATCTCAACATCGCTTGGTCGGATTAACTCCAAACTTGGTACACTCATTGCCAGTGCCATCCTGAGGATAGCTGACGAAGGTGTTACCGATCCAACACTAGGTGGCGCTCTGGTGGCACCAAACTTGGAATATACATCACACCTGGTGAAAAATGTTATAATCTGTTGTCGCTGTGAATTTCCACCACTAGGTGCAGCTATAATCAAGGAAAGTGCGTTTTGACTTATAACTCCCACATACTTTATAACTCCCACATACTTACACTCATTGCCAATGCCATCCTGAGGATAGCTGACGAAGGTGTTACCGATCCGACACTAGGTGGCGCTCTGGTGGCAGTCTAATTTTATATTTGGCACTGTGCCCACACCATAACAATTACGTCAACAAAATTCATTGGGCTGGTATAGACTGGCCCCTGCAACTCACAAACCAAAAATGACCAGCAGGTGGCGCTGTTATCGAGACAAAAGCGTTTTTGGCCGTTAACTCCCACATAATATGTCGCACATTTTTAAACCTTATATCTACGTGTTCCCTGAATTCAGCTGAATTGTGTGATGTAGGCAACGGCCACTTTTACACTAGATTTCCATTCGCACATTGTGTTCAAACTGTCTGTTTGAACACAATGTGCAGGAAATTGTTGTTCTATATTTTGGGTGTTCTTTGGACTTTCACAATTTAATAAGTTTTTGTCAGGAGTGTCCACATATGCTGTGTGCAAGTTTTGTGCAAATCGGTGAAATCGCCTGGGAGGAGTTTGAAAAAGTAGGTTTGCGACAATTCGCGAGTTTGCGGGAAAAAAAACGGCCAGTGGTCTTCAATTTTCCAATCACTCTGAGCGATACCTTGCAAAACACTGCAACCTGACCCTTTGATAGCTATCTTCGTTGTAGTTAGGGATGAGCTAAACTTGTCCCGCCTCCACAAAAATGTAATCGCCTATGCATCGTTGCATGCCCAACGTCTGATACTGCTAAACTGGAAGGGGAAGAACCCTCCTGCCTATGATTAGAGAGGTGATGTTGGGATTAGCTGTAGAAAAAAATAGGTATACAGTACACGGCTTGGAGGATAAATATGACAAAACCTGGTCACAGTTCATAACTCATATCAGGAGCTTGCCTTTTGCCTTACCCATCTTTATCTACTATATTTTCTCTTTAACTGCCATCCTGGTCTTCTCAATGCCTAGAGTGTGATTGTTGTGACTCTTTTTTTTTTTTTTTTTTCTTTCTTATGCCAGTGGTCCAGAGTGTTGGTGTTATGAGCATAATGGTCAAGATAGATTGGTTTGGCTCTTTGTATTTGGTCTGTGTCTGTTGTTGTATTTGTGTTTATTTGTTTTCTTCTTTTGGTGTTCTGTTGCCTGTTTGATACATGTATCTGTGTGGGTGTGTTTGTGGGGATGCCACCTGGATGAGGGTTGGGGGTTCACAACTTTTGTAAGAAATGCGTAACCAATGATGTCAATGTCTTTGATATTGAAAAATGATAAATAAAGTTGTAAAAAAAAAAAAAAAAGATCAATGGGCCAGAATGAAGTTGTTAGTAGGCCACATTCGGACACAGCTGATTTGTTCTGAGTTAAAGGTTCCTTGTATGTTCAATATTCAAAATCACATATACAGAACCTTAAAAGTATGATACTGGATTTAGCAAAGTTAACTAGCCTGACACCTTGGGCTCCAGTCATCTTCTCACTGGTACCTGGAGTGACACAAGTTCATTGTTACAACCACAGACTTCACTACATGTTTCACAACTCTTTGTATGGTTTCAGATGACAGCCTCTTTGTGTCTGATCGAATTCTGACCTCTGTGTGTGTGTGTGTGTGTGTGTGTGTGTGTATGTGTGTTTGTGTTTGTGTTTAGGCCATTGACTCAAGAAGAAATTGCCCAGCGTAGGGAGCTGGCTAGACAGAGACATGCTGACAGGGTAGCAGCTGATCAGAAAGCAGCAGAGAGCCATGAAGACCTCACCCACTCAGGGAGTGCTCCACAGGAAGCCCAACCTGCAAAACAGAGTACAGGTAAGCTGAACTCTCCACTTTTCAGCCTGTATTTTCTTATTTTTTGTTGTGTTCGGGATGTTTCTGGGCGTTAGCGATTCTGGAAAATATAGTTGATTGTTCAGTCTCATTCCAAGGTTGTCACATAACAACACTTTTGCCAACCCATAGATTTGGTATTCTATGATGTGTGACTAAGACTTAACACCAGCTATCCTTGTCCAGAATGACTTACTCCTCTTTTGAATGATGTGTTAACAAACACCGCCAAACAAATCATGCATAATATGTCTTTAACACAAAACACAGAATAGCCAGTATTTTGATGGGTTTTGCAAATAGGTGACAGTTTGTGAAATTATTACATTTGAAAGGAAACTGTGGAAAAAGGGTGGAGGTGCAAGTATTGCATGTTAGTGTCACAATATTTGAATTTCTTACTTCAATACAATACCTTGAAAAATCTTGATATTCAATACCACAGGGAAAAACTGACACAGTAGAATGATTGTAATAAACTTTCCCCTTTAGATCAGGAATTAAAAAATAATGTGCGGGGTTTCTGCCAGAAAAGTTATTGGGTCTGGTTAGATAGGGGTCTGGTCTTGTTAGCCCAAAATAAATGCCCAGGGACATTGCAAAGATGACTATAGAATGGCAAGACTAAACTCCATGCTCACTGTCACACACACAATCTCTTTTTCTCTGTCTCTCTTGAGAGCACCAAGAGTGCTGGCGTTATGCACTCAAACAATGTACTGAGTTATTCCTGAAAGGAGTTTGAAGGAGTTGTTTCAGAAACACTTTTAGCCCTGTGGGCTGCTAGTCTTGCAATACACATAAACATTGATGTGTGAACCGACAGATGATGTGTGTCCGTCAACTCACTGTCAGAGAAGAGAGAGACAGAAAGCACAGCTGGTATCTGTGTATCAATCAACTGTAAAAAAAAAATTAAAAAAAAATGGAATCAATATAAAGTCAATATATTTGACAACACTATTACATGCTCAAAAGAGTGAATGGGATATTAAACTTCTCAGTCCAAACCAACCAGTAGGAACACAGTCAGATTTTTTTTGAGAGAGATTAAAGTGATTGCTTATATTTACATGGGCGTAAAAAAAAAAGCAGGTAGAGGTGTTCATAATTCTGTTGATACAGCTAAAGTTATTAAATGTTTTAGATTCAAATAAAGAGAACACACTCACACAGGAACACTTTTTGTGTGTCTTATTTCTCTTTGCCAGCTAAGATGGAGAATTGGACATTGAAAGACTCAAAGCCAGATGAGGAGGAGGACCAGAAGGAGACCTTCATAGCGTTTGCGCGAGTCTACAGCGGGGTGGTAAAGAAAGGACAGAGAGTATTTGTACTGGGACCAAAGTATGACCCCGCCCAGGGCCTGAGCATGGTAAACTCCCTGTTATCAATCTCCCTCTGCAGTACCTGTTCCACACTTCTCTGTTGTCTGCATGATGTACAACTTCGTATTAAATCTGCAAGTTTTTGTCATTGAAATGTTAATATGTTGGATGAACCAGTGTTTACCAGAAATTGTATTCATTTGGAGGCCTGTTACCCCAAAATACCTTGTTTTACAGAATCTGGCAGGTCTCTAATGATTTCCTTTGATCTGTTGCATACCTGTAGTTCAGTTCAGTTGATCAAGACCAAGGACCGAACCATTGTTTAATTTTAGTTCTGCTGTGTTTCCTGTTTATACTGACTCATTACAAACAAGCCAAGAGCTGTAAAGATGATGTCACATAGACTATCAAGTACTGTAACTGACAGCTACGTGGACCCACAGGCAAATCAGCACGTTCTATAACAGTCTTTGTGAACCCAATGTGTTTATTTATCTTCTTAGGTATCACAAAGAGGTCACAAAATATTTTGTTATGAACATTATTTGAACTGCTAGATCATGTTGCCAGCTTATTCCTAAGCTGCAACCAACAAGTGAGCCAACAAAAGTTGGGTGCAGTAACCACAACACAAAGGTCACAAACCACGAGTGAATGCGCACAAAAGTATTTACTACAGCTAATCCCATAGTAACCTACCAAAAAGTAGTCCTCTCACAATAGTTGCTGTGCAAAGTGCAAAACTATCAAAACAAGTTTCCGAGACACCCTACCTCCTTATTACTTACCCAGATGGTTAGCTAACCTAGCTAGTCGACAGTGTCTTGCTTGAGGCGACTTTAAACGCCGAACTCTGTGAATCATCGAAGACCAGGAATATAGCCAACTGCAATAAACTGAAGCGTGCCCCCACTCAGGATTACCACCAAAAATAAGAAAGACAAAACAGTAAAATAGAAACTCAAAGCCTTGTGAATCAACCCATGTTCTCAGGATGCAAAATACTAAGTATAAATGTAGCTACATCAAAGCTCACACAGAAAACCAACAAAGCAGCTGCCACACTGCCAATTACATCTCCATTTCCCTTGTACTGTTTGGATTTTCAGCAAACATCGAAGATGTCAACCAGAATATAATATAATACAGACACTGCAGATCATCATGTACCATTTTACACCAAAATCAGTGTTTTAAGATGCTAAAAATAGGCGATTAACTCCTCTCCCATTGCCAGGAGTTTGCTTCTTTTTTTTTTTTTGCGCTTGTGTGTCATGTACGTCATCACGAACACGCTGGAAAAAACAGCAAACACTAGAAAGTGGTAGATCATATACCTCATCAGACTACTCCAAGAACACATTAAAACTTGGTTTAATCAATAATATTCTGAATTAGTCACATCGTTTTTTCCGGAGCTGATGATGAAAGTTGCTAAAGAGTGAGACATTGTGCTTCTTTCTCATCTCTGTTGCACATGCGCAGTTTCGACCAGGCAGCTGGCAAGGCTCAGGTAGTGAGTTGGAAGCCAGTTGCAATATAGTGGTTCATTTTTGCTTGAACGGAGATGGATGGAAATATAATAATGAGCCAGCGGCCTAGATGCTTGTTATAGCATCACGCGTGACAAGTGGCAAAAATGAGCATGTCCACCTGGGTGTTTCCAGCCGAGCCGACTGGGGCTGGAGCTGATGAACACCCATGACTGTGTCTTTGACACTGGAGTGAATGTTGATTGTACCCATTCGCATTAAAAACAAAAGCCAGATGTTAGTGGGTCTTTAGTTCAGTGTCAAAAGGCAATAAACCATCATTTGGCTATGGCACTGACATTAGACCAGTCATTAAATGTCAGGTTTCCATGTGAATGGAAACCTGACACATCCTTCACATCCCGACTAAATGGGAAGTGAAAACTTACAGTCGTGGTCAAAAGTTGACATCCACTGATGAAGAACATGTATATCATGGCAGTCTTCAGTTCAAATGATTTCTACAACTCTCATTTTTCTGTGATGAATAAGTGGAACACATACTACTTTGTCACAAAAACATTCATGAAGTTTAGTTCAATAATGAATTTATTATAGGTCTTCTGAAAATGTGAAAATATACATACAGTAATTCTAATGTTTGGTTATTTTGGCCATTTTCACTCTAATAAGGTGCTTTTGATAGCCTGTATTTCCTCATTATACCCTGAAGATTATTCAAGTAAGGCATTCCCTGTAGATGTACATATTTTTTGTTATATATTTTTATGCAGGTTGGGGCTGGTTTGTAATATGTAAGTTTACAAGTGGATGTAAACTTTTGAAAATGACTGTAGCTGTCCATGCATTGTTATCCCAAATACATTATTGCAAATACTACATTTGTCAGCCACTTTGCTCCTCAAGCTCATTCCTTCTCTCATCCCTGCCAGCTGCCAGAGGATTGCAGTGCTTCACACTATGTGCCTGAGGTGCCTCATCTATCCTGCTGTTACTTGGAAAGCCTATACCTGCTGATGGGCAGAGAGCTAGAGGAGCTGGAGGAGGTGCCTGCAGGAAATGTCTTGGGTAAATATGTCTCTATATTCTTTCTGGTTATTGCATTACTGTGGCTGTTTTTTCGCTTTTTGGAGAGATTTCATAATCTCAGTTTAGAGATTTAAGAAACTCTTTCTGAAAAAAAAAAATGGTTGAGTTTGGATGCTTGGAAAACATTTGATTGCATCCTTGTAACTTCAGCAAAGTGTGACAAACGATTCTGTGGTCTTTGACATGATTGGCTTTATCAGGTATACATCATGTGGTGCAGACATTAGCCAGGAGCAGCCTTAAATCCAAGCTGAATTAAAATGACTCTTATTCCGATACGCTCCCCTCTTCTCCCAGTGGTGTTAGATGCTCAGTTTGGACAGTCGAAAGATAACAAAACCTGCATTTGCTTTTCCAGTGCTAATTTATGTATTTCTTTAGCAGGTAATACTTGTGCTTGTACTACATACTACATTCTGTATTGTAGTATGTATAGAAGCATGTGAGCGTCCACTGCCCACTGACAAATCGGCATCTGTCCATAGTAAGTATTAAAGGATGACCTAATCTTGAGTCAGTGTTATGTCTTGGAAAATAGCCCTGCTGATGTCACCAGGATTATCTCAACCTGGGCTCCAGATTTATGACATAAAATCAGATTTTCAAACTGGAGGTGTATCACAGGAAATGTAGGATTCATTGTTTGAATAGCAATAGCATTGTTGGAGCTTTAAATCAGGATATGTTGACCTCTGCTGCTTCGCTGTCGACCAACACGATCTGCTTTTTGGTGTCAGGTTTTATTTGTTTAAAATAGTTTGACCTACTTGTTGGCTTTTGGTGTGAATACTGTGTCTCACACTAATGCCCATAGTGATTTCTACTACCACCACTGTCCAACATGAGTTTCTGCTCTGTATACCTCACTTTTACAACTTGTGAACTACAAATTGAGTCAGACCCTAAATCTTTATTCTCTAAGTTTCTGTGAAAGCTCATGTCTCTTGTCCCACACCTTCTTCCTTTGATCCAGCTGAACAGATATGTGTACAGGCTAAATGATTATACACGTTTGAAGTCTTTCTCTGACAGTCACACACTAGGGATGGGCATTTCGAGTAATTTTCTAACCGAGTACCCGAACCTGGTCCTAATCGAGTAACCGAGTAATAAAATATATGACTCATAAATGCGCTCTGTCCATCAGACAGCGCATTGCTGACACACAGCGTCGTCAGACAAAATATCAGGTGGTTAATAAGAGTAGATTGGAGTTTAAGATGCACATATGAGTTTATGACTGGAAAAAAAAAAGTTTCCCCTCTGGACGGAGCGCATTTATACCCCGGGATATTTTTTTTTTTTTCTTTTTCAGTAATTAGCGGTGCTTATGCTTTCGTGTTTCTTGAACCTTAAGTGGTTTCGCATCGAACTCGTTGAGTGGTTGTAAGCCAGTTTAAGGTTACAAATGCGGTTACATGCTGCTATTCCGACATGCCGCTATTTAGACAGTGACCTGTAATTGTCGGAATAGCGGCATTAAAGTTATTTTTCAAGCGTCCCACTATTTCGACATTGTTTTTTGCCATTGTCGGAGACTTGTCGGAATAGCGGCATGTCTAAAGAGAGACATGTCGGAATAGCAGGCGACCCCGAAATATTGCATACATGTTAATTTACGCATTATTTATTAGGATTTACGGGAGATTTCCTGATAGTAGTAATCACACACGGCAACAGAGCAACCATCTTGATGTAAATAACGATCTTTGGCAGATCATGTTTTCCCATTGGATTTTAGCCCGTCATGTGACGGCACACGGGTCCCTATTGGACAGGCTTGACTGCTCGGCTTCTGGGTAAGCTAACGTTACAAACACACCGGTGGGGTCGGTGTAAAGGCTGAAATTACGGTGGCCCTGAAGTGCAAAACACAACGGCAAATCAGAAAGCACAACAGCAAATCAGAAAACACAACAGCAAATCAGAAAACACAACAGCAAAACAGAAAACACAACAACAAATCAGAAAACACAACGGCAAATCAGAAAACACAACAACAAAACAGAAAACACAACGGCAAATCAGAAAATACAACAACAAATAAAAAAACACAACAGCAAATCAGAAAACACAACAGCAAAACAGAAAACACAACGGCAAATCAGAAAAACACAACAACAAAACAGAAAACACAACGGCAAATCAGAAAACACAACAACAAAACAGAAAACACAACAACAAATCAGAAAACACAACGGCAAATCAGAAAACACAACAACAAAACAGAAAACACAACGGCAAAACAGAAAACACAACAACAAAACAGAAAACACAACAACAAATCAGAAAACACAACGGCAAATCAGAAAACACAACAACAAAACAGAAAACACAACGGCAAATCAAAAAACACAACAACAAAACAGAAAACACAACTACAAAACAGAAAACACAACAACAAATCAGAAAACACAACAACAAATCAGAAAACACAACAACAAAACAGAAAGCACAACAACAAATCAGAAAACACAACAACAAATCAAAAAACACAACAACAAAACAGAAAACACAACAACAAAACAGAAAGCACAACAGCAAATCAGAAAACACAACAACAAATCAGAAAACACAACAACAAAACAGAAAACACAACGACATTAACCAAACCGGAAAAGGTAGGTACCCTCAGGCGACATGAATCGTCGCTGATTGGTCCGTCGTTTGAACCGGAAGGACAGGGTTTACATGTTTTCAAAACAAGAGCGCTGCCAGTGACGACATACACGCTGCTATTAATGAATACTTTGATGCAGGACATGTATATGGGTCCGTGTATCATCTGATCATGCAATTCTATTTAGTGTGGCTTTGATGACGAGACCAAATCACCGCAACGGTCAGCCCTCCTGGCCGAGACTCAGTGAACTTTCCCCCCAGAAAACAGCTTCTCTCCCTGCTAGTGAAATAGTCAGACAGCGTCCTGTTGACTGATGCTGATTATGTAATATGTAATTTAGACTGAAAAACGTAACTTTGTCACTTTCCAGGATGTTTGGTGGGTCGGGATCTCAATCACAACACATTATAACAGCATCCATATGATTATAAACAGTCAGCGGGTATGTTCAGATTAACAGGAGGACACCGGGAAACACCTTGAAAAAAACACATACGTCATCATCATGACGTGTACGTCACGCCTCCTTTGGAGCCGCAGCGCCGGCTTTCTGTGTGAATCAGCCTATACTCTGGTTCGTCTTCTACGCCGGAGCTGCTTGGTTCTGTGTGAGCAACCAACGGCGGAGAATTGGCGAACCGCTGCGGCGATAATGCGGCGTCTCTGTGTGATTTCAGAGCTTCCCAGCAGGACACCCATTTCTCGCAGCTTTTCTAAGATCTCATGATACATCACTCCATTCATAAACATGTCATTAATTAGAGACATGGTTGGCTCGAGTGAGGCCATTAGAACGTGGGACTCCAGTGGTCTACTGGGACTGGACCATAGACTGTACACAGTCAATGGACTGGACCGTGGGACGCTCAGACCGGTGTGTTGTTCCTCACCATGGATACCGAGCGAGTCCCTACACATTGCGCATGTGCAAAGCGTGGCCACACAGCAGAAATGTACCGTGGGAAATGGTATAACAATAACGGAAAATGTAAATTAGATTTATTATTTCGTTTCGGTTTCCTTGTTGATTATATTTTCCATTTTGGGCTGAAAATAGGAAAACAAACACCAGTTTTCAATGTTTGGTGCATACAGAAACACAGAAAAACGGAATATTGACTCGTATTTTCGTTTTTCGTTTGCCACATTAAATATAATTGCATGATCAGATGATACACGGACCCATATACATGTCCTGCATCAAAATATTCTTTAATAGCAGCGTGTATGTCGTCACTGGCAGCGCTCTTGTTTTGAAAACATGTAAACCCTGTCCTTCAGGTTCAAAGGACGGACCAATCAGCGACGATTCATGTCGCCCGAGGGTACCTACCTTTTCCGGTTTGGTTAATGTTGTTGTGTTTTCTGATTTGCCGTTGTGTTTTCTGTTTTGTTGTTGTGTTTTCTGATTTGCCGTTGTGTTTTCTGATTTGTTGTTGTGTTTTCTGTTTTGTTGTTGTGTTTTCTGATTTGCCGTTGTGTTTTCTGATTTGTTGTTGTGTTTTCTGTTTTGTTGTGTTTTCTGATTTGCCGTTGTGTTTTCTGTTTTGTTGTTGTGTTTTCTGATTTGCCGTTGTGTTTTCTGTTTTGTTGTTGTGTTTTCTGATTTGTTGTTGTGTTTTCTGTTTTGCTGTTGTGTTTTCTGATTTGCTGTTGTGTTTTCTGTTTTGCTGTTGTGTTTTCTGATTTGCCGTTGTGTTTTCTGATTTGTTGTTGTGTTTTCTGTTTTGCTGTTGTGTTTTCTGATTTGCTGTTGTGTTTTCTGATTTGTTGTTGTGTTTTCTGATTTGCCGTTGTTTTCTGATTTGTTGTTGTGTTTTCTGATTTGCCGTTGTGTTTTCTGTTTTGCTGTTGTGCTTTCTGATTTGTTGTTGTGTTTTCTGTTTTGCTGTTGTGTTTTCTGATTTGCCGTTGTGTTTTCTGATTTGTTGTTGTGTTTTCTGTTTTGCTGTTGTGTTTTCTGATTTGCTGTTGTGTTTTCTGATTTGTTGTTGTGTTTTCTGATTTGCCGTTGTTTTCTGATTTGTTGTTGTGTTTTCTGATTTGCCGTTGTGTTTTCTGTTTTGCTGTTGTGCTTTCTGATTTGTTGTTGTGTTTTCTGTTTTGCTGTTGTGTTTTCTGATTTGCCGTTGTGATTTGCACTTCAGGGCCACCGTATGAAATAGACGAGAAACAGAGCGACTATACACCCGGCATCGCCGACAATGAAATAATCCTAGGTTAACCGGTTAATAATTCGTAACCGATTAGCAGATTGTCTACTCGGGTACCCGAGTATCCGAGTAACCGTGCACATCCCTATCACACACATTATTTGATGTGCATATATTCTTTGAGTCATCGTCTGGCAAAGTAGTCCAAATGTTATGGCTGCTCAGCACAAATCCCACACTAGATATGGTGTAAAACATATTCTGTTGCTGGCCTCCTACTTTACTGTGCCAGTAAAATTTACATTTACATTTTTGTTAACCCTCCATTTGAAGGCTGTTGTAACTGTGTCATGACTGGATTTAAGCTTTAGGGATGTCTTTGACTATTGACTATGATTGATAAGTCATTGTTTGCCAGTTTCATTTGGTTGATAATGGATTGTATGTGTTAAAGGGTATATTTACCCAAATTACCCAAACAAGGAAAACAACAACAACTGAGTATTTGAGTTAAAGTTAAAATGTCATACATTTTTGGGTTCTAGCTTCCCATATGTGTAGATTTGCTCATGTTTTTGTCTTATGTTAGAGTCAAGGTTCAAGGTGATTTATTTGTCATCATACAACACAGGGCTGTTATCTGATGAAAATGTGTACAATACCGCACAGCCCTAATGTAAAACCTTGCATATCATATTACAGCTCCATTGTTAAAAACTAAGGGTGCTCCAATTGATCGGGCACCAATCATTATTGATGATAATTAACATTGTTCGGTTTCTCTACGCACTGCTAAAATGTCACTGCCACACACACCACAGACCTCTGCTACTCACTGGCAGCTAACAGCTAACTAACTATCCTCCTGCCAATATCAATACCCAAGAAAAGGAGCGAAAACTGTCGCGCTGAAGAGAGAGCTGGGCCAGAAGGTGAAGTTCTGGATTTACCATTCCAGCTATGTTCTGACCCTCACCTATGGCCACGAGTGGTGGGTAGTGACTAGGGCTGGGCGATATGGCCTAAAAATAAAATCTCCCATTTTTTCACACCAAACTCGATTTATGATTTTAATCGATTTTTTTTCCTTCTGAAAAACAAACTACAAATGACAGAGAAATTAAGTAAATTGCTTATATTGCTTATATTTTAACAATAAAATTAACAAAGGCAAACTGATTTTCCCTTCTGGGATTAATAAATTGAACTGAATTTCCCTTTTGGGGTTAAAGTGCAACCAAACACAAGGCTAGAAATAGGCTTGTAAACAAAACGACAGGCCCTGCCATTGTAAACAACAGTGAAAATGTAACTTTTCCACTAACTTTCTAGTAGCATGTCCCAACTTCCAGGGACCTAATTTTCTTTTTAGGAAAGTTAGTTTTTCTTATGTAAACATGCCTTAGAAAATGCTCACTTCTCTGACAGTAATGCAGTGCACCTTCAAACTCACTTCAGAAATAGATAAAAGAACCTCCCCTTGTAAAAAAATACATGTGTCCCTTTTCAGATTGCATGCTGTTACAAAATAGATACATTTCCCCATTTGGATTGATATAGTGCAAACCTAACTTTGACTGAAGTCAATGAAATAAATAAAGGATAAATAAAAGATGCCTCTTGTAAACAAAAAGTATTTTGTATCCCTGAAGATATGTAAACAAAATTAAGCATCTGCATGCATTGCATTGCATAGTAAACATCACATGTCGGTAGATATACAGGACTAGAGGTGCATGCTTGCTGTCTTTAGTATCAAAAATTTTTTCTTTTTACACATTTTTGGCAAGGAAGACGAGCCTGTCTACTACTTCTAGCTTGAGGAATGCCCTGTTGCATGTAGCAATGTAGCAATGTAGCAATGCCACAATGCGACTGCATCCGTAATAGCTTTCCACCTTGTCTTATGCATCTTGTAGTGAATAACATTACCATTTGGCTGCATGCCTCTGATTGAGATGCTGAAATAAATTGGTTGTGCTGCTGCCTTTAGTTGCAACAGCCTTGAAACAAACTTTGCAGTGGACCGTGGTTTGTTCAAGGTCTGACTCCGCAAAACTGAACCAGTTCCAAACTACTGACGAACACTGAGGAATGTACACTTCTCTGCTTGCTGCCATCTTGTTGTGTGTGGAAAGTAAATGCAGGGGAGGGCAGAGCCCACTGAGCCTACTATGAACTACGGGAGCCCAAGGGGAACAGCGGCGGAGGAAGTAAAAGAGAAAACAAATTTTCATGTAAAAAAAATTGTCCTAAACCACAAATTTGAATACACCGATAAAATCAGTGTTTCGCCCAGCCCTAGTACTGATCGAAAGAATGTGATCGCACAAGTGACTGAAATTAGTTTCCTCCATAGGGGGGCTGGGAACACTCTTAGAGATAGGTTGAGGAGTTCAGACATCTGCGGGGAGCTCGGCGTAAAGCCACTGCCCCTTTCGCTTCGGAAGGAGCCAGCTGAGGTGGTTCGAGCTTCTGATTTGCAACTGAGAGGAGACCCTGGGGCAGACCCAGGAAAGCTTTGCTGGGGGGCAGGATGTCTGGAATAACCGTCTCAGCCTGTTGCCTCTGCGACCCATGGATGGATGGATGGATGGATCGATGGATGGATTGATTGAGTTACAGACAACTTGACATCAGTGTAAATTTCATCTTGTGAAAAATCTTCATCTTGTGTCAGAGATGAAAGTAACCAGATACAAACAGTGGCCAGGTGGTGGATTACTGGCTTTATACGTCACTACAAAGACTGAGACACAGAATTATCCACTCAGTGTTACTGAATTCTGTGTCCTATTCACTTTTCTTTTAAAGTTTATTTTTACAGTTTAAAATAAACATTTCATTTTTGTTTTAAATTGATTTCTTTAAATCAATGTAAAATTCAAATAATTATTTTAGACTTAACCATGCCACTAGTAACAACTATAGATCACAATAAAGTGAGGAAACATCCTTTTGATTGGTGATCAGTGATTGGTATCGGCCGATACTGCTTCAGCAATTGGTGATTGGCTCCAAAAATCCTGATCGGAGCACCCTTATCAAAAACCATTTAAAACACATCAATGATGACACACTGTTCCTTCATTACCTTGAACCAAATCTGAATCTTTTCAAATCCTTTATCAAATATAATTGTGTGTCTTTTTTCATCTCTAAGTAACTCAAGTTACGATAATGATAATATTCCAGTATTAGCCAGATAATATTCCAGTATTAGCCAGCACCACCTCCAAAATTTGCTATGTGTACACATAGCAAATTGTGCATGGTATATGTAAAATGTGGCATGAGGTAATTGTTATTTTGTGCAGTATTGATATGACCTTGCATTAATGACCTGGACACTTTGTGCAGAGTGCTGCAAACACTGAATGAAAGTCTGACTGTGTGATGTCCTCCAGAGTGACTGTCATGAATTATAAAGGAGAAGTGCATTAGGATATTGATGTACAGCCATCATTTGGTAAGGGCGTGGGGCAGAATGCACAGCACACAAGTTATCAATAAGACGATCCGCCCTTGAGTGGGCATCATGGATCCCTCTGCTTCTTATTTAGTTTGGACTGTCAGCTCACAGATGGGCTGTAAATGGATTTTGGGAGTGGCCCACACAGTACAGAGCCTGGAGCCCAGACTTCTTTGGCTGGATGCACAGAGATAGACTTCATCAATGACTTAAGTATAACATGCTCAGACTCTGTGACAGTTTTAAATACCAAAAATGTGCTCTTCCAGTTCTTTTTCTTCAGTACTATTTCTTCCTACTTAGGGCCCCTTGTGCGCTAATTGGTCTGCATACACAGGCTATATAGTATAGTATATATATATATATAGATAGATAGATATAGATATATATACTATACTATATATATATACGGTAGATATATATATATGTATATATACACACACACACACACGTATATTCCGACAAAGGCATGGAGAGCCTCTACACAAGGAAAACTTGAAACGCATAATATGGCCTTTTTAACTGGAATACTGCATCTCAACATCTACTAAATAGATTGGCACAAAATCTGATATTCAGATATTCATGATATCCAGGTGATGTATCCTTATAATGCTGGTGATCTTCTGAGATTTCTTCAAGCACCATCATCAGGTCAAATTTGATGTTGTCCAGTCTCTCATTTACGACCAAATACCTGCAATTAACTAATTACCCATCAGCCCCAGCTTTGTGTTTTCGTACATAAGTATTTTGTATTTTAACATTCTCATTGTGATCAGGTTAGCATGCTGACGTTAGCATTCAGTCTTGCAGATCTTGTAGTGTGGCTGAAGATTAACATTTCTGACATTATCTCAAGTCAAGTCGGTTTTATTTTTAAAGCCCAGTAACACTAATAGTACATTTGCCTCAAGGGACTTTACAGTCTACACAGCATACATCACAAACTTACCAGAAATTCCTGGAATGGGAAAAAATGATTCTGTGAAACACTTGCTGAATGAATGAATTTCTCATTTTCTCTCTTTCTAACTGTGATGGCAAGTAATGATGATGTAAGACACAGCTTGTTTCCTCAGGACCCTCAGTGCATTTCACTAAGAAGTTTGATGATTACGGAGAAAGTTGAGCTAGTGGCAGGCATTGTGTAAACAATTTCTGCACATCCAGTCTTTCTCTGTGTGTCTGCTGGGCCATGTGGGAGCCATCAGTCCTGTCCTGTTAGTGGACTGCGGGCAGGGAAGGAGTTGGAGCACCAGTGTGTAAACCCCACCAGGCTTGGCCTTGATTAGATCCCCATTATTATCTGATGGTTGGAGCAAGTAATCAGAGAGGAAAAGAACTACACACAACTTTCTCACACAAAGCAGCGTTTGATGTAGGAAACATCATTTTTGAGTTAACCACATGATGACACACTGTGCAAACTGCATGACAAAGCACTATGTTTGTCTTTGTGTGTGTGTCTCTGCAGCCTCAGTCATTAACTGGAGAAGGTTTTCAACCCCTGGTGAGTGCCAGGTGTCAATGAACATTAGGAATCAGGTTGGTTGTTTGGTAAGGGTGGACTTAATAAAGGATCTTCACTGATCTTTAATGCAGCAAGGGTGAGGATGTTTTTTTTGTTGTTGTTGTTATTGTTGAAGCTGAGTTTCACGCATATGTATTCATATACATAAGTGACTCAAAACTCCTTTCTGTAGCTTTAAATTTTAGAAAATGAAAAACATGATGTTTCAGCTCCACAAAGGATCTTTGAGATAGTGACATCCATTACTACAGTCCACTGTGTTATTATTGATACTGCCACCAGATAGCACCAAAGTATTAAACAGTGGTTTTATTTTTATTTTAATTTTTTTTTTATGGATCAATGGATAAAATGACTTTATAATGTTAAAGGAATCACTCATGAAGACAAACCCACACAATATGATTACCAGACATTGATGCTGAGCTTTTTTACGTCTTTTAGCAAGTCGCTTTGGTTTTCCCGGCGTGCAATTCTGCTCTCATCAACCTTGTTTACTGCAGGAGCAGGCAGATTCAGTTTTCAGTAAGACTCTGTTAAAGCCACTGTACATGTACACTTACTGCCTAACACCAAACAGCTGTCAGACAAATCAAGACAGTACCTGGTGAGCATAGTGGAGAATTTAGCAGCTGAAGAGTTGGTGGAGACCAACATGGAGCTTAAAGGAGAGTGAATATTGAATTTACATTCATCAGGCTAGAAACACAACACCAAATGTGTTCTGTGTCTTACCTTGCATGGCTGCTGGATTCACGAGATCACATCCATCCTGCCAGGGTTCAATCTATGTGCCTGTGGCTGAACATGTCTTGGTTGAACCAATCAGCATTCTATGAGCCACTCCTAGCTGCTGTGGGCGTGGTTTAGGTATGACAACCAGGGAGAGAAGCCATTGTTGTTCATTTGAAAACAACACTTATGGCTTCTCATGGGGTTAGCGTAGCTGCTATAGCATCAGTTATGTCAAAGCTGCAGCATATATTTAATTGAAAGAAGAGAAAGAACGGCACCGAAGGATGTTCTGGCTCCGTTGTTGGTAGCACTCCTCTACTATTGATCTGATTGGTTGAAGTTAGCCCATGGTGGTATACAGATGGTTCCTTCAATCACCTGCCAAGTAGTTTTTGAAAATGCAAACAGTTTATAGCAGTGCCTTCTCAGATGATTCTGTGTAACAACCCATCTGGCGGCATCAGAGGCCTGTACTATGAAGCCAGATTAACATACTCAGGATATGTTTCTGTTATCTGGCTTCACTCACTCTTACAATCACAATCATGCCAAGCGGTCACATTCAGGTGGTTATCAGCTTGTTTATAAGTCTGCCCAGGTTTTCCACATCTAATTATGAGCTCATTCACATAGAAGGGGGGATGTTTGCAGCATGTAACCAGTCACACACATAGGAGTCTACTGGCAGCAGATTGGTATGTTTCATTAACTAAGAGCAAAATATAATATTATACAAATAGGAGGAAGTTAAACACATAATCCAGGCTAAAAGCAACACAGTTTTAGATGTCAAATGCAGGAAGGTCAGCTGACAAAATCATAAATGTGTAAATTAATGGGCTCATAATAATACAGGCCAATCATTGGGGCATCAGTAGATTTACAATGTACAATTACATTTGTGTATTCTGTTAAATTAATGTGTTGCTTAGATATATTCTTACGGTGTGTGTGTGACAATTTCAGTCTTATTATTTCTGTTAGGCTGAGTCTTAGGTGGGAGAACCCAGAAGCGTTGACGGAGGCAGGGAGTGGGGTATCATGTGCTTTATTGAGGAGGCAAGGACAGATGCAGGTGATGGGGGGTCCGGGGCTGAATCCCCGTCGCGGAGCTGAGTATACGAGGACGAGGGCTGAATCTTCCGGGGAACACAGAGCAGTGGAGCGGGCTGGAGAGGTGCAGAGAGCTGGGCGGCTGGAGCAGGAATACAGGTGGTCGGGATGCCGGTAACAGCTGGACACGAGAAAAAACACAAGACAGTTTAAATTCCACTGAAGAATAAGAAAACACACTAGACGATCTAAGCAGTCTCGATCTAGCCAGAGCGATATACCACGTCGGGAGACGAAATCATCTGGCAGCGGGATTCTCCAACCTGCTGCAGGTGTGTGGGTCTCAGCTGCTCCGGTGAATGGCTCGCTCTGCCCAGCTTCTCCATGCACCTCTGCAACACTGACACAGACAGTGACAGAATGTAACAATTTCAGCTGCATCCTCAGTAATATCACATGGGCTTAGGAGCAAATAAAAAACAAATAGGCTATTAAAACATCATTTAAAGTGGTACTTTCATACCTTATAACAAGTACAAGGCTTTCTCTGTTGTAAGATGATATCGGTCTAAGAAAGAACAATGAAATGTCTTTGACATTGCTTGAGGAACATTTCTCACGATCTGCGTACCTAGGTCCACGGGACTGTCTATGAACCGTAATGCTATTTTCCAGAAAACTGATTAGTCAGAATGCGGTGCTTTATTACGCGTTGATCTGTTATCTCAGACTTTGACAGCTCTAGAGCAGGTTAGGTGTGCAGCATGAGTTACCATAGTGATGTACCCCAATAAGAAGTGAACCACTGTTGTAGTGCTGAAACCCCAGATTAAACCCTGAAGTTACCTTGCTTGCCACAAAAACCTGCTTTGTAGTACAGACCTCTGCTGGATATGTAAATAGGCACATCACTCTTACAAAATACCCTCATTGTCAGGGCCGGTGAGGCCGGAAAAGTTTGTGGACCCAGAAGCAGACTCAGGAGCAGAATAATGTTCAGGATGTTTATTTTCAGTTCATCAAACAAAGGTAGTTCAAACAGAGGAAAAGGTTAAACTTAGAAAAATCCCAAAAAATCTCTGGAAAAAGCACAGGCAGGGCTTAGGCAAAAATCCGGTAGTCAAAAAACAGGCAGCAGTACAAAAGGGCTTGGCAAGACTCACGTAATTGTTCAGAAGCAGGGTTGGCAACTGCTTGGCAGTCAGAGTAAGGAAATCCAAAAAGGCAACACATGAGCGGGTCTCCAGGAACACAGACGAGATACTCTGGTGAAGCCTGTCAGTCCTGGTGTGGCTTTAAGGCCAAGGCTGATGAGGAGAGTGGGCTCAGGTGTGGAGCAGCAGGCAATGGTGATTAGATGCCTCAGCTGTCAGTCAGCCAGAAGGCAAAGGCAGAGGGAAAAACCTGGCATGGATCATGCAGGCCCGCCAGGTCACCATCTAAGGGGGGCGGGTCCTCGGCCGGAGCGTGACACTCATAAGGTGATAATATGTATGACAATTGTGCTCTTAGCTTGTTGTGCTGCTCAAATCAACTACTCAAGCTTTGAAACAACAAATGGATACTAATACTACATGGTCCCAAAGTAAGGTATTTTCCAATAAGTGTTGCTGTAATGAATATATTCAAATCATTACATGCTCATGCCAGGTTTTCAGGCATAAGCCTGGGGAAATTTAACAACTCCATATATCGTGAGAAAAAGTTAGCTAGTCATCATAAAAAATAAGAAATAAAGAAAAAAACTTTATTGACCTTCAGGAACTTGTTAAAGAGGAATTACAACTCTACAGATGCAGAATAATAAGCATAACAAAGTAATCATGTTATTAAGTTGGACAGCTGAGCTGTTTGTCACTGTTCTTATTTACCATGGCTGACTCATTACCTCAGTGACCCTGCTCACTCATATCTCCAAGGATCTCTGTCTTTCTCTATCTCTCATCACATCACACAATAACGGCTCCAGAAGGAGACTGACTGAGAGACTTTGTTTCTAAAAGCTTCACCACATCAGGTCAGTCTTCATGTTGAGATGCCTCCAGCACTAATTTTCATTTTAATCTCTCATAAATGATCATATGGTTACGACTGATTCATCTAGTCTTTTAGATGATCATTGGAAGTTGACTAGTTTGTCTGGTCTCATAACAGTGTAATGCTAAAGTATACAGTCATATTTGACGACCTGCATGAGACTCAAAAATCAACTATCCTTCTGAGAATGGCTCGAAAAGTCTACAAGATAGATGGTGCTTCAGTTGCCCACCTTAATGCGCTCACACTGGCTTGTCTCGTCTTTCTGTTTCTCTCCCCCAGTATGAGTCTGCTATGTTGACTTTCTTTGTCAGCAGTATGTTTTGTAAAGTTGCCCAAAAAAACATACCTTGTATTTTTGATTTTTCCACCCCCTAAACCACTTTCAGAGCAGCAGGTGAGCTGTGTGGAGGACACTTGTCATTAACTGTGTAGCCTATCAAAGCCAACGTTGTACTGAATGACTTTGCAACAACCAGGTGCACTTATAAACTTGTGGGAAACAACGGCATAAGTAGGCCTATTATATTCCAGAGAGGTCATACACAGTCAGTGTGTTTACAGGAGGGGTGTACTACCAGCAAGAATCTCTCTCTCTCTCTCTGCAGAGCATGTACAAATGTCAGTAGATGGGAGGGGTAGAGCACGGCAGATTGTCCACTAGTTAATCGATCACAGACAGAGTTGCTCTCTCAGATGGATAAAAAAATAAAAGCCAGATGTATTTTGGCGGCTGTTAATATACCTGTACGGCCTGCCCAAGTAAAGTCTATGTGTGGGAAACACTGCAAATACTGCACTGATATAACCATTTTATTGTTAGCATGTTACCACATTGTTACCAACGTATTACTACACTATTACTAAAAATCATTCAGTGTAATATTACCTAGATATACCCACTGTTGATACCAAGCTATCACCTGGTTATTACTTTGGTAATTACATGGTAAAGCTGAATTGTCAAACAATTACCTCACTATTTCCATATTATTACCAATCTGTTATGTAAAAACCCACCTTAAACTGCACTATAGAGGGCAGTAGAGCAGTACGTAGATACCAGAGTTTTTTTTTTAATATAATATCTAGTTTGGTTTAATATTTCCCCCTAAAAGTCAGAATGGCTATTGGGACGTACACACCGTGGAAACTCCGAGACTACGTTCACAAAAGTCCTTTGTTTAATTCTCTTCAGTGTGTTCGTTTAGTACTATACACTCAGCCAGCATTGGGATTTATCTGTGATTGCAGCTGAGGGAGAGTACACAACCAGCTCAGTGGTGTTTGATGGTGAGCTTAGTAAGGCCAGCAGTTCGTCAAAGGGGTTAAAGACATGGGCAACATCAAACTCTCATCATCAGGGCCTAATAGGAAGCAGCTGTCTGAGGAGACGCAGCTACAGTCAGAGTCATCCAAGTCAGAGGCAGGGGAGGAAAAAAGGAGTCTGAGTGAAATGAATGATGCTGATTCAACACTGGACGACTTTATGAAAACATTTGTTTTGCATTAGGCTTCTCTTTCTGCGTGCCAGTGGTGACTAGCGACCCAGATCTTTAGCAGAACACACCAATTGAATGCTTACACTGATGTCAACCACATAGGGGTGAGGGCAGAGGCCAGCTGGGTTCATCTCAGTGCAGCACAGATCAGATCATGAATAATGACACTATTTCTTGTAGTTCTACTTAAGACAGGAGAATGTCTCTGTAGAGCACATCCCTGTATTCCATCGCTGCGAATGGTAGTTTTGCTTTAAATCTTTAAATTGAATTGTGGCATTCAAAGATAAAACATTATGTTTATCTTTGGGGCATTTTTAGCCTGGTTGCACAAAACTTTGAAATTGTTTAGCTGTCTCACTTATATTCAGACTCAGACATTTCTATTTATTTTATAAGCATGATAAAAACCAATGGACAAACCAACAATCAGATCAGTGTAAATTTAATATTTTTTCCATCGAAATCGAATATGTTCAGCCTAGCTTAGCATAAAGACTGTAGCAGGGGTAAACTGCTACTCTACATTATACATTCAGGCTTCAACAAACTATTATTTATATATTGAATCTCACACCTGCAGACATAGCAAAATGTACTTTGAGCTTGAAAGTCTACTGATGACCTTGAAAAGAGCAGTAATCAAAACAGTCTCAACCCCATGTCCACTCATTGGACAGTTGTTGGCCCTGTCACAGGGACTTCATCAAAAGAGTACTGATTGTGATAGTCAGTTGTTGGTAACTGGAGATATTCAAGCTTTCTGTCATTCTGATCACTTTGTTGGCTTAAAGTTGAGCTTGAGAGTACATTCTTACATACATTTGGCTCATTTCTGCTACAGGATTTTAATGACCTGGAACCTGTATCTTCCCATGAACTAAAACTAAGTTAAACGTGGAAGTGGTGCACTGATGTCCCCGCAGTTGACAGAAGATGTTACCGGGGTGAGGATGTGTCTGTGTGTGTATGGATGTGCATACTGGCTCGTATTAAAAGGTTAAGCAAGTGATATTGATGTCATGTGTGTAGATGTGGTCCTGATGATTTGATTTCATTGACCAGTCTTCAAATAAAAGAAGATACACATTGCCAAAAGTGTTTGTAAAGTTCTATAAACACTCTGGGTGGCTGTGGCTCTGGAGGTAGAGTGGGTCGCCCACCAAACGCAGGGTAGGTGGTTCGCGTCCTGACTCTGGCTGCTTGTCTTAAGTGTCCTTTGGCAAGGTACTGAACCCCAAATTGCTCCTGATGGCTGTTCCATCAGTGTGGATGTTTTGAATCAGAATACTGCATATTTAAACAACCTTAATTTCAGTACTTATTTAAGTACGTCCTGTGTTATTTAAAACCAGCTGTTACATTTTCCTTACAACAACAGCAGGTCTGTTTAAAAAAATATATATATTGTTTCTCTCTCTCGCCTTCAAGTCTAAGATGTAATGTACATCAGTAAAGATTTTCAACTTGAATAATTCGTTCATCAAGATCTGATGTATGATTTAAGTGTTCCCTTAATTTTTTTTAACGGTGTATTTGTAGTGAGGTGATGAATTGATTTTCATGTGAACCAATATTGAATTATTGCACCATTGCTACATGGTGTGTGTGTGTGTGTGTGTGTGTGTGTGTGTGTGTGTGTGTGTGTGTGTGTGTGTGTGTGTGTTGTAGTTTTCTGATGCTCCTGACTCATCCGTCTCTTCCTCAGTTGTCCTTGACACAGTTTCCAGTCCCAGCCGAGCTCTGCTGGGATCCCACAGACATGAAACATTCTCCACCTCATCAGTCCTCCACTCTCCACTCGGACATGTATTGACCACCTCCTCCCTCACGTCCCCTCTTACTCTGTCCTTTTTTCTCTTTCAGTACTCTATTCTTCACTGTCCCTCTCACTCTGTCTCAAACTCCTTTCCA
This sequence comes from Pagrus pagrus, assembly GCF_965226575.1. Lineage (NCBI taxonomy): Eukaryota > Metazoa > Chordata > Actinopteri > Spariformes > Sparidae > Pagrus > Pagrus pagrus. The sequence continues at coordinate 795,690 of NC_140185.1, read as the reverse complement.
CTGTTTCCCTCATTCTGGCCAACGTAGATTTGAGTGTCAGGTCTTTGAAACTCACATTTACCAGTCTATTTGAGCAACAATTTAGCTAGGAAAAAGGAGGTGGAGAGAGGAAAGGAAAAGAAAAGAAAAGGGATTCCGCTTCATTTAAAACCTTTACAGCCACTCAACATCATTTCTTCACCTACAGAGTTCCAACTCTCTGTACTTCCTCCCATATGATTCCCATAGTTTGGCATAATGTTTACAGTATGTCTGTCTTTTGAATGGTGTGTGACATGAAAAACTTTGACAACCTTTAGGGATGTAACCACATACCAAATTTCGCAATATCATGATGAAAAATGAAATTCTAATAAGAACTGCCCAACTCCGTCTCTGATCGGTTGGCTTCGTTGTTTGCATTGACTATGCTTCACTAAACCGTTAACTCACACAGTAGCTCAGGTAATGGTCAGCGGTGTTTGAGCTGTATAACATTCCGACCTTTTCACAACAACACACTGACATCTTCAGCCTCTCTCCTGGCCTTCTGCTGCTCCTGTCGGGGTCACTCATCCTCCGGAGCTGCTCTTCGCCTCAAAAATGTCTCTAGGCTCGTTAGGTGGCGCAAACAGGTTGGCTTCGGCATGGTTGTCGCTGCTCCGACACCTGCCCTGTCTGTTTTACCTAACGAGCTCAGGACACTGCAGCTACGACAGCCATACAAAAGTGTTTTTACCGACGGGGAAACTACAGCTCACTGTTCACTGCATAAATGTGTCAGTTATGCTGACAGACATTTTCGTGGCTCAGGGCTAGGGCTGGTGCAACGCCTCAACGTAATCAATTTACATAATGTGCATGGAGGATGTAAGCATCCGGGGCGGCTGAATTGAAATTGGATCAGGTTGTGCAGCAAAACGCTGCAGGTTGGTGAAGCGTTATGGAAGTGTCACTTCACGGTCCGTCTGTGTGACGTGTTGGGGACCCCCGCTGATCAGTTTGCCAAAAGACGAAGCTGCTATGTTGTTATGCTACTGGCATGCTGGTCTTACAAGTGACTATTTGTCCTCATCGACAGATTAAAAATAGCAGTAAACATCCAGGATGAAGCAGATCATTGCTGTGTTTAAAGCTGGGGGACAAAACAATTCACCGAAGTGAAAGTGAAACTTAATGCTACATAGAGAAATGTCTGTTGTGTTCCCTCTGTAGTATTTATCTATGCTAAATAACATGCCCTCCTGATCACTTATGTGATTGGCTACTGCAATGTGACGTCTGGCTGCAATTACCAAAAGTTGAGTGGGCTTCAACTTTTCCACCACAGCTGGCTGTGTTTTTTTGCAGAACCCCCTGCAGCACACACCACCGCAGCAAAAACGGACTACCCTCAATAAAGTAAATGGGAAAATGTCCTTTTTCACTGCAAAGCCGGATCCAATGTGAATATAAGTCCTGTTTACTTTTTGTCCCCAGCCAAATGTAATATATATTAGGATTACTCCGATTACCAGTTAAAACTGGGTTATTTTTTATTGGGGAATAATGCCCTGCAGTGCATAGTTTGTCATATTTGTTTGTTGATGATTGAAGTTGTTATAAATAAAAAGAAATCATTGAAATATAAATGACAAGTTTTAAAATGTTATTTGGGGTAAATTTGTTGTTATTCAATTCAGTCATTCAGCACTAGACTGATCCCACCAAGATGCACCACAGAGCACCACAGGAAATCATTCCTGCCTGTGGCTATCAAACTGTTTAATTCCAAGTGTGTGCATTAAGGTGGACAATTAAAGCAACACAATGAAAGAAAACGTTTTAAGTGATTATGAAGATAGATTTGTGTATTTGGATTTTTCTGTGTCATTCTCAGGTAGTCTAATACCAACACTTTGTGTTGGTGGCTCGGGTCCGATTTAACCAACCCTACACCCCACCCACCCCGCCACATTTACATGATAATGGCAGTGGTAGGGATTGAGTCAGATGTCTCCAGTCTTGTCTGTCACAAAGTGCTCCTCTGTTGACCCTCTGCTGCTCAGTGGGAGAAAACTCCAGAGGCAGGCTGTAGGTGGGTCAGCTCTGAGCAGTGTAAAGTTAGGAAGTTACTGGCCTAAATAAACATCCAGGAGTGTGTGTGTGTGTGTGGTGGTGGTGGGGTTCCTTGGCAGCTCACCTACATTCCCTACTCACCTTTATTGTTACACCTCTGTACAGCTGTGACCTGGTCTGAGGCACTGATCCAGGACCTTGTCGACCTCATCTCACAGACATCTCAGAGCGGTCAGCCATAATAACCATCTTTGTGAACCTCTGTTGTTCAGTACGAGAACTGCTGGCTACCTGCCCTCATTCTTTGTCTGAGCCATGTGGTACAGGCATGCTGGCAGCATAAACACAGCCAATAGATGGCATGAGTGAGGAGTGGAAGTGAATGGCTGCTCCACTTGTCTGCCTCTGAAACTGTCAATAATGAGAGGAGAGCCACAAAAGGCTGAGACTGATCACTGATCGTGATTAAATATTTACAATCAGAAAAGTAATGAGAACTGATAAGACAAAGGAGTTTATCTGACCTATTTTTATCTGGTGTTGTGTTAAAATTGTTTTGCAGGAAACAATTTTTAACAGGAGTGCAACTTTATTTGACTGGGGAACAAACTTCAACACAACATTGGAAAATATTTTATATCACATTAATGAAGGGAAATTGTAACTGCATACATTTTCGTGTTTTGTAAGATATGCAAGTTTTCAAATTGTTATGTATATGTGATTAGATTATTAACTTGCATTAAACCCACATTCACATTGAATTGTTCTGTTTATGAAATTTTTTTAAATTTTATTTGTGTGTTGATCAGAGTTGTGATTTAAAGGTATAAGGTACATTTATTTTTAAACAAGGGTTTAAAAAACGAAATAATGTGCTTGAGTCTTGCTACATCTATTTTATGGAGTGTTGAGTGCTGTTGAGGATGAGTTCAGGGGTCTCACAGCCTGGGGAGTGAAGCTGCTCTGTAGTATGTGGTATGGCAGTGGATACTTCTGTATCTTTTGCCAGATGGCAGCAGGGTGAATAGTCTGTGGCTGGGGTGAGTGTCTTCTTTTAGTATCCTTTGGGCTCTGTGCAGACATCTCACTTCACCGAGGTCACTGATGCTCTGTAGATGGGTACCAGTTTGTGATGTTTCCAGTGAGGATGCTTTCAATTGATCCTCTGTAAAAGTTGACCAGAATGTTGCTCCGGAATTTAGTCTTCCTCAGTTTCCATCGGAAGAAGAGCCTTTTCTGTACATTTATTTTTAACCAGGGTGGTAATGTGTAGGCATGGGCCGGTATGAGATTCTGACGGTATGATAACCTTAGGTTTCATGGTATTATGATTACAGCTCTAAAATGTGTATTTTGAATGTCTGTATTTAAAAACAAAAAAAGGAAAAAACATTACGCGTGCCTCTCTTCTTCACCTCATGTTAGAGAAACTAGCTGGTGTTATCCATCTTAGCAATAAAGATTGATGAAAGAAAAAAAGTTATGGATAACCTTTTTTTACTGAGGCAGATATGGTAACTAGCATGCTAAGATGGATCTATCTTAGCATGCTAGTTAGCATATCTGCCTCAGTAAGAAAAAAAAAAAAGTTACTATCAGAGATATAGAAAAGATAAGATATGGTAACTACCATTTGCCTCAGTAACAAGCTCATTTCACTAATGTCACTTTACCTTGAATTTAGCATACAGCGACGGGTGTTGCTCCCGTAGATGCGCTATCATATTCGATGTATTGCCTCCCTGGGCTGCCACTGTCCGCAAGCACGTTTTGCACGGGCGACCTTCTTCCTCCGAGCCGTGGCCGTCTGGCTTTTTACGGTAGCCGAAGTATTCCCATACAGCCGACTTGGTCCTTTTAGACGGGGGAAAAGTTCGGGGGGCTCGCCTCCTTCAGCCATCATGCTGTTTGTCACTCGCAGCAACCGCAGGTGCTCGGGGGGAGGGCACTTTACGCTGCAGCTGCACGCGGCGTGAGGGACCTCTACTTTCTCTCTGACGAGACGTCACATTAAAAAAAAAAAAAGGTCATACCGCAGGAACAGTATGACGGAAAATTTTAGTGGTTTTGAAACCTTGACTTTTTCATACCGTGGTATACCTTGAAACCGGTAACCGGCCCATAACTAGTGATGTGTGACCAAGATAGGTTCTCAGTGATGGTAATTCCAAGGAACCTATAACTGTTAACCTGCTCCACCTCCGCACCACTGATGTTGACTGGTGGGTGTGTCTTTGCCTCCTTTTTTCTGAAATTAATGACCAACAAAAGGTGTTGATGACGAGCAGTAGATTGTTCTCTGTGCACCTTTATAATGTGGCCGATGATGGTGGTGTTATCCTCGTACTTCGCAATAGAGTTCTGGTGTCTGGGAGTGCAGTCATGGGTGTGCAGTGTGAACAGGAGGGGGCTGAGCACACAGCCCTGGGGGGCTCCGGCGTTGAACACTAACGTAGAGGAGATGTTACTGCCAATCAGAACTCTCTGGGGTGTGCTTGTGAGGAAGTCCAATATCCAGTTGCAGAGTGTTGAACTCAAGCCCAGAGTGTTATGTTTTACCAATCAGTTTCATGGGTGATGTGTTGAATGCTGAGCTAAAAGCAACAAACAGCATTCTGATGTAGCTGTTTCTCAAGGTGTGTTAAGATTGAGTGAAGGGCAGTGGATATGACATCCCCTGTGGATCAGTTGGTTCTGAAAGCATACTGGTGAGGGTCCAGGCTGGAAGGGATGTTGTCCTTGATGTGCTGGAAAACCAGTTTCTCAAAGCACTTCTACAGGATGGGGGTGCAGGGTTTCCCCCAGTGTATTATAGGCCTGGCGGGCCGGCATTTCTTACTTGCCCCCCCGCCAGGCTAAGCATCATTTATTTATTCTTTTTAAATCAGTTTTTGTGCTCCATCAACACGTGATAGGTGTCTTTTTCATCACCTGACAACGTCACAACTTCGTTGCGCATAACGTGACATGTCACGGACATCATGCTCATCAGACCGCTGCTTCACCAGCTGACCGAGAGGAATGCACCAAGTCGACGTCGACCTCGTAGCCATTAACGTGAGCCGAGCCGCGGCTCTAGAGGCTCAGCCAGCTGCTGCAGCAGCTAGTAGCTGTTAAGGGAGCGTACCTATGTTCCCCGGGTCCTATGTTCCCCAGTCGGGAACCCTAACCCTAACCCTAACCCTTCACCTAACCCGGTCACATACACAGCGGGGAACATAGGACCTTTTTTTTAAAAAAGGGTCCTATGTTGCCCGGTTCCATACAAAGCGGGGAACATAGGACCCGGGGAACATAGGGATGACCCCGCTGTTAACTGTTAGCACGTCGTCCCCTGCAGCGTCAGAGCTCCGGACTTCTGTGAGCCGAGGTGCTTTCACCAGATGTGAAAATGACCCAGTGTTTCATTTTTCAGCTCGTACGGTTAGCGTTTACACACGTTTGTTTTCTCTGGTCCAAACAGTAGATTACAGAGTATCTTTGGTAGATCCGTGATTGTCATGTTTCCATGACGACTGACCGGAAAAAGACGCGTGGTCATGTTTATGTGACTCCAGATTGTAAAAATCTCTGAGGAAAAAAATAAAAATCTCTGGAGACACCAGGCAGTTGTTTTTAGTTTTTAGTGCAGACAGTTGATATTATTTATCTAAATAGTATTTTTATTATTTATTTATTTTTGTGGTTGGTTGAACAGCATTTCAAGAGTGCAATCTGTAAGACCTGGTGTTACATAAATGTCTTATAATAACACATGATAATGATAATATTTTCAAATTTCCAGTCAACTTTTAACAGTGATCTTAAAGCCTTATTGAATTGAATTGAATTAAATTGAATTGAATTAACTTTATTAATCCCGAAGGAGGGAAATTTGTTTGTCCCAGCAGCACACAACAATAAAAAGAAAATACACAATATAAAAATAGACAGATAAATACTCACACACACACAACAATCATTCATTAAAAATATGGTCAGCTAGAATGCACAGGTCTGGAGGCTACATATGTGTTATAAAGTCTGATGGCCTGATGGAATCACTCCTTCTAAATTCTACTACTCCATTAATGAATCTGTTACCTATAGGGCCCTGCCATCAGTCAATGGTCAGGGTCAGGCCCCTGACACAAAAAAACACGCTTGGGCACCGTGGGGCTGCTGGTGGGCCACTCTACCACCGGGCTTAACAAGTTTTCTGGGGGAAACCCTGGGGGTGAGAGCCACAGGGTGGTAGTCATTAAGACTAAACACAGCAGAAATTTTAGGTACAGGGACAATGATGGATGTCTTGAGGCAGGAGGGAACAGTCTCCTGTGAGAGTGAGATGTTAAAAATGTCAGTAATAACGTCAGCTAGCTGACATGTTTTTAGTACACTGCCAGGTATATTATCTGGACCAGCAGCCTTATTTATATTCACTCTTGGCAGGATTTTTCTCACATCCGCTGTGGTTAATGAGAGTGGCCGGTCCTCTGGAGGTGGAGTAGACTTCACAGCTTTGCTGTCTTTGTTGAGGAGATCAAAGTGAGCATAAAATGTGTTCAACTCATCCGGCATTGTGGCCTTGCAGAGGGTGACGTGACATTTTGAATCATCTGCCATTGCAATGCAATATTAAAAAAAACCACAATAAAAGCTTTCCTTTAAAAATGGTAACTGTATTTTGGTTTGCAATATAAAAACACAGCTAATGCAGAACACTATAGCTATATATAGAGATTTTCTAAATGCACCATAAAATAATTAATAGAATTGTTCACAAGTCCCAAATCTCGAGTCCGAGTCGAGACTTAAGTCTTTTGAAGGCAAGTCTCAAGTCAAGTCTCAAGTCACTGAGAGTGAGACTTAAGTGCAACTCGAGTCCATATCCCAAACTCGAGTACCCATCTCCAGTGTGTGCAGTAGAGTCAATAAATGCCTTATCTTAAAGCTGCCATGTGAAAACAATATTATTGTAGATTACAACAAACGTGTAAGGCACTGCAATGTTTTATTTTTGTAATTTTTATGTATTGAAAATATGCAGCACTTATTTTGTAGACTACTGTAGTCTGATTATTGGAAGGCCTTTTTGAATAAAAGGGGAATTTAAATAATGAAAAAGTATGCATGTGCAGTAATATAGATCATTGATGATACCATACACTGAGATTCGTTGCGATGCATCGAGAATCGTTTTGCATTTAGATCAATGACAGCAGAATTGTAATCGAATCATGAGGCCAGTGAAGGGCTGCTTTAGCTTCATCTGTCCACACACTGTCCACCATCATCTTCTGGTTGGCAAAATGTCTTGAATGATTGTGATCGGAGATCACTTCAATGTTTGGTGAAATCAAATGGTAAACAATCAACAGTAGAACTCACGGCTATGTTTAATAGTTAAAGTAAGAGCATTTCCACACACACAATGTGAAGAGAACTCACGGGGTTGGGACCAAACAGCTGTGTAGCCTTAAGAAAACCACTTATCAGTGGGGCAAATTGAAAAGCCTTCAATTTGCTAGGGAGCATAAAGATTGGACTTGAGCCATGGAAAAAGATCATGTGGACTGATGAGTCCAGATTTACCCTGTACCAGAGTGATGGGCGCATCAGGGTAAGAAGAGAGGCGGATGAAGTGATGCACCCATCATGCTTAGTGCCTACCATACAAGCCTGTGAGAGTAGTGTTATGATCTGGGGTTGCTTAAGTTGGTCAGGCCTTGGTTCAGCAATGTTATGTGCCCAAAAAAATGAGTTCAGCTGATTACCTGAATATACTGAACGACCAGTTTTTTCCATCAATAGATTTTTTCTTCCATGATGGCACAGCATATTCCAAGATGTCAATGCCACGATTCATCGGGCTCAAATTGTGAAAGAGTGGTCCGGGAAGCATGATACATCATTTTCACACATGGATTGGCAACCACAGAGTCCAGACCTTAACCCCATTGAGTATTTTCAGGATGTGCTGGAGAAGACTTTATGCAGCAGCCCGACTCTCCCATCATCAATACAAGATCTTAGCGAAAACTGTATGAAACTCTGGATGGAAATACATTTCGAGATACTGCATAAGCTTATCAAAACGATGCCACTGCGTATACGTGCCGCAATCAAAGCTAAAGGCGGTCCAACGAAATAGTGTGTGGCTTTTTCCTGGCCGGGCAGTGTATGATCTGATAGGCCAAAGTGAGGACGTGGGAGGGCTTTGCAGCTGCCAGGAATATTTGTATACACATGGTGTATGGTCTGAACATGCTGCTAGAGTTAAAGTAAAACGGTTCTGAGATTTGTTTGATTAAAATCACCAGCTACAATGAAAAAAAAACATCCAGTCGTTTTATCATGTTGATGCTGATGACATCATACAACTCCTGCAGTGCATTCTTTGAGTTTGCATCTGTGGAAATGTAAATAGCAACAATAAAAACACTGGTGAATTCTCTGGGCAGATGATATGGTCGGCATTTTAGTAACAGAAATTCGACATCTGTTGAACTCTGTCCATCCATTTTAACTGCGTTTGAGCACCAAGGCTTATAGACACAGAACCCTCTTCCTCTCCTCTTACCGGAGTCCTGTGTCCTGTTGGCTCTGAACAAGGTCCCCCCATCAAGTGCAATAGCTTGATCCAGGATGTTAGGGGTTAACCATGTCTCTGTGAAGATGTGCGCACAGCAGTCTCTGATTTCCCATTGCTGAGTGAGCCTGAGTCGCACCTCATCCACTTTATTCATGTGTGACTGGACATTAGCCAGCAGAAGGCTTGGTAGAGGAACAGTACTTGGTCCAATTCGGGTCAGCTTTGCTCTGATGCCACTTCTCTTTAATCTCTTCCTGGTGCAGTCACAGCGCTTTTGGTGACGTTGTGTCCCGCTGATCCGGCTGGCTGCTCGCCAGATGCCGCTGGTGAAGATCCCGTCGAAGTCTCCTGCACTCAGTCCAAACTCCACACTTCCTCTTTCAATGTTGATAACTGCATCTCTATCGTAGGTAAATTGTGCCTCAGTAGAAGGGGGCATTGAGTTGAAAAAATAGAAAAATATATCAGAAATGTAGGGCTGCTGTAGTAATAGCAACGTCTTCTGGGCTGCGTCAATCATTAGTTCGGTAATGTCTATACCAAGTAATGCTTTCACGGCATTCAAGTATTGGTCTTTAAATGTTTCATAATAGCCATGTTCAAACATAGCAGGGCTATTTCAGAAAAGAGTTGTGATATTGTTGTTTGGCCACTAGAGGGCTGTCATGTAGAAAGCTCAGAGTAAAATTTTGGTCATAAGTCTGTCCCAATTTTTTAGATTGATTTACATTTTTGCCTTGCATGAACTGTTCAGTGTTAAAACTTACATTTCACTCATAATTTAACATTTACATGTTAGTGTGATTATTCTAGTGTTGAAATTCAATGGGAATATTAATCGATTATCGATTATTAATAAAGTTATTAATGTTAATCAATGAAATGTATGTTATTCATTAATAATCACCGGAGCACCACCCTGGAATCAGGGATCAATAATCAATGGATATGCTTTTAGTCTCAATACCTGAAATTTATCACAAATTGTTAATATCACAGGAATATCCATAATGAGGGAAATAGAAGGCGTAAATCCGAACACTGGACTTCTCAACCAGCTGTTATTACAATATCAAATTGTGCAAAATAATCACAGGAAAATGCTCAATTCTAATCAACAGTATTTATTAAAGCTTGTACTCAATCCACCAACCACTCACTTTAACAAACAACAGTCACTAACTACAACTAGCACATCTATAAAGCAAAAATAAGCAGGCACAGATATAGGAATGGATGTAGACCTGTGTGTGTGCGTGTGTGTGTTGGGAAAATGACCCACTGTCCCAAGAAAGGTAGCCGTGCTACCAAGAGGCGTCCGCCTCTAAAATTATGAATGGGAATACTACGAGACACGCGTCTCTTATGCTATAGCGAGGTTATTACCCGTAAGTTTACACCACGTTACTCATAAGATCAGGACACTCAGACATGTATATGGGTGTGTGTGTGTGTGTGTGTGTGTGTGTGTGTGTGTGTGTGTGTGTGTGTGTGTGTCTGTGTGTGGAGGTTAGTAAAAGGGAAAGAAGATAAGTCGGCGCTTATCAGACAACAACGAATAACACAACAGTCGTGAAATACACACAGTCGTTTCTCCCTAAATCGGAGGTCGGCAAGCGGACCAAGGTTCACTTATCATCCACTGATCAGACAGAAAGTACGACGTACAGTGATCACACGGCGGCAAGATTACACAGCTGTCCAGTGAGTGGATCAGCGCAAATAAGCTCCTTCGAGAGCGCAATAACACATACAATCAGCACAGTTATAACATAGGTAGGATTGGCGGTCCCTTCACACAAAATGTAAGCACACGCTATACTATCTCTCTCTGCCCAAACAAAAGCCTCTTACTTGGGTCACTCGTTGCGACTAGCGTGCGTCTCGTCCGACTCGAAACTCCAAGTTGTTTGGATGCGAGCGCGGGATCAGCTGCAGCGTCCTGATGGCAGCGCCGTTCTCCCGTTAGTGGAAGTGAAACAGCGGGATCGATCAAATGGAAGGACTGGACCTCGGTGGTTCTGTCTCCTTCTGAAGAAAAACGTTCTTCCTTCTGCAGGCGGTGAGGAAGGGCTGGGTTGCGCAGCGTTCCTCTTTGGATCCAAAAAAAAAGTAATAAAGAATATTCTAACAAAAAGAAAAAGAAACACAGTCTCTGTCTTGTCCAGCGAGTTAAGAACTGTAGCCCAGGTCAAGCAAATTGAAACGTCTCACCACATTTGCACACTTTTGGCAGCTACTGAATAAAGCCAGTACTTCTTCACAGCATCACGTTACCTGGGAAATGCCATGGGAAGCGGGGCTCCCTGACCTTTATGCCCTGAGTGACGTCAGGGTCATCTGGCCGGACTTTTATGGCCTGCAACAACTTTGGCCCAGTCAGGAGCGGATTAAAATTTGGGGACGGACTGTACCTCGAAGTACAGTTTGCCATACCTTTGGGCGTTGGCCCAGTTCCTTTGTTCTTGAAAACTCATGCTGGTTTAGGAGTGCCTCGTAGTAAGGCTTCTGGGTTTCCTTACAGGCCTCTCCTTTGTCTGCAATATCTGATGAAGGCCCAACACTAGTGTTTACATAAATAAAAAAAATAGTATAAATCTGTATACAGTTACAGTACAGTTTTTCTCTCCCTGTGTGTGATCTGTTGATTTTTTCATAGCAGCAGTATATTTTATAGTTGCCTAAAACACAACTAGTGTTTTGGATTTTTTCAGCCCTGATTCACTTTTTCAAAACAGCAGGTGAGCCGTATCTGAAGGAGGCGTGTTCTAATGAAATCAAAACGATCAAAACCAATGTGGTACCGAATGGCACCAACCAGGTGCACTTACAAGCTTAAAACAATGGCATAATTCTCCAACAAAAGAGGTACCACACACAGTGCATCTACCAGATGCAATACCTGTTTTTCTATGCAATTGTCAGGTGACAGAAGCAGTGGAGTGAGGGGAGATTATCCACTAGTTCATCGATGATGGATGACATTGTTCTCTCAGACAGAGATATCAGAGAGATATCTCTGTCTGAGAGATCCAAGAGATCCAAGATATCATCAATTTCAGCCCAGTGTTTTCATTTATCTATTAATTTATCAGTTGGGTTACACAAATAAGAGAAGTCTGAGTGAAGTAGTTTTGTAATGTATTATTCTGTTGTGGAACTTTATCCCTACTTTGACATGTATTATTTTATGTGGTTGATCATCTGCTTAATCAGTGATAGTAAAAACAGATGTGCATCATTAGATTCTCCAGTGGTAGAGGTCGGACCAAGATTTGCCTCCCATTCATTTCTACAGCATGTGGAATGGCATGAGACAAATTCTGCCAATGATTTGACCCACCCCCATAGAGTTCAGTTTGATTTAGCTTCTCCAATTTGATGTTTGATGCATTTCCGAGGGTTCATAAACACCTCTGTTTCATTATGTTTTTATGTTATTACATTTTGTTTTTAAGTTGTACTTTTTTTGCACATTCTCCTGCCTACAGATGTTATCATTACATAACTTCTGCCCTCTATATGGGGTGACAGCTCTATACTTCTGTAGTCCATTGCAAGCATAAGTCTCAGCATTGGATATCTCAAAACCACTGTGCATAGAATAGAAACTAACTGGACAGATACCGCTATGGTACATGAGAAAATATACATAGGTATAAATATTTTGTGTGAATTTTACTTTCTGAAGCCAGCAGCTGCCCTAACATTTCAATGTCCTCTTTTAAGAATACATTCTGTGAGTCATACATCTATCCTGCCAAGACTGAAAAAGAAATATGTAGTCTGGCTGTAAAATGAGACAAAGCTAAGATCACTGTGAAGTGCCTTTTTTTCCTTAGCCTTAAAATAGCCAGGGCCTCAAATCCCTTTGGTATAATAGCAAGGAAATCAACAAGAGTCTGATACTGTAGTTCTGCTGAAGTGGAAAATACAGCCATTTTAATAGCATCGGGATTAAAGGTACTGGCTCCATGTATCCTTCATAAGGAAAACAGGAGGTTCTCCAGTAGGCTCTCCACCTCCATCCTTTACCTTGCATTCGTAGACCCACACATGTTAAAGCAGTTAATAAGAGTGTTTACTCAAAGATGTAATGAAAACTGTTGTTGGTCATTTCTGATGTATTGAGTCATCTTGCTCAGGAGTACTACTTACTGTGTTGTGTTCTTTTAAACCTGAATTCTTGGCAGGAAGACAAGACTATTGGAATAATGTACAAAATACCATCAATATTCTGTGGCTGCCATATTTCAGACAAACTACATTAATATGCTGGGTTTTGCATGATGAATCTGTTGGACTTGCTGTACTTACAGAAGTGTTGTATCTACAAAGTTTTCCTGTACAATTAGCCATTATTTGGCACCATTTCAGCATTTTGGGCCATGTTTACACCAATATGGCTTAGTCAAACAGCGCGGAGTGAGCCATTCCGGTCATTCCAGCCAATCAGCGTATGACCCGTATCAACATCAGGAGGGCTTTTCAAAGGTGGAGAGACCTTCGAGAATTGAAAGGGCTGAAAATGGATGCAGAAGTTGCTGTGTTTGTGTTTGACTGGTGGGTAATTTTAGTGTTGCTATGTTTCACAGAACCGTCCACGAATTGGGGGCGGAGTTTCTGAATGAGCTCTAATGTGATTGCAGCGTTTGTTTGTTTCTTTCCCCAGAATCAATCACTATACCTTTAAACACACATATTCAATGATGGACGTAGTCTTACCATCTTACCAAAATTTGGAAAATACTCCACTATACTAATTATGACATTCAGCTCATCCTTGTTATTTAAATTGTTTATTTGTATTCTTTGTGTTGGTAAAGGCTTTGGTCAGTTGGGAAACTGAGAGCTTGATTCACAAAGAAATGTAATTCTGTGAAGCAGATTTGAACCCAGAAGCATGACACTGAAAGATGCAAGAAAGTTCAGTTTACTTAAACTCAGGCAGGCAAGGGTCAAAACTAGGAAATCAGTCCAACAGGCAAACAATAAGCAGGCACGGGGAATTATAAGTCCAGGGAAGCAGGCAAAGGTCCAAACAGGCAGGTCATGCAACACAGAATACACAACGCTGCAAACCTAGGCAAACACACAAGACAATCTGGGGAAGGAATGAAACTAGGCTGGTAGATGTTCTGAGGGACTAATGATTAAATTAGCTGCAGGTGAGCAGATGGGTGGGAAAAAAAGGTGAGAGGAATGGGGTGATTGCAGGAGTGTCAGGTTATGAAACAATAGGAGAGTTAACCATGTAGCATGATAACAGAAAAATAAGTAACTAAAATGGCAACCGGTAGAGCGCAAAACTCTGGCAAGACCCAACATTCCCCTGTAATTCAATCAAACCTAATCCAATATCTGACCGATATTTAAATCAACTCAATCAATCCATTTTTTTAATTAGGATCCACTTCAAATTGTACTCTCATAGATACCAGCCACCTAAATACACCTAATACTCTTCATCAAGATCCATGCTTTATTCCACAAAGTAGCTTGATTGGTAACAGGGTCTTTCAGCATGAACACAAAATATGATCAGTATGAAGGATTTATGATAAAATACGGTCTAAATGATACTGATCAAGACATGTACTGAGCAGGATATTTTACAGTACAAATAAACCTTTCAGTGCTCTGCAGTGGACAAATAATGTTTTAGTATTTTCTGTTCTACATTTTCATGTTATTTGACAGTAGACACAATAAGCATAAACTAATAATTGAGAATATATTGGTGACAGTCTGTACCTGTATGTGCTTTATACATTAACAGCATCTTTTCTGAAGTCCCACTCAACTAATGGCTTCTGTTATCATTTCTCACTAGCACAGCACATATGTCACTCACAATGATAACTTTTGCAGATTTGCCGGGTGATATTCATAATAATATTTGAAAGCAAAAATTATGACATCCTTGATTATAGATGGAGGTAGACAAAACCAGGATGCTTATTTAAAGCTATTATTAAGCCAGATTTCATTAGCTGTAGCTAGCTAACAAATTGCCATTAAGTCTGGTAAATGGTTGGAGACTGGTTGAAGCCAAAATTATACTCTCTTTGGGTTCATGTAAATTTCATCATCAGAGGCTGTACACATTTGCTCTGTGCAGACATTTGCGTATCTCTAATTTGTTGTGACCACATGGCCACCGTATTACAACAAGCAACAGAATATATCTATGCATGTGAGGCACTAAGCTATGACACGAGTTAAAGTTAAGGATACTTGTTAATACTTTTTTGTCCATCTCTGTTAGGCAGTGTTCGAACATCATTCCATCGATGCAGAGTTTGAAAAATAGACTGAAGTAAAAGATATCTACCAAGTTATCACCATTATATTGTCACTGGCCTCCATGTCAGTTACCAAACCTGGTCAGTTTCCTGATCAGTACTGCACATGTAAAACACTCAACAGTAGGGGTGTAACAATACATGTATTCATATTGAATTGTTTCAGTACAGGACGTTCGGTTCGATACAGGGCTGTGCACGGGTGAGTTTCCAGAACAGAAGTTGCTGTGTTTATATTCTGCCTGCAGCTACACGTGCAGCCCGTTTACATCATGGCTAACGCTAGCGCGAAACCAGAGCTTGAAGACCCTCCCTTGTCGCTTAACCTCCTGAGACCCTGCGTCCTCATATGAGGACATTATATTTTTGCCTCTTAGCACCATGATACTCCATTTTTTAAAACTTTGACCTATTAGCCACATTTAGGGACACTGCCCGCGCCATCTTGTGGTGATATCACAACATTACACCAATTTCAGCGAAAACAAAATGGCGGGAATATCAGCGAAAGTCTTCTACAGCAGCTCCCGAAAGAAAAAAGAGCAAGGTTATAATTATATCCAAATTTTATGAATGAAACCAGTGTATTTATGTACATTAATGTCTCTAGCTTCATATGACATTAAAATTTGACAAATTTTAGTAATAGTAGCAAAGTAGAACATCAGTAAATGTCAAGTACTCGTTTGAGGACATTGGGACTATGTTACCTTATTGATTGTACCATGTGGTTAGCTAAACTTGGTAATATTTAGATGAGTTTACAGTTGTAAATAGTTATTTTACCGGTGTAAACACTTTACACCTTTAGCCTTTCATTTTAACCTTAGAATAATGTAGGTAGCAAGCTAGCTAGATAACTAGCTAGCAAGATAACTATCCAGCAAGCTAGCTAGAATACTAGCTAGCTTAGCCTACATCATATTTTAGCCATCTGTCTCTAGTATAGATTTTGATTTGGAGTTTATTTTGTCATGTTATCATTACAGGGTTAGGGTTAGGGTTAGGCTTGCACTGGGAAATCCCGTGTGCGATGCATGACATGCAATGTGCACCTCTGCTTGCAAAGTGGAGGCAACTGGGTAATGGAACAATGTTTCCTCCAGAACTGAAAAAGCCACTTCTAAGATTCACCGTAGTTTCGTTTCCAGGTCAAACTCATTTACAATGGAGGTGCACAGGGCAACTTTTCTGTAGCACCAAACCTTCTTTTTAGCAAACTTTGTGTACACAACGATGTTCTCAATGCTCGTGTTCATGTGTAGAGACCCTGGTGATGCTACGAGCAAAGTTTCATGTTGTGTCGAGTCTTCTTAGTGTTTTAAAAATAGCGATTTTGATGCTACAGAAAAGTTGCCCTGTGTACCTCCATTGTAAATGAGTTTGACCTGGAAACGAAAGTACGGTGAATCTTAGAAGTGGCTTTTTCAGTTCTGGAGGAAACATTGTTACATGCCTCAGATCCTGCCTGAAACCTGAAATGGTAAACATGCTAGTGTTTCTTAGCAAGAACCTGGAGTAAACACTAGTGTGTAGAGTAGAGTGATCACATGCAGCCATGAGTCAGATTCACATCTACAACGCTAGTCTGAGTAAACAGGTCAGGATACCAAGTCTGCTGCTCCTTCAGTGTTCTATTGAAATTTTGCACATGGCATTATTTAACGTATTTGTTTAAAAAAGTTTAAAGTTGTCACATGGCAGTGTTATTTGCAATAGTTTTTTTCAGTGTTTTATTGACATTCTTGTTCATACAGTAACAGTACCTTTTTTTTTTTTTTTTTTTTTTGACTTATCGTTCATTTATTGTTATCGAGGTGAGTTGCTCAATATATCGTGATATTGATTTGAGGCCATATCGCCCAGCCCTACTTTGCAGCATTTCATAATGGCCAGTAGGGCTGTCCTAGACAGGCAGACAGACTGCTTTCTGGAAAGATAGAGGCTAGTTAGAAAAAAGCTATTTATTCTGTTTTTTTGAAGATGTGTTCAGGCATTAAAATGAATTCTACTGTTTTTTGGACTGTTACCAAAAAGAAAGAGCACATAATATTTGGTAATATTTGACATTATTTGCACTGTTGTGAGCCATGTTTAGGGCTTGAAATAAACCGTTTACACAGTACTTTGTAGTTTTATTTTTGTATAGCCATGTTTAGGGCTTTAAATAATCAGCTGTTTGCACTTTATGTATACATGTTAATGTTTACATTTTAAAATAAACTTTTGTATACTTTTTTTGACCAATGGTGTCTATTTGTGTCAGTAAGATCGACCCATTGTACTCATATGAGGACATTGATTTTTGAGAGAACTACTTATGCTATAAAGCTAAAATTTTGAATTTATACTAATTGGGCCCTTCTGGTCCCACGCAGCAAATAATGTTTCTTATGGTTATGATAAGCCCACTGTCCTCATACGAGGACATCGTTTTTTGCAAAAACTACTTCCTGTACAAAAACAAAGTTTAGTTATTATACTTATTAGGTCCTACTTATCCCAAATAGCAAAGAGAAATAAAAAATGCACACCAGACAAAAGCTCGGGTCTCAGGAGGTTTTAAGTCTCCTGCTTGGGAACACTTCAGCTTCCTGGTTAAATATTGCAACGGAGAAAGACGAGTCCGGCACGGCGCAGTTCCGCCGAACAGCTGGAGAAACGAAACCGAAACAATTCCCGTGATGATTACATAATCACACACGACTGCAGTTATACGTGTTATAAACATAACACGAAGTGTTCCCGACTGAAGGATTAGAGGAAGAGCGCGTATTTGTCTCTTTTTTAAGGTTTTTGTGCTTGTATCAACACGGAGTGTTTTATTTTGAAAATCAACCGGATGTATTGTTGTTGTTTCGTGTCAGACTTCCTGTCTGCTCTGTGCTAAATTCGGCTGAATTTCTGCGTTGTGCCGTGGCACTTGAAACGGCACCACCCAAGTGTGAATATCACTGCTACAAGAAAAAAAATGACCTTAGTGCAAACGCAGCTGACTTTGGCAATCAAGCAGCCTCTCTCTAGCAACTCAGCCCGTATGAACAACACACCAGTGCAAACCTGGCAGAGGGACTTAAAGAGACAGTGACAATTATTTATTTAACTTATTACCAGGCAGCACTTTACATCAGTATTCTATTTTTTAATTTTATTTTTCATATTTTGTATAATGTTACAATAAATTGTTGGTTTACAAAAGTTCCGAATAAACAACAAGCAAATTTATGTTTTGCATTTTATTCCCGTACTGTACCGAAAATGAACCGAACCGTGACCTCAAAACCGAGGTACGTATCGAACCGTGATTTTTGTGTATTGTTACACCCCTACTCAACAGAGATGAGAAAAAAGCGATTGTGATCGCCTATGTGACATGCTAGAAAATAAACAAAGGTAAAATCTTCTACTGGCAGTGGAAACAGCCAATCACCTTTTTTTTGCAGCTTTACTATAGTTTAAAAAACCCACATATACAGACAAATTTTGGTGTTAAAATGGTACAAGTGACTGGATTGCTCAGTGTATGAATTTACACCTGGATCTGAGATATATGTGATATTAGTTGTCATATCCAGGATGCAGATTAATGAAGGTGAAAAAAGGGCCTCTCAGTTGATGCAGAAATTAAAACGCCTACACACAACAAACGGTCTTGGTCGTTCTTCGAGCAGAAGGTTGTGGCTTCTGTTCAGAGTGTGACAATGAAATTACCCTCAACTGCAGCTAGTTTACAGGTGAGTCATTTGTCAGCGTGCAAGTTACAAAGCAGGGCTCTCAGTAATTAGGCCTATTTGGAGCCTGGAATGTGGGGGATTGGGGGACATTTTATTTGTCTGTGTTTTCATGCATCAGATCCCCGGCTTTTAAAAAGCAAAGGTTACTGCAGTTTGAATGTATGGGCTGCTTTGTTCATTGTTCATACATGCATCACATTTTGTTGATGTTCGTCGGGCCACCAGCCTCCTTACCATCTCACTCTGTCACACAGACACACACACCTGCACACACACACAGCACAGTCATAAACAGACACATGTTCAGTGAATGTAAGCAGGCCTTGGCTTAGTCATTAGGAAGGTGTACAGACAGAGAGAGTTAGGGGGGAGCCTGTCACAGTGCCGTCATGGAGCTTTAATCTAGTCTGCACACACACAGTTTTGATTATTGGAAAAGCAGGTATGGACAATATGCAGTCAGGAAAACACAGTCCACATGCATGCAGTAGAACTAGTCCTGATCCAGTCCTGGCCTCGGTGGCCTCACAGCCAGCAGCAGTTTAAACTGGGTGATGCAAGCTGAGCTACATTTAATATATTAATGTTGTGCTGATATTTCAGTGTCATTGTGCAGGTGAATTACACCTCTTTTTTGCTGTTGTAGTTCAAAGCTGCATTTTTGTTTTTTTTAACACTTAAGATAATGCAGCTCTTAAAATTCTGTAGTCCTCTCTTTGGAAATGATACAAAACTCAATAGGGCGTTAAACAAAGAGGTATAAAAGGCCATCAAAGGAAAGCTTTGCTACAGGTTTTATTTTCGTAGTGCAGAGCTAAGAAGCCACAAGATCCCAAATTGATTTGTAAACAAAATGTTTTACACCGTCCGTGCGCAGTCGAACTCGTGCACCAACTTCAGATTCAGTTTGGATTCTTGGGGTTTTTGGGGACTTTGATTATGCTGGACAAGATGTATGGAGCCACTTTTTTTCCCCCCTGGCTGGTTTTTTAGGAGAATGCTGCAATGCAGTTTTCCTGCGAAGCTCCAGAAATGTTTTGTGGACTATGGTCCTTCCCCCAACTCCTTTGGGCTCTGTGCAGACATCTCACTTCACTGATGTCACTGATGCTCTGTAGATGGTACCAGTGATGTTCTGGTGGTTTGAATCATCCTCTGTAGAGCCTTCCTGTCCTGGGCCATGATGAACCATGCCAGTTTGTGGTGTTTCCATTCAGGATGCTTTCTATTGCTTCTCTGTAAAAGTTGACAATAACCTGGCTCCAGAACTTAACTTTCTTAAGTTTCCTTAATAAGTTGAGCCTTTTCTGTGCTTTTCTTTTAGTCCAGGATGGTGGTGGGTGCTGACCATGATAGGGCTTATGATGAATGGCCTAATAAAGTTATTTCATGTGGCAGAACTAGTTATTTCTTGTGAAAATGTGTGTTAAACTAATTGTTGAGAATTAATGAAGTGATAAAAACACATTTTGCATGATGTATTCAAATTTATTTTGGTATCGTTTTGCAGCCATGTCGCCCTGTACTGTGTCATTTGAACAGCAGTGCTGCTTCCCCTCCACTGCCATTGCATTCATCTCACATCTCACATCTAGGCTACACACACACACACACACACACACACAAGCACACAGACACAGACATGGCTCACTGAAGCTTAAGTGGGACTTTCCAGCGCAAGGGAAATTCCATAGGATGTTAAGTGAGCAGATTTCCGAGGCTCTGGCCCTGTACTTAATAAAACACGATCCATGCAGAACATTTAACAATCTCCAGCCCCACATTGTATTTATTGCTTTCCAGTCTGCTGTTTTTCCACTGCTGCAGCCTCTCGAAAAAGGTTTTTTGTGAGATGACAAAAAAAAGTTTAACCTAATTCATGCCATACGACTGGCTCTGTGATGCTTCCTGAGAATGGTCTTACTTGCTCTGTTACATCCATGTAGAAGGCACAGAGTCAGTCCCACTTCCTCATTTATCCCAGTCCCAACCTGAATCTCTGTCAAGCACTAATGAAGAAATAAAATAATGCAGTCGTAGACAGATTATATGAGTAATAGCACTCCCTACCAAACATGCGCTGAGCTATGATACTGTGGAGTGCAAAGAAACACCCCAATATTTTTTGATGATTTACCTAAATACTCATCACAAAGAAAAGCAACAAATCTTCACGTTATATACCTATACATATATATACAGTATATATATATATATATACATATACTGTGTGTGTGTGTATATATATATATATATATATATGTGTATATATATACACACAGTATGTATATATACATATATATATATATATATATTAGGGGTGTAACAATACATGTATTCTTATTGAATTGTTTCGGTACAGGACGTTCTGTTCGATACAGGGCTGTGCACGGGTGATTTCCAGAACAGAAGTTGCTGTGTTTATTTTCTGCCTGAAGCTACACGTGCAGCCCGTTTACATCATGGCTAACGCTAGCGCGAAACCAGAGCTTGAAGACCCTCCCTTGTCGCTTCTCCTGCTTGGGAACACTTCGGCTTCCTGGTTAAATATTGCAACGGAGAAAGACGAGTTAGGCACGGCGCAGTTCCGCCGAACAGCTGGAGAAACACAACTGAAACAATTCCAGTGATAATTACATAATCACACACGACTGCAGTTATACGTGTTATAAACATAACACAAAGTGTTCCTGACTGAAGGATTAGAGGAAGAGAGCGTATTTGTCTCTTTTTTAGGGTTTTTTGTGCTTGTATCAACACGGAGTGTTTTATTTTGAAAATCAACCGGATGTATTGTTGTTGTTTCGTGTCAGACTTCCTGTCTGCTCTGTGCTAAATTCGGCGGAATTTCTCCGCTGTGCCGCGGCACTTGAAACGGCACCACCCAAGTGTGAATATCACTGCTACAAGAAAAAAAAATGACCTTAGTGCAAACGCAGCTGACTTTGGCAATCAAGCAGCCTCTCTCTAGCAACTCAGCCCGTATGAACAACACACCAGTGCAAACCTGGCAGAGGGACTTAAAGAGACAGTGACAATTATTTATTTAACTTATTACCAGGCAGCACTTTACAACAGTATTCTATTTTTTAATTTTATTTTCATATTTTGAATAATGTTACAATAAATTGTTGGTTTACAAAAGTTCCGAATAAACAACAAGCAAATTTATGTTTTGCATTTTGTTCCCGTACTGTACCGAAAATGGACCGAACCGTGACCTCAAAACCGAGGTAC
This sequence comes from Pagrus pagrus, assembly GCF_965226575.1. NCBI lineage: Eukaryota > Metazoa > Chordata > Actinopteri > Spariformes > Sparidae > Pagrus > Pagrus pagrus. Next base: position 773,800 of record NC_140185.1, on the reverse strand, counting down.
GTATCGAACCGTGATTTTTGTGTATTGTTACACCCCTAATATATATATATATATATATATTATATATATACATACATACACATATATTAGGGCCGGGACTTTAACGCGTTAATTAAGATTAATTAATTACACAAAAATTAACGTGTTAAAAAAATTTACGCATTTTAATCGCACTTATATTTGCACCGCGGAACGTTTCTCACTGGATGAGTTTCAGACGTACGGATTATACTGGAGCACAATTATTTAACGAGTTAAAAAGCCGCCGACACTTGGGGTGCGTCTCAGCTCGGGTCAGTAAAATTAACAGGCTGACAGTGACAGTCACGTGAAACTGAGGCGAACTCATTCATGGTTGCCTCTGATTATACTGATTATAGCCTACCTATTAGCTTCCAATGTAGACACGCGACATGCGCGTTCACAACCCAAAGCGGCGCGTAGCCGCGTGCATTCGGTGCAACGGCAACGCCGTTTTTTCCCCCCCCGTGCACTTTTCCCTACATTGCTGTGTCAGGCAGGTGTTTCCCACGGAGCTCTGCCCCGTTTCAAAGGTGAAGGAAGCCCTAAGTGGAAAGACGTTGCCTCCGCAATGTAGAATGTGTTTTATAGAAGAGAAACACACATTTCAGGACCGCTGACTTGTATCATCAAAACAGACACTGAAAATCACTGGACATGTCTGTTGGGATTATACAAATCAACAGTGTAAAGTAGAGCTGTCAAGATGTATGCAGGAGTTAATTATTGCATATCCTACTGTACCTATCACTCCTATTGTTTCTGATGTACAGGTGCATTATAATGTCATGGGAGAGTTTATTAAGGCCTATGTCACTAATTCAATTCAAAAAGTGAAACTAATACATTATATATGTGTCCATTACACACCGAATGAAACATCCCATGTCTTTATTTATTCAGTTTATTTTAATAGTAATAATTATGGCTAACATTCAATGAAGACCTAAAATTCAGTATCCCCAAAAATGTAAATATTACAAAGGAACTTTTTTTTTTTCTTTCTTTTTTTTAATTCAGTCATTATTCCATGGATTACTAAAACCTATATGAAAAAAATTGCTTCTCACTGCTCCAGGTCAAATATTTATATGCGATTAAAAATGCGATTAATTTCGATTAATAAATTACAAAGCCTCTAATTAATTAGATTAATTTTTTTAATCGAGTCCCGGCCCTAATATATATATATGGGAAATAACAAAGCTAGCACGGCCACTTTGATATACAGCTAAAAATACTTTTCGAAATTACTCTGCCATAACCGCTTAAATACAAGTAGTAGTATCAACGCATTTAGTTTTCGAGATAAGACATACAGCATATACTGCTCTTTGTCTCCATCTGATGGATAAAAATAACGCAGACTTTTATTTAAGAATAGTGGGTCTGATAGGATGATCCTTCACTTCCAAGTTAAATTAAGATTGTGACACCTTGCTCTTAGTTTATGTTTGTTGTCAAAGCGCTAGCAGCTCTGACAGCATGACGAGCATGAGGGGAATAAAGAGGATGGGAAAAAATATCATCTTTATATAACCGGAGCCACAGCCAATTGTGCTTGTGGTTGGAGGAAATATCTTCAGGCTTGAGTCAGCCTGAGCTCTGCAGTTGGACATAACTAGGCTTGGTCCCCAGAGTGTGTGTGTGTGTGTGTGTGTGTGTGTGTGTGTGTGTGTGTATGAAGGTATATCAATGTCAAAACAACCAGAGAGATGCGCAGCAACGGGTGTGTGCACGCATGAGAATTTTGTTATGCGTGCGTGCGTGCGTGCATTGTTACGTGCAGACTGTATTTCACGCGTAACAAGAAGCTGCGTGCGTACGAAGCAGCGTGCGCACGTCTGTCTGTCACTGTTTGACAAATGTTGTCACGCGTTCACACACGCGTGCGGTCGCAGTTTCTGATGTGCGACCGGAAGTTGATCTGCAACGTGCGCAACACACCGCGTACGTGAACGCCTCGCGTAGTTGTTCTGTGTTCCATGTTCATCCAGTAGATGGCGCAATCGATCCAATACGAGATACAGACATACAGGCTTTTACATGACATGATTCATTTGTTCCATGAAGACAGAGAAAGAGTTCTGTTGCTGTTTCTTTTACTTTGTTTCTCACATAAGACACAAAATCAATGACAAACATTTGTAAGTTAACCACGCCCCCCGCAGGTAATCACTTCATTGAGAACTGCTGGGACCGCTGGAGAGGTGCGTTAGGTTTGTGCACCTGAACAGCTGCAACACACTCCCAGGACTTTTGTTGGGAGGGGCGGGGGAAGCACGCACTTTTATCAATGATCCACCGTCCTGGTCCCACTGAGGACTCGAGCAGCAGCGTTTTTTATACATACATATATATATAACAAAAAAAACACTTCTCCTCCTTCTCATTCTTCTTTTATAATTCTGGCAGCAGTGTCTGGCTCACTGCTGCCTCCCCTGGTTGACGACACTTCAATAAAATGAAAAGGCCAACTACGCGAGGCGTTCACGTACGCGGTGTGTTGCGCACGGTGCAGATCAACTTCCGGTCGCACATCAGAAACTGCGACTGCACGCGTGTGTGAACGCGTGACAACATTTGTCAAATAGTGACAGACAGACGTGCGCACGCTGCATGTACGCACGCAGCATCTTGTTACGCGTGACATAGTTTGCGCACGTCATTTCCGCCTACATGTGAGCGTGTGACAAAAATGTTCAATTATCTTCATGCGAGCGTTAATGCGTGCGTTCGCATAAAAACGCATGAATGTTACACGTAGTCACTACGCGTAGTGTGATTACCGGCGTGCAGCAGTCATACGCGTGAACGTGCGTGTGAACGGGGGACCATTATAAGTCAATGGGGAAACTACATTACACGTCAGGCGCTGCTTGCTGCGCAGGCGTCAAAGCACGCGCGTGTGACACGTTCAGTTGATAGGTGCGCACACATTATGACACGATTCTACTGCCATAGTGTGCGTGCGTGCGTGCGTGCGTGTGTGTGTGTGTGACACACTGTGTGTCAGTCTTGTTCAAGTTGGGTCAGTCTTATCTGCCTTTCCAGTTGGATACCAGTTAAAGTCCAGGTTCCTTCAAAAGTCTATTAAAAACATGGACTAAATCAATCTGAAGAAATATGATATACAGTGGTCCAGTGTCTTCCAAGGACAGCTGCTCTTACTGTACCGGAGGCTTTGACTTCTTATACCAAGAACTGTTATTGCGAGTTATTGACAATTACTTATTATTTCAGGTACTATTAATTCTCTAAAATGGTATTAAATTACTTTAGCAGTTACTGCATCTAAAAGTAATTAGTAACTAGAGAAAGTAACTTGTATCTCACCTGCATCACTTTTAATTGTCTTTTTCAATTCTCTTATTAATGCACACATAGCTATACTATCATATAATAGATATTATTTTAGTGTTGCAGTGGCTAGGGTTGTCACGATACTAAAATTTTCAACTCGATACCGATACTCAGGAAAATATTCGATACTCGATACCATTTTTGATACCACAAGGATAAAAAAAAAGACCCCAAAATTTAAAAGAAATACTTTTATTAACGAGAAAAATGCAAAAATAACCTCTGTTACAACATGTAACAATTAACAGAAGCACACGTTAAATATTCTGGGGACTTGGCATCATATTTTCGTTGTTGGTCAAACACAGATGGTAGAGTCGGCTGTGTGTGTTGCTGTTTGGTTGCAGGTCGACTTTTCTCTGCTTCATTCTGGGACTTTAACAGAGAAAATAACACTTTTCAGTCACCAACATCTATGTAAACTTAGTATACTGACACTGTGTCTATTAACGTAATATGGGCATGCCCGATTCATTTTTTTTTTTTTACGTTGTTTATAATCATTAACGTGACGCCAGCCTTTAATCGCTAGCTGCGGCTAATGGCTAATAATAACACGGACAACATTAATGCGGGCCACCGGCCACGATAACATCAGTAATACGTTTGAAAAGAAAGACACTAACTTGTCGAAATTCACTGTAAAGGGCAGGGTGTCGGTCCTTAAGATGTTTCGCGAAGTTGGAAGTATTACTTGACTTGGTCGCCACCGCCTTGTAGCAGTGTTTGCACACAGGCTTATCTACATCCTTCGGCTTTCCGTGCTCGTTAGACTCGAAGGCAAAATAGCTCCAAACAACACTTTTCCCTCTTTCATTTTCAACCAAAACTGGTTGATTTGGCCCTCCTGCAGCAGCACTGGCCATGCTCTGTTGTTATTATGCACGTCACGGTGAGGGGGAGGGTGCCTGCTGCTGTGTGTGAAGGCAGAGAGGGAGAAGGACGCAGCGTCGGTGGCTCGGCGTCGGGGAGGGGAGGGGTGCCGGGGTGGGGGGGGGTGGTATCGATATTTTTGAAAATGAGTATCGTATCCGGATACAACATTTTAGTATCGATACTTTTTTGAATTTCGATACTTTTGACAACCCTAGCAGTGGCACAGTGTGGGACATGACAGCTGTCAGATTTGATCTATAACTAGAGCAGTGCCCGTTCAAAATATACATCGAGACAGTGACCACTTTCAAGCGGCATGTGTCATTGGAACAAGAGTGGCATACTCCTGGGCCACTAGTGGCATACCATGAGCCACTATTCGATCTCGTTGTCACTCAGTTCTCGAGATATGCGGAAGACATACAGATAGACAGAGACTGCTTACTTTATAGTTAGAAGATTGTACCCATTATCACTGATACAAGTGATATAAGTTATTAATACCGCTGAAAGTTTTTCAGAACAAAGAGAAAAATAAGAAAACATTTGTGAATGAGGCCCATAATATGCAGTCGTGTTTTGGACTTGAGATTTAGAAATCAGCCAGTCACTGCTGATGTCAACAAAGTTGAGCTGATCCATGACAAACCTGTTTTGTTTGTGAATAATTCATTGAAATATCTCTTTAATGCAAAAGTTATGGCACATATGCCTCTGACAAATTTTTTCAGCCAGATTTTTCAGCCAGATTAAAGTTGGTCAGTGTCCATGCTTATTTTCGCATTACACACATTCAGAGAATGCTTTGTTATCACCTGCTGAGAGTGGTCATATCTGCATCTCTGCAACTGTGCATATCCCTTCAAGTTGACCTTGCTGGTTTTCTGCAGCAGGTTGCTGGGCTGGTTGAGGTCCTCTGAGTTCATGTTTTTTCTCTTTCCTTTTTATTGTTCTTTGTTGGCTTAAAGGGTCTGTGGGTATCCAGTCACCTTAGGGTAATTACAGTGTCAAGTTACATGGGAGGTGGCCGACAATGTCCTGCATCTGCATCTGCTCTAGCAGTCAGCCAGCTCTCAGCCTTGCGTGTCTGTGTGTTCGTACTGTGTACACAAAGCCAAAGATTTTGTGTTCAAAACCAAGACTCTGCACATGTGTGAGGTAATGTGTGCCTATGAGCTGTGAAACAAAAATGGAAGTAAGTAGTACGTCAGGTGTTGAATAATGATCAATCCTTCAGCCCCTTGTGTATTAAGAGTTTAGCACAGAGAGGCAGCGAGAGCAAAGGAAGGGAGGGATTAGTGAAGCTGAGATGAAAAAGAAGAAAGGTGAGTTAAAATGAGGGAGAGATAAAGAAAGAGTTGTGGAAATAAAAGTCAGATTTACCTTGAGTAAAATGTACTTTGATTTTTTTTATCATTAAGAAATATCTGAAGTCAGCCATTACAAGTCATTACATTGATTTCTCCTCTCCTTGTCTACCCTGTGTGAAAGTCACAAAAGTGGGTGTGTGTCTGTTTCAATTGAAACTAAATGTCCACAAAAGAGATGACATTAACACTTTGCTGTCTTCTGCCTCGGAAAGACAGGAGGGGGTGCCAAAGCAGATGGCCCAGTGGACCAGACTTTGATTTGTGTCCCTGGTTTGGGTAAAGGCTGTAGTTTGGAATTAGGCTCTGCCAACAACTGCCTTTGTTAAATACCTGCACGCAAAGTATGTCAGCATAATTTACAGACTGGGTTATTCTAGAGAGGTAGGTTATCAAACTACTAGCAATAACCAATCTGGAGAAGGGAGATAAGAGACCAGGGTGTGGTCATGCGACCTGAAAGTGCTATATCGTAGGCAACTGGACTTGTTTCAGTTTCTTGAATACACCTGGGTCAAAATCAGAGCAAGGGAACTGGAAGCCATCACATAACATAAATGCTGTGGACAATAACATCAAGTTCACGCAGGAAGATGTCAGAGGAGACAGTCTGCCCTTCCTGGACTGTGCAGTACACATTGAAGAAGACAGAAGCCTCAACATTTAGGTGTACAGAAAACCTGCACACACAGATCAATACTTGCTGTTCGACTCTCATCACCCACTGGAGTACAAGCTGGGGGTCATCAGAACCTTAAACCATCAGGCTGAGACCATGCCCACCAAGACAGAGGGGAAAGAGAAGGAACAGAAGCACACAACCCTGCAACAAGCTGAGGCAGAAACCTGTCCATCCTAAGTCACAAAACACCCAGGCATAAACAGAGTAATGTAGTTTATGCTGTTCAATGCAGCCAGGACTGCTCATATTTGTATATTGGGGAGACAAAAGAACCTCTCCATAAACGAATGGCACAACACAGGAGGGCCAACTCCTCAGGTCAAGACTCTGCTGTCCACTAACATCTGAAGGAGAAAATCATTCCTTTGAGGAAACCAATGTAAACATCGTGGCCAGAGAAGACAGATGGTTTGAAAGAGGAGTAAAAGAATCCATCTGATGAGGGCGCATGCGCACGCAGCGACCGGCAGTGAGTTTGATTGAGAAGTTGGCGTCCTCGTGTCAGTGTTTTATGTTTTTATACTTTTAAGCCGTCGTTTTTAATTCATCATTTTATGCTGCGACCGCTTTAGAGTGTCCTTGGTGCTGGAAATGGATACCCTCTACCCTGTCGTTTTGTGAAAATTTTTTCACCTGTTGCTGCTGCTCACCGAGGCTACAGACCAGAGCAGGTTGCAGTACACCAGGGATGAGCTAATGCAGCTAAACTTGCCACACGCAGCTCGCGTGACAGGTATCACAGAGCTACCAGACTTTATCCGGGAGGACGTTTTCAAGCGTACCTGCGGAGCGACAGCTGTGAAGGTGAGGAAGCGGGGCAAACGAGCGGGTGTCAGGCTGCGGCTAAAGAAACAACGGCTCGACCGAATTCCCCTGCCTTCCATGATGCTGGCGAACGTTCAGTCTCTGAAGGGAAAACTGGACGAACTCCAGGGAAACGTGCGCTATCAGAAAGACTTCAAAGACTGCGGGGTTCTGGCATTTACTGAATCGTGGCTTACTGAGAGCGACCGGGACAATGACCTGGCCCTGGATGGCTTTGGAGCACCATTCCGGATGGACAGACAGGCTGAGGTGACGGGGAAATGTCAGGGGGGAGGTGTGTGTCTTTACGTTAACAAACGATACTGCAGCAGCAGCTCTGTGACTGTCAGAGAACATATTTGCACTAAAGACGTTGAAATCCTTTCTGTATCGTTAGGTCCTTTTCACCTCCCCCGGGAATTTCCGCAACAATTTATCACAACGGTGTATATCCACCCTAAAGCAAACGCTGATTCTGCCTGTGGTTCTATTTTTGAGGTGGTGCAAAAACTGCTCTCAATCTCGCCCGACGCTCCCAATTTTATTTTGGGTGATTTTAACCATGTTTCTCTTAAAAAGACACGTAGGAACTTTCATCAATATGTATCCTGCCCAACCAGGCGGGACAGGACATTTGACCTATGCTATGGGTCAGTGAAGGACGCCTACAAATCTTGACCTTTGGCCCCGCTGGGCAGAGCGGACCATAACTGCGTGCATTTGCTGCCCATATATAAAACTGTCTTAAAGAGAGAGAAGGTCCAGACAAAGGACATTAAGGTCTGGACACGGGAAGCTGAGGAACGCCTGCAAGCGTGCTTCGACTGCACGGACTGGGACATGTTTAAACAGTTGAGTGGCGATAACCTAGATGTCTTGGTTCATGTTGTATGCTCTTATATTGTTTTCTGTAGAGATATGATTATTCCTCGTAAGAGGGTGAAAACCTATCCGAATAAAAAAACATGGGTTAATAAATCTGTGATGGCCAGTCTACAGAAAAAAAGAACTGCCTTTAAAGAGGGAGCATCCTCCTCTGACTTGCACACGATTAACAGAGAGCTGAGGACAGAAATCTCAAAGGCCAAACAGAAATACAAATCTGAGCTAGAGAATAAGATGGTTACAAATAACCTTGGCTCTGCTTGGTCAAGTATGAAAACGATAGCAGGCCTCCAAAGCTCAAAGAGTAGTCAGATCAGTATGGATGGCTTTAACTCAGACACTGAGCTTGCAAATGCTCTTAAGGGGTTTTACAATCGTTTTGATGACAAGCATGATTTTAATAGAGAGGTCCAGGAGCTGAGGCATGAACTCATGGAGGACCAGCATTTTAATATAGACCACAGAGATGTGGAAAAGGCCTTTTCCTCACTTAAAGTAAATAAGAGTCATGGTCCAGACGACATATGTGGACGCTTACTTAAATCTTGTGCCAGAGAACTGAGCCCTATTTTTCACTTTATTTTCAACAAGTCTTTACAGTCACAACATGTCCCTGCAATCTGGAAGGATACGGTAGTAGTTCCTGTCCCAAAGGTCAGCTGCCCCAAGGTTCTAAACGACCTAAGACCAGTGGCTGTCTCATCAGTGGTTATGAAATCCTTCGAGAGACTTGTCAAAACCGAGATCCTTAAAGTAGCAGGGCAGGCACTTGATCCAATGCAGTTTGCGTATAGACCAAATAGAGGGGTAGAAGATGCTACAGTCACCCTGATCAACCTGATTGTCAAACATGTGGAGCAAGTTGGGTCACACGCCAGACTGTTATTTATTGATTTTTCATCGGCCTTCAACACAATGCAGCCCCACATCTTAGCAAAGAGGCTCCTAGAACAGTTTGGCCTGAGTAAGAACATTGTGGGTTGGTCCCTTGATTTCCTGACTAAAAGAACACAGAAAGTGAGGGTTAATGGATCCCTATCTGACCAGGTCTGCTCCTCCACAGGTTCCCCAAAGGGTTGTGTTTTGTCCCCTGTATTTTTTATTCTTTATACCAACATGTGTCAGAGTGGGTTTGATAGGAGAACCATTATGAAATATGCAGACGACACAGTCATCATCAGCCTGTTACAGGCAGACGAGACAGGTCATGGTCCGGTTGTGGACCACTTCATAGAGTGGTGTGAGGAGTCTCATCTAGAGATAAACACTAAAAAGACCAAAGATATGATCATCGACTTTAGAAAGCAAGCCCTGCCACATGAAGTAACATACATCAAGGGTCAGACTGTAGAACTTGTAAAATCTTACAAGTATCTGGGTACAATCATAGACACTAAACTCACCTTTGATGAAAATTGTGAAGCTGTGTGTAAGAAGGGACACCAGCGTCTTTTCTGGAAACTGTCTCACTTCCATGTTGACAGATCATTGATGAAGCTGTTCTACTGTGCTTTTATTGAGTCTGTCCTTTCTTTTTGTATGGTGGCATGGTTTGGCAACCTGTCTTTAAAGAGCAGGAACTCACTGGGCCAGGTCGTCAAATGGGCTAGCAGGACCATCGGTGAGACTCAGACAAGCCCAGAAGCCCTGTACATTAGACAGCTGCAGCGGCTCACTGGTTCTATCTTAGGGGACAGGTCTCACCCCCTGTACAGTGATTTCCAGCTCCTCCCATCTGGCCGCAGGTACACTGTACCTAAGACCAAAACTAAAAGGCACAGGGCTAGTTTTGTCCCTGCAGCCATCATACATCTTAATAAGAGTTGATATCCTGTGATGTTGATGATGATGATGATGATGACGATGTTGATGATGTTGATGATGTTGATGATGTTGATAACTATATGTTGTTGTTGATGACTATATGTTGTTGTTGTTGTTGTTGTTGTTGTTGTTGTTGTTGTTGTTGTTGTTGTTGTTGTTGTTGATGATGATGATGATGATGATGATGATGATTTGTTGTTGTGTGCCACTTATGCACCTGTGCTGTGCACTTTGAGGTTAGCCACTTTTCATGCACTTTATGAGGCAGCATAGAATGATGATGGGTATAATGACGAACTGTGTAGGTATTTTTACTGTTTCTTATTTATTGTATTGTTTTTGTATGAATGTCTCTCACTGCGAGCCAAATTTAACTGCGGGTACAAATAAAGCAATCTAATCTAATCTATGTCAAATTGGAACAACCATCTTTGTACAGAGGAGGTGGCCTAAGACATTACTTATCACCCACTTACAATGCAGTACTGAGTTCCCTCCCCAGACAGCTTAACAGCCATTCACACCTGGGCTCACCTAGCCCTAATGTCCCACATGAAGGCCGGTTGGGTCAATGACTCACAAGTGGCCCTAACGACTCTGTAAGAACAAAGGCCCAGAGGCGATTGCTCTAAGACTGCAAGGGAAGCTCAGCTTCCCCTAAAATGTCACCCAAAAAAAAAAAAAAAAAAGTGGTGAAATATGTACTGCTGTGTGTACATTTCATTGACTAAATACGCGCTAGAAAGCCTTCATCTTTTGTTCAGAATCAGCTGCTTATCACAGGTAACCGGCGCAACTTCCTTCCCATTCATCCCCACAGCGCTTTACACAGTCGGACGCTCAGCTTCTACTGACTTCAATGGGGAAGCGTAGAGCGGGTTGTTCCACTGCAGCGAAACTAGACGCTCATTGGATAAATGCTGGACTTTGTCCCGCCCATCGGACGCTCAGCGTCTCTGGGGGTCTATGGGGCAGTGGGCTGGCCCGGACGCTCGGCTTCTGCATGATGATTGGATGAGCTGTCTGAGGCGGAATCCTTTTTTGATTGACAGCTAAATGAGCAAATCAGCGATCCTGAAGAATAAACATCCACCGGAGCATTTTCCAAGTTTTTCATTCTGTTGTTCTGAACTGATCCGGAGACTTCACTGATCCCCAGCAATTGTGTCTTTGTTAAAAACGACTAGCGTTGTGTTTGGCGACTCTGTTCTGTCACTCTGCGGTTTCTTTCCCCAACGAGCAGCGGCAGCTGCGGAGCTTCTCCCCCTGTCACGATCCTTACTCACACTCACAGGCGGTCACACTTCACAGTAGCCTAAAAATGAGCTTCCCCTCCTTGAAAGACCAGCAGCTGCCACTGCAAAGGCCTGCACCTCCCCTCCAGTTAGTTAGAACTGAGTAGGCCTCTTGGATGAGAGGTGAAATGTCTTCAAGAAACTGAAACAAGTCCAGTTGCCTACGATACAGCACTTAGAATTACCATGACCTGGATGACTGAGGACCTTCATCACCTCGACCTAAAAGATTGTTCGGCAAGGTGGCATATATCTTTTGATGGGGGCTTAATCAACAGATGTTGCTGATGAGCTTTTTAACGAACAGATATGTTTCCACCTGAGCTGCTCCACGGTTACTGTAGTTTATCAGACATCGTAGAAATGAGGCCTGGGATGATCTACCGATTTGATACTGTCACAATTCGATTCAGAATCCTAATTCATAACCAAGTCTCGATGGAATTATTAGAAAAGGAGGCACTCTTTTCAGCCTTTTCTTCCAGTACACTTTGTGCCAACATTCAGTGATGTCCTTACTCTTCTGAAATCCAATATGAAACATAACTGGCAGATAACATAAAGTATCCGAGCGATGACATAGAAAGTTCACAATACACTTGTTCGTCTCGCAAAGACGAATTAATTAATTATTGAATCATTAAATTAAAACGTGCTTGCAACTCAAACACTACCTGAACAACCACTTTCCACTCACTTGTTTGTTTTTTGTAAATATCTTATTTTTTCTATTTATTTTCTATTTACCATTTTAAAGATGAACTACAAGATAACTCCAGTGTGTGTGCTGTAGATTGTCCAATGCTGCACACCCTCATAGCTGAGTTTCACCTTTATCATTTCATCATCATCATGTTATTATCCAACATTTTTTCCCCAATATATATTTATTTATTTATTTTGATTTAACAAAAGACATTGTGATTTCATCAAAGCAATCGATTCAATAGAAATAAAAGCTAAAAAAAATAAATACAAAAAATAGGACAAAACCAAACATAACAGACCCTCTCGGCTCACACAGGCAGGCAGGAGACTCAGGATTTGCACAACCAACAAGGAACAGTAACAAATACCTATAAGGCAGGATTCACACAGATCCACACTACATAAACCCTCTTGTAAAAATAGGAGAGATATATTAACCAATACGTGACAAAAAAGGCTCCCATATTTTGTGAAATATATTGTCTCTGTCATGTAACATGCATGTCAAATAGTCCAATGATATATATTCAAGTATAATCTTTATGCCAATATGATTTGGATGGAACTTCACTGTCAGTTATCGAGTTCAAAAGAATGCATTTTCTGGCCCAAAGGTCCATTTTATAGAGTTTCCCTTTATATTTGTCAGTGATAGAGGCATTTGATATCCCAAGTAACATGCACAGTTGGTCAAACTCTGTGGTAACAGATAGGATCTTATCAATATCCCGTCTTATAACATACAGCAATGTATTTTCCTGCAAGACCACAGGCAGGAGGTGAGACTGCTTGTTTCTATTTTGCACTTATGACATAGTGGAGAAAAATCAAGATTAAACATATGGTGTTGGGAAGGGGATATGTGAGCCCTGTGTAGAATTTTGAGTTGAATTGCTTTCACTCTGTTGCACCCAGTCAGATATAATACGCAGCCCAAGCTAAACCAGCCGTTAAGGTTTTGATAGCCTTAAGTGGGAAGATAACTGGGACCAACGGAATAGAATACAGCAACCTAGGGAGGATGTTTTCAAAAGGGCAACACGACCTAGCCAAGATATTATTAACCAATATTAAAAAAAAACATCTTGTGTGTATATAATCAAGCAACATAAAACTGAAGACAGCTGTATAAATCAATAGATAGACAACCGTTACAGACAACAAGTTCCAGAAAAACCATCTGCATTTCAATCAAAGTATTTTTTTTGTTTTATGTTTTTTAAATCAATGTCACCATTTCTTTGTGTGTTTTTGAGTTGCTGGATGCCACAAAACGCATGCGTTGAGAGTGGTGCGCAGCTTCTCTAAAATGTCTAGCAAGAGATGACTTCATATAATTTCAAAGTATGACACTATTGTGTTCCAAAACTCTGGTTTTAACAGGTCTGCTTGTTTTATCAATATATTGAATCCCGCATGGACATGAAAGAAGGTAAATCACTCCACCAGATAGGCAGCTAAGACACTGTCTTCATACTTATTCTAATTAATGTAGGTTTTGCCTATGCTGTAACTCCTCATCTTCCTCCTAAGAACTTCCTCTATTTTTTTTGTCAGTGTGCAGGCAATTTTCTTCTGTAAACTGGGACTGTTTGTCTTAAGTGTCTGTCTGTGTCTGAGAGATATAATGTTGTGTTTAATTCAATGTTTCTCCAGAAGGTGCTTTTATTTGTGTTAATACTCAATTCTCATATTTTCATTCGGAAACAAGACATAAGAAAACAAAAAACAGTTTAATGCACAATTTGACAGTTTCTTTGACGAAGTTAGTTGACTTAGTTTGTAAACACTACCCATGTACACATGAATTTGTCATCAATTGCAATGGAATCTCTGCATGCCTTTATATGTGCTTTGCCTTCATTCGTGTCACTCTTCATGCATTTGGTCCTCTCTCTTGATCTCTTTCCTTATATGAAGCCTGTTTTGTTTATTGTTGCGCATCCCGAGTCATCCACAGAGCAAAGAGGAGTGTAACAATGTTAGCCTCTCACACAAATTGATCTGTAAAGTGGCATAAACTTCATTATTGCTTGTGTCTGAGGGAATGGCTCTTCCTGCTACTATCCTGCCTGACCTAATGTACGCCACCACCAACTCCAATGATTATTTCATTACCTGCAAGTGAAAGAGCAGGCCCCTTTAAATCAGTAGAAAAGTCTGTTCTCTAACAGTGCTGAATATAGGGCAGCATTAACCTGAGAGCTTTTTCACACATACGATTTTATAGAATTTACTTGTATCTGATGTGTGATTAAAGTGTTCAACTTTACACTTGTAAAGGTTAACTAAACAATGTTACCGGCCTGCAAGCTGCAGCCACCCATTTAGCTATCGCTGTTGAAAGTTTCTCTCATGTAGAGTTGTTCAGGGGTCTCTGTTGCAAACTATGCAGAGTGGTCTGCCTTTGGCGTGGGGAAGGAGGACTCTCTGCATCAGCTGTGTGCTTGGCCAGCAAGTGGTATCTGAGACTTGATATACTCCAGTGGTAACTCAATTCACATCGACAGTAAATGTAAATAACTTTGTTCTTGTGGAGAGAACCATCTGGCAGAGCTTTCAAGCTGAACTTGCCATTCAAAAGATGCTTTTCTTTATCCATTTCTGCTCGAAGAGGTTTTTTTTGCTTGCCATCCACAACGTTACTGCTGCATCGCTTCCTGATTTCCCAAACTATGGAGCCGAGGGTCATAACATGCATGCGTTAATTGCGTGTCAAAAAAATTAATGGCGGTAAGAGGAATTTGCGTTAATGTGTTATTAATGCGTTGTCTTTGACAGCCCTAATATATGTATATATATATACACACACATACATACATACATACATACATACATATACAGTAATTTGTTTAATTCCAACTTTTTTTGACTATGTTGCAGCCAGAATGAATGCATTTTTACAATAAACAATACATTTCATCATCTTGATCATTAAACATGTTTTCTTTGTACTTTATTACATTAAATACATGTCACAAAAGGTTTTGGAAATCATTGCAATCTGTTTTAATATACGTTTTACACAGCGTCCTGAACTTTTTTCAGTTTGGGTTTGTAAGTATATCTAAGATTGTTGTTGCAGCTAACAAGCTAATATGTAACTAATTTGCAAATGTCTGTAAAGGTGCGATTAGTCTTTTTATTATTTGTTTATGTAAACTATAGAGCTGAGGTAATGTTTGTGTTTTTTAATTGCACTTTCCTTTTTTTTTGCTATAGTATATAACAGGGGTCTGCAACCTTTGTGACAGGAGTGCCAATTTTCTTCTCATCTAGTGTGCCATTATCAACAATAATGCAAAGTTAAATTATGACACAAAATACAAAAACATTTCCAATATACCTGGAATTTTATTCCATCCATAGAGCACATCTCAAAACACATAAACATTTCATAAACATAGTGCTCTGGGAAGAGAGGCCAAACCAAAACTGAGACCACAGTGCCTTGTCTTAAAGCCTGCATCTGCTCAATAGGGGTGGGTATTGCCAAGGACCTCACGATACGATACGCATCACGATACTTGAGTCACGATACTATACGATATTGCGATATCCAAATTTTGCGATACATTGCGATATTCTACATAGTTCACTGAAAAATGTAAAATTCATTATGCATCTTAAAATCCGAGTTGTATATACATCAGATGATAGGGATAATTCACAGGACAAACTGAGTCAAAACTATGTAATTCAAATTATCCATGCCATTTTATTGTAACTATACAAGCGCAGGTTACAACATATTTGCATGAACAACACACTGTCTGAAACACATTGAAAAGTGCAGTGTGCATTATTCTTAGTCTCCCTGAGCACAATGACACAAAGTGCAGTGTGGGTCAGTGTCCACACACTGAAACCGAAATGAAACCTCAGCGCATCATGTTTCTTCTGAACTTAGATTAAATACTCAAAATAAAATGCAGTGTGTCACACGCACTGAAATTGAAAATGCAAAATAAAGTGCAGCTTCTTCCCTTTGACCTTAAATGACAAAATTAAGTTCACACTTGTCTCCCTGGACAAGAACTGTGTGTCACTGTTTGAACACTTCACTGAATGTATGTAAAAATAAATATGCCTATGCATACATATTGCAAAAGTACTATATGTTACTGAACACACTGAGCTGAAATGTGTGAGAAAAATAAAAAGTGTGCATAGTATTTGTATTTAAACAAAACAAAATTTATAACCAAGATACTCATACATGAATAGGTCTACTTTTACTTGACTTCTTTTGTTTTAGATTTTTGTGAAGAAAGATAATATGATCCACATGTTCTGGGGTGAGTGCACTCCTCTGTGCAGTTATAATGTCACCTGCGGTTGAGAAGATTCTCTCAGCAGAGACACTCGTCCCCGGGATGCACAGATACCTCTTTGCAAGCGTTGACAAGAAGGATATTCAGTCTCATGCTCCTTCCACCAGTTCAGTGGATTGGCACCCTTTTTGATTGGCATTGGAGCAACCTCCTTGAACCTCTCCATCTCCTCTGCTGCCTGGTCTTCCAGAGTCTAAGAGAAAATAGTAGGGGAAAAAGAGCAACAGATCAATGTACAATAATTAATGTACAGTTATTAACACTAAAATAGCCATGTACTTACGTTGCGGCATCACATAGCGCGGCTCTAAAGTATGCACCATCCACCTAAAGCCGATGTTCTCCACAACGTTGTAGGGATGCAAATCCTTACAAAGGAAATGCACCATCGCCTCCGTGATCCTCTGAGCTCGAGTTGAAGTAGATGGGAGGACTTTGGCACTGTCCAGTACTGTAGTCTGCTTCGGATCGGCAGGTTTCGGCGGCTATGGCTCTGCTAATATGTCGGGGTGGTGTCGTGCTAAATGAGTTCGCAAGTTTGTTGTGTTACCCGAATATCTAATGGGAGCGAAACAAAGTGCGTACTCTTTGTCCATCTCATTTGTGTTAGTTTCTCCTTTCCTTTGGAATCCAAAGTACCTCCAAACAAATGCCTTAAAGTTCGAGGGCGTCTCTAGTTTGACGTTACCTGCCATGCATACTTGTTTTTTCTTTCGGCTCCACTTTCTCACTGCAACCGCCGGGGAAAAAAAAGAGAAGAAGAAGCCTGCAAACGCCTTGCAGTGAGGTAGCGGTACAGCGACACCTTGCAGAGTGGAGGTGCGGAAGTCACACTGGATTTACAGTCCGTCTGAAACATGATTTATTATTTGAAAAAAATTGATATTCACACTTTGAATATCGATATTGAATCGGAAGACAAAGTATTGCGATATATTGCCATATCGATATTTTTGCCCACCCCTAGTGTTGAGCTCTTCAGCTCAATCAGCTGCATTTCCATGTTCTCTGTATCCATCCAGTCGATCAAGAAAGAGAACATAAGTCCGTACCTTTTAAAATCCACAAATCGAGTTGTGAAGCCTCCACCTCACGCATGTAGGCTACCTGGTTAGTTCAGCAGTGCTGATGTTGAGGACAGCTCTCTCAGGTGTTGGAAGTAGCGGAAAGCGGAGGGGGAAATGTCACCTGAGAATACTGCCAGCTTACCGACAAAAGCCGTCCATGTCTCAAACGTGTCCAAATCAGTTTGTCCTGCACCTTGCAGTCTGAGATTGAGCCCGTTCAGGTGTCCCATAATGTCCGCCAGAAACATAAGTTTCACAATCCACTTCTCATCCTCCAGTTCTGGATACTTTTGGCCCTTTTCAGCCAGAAAGGCCTTCATAGCATCAAAGCAGCTGACTAGTTTTGGCCTTTTTAGCAGCCGGCGTTGCCATTGTTGACAACATCATGTGCGCGGGTCTCTGGGAACGTGGGCGGGACCTTAGCTACAGCGCTTCGGCGGGAGCTGTCACTCAAACCCATGAAATCAGGACACACATAAAGTGAGGAACACTGTGAAGTGCCAGCGTGCCAGCGTTTATGCTGCGGCGTGCCACCCGTGGCACGGGTGCCAAAGGTTGCCGACCCCTGGTATATAAGATCACTTACACATCTTATACCGCATCCAGTTATTTTTTTAATTGGGATAGATCCTGTATCAAAGTGATTATAGCAGGTGAAGTCCAGTATCCAGCCTACAACATTCAGATTTGGCTTGACATGTGAGAGGAGCAAATGTGCACTAGTGTGGCGCTGGATAGTGTTAAAGGCTGGAGAGAAATCTGTGAACAGAAGTCTCAGTCCCGGTCTTGTTGATGGCTTTCATCCCTTTTTTAGTTCTGTCTATATCTTACTGTTATCTACATATATATGGGTGTAATGTGTGAAAGGTCACTCAAAAAAAAAAAATGAAAAAAAAAATTATAAAATTGGCATAACTGTTACCCAGCAGCTGCCTAGTAACCAGGATCTTATTAGTGGGAATCAAATATTGCCAAAAGATCATCAGTGTTGTTACACTCAACAATGTGATGGATTGATAGTTTGACTTTTCTACTTAAGCTTGTAAATTCCAGCTTTAGTGTAAAAGTAAGCCACAACACAAGAAAGAACTATAGACTGGATAACACAAAAAGCCAGGAAAGAAGGAAGGGTACAGCAGTAAGATTAGACTGAGAATATTATAGCAAGAGAGATATGAACTACATACGCTTATCCTTCAGTAACAACAGTCATCATTTTTCATCAGTTGCAAAATCAGAAGTGATTAGCTATATAAATCAAAACAAACAATGATTGAAAGACAAGACATTTCTGACAATCTGTGGTTTGAAAAAAAATTGTCCATCTATATGGGAGTGACACTGAGTCAGAGCAGGTCCCTCTTTGGACTTCAGCCATATACCATATGACTTAATGCCAAAAAAAAATAATGATTTTAGATCCCATGTCAAGTGAAAAAGGGCTCAGCAGTGTATCTACTGCCCACAAAACTTATTTTATGAAAAGAAGAAGTTTCTAATACACACACAAGTAGAAACATACATAAATTCTCTTGGCTGCAAGAATCAACTGCAAAGTCATTGTAGGATATTCTTTGACAGCCTTGACTGCCTAACCCCATATGTATTTATACTATTTACTTGTATTGCCTTATTTTATATTTTTGGCTAGTTTTTATGTGTGAATTATTTGCATGTATTTGTAAAAACACTTGCCTCAAATTGTCCACTTAAAGAAGTATTTTACTGCTGGAAAGATGGCCCTGGCATAAAACTGGGCTGTCAGACAAATACTACCAAAATTGGTGCTACATGACGAGAGAAAACAGAGAAAAATGTCTGTGGTCTTATCATTATTATTATTATATGATTTTACTCAAAAGGTGGAAAATTGCATCAGACCAATAAACGCCCCCACTGATTGGTGCTGTACTGCGAGTTGGGCGGTGCTTGGCTGTGGCTCTGAGTCCATTTTGAAACAGGAAGCAGTAAGGCAGCCAGCTGGTAAACAATATGGTATTACAGCTAAACAGTAACTCAAATATGTTTTTGAACATTTTTGGGGTGAAATAGACGATGAACAAGATTATGGTTCATATTTGATCGGCACTGCCTTGCTTTACAGTTTGATCTGAGTTTTTTTTGAGCCTCTGGTTTCATTAATTTCTCTCCAGCACTGGTTGTTTAATGTTGTGTGTTGATGTCTCTATCCTCCCCTCTTCCATAAGGTATCGGAGGTCTGGAGGAGTACATCTTGAAGTCGGCCACCCTGTCGACCTCCCCTGCCTGCTCACCCTTCACCCCGCTCAACTTTGAGGCCACGCCCATCGTACGGGTTGCCATAGAACCTAAACATCCAAGTAGGTCTTGGAAGACACACTCACTTCGTTAGTTCATGAATATTCATTTTAACAATCATTGTATCCAAACGTTTTTTTTTTTTGTTTTAATGGAAAATATGAAATATTACCCCTGTTCAAATGTGGTAGCAGCTAAAAATCTGCAGCATTTTCAGAAGGAAGATTTACAACCTTAAAGTCTTTAAGCAGCAACTCAGAGAGTAGACATTGGCTGACTCCAGTGATACTGACAATCTGATGATCACTAATTGTCTTCATAAGAATAAGACACATGGGGCTGATTTAGAGCTGTTTTAGCTGTAATTTAGGATCTGCATCAAATCATACTCACTTATAGATACGACTCACCCAAATATGCCTGATTTTTTTAATCAAGATCCATTCATTATTCACTGAGAGTGTCATGGAAATCTGTTCAGTAGTTTTTGTGTAATCCTGCTGACTGACAAACCAACCAGCCAACCAACAAACAAACAGACAACAAAAAACAAATTGACATGAGCAAGAACATAACCGGAAGCACAATTGGCTAGTAAGAGTACAACTGACTGTGCCAAAGAGTAGGACAAGCCTCGCTCGCTTATGTGTCACACCCTTTTGCTTACAAAATATATCCTGAAGCTGCTTGAAGCTGCCTTCTCCCATTCATGAAGTCTGTTAGAAAAGTGAAACAATCGGGGGGACAGAGCATCCACTTGGCTTCCCTGCTAAGTCTATTCCATGCATTTCTAATTCATCTCGCAATGTTAAAGAAAGTGAGAAACTATTCCTGGATCCGTCCCCTTATCTGGATCCACACAAGATGATGAGTTCTATTCTGGGACAAGATGCATCCTCCATCCACGTTTCGTGAAGATCAGTGTAGTAGCTTTTGTTTGATCCAACTGTCAAAACAACCAACAAACACACAGACACGGGTGAAAACGTAACCTCTTTGTCAGAGGCAATTAGGATCAGTTCATTTTAAGGGTTTCCCACAAAAAGCCACCATCCAATGTATTATAGTTGCACTGGTTCCAGTTTTCCTCACCGTGGATATGGCCATTGAACTGCCAGTGCAGACAAATCAATAAAGTGGTTTCCACCCTATATGTTTGTGTTTTAGGTGAGATGCCAAAGCTGGTGCATGGGATGCGTCTGTTGAATCAGGCAGATCCCTGTGCCGAAGTTCTGATCCAGGAAACAGGAGAACATGTTCTGGTCACGGCTGGTGAAGTTCACCTTCAGCGCTGCCTGGATGACCTCCGAGATAGGTCAGTGTGTGTGTGTGATGTCTCCAAACACCTGTGTGTGTGTGTGTGTGTCTGCCTGCATTCTTTTATCACTGTGGCATAGTCATCAAAATGTAAAGCCCTGTGACCTGTCTGGTTCATTTTTAAAGTCTCACTTAGTGCATCAATATTAATGATTGTGCGCATTATGTGGTTTCTGCCTTCTTTGAAGTCCATTTTCACTCTTCAATTCATACTTCTCCATATGTGTTTCTGTCCAAGTCAGATTGATTGTCTCTCTGTATTTGTCTTTTTCTGGGGTTCTGTGTAATGTTTCTGTACATGTATCTGGTTATGTAGTGCAGGATGAATATAGTGTGTGTTCATATACTGAGTGACTCAGATCTGAGAGAGAGAAGCAGATCTGTTTCCAATTTCAGCACCATCATTATCTGACTATCATTACATATTGACTGCTGCCTCTCTCTGTCTGGGTGCTGCCAGCCTCCTCAGAAGAACATCCCAGGCTCACTGACAGGCAGATAGATGGTCAGAAAATTTCCACGAAGTAAAATTTGGTTTCATCCTCATGTGACGGCTGTGTTCTCATGTGACCATAGAGATTCCGCTTAGGCCAAGTCTTGAGACACGTTTCTTGTTTCTTTTGTAAAACTCCAGCCCTTCCTGTAACTTAGAATAGATCACCCAGTAATTGCAAATTAAAGTTTGGTATAGAGGAACAATTTTGCATTTGAAGTAGTTAAAAAAACAGCTGAGAGTTTAAGAAATATGCTTTTGTGGAGCATTATTAAAACCTGTTAATAGACATTACCACAAATTTGTCTGTGTATTTTAAAAAAGCTTTTTACATGCATGATCCCCTTTGTTTTAAGCCTGGACCATGGTTCTGTTCACAACACAAATCAGCCAGACAAAGGCATGCAGACAGATGGCAACTATACCACCTTGTTTTCTCCTTAAACTGCAGCTACCTGGATAAATCAACCAAACGCCAAAGAATACAGAATACACCAAATATACATATATGCTTCTTCATTTCACCAATATTCAAACAGTACCTACTGCATACAGTGCAATGTTGGAGACAAATAATTACCTTTTCTTTCATTGCTATGTTCTCCTATTAAAGGCTGGAGTGGTGGTTGTAAATTCCCCTTAGAGATCAATGACCTCCCCTGCCTTTCAGCCTGACCTTCATCCAAACCTCTTCTGCATATGTAAGCATTGTAAAACCCAGAGTATTGATTAAAGGACAATGCATCTGTCATTTATGTAATCCATCAAAGTACTATGCCCCATCTTTTATGGAACTATCGTGACTCTCTTTAGTGACTTTGAGGTTAACATGTTTTTGTAGTTGTCAACCAGTATCCTTATTATCCCACTGATTGCTTGTACATTGAATCATCAGCTTTTCTTTAATGTCCCAGACAGCTAGATTTTGGCATGTGAAAAGCATGTATTCATCAGTTTATTGATGCCATCTATTTATTCATGAAGACAGTCTCTTTGGGAGATGTGCCTCTGTCTTCATTCATCTCAGCTGTCAATAGAAATCAGGCAAATCAGAGCAGCCACTCCCCAGTCATTAGCACTGTGGATTTATGTATGTTTCTACTTGTGTGTGTGTATTCCAACTGAAACCTGTTGTGTTGCATGAATTAGAAATATGAAACATGACGGAGGACGGTGCACGGGAAGCCAACTGGAAGCTTTGATCCCTTATTGGTTTTATTTCATGAAAGGCATAAGAGACACTTAAAGATATCTTGTTTTTGTACTAGTGATATTCACTAGGCATCAAGCCCCTTGTCCTGTGTCAGTTAGGACGATGGAAAGGTTTGTTAATCTGTTGACTGTCGTGGTCAATCATATCCATAGCTTTTATCCACTTTATGCCACCATGACATACTGTCAATTTGGTAATTTAGTAGATTAATCAGGAGGAAGATTGTCACACACCTTGTGTAGAGATGTAGCTGTGCAACAAGTGGCAACCAAAGATTTTTAATTTAAATTCATGTTCTTGTACATTTTGAAAATCTGGTGGGTTCAACATTTTATTAGCATACAAAAAATAAATCAGTTCTTTCTCAGGAGCAATGGTGTCATTATAATGCTTCAGAAGTGTCTGACATTGACACAAGAGACTGTGGTAGTCATCCTGTTGCCCACAAACGGATCAGTTGTTTTTGTAGCAGTCATGGGTTGTGTTGTAAGGCACAGACAAACAACCTATTTTGTCATTTACGTATGAGGACTTGCTTGTTAAATCACGTACCAACAGGCAATTGATCTTTTTATCTTTTTTATTCAACAATATTGTGAACCAGGCATTGACATGCCCTCTGCAATGCATCAGAAATGTTTTAATCACCATTACACCCAACTTTTCAGGGCACTGTTGCATCACTTGCTGGATATTGCGGTTTTGCCCACACAGTGAAAAACGACGTACATCTTGATCTTAACACTTTATCTGTGTGTGGTTCCAAATTTGTTGTTCTAAAACAAAAAATTGCTAAATTACATCGACATTCAGAAACAGCTGCAACGTAAGAAGTCAAAATTCGTGTGCCAAATTATTTTGTGTGTGTTTGTTGCAGAATTTCAAGTAGCACCTGTATATTATGACCACTGCCACGATAAGGAAGAAAATGCAAACTATCACCTGCTGCTGAGGGAAAATTGGTCAGGATGGTCAAAAGTCAATCAAAAACCATCAAAGGCAAGTCTGCAATGGATTAGAAGCTGCTAGAAGACAGTGTGAGTGTTCATTGTGTTTTGCATCAACACGGGCTGAGAGGCTGCTGTGGAAGAAAGAAGCCCTTGCTCCAGACATGTGTTGGGCCTTCATCAGATATTGCAGACAAAGGAGAGGCCTGTAAGGAACCCAGAAGCCTTACTACAAGGCACTCCTAAACCAGCATGAGTTTTCAAGAACAAAGGAACTGCGCCAACGCCCAAAGGTCTGGCAAACTGTACGTCGAGGTACAGTCCGTCCCCAAAACTTTAATCCGCTCCTGATTGGGCCAAAGTTGCCGCAGGCCATAAAAGTACGGCCAGATGACCCTGACGTCACTCAGGGCATAAAGGTCAGGGAGCCCCGCTACCCGTCCCATTTCCCAGGTAACGTGATGCTGTGAAGAAGCTCTGGCTTTATTCAGTAGTTGCCAAAAGGGTAAATTTGGTGAGACGTTTCAATTTGCTTGACCTAGGCTACAGTTCTTAACTCGCTGGACGAGACAGAGACTGTTTCTTTTTTTTTTTTTGTTAGAATATTCTTTATTACTTTTTGGATCCAAAGAGGAACGCTGCGCAACCCAGCCATTCCTCATCACCTGCAGAAGGAAGAACGTTTTTCTTCAGAAGGAGACGGAACCACCGAGGTCCGGTCCTTCCATTTGATCGATCCCGCTGTTTCACTTTCACTAACAGAAGAACGGCGCTGCCATCACTCGCTGCCAGGACGCTGCAGCTGGTCCCGTGCTCGCATCCAAACGAGTTGGAGTTTCGAGTCGGACGGGACGCACGCTTGTCGCAACGAGCGACCCAAGTAAGAGGCTATTGTTTGGGCAGAGACAGATAGTATAGCGTGTGCTTACATTTGTGTGAAGGGACCGCCGAGTCCTACCTGTGTTATAACTGTGCTGATTGTATGTGTTATTGCGCTCCCGAAGGAGCTTATGTGCGCTGATCCACTCGCTGGATAGCTGCGTAATCTTGCCGCCGTGTGATCACTGTACGTCGTATTTTCTCTCTGATCAGTGGACGATAAGCGAACCTTATAGGTATTTCACGGTTGCGAACCTTATAGGTATTTCACGGTTGTCCTGTTATTCGTTGTTGTCTGATAAGCGCCGACTTATCTTCTTTCCCTCTTACTAACCTCCACACACACACATATCTACACCTACACACATGTCCGAGTGTCGTGATCTCATGAATAACGTGGTGTAAACCTACGGGTAGTAACCTCGCTATAGCATAAGAGACGCGTGTCTCGTAGTATTCCCATTCATAATTTTAGAGGCGGACGCCTCTTGGTAGCGCGGCTACCTCTCTGGGGACAGTGGGTCATTTTCCCTCTAAATTCATCTCGTGTGCAATCAAAGTGCATATAAGGCCAGTGGTGGTGTAACCATCGCCATTGTTTCAAAATCCCGCGCTCTTGTTGGAGCGACTACCTTCAGCTGACGTTTCAGTCCGCCATTTTTGAATTCCAGGTATATGATTCAGCAAAATCAATATCACCCTGTGAATTCATGTCCGCGCGTGGTTTCACCAAACCACGTTCCGGCCATTTTGGTAGTTTTATGAACGCGATTTACCCAAATCACGTTCCGGCCATTTTGTAGTCCTACGAACGTGACTTCACCTACGTCACGTCCGTAAATTTGTAGTCCGACGTCCGGTTCGGCCATTTTTGTAGTTTTCCAAAGACCCACTGTTGGCCATTGTTCTCACACACACACATACACACACGCGCACACACACATACAGGTCTACATCCCTTCCTATATCTGTGCTTGCTTATTTTTGCTTTATAGATGTGCTAGTTGTAGCAAGCGATTGTTTGTTAAAGCGAGTGGTTGGTGGATTGAGTACAAGCTTTAATAAATACTGTTGATTATAATTGAGCATTATCCTGTGATTATTGTGCACAATTTTATATTGTAATAACAGCTGGTTGAGAAGCCCAGTGTTCGGATTTACGCCTTCTATTTCCCTCATTATTGATATTCCTGTGATATTAACAATTTGTGATAAATATTCAGGCATTGAGACTAAAAGCATATCAATTGATTATTGATCCCTGATTCCAGGGTGGTGCTCCGTTGATTATTAATGAAGAGTGATAACACACATTTCATTAATTAACATTAATAACTTTATTAATAATCAATAATCAATTAATATTCCCATTGAATTTCAACACATGGCACCTTAAAGTTCGACTGAAGTTTGCTGCTGATCACATGGACAGAAAAAAAACCTTCTGGAGGAAAACTCTGTGGTCACATGAAACAAAAACTGAGTTGTTTGACCACAATGAGCAACAATCTGTCTGGAGGAGAGAAGGTGAGGCCTTTCACCCCAAGAACACCATACCTACTGTCAAGCATGGTGCTGGTAGGATTATGCTGTGGGCTGTTTTCTAAAGAAAGTAAATGGAATAATGAAGAAGGAGGATTATCTGCAAATTCTTCAGGAAAACCTAAAATCATCAGCACAAGATTGGGTCTTGGGTGCAGTTGGGTGTTCCAACGGGACAATGATCCAAACACACATCAGAAGTAGTAAAGGAATGGATCAATCAGGCTAGAATTGAGGTTTTGGAATGGTCTTCCAAAGTCCTGACTTGAACCCAGGGTTTCCCCCAGTGTATTATAAGCCTGGCGGGCCGCCAGGTCTTACTTGCCCCCCCGCCAGGCTAAGTATCGTTTATTTATTTTTTTAAAATCAGTTTTTGCGCTCCATCAACACGTGATCAGGTGTCTTTTTCATCACCTGACAACATCACAACTTCGTCGCGCATAACAGGACATGTCACGGACATCATGCTCATCAGACCGCTGCTTCACCAGCTGACCGAGAGGAACGCACCAAGTCGACGTCGACCTCGTAGCCATTAACGTGAGCCGAGCCGCAGCTATAGAGGCTCAGCCAGCTGCTGCAGCGGCTAGTAGCTGTTAGCTGTTAGCACGTCGTCCCCTGCAGCGTCAGAGCTCCGGACTTCTGTGAGCCGAGGTGCTTTCACCAGATGTGAAAATGACCCAGTGTTTCATTTTTCAGCTCGTACGGTTAGCGTTTACACACGTTTGTTTTCTCTGGTCCAAACAGTAGATTACAGAGTATCTTTGGTAGATCCGTGATTGTCACGTTTCCATGACGACTGACCAGAAAAAGACGCGTGGTCATGTTTACGTGACTCCAGATTGTAAAAATCTCTGGAGACACCAGGCAGTTGTTTTTAGTTTTTAGTGCAGACAGTTGATATTATTTATCTAAATAGTATTTTTATTATTTATTTATTTTTGTGGTTGGTTGAACAGCATTTCAAGAGTGCAATCTGTAAGACCTGGTGTTACATAAATGTCTTATAATAACACATGATACTGATAATATTTTCAAATTTCCAGTCAACTTTTAACATTGATCTGAAAGCCTTATTGGAATCACTCCTTCTAAATTCTACTACTCCATTAATGAATCTGTTACCTATAGGGCCCTGCCATCAGTCAATGGACAGGGTCAGGTCCCTGACACAAAAAAACGCGCTTGGGCACTGGTGGGCCGCTGGTGGGCCACCCTACCACCGGGCTTAACAAGTTTTCTGGGGGAAACCCTGTGAACCCCATTGAGAACATGTGGACTGTGCTGAAGAAACAAGTCTGTGCCAGGAAGCTAACAAATGTAGTTGAACTTCACTGATTCTGTCAACAGGAGTGGTTAAAAATTCAGCCAGAGGATGACCAGAAGCTTGTGGATGGCTATCAAAAGGACCTAACTGAGGTGAAAATGGCCAAGAAGACATTTAACCAAATATTAGAATTACTGTATGTATGTATGTTCCAGCAGATTTGATCACATTTTCAGAAGACCTATAATAAATTCATTACTGAACCAAACTTCATGAATGATTTTTGTGTTATGTAGTATGTAGTAGTATGTGTTCCTCTTATTCAATCACAGAAAAATGAGAGCTGTAGAAATCAATGGAACTGAAGACTGCCATGATATACATGTTCTTTACAAGTGGATGTAAACTTTTCACCACAACTGTATGTGCCTGCCTGGTATTTGGTGATTCGCCTTACCACAAGCCACCACCCACCTCACTGTACACGCACACGTACCTATAAAGCTAAAGAGCAATGAAACATTTTTTGTCTGTGGAAGGTGTTCCTGCATCCTACAGGTGTGGGCAGATAAAGGCCAAACGCATCTCTCTATATGGCTGGTGTTTGTGTTCTTTTGCACATACAGATAAACATGTTTATATAAAGTCTGCTGTTAGACTCTATGAGGCTGTGCTCTCATACTGACATTTAAACCTATAACGTTTCAAATTAAAGCTTAACAAAGACAGAGGTAGACAAAAGCTGTTTTTCATTTCTAGCTGATGACTGCCCACTTTCTCTGCTGAAATGACTGCTGTTGCGAGCAGATTATATCATCAGTAGCTAGCTAGCTAATTACGCTAATGTTAGCTTTATGAGTAAATTGAACTGTTTACAGCTGACGGGGGGGGTGTAATGTGCAATATTTTGGCTGCGTATTATGTCTGTGCAGGGCACCATGCAATATTTTTCGTGTGTATATGGATCTATGTGTTGACTGGAGTTGACTGGAGTTTGATTGTTTATGTATACATGCACATTGTGTGTATGTGGAGAGATTGTGTGCTGCTGTGTCACCTGTGTTCTCTCGAATGCCCAAGACAGATTTCTCTTAAGGGAGACAATAAAGGCTTATCTTATTGTAGTATATTTTTTACTTTTTATTATTGTTTAAGTGTGATACTGTCCTTTGGCTGCTGTGACTAAGAAATGTCCCTATTTGCGGGACAAATAAAGAAATTCTGATTCTGATTCTGATTCTGAATGACAAGGAAAAATATAAAACATGAGCGTTTTAATAACTCTTTTTGGATGCTTAGTCTTTGGCCATGATCATTTTAGTTAATAACTTGATAAGTGACTTTAAAGCATTTCATTATTGATGAATTTGTCCTTTTTTGTCAAATATTTAATTATATATAATGTAATTGATGAGGCTATTAGTTGAGTAGGAGCAGTTCACTCTGCTCTGTTGCATATTTGGAGGCTGGACACTGTGTTCGTATGAATTTAATCGAAAGATGCTTTCAATATTTTGACTTCCTTTTACATGAGGAGGGCCAAAATCTTGACAAATTACTTAAATAATGCAGTCAAATACAACTGCACACACTGCACTCTCCAAAATGGCCATAGTGTTGAATCAACACCTCTCTGACACCATGCCATGAATTTGACGGCTGTATTGGATTGCCTTATGGTTCCCAGAGTTGTTGTTTTTTTTGTTTTTCTGGTCATACTGTATAAGTGATAAAAATAGCATATCAATAAAAATAATGTATTAATAATTGGATGAGCAGTGTTTACTTTAATTAATTGGTTCTTTTTGCTGTCTAAGCCCCTGGCTGTCATGTCTGTGTTAGTTAAATGGATGAGGATTCCACTCTGCTGCCTGTTGCACTGTATTTGTGGGCTTCCACAGATACAGAAAGGAGGCCATGTGTAATGCAGCCACTATGTTAAGAGCCAGGCCAGACAGCTCTGGACAGAGACGTCAAAGGAGGACAGGGGTTGGCCTGCTTGCCGGCTACTTAGATCACACAGTGGCTTCCTGAGTGGCCAGGTGAATGACTTTGGCTTGTTGCTTGGTTAGTTGGCGTGTTTGCTTGTGATACAACTTGATGTCCTATCAGACGTGTTTTTAGCTGTAGACTAGTTTATAAACTGGCTGATTGGCTGCCTGACTGACTAGCTTGGTTGGCTGGCTCATTGGCTGGTTATGTGTCTGGTTGGGATGCTCGCTGGCTGATGGCAGTCTGAGCTCTTTGTGATTTCGCTGGCAAGCAGCCTGACCTGCAGTGTGTCACGCTCAGAATGAGGTCAGCACTGCTCAGCTCTCGAGTGAGCACAAGACTGTGACATCACAGCTCCACACTCTGAAGAGATTATCTATCTCTCCCTCTCGCTCTCTCTCTCTCTCTCTCTCTCTATCTCTCTCTCTCTCTCTATCTCTCTCTCTCTCTCCCTGTCATTAGAACTGGGTCAGGTGCCAAGTACTTAGAGGCTGTCATGTTGAGTAATGTAATGTAATTGACTGATATAATGTGCCGATTCTTAGTCCAAAGCAGCTCTACTGACCTAGTTTCCTAACCTTTGTAGTCATTGTGTTTCTGATTAACTAAAGACTGTTGTTTATTTGTTGGTGCTCTCTATGGTGCACTCTGTTATATGCATTTGGTTCAGTTGTTTCTATCATTTCTTGAAGTTGATAATACTGCTAAAGGAACCAATATTGAAAATTATTTTGCTTATATAGAAACACCACTCTCTACTCAGAGCCATATTTCCACTGGCATCCCTAGCCTTTCCTCTAGAAGCCTAACTTCCATTGTTAGAACAGCAACAATAATTAAAGCTGCAAGCAACGATGAACGGGCCCTCGCAGTCCACGCGCGTCGGGGCATGCTGCTGTCGCGGCGTGCTGCTGTCCCTACATGCTGCTGTCGGGGCATGCTGCTGTCGGGGCTTGTTCATGCAACAACTTCCATTGAGGAATCAAAAATCAAGGCAGTCAAGCTATTGTTTTGTCATTTAGCAATAAAAGCGCTCCCTATTAGTTGATTTGCACCAAATTTTTCACAAACCGTCATAGGGCCATGGAACACATTAAAAATAACTTTAGTGTTAATGGGACTGTATTTCATCAAGATATGACTGTCTGCCTGACCACAATGTGCAGGAAATTGTTGTTTCATATATTGGCCGTTCTTTGGACAATCACAATTATTTTAGTAAGGTTTTGTCAGGAGGGTCCACAGATGCCGTGTGAAAAGTTTGGTGCAAATCGGAGAAATTGGGTGGGAGGAGTTCGAAAAAGTAGGTTTGCGACATTTAGCGAATTTGTGAATGGAATTCTGGCGCAAAAATGGGTGTGGCCTACATCAGAAAATTCAGCTGAATGCAGGGAACACAGAGATATAAGGTTTAACAATGTGCACCATGTTATGTGGGAGTTATAAGGCAAAAATGGTTTTGTGTTGATAATAGCGCCACCTGCTGGTCATTTTTGGTGTGTGCGTTACAGTGGCCAGTCTATACCACCCCAATCAGTTTCATATCCATAAGTGTTATGGTGTGGGCACAGTGGAAAATATAAAATTAGACTGCCACCAGAGCGCCACCTGGTGGCGGATCAGTAAAACCATTAACAGGTATCCTCAGGGGTGCATTAACAATAATTCTACCAAGTTTGGTGTTAATCTGAGCAATTGATGTGGAGATATAAAATACTTCAATTTAAAGAGTGGCACCTAGTGGTCATTGGCACAGATTTTGCACAGGGCCTTAGGGGCTCATGGGGAAGTAGTATCCTATATTTTAAGTTTGGTGAGTTTTGGGGTATGTTCGGGCAGTGAAAAATGCGATCATTTGGGAGAAAAAATGCTCACTACAAAAACAATAGGGTCCTTGCAGGTTCCCTGATCTGGCCCTAAATAATAATAATTAAAGCTGCAAGCAGCGATGAACAGGCCTTCGCAGTCCACGCGCGTCGGGGCGTGCTTCTGTCGCGGCGTGCTTCTGTCGCTACATGCTGCTGTTGGGACTTGTTCATGCAAGAACTTCCATTGAGGAATCAAAAGTGAAGGCAGTCAAGCTGTTGTTTCATCATTTAGCAACAAAAGCGCCCCCTATTGTGCAATTTGCACCAAATTTTTCACAAAGCGTCATCAGGCCATGGAACACAAGTAAATAAACTTTAGTGTTAATGGGACTGTATTTCATGAAGATATGGAAGATTGTCTGTGTTACCACAATGTGCAGGAAGTTGTTGTTTCATATTTTGGCTGTTATTTGGACTATCATAAATCTTTGAATAAGTTTTTGTCCACAGGAGGGTCCACAGATGCTGTGTGCAAAGTTTTGCGCAAATTGGAGAAATTGCCTGGGAGGAGTTCGATAAAGTAGGTTTGTGACATTGCGGAATGTGCAAATGGAAATGTACCTCGAAAGTGGGCATGGCCTACATCACACACTTCAGCTGAATGCAGGGAACACATAGATATAAGGTTTAACAATGTGCTCCATATTATGTGGGAGTTACTAGGCAAAAACGGTTGTGTCGGAAGTAGCGCCACCTGCTGGTCATTTTTGGTGTGTGAGTTACAGGGGCCAGTGTATACCACCCCTATCAATTTCATATCCATAAGTGTTATGGTGTGGGCACAGTGCCAAATATAAAATAAGACGGCCACCAGAGCGCCACCTAGTGTCGGATCTGGAACACATTTGTCAGCTATCCTTAGGAGGGCAGTGGCAATGAGTGTACCAAATTTTGTGTTAATCCGACCAACTGATGTTGAGATATAAATTACTTTAATTTAAAGAGCGCCACCTGGTGGTCATCATCCCAAATTTTGAACAGAGCCTTAGGGCCTCATAGGGAAGTAGGATCCTGAGTTTGAAGTCATTCGGACACACCAATGCGGAGATATGCAAAACTTCCTGTTTTGAGCGAAATCTGCAGGAATTTGTAATTTAATAACTTGAGTATTTTTTGGTATATCAAAATTCTTTTAATAACTTTTTGTCAGGAGGGTCCACAGATGCTGTGTGCAAAGTTTTGTGCAAATTGGTGAAATTGCCTGGGAGGAGTTCGAAAAAGTAGGTTTGCAACATTTCGCGACCTAGCGAAAAAAAACGGACATCACAGAAGGGATATGGGCGTGGCCTATACCCAGAGATTCAGGAGGGTTCACTGAACGCATGGATATAAGGTTTTTGAATGTGCGACAAAGTACGTGGGAGTTATTAGGCAAAACGCACTTTTGTTGATAATAGCGCCACCTAGTGGTGAAAATTCACAACGACAACAGATTATAAAATTTTTCACCAGGTCTGATCTATATTCCAAGTTTGGTGAGTTTTGGGGTATGTTCAGGCAGTGAAAAACAGATGTGTGCTTGCCCATTGCCTGTGGAAATCTACCTACTGTAAATGGGATACGTGTCACACAAAACACAACAGTGACATCTTCAGTGACTTCCTGTGTCCAGTGGGTGGCACTATGGATATGACGCAGTATTGATGCTGAGACGTATTCACGGTGAGCCCCTCTACACGTGTGAGCAATGTGATGCAGATGGGAAATTGTATGTTGAAGTTATCAGGACTTCCTGCTTGATGGCGAAGGATTGATTTTGAAGGAAAATGGCGGACTTCCAGTTGGACTGAGGGCATGTGTCCAAGAGGGATTTTTGTGCGTCTGGTCATGATACATATGCGACTTTCGTTAATATGTGTGCATGTAGGAGGTGGGGCTTCAAGTTTGAAATATTCCAGGGGGCGCTATGGAGCCATTTGTTCACTTATCACAGTATTAATGCAAAGACCTATTCAGGGACAACCTCTCTACAATTGTGACCAATTTGGTGTAGATGGGAAATTGTATGTTGAAGTTATAAGGACTTCCTGCACGATGGCGAAGGATTGAAATTGACCGCATCGCCACGCCCACCAAGCACAACACAGGCTGTTGAAGGTCTGAGGATGCTACTGAGTGAATGTGAAGTCTGTGGTGTTAAATCTGTAGGATGAGTTAGTTAATGTACAAGGCTTAGAAAAGGATTCCTACAGAATGGGAACAGCCATAAGGGGGTCATCGAAGTTGAACACACTGCCACACCCACCAGGAATAACGTAGGTAAAAGTTTTTCACAACTTTTCATCATCAAGGCATGAGGATGATACTTAGTGACTGGGAAGTCTGTGGTGTTAAATCTGTAGGCCAAGTTAAACAATGTACGAGGCTTAGACATGGGTTCCTACAGAATGGGAACAGCCATAAGGGGGGTCGCGAAGTTGAACACACTGCCACGTCCACTAGAAATAACGTAGGTGAAAGCTTTTTACAACTTTTCATTATCAAAGTCTGAAGATGATATATAGTGAGTGTGAAGTCTGTGGCGTTAAATCTGTAGGACGAGTTAATTAAAGTACGAGGCATAGAAATGGGTACCTACAAAATGGAAAAAGCCATAAGGGGGTCATCGCAATTGAACGCACTGCCACGCCCACTAGGAATAACGTAGGTGAAAGCTTTTAACAACTTTTCATTATCAAGGTCTGAAGATGATATATAGTGAATGTGAAGCCTGTGGCGTTAAATCTGTAGGCCAAGTTAAATAATGTACGAGGCATAGAAATGGGTGACAATGGCGGCGAAATCTCAACTTTGAACCAATATGGCAGACTTCCTGTTGGACTGAGGTTATGGGTCCAAGAGGGTTTTTTGTGCGTCTGGTCATGATACATGAGTGTACCGAATTCTGTTCATGTATGTGCATGTAGGAGGCGGGGCTTAAAGTTTGACATTTTCCAGGGGGCGTTATGGAGCCATTTAGCGCCCCCTACTGGTCACTTTTGGTGTGTGAGTTCCAGGGGCCAGTCTATACCACCCCTATCAATTTCATATCCATAAGTGTTATGGTATGGGCACAGTACCAAATATAAAATTAAACTGCCACCAGAGCGCCACCT
Organism: Pagrus pagrus; assembly: GCF_965226575.1. NCBI lineage: Eukaryota > Metazoa > Chordata > Actinopteri > Spariformes > Sparidae > Pagrus > Pagrus pagrus. Next base: position 739,684 of record NC_140185.1, on the reverse strand, counting down.
AGTGGCAGATCGGTAACCCCTTTTTCAGCTATCGTCAGAAGGGCAGTGGCAATGAGTGTACCAAATTTTATGATAATCCGACCAACGGATGTTGAGATATAAATTACTTTAATTTAAAGAGCGCCACCTAGTGGTCATCAGCCAAAATTTTGCACAGAGCCTCAGGGGCTCATGTGGAAGGAGTATCCTGAGTTTCATGTCATTCAGACAGACCAATGTGGAGATATGCCACACTTCCTGTTTGGTACGAAATGTGCAGGAAGTTGTGATTTAATAACTTGAGTATTCTTTGGAATAACAAAATTCTTTTAATTAGTTTTTGTCAGGAGGGTCCACAGATGCCGTGTGCAAAGTTTGGTGCAAATCGGAGAAATTGGCGGTGAGGAGTTAGCAAAAGTATGTTTGCGACATTTTGCTAATTTGTGAAAAAATTTGGTAACCGGAAATGGGCGTGGCCTATATCAGGAGATTCAGCACAATTCAGTGAACACGTGGATATAAGGTTTTTGAATGTGCAACAAAGTATGTGGGAGTTATGAGCCAAAACGCACTTTGCTTGATTACAGCGCCACCTAGTGGTGAAAATTCACAAGGACAACAGATTAAAAAAAAATTCGCCAGGTCTGATCTATATTCCAAGTTTGGTGAGTTTTGGGGTATGTTCAGGCCGCCAAATATGCGATCTTAGGGAAGGAAAAATTATTAAAACTGCAAGCAGTGATGAACGGGCCCTCGCCCCCCCACGTACGTTGGGCTGTGGCGCTGTCGGAGGCCTGTGCGCCCAGATGTTGTGCTTGCCCCTTGCCTGTGTAAATGTTCTACCAAAATGGGATTTGTGTCACACAAAACACAACAGTGACACCTTCAGTGACTTCCTGTGTCCAGTGGGTGGCACTATAGATATGACGCAGTATTGATGCAGAGGCATATTTTGGGTGAGCTCCTCTACATGTGTGACCAAATTGATGCAGATGGGAAATTGTATGTTGAAGTTATAAGGACTTCCTGCGTGATGGCGAAGGATCTAAATTGACCGCACCAACACGCCCACCAAGCACAACGCAGGCTGTTGAAGGTAAAAGGATGCTACTGAGTGAATGTGAAGTCTGTGGCGTTAAATCTGTAGGATGAGTTAGTTAAAGTACAATTATTGTGTACACATGTCTTAACTGTCCGTGTTAGGGTGGGCTGCTCCTGCCTGTAGTAAATAATGTATGCTGAAGTTCGAAGAACTCCCTGCAATCCGCATGAAGAACAAATAATGAGACAACAACACTGCGTGACGTTACAGACTCTTAAACACAGGTTTGTATCCATTAGCAAGGCAGCACTGCCATCTGTTGAAGAAAGCCTGAATTTACAATCAAAAGGGAAGGCAGTGAAGCGGCTCTTTCGACATTTAGCAATTAAAGCGCCACCCATTGGCTGATTAGCACTAAATTTTTCACAAACCGTCATCGGGCCATGGAACACAATTAAAAAACTTCAGTGTTAATGGGACTGTATTTCATGAAGATACATGAAGTTAAACAATGTACGAGGCTTAGAAATGGGTTCCTACAGAATGGGAAAAGCCATAAGGGGCCACCGCACTGCCACGCCCACCAGGAATAACGTAGGCAAAAGCTTTTCACAACTTGTCATCATCAGGGCATGAGGATAATACTTAGTGAATGTGAAGCCTGTGGCGTTAAATCTGTAGGCCAAGTTAAATAATGTACGAGGCATAGAAATGGGTGACAATGGCGGCGAAATCTCAACTTTGAACCAATATGGCAGACTTCCTGTTGGACTGAGGTTATGGGTCCAAGAGGGTTTTTTGTGCGTCTGGTCATGATACATAAGCGTACCGAATTCTGATCATGTACGTGCGTGTAGGAGGCGGGGCTTAAAGTTTTTGGTGTGTGAGTTACAGGGGCCGGTCTATACCACCCCTATCAATTTCGTATCCATAAGTGTTATGGTGTGGGCACAGTAGTGGCGAGTTTTGGGGTATGTTCAGGCCGCCAAATATGCGATCTCGGGGAAGGAAAAAATAAATAAATAAATAATAATAAATAATCCTAGCAGATACAATAGGTCCTCGCACGAGATTCGTGCTCGGGCCCTAATAAATAGTCCTTACAGATACAATAGGTCCTCGCACGAGATTCGTGCTCGGGCCCTAATAAATAATCCTTACAGATACAATAGGTCCTCGCACGAGATTCGTGCTCGGGCCCTAATAATAATAATAAATAATCCTTACAGATACAATAGGTCCTTGCACGAGATTCGTGCTCGGCCCTAATAATAATCATTACAATTACAATAGGGTCCTTGCAGGTTCCCTGCTCGGGCCCTAATAAATAATAATCACTACAAAAACAATAGGGTCCTTGCAGGTTCTCTGCTCGGGCCCTAATAATCATTACAATTACAATAGGGTCCTTGCAGGTTCCCTGCTCGGGCCCTAATTACAATAGGGACCTCGCAGGTTCCCTGCTCGGGCCCTAATAATCCTTACAAAAACAATAGGGACCTCGCAGGTTCCCTGCTCGGGCCCTAATAATAACGCTACACAAAGAAATGTCCATTGTGTTTCCCCTATAGCATTTAGCTGTGTTTATAGCATGCCCCGCCACTGACCCTTTCTACTGCCTCTGATCTTCTGGTCATGCTCCTACAGTGACAGTTGCAGTTATGTGAAATGGTGGTTTGTCAGTTCTGCGAGCAAGCTAATATACAGGCCCAGCTCTATAATGTTTGAGTTATGGGTTTTGGACACGTCACTAACATGAATATTGGCTGCGACTTTCTCAAGTTGAAATTGACAAACATCTTTTGTGTAATTCATGGCACAACTCTAACGGGATCCAAAAAGATGATTAATCATTCTCCATTCACTACCATAAAGTACTTTTTTTTTCCAAAATAAGGACCCATGTTGGCTCATTGGAATGGGCGTGACTTCGGTTCTCTATAGCTTGTAATAGCTTGATCTGTTGCATACTAGATGTCTTCCTGTTCTGCATGTCTGCACAAATATTAATCTGAGTTCATTAGTTCAGTATTATTTCACAATGTCAAACTTCTCTGAACTAATTTCTGACATAATCAAGCTGCATTGAACCATTCAGCCAGTCTTGGAAAATCCCACCTGAAACAGGTTTAGGTGGATTACTGCAAAATGGATTGCAATATAACCAGAATTATTTAAAATGTGCTATCATAATTTATTTCATTATTAAGCAGTTTGTGAAATCATGGAATCCTGCTCCATTGGAAAATCCTAGAAGAAGAAGCCAACTGTCACAAGACAGCATATGGAGAAGTTGCTTTCTGAGTTGTTAATGTCAGAAATTAGTTCAGACAGTTTGAAATTGTGGAAGAGTATATGTGTTAAGCCAAGGAACTAAAATTAATATTTTGTCCAGACACACAAGACAAGATGGCATCATCTATTGTGCAACAAATCAAGCCATTACAAGCTGTAACTTGCAAATTTCCAGAACCCAATGAAAGATCAGATAAGACCACAGCCATTGGAAAAAATGTGTAATTGGTAATATATAATTATAAATACAGTGTGTGTGTATGTATATATATATACGTAATTTATATTTCAATATTTTATTCAATCATCTTCAATCATCAACAGACAAATATGACAAAGTAAGCACTGCAGGCCATTATTCCCCAACATAACCAAGTTTTAACTAGTAATCTTTGTAAACACATATATTACATTTGGGTGGGGACAAAAAATAGACAGGACTTCATTTCAGAGAAGCTGGCGATCAGGAGGCCATGTTACTACAGAGGGAATTTCTCTGTATAGCATCAAGTTTCACTTTCACTTTGGTGAAATTGTTTTGTCCCCCAGTTTAAAACACAGCAATGATCTGCCTCATCCTGGTTGTTTACTGTTACTTTTAATCCGTTGATGAGGACAAACTAGTAGGACCAGCATGCCAGTAGCATAACAACATAGCAGCTTCGTCTTTCGGCGACCTGATCAGTGGGGGTCCCCAACACGTCACACAGACAGACGGTGTATTGACACTCCCACATCGCTGCACCAACCTGTGGCGTTTCACCTCACCGCCAGATCCAGTGTGAATCCAGCCGCCACGGAATGCTTCCGCTTCAAGTGCTCGAACATGGCGGTATTACTGCTTATGGATGGAAAGTAGCTAGTAAGCTAAATCCGGTACAAAGCATCTTCTCTCATCTTGAGACTAATGTTATTTTGTACATTGTCCCTGATACAAATAAACTTACATCCTCTCGACGCACATTACCTAAATCGATGTATTTACGTAATTGATTAACTTGACGCGTCGCACCAGCCCTAAAACAACCCCAAAAGTGTGTTTTTCAGCTCTGAAGCTATATTTAACAAGGTCTGGGGCACTCATTTTTTTATGCAGGACCAAATAACTTCTGGATGTGACAGAACTACATTAATACTACACAGAACCAAAATGTGGTTGCAAGACAGTAAGATACTAGTGGAGATATACATTTATGAAAATGTCAATTTTTGGGGGGATAAAAAATGATTTACTTGTATTAATTTGATTACCATTAAGCAACAACTATTTAAATGAATACATGTTGCCAAGTTTCTTTAGGGTGTGTTAGATGTTCAAGACAAATTTCAACCCAATCCAGTGAAAAATGAGTGATTGGTGAGGTTTAGAATACACATACAGAGAACCACAAAATGCTGAAATTTAGCTCTGAGGGACAAACTTTAAAAATTAATGATTTAAAACGTATTTGGAGTATTTTTATAGAAGTTTCAATGTGAATTTTGTCAAGAAAATCCATATCGTGAATTGGGGAAAGTTCTGGATTTTGGGTGGGTTGGCATGAAATGACCCATTTGTATAGATAGAAGGGCACATTTTAAGGGAAAGTGGGCTACATGCATCTTCATGGAACGTGGACTCATTTTAAAACATCATTTACTGACTGAGAAAGGGTGAAAACATATGGGTGGCAAGGGTGGTGAGTGACTGGGATTACCTGTCTTCTGGTCTGTTTTCTGCTTGCTAGATTAGTTGAGCATGTATCTGTCTATCTGTCTTTGTGCCTATGTTTGTCAGTTACATCATCTCAGCCCTGTGTCTGCACCAACACAAATATAAACACAGACATCTTTTTTGGAATGACCTAATGACCCTTGGGTCAGCCCCGAAGTGTCTGTGTTATTCAGTAAGCCTATAATGCAGATAGACAGCTTAATCGCTGTGGTTGTTCCATCCTGTGTGGAAAGCCAACATGCTTTTTTATATAAACTTAAGTCACACTGACTACAAACAACTGAGTTGTTTTGCTTGTAGTTCCTCCTTCTACAAGTTATTATCAATTAAAATGTAAAAATGCTGTTAGGGGAATACATATCTGTTGATAATATGTTTGGATTTAGAGGATACGGCTGGTTGGATGTTCTAAAATTACATGATTGTCAAGAAATCCTATGAAAAGTCCAAAACCAAGAATGTTTGTCTGTCAGTACTTTCTAACATCTCTACCCTGCCTGTTGATTCTACTGAGTCTTCAACACTGGCTCACCAAGATGTCGTGTTGTTGTTGTTGTTGCACATTTGATTGGAACACGGAACTTTAATGTGTGATTGTGTACAGGTGTTCACGAGATACCAACCTTTCGTGAACTTGTGAATTTCGCCAGCTGTCTTCTCTGCGCCAAATATCAAGCTTCCAGCTTTTACTTCCAGGGACATAGACGTCGGAACTAGGGGTGCGGGGGGAACGGCCGCATCCCCTCCCATCCGCCCACCCCCCCACCCCTCCGCACCCCATCAGCCTCCCTACCCACTGCATTACGCTTTCAAAAAATAAAGAATCTGACTTACATTTATCTCTTTCATATAATTAATGCATAGATCTATGCTTTTGATGTGACATGCAGCCTGCCTGACTACATACAGTAGCCTAGGCATCTGGCATAGGAGTCAGGCTGCATATGGACCTGGTGCGCTCCGAGGTGGAGCAGTGTTTTGATCAGGACTCCGCATAGCTGCAGGGCGAGAGCAGGCAGTTCTTGAGGTGGCTCAGGGGAAACGAGTGGATGTGGGTTCACCGGAACTGACCCCCTTTCTACGAGAGCGGCTAAGCCTTGAGCTGGACATACTGAGGGATGTGTGTAGGGGAAGAGAAGTTAGCACCATCCAGGATGTTGTGTCCATCCTGCATACCTTGCAGCCCCAAACCCGCTCCATGCTGTCCGAGGTGGAGAAGCTCATTAAGCTGTGTCTGGCCCTGCCAATATCTGTCGCAGCATCCGAGCGCTCTTTCTCAGCCTTGCGCAGGCTGAAAACCTGGCTGCGCAACACCATGAAACAGGAGAGACTTACACATTTGACCGTTATGAACGTTCACAGTGACCTTATGGATGAAAGCGATGCTTAAAATCTTCATCATTAGGTCAACTGAGAGAAGGTCCACTTTTGGAAATGCATGAAAGCCCTGAGTCAGGAGCACAGACTTTTCTTTTTTTCATTCAAGGGTACAAATAATGCTGTTATGTGCCTTAAATGGCTTGATTTAGTTATCAAAGTTTCATTTTCTTAACAATAAAGATGCCATGAAGCTGATTGTGAATAATGCAGACATGATCATCTGTCATTGATATAAGTAACAGGATTTTCACTTTTTAAAGGTTTGCTAAAATTGAGATCAGCGCATCCAAGCCCATCATTCCATTCAGAGAAACAGTTATACGTCCTCCAAAAGTGGACATGGTGAATGAAGACCTGGGCAAGCAGCAGAAAGTAGCCATCATTCACCAGGTGAGTCAACCCCACAGTAACTTAACTGAAGTCCATGTCAATGTATAAGCAGTTCTTGAAAGCTTCTGTGTTTTCTGTAGCAAGCATTTTGTGTCTTCTAGGTCTTTGCCCAGAGATGGTAGACAGGAGATGATGTCTTTACAGTTTTGTTTTGAAGTAACGCGTTTTACATTGCAAGAGAAGAATCATTTGGAGAATTGGGCATTAACAAGGAGCAGTGGAGCAAGGAGAAAATTTATTGGATTACTGATGAACTCAAAAATAGCCTGTGTTTATGTATGTATGTCTTAAAAGGTGAAAGAAGAGGCCTCTCAGGGCCGTTTGTCTGACACTCTACATGTGGACCCAAGCGGTCTGGTCACCCTCACCACTCCTAACAGATTGGCCACCGTGAGCGTCCGGGCAATCCCGCTACCAAAGGGTAAGATGTGGATACACATCAAAAAGGCTAAAGGTCTCAGAATGCTTTAGACAAACAAGGTTGTTTGTTGTGTCATCCATGTCTAAAGGTAAACGTTTGCATGCTGTTCCAACTAACCACACCACTAGGTCCTGCCATCATAGCGAAGGGCAATACACAATGAGTCACACGAACAGTCACAGGCAGTCAATGACCTTAGATGACTCCTGACCAAGTATAACTACCAGTGTCATCCACGCTATCATTCCCACAAAGTCTTCTTGAAGCTCACAAGATTCCAAGTGACTGAGAACTCTGGCAGTCATCCAGGGCTCATAGAACCGTGGTTACATCTGTTTTTTCACCATTCGAAGAAACCCTCTGTACTGAGAAACCATCCCCTCTCAGCTACAGGGCATGACATCTACTGTCCTCAGCATGTGGAATGGTAAGACCTTCAGGAAATTATTGAGTTCCCTTAGGTCCAGTATTGGGCGAAGTCTGCTGCCTTTCTTTTTGACAAAAAAGTAGGTGGAATTGAACCATCTGGGTTGTGACAGTGGGCCCACCGGTTCAATTGCACCCATGGCCAGGAGGGCAGATAACTGCTTGGTCAGGGCTAGGATTTTTTCCTGATTGTTACTGATGGTCATTTTGACCCAACTGGAGGCTGGAGACCGACATTGGAATTGAAGCTTGTAACCCTGAGTTAAGATGGACACACAGCTGCTGCTGGGAGAAATAAACAACAGCTGGCCTGGAGGCCTCAGTCCCTGGCCCCCCAGCCTTTGGGGGCCCTGAAGGGGGCAACAGTTAAGCTCAAAGGCTCTCTGTGAACCACTGATGCCTCTGATGGCTGACTGGGTGCTCTGGGGGCTGGGAGCATAGATGAAGAACCCCTAGGCCTAGTAGGGGGTGGCGTGTCCCTGCGCAAACCTGAAAACTGCTGTCCCCCCTCAGGCCTCAGATTCTCATCTGGGGAAACTGTAGCAGGAAGCAGGAGCAGCAAGTGTTCGCTGCTTCACAACAGAGCTCCGTAAGCCTACTTTTTTTACCCAGTTTTAAAACGTTTTAATCACTCTAAGCATTATGCCTCTGGCTAATGTTTGCTTTTAACGCTTGTCTTCTACTGGGTGAAAGTTTTTTAGTCATCGGACATTTGGATTTTAAGTTTTTAAGTTTTTTAAGAAAGGCCCGGTGAGCCGCCATGTCAACACTGGACGTTGCTGGCTCACCTGGAGAAATGGAACAAACACTGAATAAAGCATTCAAAAAGATCGCTGACCTTCTCGAGGACATTGAACGGATGTCGAACGAGCTGCAGAGGAAGTATTACCTGCTGACCACCCTCAGGTCCCGTTTCCCGGCGTTAACCAGCTGGCTGGAGACCTCACGGGTCGGTGAGTTAGCACCACAAAACACCACCTCTGCACTCGGGCACACAGTTCTCTGTGAGCCGTCCTCCTCCGGTCGGCGGCCCACCTGCTCCACTCCAAATAGGGGGACCCCCTGGACCGAAGTGGTCGTCCGCGGGCGGAAGAGGGCTTCGAGCGGGATTCATGGCGGGGCTCTTTCTCCCCCGAGCCTACAGCTCTCCAACAAGTACACGGCTCTGTCCGTGAGCGAGAAGCCGGTGGGCCGGGACCCGCACCAGGAGACACCACCTGTTCCTGCGGCCACAGACACCATGCCCCCGTTGACGGACACCACAGCCTTCCCTCCACTCATGGCTAGCTGCCCTCCAGCAGGTGGATGTCCAACACGGGGCCGTCCGCCTCCGCCGTCCTGCTCCTCATCCCAGCGCAAGCGGCTCGTCAGGGACGTGGTGCACTGGCACTCCTCCCGTTCTCCCCACCAGGCGAGGGATCACACCCGGGGCCCTGGTGTGGGTGGCGGGGTGGCTAAGCTGGCTTGCACCCCTGAAGACCGAGCGGGCGCTCCCACAACCCTGGTCATCGGGGACTCAATTGTGAGGCACGTCCGCATGAGGGGGGCGTTCACCATGTCGTTCCCCGGAGCCACCGTTTCGCACATAACGTGGAAAATACCCGACATCCTGAGCTCGCATCTGCAGACAAAAAGGATTATCATCCACGCAGGCGCAAACGACATCACCAGGCAACAGTCCAAACTTTTAAAGCGAGACTTCTCCCACCTTTTTAACACTGTCTCACAGTCCCAGGTGGCTGTTTTTATCTCCGGCCCCACCCCCACCTGCGGCAAAGGGATAGGCAGCTTCAGCAGGCTGCTCAGCCTCAACACCTGGCTCTCCTCTGCCTGCAACTCACACCATGTCGGCTTCATCAATAACTTTGACGTGTTCTGGGAGAGGCAACATCTTTTTGGGTCAGACGGGCTTCACCTGAACAGAGCAGGTGCCCACATGCTGTCAACCAACCTGGCACACCGCGTTCAGCATGCAAATCTCCCCAAACCCGCACCAGCTGCTCTGTCCACCACAGATTGATGTCCCCAGGTCCATGCCCCCATAATCATTCAGTTCCACCTCTGACCATCATATACGCAACACCGGACTTGGACCTCATATTCACACCAACATTTCACCCATTCCCGTAATCATTACACTCCATCACCACATCAGACACTGCCACACTACCCACTCTGTGAACTTTAATAACCTTAGTCTGCTCACAGAACAATCCACCTCCCCAGTCAACAAGCCACCTGTCACCATCAACATGGCACTTTTTAATGTTCGCTCTCTTTTAAATAGAGCTTTTTTAATGTATGATGTGATTTTGGATAATAAGTTAGACTGTCTTCTTTTAACTGAGACATGGCTCCGATTCTCTGCATTACTGTATATAGACCACCCCATCACTCTAGTTCTTTTATCAGTGAATTTTCTGAACTTTTATCAATTATTCACACCTCTTATAGCAGGATTTTAATAACTGGTGATTTTAATCTACATGTTGATGTTACCTCGGATCCGATATCCAGAGAGTTTTTAAATCTTTTAAATTGTCTTGATTTTAAGCAGCACGTCACGCAGCCAACTCATTACAGAGGACACACCCTGGACCTGGTCATAACCCATGGCCTGTCAATCGGTGTGTCCTCTGTTGTCGACCTGGCTGTGTCTGACCACTACTGTGTATTTTTTAACATCACCAGTTTTAACCAAGAGGAGGCCCCAGTGAGAACAATGAGGAGGCACTATCTAACTTCTGAAGTGGCTGCAAATTTTATGGAGATTTTACAGAGCACTCCTGCAGAAATTTTACCTGCACCCTGTGAATTTATCGTTGATAATTTTAACAGTAGACTGAAGTCAACTCTGGACTCAGTAGCTCCACTTTTAACAAAAACAATAAAAAGAAAACCTACACCCCCAAGGAGAAAAAACGATGAAATCAATGAAATGAAAAGAAAATGCAGGAGTGCTGAGAGAAGATGGAGAAAAAGTAAATTGACAGTTCATTACGAGATTTTACGTCAACAACTCAAAACCTACAATAATGCAGTCAAAAAGGCACGAATTTCCCATTTCTCACAACTCATCACCAACCATAAAAACAACCCCCGGTTCCTCTTCTCCACTTTTGATATTTTAACAGGCTCTAAATCCAATAAAGTTTTTATGACACCCACAGATGATCTCTGCGAGAACTTTGCAGACCACTTCAGAACCAAAATCAAGGACATCAGATCCTGCCTCTTATCCCATCAAGTTTTATCTGTTAACACACCTGAACTGTTGTCCTTGCCTGAGGAAACACTGGAGAGTTTTGCCCTGGTTGATGCAAGGACACTTGGTCGAGTTTTCTCCCAAGTAAACCCAACAACCTGCCTTTTAGATCCAATTCCCACATCACTCTTAAAATCGTTTTATGGATTCTTTGAGGAACAGTTTTGAAACATCATGAATTGCTCTCTTCAGACGGGTGTCTTTCCCACCGCCTTCAAAACGGCGGTGGTGAAGCCCCTTCTGAAGAAGAGCAATTTAGACCCCAACGTTTTTAATAACTACCGCCCTGTATCCAACTTACCGTTTTTAAGTAAAATTTTAGAAAAACTGGTTTTTAACCAAGTTAATGACTTTTTAAACAGAAATAACATCTTAGAGAAACATCAGTCTGATCCTGCATTGGCTCCCCGTCCGCTTCAGGATCGATTTTAAGGTTCTTTTACTGGTTTTTAAATGTCTTAATAGCCTTGCGCCCTCTTACTTATCTGACCTGCTTTTACCATATCAACCCTCACAGACCCTGAGGTCCTCCGGCACCGGCCTTTTATCCATAACAAAACCAAGAACTAAAACCCACGGTGAGGCGGCATTTAGCCACTACGGCCCCCACCTGTGGAACAGCCTGCCGGAGAACCTCAGGTCTGCAGAGACTGTGGATATTTTTAAGGGAAGGTTAAAGACACACCTTTTTAATCAGGCTTTTAACTAATATTTTAAATTCTTCTTACGTTCTTATGTGGTTTCATCTTATTTAACGTTGTTTCTTCTATCTTGTTTTTTAAGACAATATTAATCTTAAATAATTTTATTTGTTTGATTTATCCTTCGGTACTATTTTATTTATTATCTTACATATTTTAATCTTTTTAACTGTTCACTCTTTTTATTCATCTTTTGTCAGGGTTTTTATCCTATCTTATGTTTTAAGTTTTTAGGTTTAACTCCAGTGTTTTCCCCAGGGGGGTCCTCCACACTGGGAGTAGTGCCTGGGCTGCTTCTGGGGGTGCTGTCCTTGGGTCCCTTCGGCCCGGCCGGTTGCTGTCTGTCGGGGTCGGGGGGCCTGGGCACTGGTGCCCCCTGTAGCACAGCCTGTGACTCCTCCCAGTGTGGACGACCCCAAAGGTGGCGTTTCCTCAATCCTCAGTGCCATGCCATGTCTCCCTATTGTCAGTAGTGAGAGTGTGCAGGTGTGTGTGTGTGTGTGTGTGTGTGTGTGTGTGTGTTTGTGTTTGTATGTATGTGTGTGTGTGTCTGTGTGTGTGCATGTGTGTGTGTGTTGTGCTGCACAGCCGTGTATGAAAAGTGCTATATAAATAAAGTTTGATTGATTGATTGATTGATAAGGGAAGCGATGGTAGGCTCAATCGCTGGCATGCGGCCAAGGCCAAATTTTGCCACATCCTGCATGGCCGCCAGAGTTCAGGCATCGGATGCTGGGCAAGAGAGAGCCTTAAGCCCTTCAAAGACAGAGATCCCACTATAGCACTGCAATGAAAGTTTGCCTCTAGACCGCCTTTTTTTGTTCACACTGAACTAAGCAGCAATCGCATAAATCAGCTACATTTTATTCATCATACTGGAATTGTGGAACCAAAAGTGGCTTGACAGTACACATCATAACGTTGAGATCGGTGGGGTTTTTTTTAGCATCTACAAATGTCTCAGCAAACTGTTAATAATTATGTGGATTGTTGTGATTGAGATTCTGACCCATCATGCATCGTGGAAAGTGAAAAAGATACGTTTTTTTTGCGGACCCTATTTGGCTTTCACTCATGGAGAGGTATGCTGTTTTCCATGAGAGAGTTCAGTGAAGATTCGTTTGGGAGGGCTGACTGGGTAGCAGTGAATTTTCCACATTAAATTTTATGATTTTATTTTCTATACAAAAAAAGACAGTAAGTACAACAACACAATAATGGAAGGTGACAAAGACATCCGAGTTAAAGTTTATTGTTCTTTTCTGGGCAGACAGTGACTTTTCCACATATAAATTCAGCATTTTTTCCTCATATAAGATGCCAAAGACACTGCCTGCTATCACATTACTGTTGTTTGGTCTAGTAATGTTGCTTTACTGGGTTTCCTTTATTTTTAACATCTTTCATTTTGAGTGAATGTCAAATCAAATCAAATCAAATTTTATTTGTATAGCCCAAATTCACAAATCACAGTTTGCCTCAGAGGGCTTTACAATCTGTACAGAGACGACACCCTCTGTCCTTCGACCCTCGATTCGAGTGAGGAAAAACTTGCCCCAAAAAAGGCCCTTTTAACAGGGAAAAAATGCGGAAGAAACCTCAGGGAGAGCCACAGAGGAGGGATCCCTCTCCCAGGACGGACAGACGTGCAATAGATGTCGCATGTACAGAGCAGATCAACGAGATCACAATGTATTCAATTATAAGCGATGGTTGACAGGAGTGAAAGTACACAAAGATGTATTACAGCAATAATGATGAAATGCACATGGAAATGTGATTACTAGTGATAACAGTAGTAATGATCAATGGCAAGGATGGTATGTAGCAATGCAGTACGATAATAGTAGTGGAACGTATGTAACAGAGATGTGACTAATATTAGCGACAGTAGTGGTGGGTGTCAGGCAGGGTCATGGCAGTAGGTGCATCCACGATCAGGCAGGGCCATAGCAGTAGGCGCATCCACGATCAGGCAGGGCCATAGCAGTGGGCGCATCCACGATCAGGCAGGGCCATAGCAGTGGGCGCATCCACGATCCACGACCCGGGCGCGGCCAGGATCCAAGGGAGCCTGTAGGACTAGAAAGCACAAGGACTCCGGGGAAGAAGCAAGTCAGTGACATGCAGAGATGGGGCATGTATACAGGCATAATGTATACAGATGGAGAGGAGAGGAGAGGGGAGGAGAGAGAAGCTCAGTGTGTCATTGTCCCCCGGACTAGGCCTATAGCAGCATAACTAAGAGCTCGTCCAGGACAGGCCTGGGCCTGTCCTGGACCAGCCCTAACTATAAGCTCTATCGAAGAGGAAGGTCTTAAGTCTACTCTTAAAGGTAGAGAGGGTGTCCGCCTCCCGGACCCAAACAGGAAGATGGTTCCACAGAAGAGGAGCTTGATAACTGAAGGCTCTGGCTCCCATTCTACTTTTGGAGACTTTAGGAACTACAAGTAATCCTGCGTTCTGGGAGCGTAATGCTCTAGTTGGGTGATAGGGTAATATGAGCTCCTGGAGATATGATGGTGCCTGACCATTAACAGCTTTGTAAGTGAGGAGAAGGATTTTAAACTCTATTCTTGATTTTACAGGGAGCCAGTGCAGAGAGGCCAGTACAGGAGTAATATGATCTCTTTTCTTAGTTCCTGTCAGTACACGTGCTGCAGCATTCTGGACCAGCTGGAGACTCTTTAGAGACTTGTTAGGGCAGCCTGATAATAGAGAATTACAATAGTCCAGTCTGGAAGTAACAAATGCATGGACAAGCTTTTCTGCGTCTTTTTGAGACAGGATGGGCCTGATTTTTGCAATGTTACGTAGATGAAAAAATGCAGACCTTGAAATTTGTTTTATGTGGGAGTTGAAGGACATATCTTGATCAAAGATAACTCCCAGATTCCTGACGGTGGTGCTGGAGGCCAAGTTAATGCCATCCAAACTCGCTATATCATTAGATAATGCATCTCTAAGGTGTTTAGGACCAAGTACTATAACTTCGGTTTTATCTGAGTTTAACAGCAGAAAATTGCAGGTCATCCAGGTCTTAATGTCCTTGAGACATGCATGGAGTTTAGTAAGCTGATTAGTTTCATTTGGCTTTATTGATAGGTATAACTGTGTATCATCTGCATAACAATGAAAGTTTATGGAGTGTTTCCGAATTATATTTCCTAGAGGGAGCATATATAAGGTGAATAGTATGGGTCCAAGCACGGAGCCTTGAGGAACACCATGATTAACCTTGGTATACAGGGATGACTCATCATTAACATGTACAAACTGAAATCGATCCGATAAATAGGACTTAAACCAGTTTAATGCGGGTCCTTTAATGCCAATTAAGTGTTCCAGTCTCTGTAGTAGAATATGATGATCAATGGTATCAAATGCAGCACTAAGATCTAGTAAGACCAGGACAGAGACAAGTCCTTTGTCAGAAGCGATTAGGAGGTCATTTGTAACTTTCACCAGTGCCGTCTCTGTGCTATGATGTGCTCTAAAACCTGATTGAAAATCCTCATATAAACTATTTTTATGAAGAAAGTCACATAGCTGGTTGGCGACTGCTTTCTCAAGGATCTTGGAGAGGAAAGGGAGGTTGGATATAGGTCTATAGTTGGCTAAAGTTTCTGGATCAAGATTAGGCTTTTTAAGGAGCGGTCTAATTACAGCTAGTTTAAAGGATTGTGGTACGTATCCTGTTAATAGAGACAGGTTGATCATTTCTAGTAAAGATGTGCTAATTAAAGGTAAAGTTTCTTTCAGCAACCTAGTTGGGATGGGGTCAATTCACCTCTGTCACAGCTCTGCTACTACCTCCGCTGGCAGATCACAGGCCTAACAAAAATGTCCCCCATTCCACCTCTGTAACTTTCGTACAGACGGCTATGCAGAATATCAGCGCAATATTCCAGCCTTGAAAAGGCAATGTGAATTGGGCTTTATTACCCAGGAGGAGTGGGAACCAGGCTCGGCGGCATGGGAGGGCCGCTCCTCACCACAGTCATTGAAGAAAGCAGGTGACACTGCTAATGACACAATGTCTTCCTCTGGCACCAGCTCAGGCATGGGTGGAGAGGACGAGCCAGCACCCTCCGCACCAGCACCAGGATGCAAGGACAGACTTCATCTGGGCCAGCTCAGCAGTTAGCCAATCCACTTTAGAAGACAGTTTGTCAAACTGTAGCCTCCACTGCACGATGCCTGGGTTGGTAATGTTGGGCTGAAATCAATTGCTCTGAGAAGGGGAGGCCTGCATCACCCAGTAGACGCTCCACATGGAGCGGCGATTCATGAACAGGTCCTCTGAAAGGCCCTTCCTCAAATGCTTGAGGCCAAGACAAGAGGGGCAAAGGTCATGTTCGTCTTCAGGTTGAAGAAGAGTCCACTTGTCCAAGGCGAAGCCTGAAAGGCGAATCCACCACTCCAAGGGACAGCTTGTTGCAGCCTTTGGAAGGTGAGCATTCCAAAAAAACTCCTACCGATGTGATCACTAGACTACACGCAACAAGCTGTCAGTAAACCTAATGTCAAGTGATTTAAATTGGTACTACTGCAGTTGACCTGGGTCAAGGTGATAAGGGGGCTGATCGCCCGGATGACGGCAGTAGTTATACCTGGTCGGGGGTTCAGAAAGGTTGAAGTAGAACCTGTTTGCTGTGTCGGGAGAGCAGGTTCAGGACCACTGAAATAAAACTATCCACAGAATACTAGATATGATTTGAGAAACCACATTTCTTTACATGAGCAATGAATGAACACTGAAAGTACAGAGTTGTGGAGGGTCTTTATCCTAATGTCACTGTTCCATGAAAACATATCAATGTTGTTTCTATCCTGTCAGAAGTGACCGATCTGTTGGAGAGTAGCACAGAGCTGATAAGGACTCTGGAGCAGCTTAACATGTCTTTGAGGGAGGGTAAGAGTCTGGACATCAGCCTTAGGACCCTGGAAGCTATCACTGGACTCAAGGCCCAGCTGGAGAGTCTGCTGCCAGGGAGGAAGTGGAGGAACACTGTGGAGCGTATCTGGTCCTTTGGGCCTCGCAGGTCTGGTTCACATGGAAAATACCCCTCTAAGATAGATTTATAGTAACATCGACATGGTTCAGAATAAACATTATATGGACAATAAGAAGAACAGTGTACATTGACCTTTTTTAGCTACATTAAATAAATCCCACCAGAGCCTGCAGGGGTGTAATTCCACCCTTTGCTGATTGACTTTTGTATATTATACTGAGTTTTCCATTTCAGCAATTGTAAGATCGTAACAGTCCCTGTAGGTAATCAAACAAGTAGCTGAAAAAAACAAAGCATGATTATTCAGTTCTCTGCCTCAATATATAGGTTGTAAATGAGAAATTAGCTTGGATCTATTGTAAAGGTTAATATGCAGGCTGTTGCCCATGGCGTTGAACACAAACACACACACACACACAGATATATCACGAATTCTGTAGTTCCCCTCATTTTAGCCTCTTTCAGCTCAGTGCTTCCATTTTATGGACCACAAGTTAACTGTTTTGATTCAGTCTCTCATCAACCTAATTTCCAGCAGCAGGCAGCTGCATTCAATCAAAAAAAAAAAAAAAAGGCTCGATACACCCACTATAAACAGACTGCCTAGCACCAAACAGAAAGTACAAACTAGCTGGTAAACTAAATGGAGCATTTAGCAGCTAGTGAAACAAACATGACTCCGAATTAATGCTAACATCGCTCTGTGTCTGCTTGACCTTTAAAGGTATAGTTGGTAATGTTGGAGAGCTAGCAAGATTTGAAAGTGGCACCTCGTCTAAGCTCCACCCCCTTCTCCCCCTCCCGTCAGTGCTCCGTCCAAAGCCCCGCCCCCACAAACTTGAACGCGCATCAGACAGTCCGTCAGCAGGGCAGAGGAGAGCCGTTAGCATTGGGCTAATACAAGCTACAAAAGTAGCTAAGTTGGCTAACGTTACATATTTCATGAAAATAACAAATCCCCCCGAAGCAAAACAAATAATTACCTGTCCAACAGAAAGACAGCAACCTCTGCATCACTTCTGGAAGTGCTACTTTTGGCTGCATTTCCTCTGCCATTGTTGTCTCTTGCTAACTGTGCTAACTCTTCTTCTTCTGCTGTTTATGGCTGTTGGCAAACAACTGTTAGGTGTGCATTACCGCCACCTTCTGACCTGGAGTGTGTATCTCCTGCTAACTCCATATGGAGTGTGCTGAATATATCCGGCAACACGTGACACGTGATGAGTGCGCGCAGGGAGGAGGGGGGGGGGGGGGACGGACGGACAGAGGGGGGTGCAGGCAGGACGAGACATGAAGGCATCTGATTGGTTCCTTCAACTCGGACCGAGAGGGAGGGATTGGTCAGAGTTTTTACAGGCCTGCAGCTGCCACAGAGGTCTGATTTATTTCGTTCCTTTTTCTGAACACATTATGTATGGACTACTCTCAGGGTGGAAAGACCATTTCACCCAGTATAACAAAAAGTGTTTCTGAACAGGATTACCAACTATACCTTTAAATAAGAAAGGTCAAGTGTTGGCCAAGTGGCCAAATATTCTTAATTAATGCAACTTTTAAGTATAGGCAGAAGTATATTATTTCTTCCCATCTCAAAACACATAATTATTCGCACCAATTTTCACTTAAAATTATGGGTCGTGTTTAGAAAATCCTTTATCCTTTGTATGAACACAAATGATTCGAGTACCTTGTTAAATGGTTGTCACCATGTCACTGTCCTTGTTTCCAGATATGGTCCCAACATTTTGCTGAACGGTGTTGAGGGCTACCAGCGGCCCTCAGTGTGGCAGTGTCTGGCTAGGGGAGACAAAGCTGGTGAGTCTGGAGTTCAGACTATACGGGACTTTGATAACAGCATTGTCAGTGGTTTCCAGCTAGCAACTCTGTCAGGGCCCATGTGTGAGGAGCCATTGATGGGAGTTGGCTTTGCTGTTGAGAGGTGGCACATTCAGTCCTCAGCCTTGTCACAACATCAGGACTCCTTGGAGGAAGACTCCATATCCAGTGAGGCTTTAGTAGACAGCAACATGGAAAGAAGCATAAAGACATCTGCACAGATGGAGGGAATGGCAGCAGGGCTGAGCCAGGCCAGGCGCAGGCCAGAGGCTGCCTCTACAGACTGCTACGGGCCAGTCTCGGGCCAGCTGATCGCTGCCATGAAGGAGGCCTGCCGTCACGCATTCCAGGCTCAGCCCCAGAGACTCATGGCTGCAATGTATACCTGCGAGATCATGGCCACTGCTGAGGTCCTGGGTAAGTGAGCATTGTTCTACAGCTAAGCAGACAGATAAACTCTTTGACAATTGACAGGTATAGTCTGGTTTATCAAGAAGTTTCCTTCAAAATATCAAAATAAAAGTAAATAAAATAAAAGTTTAATTTAATTGGCTTTGTACAACACAAGATTGTATAATAAGGCTCCACTTGTAGAAAAACAAACTTTTTGAGGAGTTAGGGAGTCTCACAGTCTGAGGAAAAAAGCTGCTCCGTAGTCTGGTGGGTTGGCGCTGTTGATGAGAAATTGTTTCCAGAATTTAGCCTTCTTAAGTGTCCTACAGAAAGAAAGTGTTTCTGAGCTTTCTTTACCAGGGTGGAGATGCGTGATCTGTGATGTTGATTCCCAGGAACCCAAAAATTGTTCATTTGCTCCACCTCAGCTCCACTGAATTTCTCCTCCTCCTTGGTTTTGTTGGCATTGAGCAGTAGATTGTTCTCTGTTCACCACTCTGCAAACATATTTCCTCCAAATATGAACTCCCAGAACTCTGTTGTAAAGTCATACACTTTACAACCCAGTTCAGTCATGGGTGTACAACATGAACAGGCACAAGACCCTGGGGGTCTCTGGTGATAAGCACTAAAGTAGAGGAGATGTAAGGTGTGAGGAGCTGGTATTGAATGCTGAACTGAAATCAACAAACAATACGTTGATATAGGCATTGTTATTTTCAAGTTGTGTGAAGACTGAGTGGAGAGCAGTGGGGATGGCATCCTCTGTGGATCTCTTGGTTTTGAATGTGAAGCTCGCATTTTTAGGTCAGTTAACCCGGGTACTGCATGTTCTAGCATCTGATCAGTCCCTGCTGAGTCTCCTAAAGCATTGCTGCTGTATGGGCCCTACTTAATTTGCTTTCGACAGGCAGCTTGAGATCAAACCGAGGACAATTACAGTTACTTGGATTGCCTCTTACCAACTAGGCACCAGGGCACCCAAAGAGGCAGTTTAGACCTTTCAACATGTCGGGTGGGTTTTCTTTTCTGAAGACCGTGGCCCCACTGTACAGATGTCATTCACACTTGACTGAAATCTGATCGCAATGAGAGCCAGACTACCTCTAGATGTGATCTAAGATATGATGGGAATTCAGTAATGTTCTAAATGCATTCATACCTGTGTAAACAAGTTTTTTTCTTGTTTTTTTTTTGCCTATCCAGCTAAGATATCCAGACACGGTTTGTATCTGAGGAAAGAATCCCACCGATTAACCTTAATTATCCATCCATCCATCCAATTTCTTCCGCTTATCCGGGGCCGGGTCGCGGGGGCAGCTGCGTGAGCAGGGACACCCAGACTTCCCTCTCCCCGGACACAGGAACCCAAGGCGTTCTTCCTCGGGGTCTCCTCCCCCCGGTGGGGCATGCCTGGAACACCTCCCGAGGGAGGCGTCCAGGGGGCATCCGATACAGATGCCCGAGCCACCTCAGCTGGCTCCTCTCGATGTGGAGGAGCAGCAGCTCTACTCCGAGCCCCTCCCCTGCGAAGGAAACTCATTTCGGCCGCTTGTATCCGGGATCTTATTCTTTCGGTCACAACCCAAAGTTCGTGACCATAGGTGAGGGTAGGAACATAGATTGACCGGTAAATCGAGAGCCTCGCCTTGCAGCTCAGCTCTCTCTTCACCACGACGGACCGATACAACGACCGCATTACTGCGGCCGCCGCACCGATCCGCCTATCAATCTCACGTTCCATCCTTCCCTCACTCATGAACAAGACCCCAAGATACTTGAACTCCTCCACTTGAGGCAGGATCTCTCCCCCAACCCGGAGGGAGCAAGCCACCTTTTTCTGGTCGAGAACCATGGCCTCAGACTTGGAGTTGCTGATTCTCATCCCAGCCGCTTCACACTCGGCTGCAAACCGCCCCAGAACATGCTGGAGGTCCTGGCCCGAAGGAGCCAACAAGACAGCATCGTCCGCAAAAAGCAGGGATGAAATCCTGTGGCTCCCGAACCAGATCCCCTCCAGCCCATGACTGCGCCTAGAAATTCTGTCCATAAAAATAATGAACAGAACCGGTGACAAAGGGCAGCCCTGCCGGAGTCCAACATGCACTGGAAACAGGTCTGACTTACTGCCGGCAATGCGAACCAGACTCCTGCTCCGGTCGTACAGGGACCGTACAGCCCCTAGCAGAGGACCGCCGACCCCGTACTCCCGAAGCACCTCCCACAGAATGCCACGGGGGACACGGTCGAATGCCTACTCCAAGTCCACAAAACACATGTGGACTGGTTGGGCAAACTCCCATGAACCCTCGAGCACCCTGCGGAGGGTATAGAGCTGGTCCAGTGTTCCGCGGCCAGGACGAAAACCGCATTGTTCCTCCTGAATCCGAGGTTCGACTATCGGCCGAATTCTCCTCTCCAGTACCCTTGAATAGACTTTACCAAGGAGGCTGAGGAGTGTGATCCCCCGATAGTTGGAATACACCCTCCGGTCCCCCTTTTTGAATAGAGGGACCACCACCCCGGTCTGCCAGTCCAGAGGCACCGTCCCCGACTGCCACGCGATGTTGCAGAGACGTGTCAGCCAAGACAGCCCCACAACATCCAGAGACTTGAGGTACGCAAGGTGGATCTCATCCACCCCCGGTGCTTTGCCACTGGGCAGCTTCCGAACTACCTCAGTGACTTCAGCTTGGGTGATGCATGAATCAACCTCCGAGTCCCCAGCCTCTGCTTCCTCTAAGGAAGGCATGTCAGTGGGATTGAGGAGATCCTTGAAGTATTCCTTCCACCGCCCAACGATATCCCCAGTTGAGGTCAACAGCTCCCCACCTCCACCATAAACAGTGTTGGTGGAGGGCTGCTTCCCCTTCCTGAGGCGCTGGATGGTTTGCCAGAATTTCCTCGAGGCCGACCGGTAGTCCTCCTCCATGGCCTCCCTGACCCTTTCCCAGGCCCGAACCTTTGCTTCCGCGACCGCCCACGCTGCAGCACGCCTGACCTGCCGATACCCGTCAGCTGCCTCAGGAGTCCCCTGAGCCAACCAGGCTCAATAGGACTCCTTCTTCAGCTTGACAGCATCCCTTACTTTCGGTGTCCACCACCGAGTTCAGGGATTGCCGCAACGACAGGCACCGGAGATCTTACGGCCACAGCTTCGGACAGCCGCGTCAACAATGAAAGCGGAGAATAAGGTCCATTCGGACTCAATGTCCCCAGCCTCCCTTGGGATCTGGTCAAAGCTCTCCCGGAGGTGGGAGTTGAAGACCTCCCCGACAGAGGGTTCCACCAGACGTTCCCAGCAGACCCTCACAGTACGTTTAGGTCTGCCAAGTCTATCAAGCTTCCTCCCCTGCCAGCGGATCCAACTCACCACCAGGTGGTGATCAGTTGACAGCTCAGCCCCTCTCTTCACCCGAGTGTCCAAGACATACGGCCTGAGGCCAGATGACACGACCACAAAGTAGATCATTGACCTCCGGCCTAGGGTGTCCTGGTGCCACGTGCACTGATGGACACCCTTATGCTTGAACATGGTGTTCGTTGTGGACAAACTATGACTAGCACAGAAGTCCAACAACAGAACACCGCTCAGGTTCAGGTCGGGAGGCCATTCCTCCCAATCACACCCCTCCAGGTAACACTGTTGTCGCCCATGTGAGCGTTGTCCCCTAGCAGAACGATGGAGTCCCCGGTTGGAGCACTCTCCAGTACTCCTCCCAGGGACTCCAAGAAGGCCGAAACAACAGTGAGAGACCTATCCCCGACCCGAAGCCGCAGGGAAACGACCCTCTCGTTCACCGGGGAAAACTCCAACACATGGCGGCTGAGCTGGGGAGCTATGAGCAAGCCCACACCAGCTCGCCGCCTCTCACCGCGAGCAACTCCAGAGTAGAAGAGAGTCCAGCCCCTCTCAAGGAGTTGGGTTCCAGAGCCCAGACTGTGCGTGGCGGTGAGCCTGACTATCTCTAGTCGGTAGCGCTCAACCTCCCGCACCAGCTCAGGCTCTTTCCCCCCCAGCGAGGTGACATTCCATGTCCCCATGGCTAGAGTCACCGTCCGGGGATTGGGTCGCCGGGGCACCCGCCCAGGACAGCCACCCAAAACACACCGCACCTGCCCCTTCTGATCCCTCCTGCAGGTGGTGGGCCTACGGGAGGGCGGGCCCACATCGCTCTTTCGGGCTGTGCCCGGCCGGGTCCCGTGGGCAAAGACCTGGCCACCAGGTGCTCGCCTGCGAGCCCCAGCCCCGGGCCTGGCTCCAGGGTGGGGCCCCGGTGACGCCATTCCGGGCGACGTGCACTTCCTCGATGTAATTTCTATCTTAAGGGGCTTTTGAACCGCTCTTAGTCTGACCTGTCACCTAGGACCTGTTTGCCTTGGGAGACCCTACCAGGGGCATTAAGTGTTGCTCCACAACACTCCCTAAATTGTTGTCCTCTGAAAGTCATTAAGATGAAAATGAGGCTTGAAATGCCATTTAACGTGTTGGTAAACAATAACTCCAGACTTGTTAGTAGCACTTGCAGCTCGCTACACAAACAATTGCTTTGTCAGCCAAGTCAGAGCAGGCTGATTAAGTGAAGTGTTAATGGAAAATAAATCTCCTGATTTTTGGTTTTATCTGGCTGTTTGAGACGCACCAATACCTCTGCTAATGGTGATTCTAAACCGTGTCTAATTATATTAGTACTTTACTGGGCTGTGTAGATTTCTGCCATTAGTTTGCATTCATGGACAATCCTTGTTCAAATGGTCCATCCAACACAGATCTTTTGGATTTAAGTCCCTCATGTCTCATGGGAGCAAGTTTCAATTTTAGGAAAATTATCAGGTGCCACTGCTAATGTTTGCCAATAATCAGTATCAATTTACCTCTAGTCGCACACATCAGAGGCAACTGAGTGCATTTATTTACAATACCTGATACTATTGTAACTATTGTTATGTGATTGCAGATGCGTAATTAGACATTTCTCTAACTCTACCAATATAGGTCCTTTAATCACATGTGAGTAGTTTCATGCAGAAAATAGTCTTGTAGTATTATATGTTGCTTGGCCACACGGACTGTTTACAGTGTTGTGTTACACACTTGCCCTGTAGGATTTAAGGGGATCTATGTTTGCATTAATGTATAATCGTTGTGTTTTTGTTTCTGAATGAGACTTTTATATCAACAGAGGGAGGGGGTCCTCATTTACTGAGTCCGCCATGTTGCACCACCATGTTTCTACAGTAGCCCAGAATGGACAAAATTAACACTGGCTGTAGAGAGGGGCTTTCACGTTTTTTGCCACCACCATAGGGGAAGGTGAAACAAAGGGTATTCAGTTGGTTGCATTCTACAACCTCACCACTAGAGCCACTAAATCGTACACACTGGACCTTTTAATGAATGTCCATGTGTTAATTCTATGTCTCTCCCCATTCTCAAACCTTGTGTTAAAGCAACACTAGGTAGTTTGGACTCATTACTACCCCCGGCTGGTTGAGAAGTGCAGTTATCTGTTACTAGTGTCGTAAATACTGTCGCTGTATGAGCATCCCTGGGGAAAATGAATACAAAGTGAATTTGTTGACGGAGCTGACGAATCACGCAGTCTCGTTTGGAAACATCAAAAACATGAAACCTCAATGGAGTGCCAACAACAAGCTAGATTCAGAGATAGCAGTTGGTAGTTTGTTAGCATATAGGCTGCACAGCACATTAGCATGCTATAATTATTCTCATACCGAGTTGGTTATAGTGATTGCACCGACTAAGTTACTTCCAAAACACAACGCTTAGGTGTGAATGTGTTTAGTAACGTCTGAAAATATAACTACGTTTTTCGGGAGTTACTGAATACAATCGCAAGTTGATGTTGTGTTCGGCGTAATAACTACAACCAACTCGGTATGACAACAGTAAGTAGCATGCTAACGTTACCTCCCAATCACATTGTTCAACAATTATGTTGATTATCTGCATGAACTAAGGAATCCGCAACTTTTCAAGACAAGACGTTCATAATTTTTTAGTAAGTTAGTCATCGTTTACAGTCACTACATGAAAACGTGCAAGCTGACGTTGTGTTTGGTGTAATAACTACAACCAACTTGGTACAACAGTAGCTAAGTAGCATGCTAACGTTACCTCCCGATCACATTGTTCAACAATTACGTTGATTATCTGCATGAACTAAGGAATCTGCAACTTTTCAAGACAAGACGTTCATAGTGTTTTAGTAAGTTAGTCATCGTTTACAGTCACTACATGAAAACGTGCAAGCTATCGAAACGGACAGCATTAGCTTATCTCCCGGCTTTATTACGTTTATAAACTGTGGCCACATAGAGCCCCAATGAACACCACATAACAACAAATCAACTCAAAGTAAAAGTTGGTAAGATAATAAATATGTAATATGTATGTAATATATGACTTACAAATCCAGTAGCATCTAGGCCTGGTCGCCATCAGTTCTTTCAGCTCGCTCCACCAAGTGTAAACTTGTAGCAGTCCAATTTGTTTGACTGGCTATTTTTGTTCTTTGTTTGGGCTGATTTGCCCTCCATGGGTAATCACAGGGGATTTGGAGCACCTGTGCACAGGTGGGGAGACTGACTCCTAATTGGAGAAGTGGAGGCAGCTTGAGGTCTTTCCTGCCCAGCCAATCAGGGTGTGACGACACCCTGTTGCAAAGGCATAAAAGAGGTGGAAAGTGGCTCACCGACGGCTCTCCCTCTCATTCCAAATCTGCCCCTGGCCCATGACTGAGCTCTCCTCACATTTAACCGACCCCCAAGTCCTTAAAACTCCCAGCCGGATCTCTGGTCCGTTTAGGGCCCCACTGTGTTTCTGAGCTGCCCACAGGTTTAGGAGGGAACATTTTGTTTAGCGGGAACCTTTAAAACCCCGGCCCCTTAGCGCCTTGTTTTATTATTTCTTTTCCCGGGGAGCCTGAAAAGGAGGCATTTGTTTTTTTATCCCAAGAAGAGGCATTTGTTGTTTATCCCTAGAAGAGGCATTTGTTGTTTACCCCCAAAGAGAGGCATTTGTTGTTTACGGGTTTATTCCCCTAGTTGTATATTTGTTTATTTTTATGTAGGCTGGGCTGGCCTGTAGGGAGTTACAGTCAGTACCGCCACAAACTGGTCTAATATTTATCCATGTCCGGCTCATATTATATCACTTTCTCTTTTTCTTTTCTTCGCCTCCTCAGACAATACCTTCTTGGCTTTTTTAGCTGGCTTGGCCATGGCGTTGGTTTACAAAAAATCCAAGTAGCTGCTGGCTAAATCCACCGATGAATAAACGTGTCGTGAAGCAGGTCGCACTAGACTTCTTTACATGAGGTATGTAGCTACCCGCTCTGGGAAGTTATGCAGTGCGGTTTCTGCCGGCGCGACCCCCCCCAGGCTGCAGAGGCGTCACCGTTCATCCTATTAAACGTTATTCTATCACTTAACTGAGTTTAGAAACATTATTTTAAGGTTGAAGAACTACCTAGTGTTGCCTTAAGTATTATTGAAGGGCAATTCCATAGCTGAGGTTTTGTGTGATTTACATTGCGTTAGTCACACATGCACACGAAACCTTACGAAGAAACCCGATGTAGTATGTACAGAACTGTGTCTACGGTCCACTCTGCTGTCCATGTCCATGTTCTTTTCAAGCTATTTCATGTTTTTATGATTTTAGACAGCACGCTGTCAGCGTATAAATCTTTATTGAATCAGTATCAGTCAGGCTATAGTTTGAAACTTAGTCTCCAGTTTGATAAAATGTCCTCACCTTGAAAATGATTACTTGAAAACGTCTTCCAGGGAATCTGTTGTGTGTTCTGCTGCATATAAAAACTTTAGAAGCCCAGCATAGTCTGGCCCCTAGTTATATTATGGAGCTACTGACTCACAGTGTTCCAAATCGATACCTAAGATCCTCCAACCTACCCTTGCTAGTTGCTCTTAGGTCAAGGCTGGTGATGAAGGGCTACTGGGCTTTTGCCTTCAGAGCCCCTAAACTCTGGGAATATCTAAAATCAGATTAGACAATGAAACACATTACCTGTTTTTATATCATAACCTCAAACATAAAGAAAATTATTGTTGTTATTATTATTATTATTATTATCCTGGGTGTGTTCTGACCCTGTGTCTCTTCCTGCACCAGGCCGTGTATATGGTGTAATTGGGAAGCGAGAGGGTCGCGTCCTACATGAAGAGATGAAGGAAGGGACAGATATGTTCATTATCAAGGCCATTCTGCCTGTGGCTGAGAGCTTCGGATTTGCCGACGAGATCCGCAAGAGGACCAGCGGATTGGCCAGTCCACAGTTGGTCTTCAGCCACTGGGAGGTAATTATCTTATATATGTATATAATCATGGATATAAACACATACAAACACAAACACACATGTACACACACGTCAAAATACTTGACAATATATTTTGTATATTGTTATGATATAACAGAAGTGTTGTCTTTTCTGGTTTTAAAAGCTGCAAATGTGATGTAATTTTATATATGTATATACATATATACATACATATATATGTGTGTGTGTGTGTGTGTGTGTGTGTGTATGTACATATATATGTATATATGTACAGTACAGACCAAAAGTTTGGACACACCTTCTCATTCAAAGAGTTTTCTTTATTTTCATGACTATGAAAATTGTAGATTCACACTGAAGGAATCAAAACTATGAATTAACACATGTGGAATTATATACTTAACAAAAAAGTGTGAAACAACTGAAAATATGTCTTATATTCTAGGTTCTTCAAAGTAGCCACCTTTTGCTTTGATTACTGCTTCGCACACTCTTGGCATTCTCTTGATGAGCTTCAAGAGGTAGTCACCTGAAATGGTCTTCCAACAGTCTTGAAGGAGTTCCCAGAGATGCTTAGCACTTGTTGGCCCTTTTGCCTTCACTCTGCGGTCCAGCTCACCCCAAACCATCTCGATTGGGTTCAGGTCCGGTGACTGTGGAGGCCAGGTCATCTGGCGCAGCACCCCATCACTCTCCTTCTTGGTCAAATAGCCCTTACACAGCCTGGAGGTGTGTTTGGGGTCATTGTCCTGTTGAAAAATAAATGATGGTCCAACTAAACGCAAACCGGATGGAATAGCATGCCGCTGCAAGATGCTGTGGTAGCCATGCTGGTTCAGTATGCCTTCAATTTTGAATAAATCCCCAACAGTGTCACCAGCAAAGCACCCCCACAGCATCACACCTCCTCCTCCATGCTTCACGGTGGGAACCAGGCATGTAGAGTCCATCCATTCACCTTTTCTGCGTCGCACAAAGACACGGTGGTTGGAACCAAAGATCTCAAATTTGGACTCATCAGACCAAAGCACAGATTTCCACTGGTCTAATGTCCATTCCTTGTGTTCTTTAGCCCAAACAAGTCTCTTCTGCTTGTTGCCTGTCCTTAGCAGTGGTTTCCTAGCAGCTATTCTACCATGAAGGCCTGATTCACACAGTCTCCTCTTAACAGTTGTTCTAGAGATGTGTCTGCTGCTAGAACTCTGTGTGGCATTGACCTGGTCTCTAATCTGAGCTGCTGTTAACCTGCGATTTCTGAGGCTGGTGACTCGGATGAACTTATCCTCCGCAGCAGAGGTGACTCTTGGTCTTCCTTTCCTGGGGCGGTCCTCATGTGAGCCAGTTTCTTTGTAGCGCTTGATGGTTTTTGCGACTGCACTTGGGGACACTTTCAAAGTTTTCCCAATTTTTCGGACTGACTGACCTTCATTTCTTAAAGTAATGATGGCCACTCGTTTTTCTTTACTTAGCTGCTTTTTTCTTGCCATAATACAAATTCTAACAGTCTATTCAGTAGGACTATCAGCTGTGTATCCACCTGACTTCTGCACAACACAACTGATGGTCCCAACCCCATTTATAAGGCAAGAAATCCCACTTATTAAACCTGACAGGGCACACCTGTGAAGTGAAAACCATTTCAGGTGACTACCTCTTGAAGCTCATCAAGAGAATGCAGAGTGTGTGCAAAGCAGTAATCAGAGCAAAAGGTGGCTACTTTGAAGAAACTAGAATATAAGGCGTATTTTCAGTTGTTTTACACTTTTTTGTTAAGTACATATTTCCACGTGTTAATTCATAGTTTTGATGCCTTCAGTGTGAATCTACAATGTCAATAGTCATGAAAAGAAAGGAAACTCATTGAATGAGAAGGTGTGTCCAAACTTTTGGTCTGTACTGTACATATATATTTATATATATTTACACACACACACACACACACACACACACACACACATATATATATATATATATATATATATATATGTATAAACGGAGATAGTGACCTTTAGTTTCCCTGATAAATACACAGATTCCTTTGGCTGTTGCAATCCCTTCTGACCAGCCCACTGATGCTCCACTTGGATTATACTCCTCCTCTGAAACCTCTGTATGCTGCCAGAGTGTCTCTGGGTGAGAAAGAGCGGACAGGTGGAATGTCTGAAGGGCAGGCTGCCCTTCAATGAGCAGCCCGGGAGGAAACGCCAGCTTGCCAAAACCAAGTCGTTCAAGCAGGATTGCATGGAGCAGCAGCCCTCCCGCAGACTGTCCTCTGCCTGTCCGCTCTCTCTTGCCCAGAGACACAGCCGTTAGCCATAGGAGTTGGTGTGTTTAAAGGGGAAAGTCAGCTGGCAATCTGCTCACCACCGCCAGCAATGCAGACACAAGAGCATGTATAAATGCTCTGTGAGCCTATGTGCATCCATAAATCAGTCTTTATTATAACACCAGAAACCATGCTTTGTTGGTGGATGACATAAAAGTCCCACATTCTACTCTAGTCCATTCCATTTTAAGCCACAGCTTAATTGTTTTTAAGTTTAACCCTCTGAGGTCCAGGGTATAATTGGCCGTTTTTGACTACTTTTGATTTTACCTTTATATTTCACCTTAAACACTGTTTACTTTGCCTTGTTTGATGTCATTTTTTGCAGCACAACCTCACATGTGTGACTTCAGTTATTTTTTCATTTTGACATACTGTATTAACACACTGGACCTAAAATCACACAAAAAACATAAAATCCGAGTAGGAAAAAGTTTGATTTTTTACTGTGAAAACCACAAACATGTTTAACAAACCATTTTTATAACTTAGAATGCAAATATAAATTGTTGTTTGCTAAATGTGTACATAAGTTTTTGAAATTTACAAAGTTATATACAACTATTTACATTAAAATGCAGGCAATGCCTCAGGCGTTTTTTGTGCAACTATTTACAACCATTTACAAAACAACCAGGTGTCACAATAAAATGCCACAAATTATTGTTGCCACTCCAAAAAACAGTTCCTGTCCACCACAAGACAGAGAGGCACATCACAGGCCTGACACTTCCATGGTGTCACCGAAACAAAAGATGGATCACCCACTTCATCGTCAAAGTCCTCACTCTCTGGCTCAGACTGGCTCCGTGTCTCCCTCAGCTCAGAGAAGAGCTGCACTGCCTGCTCCACTTTCAGTCGTCGCAAAACAAAAAAACAAATACACTACAAACTAACTATACACTCCAAACATGCTAAATGTCACACATCTCTAAAATCTCAAAACTTGCTATCGCTAGCAGCTTGATATCGCTGTCTCTCTTTCGCTGCCGTCCCTCCAACAACTTTACCCTGTTCCTAAGCAACCAAATGCCATTTTTTGATTGGTTGATGTGGTGCATGTTTCCACCAATAGGAAAAAGAGGCTTAGCCATGTTTTTTTTGCTTGCAAGCTCTTTCGCTTGCGAGCACTTTCCTGAGAATAGCCCGTTTCTTACCGTTTCTTCCTGCACCAAACGCGCACCAAACATGATGACAATATTCAGGAAAAAGCATGCCGTGAATTATTTATCATAAGTTTGGTTTTTACTTGGCCTATCAACAACATTTAAAAACTGGTATATAGTTTGAGGTCTGCACTTTCGACACAAGTTGGAACGGAGACTCAGCGAGGCTTCTTCGTCATCTTAAATCGGTCATGTGAGCAAAGGTCAGCAAAGAAAATAAATATATACCAAAACACATTGGAGTGGGGCTTCAAAAACGCCCAGATTGAACTGTTGACAGGACCACCGGTTTTGCAATTTATGCAGCAGGGAATTTTCATACCATCGTAGTACTTCAAGCTTAAAATATCACCTCCTTTTAAAGTTTAGAATGTCCATTTATTCATTTATTCACTCATTTAAGAAAATACATTTGCATTGAGATTTTTGTAAATGCTTACAGCTAATATTTGTATATTATATTATAAATATATATATAATATATATAATTTATGCATATTACGTATAAATATTGCGATTAATTTCGAATAATTAATTACAAAGCTTGTAATCAATTACAAGCTTTGTAATTAATGTAATTATAATTACATGTATTTTATATATATATATATATATATATGTATATATATACACACACACACACACACACACACACACATACCTCTGAGCAGTTAAATCAGAATATAAGAAAGTAGCCATTGGTGAAAGAAATTATATATATAAATCTGAGAGATTTTGTTGCTAATCTTTCTGTTTCTTTTATTGAGGACTACTTTCTTATTTAACGTTTGCTCAGAGATATATAACTATATCTATTTTAAATGAACACAAATTGAACACACAGCTGAACTTATATATAGGTCTGTGGGTCAATGGGGCTGTCTGGTTAATGAGATGGTTCCCTCAAGGGAGTAGGGATCAAAGCTGTGATAGACAATATGTGCGTTAGACCGTTACACCTGCCGCTTGTCTGGCTCGAGCCGCAGCACACAGTCACACAGTCACACGCGCTTCTGAATGTTCTGCGGGCCATATGGACAGTGTCAGTTGGGGTAATGGGTCAAGTTGTCTGTAAAGAGAGAGATGATTCTTCACTGATTTTTTTGTGATCAATTATTTTTTATTTTCAAAAGAAAAGAGCATGACACAATTCATAGACAGTAATACGAAAAGTAGTATCCACTTCCCTCTACCCACCCCTCCAGATACCCCCCCAGAATAGCGACAACCCCCCTCCCTCAGTGTCCCAACACAATCTTCTACATTACATACAGTACAAATACTGATACAGCACATAGTACATCGGTCATATCAATGTCCTATAGGCCAAAGTAAGTGCACAGAAATAAACAGGAAATTACAAAAATTACAAATAAAGACATTTTTCTCAACTCAGTAAATCTTTAACCACTGCCACCGCAGAGGTCCAGGTTCGGATTGTTTTCTGACTAGCTCCATGCATTCTTGCTACAGACAACTCCATGTAGAGTATGTTCAAAAATGATTGTAGCCACTGAGTGCATGTGAGTGCATGGGGGGGGGCTTCCAGCGCAAGGCCAGCATTCTCTTAGCTGCAGTCAACCCCGCTAATAGAGTGCGGGTCCGAGTAGAGGACAGGTTCAATGATGAGGTGTCATTTAGAAGCAGTATTTTAGGAGAACACGGTATGTCTACCTCCAATAGATCTGATAAAGTGGAAGATACTAATTTCCAAAAGGATGCAACATCAGGATATTCCCAGTACATATGTAAGAATGATCCCACACGACCCAGAGAGCATAGATTACAAACAGGCGAATGTATGAGCTTCATGAAGTATCTCTTTCTTGGCGTTAGATACACACATGTATGAGTTTGAAGTGTGTAAGTTTATGATTAAGGTTCTTTGATGTTTCATCTAAATTGTTCCAGACAGTCAACCAACATATTTCGCCACTGGGTAGATCAAGGTCACCGGTCCACACTTGATGAACAGCCAGAGGTCCACAAGAGGATGCTAGTAAAAAAGAGTAAAGAGCAGAAACCAGGCCTCTCGACCTTACTCCTACATCTAACAACGTGTGTAACTTGTGAGTGGGTAGGGGAGTACCCCAGGGCACACCGTACGCTCGCATCGCAGATCTTAGGCGCAAATAGAGGAAAAAAGATGTACCTGGTATATCATAAGTAGCTTGCAGATCAGTAAACAGCCTCAGACCCCCACCATCACAGATATCAGACAAGACGTTAACCCCTCTCTCAGATTCTCCACTGTTGTACAGCCACATGCAAGTATATTTTCACTGTGATTTGAATGTCTTAAGTTCTCATTTTAAATCCTGCTTGTGCTTTATAGTTAAAGAGACAAGCTGATACAGCAATGATGATGGTGAAATGAGAAAACCACCATGACAGGATACTGTCTCTGTACAGTCTGAACAGCCTTGCAGTAGATTCTGCCTTTGTAAAAACATTTAACAGATCTCTTTTATCAGTTGTTTTGGACTAATGTTTGACCACACATATTTACATAAATAAGCACACAAGTGTTGCACTAGTTGTTCTTCTGCTGCATTTATGACTGAAAGCCATTCAGGGTGTGTTTTCTGCTCCCACCCAGAGAGCAAAATTGTACCAGACATGTTCATCTGGCCCACATACCGCGTGGAATGATGGCACTTGGGCAGTCCACTCCTGTTTGCCAAATCTGACTACAGTTCATTTCTATTCTGGTGCGCTGGATCTTGCCAGTTGGGACAGTTCTGGTTTATTCACTTTGCTGTTGGCTAACATGTGTTCATGGTATGGCCTGCTTGTGGCTCAGATCTGGAAAACAGGAGTGGACTGGACCCAAGTGCCATCATTCTACCCAGGATGTGGGCCGGATGAACGTGTCTGGTGTGGGCCAGATTATCGAAATATATAATGCCATTGTTTTAATTGGTAATGATAACATTCTCTCACAAAACTCCAAACTGATGAGAATTTGGAGCACTGAACAGGTGGGACAGGGTAAAAAACACGAGCAACGAATGCAGACAAGTTGTAAACAAGCCAACATTTAACAATTTAGCTACAACTCATTACACAGTCTGTCATTAGCACAAGTTTATGGGGATAGAATACTGACATAAATCGCGCGCGAGCAATGAGACTTGCGCGCGCGCAAATCAAACATCCGCGCGCGCATTTTTTTTCCCGAGCGCTTTCAAAGCACTCGCGAGCTATTTTGTATCCTGCATCTCTGCCCCCTCGAGCAAAATTGTAGCCTGCGAGGAGAAAAACAGCTGGAGCATGCACGGAGTCCGCTCGCAATACTTTCCCCTGCTTGCGCGAGTGCAGACTGCGCGCTCGCGAATCTCTCCTCTGCTCGCTCGGAAAAGTTTCCCCTGCTCTCGCTCGAGTGATTTTTTTAGTAGCCGTTTTTTGTCAGCAAGGGGGCGGGCCTAGGGGGCATGCCAATCACCATTGTATCACGAATATAATTGGTTGAGCGAATTCGCCATTGGACAGCAAGGTACGGCAACACCACTAGGACAAACGGGACAAACTACAGCGTGTTGGCCGGAGCTGTCAGTTTAAGGAGAGCGAAATTAAGTAAATACAACCTAACAACAAATAGCCTAAATAATTTAGATGATTCATAACTGTGACAATTGTGATAACTGTGACAACTGTTATACAGTGATATGCCCACCACTTTCCCACAATTTAAAGAGATAATCACCGGGATTTTCAAAGTAAACACACCGTGTTTGAGACGAAGACTGAGCCTCTGCTGCTGCAGTCGTAATGAAGTAAGTCAAACTTTTTTTTGTTGACTTTAGTCACCAAACATCTTCAACCAAACACTGTTTAAATCTGTTGATCTGCCAGGAACGTAGTTAGCTGTTAACTTCAGAACATAGCCAATGCTAACAATGCTATTTTATAGCATTGTTAGCATTGGGGGCATCTTATTGGCTGTGGCAGCTGCCTGACACTGCTCATGGCCAGGGGTGATGTCTGCCCTAAGTGCAGGGCACCAATATCTCAGGAGAGTATGGTGGCTGTGGCTGGCCTGTCCGAGGCCATGCAAGTAATTAGAGGCACTTTCTAAACATGTTGTTGTTGTTGTTTTTATAAATGTGT
The DNA here is from genome assembly GCF_965226575.1 of Pagrus pagrus. Classification (NCBI taxonomy): domain Eukaryota; kingdom Metazoa; phylum Chordata; class Actinopteri; order Spariformes; family Sparidae; genus Pagrus; species Pagrus pagrus. Next base: position 704,897 of record NC_140185.1, on the reverse strand, counting down.
TAAGTTATATTGTTGTGACACATTGTGTTCAGCAATTAAATGTGAAGTTAGAACTCAGAACCTGACTCTGATGTGTTTGTTAACTGCACTGTTCTGACATTTTCTCAATCTACACATCCTACAACACACCATTTCCTTTAGTGGGTATTTTACAACTCCCTCCACTTCTTTAAGACATTTTGCATTTTAATAGGCTTATAACTATGGCAAGAGAGGATACAATACACCAGTAAAAATAACTTTATTTCATGAATTGTTGCATTTTTGACTGACATAATTAGACCATGTGTATACCTTCATTGATGAATACAAACAACAAATACAATACCACAGTGATTTATTATATAAATGTTTCATGTACTAATACTACATGTTTCATGTGGGTACTGTACAACGATTAACCATCTCTTCTAATTAAAAGACAGTGTTTAAATACAGAAATCAATCAGTGTTGAAACTCCTTCACTCCTCCTGAGGTGAGTGACACTCCTTCCACATAGATAGATAGATAGATAGATAGATAGATAGATTACTCAGTAATAAACGACTAAAAACACAGCAGTTATTGCACATAGTTATTGCCTGAGGGGAGGATGTGGAACAGGGAGTGTCCGGGGTGCGAGGTGTCCTGCTGGACTAAGGACGCAGCCCTGGGGAGGCAGGTGCATGCTAAGTGATGCTGGAGGAGGTGTGGTGGCTGATACTGATGCACTGGGTTCTGTTGGTGAGGAAGTCCTTAATCCACCTGCAGAGAAGGTCTCCCAGACCCAGTGTTTGTAGTTTGTCAGTCAGTTTTCTGTGTAGTGGATCATTCATTTGTGAACACAGACAACACTACACCACACTTTAATACATCAAAATTAATATCAAAACACCCCTAAGCCTTACTTATATGACTGAGCAGGGTCCAGTTAACTCACTTCTAGCATAATTGAAGGCATTTCACACGACTTAGATGGACAAATATTAAAATGACGTGCAAAACAGCTGATAATAACAAACAAGTAACGTTAGCATATAACGTTACAACAGCTGTTTAGCTATTACAGCTAGCAACTTTACCTGCAAGCAAAATAGCATTGTTAGCATTGGCTATGTTCTGAAGTTAACAGCTAACTACATTCCTGGCAGGTCAACAGATTTAAACAGTGTTTGGTTGAAGATGTTTGGTGGATAAGGTCAACAAAAAAAAGTTCGACTTACTTCATTACGACTGCAGCAGCAGCGGCTCAGTCTCTGTCTCAAACACGGTGTGTTTACTTTGAAAATCCCGGTGATTATCTCTTTCAGTTGTGGGAAAGTGGCGGAAATATCACTGTATAACATTATTTAGGCTATTTGTTGTTAGGTTGTATTTATTTAATTTCGCTCTCCTTAAACTGACAACTCCGGCCAACACGGTTTGTCCCGTTTGTGAGAGGTAATGACAATGCCGCTTGACAACATGGAAATTCAATACACCTCTTCGTCATCTCACCCATTCACACGCACATGCATACACTTAACTATTTACATTACCGAATGCATGCATAAAATGGAAATACATCACAATGCGTATTGCTGTGTTGTAATTCACTTTATTTCTTTGTTGAGATAGGAGACAGAGTCCACAGTCCTTGTTTGGTGTGAAAATATATTGTATAAAATAGAGTTCATCGTGAAAGTTTATTTTTAACCTCTTAAGCAATACTTTTCAAGTCATAGTGACTATACATCAACAACCTTGCCGTGGGTTCAAAGGATTAAGTTTAGTGTAATGCCTGAATGACTTGTGTTTAACATGATATTTTTAAAGATGACAGGTATAGTTAGATAAATGCATTTTGAGAACATTGTCCAGAGAATATAAGTCTAAAAATGTTGCCTTCACATTTTAGTGTTAACAGCTTTTGGAACACAATGACAGAATATTTGTTAGGGGCTCCTTTTGTGTAAACTGAACAGGGAATTTTCTCAATATTTCTTATTAAATCTCACTGTAACAATACAATTATGAGAGACTATCAGTATCATCACTCTTAACATACTCCGAATGAGTTCTTGGTCTAAAACTGAAAACAAAAACACAATAAAACAACATGTAGCTGCCATAGAGCCTGTTGAGCACCAGTCCTTTGCATGTGTACCATGACCACCTTCTTTTTCATAATTTTAACCATCACAACACCCCACCCCCACCCCAACCCCACCCTTAGTCCATTTCACATTGTCTTGCAGCCATTGTCATTGCCTCATTAAAAGTTGTCCGTCTGATTCCATTTATGTGCAGACGCTTCCTCACAAAGAGTTTGTCCTTAACCCCCCACGGTCCACAAGCCCTCTCAGCTTCAAGACTCGCCTGCTGCTTAGTGCTGATGTCAACGTTCCTACTGACAGCGATTTGATATGGCCAGGATATTGGATTAACATATGAATGAGCACAGAGGCAGAGAAAGCAGATTTTGAGCGCTGTATTGTTGTGTAATTGGAGAGCTAGTGGCTCCTGTTGGGACTTTTACACTAGATTTCCATCAGAATGGAGCTTTTGTTCTGCTGCAGACTGAGAATTATGTGAATAAGTCTTGTATTTATCAGCCAAAGCATCTGTCTGACAGTTAAGCTACCATGTGTCTGTGTGTGTGTAGAAATGTTGTGTGAGTTGTGTATTGTTGATTTTGTAGGCCTGCTTATTTGTAGAGCCTGAGCAATAAATCAGCATGGACAGTATTTTCTCAGGAGGAAGAGCCGGTCGTCTGCCAATCAGGAAGGTTGGTGGACAATCCCAGGCTCCAGCTGCATGTCAAAGTATCCTTCGGCAAGATATTGAACAACAAATGGACCCAGGTGGCTGTTCCATCAGTGTGTGTGTAAATGGCTGAGCATTGAAATATTGTGGGGCACATTAGTTAGGAAGTGTTGTACAGTTTTGCTCCTGATGAGCAGGTGGCATCTTGCATGGCAGCCTTTGCAATCAGTGTATGACTGTGTGTGTAAATGGGTGAATGTGACAAGTGTTTTGAGTGGCTGGTAGACCAGACGAGGGCTATATACTGTAAATTCAAGTCCATATGCCATTTACCAATCACCTACACTACACTGTAATTCTCATTTTGATTTTTGCACATTTTTGTATTAGACATCTCTTTCTGACACTGGTTGTTACATAACTACTTATTCAACTGGTGTCTGCCATCCACCAACATTAATTCAGTCAGCCAGTCAGTCAAACATTTGACTGTTGCAGGATGCCCCATCCCTCCTAACCCCCCACTGGATCCCATTGTGCTCCAGCATATGCTGCTCACATGTGGTGGGTGTATGTGTTTGGTTGGTGTGTGTTGTCTCCTGTAATCCGCTTATTGTTGGAGCTCGCTCTCTGCCATCTGTCCCAGTGTAACCATAGCCAGGTGCAGGACTGTGCTGCCTGTTCTCAACTGTAACTGTTCTTAATGTGTGTGAATGTGTGGACTTCTTCGACTTGCTGGTGTGTGTGTGTGTGTGTGTGTGTGTGTGTGTGTGTGTGTGTGTGTGTGTGTGTGTGTGTGTGCGTGCGCGCGCACGTGCATGCGTGCGTGTGTTTTTTCGGCGTGTGTGTGCATTTGTTTAGTATCTAGTAGTGCTGATGAAACTAATTAATTAATCAATAAGTTGATCAACAGAATATCCCTCAACCCTCACTGCATATTCTGTTTTCACTATTGATTTCTACCAGGACTGTCAATCAAGGCTTTTATTTCGACTCAGACATTTTTTGAAGGTGGCGTTCAAATACAAATCATGTTTGATTATTTGATTAACTCAGGTACATAAAATATTATTTTATGCATGGACACAAAAAGACAACACCCACCCCAGCCAGTCCGTTCACCCTGCTGCTATCTGGCAAAAATACAGAAGTATCTGCTGCCATACCATCAGACTACAGAGCAGCTTCCTATGATTAATTAATCAAAATTAATGTGTTATTTTGACAGCCGTAATTATGTTGACAGCTACATTTTCAGATAAATATAAATGGCAGTAAAAGATGAAATAAAATAATGCAGTAAATGAACAAGCCTAGACAATGTCTTACAACTTCTGGTCAGCCAGGCTCACTTTTGGTATGATACAAAAAAAAAAATGTGTATACAGTATATATAAACAGATAGTAGCTTTGCATTATAGCTCTAGAAGGGAAAATAAATATGTGGGTCACATGTGGTTAAACTTAGTACAATCAACCAAAAGGACCATGCATACATGTTAAATGTTGTCTTATAACATTACATACAATCACATTTCTATCCCTTTCCTCCTCTCTGTGTCCCAGGTGATCAGCAGTGATCCATACTGGGTTCCCACCACTGAGGAAGAATACCTGCACTTCGGGGAGAAATCTGACTCCGCCAATCAGGCCCTCAAATACATGAATGCTGTCCGCCGCCGCAAAGGCCTCTATGTGGAGGAGAAGATTGTGGAGCATGCAGAGAAGCAAAGAACACTCAGCAAGAACAAGTAGAAAAGGAAACACACAGAAGATACCTCCTTTAGCAGCTCCTCCTGTCAGGCTGTGAGACACAGCTGACGTCCTTTATCCAGGACTGCAGACATATACTGAATACCATGACTGTGCTCTTCCATCAGTGACATTCATGATTATTTGCAGAGTGATAGATAGAACTACAGTCTGGCTTTTCATTCAACAGTCTTTACTTCTTTGCTTATTAGCTTGTGCAACAAAATAGATTTCATAATGCACCAATTTGGATTCTTGTTTAGTAAAATGACACATGCATTTTGAGAATAAAGTATCATAAAGTCTGCTGTCTTTTTTATAGATCATATTGTTTTTAATGCAAGTATATATTCTCATATAAAGATACAATGTGCAGTAAATACTAGCCAATCAAATGGCCATATTTAATAGTAAATGAAAAATAAATGAATGCGTTGCAATTTGGATATGGGCATTATATGTCATTGATTTACTGATATACTATTGCTCACATGACTCAGACTCAGAAAACTTTATTAATCCTTTTGGGAGGTTCCCTCAGGGAAATTGAAGCTCCATGTCACTCACAGCACTGTTACACATACAGTATAAAAGTATACATATAAATAAAGTATACATATAAATAAATAAGTATAAAAAACACTAAGAATAAAGTAAAAAATATATATATATATATTATATACACACACTTGTATATATAAATATATGTATGTATATATATATATATATATATATATATATATATATATATATATATATTATATACACACACTTGTGTATATATATATATACATCTGTCTGACCAACTTTTCCAACCTGGAAAGGTCCGCCTTTGATGTGCTGCCGCCCCAGCACACCACAGCATAGGAGAGAACACTGGCTACCACGGACTGGTAGAACATACACAAGAGCTTCCTGCAGATGTTGAAGGATCGTAGCCTCCTCAGGAAGTACATCCTGCTCTGAGCCTTCTTGTACAGCTGCTTTGTGTTGCTCACCCAGTCCAGCTTGTTGTCCAGCCACAGCCCAAGATATTTATAGGACATGGCTGAAATTATCATCACAATTAAGGTACATTACTTTACATATTACAGTGTTAACTGATTGATATGTTATCTATATTTTTTTTTAAGACAATCAGGTCAAAATATTTTTCATTGACGGAAACATCAAATCCCAAACACAGTGCGCAAGTTCCTCCTAACGTGTTATGGCCACTGTGGGGAAGAGGAATTGAGATTTTGAAGTTGTTGTTTTGAGGAAAGAATAGGGTTGTTATAAGAATGAAATCATTTTACAAGAACTAAGTCATGATATTGTGAGCTGAAGACTCGAAGACTACTATCATTTCAACAGAGACATGAAGCACTTTGGGCCGTTGTGGTTTGAGCTCTGTGCTCTTTTGGGTGCCTTTTTTATTTTATGTGTCTATAATTTGTAAATAATTTTTAGTAATTATCAATTAATTAATTAGTAAGTGTTTTCGGGAATGTAATTTGGTACTAATCATAGGGAAAACGGACTTCCAAGAAACTACATTTGAGTGCGAGTGTCACGGTTCAGTGTCTGTTTGGTTTGTTTCCTGTTTTACTTTGAAATTGTGCCCTTGTGTGTCGCGTCCTGCTTGTCACTTCCTCCTGTGTTTTTCCGCTAATCCCCTCACCTGTCCGTGTCCGTCCTCACTCCACCTGTACCTCGTCCTGTCATTAGTGTCTTTGTATGTAGCCTCTGTTCTCCCTCATGTCTTTGTCAGATCGTTTTGTTTCCCTCCGTGTTGTTTCGCGTTCCTGTTTCCGTGCCTTCCCGACCTTCTTCGTGTTAACTTGTAGCCAGTGGCGGACTGGCACCAAAATGAGGCCCTGGCAATTTTGACAGAGAGAGGCCACGTTTGTCTTCTCAGGTCATCTGCAACCAACAGAAACATAAACATTACACTGCCACAGAACATAATAGTATAGCTTAACCAGAACATGAAAAATAAATGTTTTACCTTTATGTAGTTACATTAGCAGGTTGCGCAATAATTTGCTTTTCTCTGCAACTCTATCAATCACATCATCCGAGTCCAGTCTCATGAGGATCTCCTTCTCTGTTGCCATCAACATGAAGGCTTCCAAATTTTCCTCTCGCATTCTGCTCCTGAGACGACTCTTAATGAACTTAAGTGTCGAGAAGCTTCTTTCACATGCCACTTGTGAGCAGGACAAGGTCAACAAAAATTTGTAGGCCAACTGTATTTTGTGGTACGCATGTGAAAAAAACTTCAGCTGCTGGAGGAGGAAGTAGCAACTAGGCCTGTCACGATAACACATTTTGCTGGACGATAAATTGTCCTAGAAATTATTGCGATAAACGATAATATTGTCGCTTTGAGACCATTTTTCAACTAATATAATGATAATGGCATAATAATGCAAGTACACCCTTTCAAAGATCAATAAACCTTAATTTCTAAAGAATATTTAACATTGGAACGTGAAGAAGACATTTTAAATATCCAAAGTAAATAAAGATGGAGGTTGTGGCCAGCCAAGATTCCTTATTGCAGCAACAATGTTAGCACCATTGTCTGTAGTGATGCGGAGGCGTGACGGTACACGTGATAATGATGACGTATGTGTTTTTTCCAAGGTGTTTCCCCGTGTCCTCCTATTAATCTAAACATGTAACAGCTGTCTGTTTATAATCTTATGATGCTGTTATAATGTGTTGTGATTGAGTTCCTGACCCACCAAACATCGTGGAAAGTGACAAAGTTACGTTTTTCTATAATTTACATAATTACATAATCGCCATCAGTAAACAGGACGCTGTCTGACCATTTCACTCGGGGAGTTCACGAAGTTCATTAAGTCTCAGTTGGGAGGGCTGACCGTCAGCCAACAACAAACACTTGGTGAGTTAAAGTTTTCTGCCGGGGACAGACGCTGTTTTTCGGGCAGAGATGTGATGAAGAGTCGGCCGGACCGACAGGCTGACGGACACTTCTCCACGAATAACTGCGGCATTATTTTCCTCATATAAGTTGCCAAAGACACGACCAGTTACTACGTTACTGTTGTATGGTAATGTAACGTTGCTTTGTGGGACATTTATCTTTATTGTGTTGAGTGAAGGATCTGTACAGTTATCAGACACCAACACCATCAGACCGACACACCCTCGCTCCGCGCCGCCGGCTCGGTTCGCCGAGTTGTCCTTTACAGGAAAAATAAAAAACGTCATTATTTTTATTTAGTTTAGTATGCCTATTATTTGTCAGAGTCAACAGGCCGTTTTGTTTGTTTGTTTGCTTTTTTCCCTCTTTTTTGTGGCCGCCTTCAGCTCCGCTTTAGTTTTTATTATTATGCGCCTCGCGGACGCATCACTGGGCGGCCGCAGTGGCATTTGCCCACATTGCCCAATGGCCAGTCCGTCCCTGCTTGTAGCCCTGAGTTAGCCTGTGTCCGTCTTGGTCTGTCGTCCTCTGTGTTCGTCCGTGTTTCCCCGTGATCACCCTGTGTTCTCCACCAGCTTCCTCCCCAGTGTCTCCTCATGTCTCCAGTCTGGTATGTTTCTAGTTTTGGTTTTTGGTTTCTCTTTTGATTTGTACTTTGCGTTTGTTTGCACTTTGTTTTAGCTTTTAGTCGTTACTTTGTGTTTGTCTGTGTGTCTCATGTTAGTTTTTCCACAGCAGGGGTTGTAGCCGATTCCGTGGTCTGTCCAGGGACCATGGTCTCTGGCACGGACCAGTGGTTACTGCCACTAGGGGTGCTAGAGACACTGGTCGCGACCAGCTCATCAGTGGTCACGACCAGTGGTCACGACCAGTGCTCTGTGGCACCGACCAGCTGGTCTCTGGCAGGGACCAGTGGTCACAACCACTAGGGGCGCTAAAGATACTGGTCCTGACCAGCTCCTCAGTGATCTGCCCTGTGGTCCCTGTGGTCTGTGAAGCAGTTTTAGTATTTTCTCCCCTTTCCGGTCATTTTGGCAGCACTGTTAGCTGGATAAATGTCAGAGATTATAGTCTTTTGTCTATGAAATACACTATCAGAATTATTATGATTAATATTGTTATTATTAATAATAATGAAGATCCGTGTGGTCAGGACCAGCTGGTCTCTGGCATGGACCAGTGGTCACTACCACTAGGGGCACTAAAGACACTGGTCGTGACCAGTGGCACAGTGGTCATGACCAGCTGCTCTGTGATCTGTTCTGTTGTTTGGACCAGCTGAGTGATCTGTGGAGTGTTAGTATTTATTTTTAATACAACTTTTCCTTTTTCTCACTGTGCTAGCAGAATAGCCTAAATGTGAGAAGCCATAATCGTTTGTCTTTAGTTGTAGCCGATTCCATGGTCTGTCCAGGGACCATGGTCTCTGGCACAGACCAGTGGTCACTACCACTATAACTTTAAAATAATATTTCTAAACTCAGTTAAGTGGTAGAATAACGGTTAATAGGATGAACGGTGACGCCTCTGCAGCCTGAGGGGGGTCGCGCCGGCAGAAACCGCACTGTGTAACTTCTCAGAGCGGGTAGCGACATACCAAACGTAAAGAAGTCTAGTGCGACCTGCTTTACGACACGTTTATCGGTGGATTTAGCCAGCAGCTACTTGTATTTTTTGTAAACCAACGCCATGGCCAAGCCAGCTAAAAAAGCGGAGAAGGTATTGTCTGAGGAGGCGAAGAAAAGAAAAAGAGAAAGTGATATAACATGAGCCGGACAGGGATAAATATTGGACCAGCTTACGCTCGGTGGTGAGAGCTGAAAGAACTGATGGCGACCTACCCTTGATGCTACTGGATTTGTAAGTCATATATTACATATATACATATTTATTATCTTACCGACTTTTACTTTGAGTTGATTTGTTGTTATGTGGTGTTCATTGGGGCTCTATTTGTCCACAGTTTATAACCGTAATAAAGCCGGGAGATAAGCTAATGCTGTCCGTTTCGATAGCTTGCTCGTTTTCATGTAGTGACTGTAAACGATGACTAACTTACTAAAACAATATGAACGTCTTGTCTTGTAAAGTTGCAGATTCCTTAGTTCATGCAGATAATCAACATAATTGTTGAACAGTGTGGTCGGGAGGTAACGTCAGGCTATTGTTGTTATCGGTAACGTTAGCATGCTACTTAGCTACTGTTGTCGTACCGAGTTGGTTGTAGTTATTGCACCAAACACAACGTCAGCTTGCACGTTTTCATGTAGCGACTGTAAACGATGACTAACTTACTAAAACACTATGTCTTGAAAAGTTGCGGATTCCTTAGTTTATGCAGATAATCAACGTAATTGTTGAACAGTGTGATCGGGAGGTAACGTTAGCATGCTACTTACTGTTGTCATACCGAGTTGGTTGTAGTTATTACGCCGAACACAACGTCACAACTTGCGATTGTATTTAATAACTCCCGAAAACATAGTTATATTTTCAGACGTTACTAAACACATTCACACCCAAGCGTCGTGTTTTGGAAGTAACTTAGTCGGTGCAATCACTACAACCAACTCGGTATGAGAATAATTATAGCATGCTAACAAACTACCAAGCGCTATCTCTGAATCTAGCTTGTTGTTGGCACTCGATTGTGTTTTTTTCAGACGATTTCGTGATTCGCCGGCTCCGTCAACAAATTCACGTGTGTTCATTTTCCCCAGGGATGCTCATACAGCGACAGTATTTACGACCCTAGTAACAGATAATTGCGCTTCTCAACCAGCCGGGGGGAGTAATGAGTCCAAACTACCTAGTGTTGCTTTAATAGAAATCATAATAGAATAGAACAGAAATAACTTTATTGTCCCGAGGGGAAATGTGCCTTGGGCACAGTGCTACAATTTGTTGCTTCACAGAAACAAGCATACCTCAACAACAGACACACATAAAAAAACAATTATAAAATCAACATAAAAACATCTCAAAATATGGAAGACACTATACATTTTAACACTGACAATGTGGCAGCTTAATTTTAGTTTTGTTGTTCAACAGCTTGATAGAAATCGGGACGAACGATAACTTCAGTCTGTTTGATTTGCACTTTGGCACACGGAGTCTTCCTCCTGATGGCAGAGTAACAATGATTAAATTATTATTAGTCGTAGTTGTATGAGTAGTACTATCAATCATGCAGGTCCATGTCTTCCTGACTGGTTTAAACTTTACCAACGTGTTGGATTTTAAAAGCTTGTCACATTACCCTTTGTATCAAATCTTGATCTAGAAACTAATGTCAAATAAATGTAATAGAGGAAAAAATGTAGAGTTGAGTGACAAAGCAACATCAAATGGAAATACAAAAATGTAAAGGTTTAATTAAAAATTCAACTTAAGTAGCCTACAGTACAGTAACAAAAGTAACAGTCGAATTTTCTTGATTGCCAGCCATGTCTCCTCAGTCATAGCCAGTGTGGGTGTGAGTGTGTGTGTGTCTGTGTGTATGTATTTATGTATTTCTATGTGTTTATTTGTGGGGGTGGGAGGTTTGGGTTTTTAAGGTTATTCTTTGTTGTTCTCAGTTTTTCTTTTATGTTTTTATCGTCTGTGAGGCACTTTGTGTTGCTATATGTATGAAAAGTGCCATACAAATAAAAATAAAGTTAAAGTAAAGATTGATCCAGCACCTAATCACTCGATGATCGTTCCAAGGATATTTCTCTGCATAAAATCTGGAAAAACATATGTCCAAACATATCCTAGACCATATTTGCTCTTCGTGGATTTAGAATGAGCGTATGGCATATGATCAATATGATCATACCTGGCATCATAATTGGAAATTGCTCCTGATTGGCCAGGAACCGAATCACCAACTGTTTCCTTCATTTCATTGGTTTAAAGGCAGTGGTCATGCAGCCATGCATGATCGAAAAACCAACTGAAAATAATTCTTCAATTCTCTTCAAAAAGGAGTTAGGCTAAGTGGTCCTGATCGATTGATGATTGAAGACACGGACCTGCATAATTGAATGTACTACTCATACAACTACGACTATATATATATATGATAATAATTTACTCATTGTTATTATGATTTCTATTAATAATAGTGATCAATAACATTGGATAGACAAACGATTATGGCTTCTCACATTTAGGCTATTCTGCTAACACAGTGAGAAAAAGGAAAAGTTGTATTAAAAATAAATACAAACACTCCACAGATCACTCAACTGGTCCAAACAACAGAACAGATCACAGAGCAGCTGGTCATGACCACTGTGCCACTGGTCGCGACCAGTGTCTTTAGCGCCCCTAGTGGTAGTGACCACTGGTCTGTGCCAGAGACCAGCTGGTCCTGACCACACGGATCTTCATTATTATTAATAATAACAATATTAATCATAATAATTCTGATAGTGTATTTTATAGACAAAAGATTATGATCTCTGACATTTATCCAGCTAACAGTGCTGCCAAAATGACCGGAAAGGAGAGAAAATACTAAAGCCGCTTCACAGACCACAGGGACCACAGGGCAGATCACTGAGGAGCTGGTCAGGACCAGTATCTTTAGCGCCCCTGGTGGTTGTGACCACTGGTCCGTGCCAGGGATCAGCTGGTCCTGACCACACGGATCTTCAAACCCTAAACGCAACAGTGAGTGCCCTTCTCTTAATATTGTTTTTTAATCAGCAGGTCAGCTAAACATGTAGTAATGTAAAATGTGTCTAGGCAAGTATAAAATCTAACATAAGATTTATAAAAGTTTTTAAAAAATTATGAAAAATAAAAAAAATTAAGTTTACAGTGATAAAGAAATTATTCCTATTTTGACTTTTACCAAATGACATAAGTTTGTTCTGACCCATAAATAAAATGGTTGCTGTTTAGAGGAACCAGTCTCCCCTGTGCCTCTGCAGATGTTTCAAAACACCATACAAGGTGCCACCTGCTCATCAGGAGCATTAACAACTCATACAAACACACTTTCACAGATGGAGGAGCTACTGGGAGCAAATTTGGGCCCAAGGAAACTTCAACATATAGACTGTAGGGGCCATGGATCAACCCTCCAATTGGTGGAAGACCACTTTACCTCCTTGACCACAGCCACCACTCAAATCAGGGTTTTGCTTGCATTTTTGTTCAGTTTCATAAGATCAGTGATAACAAGAAGCTTATGAGTATAACCTTTAACTTCTTTTACACATGCAAGCTGACAGACGGCTCTAAATGGAATTTTAACACACGTTTGTTGCGACTTTTTCATGTAAAAATACATTTTTTTATTAAAATACCCTTTTCCCAAAATAAAACCTATAAATCATTAATATTATGACATTTTCTCACATCATGGCTTTATTTTAAAAACAATACATCAGTTTTCTCAATAGTTGTACCCTCAAAATATTTAGAATATAGCAAAAGAAAATGTAATTATGGATTTTAAAAAATCCATACTTTCAGGTTTTCAGTGTAATGTGTTGAGTATTCAGGTTTTCAGTGTAATGTGTTGAGTATCTATCAAAAGTGTCTGATTTGACACATCACTGTAATGTACCATAGAAGATGCTGATGTCATTTCTCATTTGTACTGAATTGCTTCATCAAATGAACTGAAAATACGAGTGTAAAAGAAAATGAGAACTTCATGTGGATTTCAAACGATGTAAATACCCAAATAAATGTATTTTGGAGTGATATTGATACTGACTGATACTCTAGCAACAGCATAGCCTATGTGCTGAAATCTCAGGGGAGGTAAATGGTTTTCATGGCCACAGTGTGCTTTTCAGTGCTCCCTTTTTTTTTTTCTTCTAATGCAATCAAACATCACATCACTGTCTGATATATTCACGTGTTAGGCCTTTGAAAGGCCTGCAAATAGCCTTGTCCTGTTGTCAGGCCCATGCTCCTCTGCTGCCAGTTTATAGCCCCAGCCCTGCATGTCCACTGACTGCTAATGGCTGACTCCTCCTGTGAGACCCTGGCTAATGCAGCGCAAGGCACAGGCTCGTTTCGCATCACAGAGTCAGCTACAGCCATGCATAATTGAAGAGCTCTTTTTTTTTTTTTTTTTTCTCAAAAAGAGGTTTTGCTTCAGTCAAGTGGCTCCAGTGAATCCCACAGCCCCTCCCTCACCACCCTACTGCTGCTTTTTCAATTTAATTAAGTAGACCCCTGGAGAGGGCATTTTAGTTTGGAAAATACAAATATGGGGAAAACTGTGAAATTACTAATTTCATTTCAGGGAGGTAAGGCCACCACAATCAGCTCTCTGCTAGCAACAAGGTCTGTTCACACAGTAATAAAATAATGTCAAGCTGACTTTTGTATCTATATGTACTGATGTTTTCCTGAAAAATGACTTATGGTTCTCATAGTCTCACTGAACTCAGCACAAAACAATGAGGATTCTGTTGTCACCTCCAGCTCTCAGCACTCCTAACATGCAATAAGCAGCAACCTCATGGACATGGGATGGGAAAAAGAAGACACCAGTGGATAACAGATGAGTAGGCTCTGGTGAGTGCTGACTTTTCTCTGAGGCTAAACTGAACGCAAACACACAGACACAAACACCCTTGGTGTTGCTCATGTTTACAGCTTATTTAGAGTAAGGTATTCTGGCTGTTTGGGCAGATAGATCTGTGATTTGGATGTAGCTTTATTTACGTCAGTAGAGGTACCTGCAGAACGTGAGCAGTATATTTGTTACATCAGCAATGGCTTCTGGGTGACATTAGAGGTTCATTGTATGTTTTGAGATAAGCTAATTCACAACAGCTAAGATGCTGCGTGCTAGTCTGTTCATGTACGACCATGGATGTAAACCAAATTCATTTCTTTTTTTCTTTGTGAACACATCTAGTTTCTTAGCCTTAGCTAGCTTAGTTTGCGTATTTAGGTAACCAGGCTTCATTCCGCCAGCTCCACACTGGCTCCACCTTTTGGCCCATTTTTTGATTAGCCAGAGTAAGGTGGAGTCAAATACCACCAAGACTCAGAGCGTCATTCTGTCACTTCAGAAATATATGGGTATATTTTTGCAGTATATACTTTGGACCTCCTTGAATAGTTTTTTTTTTTCACACCTCACTCTCGTTGACAAAACCAGAGTAGTGATTGTTGGCACATCTGTAGCAGACCCACCTCAGCACTGTTGCATCCCACAGGAAGGTCATCTGGGGTACATTCAAACGAACACAATTTTTTCCCCCCACTTTGCAGCCACAAACCTATCAGTATGATGCAATCCAGAAGGGAGAGTTTTCTCACTTCTAAAGAAGAAGAGCTTTTAACATTTCAGACAGATTTACAATAGGGGCCTGGTGGGACACCAGGACCAAAAGGACAATTGACACCACATGATGGAGTTGAGGTCTGTTCTCCAGTTGAATGAATCAGACCTCATCAGACCCTTAACTGTTTATCTAATGGCTATAAACATCAAATGAATTGTATTTAACGCTTCAACGTTAAATGCTTCTTCCTTTGCAGCAACCTTTTAAAATCAGTATAGAGTGACTGTTTTATTCATTCGTCATTATGCTCTTTTTCCTCTTGTTACTTGGTTACTTTTTTGCTCCTTTTTGTTTTGCGTGCTAGTTTTGATTTTTTTTTATTTGATAACCAAGTTTCAACACAAACTGACTTTGTTTTTTTATAACCTTGCTACCATTTTTTACAACCTTATGGGTTTTTTTTTAAATAAAGCCAGTAGAAACGAAGTAATACTTTGCCATCAACCAGCTGAGACCCAAACAGACAGCCCGTCTGTACTAAGCCTTCAAACACTAATCTGCTTCCAACGCCAAACCATCAAGAAGAGACTTCGCAGAGCCTTTTAACCAAACCACACTTCGTCTCTGGGACCATAATGCCCAGAGTTCGCCGTGAAAGGATTCCGGCTTTTGGTTCTGAGTTTTTAACTCTTGAGTGGTCACATCTTAAAGTAGGATAAACCACCCTCTCAACTGCTCATGAGTTGGCTGATGACAAAAATTAAAATAATATTTATAATAATTTCGCATTGTCCTTCAGTATTAGCACTAGAATCTGTAGTGAACAGGTTATTTCCTCCACTATTCTCATTCTCCTCATTCAATTCACTATCATCATTTTGACTGCTTGTATACGGTAAATATCCATGTCTGATCATCATTTAATTTAAAATCAATTGTGATATTATCTACTTAGTTAATAAGCATTTTTCATTTAGATGGTCAAAAAAGGTCTACATTCTGTTGTGACCAGACAAGGTATACCAGCCAAAGCTCCAAAACACTGCATCTTGCACTTCCCAAGGAACTTCATTAGATCCTTCATGCAAGATAGATAGATAGTTTATTTCGAACATGTAAAAAAACAAAATTATTATGTACAAAGTAAACATAAACTGAAAACTATAAAGTCTGTTTACATATCCAAAAAGGAGTGGGAAGAAGTATAAACTTATTTTATTCCACCCCCTTTTAATAAATAATACCACTGAAATACTTTGACTTCTATCAATATAATAATAACAGTAATAATAACTTCCATTTGTCATTTGTCAATTTCCTTTGTTCTATAGCTAACAAACATAAATCTATTACAAAAATATTTATCCTAATAAAATATAAAATGTTAATATATTATTCTTTATATTATTATAATATATAACATACACACATACTGAAGATGACACAGAGTACAATATATACATATATAAACATACATACACCTACTTACATACATACACACAGACCTATACATACATACATACAGAAATGAGGAGGGTGTTTGATTATCAATGGGTGTATATATATATAATCAATATACACCCATTGATAATCAAACACCCTCCTCATTTCTGTACCTTGTAAAAATCATCTCCTTATGTTTTTTTTAAAACAGGTTTATGTTTTGACATTCCCTGAGCTTCCCCTCCAGACTGTTCCATAATTTAACCCCACAAATTGAAATACTACACACTGTTGTGCGTGCCTTCAGTATTTTGAATTAAAATTTTCCCCTTAAATTATAACCCCCTTCCCTTCCAGTGAATAGTTTCTGAATATTTTCTGGTAGCAGATTATTTTTTGCTTTGAATAATATTAGTGCTGTATGAAAATCCACAATATCTTTGAATTTTATGAGTTTTGACTGTAAGAATAGTGAGTTTGTGTGATCCCTGTATCCTGCCCCATGAATGATCCATATTATTTTCTTTTGTAAAATTAGAAGTGGATGTATTGTAGTCATGTAGTTATTGCCCCAGACTTCTACACAGTAAATGAGGTATGGAAGAACTAATGTACTATATAGAATATGGAGTGATTTTTAATTCAGTGCCTGTTTTGCTTTATTTAATGCTGCGATGCATCTTGACATTTTGGTTTGTACATGTTTAATTTGTCATTTCCAACTATCCTGTCATCTATGATCACCCCTAAAAATTTGATTTCATTTGCTCTTTCAATACTAACCCCATCTAATTGCATCTCTAGTTGTACATTAGTTCTGTGATTGCCAAAAAGTATTATTCTTGTTTTGCTCAGGTTTAATGATAGTTTATTTTTGTCCAACCATGCTTATAATTTATTCAATTCAGTATTAATCACTTGTGTTAAAATTTGTAGATCACTGCCAGAACAAAAAATATTTGTGTCATCCGCAAACAAAACCAACTTCAAAACTTTTGATACCTTGCATATGTCATTGATATAAAGTATGAAGAGTTTTGGGCCCAACACTGACCCCTGAGGGACGCCACAGGTAATGTCCAAACACTTTGAACAAGCATCACCCAATTTCACAAACTGCAAGTAGCTCTTGATCCACTCTAATGCTTTGCCCCTGATGCCATACCGGTCTAGTTTCTTGAATAATATATCATGTTTTTTTTGTGTCAAAAGCTTTTTTTTAGGTCAATGAATATCCCAACTGTATACTATTTTTGGTCTACTGAATTTGTAATTTCCTCAACTGAATCGATTAATGCCAGTGATGTTGCTCTGTTGGATCTTAATCCATATTGACTTTCAGTGAGTAATTTGTGTTTATTTATGAAACTGTTCAGTCAGTTATTGAAAAGTTTTTCTAGAATTTTAGAGAATTGAGATAGTAATGACACAGGCCTGTAGTTTGTGAATTGGTGTTTGTTCCCAGTTTTGTACAGAGATATGATCTTTGCTATTTTCATTTTGTCTGGAAATGTACCCGTTTGAAATGATAGGTTACAGATGTATGTTAATGGTTTTGAAATCCCCTCAGTCACTCTTTTCACAACAGTCATATCAATATCATCACAGTCCTTAGATGTCTTATTTGCACATTTGGTAACAGTATTTATAATTTCTTTCTCATCCACTGCTGTGAGGAACATTGAACTCAGATTCTGGTCTATTAAACTGTCACTCTGCTCCTCAGATGTTACTGGATCTGGGATTTGTTCTGCTAGGTCAGGTCCAACACTAACAAAGAATTTATTAAAGCTGTTAACTACTTCATTCATATCGTACTTTTCAGTGTTAATGATAATAAATATTTAGAACTTTTACAACTTAATTGTTTAGAGCTATTTTTTATTACAGTGTTCAGTATGTTCCATATACCTTTTAATGTTATTCTTGTTATCATCTAATAGTTTGTTATAGTATTCTTTCCTAGCTATTCTTATAATATTAGTTAACTTGTTTTTATATTTTTTTTCTGCCTCCTTGGTTCTCTGTCTCATATATTCTCTGTACAGTGTATTTTTCTTTTTGCAGGCATTCTACAAACCCTTTTGTGATCCAAGGATGATCAGCATATTTTAGTTTCCCATTCATTTTTTCTACAGGACAGTTTTTATCATATAGTATTTTAAATGTTTTTAAGAATTCATCATATGCACTTTATTATTGCTATTGTATACAATATCCCAGTTTTGCGCCATTAGGTCATTTTTGAATGCTGTTATTGATACTTCTGTTCTCACTCTCCTGTATACAGTTTTTTTTGTCAGGTAGATTAGTCTTGTAGTCATTGTACTACACTGTAAAAACTGGCAGATGGTCACTGATGTCACTGTTCACAATACAATAAGCGGGCTACTCATCAATGTCATTTGTGAATATTTTATCTATCAGAGTTGCACAGTCCTGCTGGGTCTGGTCTTCATCCTGGTGTATTACTCCAGGTCGGCAACTCTGTTCTCAAGGAAGGTGATTTTCCTATCCTTCTCCTCATTCTGGATGCGAAGGGCTTTCACCTCCTCCACCAGCGTCAAAATGCCCTTCTGCTGCAGCCTGACAGCGGATAGGAAGTCAAGCAACTTTTTTTATTTCATTGACCTCTGGTACCTTCTTCGGACCCATTTATTGTCCGGTTGCGCTAGTTATTTTTTAGCGCTGTCAACGTTAGCCAAGTCAGCTGTTAGCTCACTCAGCTGCTAGCTCAGCAGCTAGTTACTAGTCGGCAACTAGCTCAGTCCGTTTCCAAAATCGGTGTTTTGAAACCCACAAGCTGCTTTGCTTCTCTGTGGTGTAATAACTGTAATATAATGATGGTTAAACAAACACTGTCTTCCAGCCGCACCAAAAGGCGACAGAGCAGCTGCTGTCCTGAGTTCATCCTCCCTGTCCTCAGTTCATCCTCACATGACACATGGGCATAATTGCCCATCCGGACGGGTTGGCCTCTACTTTGATTCATGATTCATTTATCCTTCTTAGTAGCTATCAGTGTCATTGTCTAGCGTGTTAAGCCAGCGTTGCTTTATTTCAACCTAGCTAGCAAGCTAATACAAATGAAACGTCTTCACACAAAACGGCATTTAAAAAAAGAAGACATAATGTTACCTTAATATTGGGACTTCTCCTCTTTTCTTCTCGTTTGGTATCGCGCACACGAGGCCTTTGACAGCGGTTTCATCTCGCAAAATAAAAAAAACATAACCTGTCTGTCGCTTGACGTGACACCTATCTGACCCTCTGAGTGGATAACCCACTGGAGAACCTGAGTGTGGAGGTTAGAAAGGAAAAACAAGCGGTTTTCTGGACAGGCACGAGGTGCAGTATTATTAGCATGGTACCTCTTTACCTTGTCTCTAATTCCCTAGGTGGCTGCCCCAGTGAGACAGGAGGAGGGAGAATAGCTTTGGTAGATGGGGATGGGCTCCCAGCTTGGAAGTGGTGGGAAAGTTCGTGAGACTTAATGTTATGTGAGCATGAGCGATAGGAGAGGGAGAAATAAAAAAATAGAGCCCATCTGGCTTGTCCAGAGTTCAGTTGTTTGGTTGAATGGATGTACTCCAGGTTTTTGATCAGTCCAGAGCACGAATGCTGCTCTGCTCCCTCCAGCCAGCATCTCCACTCCTTCAAGGCTATGTTTACCTCTAGTAGCTCCCGGTGTAGAAGTTAGAGAAGCCCAGGAATCGCCCAAAAGGTCCTTGCAATGCGAGGTGCGGACCAGTCCGTTACTGCTCTGACCTTGGCAGGGTCAGTCTGGATTCTCCCAGCACTGACCACGAACCTCAGGAATGGCAACTCCTCTGCCTTGACTTCTCCTGTAGCCTTTGAAGAACACAGCGGATGTGCTGAACATGCTCCCACTTGGATCTGGAGAAAATAAGTATACCATCCAGATACAAAAACACAGTTATTGAGCAGGTTCGAAGCACATCATTGATGAGTCTCTGGAAAACAGCGGGAGCATTAGTCAGGCCCAAAGGCATTACTAGGTACTCCTAGTGTCCACTGAGTGTATTGAAAGCAGTCTTCCACTGACGCAATGTCCTCCACACCTCATACCTCCAGTTTGTAATGCCACCTTTCTATTATGAACTTGTTATCTGCAAGCCAAAACTGAGATGGCACCAGGGTTATTTTCCTCGCACCTGACCAACGTCCCCCAGAAATACAGAAGGAACAGTTTTAACAGGCTGTGTCAGAAGTTTCCTGAGGACAGTGGGACTTCCCTGGACATCAGGCTGCCTCTGATATACACTCTCTTCCTCTTGTCATTCCTCCCCAATTTGAGTCTTAAAAAAAGCAAAGCTCAAGATCAGTATCAGTGTGTGTATGGATGTGAGCAGAAAAGTAACATGAGAACACAAAAGACACACACACACACACAGGGAGTGTGTTGTGTATTGATGGAGGCCTTGTGTGTCACAGTTTAGTCCAGGTGTTGGGGTTGGTTTTACACTGTAGGGAGGAGCTAAGCGAAACACAAAAGAAGATGCCCCGAGATGTGTGTGCGCATGTGTGTGTCATTCAAGAGATTGAAGAGATTTTTAAAACACCTTCTAAAATGCAGATTTCAGTACTAAAGTTTCTGTGTATCCGTCTCTACAACAATGACATCATCATCATCTGAATTCATACATGCCCATTGTTGTTGAGTAATCAGCATGCGCCTGAAATAACAACAATGCTGAATACTAGCTTGTTCACATTTGGTTATCACCAATGTAATTTCTTGTTCGCACTG
This sequence comes from Pagrus pagrus, assembly GCF_965226575.1. Classification (NCBI taxonomy): domain Eukaryota; kingdom Metazoa; phylum Chordata; class Actinopteri; order Spariformes; family Sparidae; genus Pagrus; species Pagrus pagrus. Next base: position 684,018 of record NC_140185.1, on the reverse strand, counting down.
CGAACTGCGAAATGAGATGAAGCTAGCTCTAACTTGCCTGGACCCCCGGAAAGCAAGTGGGCCGGACGGCATTCCAACATGGCTGCTTAAAGAACAGGCAGAGGACCTGGCCCCTGTCATCACACATCTGGCCAACTGTTCCTACCAACAAGGGCGTGTTCCAGACATATGGAAAGAGTCAAATGTCTGTCCCATACCCAAAGGCCAAGACCCCGGCTCAATCTCAGATTGGCGTCCCATCTCTCTAACCTCTTGTGTAGGGAAAACAGTAGAACGGTTTGTTTTGAAAAAGCTTATGCCCACAGTGCTCGATGTGTGTAAAAATCAGTATGCATATCTGCCCAAGCACAGTACCACAACAGCCTTAGTTAGAGCAATGCACACCTGGCTCACTGAAACCGACTCCAAACCAACAATGGTGAGAGTACTGTTGGCAGATATGTCAAAGGTGTTCGACCGAATTGACCACGGGACCCTGATGCAAAACATACTGGACTTAAAATTGTATTTGTATTTGTATTTGTATTCGAGTAAAATTCAAAATAGGTGTAAAAAAAATTTTTTTTTTGAGTTACACTTCTAATTTTCGTTATAGTGTAAGTATTCTTTAATTATCCATTATAATAATTATGGATATGCAATATTGGTTGATGTTTTTCCATAAATCCAGCAATGAACATGTAACAAGGAATGTCATTGAAAAGAAAATAACATAACAGCCATTACCTCATCCATGGTTAAACCAACAACTAATAAAATATCATTGTGAACATTATGAACCCCACCACCACCCGTCCTTGTTGGAGGACGTTGAACAGACAGAATAAAAACAAATAATACTTAAAAGAACTGTTCTTTCTAATGCACAGAATTCCAAGAACTAAACTTGATCTGTAAATAATATGACATAGTAGCCTATAGCTAACGGTCATGATGCTTCTGGCCTCTACCTGGTCTTTTAACTAAACTTAACCAACTCCTTTCTTCATTGCCTAAAACCCAACCAAAGCACCGAGCAAAGAATTTTTTTTCTCCCCCGGTCTGCTGTCAGCAGGGTCGCCGGCTGCAGCAGCCTCGCGCCCGTGAAGTGGGCTCAAGCCGCGTTCAGCCGCGCTCGAGCGGAGCGGGGGAGAGAAACAATGTGTATTTCTTTTACTCTGTGGAAGATCTCCCAACGGAGTGAGGGACAAAGCAAGTGGGACAGATCTGCCCAGTCCCTGAGCAGCGCGCGTTTCACAGACAAGCCACAACGCAGAGTGTAAACAACGTCACCTGGTTCAGCAGCACCATGGACAGCTGGGGGGGGGGGGGAGTCGGAACAACGGTGTTTTGACGCCCCCACCCCCGAGTCCTGAACGTCACTCACTCATGAGGAAACTTAGCTTTTTGATATGATGTTTTTCTTGTTCCCGAATACAAATATTTTTTAAAGTATTTGTTCAAAATAAGTATTTGTAAAAAACACGTTATTTGTGCCTTTCCGAATACCGTATTCGGGTTCGGCTCCACCCCTATTGCAGACAGACTGCAAAGTAAAGAAATATTCTAAATAATATAATTAATGTCATGTATCCCTATAATTAGTGAGTAAAAACTAAAGCTACAATTAATACACTGTTCATCTGTGGATGTACCTTTGACACCATCAAAATAAAGAGGAAAGATGAACCTCGGCCATATATTTTCTTCATGCAGTCTTTATGTAAGACATCTGTTTTTAAACCTAACAAAATATTACCTTTTATTGCAGAGTTTCCAGAGGACAAAAGTCGGTAATTGTAGTTCACTTCCGTTGTGGCTTTTGTATTTGTGTTGTGGCTTTTGTATTTGGCCTGACACCTCTGGGCCACCGTATAAAAGCAGATTACAGCACATCATTATATAGATACTTGATGATGTCATCCAGCCCTAATGTGTTGCCTCTCAGACAGTATCTTCTACTACACTGTCAGGACCACAGCAACACTCAGCTAGATCTACAGCACACACTTAGTTTCTTTGATAGTTTGAGAAGTAGGTGTAGTTGTGAAATGTTAGATTATGCATTTAAATGTCTCTGGTCTGAACTAGACAACTACACTGTAGAGATAATCCTAAAAAAATTACACCCACAATAGTATTGTCGACAATCAACAAAAATACAGTATGCGTACTAAAAAAACACATCATTCTTTGCGAACACCATTCTCCAGTGAAAATGGGAAAGACAGCAAGGAGCACAAAACGATACTTGAATAAAAGCATTCTTCCAACCAACACTCAATTTGTCCTGTCTGACAAGCCACAGTTTACATAAAGCAGGAGATGTGGTTTGTAGGATTCAAATAATAAGTTAAGCTAAAGTATTGGTCTGTTTCTGGACTTGACTGTTTGGATCTATGGTGTGTCCCCTATTTTATTGGCTTTAAAAGATCTGCTGTCATACTATGTACCAAGCTGTTAAAAGTAATAAATGAGATTTGTTGTTGGTCCTCCCACATGTCTTGTCTCCTCTCCAGGATATTGTCACACCGGACTGTGCTCTGAATCAAAGTACTGCTATAGATCCAAACCATATATCACTCACCTACAGCTGTTGTTATAACTAACGGGCGGCGTTCCGAACCCTTCCCAATAGCAAGGGTTGTACGCCAAGGGTGCCCCCTCAGCCCACTCCTCTTTGCCTTAGCATTAGAACCATTAGCTGAAACTATTCGACTCCATACTGATGTAAAGGGAATAACAATAGGACATGAGGAACATAAAATTGCCTTATACGCAGACGATATCCTTTTGTTTTTATCCTCTCCTCAGCTTTCAACTTCCACAATTATAGATATCTTCAATAGGTTTAGTAATATATCTGGCTATAAAATAAATTTTAATAAATCTGAAGCTATGCCACTGGGAACCCTAGATATTACAGATGTTCAGGAAAACTTTCCTTTCAGGTGGTCAAGATCTGGCTTCACCTATTTAGGGATAAAGGTGTCCTCGGACCTGAGAGATCTGCAAAAACTGAACTTTACCCCTATATGTACCTCAGTCAAAAGAGACCTGGAGCGATGGCAGAATTTACCCCTATCCCTGTTCGGTCGAATCAGTCTCATTAAGATGAATGTGCTCCCTCGACTCCTATACCCTTTACAAATGCTCCCATTATATCTGTCCAAAAAAATTAACCTAGATTTAGAGAAGGCGTTTTCCAAATGTATCTGGCAAGGCAAAAAACCTAGGCAGAGGCTTAAGATATTACAATTACCTACAGACACAGGTGGTCTCTCTATGCCTAATATGCTGTTTTATAATTGGGCCTGCCATGCACGCCTCCTCTGGCTGTGGTTACATTCATATATTAAGAGAGAGACCTGTATTGATTCTTGGGCCTGCCACCCTCATTCCCTATGGAGTTTAATCACTTGCGACGCAAATGAGATAAATCCGGAAATAAAATGTAATCCTATTATCTATAACAGTATCAGGATATGGCGTGATATATCCAAATACCTGGGAAGAAGAAGTGCAAAATCCTTACTGTCTCCCATAAACCACAACCCTGACTTTCCTGCAGGTGTTAACTCACCTACATTCCTTTCTTGGAGGGACAAGGGAATCCACGTAATCGGCGATCTAATGAGGGATGATACTTTTCTATCTTTCCAACAGTTACAAGAAACATTCAATATCCCCAAGCAGCACTTTTTTGGGTATCTACAGATTAGACATTTTGTATCCTCACAGACCGCCTCTTTCTCTACCAACATCTCTTATAGTGATGTCGAGAGATTTCTCCTAGAGCGCAAAAATAGAAAACATTTTATAGCATCATTTTGTTCGCTTCTGGGTTCTTCTGTCACTTACCATTTACCAGACATCTCTCATAGTTGGGAAAAAGACTTGAACAACGAATATCTAGAGGATGACTGGCTGTCAGCTATACGCCTGATTAAGTCTACATCTACCTGTAACCGGTTAAGAGAAACTCAGTACAAGATACTTCACAGGCTGCATATTACTCCTATTATTTTAAACAAAATTGACCACTCCATTTCTCCTCTATGTACCAAGTGCAACTTGGAAAGGGGAACATATTTTCATTATTTTTGGGAATGTAAACTGATCTCCAGATTCTGGTCACTTATCTCAAAGGTACTCAGTGGTATATTTAAGATAAAAATTAAAAAAGATCCAGGGGTTTTCCTCCTAGGCCTGCCCTCTAGGGACCTACATCTCACTGCATCACATTATAAGCTTTTTGAAAAACTCCTTCTTGCTGCCCGAAAATGTATCCTGCAAAACTGGATCAAACCTCTTCCACCTACTGTCACCTTTTGGTATAGAGAGATCTTTAATACCCTCCCTCATGAAAGGTTGGAAGCTGTTGTGAAGGGCAAAGATGAGTTATTTTTAAAAGTCTGGACACCCTTTTTAGATTATATACCTGCAGATCTGAAAAATCTGCTAATGATGGGCAGACAGTTTTCTGAGTGGAATAGGACTCCCCCTGTGCGGGGACAATAGGCTACTGATGATTGTTTACTCTTAACTCGTAGTTAAATACTGACTGGAATCAAACCAGAACTGTAATTATTTTTCATTTAAATTTAATTTCATTTAATTTAATTTACATGTATTTTATTTATTTATTTTCCACTATTTATTTATTTTTTAAAATTCTGATCATTTAATTATATATTTCATTTTATTTAGTTATTTTACTTACTTATTCTAATGTCATGAATATCACAGCCCTGGTAAATGTAACTACTTTTTTCTTTTTTTTTTCTTTTTTTCTTTCTCTCTCTCTTCTTGTCTAATTTTGTATTACATGTGCTGTCTGATGGGTTGGGATGGGGGGTTTGTTTCTGTGTTTTGTATTGTTTATGTTTGAAAAACAATAAAATGTGTTTAAAAAAAAAAAAAAAAAAAGTACTGCTATAAAAAACATAAAACATCCTTTGTTTATTCTTGCGTAGGATACTAAAGTTTTTTTTGTGCAGCACAAGTATAGACAGTAAAGAAAAAATACTCCTGTCCTAATCCACGCAGGTTGTAAAGACTATAGAAATGTGTAGAAAACACAGGGGAGCTGTCTGTCTCTCATGTCTTCAGAGAGGTGAGGTAAGGCGAGGCCCGGCTGGAGGCTGCCGCTCTCAAATTAATTGCCTTTGTTTCTTGTGAGCCGAACTGGGCTATCTCTGCCATTATTTCATTTATCCCCCTCCCTCCCTCCCTCCCTCCCATCTTCAGTACAAACAACGCTTTTTAAAGTTTAAAGGTCAGTTAAATCCATTTTTTTAAATATATAAAATTTTCTCACTTCCCTCTGGTACGGTCTTTTTTTTTGCTAAGTTAGATGGAATGAGAGGGGGGAGTTAGAGACTAATAATTCTGTAATTAGTAATGAATGAGTCATTAATAGTTTTTTGCCACCCAGCGCTCCAAGCCCCTAGTCCAGAGTGCAGAGTCAGCTAGCTAATAAGACTGCTAGCTGCATGGCTAATGGCCGTCAGTTTAAGCCTATGGTAGCATACAGTACAAAATGATTACACTACAACAGCATTTTTATGTTTAATACTAGGAATACAGAACATTTTGTACCTCTGAAATACATCTTATACAACACTTTTAATCCATTCATTTTTTGCCTCTGCCCCTTGCAGAGACTGTGCACGCCACTGCTCTATGTTTGTCAACCTCTTGATGGTGATTGATGTTGATGCAACCCTGTGATTGACAGAAAAATCTAAACAGCAGATTTTACTATGTACATGCCCCATTTCTTTAAAACTTCCCTCAAGAAACAGGAATTCTTCTCTCCATCACGTCTGCAATTTTGAGTATTTATTTCTCTTCTCCATTTCACTGTCTCTTAGATTCTAAGGAGAACAAGGCGCAACAGGACAGTTGACTACACACTGTACAGTGCCGGAAACAGGTTGTAATAACTAAAAGAGAAAAGGTGAAGGTTTGTCAGAAATCAACACAAATACAGGAAAATTGTGACCAAAAAAGAAGGTTGGCAAGCTCAACACCGGAGCCCCCAGGGCTGTGCACTGGGGCCCCTCCTGTTCACACTGTACACCCATGACTGCACTCCCAGACATCAGGAGAACTCTACTGTGATGTATGAGGATGACACCACCATCATCAGCAGCATTATAAACAACGATGAGAGTTCACATCAGGAGGAAATGAACAGTCTAACAGAGTGGTGCACAGAGAACAATCTACTGCTCAATGTCAGCAAAACCAAAGACAGAAAAGGCTCTACTTCCTACAGGGACTTATGAAGGGTGAATTTTGGAGCCAAATTCTTGTCAATTTTATAGAGGGGCAATAGAAAGCATTCTGACTGGCATGGTTCATCATGGCCCAGGACAGGAAGGCTCTACAGCGGGTGATTAAAACCACCAGAACATCACTGGTACCATCTACAGAGCATCAGTGACATCAGTGAAGGGAGACGTCTAACCGTCTTAACCTTGAACCTTGAAGTATGTTTGTGGGAGTGAAAAGAAATTCAAAAAGCATTTTCATCTGTGACTTTAAATTGTCTGATATGTGTGACTTTTTTCTACAAATTCTGTGAAGGGTGCTGAATTGTTTTGCTACAATAATATCTTATAGAAAACAAAACCATAAATACGAGACGATTAATAAATGTTGATCAGGTGTGTGTGTGTGTGTGTGTGTGTGTGTGATCTCTGCCACTGCCTCAAGACTCCATTTCCAGTTCAAGAACACATCCTGTGAGAGTCGATTATCTGTCCACAATTTCCATATCCAAAAACCTGCCCAATTATTTATTCGTACAGAATTTTTTTACTCGGAAAATTGTTGAAGCATTTAAAATCCTTATTATTAGATTATTACCAGCTCCTACACTGGCTGAGGCTCATTTTACTGCAGGCTTTACTTATCCAGTTCCAGGTTTTAATGAGATGTCAATACTGTAAAATCAATATATTGGACTAGGAGGAATGTGTTTGTGTGTGTATCTCCTGAAAGCTTCACACACTCCACTCAGTGGAGTAACAGATAATGTCTCCATCCTCGTCTTGCTCACCATAAGGCCTGTTTTGTCTATTGCTACAGGGGAATGAGCTCTCTGTCTATATATGTTCTCAGTGAGCAGGCAGCTTGAGGTTACTATTCTTCTACATCCCTCTCTCTCTCTCTCTCTCTCTCTCTCTCTCTCTGTCTCTCCCCGCTGAGACAATACTGTGCTAATGTGTTCTGCAGAGCTGAGCTTGATTTTCTCTCCTGGAGAAATGCCCCGAAGGAGCTCTCTGGCAAATCCCTACAGACACAACACACTTGATCCCTTACACACTGCTGTCCATCTGGCAAGACAGCATAGGGCACTGACATAGACACACACACACACACACATTCACAAACTCATGTTGATGCCAGGACAGTGAAGTGGTTAAGTGAACACTTTGTCACGGTGGCGCTGTTCACTGCATTGTCTACTAGGCAAATCTTTGGCTGGCTCTCTATTCATGTGCCAGCTGACTCTGCCTTTGTTCATTCTCTCTCTATTTGCTCGGACTAGAGGAGTGGAGTGTGTCGAGAGGCCAATTACCCGGCCTGTGTGCCAGCTTGTGCCAGGCCAATAGGCCAGTGTTGTGTGGTTGTGTGTGTGTGTGAGTGTGTGTGTTCGTTCTCTTATTTTGTAGTTCTATGCTTGTGATAAATGGGCTGGTTTTAAATGTTTCACATCTACATATGGCTTCTGCAGTTCCTCAGAGTATAAGCTTGGGTTTATGGAGAGAATTTTGTTCCTTTAGTATTCAATCAAATAGAATAGATTTGAAACCAAAAAAGAGATTTGAATGCAAAAGAGTAAGTTGGCAATTTTTTTATTGAGATCGAAACAGAACAGGTTGTAATTGAAAAAAAAATATGAGAGAGCATATTTCTTCAACTTCAATCAAAACTCAAAACCATTTTGCTTATAAATCAGTCCTCTTTGCTTTCAAGTTAAAAACCTTTGCTTGCAAATCAGTCCTCTTTGCTTTCAAGTTAAAAACCTTTGCTAGCAAATCAGTCTTCTTTGGTTGCAAATTCTAAAGTTTTGCTTGCGAATTCAACTGCACTTGATGGGCGGGGCCTACGCTGGTGGATGAGAGAAGAGTTTCTATTGGCTGGTTTGACCAGGCTCCAGCGCCAGCTACGCCTTCCGCATTACACCCACTTCCCCCTTGTGCTGTGCTGCTTGGAGGTAAGTTGATAGCCTGTTGCTCTTGAAACGTTTCCCATAAGTAATGAATTGCGCTATATATCGTTGGCTACAGCCTGCTGTACATTCACAACAACAACAACAACAACAAGTAATGAATTATAATGCCCTGCTGCTGCAAGCACACTGATTAGCAGCATCACGGTTGTCTCTGCTAGTCACGGCCTGAGCAGAGTAGCCTAATGAGTGAGTGAATTACAGGGAGGCGTATACAACATACGGCTGTGATTTAAACATTTAGTGTTGCATGGTACTCGCGGTGCCAAAACGTCACGGTTCCTACACAACAGTACTAACGTGGATTACTAAACTACCGCTGAACGCGGTGCCAGTGGACTGTGTAGCAGGCTGCTGCTACTCCTCCCGGCTCCGTTTTTACTACAGCTGTTCTAATGTACTTTTTCCAACTCCTCCCAGGCAATTTCAACCGATTTGCACCAAACTTTGCAAACAGCATCTGTGGACCCTCCTCACAAAAAGAATTTTGATATTCCAAACAATACTCAAGTTATTAAATAACAACTCCCTGCACATTTCGTTACAAACAGGAAGTCTAGCATATCTCCACATTGCTTTGACCGAATGACATTAAACTCAGGATACTACTTCCCCATGAGCCCCTCAGGCCCTGTGCAAAATCTTTGCAGATGACCACTAGGTGGCGCTCTTTAAATTGAAGTATTTTGTATCTCACATCGGTTGCTCAGATTAACACGAAACTTGGTACAATTATTGTCAATGCCCTCCTGAGGATATCTGTTGAAGCTTTGACCGATACGCCACTAGGTGGCGCTCTGGTGGCAGTCTAATTTCATATTTGGCACTGTGCCCACACCACAACACTTATGGATATGAAATTCATAGGTGTGGTATAGACTGGCCCCTGTAACTCACACACCAAAAATGACCAGCAGGTGGCGCTATTATCAACACAAAACCGTTTTTGGCTTATAACTCCCACATAATATGCCATACCGTTTTAAACCTTATATCTACCTGTTCCCTGAATTCAGCTGAATTGTGTGATGTAGGCCACGCCCACTTTCCCAGTACATTGCCATTTGCAAATTCGCGGAATGTCCCAAACCTACGTTCTCGAACTCCTCCCAGGCAATTTCACCAGTTTGCACCAAACTTTACACACAGCATCTGTGGACCCTCCTGACAAAAAGTTATTAAAACAATTTCGATAGTCGAACAAATGCCCAAAATATAAAACAACAATTTCCTGCACATTGTGGTCAAACAGACAGTCTTGCATACCTTCATGAAATACAGTCCCATTAACACTAAAGTTTTTTTTAAGTGTGTTGGATGGCCCGATGAGGCTTTGTGCAAAATTCGGTGCAAATCACCCAATAGGTGGCGCTTTTATTGCTAAATGACCAACCTGTTTTGTTTCGATCTCAAAAAAAAAAAAAAATATTGTCACTTACTCTCTTTTGCTCTCAAATCTCTTTTTTGGTTTCAAATCTATTCTATTTGATTGAATAATAAAGGAACAAAATTCTCTCCATATGGGTTTAAACCAGCAATGCCCTCATCCTGAATGGTAAGTTTGGTCACTTAAAAAATGCTTTCAGAGACATAACTAATGACTCAGCGATGAGTTTCTTTTCAAAGATGTACTTCATTAAATCTGTTAAGCCCCATTCAGACATGCAACACTTAAATGTTCTGGTAATGTTTGAAAAAGCCCCCAATACAGGAAATGAACGAACTACAGTGATCAGTGATACAGTGAACTTTCCTTTAGAATGGCACGAGCAAGTGTTTTCTGATTTGATGACATCATTTGACTGTGCCTTCCAAAACCATTCCAAAACACCTGTGTTGTAAAAAGTACCCAGGGGTCATACTTTAAAGTAAAACTATGGTGTCAAAATATGACTTAATATTACTAAAAGTGACCCATACAAATAGTACTTGAGCAAAAGTCTTGAAGGATCTGATATTAATTGAAATTAAATATCAAAATGAACCTTCTGGCAATAAATGTACTTGAGTATCAAAAGTACAAGTAAAAGCAGATTTATGTCTATTTTAGGGATGTCAATATAATGTGTTGATTTAGATTCATTAATTATAGAATAAATAATGCAGATTAATCCAATACTATGACGCCCCTTGACCTTACGTCACTAAACATGTTCTTGTCACGTTCCACAGCAGCTTTGTAAACATGATGGAGGCAGATAACTAAACGCTGCTGAGGCCTACTGAGTGGAAAAGTCCCACTGCAGCCAGAGTTTCTTCTCGTCTAACAGTTCTTTCTCAAACCCAGGAGGGCTGTGGTTAATAGTCAGACGTTATTATCATCGTTTCAGCATGAGTAACATCAATAGCATCGATGTTAGCAAGGATAGTGATAGCTGTTACTCAAACATGAGGTCTCCTTGTGTAGTGAGGAACTGCAGAGTTTGTTCATAATCAAACTGTAACCTGTACTGTTCATTTACTGCCACTAGACAACTTCACTGCTAAACTTTCCGTCTGCTCCAGTGGCTAACAGCTGTCTGCTCTGAGCTCAGCCACCGACCATCGCTCTCCACTCACTCACTACAAACTGCCCTTATCTTAAAGAAGCCATGCCACTCTTTAGCACCAGAGACCAAACTTGGTGCATAACATAAAAGTCCCAGATTCTACTGTAGTCCATTCCATTTTATGGCAGCTTCATTTTTTTTTTTAAGTTTAAGAACAAAATTAAGTTATTTGTCAAAAATTCTAAACATTGTCAGGGGAGATCAAAACACCAAAACACACGGGAGTGGGGCTTCAAAAAAACATCAAGATGAACTGTTGACACGATCACTGCCTTGTGCAATTTATGCTGCAAGGAATTTGTCATATTATTGGGAGTCCTTCAAGCTTGAAAAATCACTCCATTTATTCACTCATTTAAGAAAATACATTTAGCCTCTTATTTCTTAATCCAATTGTTGATTGCGATGCAATCTGGAAAGTAGTCACTAAAGTTATCAAATAAATGCGGTGTAGTAAAGTACAATATTTGTCTTCAAAATGCAGGAGAGAAGAAGCATAAATTAGCAGGAAGTGGAAGTACTAGGGTAAAGTAAAAGTTAAATTAGTACTAATTATTAGTGTAGTTAGTACACAACTTGAGTAAATGTACTTACCTTCCATCCCTGTTAATCACTGTGGGAAAAATAAATGGTGGTGTGACAAAAAAAATGTGGATTAAATAACTACTTAAATAACTACTTAAAGGAAGCCCGGCTTGTTTACCTGTAGCTGCTACTGCTAGTTTGACCCCGGATGTTGACAATAGACGAGCCCGGACTCAGAGGGGAATAGCACTAGCATATCGTAACAAAATATTGGTGAAATGAACTAGTTTCGTGGCAGATAATGTGTTATATAGAGGCTGTGTGTTGATGCCCTGTCACTCGCATTATATGGATATATCGGCGCTACACTGGATCTAATTTCGTCCGAACGACGCCAAATGACACCAAAGTTATCTGGGTGAGTAAATGATCATATATTTTGCTAGAAATAAGGTCCAGGTTGTAAAAAACGGTAGTTATCCTTTAATTAAAGATCCCATTTAAACATTTTTAAGACCTAAATAACAATTCTCTGCTTTGAATAACAGTTTGCATCAGGTGAGGTTTCTACATAAAAACCATCTCGTCAAGAATTCATATAATGGCATCTACTGCTCCTCCTTCATTGAAAACTCTAGAATCTATGAATAAGCAAATATTTCATTTCAAAAGTTTAACTGCTGGACACAAGATTTATCTGAGTTCATTGAAAAGTCCATTCTCACACAGTGTAGGTGCACTGCAGGCTTCATGTTTCCACATCACATTCATCTGTGTCTCAGTTTTCATGTCAGAAAATCATATAATACGTGTTAAACTGAGTCAGGGGAGAAATCACTCTACTTCTGTGAATCCCATGTCAGGTCAATTTACAATATAAATATCAAACAAAACACTTAACGTACAACATGTAAGAAAAAATGGGTTTGATGAGGGTTGCAAATGAACCTCGTGTAATTTCTAATTTGGCACTTTCAGACTTCATATAATTGTCAGCAAAATCCCATTTTCTCTATTTCAATTCATTTCAAAGGGCTTTACTGGTGTTAACGTTTCCAGAACTATGTTGCCAAAACATCAAAATATAATTTGCCCAAATATCTAGACAATACACATTAACAGTGATGAACATTAACATAACATTAAGATTGATAAAAGATTTAAATATATGAATTATATACACACATATCCTACGCATATTTGTGTGTGTGTGTGTGTGTGTGTGTGTGTGTGTGTGTGTGTGTGTGTGTGCGCTGGGATCAGCTCAGGACGCTGCCACAGCCAGACAGACCTTGATGATTATTTGAACGTGTACTTCCCATTAGATCACATTGCTACATGATCTGGTAGAGTGGGCTCTGTTCCACTGGCTTCAGGCTGCGGGAGCTGAAACCGGAGACACTGCTGCGAGATTGAAACTGACAGAAGGTTTAAAAGTTGGTCTAATAGGCAGTGATGAGAAAAGCAAATGGCCAGTGTGCTGCTGCTCTCCTTTCCTATACATTGATATTTCAATGGATTTGGTTTGTGTTTGGTTGCCTCAGCCTGCATCTATTAGAGAAATGTTCTGTTGCATAGCTGCAAAGTTTGTAGGTAAAAGGAATCTTAAATCTCTGCCTTCTGTTTCCCTGCTTTCCTCATCTGTTTGGTTTAAACAAGCAATGCAAATAATAAGAGTACAGCCTTAGGACATACTCAACAGTACACAGTACAGTACTGTTAAAATATTACTTAGAAAAGTAAAAAAGCCCTGTACTAAACTGAGGGAACAGATTGCTAAACTGTGCGCACAGTTTACTAAACTGAGGGCACAGATTGCTAAACTGTGCGCACAGTTTACTAAACTGAGGGCACAGTTTACTTAACTGAGGGAACAGATTACTAAACTGAGGGAACAGATTGCTAAACTGTGCGCACAGTTTACTAAACTGAGTGCACAGATTGCTAAACTGTGCGCACAGTTTACTAAACTGAGGGCACAGATTACTAAACTGAGGGAACAGATTACTAAATGGGTGGGGGGGGGGGCATTAAAATTGCCTTTTATTTACACCGAACAAGGTCTAATACTCAATTCACTGTACAGTAACATCACTTTGGCTCATAAGTTCTGACAATGATTGGTACAGTTGACTTTGGGGGCATCCCAACAACTCCCTCAGTCATTATCAAACATTTTTACAGTATCATTTTGGAGAAATTAAGCCTCAAAGTTGCCTTTTTTTGCTCAGAATAAAAGGTGTAATATGCCATTTTTACTGTACTGTAACATCACTTTGGTCCATAAGTTCAGACAATTGTTGGTACAGTTGACTTCAGGAGCATCCTGACTACTCCCCCACTCATCATCAAATTGTATCATTGTACTGTATAATTTTGGAGAAATTAAGCCTAGAATTTGTCTTTTTTTTTTTTTTTTTCTTGTTTTGCACCGGAAAAACTCTAATACTCCATTTTTAATGTATAATAATAACATCACTTTGGTCCATAAGTTCAGAAAAAAACAAGAAAAAGGCTTAATTTGAGTGGGGGAGTAGTCACGATGCTCCTGAAGTCAACTGCACCAACCATTGTCTGAACTTATGGACCAAAGTGATGTTACTGTACAGTAAAAATTGAGTATTAGACCTTGTTCGGTGTAAATAAAAGGCTATTTTAATGCCCCCCCACCCATTTAGTAATCCGTTCCCTCAGTTTAGTAAACTGTGCGCACAGTTTAGCTATCTGTTCCCTCAGTTTAGTAAACTGTGCGCACAGTTTAGCAATCTGTGCCCTCAGTTTAGTAAAATGTGCGCGCAGTTTAGTAATCTGTTCCCTCAGTTTAGTGCAGGGCTTTTTTTTTTTCCTCAACTGACACCAGGGGGGCTCCGTACATATTAAATGTAGTTAAGTATCAAAAGTCATTTTCTTGCAATAAATGCACTTCAATCAAAAGTACAAGTTAAAGTAAATTATACATATATTTACACATATGTATACCCTGTTTACAAAGGTTCAACTGATTATAATGCTGGCCGATACAAAAAAATTAAAGCAACACTGTAAAAATTGACATTTTGTGCGATTTGGCGCCCCCCACACTTTCTGAGTGCACCACTGTGGTAAATACAAATCTCAGGTCTGTAACAATTTTGTTAATGCAGGTGCTAACTACAACACAAACTCATTACATCATAACAATGTTATGTGTTGAAAACTTGTATGTTGAAGTAAACATGTATGTGACACTGTGATCCTCCCCTCTCACTGAAGTTACATAGAGCAGAAACAAGTGACAGAGACACCATTCACCGTGTTACAAGACACTGTACCATCAACATGACTCTGAAGCTGTTAGTTTAAGGTATACAAGTTACATCATGTTGCTTGAAGGTCACACTGAATTTATTTTAATTTTACAACATTCTCTTGAATCAGTTACTTTTAGGACATCATCATAGGTATTTTTCATGTAAGACATTGTGACTTCAGATGATAAATGACTCTCAGTCAGCTACTTCAGTTTCAGGGTACTACATGTTGGCTCAGTAGGTGTATTTCCATTCACCCGTTTAAAGCGCAATTTTCTTCGGACTACCAAAAATTAAAAAAATCTAAGCTTGCCTGAGGTGGAGAAGCTGGTGTATCGATTAAGGCAAACTGACTTAAACTTAGAATATATGACTTTTCCGCATTCAAATGTCTACACCCATGTTCTATATTTTATAGAGTTGTGGACTTACACTGTCCCAGATGTTTCTGACAATGTTCAAACCAGAGAAATCTGTAATTTTATTTCATTTTGTCAGCATGTTTCATTTGGTCACCTGTCACTTCCGGGGAAACATCAGATGATACTTCAGGGATGATTGACTTTCAGTATTGATGGTTGTTGAACAATGATGACAGCAACTCCCAGCATCCCACGTTATTTCCCTAGCTGAAAAAATGACATACTGTGTGTTTAAATTCCAGTTAGCAGGAATTAAATCCTCAAAAATTCTGAAAACCTGCAGATACCCTTCTTCACAATATTACTCTGGTTCAAAAGGTAAAATCATGTGTAGGTGTGTGTGAGGAGCTTTCTGTGTGCTGCTGTACAGTCACACACACACACACACATTCTCTCACAAAACCTGTTCTAGGACTGAACTGGTACTGACTGTTGCCAAACTCTGTAGGCCAACTCGCCCACACTCTCTGAAGACCCCAGCCTGCCGGCGGACTGCTGTCTTTCCAAACAGCCTCAAATGAACATGGATCAGTTTCCATTAAAACAGCCATCCTGACACTATGTTTCTGCACCATGAAACACAGTGCTGTTCTGTGATTGTCTGGATATAGAGGAGAAAGTGTTTCACTTATTTTCTGTTCTCACTCAAAACAAAAAGGAAAATGAGAAATATGACCCAGGTAGTGGGTAATTGTGTGGCAGCTGACATAATGAGCTGGTGAGATAGAACCAGATGAGCTGCAGCACAAGTCCAGGGCTCTGAGGTAATGGACTGTAAAATGACTTGTCCTACTATTAAAAGCTACAGAGAATAGAGCTGTGACCTCTGCTGAGAGATACAGAGATACACTGTGTGTGTGTGTGTGTGTGTGTGTGTGTGTGTGTGTGTGTGTGTGTGTGTGCGTGCGTGCGTGCGTGCGTGCGTGCGTGCGTGCGTGTGTGTGTGTGTTTGTGTGTGTGTGTGTTGGTCGTTCCTATCTCATTGCTGAGAAAACCGTCTAATCATCATAACTAGTCTGGCTAAAGCCCTCAGCACTGATATCATTATTTGGTTAGTAAAATTCTGATTCCGGCAAAATTTATATTACTGACATTAAAGCAGCATTTAGTGTGGACTGAATGATAAGAGATCTCGTAGTCTCTCAGCCATCTCCATAGTGCTTTGTCAGCACTGGAGAAAGGTCTGTAACAAGGCTGTAACAATTCTGGGCCTGAAATAGGCTTACCAGTCTACATCCGCTGAGTCAGACTAGACTGGACACATACAATAACATAAACATTTATGATAAGGTTTCCCCCTGTATTTTGTTATGTAGGTATTGTGACCGTGATAGCTGTCGAGTGGGGCATTGTAAAAAATCAACTCTGTCAGTGCCTCCTTGTGGGCAAACTATTCCAACCCACACCATGTCCAAATGACCTAAAATCTTTGGCATTTCTGCAGCAAATTATTGTGACTCATCAGCTGACTGATAAGGTAATGCTAATGTTTCTGAGACAAGAAAAAAACTGGCCACTAATATGTCAACCTGACTGTTAACCCCTTAAAGCTGCTCTATGTAACAGTTTGTAGTAATCTACATGTCATAACTTTTTTGAGCGGATTGTAACGTGATGTGACAAATGAGACCTTTCCCACCTCTCTCAGTTGTCTATACAAGCCTGTGGATGATGTGTTGAAGCTGTTTAATGCTGCTGGACTTTGGATTTCTTTGTGGAGGACGCAGGTCAGATTTTCTGGGACAGTCTAAAGGATGCAACTTTATGCATGTTCTCAAGTGTCTTGTCTCAGTGCCTCTCTCCGCTCCACTAACAGAGAGCAACAGTGGCTAACATTAATTCAGAAATGAAGTCTGCAAACATAAACTTCCATCACAAAACAGAAGTTCCACAGAGCCCCTTTTTCTGCAATTTATGAATATTTTGCATTTTTCCATTTTCAAATGCAGGCTGTGGCCACAGGCAGCCAATCATCCCCATTCATTTATGTACAGTACAAAAAATCAGACACCTAAACTTGGTTAAGATCTGTATTCATCACAGTCATCAAACCAATCAATAATCTGTAAATCAGCAACAGATTACACAACTCGCACACATTTTTACGATTTGCTCCTTCAATTTTTTTTTTATTGCACAGAAATGAATCAAAACCATTGTATGTCTGGAATGGAAGCAAATAAAGGACAGGTATTGTCCTTGAAAACTGAGCCCTACTGATATTGATATTGGCCTGTCACAGATATATCAGAGATAAAGTGGTGACGTAAATGTTATCTGATATGAAAACATTTATACAGAACATAATGCAGAAAAAGATAATGCAAGAAAGTAGCTTAAGTCTCAGTTGTGATTTATACTTGTTTAGTATGTTGTTGTTTGATTTAGCGGGCATTTTGTGGTGTGGTTGCAGATTGCTACCAATGAAATAGAAGAAATGTTTAGAATTACCAATGAAATACCCCTTGTCTCACCCTCCCCTAAGGTGCCAGTGTGGGGTTTGTCTGTTGGGCACCATGGAATAAGATTTGCTTCCTTCCTCATAAAAGGGCATTCTAAGATGATCAAAATACAATTTGTGGTTGAATTCTGAATATTATTTCCCATTTCTGTCAATAGATGCCCCCAAATCTTACACACTGGACCTTTAAATTCCCAGTGAAGTTTACTGTGCACTGATGTCAGTTTGGACAGAGATTTTTGATAACCGCATTTGAGACCGCTCAAATTATCTGCACACGCTGTCGCGGTGCTCTAACGCTGTGTGTGTGTGCGAACAGTGGGAAAGTTTCTTATTTTATTTTCTTCATGATTAGTTGCTCTTTATGGCATTTTCTTTATTTTTCTTTTGTAACATGTCATTGATTATGTAGATTTTGTTAATTCTCTTTGATTTGCTATTGTGTTTAATTATTGGAGATTTCATGTATTTAATTTCTTGATTTCTGATGTGTGTTTTGTTATTAGGTACATTTAATTTTCTTTTGTTTCTCACCTGTTGTCCTGACTCCCCCATTCAGGTGCTGTGCCTAGGGTGGCGGATTGGTGTCCCGGTGGCAGTGTCCCTCTTGTGTTAGCACTTTTTGGTTTGATTTTGTTTCACTTTCACTTACTTCACGTGTGGTGTTCCTGGGATCCCCTTTGTGTTGGACCCATCTGCCCAGTAAGTCTCAGCCCTGATAGGCTCCCCTTTTTTTGCCCCTGAGTGACCCCTTAACATTGGAGTTTTTTTTAAAGATTTTGAATTGTAATTAATAAATAACTTTTTTTGTAACCAGAAATGCTGTCTCTGCCTCAATTGTAAAATGGACCTGAGTGCCTCCTTTGGTTTAAAAATAGTCCTTTAAAAAAAGGTCCTTGGGTGAAACCCCCAGGGTGGCGTTGTTTGGCGTGAAATTCATTCTTAATCAAGTGCTGCCCAAAGTATGACCCTAGTGCCGCCACAATAGGTATTTGACTGAGTTTGCAGCTAACGCTGATGGACAGTTTTGTAAGAGAAGTGAACTGAATAGCAGCTTCAAGTGTCAATGCAGTGTCAGGCATGTGACGAGCTTTAAATTTGTATTGTTTTTGTAATGATTTGAACACCATGATGCATGACATGCTTTTGGAACCTTTCCGCTGTCTGGAAAAAACGTGTGTCTGTCTGATTTTAGTCTATCAGCATAGAACCTCAGGCTCCACCTTAAAACCCCTCAGTTGTCGCCTAAAAGGTTTCTGAGATGCAATACATTTTTTCAGTTTGATATTTTGGATTAAACAAACAAAATAAAACATGAGCTTTAGAAGTGTTTTCAGACATTAATGGACTCCTTACACCTCACAGGCCCCAGACTGATATGAATCATTTCATCTCACTCTGAAGGTGAATATGCTTATTTCCCCAAATTTCAAACTATTATTTTAACATTATTTTGATTTATGTCTTACCTGCCTATAACTAGTCTAAAGATATTTTTGATGAATTTGTTCAGACAGAGGATTGGAAACTAAATTAAGCATGGTGCCTTAACATGAGTTCACTGCCCCTCAGTAAATGCAACTGGTCAGTAATATTCTCTTTCATGTCCAGTTGTAGCAATTCCTCACACCATGAATCACAAGCTTCTCCATCTGTTCTGTGTCCATCAGTGAACAAATAAACTCTGCTTTGCCATTTGCTCACAGTAAAATTTCTAGTAAAGTGTCAATTGTTGTGTGGAGAGTCCCTGCAGTGAGGATCTATGAAGGGTTTGCACCGAGCTCTCAGCTCCTGTCAAAACATTGCTCTCCGTGTAGAAATCTGCAAACACTTAACACTGTTTCAGAGGTTAGGCTGGTTAATGGTTATTACTAGCAACAATATCCAGAGTCTCTGATTTTGGTGGACACACGCCACAAACTCCTGTAAGGAAGTCTTTCCATGAACTCCAGCAGGCACATAATCACTGCAGGGAAAGATTGAAAGATTTAATATTCCAAAGCTCCCACCATCTAACTGACATCACTATTACCACAAAAACAAAAAACAGTTCTAACTCTTCAAATGTTCTTTTATTTTTTTAGTTAAACACATTGAAAAATGTCAATCATACTTGGCTTTTTTAGAGCATTTTGCCCTTTTAAAATAAATGCTTTGACATTATATGTCAAATGAGACCTTTCAAATCGAATCAAATGAATTTTATTTATGTAACCCAAAATTACAATCACATTGCCTCAGTGGCCTACAGTGAACGACATTCTCTGTTCTTAGACCCTCGATTTGAGTGAGGAAAACTTGCCATATTAAGAAAAAAAAAAACTCTTAACAGGGGGAAAAAAGATGGAAGAAACCTTAGCTAATTTAGCTATGTTGCACAGGTGGTAAAAAGCGATCATTGCAATTTCTTTGATGTGTTGATGGAAAGAGAGGGTAGGGTTCAATGTAACACCAAGGTTCTTGACGTGAACTTTGAGAAATAACATAGTTATCAAGAATTACCATCACCTGATCAAAGTGGTGTGTCTGTGGAGTGGGGGCAAGACCAGCATCTCAGTTTTATCCGAATTCAGGAGCAGAAAGTTTTCTGACATCTATTTCTTCACTACATACAAGCAGGTCTCTAATTTCATGATTTGAAATGTATCATCAGCTTTTATGGGCACATACAGCTGAGAATCGTCCGCATAGCAGTGAAAATGTATGTCATAACTCTGAATAATTTGGCCAAGAGGTGAAATATATAAAGAGAAGAGCAAAGGGCCCAGAACAGCGCCCTGGGGAACTCCATACTTCACATCAGTAAATATTGATGTAGTATTTTTATAAGAAACTCTCTTTCTGGTAGGTAAGACTTTAGCCAAGTGAGAGCCATGCCAGAGATGCCAAATTGACTTTCAAGTCGGTCTGACAGTATGCCATCCTCTATGGCTGCCTTTCTCAAACTATGGTACGTGTACCACTGGTGGTACGCGGGCTCCCTCTAGTGGTACGTGGAGGAATCTCCGAAATATAAAAAAATTAAATACTGTAGCGACCCTGCAGTGATGTTACTGTTATAATGTGTTCTGTGTTCTAAAGCTCTGTGATTTCTGACTGTCAGTGAACATGTATGTATGGACAGGTATGTGGTTGGATGAGGAAACCACATACCTGGTGAAGGGTGAGTGTAGGAAGTGAGAGTGTGTGTGTGGAGAAAAACAAAGCTGTAAGAAAAGAAGTGAGCGGAGTTGTTGTTTTGGCGTAGTTACGGCCGACAGTAACTGTTGTGGTTCAGACATTAAAGAAAGGTGAGACCAACTCCTCGTTCTCCTTCTTACGTCCGGTCAGACGCTACAGTACAATTAATTGAAAAACGCATATTACTATCAAAATATTATGACAAATGAAATGAAAACACCGTAACCATGAGATAAATGAAAATGGGTTTAAAATAAGTTTAGCCTTAACTGTATTTTTTTGATCCGCCGTCAGCCTGCTACGTAGTTGGGTTGTGGCGTGTGCGCCAAGCTGGTACAAGGTGAAGAAAAAGATCGTAAGTGGAGATCATAAGCGGAGGAAGCTAAAAAGCGTTCAAGACAATGAAGTCGTGGCTCCAAACAGGATCTATTCGAAAGAGAAGTCTGGATCACAAGGATAATGTTACAGCAGAAACGGCAGTGGATGACAGTGATCACAGCAGCATCCCTGAAGTCTCCATAGCATCAACAAACTGCAAACAATGAAAAAATGTGAGGAAATATGACGCCTGTTACATCAAATTTGGATTCAGCTGGAGCGGGACGGAGGATGAGCCCAGGCCCCAGTGTGTGGTATGTGGTGATGTTTTGAGCAATGAGAGCATGAAAAAGCACAGCACTGACAGAAAAACCAGTGGATTTTTTTCTAAAAAAGCGGGACGAACAGAAGCACTCCAAGTCCACCATTCAATCGTGTGTTTCACCTGTAACTAAGGCACAGGAAGCCTCATATTGTGCCAGTCTCCACATAGCGAAAGCCGGTAAGCCACACACAATTGGCGAACAACCGTGTCTACCATTAGCTAAAGAGATGACGCACATCATGTGCAGGGAGAAGGCTGCTAAACAGTTGAACTTGGTACCACTTTCAAACGACACGGTGTCGTGGAGAATAGAAGCCATGGCGGATAATGTTCAAAACACACTGATTGAGCACATTAAAAGCAGTCGCTATTTTTCCATCCAGCTCGACAAGACGACTGATGTCGCAGATTTGGCCAATTTGCTTGTTTATGTGAGATATGAACATAATGTTGCAACAGCCGAGGACATATTCCAGCTCCTGAACGCGTTTGTCCAAGAGAATGGGCTCGATTGGAAAAAGTGTGTTGGGGTGTGCACAGGCGGCGCGAGGGCTATGACAGTTTACCACAGTGCAGTAGCAGCTCGAATCCGCCAGATGACAGCTGAAATGCAATGGACTCACTGCAGCATCCATCGCGAGGCCCTGGCGGTGAAGAAGATGCCTAAAGAACTGAAGTCTGTCTTGGACTCAGCTGTGAAAACAGTGAACTTCATTAAGGCCCGACCGATGCATTCTCGCCTATTCCATGTGCTCTGTGATGAGATGCAGCGAGCATGTCCAACTCTTGCTTCATACAGAAGTAAGGTGGTTGTCAAGAGGTGAGGTGCTTTCAAAGCTTTTTGAATTGCACAGAGAGGTCCAAATATTCTTACAGGACGAATGAACTTAATCTGGGACTACAGGGACTCTCTATCAATGCTTTTGATGTGCAGGACAAAATCAAGGCAATGCTGAAAAAGATGGAGTTGTTTGAAATGAAAGTCAAGGCAGGTGATGTCTCACTGTTCCCCACTTTGGAGAGTTTTCTGTCTGACAATGACCTGACCCTTGATGATCGAGTGAGGGACAACATTGGCATGCACCTTGTCTCCCTCAGACAACAGTTCGGCGAATATTTCCCAGTAAGGGCCGAAGTGAACAACTGGATGAGAAACCCGTTCGACGTTGAAATATCTGAAATGCCCAAGGGCTTCACTGTTGTTGAGCAGGAAAGATTAATTGAGCTGTCTTGCGACAAAACACTGAAGTCTGCTTTCAGAAAACAGTCATTGTTGGACTTTTGGGTACAACAACACAGTGAATACCCTGCACTTCAGACAAGGCCGGGGTTTTTCTTCTTCCTTTTGTGACCACATATCTGTGCGAGAAAGGCTTCTCTTCACTTGCCCTCATAAAAACTAAATACAGAAGCAGGATGGATGCTGAGCCGAACCTGAGACTGAAGCTCACCTTCATCGAGCCAGATATTGCAGGACTGTGTTCACAGAGGCAGGCACACCCTTTCTCATTAGTGTGTGTGTGTGTGTGTGTGTGTGTGTGTGAGAGAGAGAGAGAGAGAGAGAGAATAAGTGCTTCATCTCGCTGTTTATGCTGTGATCATTGCACACAGGTATATTGCATTTCCCAAACTGTTTACTTTGTGATCTTGGGCAGATCTAACACAGTGTTTGAATGATCACTGAACAGCTGTTATTGTTAATGTTGTTATTGTTAATGTGACTTTACAGGGACATACAGTTGTTATTGATTGTTAATGTTCTCACTTGTTATGTGTGCGTACTGTATGTGTGTGAGGGGTTACCCTGCATTATAGTTGTGTGAAAGAGTTTAATATGGTGTGATATTTAATAACAATAATTTCTCTTCAAAATATAATTTATGTGCTTGCAAAATATATTTTTCTGTGCTCAAAAATTGCTCTTTCACAAATGTGGCACAGATATCACACCATAGTTTAAGTGCCAGTTCTAGTGCTACTCCTTTGCACAGTGTGATTGTGGCTGACAAGTCAACAATAAATAAAATTCCTATTGGGAATAACTTTGACTCCTGTTTGAACTACATTTAGCTGAACTGGGTTGCCTAATTCTACTATGATATTTTTACATGGGTCATAATGGTGGTACTTGGAGGGCCAGATATTTTCTGAGGTGGTACAGGGTGTAAAAAGTTTGAGAACCACTGATCTATGGTATCAAATGCAGCGCTGAGATCCAGTAAGAAAAGCACTGAGTTAGAGTTTGAGTCCAAAGTAAGTAAGTAAGTAAGTAATTTACCACTTACACTTCAGTAAGTGCAGTTTCAGTGGAATGACACTGAAAAGGTTCCAGAAGATTATTATTAAGTAGGTAGCCTGGAAGTTGCTGGGACACAACTCTTTCCAAGACTTTAGAGAAGCGGTCATGAGTGATAAATTAACAATATTTAACATTGTAGGTCGCAGTGCTGGCCATAGATCCTTAAACAGTTTTGCAAAAAGGGGGTCCAGGAGGTAGGTAGCTGGTTTTGAGGTTGAGACTAGTTTAGACAATGTCTCAAGATAGATACTTTCAAAAATGTTTAGAGCTGAAATGAACTGTGAATCAGCAGAAGGATGTTTTACAATCAACTTTGACGAGGAAGCCAGAGATGAAGAGATTGTTTGATTCTCATCTCATCAATTTTATTGCAAAAGAAATCATTTGCATCGCACAGACTGAGTGTTTTTTTTTTGAGTAAGTTTAGCCACAGCGTCAAAGAGAAATCTAGGGTTGTGTTTATTATTGTTTATTAGGCCAGAGAAATATGCTGTTCCAGCAGCTTTAAGAGCACGCTTATAATTAAGTACACTATCACGCCATGCACGTTCCATTTTCCTGCAGGCCTGCTTGAGATCTCGGGTTTCATCAGTAAACCAGGGAATAGATTTCTTTGGTCATCTTGTTATGGTAGAGACCGGTGCCACAGAATCAAGGAGGGAGACAAGTACTGAGTTAACTTTATTTGTGAATTTTTCCACAGGCTTTGTCACAATCGCAAAAGGAGCCAAGACCCCAGGCAATTTTTCACTGAGTGTCGCTATGATTGCTGGGCTAATATGACGAGAAGTAAAAACATTTGTGTCACCAGTACAAGGACAGGCTAATGATGCTTCAAATGTAATAAGAAAGTGGTCCGACACAGCAGTGGAGACGGAAGCAACATTCAGGGCTGACACATCTAATCTATGGGAGAGGATCAAGTCCAGAGTGTTACCTCTGGAATGAGTAGGTTCATGAACAAGCTGAATGAAGCTAGAAATATCAAGAAGTGCCAGAAAAGCTTTACTTAGAGGGCAACGAGATCTGAATTAAATTCACCAAATTCTTCTAGGAATTCGGAGTAATGCCCTGGATGTCTGTAGATTACCACCAGGTGAAAGCCTGTTCCCTGGACAAGGCCATTATAACTTGATGAAGATGGTTTTAAAACCAGAGCCTCAAATGAAGTAAATGTAATATCCTGGTTGGAGGTTTATCTGAAAATAGATTTGTAGATTAGAGCAACACCTCCATCCTGTTTAGAGGCCCGAGCAACATGAGCATAGTTATAATCAGGAGGGGAGGCCTCAATTAATGGCAGAAAAGTATTAGGTTTCAGCCATGTTTCACATAAGCCAATCATGTCCAGCTTATGGTCAGTAATCAAATCATTAATCAGTAAGGTTTTTTCAGTTGTGATTAGCTTTGGTATTTTATTATGTAAGACTATGTAAAGTGCTTGCTGAGACATTTCCCCACGGTCAGGTGGAGATCAAAATTAGATTATTGTGATTTACAAATTTAGAGGATGATTGAATGAGAGAGTGACAAGGGGAGGTGACAGTCTCAGTGTTGTTACTAAGCTATCAGTCTGGTATTCTGCACTATATCCCTGACTAGCCATGTTAACTAGGCTAGTAGACTCCATACCAGCACTTACTGTATCACTAGCAGGCTCTCTAGTCACTTGCAACCTGCCCATGAGTGCTACATCCCTTGTGTCAAACCTGCTTCAAACACCTGTCTATATTGCTAGATAAAACAGTAGCGCCGACTTCAGTAGGATGAAGGACGTCTGCTCTCAGCAGGTGGGGGCGACCCAAGAAAGAGGGCCAGTTATCCACAAACCTGTATCCCTGCTCCCTGCAGTCATGTGCCAGCCTAAAGTTAGCTGAGGTACAAAACCAGCGCCAGAAACTCAGAAATCAAAGAATAAACAACTAAGACAGATAGACAAGGAGAGAGACACAGTAAACAACAGACTTCGATCTCACAGAAATTCCGGTGAGACACAGGAAGCCTGTCAACTGTACTATACTTAAATAGAGGCTTTCATCGAACAGAAAAGGGAGCCTTTTTACCCTCAGATGCACATAAACAACACGTTTGGAACTTTTTGAAATACAAAAATGTAAAAAAAAACATTTTTCATCATTGGTTATATTGGTTATCGGTTGCAAGATGCAGGTAATCATCGGTTGTCGGTATCAGTTAAAAGGAGGGAGATAGCCAATTCACGACCAGTTTTTATTCCTTTCGAATCCCGTAGTTCTCTCCATCTCTAAAGGACTAACCAAGGTTGACTTGAGTTTTGGCCCCTGCTCTATCACTGTTCTATATCTTTATTTGTTTCTTTGGTCAACTCTTTTCTTTTCTTTTCTTTGATACGTACAGTAGCTCATTAAGAGACATCAGTTTTAAATAGTGACATAGTAATAATCAGTTAAAAACTCCTTGTAGTATGTTTAAAGTGAAATTTTACTGATACACATGAAATATAGAAACCAGTTTGATAACGCTGTTGTTGATTAACACATCTGGACAAATGTTTCTCAGTGTAACAGGCTGATGCTCGCAGGTGCCAATTTTGAAACTGCACAAGGGCGCCTTGTCTTTGGCACCTGGTTCTTATTAATCTGCATACTTTGTGTTCTGTGTTTTAATGAAAAATCCATAGTGTTAGAGTTAATCATGAAAAATACCTTGTGGTTGTATACCGACTTTGTGACAGGTGTGTGCAAAGAGGCTTATTATTCTGTTTCAGGGTTTGTGTGTGTCAAAGTGGCACGAGTCTGCAGACCCGGCCTCCTGCTTTCACTGCATGTCCCACCCAAATTACGCTGTAAAGCCATCCAACACACTTGAGTTAGCATTTTAAGAGCTACAGGCAGTGTAGTGCACACTGCACACTAATTTCAAAACACCTCTGAGCTCCTGTAATCAAGTTGTTTGGCATGCACCAAGCTCAGAAAGGTGATTGTGTGACTGAGGCTGCAAACATGAATGCCTTATAGAGCTGAGTAAATACGTTTTGCTGACCCTGTTTAATTACTTGATTTGAAAATAAAAAATGGGGAACATTTTTTCATGTGCTTGGTGTTCTTTTTTTCTCGTACTGTAACGACCTGATCTCCTCCAGCTTGCTTGTTGGGATTCTGATAGGCAGTATATTTGTCTCCTGAAATGGCTTAATCTCTTCACAAGCTCTCTATCCACCCACACAGCTACATTTATATGAGTGTTGGCCTTCTTTGTCAAGTGAAAAGAATGTGTTATTGAAATGACCATTGCGTATCCATCTTTTTTAGTATGCAAAGTGGAAGCAGTATTTGCATTTTGAAGAGATAGAAATTATCCAGAGTACTAGAGCTTCCGATTAATTTGCTCTGAAACCATATTGCTCTCAAGTGCTTAACAAACAAGAAGTCATTGCCCTGAGGCTCCGATCTTAAATCAGCCTGTGTACTTTTGAATCCCAAACCTGATGGCAGGGAAGGTAAATAAGCTGAGCTGACCGCAGATCAGTATCCGTCAGCATCGGGTTAACAATAAATGTCTGGCAGCTCATTAGAATAAAGGTGGATGAACTATAAACTTCAGTGGCCCAAAGGAAATAGGCAGAGCCTTTGCATTAAGCAGCCTCCTTTGTGTCTCGCATCATGTTGTTGTTCTTTATGGGAGGACAGTCTCCGTTTTTCAATATGTATATGGGTCATATACTGATCTCCAGATGTAAAGGCGCGCTGAGCTGAGAGACATGTACACTGGTCTGTCAATTGTGTTCTGGGCTGCTTGAATTAATTGCCTTCCCCCTCAGGGGAAGCTATGGAGCTTTGACTCCCAGTAAGAGAGGATGCTGTAAGGCTGGGCACTGTTACTGGGAGAGTGTGTGTGGGTGGATGAGTAGGTGGTAGATGAATAGAGAGAGTATGTGGGAGATTGGGGTAGCAGTGCCTTGAGCATTGCTCATGTGTGTAAAAATGTGGCTCACAGTTATGACTGCAGTGTTAAGTAAATGAGAAGCAGGAATACTGTTCACGTCATGCCAAAAAAATCAAGAGAGAATAACAGAAAGCAAGATGGACAGCATGAGAAAAAGAAACAAAGAATAAAAACAGACCTCCTCCACTCACCCATTTCACAGGTCCAGGTCCACATTGAGAATATCTTTGGCCCACCATCCTCTTTCCAGAATGTTCTACCTCTGAAAACTGAGCGTTTAAAACACTGTGGATTGCTGATCTCCCCAGATACGGTTGAGTATTTGTGCTGAGCCAACTTTAAAGGGTGCACCTTTCTCTGTGATCACTCAGTTTGAACGCCAGTGGACAATACACCTTTGGTCATTGATTATTACATTCATTAATCAATATATCCATTTCAGTCAGACAACTCACATATGAAATGTTTATTAGAGCAGCAAAACATAGTTAGAGTTTGGTGTCTAGGCTCCAACCTCATCACTCCCCGCAGATAATGTTTACATAGAGATATTGGGGAGCAATAAGCAGACATCTTGAATGCCCCAAAACTGAAGAGATTCAGAGCCTGACACCACTGATGTGAGGATTTGCTATGTGTAGGCTCTGGCACCAGATGCCATATGGCCATTTACCATGAGCACCTTGGCCACAAGTAAAATATACTGTCTAATCAAACTGCATTGTGTGGGCCTGGCACAAGCCGCCATTCCCCCAGTGGCCATTCCCCAGTAACACATCAGCCACGAGGGGAGTAGACTATCCAGTGAATGCAGTTCTCCTGTATGCACCCTGACAGATATGCTACAATGGATGAATACTCTAGACCAGAGGCAGCCAACAGGGTGCCAGGGGGCACCTGGTCGCCCGCAGGGACCACGTGAGTCGTCTGCAGGGCATGCTCCAAAAATAGCACTAGTCACCATGGAGCTCCGTCTAAAAATTTTATTTAATTGTGTTGCTGTTCTTTTTGAATCAATAACACTTGCATTGATGTAGATTTGAAAATAACAGTATTGAATATAACATTTCAAAACAAAAATGTTTTATGTATGTACGAACTCTGACCTTGTCTGGGGTCAAAGTTCAATTTTGCGTGCAAAACAAACCTCCATCTCACTCTTTGC
Source organism: Pagrus pagrus (assembly GCF_965226575.1). Taxonomy (NCBI): domain Eukaryota; kingdom Metazoa; phylum Chordata; class Actinopteri; order Spariformes; family Sparidae; genus Pagrus; species Pagrus pagrus. Next base: position 655,336 of record NC_140185.1, on the reverse strand, counting down.
TGAGACAAGCAAGCGGGCGCAGCTATGATGGGGAGCTAGATGTGGTTTTCAACCCCAAAAACTAAAGAAAAACATGGCAGAAAAGCTAAAGAAAACTTCATAATTTTCACAATGATTGGGATGAAGAGTTCTTTTTTACGAGAGTGAAAGAAAAGTGTGTGGACAGCAGCAGTACATCACAGCTAATGATTTGTCCAAATGGTGTTTGATGATTTCTCCACAAAAATAAGAACTCCTGACGCTACTGCCCATGACAGGCCAACATGAAGGCTTCATTGCGCTATGCAGAGGTGACACAGACCCAAAATTCTACATTACCACTGCGTCAATCACCAGCTGTCCTGAAGCTCATAAATGGCATCCACTCCAAAGCCAAACAATACAGGACATTCAAGGTGCTATTGGAGGAGCTGTCAGCTGAATATGGTGACCTGTTACTACACACAGAAATCCGATGGCTCAGCAGGGGACGAGTTTTGCAGCGTTTTTTGTCAGCATTCATGCAATCCAAAGGGGAAGACACTTCACTGCTCAAGGACTCTGAGTGGAAACTTGGCCTTGCGTTTTTAAGGGACATAACTGGGAAACTGAACCATTTGAACTGTGAGCTACAAGGCAAAAGTAAGGCTGTTCCTGAAATGATCATTAAAGCAATGATGAATGTTTTCTCTATGCATTTACAGAGAAAAAAAGTACTGCACTTTCCTTCCGTGCAGTCAGTGCTGAATGACAATGCTTCTGCATCTGGGGCTTTTGACAAAGCTGCAGAAAAGTACTCCCAAGTCAACAAACAGAGGGTGGCTGGCTGAACACCAACTACACACATGCATACATTTACAATTAGGAAATGTACAAATATTCTCATTAAAGTTAATGCAGATAGGAGACTTGTCTCTTGAAGGAAAAGGTACCAGATGCTTTGGAGGATGGCTTACGGAGTTAAACACTGGATTTTTTAAATGTATTTATTTATTTTTTTTTTATGGTGAAGCAGAGATTTCAAGGTGAACAGTTCTTGCAGTGCAGTAGACTAATGGGAAGTTGTGCTTGAGAGGGAACCGCAGATGGAGCAGGCTAGGGTTTTATGGTCAGTAAATTGTCCGCTGATTAGGGCCAGGTCAATGACACACCAGTCTAGCCTCTGATTGAATTTTTGGATGTACAGTGCAGCTTTGGCTGAGAAGGATTTGTGATATTCATAGGAGAGAGAGCGGCCGTAGGAGAGAGCTCGTCCCTGCGTTGAGGATACACTTTGCAAATGGTATCTAAAGACTAATTTTACAGTCCCAAAGATGAACTAGTTCACATTTGTACATGTTGTACATGGCATGACAAAGAAATTTCCCCATTTGCGGGACAAATAAAGGAATTCTGATTCTGATACTAAATATTCCTGGAAAGCTCTATTTTGTAACCCTCTGCCAGAAGGATAAGGTCATGCTAACGAGGCCCTTCGGTGCGAGTCTTTTTGAAGACTTTGTAAAATAAATCCATAATGATAAATACAACACTGAATGTCTTCTATGATTATTGATCAATTTCCTATGTTGAAAACATTTATTGTTGTTGTTAGCACGATTGTTAGCCATCTGGTAATCTCATTCCTCACTCAGTCAGCGAGCAACAAGTGCTGCCACCACTAGTGCAGGATTAACCGGTGACACTTTATATTAAGGTCCTTGTAGTTAGCCTTAATTAGTAGTTAATAAGCCACTTATTAGACCCAATAAGATGCTTATTACTATTTATAAGGCTATATAAGTGTTAATAGTAGCATAATTAACACATGTATTATTGTCTTATAAGACACTTATAACTACTTATTCGCAACTTGTTAACACTTACTGTAATAGACTGCTTAACAACACTAATAAAAGCCTTCTGAGTTTAACTTACATATTATATAATTGTTAAGCCTCCAGTGAGCTGTTTTAATGGCTTATTTATAAATATCCTATTATGTATTAACTATCAATTAACTATGCACATTTGCAAAACAGTTAACTATCCTTTTTGCAGCTACTGGATCTAAAGCAGGAACAGTTCCTCATTAAGGTTAATATTAAGGTTAATAATTCCTTTATTATGTACTCACTGTATTATGAAACTCATAAGGCTTTTGACAGCATCCCTCCCTGCGAGTGAGAGTCAGACAGAGTCCTGTTTATTGATGGCGACTATGTTATTATGTAATTCAGAGCGAAAAACGTGACTTTGTTACTTTCCCTGATGTATCTATATGATTATAAACAGTTGGCCGATATATGTTTAGATTAACAGGTGGACACTGGGGGAAACCACAAAGATCTCAACGTCATGATGTGTACTGTCACATCTCTTTTGGATCTGCAGCTGCTTGGTTCAGTGTGAACAAAGGCGGCGTAAAGAAGAGCCCTCGTTGCGCCGAGTCGCTGTGAAAAGGGCTAATGTGACCAGTTTGGCCCGGAATCCTATCTGATTGAATGCCATTTTTAAATGTATCCAAATCAAAATGAATACCGCCTATAAAAGACACAAACAGTGTTTCTCCTCTCACCCTGAAAGCATCACACTGACATACAGCAGGAGGTCAGAGTGGCAATGTCTCGGCCACTGACTGTGCCCTATAAACACTGGCAGACTTAAACACACACAACCACCCACACACACACACACACACACACACACACACACACACACACACACACACACACACACACACACACTCCAGAGTGAATGTACTCCCCTTTTCTTGATCTAATCCTAGGTTGACACCCGTACTTTACGACCCTTATCTTTAAATTCCTGTCGTAAAGGCTCCTACACTCTTACAGATTTCAACAAAGTTAAAATAACTGTTAAGCCTGAACCTAATCTTCTGGATTTTAACATATTATTATCAAGGAAGAAAAGTTCATAAAACTGATCCTACCTGCATTTCTTTGCGATGAAAATTGACTGAGATAAATTTCATGTGTGAAAATGTCCTGTGTTCGGTGGATCCACAGTCCCCTCTAACGGTGAACCCTGGTATGAGTTTCAAAAGACTTTTCCTAAACTCATTTGTGTATGTCACCAGTCAATGTTTAAAATATTCCCTGTTTGATAATTCATAGGCTAGAACTACAAGAAATGTGTATAAGTGATTAGTTATATGATATATTAAGTGTGTTTAGATGTTTTGACCAAGTTTTAATTTTCTTTTGAATGTTAATGATTAAGTGATGCCATGTGATTTGTGTTAATAAGAAATCGATTTTGAAACATTAAAAATGTTAGTTTAGTTTTAGTTAGTTTCTGTGAGTTTTAGACTTATAATTTTGTCTAAAGCGCTAACACTGGCAGCCCCCCATTTGGGTCACGCCTGCTATCAGTGTTAATAAAACTGAGAGGCATCCCCCTCTCTTCCTCTCTTACTCTTTTTGCTCTTGTAACTCACTCTTCTACTTTTACTCTCTTCAAGACAGCACTCTCAGGAGAGTTGCTCATGCGTTAATTTTCTTACTTTTATTTTTTTCACCGTAACGATTGATTTCTTTTAAGTACTTCAATTTCCTTTAAGTTTTTAATTTGTTTTATAGAGTTAATTATCGTAACCTGACTTAGAGGAAGTGAACTTTAATTTAAAATTCTCCTCTATTAAGTAACAAAGGATAATTCTATCGGCCACCGGAGCATCCTTCAGTTATTTTAGCGAAGAAGTTAAATTAGTTTATCAGTCAGAGCCTAGGGGAGCGACAGTAAGGCCGCTGGACACAAACCCGCAGCCTGCTGACTCCACAAGACAACACTTCAAACCAAAGTAGGCTAAACATCCATCATCCTGCTGGATTCACACGTATGAGTTGGTGTCTTTGGCTTTGATTCAGCCTCTTTGAGCTTAGTAGAAATTTGGTAAGGGCTCTGTTAGCGTTAAATTATTCTCTTAATATTTAAATGCTTTCACCCAACCCGTAATTTCACCATCCGCACATATTTCACTCATAAACTCATTACATTAGTCATTACAGACTCAGCATTTTGTGTTACCTGTCGATCTTATCATTTGTTTAATTTGCTATTTCATTTATCTACTCAATTCAATTGAGTAAATTTCAATTATTTAGTCAATAAACATATTTAACTGTATGTCGTTGTCTGTGCAGGTTTGTTTTAATATGGAGAACCAATGGCAACTGTGTAGAAGTCACTGCTTCAGTGATGAGATTGAATAAATTGATCTGAAATTGATTAGAATTTATTCAAGTTAACCTTGTCCAGTCGAATTTGATTAATTTCCTCCGGATCAGTCAAAGAGATAAAAGAACGGAGGTGGTGCCCTATGAGGGCTTTATTAAGTGATTAATAAATTACATTTATTAGTAATGTATCTCCTACAAACTCTACCTTAATATTTCCACCTATCCCATTTTAGTGCTTCTGAAAAGGTACTCATAGAGGTCTTCTGTAATACCATGTGTCATTCCATGTCATATTATACATTGATATAGAACAGTTTTTTGAAATTTAATTAAAAGCATTTTTAAAAGTTCATAGACTGCCATTGTCCTTTTTTCGGCCACTGACATATATGTCATTCAATGCAAATCCATTGATTATTGATTATTATAATTGCATTGATACATAAGTCATGTTGAATTTGTGCTTTGAACAGTGACTCACTGAGGAGCGTTAAAACACCAAGCAGCACCTGCCCCGGTTCAACCCACATTCTTCAGATTTTTTGGATTGCACAGTTAAAGGAACCATCCAGTCGTTTATTAATATGTGCTCATAAAGTTGGGGGATTCACAAGCCATAACTAATGTTTCAATTGGATACACCTTGTCCTGCCATAGCAAGTCAAAATGTCTGCTGTGAGAAAGGCTGAACCTGCCAACATGCAGCATCAAAGGTCCTCTACACCCACATGGGTGTTTTCAATTACTTTGTCTGATGACACCTTTGCCCAGGCTGAAAATGGCTGGAATACAAATTTCCTGTGGTTACCAAACCTTAAACCAATGCATTTATAATAATAAGGGTTGAAGTTGTCTTCCCCCAGCAGTTGCAACAAAACTAATTAGAGTGCACGAGAAATGTCAATCAAGCAGTCTGTACACCCCACACAATCCTAAGAAGAGTCTAATCTGGCAAACAAGTGGAAACACCTGTGGGTGGAAAAAAAAATTGTTTTACCTGCCAACAGACTCTAAAAACTAGACTGGAGACTCTGACTCTAGACTCTGACAACAAAACTGAGACATCCATCAAATATATTAAATATTACAACACGATATCATTGTACAAAAAGTACACCATAAATTATAGTTAAATTACAATAATATACCCCCACATTTTAGAATCCCATGATGTATTAAATCAGCACCTTGAGGCACTTTAGTGACACCTCATTGGGTTGCCAGGCGGTCCTGATTCTGAACAAGCCCTGGTGACACCTATAGTATAGGAACTTATGTGATTCCAGGGTTGTTGAATATGAGAGTTGCAACACTCCCATTGGCTGCTATTGGAATCAGAGAAAGCGGGAGTGAAGCGTGTTGAAATCGATGGGGAATATTATTTGATGATTGACTATTAATTAAGTCATTAATGTTAAATATGTATGTGTGTGCATGTAGGTTAGTAAAAAGGGGAGAAGGTCAGCAGGCATAGTACTAAGTTTCCTCCCCAGACAGCTTAACACCTATTCACACCTGGGCTCACCTGGCCCTAACAACCCACATGAAGGCCGGTTGGGTCAAAGACCCACAAGTGGCCCTAATGACTCTGAAACTCAGAGCTCACACGTGTCCTTAACAACTCTGTAATGATTCATCCCAGGATTACTTCAAAATCAAAAAGTATTGATCTGATAGAAGAACTGAGAATCAACTGAACTGGCTCACTCTACCCAACGTACCAGGGTTTTCTTCTGAGGAAGAAAATACACATTTAGAGTAAAGTTTGAGAAGGGCCCCCTGACCTCCAGACGTACATGTAAATGTTGATTCCTGTCTGTCTCCTAAACCCTGCAGATAGACATTTGCGTAACACCAGTTAATCTAAGGACGTTTAGTCCCGGTTTGATCACTATGTTAAATGCCCCCATACCTCCCCCACCCCCCGCTGTTCACACTCTCCAAAGAGCAGACCCCCCTCCCTTTGCATATCTTTTGTTTACCTATTGTTTCTACCTGCCATTTGTCTTCCTTGTTCTTACTGTATAAAATGCTGTTGTTTTATTTGCTTTGTTCACTCACCAGCTCAGATCTGCTCTGTGCCTGTCGGTCCACCAGCCTACCGGTAGACTCTGATTAAACACATCACCACAGCAAACTATTCAACAGGACTTGAATGATTTCTTCAACACTTCTAAACTCAGATAAATTGCCCCACTGTCTTACAAACAAAGGGAAAGACAGACTACGTATCCCCACACCACACTAGAAAGCCAAACAACAACCAAAACAAGCACCAACTTTAACTCATTTAAATCATCCACTAGTGAGCAAAGGGAGCAAGCACTTGAGTGCACTGACAATCAAAGAAGGCCTCCTGGTACCTGCCTAACTTTGACTACCGTCTAGATATTTCCAGGGCACCTTTAAAAGCATAAATTCAGAGAACCTCAGCCATGTGAAGGAGCGGTATCGCAGGTCCTCTACAACCAGCACTGCTCCCAGTAGACCTCACATGTGCACTATGCCATAAAAAACTCTACACATATCCCATATACATTTTGGTTTGCACTAACTGGACAATTTTTAAATACCCATATTTATTATTATTTGTAAATAAAAATAACACACTGTTTAAAATGACACTGTTCATATTGTAAATATTATGTATATACAAGTTCAATTCTATTTCTTATCTTCTTATTATATTGTTTATTTTTTACTTTTTATAACTGTTATTGTAATTACTGTCCTTTGGCTGCTGTGACAAAGAAATTTCCCCATCTGCGGGACAAATAAAGAAATTCTGATTCTGATTCTGATTCTGATGTGGCCAAGGATTGGAAATGCTTAACCCCGCCAGAGAAACAGGTCTCCACCCAGAGTTATCTCGAACATAAAAAAAAGAGAACTGATGGAAGGGCAGATTAAGCTATCCAGCTGGCACACTCCCTAATTAACCAGGGAGATCACTGGCAACTTTGCCATGAGTTCACCATATACTCACCAAGAACAAACACAGGAATGCACAAAGTAGGGGAGAAAAAAAAAAACTCATCTGGATGTTAACGATTCCAGACGAGCCCCAAAATTCCCATGGCTCATGGGAAGCAACATGAAGGAGGAAACAAAGTTATTAAGCTACCGAATCTTAGATTTATAAAATCCAAAAAAGTGTGGATAAGATAACTAATAAAACTAACTTCTGCCCCTGCAGAGTCTGCTGGCTGAGAGAAGGTGTGGAAGGTGGAGGAACGGCTTTTTGTAGGTGGCTCATGTGCCACTGATTGGATGTATGGAGGAGTTAGTTTATGGGAGCCTCCTTGAACAGAAGGGAGAAGCCAGGTACACCAAAAAACAACAAAGCTTAACAATAAAAGCTTCGCACAGGTTCGGTGGTGAAAAGCTTTTCATGGCCTCTTTTCAACAAGGAGCTAAATGTTGTCCATGCTTCCGACGCATCTGAAGATTCAGGAAGTAGATTTAAATGCTGTTTTCCAGCATTTCAATTTCATTTTGCAAAGGACACAGTTTTGGTGTCACAGTTTAGTTGCAGTAAAAGGCAGGTGATCAGGGCTTGGCTACATCTGTGATAGAGGGGAGATGTCTGGCTTATCTAGCTTACTGTCCACTATATAATACTCATATGCGGGAAGCCAATTACCCAAACGACACACACACACACACACACACACACACACACACACACACACACACACACACACACACACACACTATTCATATTTTCTACAGTGTGTACAGTACTGTGAGAGAGACACCATTCTTTTTAGTTCCAGCTGTGCTTTAAGGCCAAACTCAGACTTAGCACTGCAGGCAAACACACATGTATTGAATGTGATGCCGGCTATGTTCATTTAATGGCTTCCCTACCAGATTAAAGAGCTTTAAAGTCACTGTGGGAAGTTCCTCAATACCACACAGCCCAGCAGTCATATCACATTGTTGACATGTTGCAGGCAACATTGCCTGCTGTAAGAGTTCTGCATGATTTTCATGTGCATATTCTGGCTATCAAAGTCAAATGTAAAGCTTTTTTTGGTCATAAGCCTGATATTTTTCACATGAAAATATATGTTATATGTGTTATTTCCTTAGTAAAATTGCATAGCTATAGTGCCTTAACATCCAAGGAAAATGTGGGATCACAACTGAATGCCACATTTTGTTGGTCAAGAACAACAGAAGTGAACAGTCACATATGATGATTAAAAAAACATATAAGAAACATGCTAATATCATTCTGAACATGGCATGATCATGGTTATTAAAAAGAGTCAGTAATGGTCTGATGAACACAAGAGAGATTGCTCGTTTCACTTAGTACGATGCATCAGTTTACTCGAGGAGGCAGAAAAAGAGCAACTCATGATTATATTTTATTAATTAACCAATAGTTGATGATTAGTGACTACTGCTACTGTTACTACTAATACTTAACTCAAGAAGTATACTATAGTAGTAGTAGTAGTAGTAGTAGTAGTAGTAGCAGTAGTAACTAATCATTACCCAATGATTTGTCAACATAGTATCTCCCTGTCTGTTCTCTAGTAACTCATTACTATCTACTAGTTTGTAAATTATTAGTCAGAAGAAAATAGACCTGAAAACTTAAAAGGGTATAACACCACAGTTTTGTTATCAGTCGTGGCATATTTGCATATCCAGCCGAAGAACTTTTTGTTTTGTAGCCATGCTAGTGGTGGTGCTCCAGGGGTGCAGTGTTGGTCTAACTACTACATGGATTGCCATGAAATTTTGTACAGTAATTTGTTGTCCTCAGAGAATGGACTGTAATAACTTAAATCCCCTGACCCCTTTTCTGTAGTGGCATAATCAGGTTGCAATTTCAATCTGTTCAATACTTTATGACCAAATAGCTGCATTTAGCTCAAAGCGCATCTGTGCCAAAGTACGACCTCATGGAGTCACTAATATGTGGAGATTCAGACTGAAAACAGCCCTGAGTTAAACTCATGCAGGGGACTGCACTTAGACAATGAAATATGATCATGAAGGGCCCATTGAAGTGATAGATTAATGCCTTTAATGGCTATCAATGTCAAAACACTGCACAACAGTTTCTAATATTCAGGCAAGATTTTTTAGTATCTTAGTATTTTACCTTTCATCACAAGGATCGTGATGTAAACAGTAGCAATACAACGTGCTCATTAAAAAATATTCCAACAGGAATATGTGCTTTCATGTATGTGATAGGTCTGTACTACGAAGCAGGTTTTTGGGCTTAGCAAGGTAACTTCAGGGTTAACTTTGGGTTTTCAGGGCTACAACAGTGGTTGAAGACTTAGATCCTTGGTCTCACGTGTCTCAGCCTTTGCAATGATTCAGTCCTGATTTTCTGGCCTCCCTCGGGTGCTGCTTTGGTGAACAGACACCCCCCACTCATGACAGGACCACTTATGGCGTTTTTCCACCAGCAGTTTTGGCCACGCCGAGCCAAGTGGTGCTGGCAATGGTCCTGCTCTGGAGTAGGTCCAAGACGCACCCGCCCCGCCTCCAAGCAGGCCGTGGGCTCGTCTTATGACTGTGGCCAACCAGTAACAAGCTCCCATCTCCCCCTTGAACAAGTGTGTGTTACCAATTTGATACTCAACTCATATCTGTGCAGGAAACCTGAGAGAATGACATTTCTAAAAGTCAGTGTGTTCAGCTCTCAGTACTTTGGTAGCTTCTAACTGAATCTCTTCAGTTTCTGTCATCCTGTTTGTTCTTTCAAACACCTGCTGTGTTTTACTGTTTCATTGTGTTCACTTTCAGCTGTTTCAGGAGTCATGTTTAGTTACTGCTGCTGAAAACACAACGTGTCCTATAATGCTGCTTCATAATAAAAGCTTTTAAATGAACAGGGGGTTTTATTGTGAAGAAGTTATAAGAAATTAAACTGTTTGTAATTGAATTAGTGGAGCCACTTTGTTAGCAGTGATTCTTCGAAAGAATTGGGACAAGCGTGTCATTAGTGAAAGACACACCTTCAAGCAGGTAGCCCAGTTGTGGCACAAATGATCCTGCCTGTGCCTGACGTGTGTCACTCATGTCACTCGCTCAGTTTGCTGCTGAAATGGATGAACCACATCCCAAGAAGAAGAAATGAGCTTCCACATTCCACTCCACTCGGTGCAAGACTTTCTCATTTACTGACATTTGTCCCCTGTCACACTTGCTCGTCCTCTTGCCTCCACCCTGCAGACTGTAGTCCTGCATCAGTGTTCTTCCCCTACTTCTTTTTGAGGGATCTCACACACTCTCGCAACATAGTACATTTTTATGATGTAAATTTTAGATGTGCACTTTGGATCACTTTTCTGTAGACCAGAAGAAGTTCAAAAAACAATGTAGGCAAGACAGGAGGTAGAGCTGAGGATTCCAGCCCGACTTCATCTATATACTGTTTCTATTGGGTCAAACTCAATCTGGCTCATCCAGCAGTCGATCGCTCACTCTCTACCTGCAGTCAGCTTAAACAAATGAGTATGCAGTCAGATCAGGTCTACAGAACCAGCGGTAAAAAATAAAGATAATAGATAGGATGTTTCATTTTCACATGATGTGAGCAATATACTTGCTTGTGTCGCTGGTTATGAATATAAACTGTTGCGGGTAAATAATAAGTTATCTTGGCATTCAGTTAAATAGTGTCATACTCAACCAGATGTGCTAGTTACCTTCTACAGCATGATATCATCTCAGCGAGACTGGAAACTGTCTGCCTGGCTAGTTTTCATCAGTAGCCCCTTCACCTGATGTTAACGGTAACAGTTTTAAAGCATATTGCATTGTGATAAAAAACAAACAAACATGTATAATAGTCTTAAAGGAATAGTTCACTCTAGAATAAAATTCAGTCATTATCGACTCACCCTCATGTTGATGAGATCTCCGGTGTAGTTTCTTATTCCTCAAAGTGCAGCTGGAGACCCGCGGGGGTACGCTCCGGCAGTAAACATCCATATAACGAGCTTTAACCTCTTAAGACCTGGCGTCCACGTGCGTGGACATCACATTTTGTGTTGTCTATACCATAATACTTAATTCTGCTTAACGTGTGACATGCAAGGTGTTCCTGTGCTTGCAAACGGATCGCAACTGTTACACAGCCTTTCACAAATAGGTGTGAACATGTTCCTACAGAGAAAAGGGCATTCCTAGTTTGAAGTAGTAGTAGTAGAAATAACTGTGATGTTCAAAACATGTTCAAAAACATGTTCATATGTGTTATGAATAAATGTAAAAGCAGTCAGGAAAAACACTGCTGTGTTCTGGTTGGAAATTACACAATGGTGACTTTATTGTGTTCTATGGAAATTCAGGCTGAGTGTCCCCGTATGTGGACATCATTTTTCTCAAAAACTACATCATGTCAAAAGATGATGCTTAGTTCTTATACTTATCAGGTCCCAATAAGCCCAAATAGCAAAGATAAATTAAAAATGCATACCAAAAAAGAGCTCAGGTTGGCGTCCGAGACAAAAAGGTCCATAAAACTACACAAAAACTTTGTAATATTCCTCCATACTGCTCGTCCACTGCAATCCAAGTGTCCTGAAGTGGCGACATCCAGAGTTTACTCGAAACGACGTCATTTAGTACATTTTTCTAGCCTAAACAGTCACTATGCTACATCTGCCTGGAGGCCACTCCACATTCACGCGAGTCTCCCTCACAGCCGATTGCCTACGGAAGCCGCGCCGGACAAGATGAACGAGACTCGCGATAGATACACACCGGTATTTACTTCCTGCTGTGAGCCACCGAGCGACACACAAACACAAGAGGGATCTGCTGCACTAGTGATTTGAAACTTTGACACTCTCAGCAGGAAGTAAACACCGGTGTGTATCTATCGCGAGTCTCGTTCATCTTGTCCGACGTGGCTTCCGTAGTGCAATCGGCTGTAAAGCTTAAAGCTCGTTATATGGATGTTTACTGCCGGAGGGAGCCCCCATGGGTCGCCAGCTGCACTTTGAGGAATAAGAAACTACACCGGACTTCTCATCAGCATGAGGGTGAGTCGATAATGACTGAATTTTGTTTTAGAGGGAACTATTCCTTTAAACAGGTGGAATAAGAGATGCCTTTATATAAACTGACATCTAACTCAGCTGACTTCCATTCCTTTATATACACTCAGGATTCTAGACAAGAGTGAGACAAGTAGAGGAACGAGGGTATTGGCCATCCATTGTGTGCTGAGACCTGCTGGGTTATCAGATGGTTGGCCTGACCCACATGGAGAGAACAGGCCCAGCATTGAGCTCCAGCGAGTCTCACTGTGCAGCGCCTTCCTAGGAGAGCTGAGAGGCCAGGAGATTTGCCTCTTCTTGGATCTCTGCCAAGCAACCAATCAATGCAGCCTAGAGTCAATGGAAACAAGAATTGCAGCTCCTTTTTTCTGTCCGTCAATCTGTCTCTCTGCAGTGCAAGGCCATGCAACACCCGTCTTGGAAATTATTCACCATTGTTCCCTTATTTCACCTTTTGTGTTCAGGACTCTCCCTCTTTTTCTTGCCAGTCCCCACTGAACAAACACAAATCTGCTCTCTCTTGGTTTTCTCCTCTATTTCCGTACAGGCTTGCTCGTGTATCATCTGGGGGAGAAGCTCGGCTTGGCTAATTTCAGTGGCTGACCCAATTCCATGCTGAATGAAATAAAAACATATACAACATGATATTTGTTTATGTTCACAGGCCCTGAAGCCAGATTAGTGGAAGTCAAGCCAATGATATACTCCTGTTCATACAGACTGAATGTATCATCATTTTAGCTTTCTTCTGCTTTACTTACTTTAGGTACTTGTCTGACTTTAGTTGGATATGAATGAATGTTTGCGCAGCTAGTAAAGACTCACTAGGCTGGATCCCTGCAGTGCTTTGTGCTAATGCATTATTTAATTTAATTCATTTTATTTGTAGAGGGACCATGTGCAATATTAAACAGAAATGTGGCCACTTGATGCATTGTTTCAGAGTTACCTTAGAGCTCATTTACATCTGTAGTCCCTTGGCAGATAGTTCACATAGTTATAAAAAAAAAACAACTAACAAACATAGCTCAGTAACACAGAGCAGTACATCACAAACACAAAATACACACACACACACACACACACACACACACACACACGCACATGCATTATGAATTCATAATAATTCATAATAATAAGGTCTATCAGCTCTAGGTCCAGCTCCAACAATCAACTTTTCTAGTTCTTTATCTTATATGTATTTTTGTTTATCCATTTATTCTTTGTTTTGTATGTTCCACTTTGTTAAGCGTCCTTGGGTACCCTGAAAGGCGCTATATAAATTACATTTATTATTATTATTATTATTATTATTATAAGTGCTCATGCTAACAGTGCAGTGTTTTAGTGAGTGTGGAATGGTGATCCCTATAAAAGCTTGCAGATGCAGTGGAGGGCTCCAGTGTTTCTGCTGATTATGTCTCATCACTGCAAACAAAATAAAATCCTGAAGAAAACAAAGCATTCCACAATTAATCCTCCTATCCATGTCAACCTCAACCTCTGTTAATATCAAATCAAATCAAATCAAATTTTATTTGTATAGCCCAAATTCACAAATCACAGTTTGCCTCAGAGGGCTTTACAATCTGTACAGAGACGACACCCTCTGTCCTTCGACCCTCGATTCGAGTGAGGAAAAACTTGCCCCAAAAAAGGCCCTTTTAACAGGGAAAAAATGCGGAAGAAACCTCAGGGAGAGCCACAGAGGAGGGATCCCTCTCCCAGGACGGACAGACGTGCAATAGATGTCGCATGTACAGAGCAGATCAACGAGATCACAATGTATTCAATTATAAGCGATGGTTGACAGGAGTGAAAGTACACAAAGATGTATTACAGCAATAATGATGAAATGCACATGGAAATGTGATTACTAGTGATAACAGTAGTAATGATCAATGGCAAGGATGGTATGTAGCAATGCAGTACGATAATAGTAGTGGAACGTATGTAACAGAGATGTGACTAATATTAGCGACAGTAGTGGTGGGTGTCAGGCAGGGTCATGGCAGTAGGTGCATCCACGATCAGGCAGGGCCATAGCAGTAGGCGCATCCACGATCAGGCAGGGCCATAGCAGTGGGCGCATCCACGATCAGGCAGGGCCATAGCAGTGGGCGCATCCACGATCCACGACCCGGGCGCGGCCAGGATCCAAGGGAGCCTGTAGGACTAGAAAGCACAAGGACTCCGGGGAAGAAGCAAGTCAGTGACATGCAGAGATGGGGCATGTATACAGGCATAATGTATACAGATGGAGAGGAGAGGAGAGGGGAGGAGAGAGAAGCTCAGTGTGTCATTGTCCCCCGGACTAGGCCTATAGCAGCATAACTAAGAGCTCGTCCAGGACAGGCCTGGGCCTGTCCTGGACCAGCCCTAACTATAAGCTCTATCGAAGAGGAAGGTCTTAAGTCTACTCTTAAAGGTAGAGAGGGTGTCCGCCTCCCGGACCAAAACAGGAAGATGGTTCCACAGAAGAGGAGCTTGATAACTGAAGGCTCTGGCTCCCATTCTACTTTTGGAGACTTTAGGAACTACAAGTAATCCTGCGTTCTGGGAGCGTAATGCTCTAGTTGGGTGATAGCGTAATATGAGCTCCTGGAGATATGATGGTGCCTGACCATTAACAGCTTTGTAAGTGAGGAGAAGGATTTTAAACTCTATTCTTGATTTTACAGGGAGCCAGTGCAGAGAGGCCAGTACAGGAGTAATATGATCTCTTTTCTTAGTTCCTGTCAGTACATGTGCTGCAGCATTCTGGACCAGCTGGAGACTCTTTAGAGACTTGTTAGGGCAGCCTGATAATAGAGAATTACAATAGTCCAGTCTGGAAGTAACAAATGCATGGACTAGCTTTTCTGCGTCTTTTTGAGACAGGATGGGCCTGATTTTTGCAATGTTACGTAGATGAAAAAATGCAGACCTTGAAATTTGTTTTATGTGGGAGTTGAAGGACATATCTTGATCAAAGATAACTCCCAGATTCCTGACGGTGGTGCTGGAGGCCAAGTTAATGCCATCCAAACTCGCTATATCATTAGATAATGCATCTCTAAGGTGTTTAGGACCAAGTACTATAACTTCGGTTTTATCTGAGTTTAACAGCAGAAAATTGCAGGTCATCCAGGTCTTAATGTCCTTGAGACATGCATGGAGTTTAGTAAGCTGATTAGTTTCATTTGGCTTTATTGATAGGTATAACTGTGTATCATCTGCATAACAATGAAAGTTTATGGAGTGTTTCCGAATTATATTTCCTAGAGGGAGCATATATAAGGTGAATAGTATGGGTCCAAGCACGGAGCCTTGAGGAACACCATGACTAACCTTGGTATACAGGGATGACTCATCATTAACATGTACAAACTGAAATCGATCCGATAAATAGGACTTAAACCAGTTTAATGCGGGTCCTTTAATGCCAATTAAGTGTTCCAGTCTCTGTAGTAGAATATGATGATCAATGGTATCAAATGCAGCACTAAGATCTAGTAAGACCAGGACAGAGAAGCGATTAGGAGGTCATTTGTAACTTTCACCAGTGCCGTCTCTGTGCTATGATGTGCTCTAAAACCTGATTGAAAATCCTCATATAAACTATTTTTATGAAGAAAGTCACATAGCTGGTTGGCGACTGCTTTCTCAAGGATCTTGGAGAGGAAAGGGAGGTTGGATATAGGTCTATAGTTGGCTAAAGTTTCTGGATCAAGATTAGGCTTTTTAAGGAGCGGTCTAATTACAGCTAGTTTAAAGGATTGTGGTACGTATCCTGTTAATAGAGACAGGTTGATCATTTCTAGTAAAGATGTGCTAATTAAAGGTAAAGTTTCTTTCAGCAACCTAGTTGGGATGGGGTCTAGGAGACAAGTTGTTGGTCTAGATGAAGAAACCATCGAAGTTAGTTGGTGGAGGTCAATGGGAGAGAAGCAGTCTAAATATAAGTCAGAATTTAGAACTGTTTCTGAGGTTCCTGTGTTTAAAGATACAATAGTGCCAGTTGAGGGCAAGCGATGATGGATTTTGTCTCTAATAGTTAAAATTTAATCATTGAAGAAGCTCATGAAGTCGTTTCTACTGAGCGTTGTAGGAATACATGGTTCAGTAGAGCTGTGACTTTCTGTCAGCCTGGCTACAGTGCTGAAAAGAAACCTGGTGTTGTTTTTGTTTTCCTCTATTAATGACGAGTAATAGCTTGCTCTGGCATTGCGGAGGGCCTTCCTATATGTTTTAAGGCTATCTTTCCAGGCTAAGCGGGATTCTTCCAAGTTGGTGGAACGCCATTTCCTTTCAAATTTCCGTGATGTTTGCTTCAATTTGCGGGTATCCGAGTTATACCAGGGTGCTAACCTCCTGTGCTTTATAGGTTTCCTTTTCAGGGGGGCAATAGAGTCCAGTGTTGTTCGCAATGAGCCTGCAGTGCTATCAGCAAGATGATCGATTTGTGAGGAACTGAGGTTAGCGGAGGAGTCCTCTATTATATTGAGACATGGCATTGAGTTTAGTGCCAGCGGTATAATTTCCTTAAATTTAGCTACAGCACTATCAGATAGACATCTAGTGAAGGAGTTTTTGCCTAATGGTGTGTAGTCCAGTAATAGAACTTCAAAAGTTATTAAGTGATGGTCTGATAAAAGAGGATTCTGTGGAGAAACTGTTAGATTTTCAATCTCAATACCATAAGCTAGAACAAGGTCAAGGGTGTGGTCAAAACAGTGAGTTGGTTTATGTACACACTGAGAGAAGCCAATAGATTCTAATAATGAGATAAATGCAGTACTAAGGCTATCATTAATGACATCCACATGAATATTAAAATCACCTACAATAATTACTTTATCTGATTTGAGGACTAGACTTGATAAAAACTCAGAGAATTCAGATAAAAATTCTGAGTAAGGACCAGGTGCTCGATACACTACAACAAATAGAACTGGCTGTAAAGTTTTCCACGTTGGATGTGAAAGACTCAGAACAAGGCTTTCAAATGAGTTATAATTTAATTTAGGTTTAGGAATGATGACTTAAGTCATAAATAGCTGCAACACCACCTCCTCGGCCGGAGCCTCGAGGAATGTGAGTATTAATGTGACTGGGTGGAGTGGATTCATTCAGGCTGACATATTCTTCAGGATGCAGCCAAGTTTCAGTAAGACAGAATAAATCAATATTACAGTCTGAAATTAAGTCATTTACTAGTACAGCTTTCGATGACAGGGATCTGATATTTAGGAGTCCGCATTTAATTCTCTTGTCTTGTTTTGAGCTTGCAGAGTTGCTGTTAATTTTTATTAGATTTTCATGCACAACTCCTCTTCTGTGGACTTTTGATTTGATTAATTTAATTAATTTAGGTGGTCGGGGGGCAGACACAGTCTCAATAAAGTTTTGGGTGTGCAACTGATCTAATGGAAGCTCAGAGAAGCGTGTAAGACTGCAGCTCTGCCTCCTGGTCTCAACTCTGGGTTGTCAGGCTGGTTGTTGGCTAATGAAATGGGTTAAATTTCTAGAGATGAGAGCCGCTCCGTCCAAAGTGGGATGGATGCCGTCTCTCCTAATGAGACCAGGTTTTCCCCAGAAAGTCCGCCAATTATCAACAAAGCCCACATCGTTTGCTGGACACCACCTCGACAGCAAGCGGTTGAATGATGACATGCGGCTGAACATGTCATCACTGGTTAGGTGACACAAATATGCTGTTGTTGATGCTGTGCAACACACTTATTACACTACCTGCAAAAACTGACGTCTGGGCCTAGTTTCATTGACTTTTACCTTACTCGTTGCCAGGGCCGTAGCCAGGATTTTTGAAATACCAAGGTCAACATTCGGCAGGACCGCCCCCCCCACCCCCACCCCCCCGTGTTGCTGTAATCGTAAGATAAATATATATAAAACTATAACTGAAGTATTTGAGTGTGTGTGTGTGGTGTTGCTGCCTCACAAAAAACTACAACTAAGATGACCTGTAACTGTATACATTAAGTGTTTGGTATAGGCTATGGTGATTGAGTGAGTGAGTGAGTGAGTGACACAGAGAGAGAGAGAGATAGCATCCTACAGCAGATAACTGCAGCAGATCCATCGTATCAGGGAAAAACATGTGATGAACTGTTAAAAGTCTGTCTGGGATAAGATCCACAATTTGTAAAGTTAGCTGCACAATATGTTACACTCTGCCATGAGACTAGAGAAACACACGAATGCTGATCACAACCATTATTGCTATATTTAATATTGTTGTAGTTTTTCATTTCTTTATTTGATGTATTATTATTATTATTATTATTATTATTATTATCATCATCATTTAATATGAACTGTATATATATTTTTCATTATATATAACAACTTGCAACTACCTAATGACACCCAATCTGTGTATAAGAAAGATAGAGAGAGAGAGAGAGACACAGAGAGAGAGAGAGAGAGAGAAAGAAGTCAAGTGTCTGTTTTATGCAGATGACCTCCTACTGTTATCTCAAACAGAACAAGGAATGCAAGACTATCTGGACATACTCCATGATTATTGTGTAAATTGGGCAATCAGAGTAAACCTAGATAAAACTAAAATTATAATATTTCAAAAGAAAGCAAGTTCACAATCTAGAAAGAATCAGTTTACTTTGGGAGAGACAACACTGAGCCACACAATGGAGTACACTTACCTTGGCCTAACTATCACTGCTTCGAGTAGTTTTGTTAAAGCTGTGAGTTCACTAGCAGATAAAGCCCGCAGAGCATATTACAGTATACGAAAAGTTCTATTCAAATTAAACCCCCCAATTAAGATCTGGCTTAAAAGTGTTATTGAACTAATCCTCCTATATGGAAGTGAAGTTTGGGGCCCCTTAATTAAACAAGAGCACTGGGACTCAAACCCTGCTGAAAAAAAGTCCACAGAAATTGCCCAAACCACGGCTGCAGAGCAGAGCTGGGCCAGTTCCCCCTCTTAATCAAAATCAAAAAGAGAACTATTAAATTTTGGAAGCACTTGATGGAGTCTGATGTAGACTCATACCAGCACAGAGCATACTTGGAGCAGCAGGGCTGTCTGAATCCAGATAATAATACCTGGAATGGGACAAATGAGGAAATCAGATTGACAAGTCAAAATGACACTACAAAAATAATTCCATACTCACAAATAAAACAAATCAACAAAGATAATAAACAAAAATATTGCCAACAATGGAAAACAGAAACTCAAACAATCAATAAATTAGAATGTTATAATTTACTGGACAGAGAATTCCAATTGGCCCAATATTTAACCCAAATAAAAAAATCCCAAAAAAGACAAAATCTTACGAAATATAGACTCAGTGACCATAAACTGGTCACCATAAACTGGTGAAACTGGTGAAACTGGTCGCCATAAAAGAGAATGGCTGGAAAGATCAAAAAGAGCCTGTATCCACTGTGACACTGGAGAAGTAGAGACAGAGACTCACTTTCTCACAAGTTGTCCCAAATACAAAGAAATTAGAGAAGAATTATTTCCCAAATTTAAAGAAAAAATCCCTGACTTCCTCACCCTCCAACAAGACAAGTTAATCCCAATCCTTCTGGGAGAAGACAGCTCTGCTGTAGAACTAGCAGGAGAATATGTCACTGCATGTCATGGTCTGACCAGGGCAGTTGGGGTTATTTGTGCCTTCTTTCGTTTTCTTTTCCCCCTTGTCTGTCTTCCCCCCTCTTTTTCTCCTCACCTGCTTCTGTCTGGACAGAGGGGCGTGGCAGCAGTGTCGGCAAGCAGCGGAGAAGCGCACCTGCAGATCATTCCATTCATCACTCCCTGCTATATAACCCCGGTCTCATCTCCACTGCGGCGCCAGATTGTTTCACCTGTTACGGTACTCACATTGACGGCCGCTTTCCAAGTGTATTACGTAATCTTCGTCTGCGTGTCTACGAATTATCTACTGCGTTTTCGGACTTCACCTAATTGTTTGTTTCTCCCTCGTGGCAGAAGACTCTACGCCTCTTCGCCCCTGCTTCCCTGCCTGCCTGCCGACCAGTCAGACCCAGCACTCTGTGCTTACTTCCAAGATACCTCCAACATCTCAATAAACTGGTTTTGCTCCAACTACCACCTCCGCTCTCTCTCTCTCTCTCTCTGCATTTTGGGCCCAAGCCTCAGACGCCATACAACACTGCATGTCACACATTAAGAAATGTTTCAATGTAAAGACTGTAAGACTCATTTATTTCTGTTTGTTGATACTATCCTTATTCTCATTATCACTTATTATTTTATTATTGTTTATTATTTTACACACACACACACACACACACACACACACACACACACACAGAAACATGCACACGAACACTCACAATTATTTTTCTTATTTTATTTTTCTTAAATTTTACTCTATTTATATATGTATATATTAACTTATGAAGTGTAATTTTTGTCCTGTTTAATTGACCCTTTATGCTTTAGCAACATCGTCTATGTGACATTCATGCAAATACAGCAAATTGAATTGAATTGAATTGAATTGAGAGAGAGAGAGAGAGACAGAGACAGAGACAGAGAGAGTGGAGATCCTGCTCAGGCTTCTTAGCATCTCTATTGGCTATCTGTTGCATCTGTAGGCTCGTTCACTGTTTTTCTCATTCTCTTAGCTTATTACAATTCTCACCTTTCCTCCTCTTTGCCTGATCATCCTCTGCCTTTCTTGCTGCAAGAAATGATGACTTGGATTGATGCAGCCTCTTACCACTACGTTGCATCTTTGCTCCGATTCATTTAATTGCCGTTCTAAAAATAGACCTGCAGTCACGTCGCGACCGTGTTTACTTTCGGTTTTAATGAAACAAAACGTAAGAAAAAAATACAGAGGACATGACCTCGGTGTCCTCAATGGTGGCTACGACCCTGCTCATTGCTGCTTATAAGCTTTTCATAGTCTGAACCAACTCCACCTACAAATACACACATGTCGTGCAACTAATTATACTGACATAATTCTAATAGTTTTGGAAATGTATCCAGACATACAGTACTATATATAGTGGTAGCACTTGCAGATTTGTATATTGTGGAACAGTGGACTATTAGCCTTGGCAGAGGTCTGTGTTCTCCGATTGCCCTTCTAGTTTCTCGTCTGTGGCAGGTAGCGAACACAATACATAGCCTTTCAGTTACTATTATGCTGTAATCTGAACCGACATCTTATGGCTGACTAAACTACCTTAACTACCCCTAATAGCATGAAGCACTTCCCACGTCCCACTATACTATGTCACATACAGTCACGACGTACAAGCCACCTTCCTCAAAGTGGGGAAGTTTGGCTTGTTGCACAAAAGCAACCAAAACACCCAAAACACCTTATCATGTCATTCAATATTTAGTATTATATAGCATGATCTACGACTTCATTTATGGTTCTTTGTTTGATATATGTTTGTATATATTTGTTTGTCAGCCCTGTGATGAACTGAACGTCTTTCAAACTTTCACCGGTGGCTCACTTTTTAATGAGATCAACATTGCTTTCTGTACATGTTTCATCCCTTCCTTGAATTCTCATCATCCATAGATCTACTCTTTGTCATATATAAAATATAATTTGTAAGAAAGGGCCAAATTTCGAAAGTAGCTCGAAAAATTTTGAGGGCAGCATAACCACCAACTACTGCTCACTATACTCTTTGCCGTTGTTATCTTTGGCTGTAGCGACTAGCTGCTGTCAGCAAGTTAGCCGCTGAGCTCAGTGGCACCATTGTCACCACAGGCAACGGGACTCAACTCGACAGGGTTCAGCCACCTGCTAGTGAACACAGTTGGACACCAGACACTATCACCTCTTGAGGTACAAAGTATACGTGCATTATGAGACAGGATGGGCCAGGGCTAGCTGATTAACATGCTAACTTCAGTAGAGATCTCTACAACACAATACATAAACGACTTTGACATGACATCAACACTCTTGTTTCTTCAGATTCTGTTAATAATATTTAATTTTTTTGAATGTTTTAAACTAAAATCTTAAACATTGCTCCTTTACATTATTATATATGTATGTGTATAATAAGAGGAGAAAACATGAATATGAGAGTGAAAATATGCATACATGAAAGGAGAATGAATGTGAGTGGCTAGCAAGCCCCATAAGAAATGATCATGTTTATTCAGCTGTTTGTGGCTATTTGTTGACATGACTGTTGTTACTGCACTTTATTTTGTAATGGGTTTCTGAAATTTGAATAAATTCAATTCAGAAAAACTTTAAATGCACTGTACATATAAGATCATAACAAATATTTCCCACCCCTCCACACTTTAAATAGTGTACATTTCACTAGAGTAAAATATACTCTTCCCTTTTCTAACCCTGCTCACCTGTCACTGTCTGTGATTGATTGTCCTACATCTTGAAAAAGCAGCATGGAGATAAGCACTTCATTTGGATTTGGAATTGATCCAGAATACATTTTTCAGGGTAATCCAACCAGCACCGGTGGACCCAGACACACACACACACACACACACACACACTCTCCAAAGCAGTTCAAAGTAGGGACCAGGTGCAAAACCCGCTACAGTCAGCTTCCCAATACTAAAAGACAAAAAACAAACAAACAAAAAAACCCACTCTCAACAGCAGCAAAGCATGACAATAGATTAGATGCTTGTTTCAGTGTAGGCCAGGCTACTTCTGAGTTAAAAGTGGAAGCCTCTTCTTACACTTCGACCGAGGGTCCCCACAGTAAGTTCAGGTGAAAGTCCCCCGTAAAGACATAGTGGACACCTGGGCAGGAGAATTTGGAGCTGGCAGGGAGGCCAGGTAGTTGACATAATGAGCATTGTTTTTTAGGTTTAAATTTTACCAATGATAAATGTAATTCACTGTTTACCATATTTTGCATCTAACAGTAAATCTGAAATGATTATGAGACAATGTGACAAGCTCTTTAAAGCCCCGCTTTACCTAAATAAAAAACATATTTACCTCTACCATGCAGCAGAATTTTGGTGAATGCAACTTCATTAAGGTGTCCACAGCAAAAAAAAAAAAAAGTTTGAATAGTGTGTCTTTCTTGCCTTGCCTATCGGTGATAACAATGCGGTCAAGTTAGTAATAACAAACGCCCACTTACACTTTCAAAATAAAGGCACCAAAACTACTTGTTTAGGTTTAGGAAAAGAACATTATTTCACTTAAAATAACTACTTTTTCTAAAACAGTCTACAACATCTACAAAATAAAATGGCACAAATTTTGTTACAGACATTCATGTTTGGGTGATACTGATGAGTTTTCATCAAGTGACATCATCAGATCAAATTTTCATTGTATTCAACATTTTAGCTGATGACCATAAATCTTTAAATCAATTACATTATCATCAACCTCAACTGTACTGATGACGATATTGTCATTGCAGAAATGACAGCTAGTACTATGCATATTATGAACAGCTGGCTGCTGGAGCTCTTGAGGTAGAGTGAGTCGTCCACTAATCTGTCCCTGGCTCCTCCTGCATACATGTTGAAGTGGGCAGGTGCCCCAGACAGGCCATTTTCTAAGATTGTACCGGTTTATTAGGGTTCTAACCCCGAAGGGGTAGAACCCTTCTAAGATTGTACCGGTTTATTATTATTATTATTATTATTATTAGGGTTCTAACCCCGAAGGGGTAGAACCCTTCTAAGATTGTACCGGTTTATTATTATTATTATTATTATTATTATTATTTGTTTTCTGCCGCTTGAGCTCAAATTCCCGTGAGCTGGAATGGCCCAGAAACTTGAAACTTGGCCCAATGATTGGAAATGATGTGCATCAACTTTTATTAAAATATGAGCCCAGTCGGCCAGATGGTGGCGCTGTAACAAAGGCTTGAAAATGCGTTTTTCAGAAGGCCACGCCCCTCACACCGTAAGTCCGATTGACTTGAAATTTGACACACATGTCCAGCTCAATGTGCTCTACAAAAAAGCCTCTAGAACCATAAAGGTCCGCCTAACTAGATTTTTTGCTAATTTGCATAATGTGAAAAACAGTAAAGTGAATAAAACTTTTGCAAAATTGACCCTATCAACACCAAATTTGGTATACAGCCTCGGGGGATGAAAAGACAAGTTTCTATTATAAATGAGCCAGATTGGTCAAAAAACATGGCCGCCACGGACCAATTAATATCCGCAATGGGCGGAGCTTAGAAATGATTGGCCATAACTCCTACACCCTTTGACCTATCATCACAAAACTTGGTGGGCAGGTCCACAACGGGACTGGGAATCTGCCTACCAAAGCATTTTGAGCTCAACCCATAGGGGGCGCCATGAATGCCACACATGCGTATCTCAAAGACCATTGGACGGAATTTCACCAAATTTGGTATGCATGCTCTAGGGGTGATTATTAACTAATATCTTGACCGCCATGTTGATAGGTGAAAGTGGGCGTGGCCTGTTCCTCATTAACCGCCATTGTTTGCTTTTTAATCATTTATGGTGAGCCAGAAGGACCTACAGACATGAAACTTGGTAGGTCTAGTGTAAATGATGTGCAAATGCTGCTTAAAACATTTGATCACAATCGGCCTAATGGGGGCGCTATAACATAAGAGTGTAAGCTTCAAAAGGCTCTCCCCACGAACCTATGAGTGCTATTGACTTGAAATTTCTTGTACATGTCCTCCTGATAGTACTCTACAAATAAAGCCTCTTCAGGGTGGCTGGTTTGGGACGAAAAAGGTTAGAACCCGCGGGTTGCCGCTTGCGGCTATATTTAGGGTTCTAACCCCGAAGGGGTAGAACCCTTCTAAGATTGTACCGGTTTATTATTATTATTATTATTATTTGTTTTCTGCCGCTTGAGCTCAAATTCCCGTGAGCTGGAATGGCCCAGAAACTTGAAACTTGGCCCAATGATTGGAAATGATGTGCATCAACTTTTATTAAAATATGAGCCCAGTCGGCCAGATGGTGGCGCTGTAACAAAGGCTTGAAAATGCGTTTTTCAGAAGGCCACGCCCCTCACACCGTAAGTCCGATTGACTTGAAATTTGACACACATGTCCAGCTCAATGTGCTCTACAAAAAAGCCTCTAGAACCATAAAGGTCCGCCTAACTAGATTTTTTGCTAATTTGCATAATGTGAAAAACAGTAAAGTGAATAAAACTTTTGCAAAATTGACCCTATCAACACCAAATTTGGTATACAGCCTCGGGGGATGAAAAGACAAGTTTCTATTATAAATGAGCCAGATTGGTCAAAAAACATGGCCGCCACGGACCAATTAATATCCGCAATGGGCGGAGCTTAGAAATGATTGGCCATAACTCCTACACCCTTTGACCTATCATCACAAAACTTGGTGGGCAGGTCCACAACGGGACTGGGAATCTGCCTACCAAAGCATTTTGAGCTCAACCCATAGGGGGCGCCATGAATGCCACACATGCGTATCTCAAAGACCATTGGACGGAATTTCACCAAATTTGGTATGCATGCTCTAGGGGTGATTATTAACTAATATCTTGACCGCCATGTTGATAGGTGAAAGTGGGCGTGGCCTGTTCCTCATTAACCGCCATTGTTTGCTTTTTAATCATTTATGGTGAGCCAGAAGGACCTACAGACATGAAACTTGGTAGGTCTAGTGTAAATGATGTGCAAATGCTGCTTAAAACATTTGATCACAATCGGCCTAATGGGGGCGCTATAACATAAGAGTGTAAGCTTCAAAAGGCTCTCCCCACGAACCTATGAGTGCTATTGACTTGAAATTTCTTGTACATGTCCTCCTGATAGTACTCTACAAATAAAGCCTCTTCAGGGTGGCTGGTTTGGGACGAAAAAGGTTAGAACCCGCGGGTTGCCGCTTGCGGCTATATTTAGGGTTCTAACCCCGAAGGGGTAGAACCCTTCTAAGATTGTACCGGTTTATTATTATTATTATTATTATTTGTTTTCTGCCGCTTGAGCTCAAATTCCCGTGAGCTGGAATGGCCCAGAAACTTGAAACTTGGCCCAATGATTGGAAATGATGTGCATCAACTTTTATTAAAATATGAGCCCAGTCGGCCAGATGGTGGCGCTGTAACAAAGGCTTGAAAATGCGTTTTTCAGAAGGCCACGCCCCTCACACCGTAAGTCCGATTGACTTGAAATTTGACACACATGTCCAGCTCAATGTGCTCTACAAAAAAGCCTCTAGAACCATAAAGGTCCGCCTAACTAGATTTTTTGCTAATTTGCATAATGTGAAAAACAGTAAAGTGAATAAAACTTTTGCAAAATTGACCCTATCAACACCAAATTTGGTATACAGCCTCGGGGGATGAAAAGACAAGTTTCTATTATAAATGAGCCAGATTGGTCAAAAAACATGGCCGCCACGGACCAATTAATATCCGCAATGGGCGGAGCTTAGAAATGATTGGCCATAACTCCTACACCCTTTGACCTATCATCACAAAACTTGGTGGGCAGGTCCACAACGGGACTGGGAATCTGCCTACCAAAGCATTTTGAGCTCAACCCATAGGGGGCGCCATGAATGCCACACATGCGTATCTCAAAGACCATTGGACGGAATTTCACCAAATTTGGTATGCATGCTCTAGGGGTGATTATTAACTAATATCTTGACCGCCATGTTGATAGGTGAAAGTGGGCGTGGCCTGTTCCTCATTAACCGCCATTGTTTGCTTTTTAATCATTTATGGTGAGCCAGAAGGACCTACAGACATGAAACTTGGTAGGTCTAGTGTAAATGATGTGCAAATGCTGCTTAAAACATTTGATCACAATCGGCCTAATGGGGGCGCTATAACATAAGAGTGTAAGCTTCAAAAGGCTCTCCCCACGAACCTATGAGTGCTATTGACTTGAAATTTCTTGTACATGTCCTCCTGATAGTACTCTACAAATAAAGCCTCTTCAGGGTGGCTTCAGGGTGGCTGGTTTGGGACGAAAAAGGTTAGAACCCGCGGATTGCCGCTTGCGGCTATATTTATTAGGGTTCTAACCCCGAAGGGGTAGAACCCTTCTAAGATTGTACCGGTTTATTATTATTATTATTATTATTATTATTATTATTATTATTTGTTTTCTGCCGCTTGAGCTCAAATTCCCGTGAGCTGGAATGGCCCAGAAACTTGAAACTTGGCCCAATGATTGGAAATGATGTGCATCAACTTTTATTAAAATATGAGCCCTGTCGGCCAGATGGTGGCGCTGTAACAAAGGCTTGAAAATGCGTTTTTCAGAAGGCCACGCCCCTCACACCGTAAGTCCGATTGACTTGAAATTTGACACACATGTCCAGCTCAATGTGCTCTACAAAAAAGCCTCTAGAACCATATAGGTCCGCCTAACTAGATTTTTTGCTAATTTGCATAATGTGAAAAACAGTAAAGTGAATAAAACTTTTGCAAAATTGACCCTATCAACACCAAATTTGGTATACAGCCTCGGGGGATGACAAGACAAGTTTCTATTATAAATGAGCCAGATTGGTCAAAAAACATGGCCGCCACGGACCAATTAATGTTCGCAATGGGCGGAGCTTAGAAATGATTGGCCATAACTCTTACACCCTTTGACCTATCATCACAAAACTTGGTGGGCAGGTCCACAACGGGACTGGGAATCTGCCTACCAAAGCATTTTGAGCTCAACCTATAGGGGGCGCCATAAATGCCACACATGCATATCTCAAAGACCATTGGACGGAATTTCACCAAATTTGGTATGCATGCTCTAGGGGTGACTATTAACTAATATCTTGACCGCCATGTTGATAGGTGAAGTGGGCGTGGCCTGTTCGTCATTAACCGTCATTGATTGCGTTTTAGTCATTTATGGTGAGCCAGAAGGACCTACAGACATGAAACTTGGCAGGTCTAGTGTAAATGATGTCGAAATGCTGCTTAAAACATTTGATCACAATCGGCCTAATGGGGGCGCTATAACATAAGAGTGTAAGCTTCAAAAGGCTCTCCCCACGAACCTATGAGTGCTATTGACTTGAAATTTCTTGTACATGTCCTCCTGATAGTACTCTACAAATAAAGCCTCTTCAGGGTGGCTTCAGGGTGGCTGGTTTGGGACGAAAAAGGTTAGAACCCGCGGATTGCCGCTTGCGGCTATATTTATTAGGGTTCTAACCCCGAAGGGGTAGAACCCTTCTAAGATTGTACCGGTTTATTATTATTATTATTATTATTATTATTATTATTATTATTTGTTTTCTGCCGCTTGAGCTCAAATTCCCGTGAGCTGGAATGGCCCAGAAACTTGAAACTTGGCCCAATGATTGGAAATGATGTGCATCAACTTTTATTAAAATATGAGCCCTGTCGGCCAGATGGTGGCGCTGTAACAAAGGCTTGAAAATGCGTTTTTCAGAAGGCCACGCCCCTCACACCGTAAGTCCGATTGACTTGAAATTTGACACACATGTCCAGCTCAATGTGCTCTACAAAAAAGCCTCTAGAACCATATAGGTCCGCCTAACTAGATTTTTTGCTAATTTGCATAATGTGAAAAACAGTAAAGTGAATAAAACTTTTGCAAAATTGACCCTATCAACACCAAATTTGGTATACAGCCTCGGGGGATGACAAGACAAGTTTCTATTATAAATGAGCCAGATTGGTCAAAAAACATGGCCGCCACGGACCAATTAATGTTCGCAATGGGCGGAGCTTAGAAATGATTGGCCATAACTCTTACACCCTTTGACCTATCATCACAAAACTTGGTGGGCAGGTCCACAACGGGACTGGGAATCTGCCTACCAAAGCATTTTGAGCTCAACCTATAGGGGGCGCCATAAATGCCACACATGCATATCTCAAAGACCATTGGACGGAATTTCACCAAATTTGGTATGCATGCTCTAGGGGTGACTATTAACTAATATCTTGACCGCCATGTTGATAGGTGAAGTGGGCGTGGCCTGTTCGTCATTAACCGTCATTGATTGCGTTTTAGTCATTTATGGTGAGCCAGAAGGACCTACAGACATGAAACTTGGCAGGTCTAGTGTAAATGATGTCGAAATGCTGCTTAAAACATTTGATCACAATCGGCCTAATGGGGGCGCTATAACATAAGAGTGTAAGCTTCAAAAGGCTCTCCCCACGAACCTATGAGTGCTATTGACTTGAAATTTCTTGTACATGTCCTCCTGATAGTACTCTACAAATAAAGCCTCTTCAGGGTGGCTGGTTTGGGACGAAAAAGGTTAGAACCCGCGGATTGCCGCTTGCGGCTATATTTAGGGTTCTAACCCCGAAGGGGTAGAACCCTTCTAAGATTGTACCGGTTTATTATTATTATTATTATTATTTGTTTTCTGCCGCTTGAGCTCAAATTCCCGTGAGCTGGAATGGCCCAGAAACTTGAAACTTGGCCCAATGATTGGAAATGATGTGCATCAACTTTTATTAAAATATGAGCCCAGTCGGCCAGATGGTGGCGCTGTAACAAAGGCTTGAAAATGCGTTTTTCAGAAGGCCACGCCCCTCACACCGTAAGTCCGATTGACTTGAAATTTGACACACATGTCCAGCTCAATGTGCTCTACAAAAAAGCCTCTAGAACCATAAAGGTCCGCCTAACTAGATTTTTTGCTAATTTGCATAATGTGAAAAACAGTAAAGTGAATAAAACTTTTGCAAAATTGACCCTATCAACACCAAATTTGGTATACAGCCTCGGGGGATGAAAAGACAAGTTTCTATTATAAATGAGCCAGATTGGTCAAAAAACATGGCCGCCACGGACCAATTAATATCCGCAATGGGCGGAGCTTAGAAATGATTGGCCATAACTCCTACACCCTTTGACCTATCATCACAAAACTTGGTGGGCAGGTCCACAACGGGACTGGGAATCTGCCTACCAAAGCATTTTGAGCTCAACCCATAGGGGGCGCCATGAATGCCACACATGCGTATCTCAAAGACCATTGGACGGAATTTCACCAAATTTGGTATGCATGCTCTAGGGGTGATTATTAACTAATATCTTGACCGCCATGTTGATAGGTGAAAGTGGGCGTGGCCTGTTCCTCATTAACCGCCATTGTTTGCTTTTTAATCATTTATGGTGAGCCAGAAGGACCTACAGACATGAAACTTGGTAGGTCTAGTGTAAATGATGTGCAAATGCTGCTTAAAACATTTGATCACAATCGGCCTAATGGGGGCGCTATAACATAAGAGTGTAAGCTTCAAAAGGCTCTCCCCACGAACCTATGAGTGCTATTGACTTGAAATTTCTTGTACATGTCCTCCTGATAGTACTCTACAAATAAAGCCTCTTCAGGGTGGCTTCAGGGTGGCTGGTTTGGGACGAAAAAGGTTAGAACCCGCGGATTGCCGCTTGCGGCTATATTTATTAGGGTTCTAACCCCGAAGGGGTAGAACCCTTCTAAGATTGTACCGGTTTATTATTATTATTATTATTATTATTATTATTTGTTTTCTGCCGCTTGAGCTCAAATTCCCGTGAGCTGGAATGGCCCAGAAACTTGAAACTTGGCCCAATGATTGGAAATGATGTGCATCAACTTTTATTAAAATATGAGCCCTGTCGGCCAGATGGTGGCGCTGTAACAAAGGCTTGAAAATGCGTTTTTCAGAAGGCCACGCCCCTCACACCGTAAGTCCGATTGACTTGAAATTTGACACACATGTCCAGCTCAATGTGCTCTACAAAAAAGCCTCTAGAACCATATAGGTCCGCCTAACTAGATTTTTTGCTAATTTGCATAATGTGAAAAACAGTAAAGTGAATAAAACTTTTGCAAAATTGACCCTATCAACACCAAATTTGGTATACAGCCTCGGGGGATGACAAGACAAGTTTCTATTATAAATGAGCCAGATTGGTCAAAAAACATGGCCGCCACGGACCAATTAATGTTCGCAATGGGCGGAGCTTAGAAATGATTGGCCATAACTCTTACACCCTTTGACCTATCATCACAAAACTTGGTGGGCAGGTCCACAACGGGACTGGGAATCTGCCTACCAAAGCATTTTGAGCTCAACCTATAGGGGGCGCCATAAATGCCACACATGCATATCTCAAAGACCATTGGACGGAATTTCACCAAATTTGGTATGCATGCTCTAGGGGTGACTATTAACTAATATCTTGACCGCCATGTTGATAGGTGAAGTGGGCGTGGCCTGTTCGTCATTAACCGTCATTGATTGCGTTTTAGTCATTTATGGTGAGCCAGAAGGACCTACAGACATGAAACTTGGCAGGTCTAGTGTAAATGATGTCGAAATGCTGCTTAAAACATTTGATCACAATCGGCCTAATGGGGGCGCTATAACATAAGAGTGTAAGCTTCAAAAGGCTCTCCCCACGAACCTATGAGTGCTATTGACTTGAAATTTCTTGTACATGTCCTCCTGATAGTACTCTACAAATAAAGCCTCTTCAGGGTGGCTGGTTTGGGACGAAAAAGGTTAGAACCCGCGGATTGCCGCTTGCGGCTATATTTAGGGTTCTAACCCCGAAGGGGTAGAACCCTTCTAAGATTGTACCGGTTTATTATTATTATTATTATTATTTGTTTTCTGCCGCTTGAGCTCAAATTCCCGTGAGCTGGAATGGCCCAGAAACTTGAAACTTGGCCCAATGATTGGAAATGATGTGCATCAACTTTTATTAAAATATGAGCCCAGTCGGCCAGATGGTGGCGCTGTAACAAAGGCTTGAAAATGCGTTTTTCAGAAGGCCACGCCCCTCACACCGTAAGTCCGATTGACTTGAAATTTGACACACATGTCCAGCTCAATGTGCTCTACAAAAAAGCCTCTAGAACCATAAAGGTCCGCCTAACTAGATTTTTTGCTAATTTGCATAATGTGAAAAACAGTAAAGTGAATAAAACTTTTGCAAAATTGACCCTATCAACACCAAATTTGGTATACAGCCTCGGGGGATGAAAAGACAAGTTTCTATTATAAATGAGCCAGATTGGTCAAAAAACATGGCCGCCACGGACCAATTAATATCCGCAATGGGCGGAGCTTAGAAATGATTGGCCATAACTCCTACACCCTTTGACCTATCATCACAAAACTTGGTGGGCAGGTCCACAACGGGACTGGGAATCTGCCTACCAAAGCATTTTGAGCTCAACCCATAGGGGGCGCCATGAATGCCACACATGCGTATCTCAAAGACCATTGGACGGAATTTCACCAAATTTGGTATGCATGCTCTAGGGGTGATTATTAACTAATATCTTGACCGCCATGTTGATAGGTGAAAGTGGGCGTGGCCTGTTCCTCATTAACCGCCATTGTTTGCTTTTTAATCATTTATGGTGAGCCAGAAGGACCTACAGACATGAAACTTGGTAGGTCTAGTGTAAATGATGTGCAAATGCTGCTTAAAACATTTGATCACAATCGGCCTAATGGGGGCGCTATAACATAAGAGTGTAAGCTTCAAAAGGCTCTCCCCACGAACCTATGAGTGCTATTGACTTGAAATTTCTTGTACATGTCCTCCTGATAGTACTCTACAAATAAAGCCTCTTCAGGGTGGCTTCAGGGTGGCTGGTTTGGGACGAAAAAGGTTAGAACCCGCGGATTGCCGCTTGCGGCTATATTTATTAGGGTTCTAACCCCGAAGGGGTAGAACCCTTCTAAGATTGTACCGGTTTATTATTATTATTATTATTATTATTATTATTATTATTATTTGTTTTCTGCCGCTTGAGCTCAAATTCCCGTGAGCTGGAATGGCCCAGAAACTTGAAACTTGGCCCAATGATTGGAAATGATGTGCATCAACTTTTAATAAAATATGAGCCCTGTCGGCCAGATGGTGGCGCTGTAACAAAGGCTTGAAAATGCGTTTTTCAGAAGGCCACGCCCCTCACACCGTAAGTCCGATTGACTTGAAATTTGACACACATGTCCAGCTCAATGTGCTCTACAAAAAAGCCTCTAGAACCATATAGGTCCGCCTAACTAGATTTTTTGCTAATTTGCATAATGTGAAAAACAGTAAAGTGAATAAAACTTTTGCAAAATTGACCCTATCAACACCAAATTTGGTATACAGCCTCGGGGGATGACAAGACAAGTTTCTATTATAAATGAGCCAGATTGGTCAAAAAACATGGCCGCCACGGACCAATTAATGTTCGCAATGGGCGGAGCTTAGAAATGATTGGCCATAACTCTTACACCCTTTGACCTATCATCACAAAACTTGGTGGGCAGGTCCACAACGGGACTGGGAATCTGCCTACCAAAGCATTTTGAGCTCAACCTATAGGGGGCGCCATAAATGCCACACATGCATATCTCAAAGACCATTGGACGGAATTTCACCAAATTTGGTATGCATGCTCTAGGGGTGACTATTAACTAATATCTTGACCGCCATGTTGATAGGTGAAGTGGGCGTGGCCTGTTCGTCATTAACCGTCATTGATTGCGTTTTAGTCATTTATGGTGAGCCAGAAGGACCTACAGACATGAAACTTGGCAGGTCTAGTGTAAATGATGTCGAAATGCTGCTTAAAACATTTGATCACAATCGGCCTAATGGGGGCGCTATAACATAAGAGTGTAAGCTTCAAAAGGCTCTCCCCACGAACCTATGAGTGCTATTGACTTGAAATTTCTTGTACATGTCCTCCTGATAGTACTCTACAAATAAAGCCTCTTCAGGGTGGCTGGTTTGGGACGAAAAAGGTTAGAACCCGCGGATTGCCGCTTGCGGCTATATTTAGGGTTCTAACCCCGAAGGGGTAGAACCCTTCTAAGATTGTACCGGTTTATTATTATTATTATTATTATTTGTTTTCTGCCGCTTGAGCTCAAATTCCCGTGAGCTGGAATGGCCCAGAAACTTGAAACTTGGCCCAATGATTGGAAATGATGTGCATCAGCTTTTATTAAAATATGAGCCCAGTCGGCCAGATGGTGGCGCTGTAACAAAGGCTTGAAAATGCGTTTTTCAGAAGGCCACGCCCCTCACACCGTAAGTCCGATTGACTTGAAATTTGACACACATGTCCAGCTCAATGTGCTCTACAAAAAAGCCTCTAGAACCATAAAGGTCCGCCTAACTAGATTTTTTGCTAATTTGCATAATGTGAAAAACAGTAAAGTGAATAAAACTTTTGCAAAATTGACCCTATCAACACCAAATTTGGTATACAGCCTCGGGGGATGAAAAGACAAGTTTCTATTATAAATGAGCCAGATTGGTCAAAAAACATGGCCGCCACGGACCAATTAATATCCGCAATGGGCGGAGCTTAGAAATGATTGGCCATAACTCTTACACCCTTTGACCTATCATCACAAAACTTGGTGGGCAGGTCCACAACGGGACTGGGAATCTGCCTACCAAAGCATTTTGAGCTCAACCTATAGGGGGCGCCATAAATGCCACACATGCATATCTCAAAGACCATTTAACGGAATTTCACCAAATTTGGTATGCATGCTCTAGGGGTGACTATTAACTAACATCGTGACCGCCATGTTGATAGGTGAAAGTGGGCGTGGCCTGTTCCTCATTAACCGTCATTGTTTGCTTTTTAATCATTTATGGCGAACTGGAAAGACTTAGAGACATGAAACTTGGTACATCGAATATAAATGACGTCCAAATGCTGCTCAAAACATTTGATGCCAATCGGCCTAATGGGGGCGCTATAACATAGAGTGTAAACTTGGAAAGGCGCTCCTCACCAAGCCATAAGTGCTATTGACTTGAAATTTTTCCTACACATCTTCCTAATAGTCCTCTACAAAAGAAAGCCTCTTTAGGGTGGCCTCTTCAGGGTTGCTGGTTTGGGACGAAAGAGGTTAGAACCCGCGGATTGCCGCTTGCGGCTATATTTATTATTATTATTTGTTTTCTGCCGCTTGAGCTCAAATTCCCGTGAGCTGGAATGGCCCAGAAACTTGAAACTTGGCCCAATGATTGGAAATGATGTGCATCAACTTTTATTAAAATATGAGCCCTGTCGGCCAGATGGTGGCGCTGTAACAAAGGCTTGAAAATGCGTTTTTCAGAAGGCCACGCCCCTCACACCGTAAGTCCGATTGACTTGAAATTTGACACACATGTCCAGCTCAATGTGCTCTACAAAAAAGCCTCTAGAACCATATAGGTCCGCCTAACTAGATTTTTTGCTAATTTGCATAATGTGAAAAACAGTAAAGTGAATAAAACTTTTGCAAAATTGACCCTATCAACACCAAATTTGGTATACAGCCTCGGGGGATGACAAGACAAGTTTCTATTATAAATGAGCCAGATTGGTCAAAAAAGGTCTCCTACACCCTTTGACCTATCATCACAAAACTTGGTGGGCAGGTCCACAACGGGACTGGGAATCTGCCTACCAAAGCATTTTGAGCTCAACCCATAGGGGGCGCTATAAATGCCACACATGCGTATCTCAAAGACCATTGGACGGAATTTCACCACATTTGGTATGCATGCTCTAGGGGTGACTATTAACTAATATCTTGACCGCCATGTTGATAGGTGAAAGTGGGCGTGGCCTGTTCCTCATTAATCGCCATTGTTTGCTTTTTAATCATTTATGGTGAGCCAGAAGGACCTACAGACATGAAACTTGGTAGGTCTAGTGTAAATGATGTGCAAATGCTGCTTAAAACATTTGATCACAATCGGCCTAATGGGGGCGCTATAACATAAGAGTGTAAGCTTCAAAAGGCTCTCCCCACGAACCTATGAGTGCTATTTACTTGAAATTTCTTGTACATGTCCTCCTGATAGTACTCTACAAATAAAGCCTCTTCAGGGTGGCTTCAGGGTGGCTGGTTTGGGACGAAAAAGGTTAGAACCCGCGGATTGCCGCTTGCGGCTATATTATTATTATTATTATTATTGTTTTTGTTTTTGTTATTGTTATTGTTATTGTTATTATTATAATTATTCATCCATCCATCCATTTTCTTCTGCTTATCCGGGGCCGGGTCGCGGGGGCAGCTGCCTGAGCAGGGACACCCAGACTTCCCTCTCCCCGGACACTTCCTCCAGCTCTTCCGGAAGAACCCCAAGGCGTTCTCAGGCCAGCCGGGTGACATAGTCACTCCAGCGTGTCCTGGGTCTTCCTCGGGGTCTCCTCCCCCCGGTGGGGCATGCCTGGAACACCTCCCGAGGGAGGCGACCAGGGGGCATCCGATACAGATGCCCGAGCCACCTCAGCTGGCTCCTCTCGATGTGGAGGAGCAGCGGCTCTACTCCGAGCTCCTCCCGTGTGGCGGAGCTCCTCACCCTATCTCTAAGGGAGCGCCCCGCCACCCTGCGAAGGAAACTCATTTCGGCCGCTTGTATCCGGGATCTTATTCTTTCGGTCACGACCCAAAGTTCGTGACCATAGGTGAGGGTAGGAACATAGATTGATCGGTAAATCGAGAGCCTCGCCTTGCGGCTCAGCTCTCTCTTCACCACAACGGACCGATACAACGACCGCATTACTGCACCCGCCGCACCGATCCGCCTATCAATCTCATGCTCCATCCTTCCCTCACTCGTGACCAAGACCCCAAGATACTTGAACTCCTCCACTTGAGGCAGGATCTCTCCCCCAACCCGGAGGGAGCAAGCCACCTTTTTCCGGTCGAGAACCATGGCCTCAGACTTGGAGGTGCTGATTCTCATCCCAGCCGCTTCACACTCAGCTGCAAACCGCCCCAGAACATGCTGGAGGTCCTGGCCCGAAGGACCCAAAAAGACAACATCGTCCGCAAAAAGCAGGGATGAAATCCTGTGGCTCCCGAACCAGATCCCCTCCGGCCCGTGACTGCGCCTAGAAATTCTGTCCATAAAAATAATGAACAGAACCGGTGACAAAGGGCAGCCCTGCCGGAGTCCAGCATGCACTGGAAACAGGTCGGACTATTATAATTATTATCGTTATAATTATTACTATTATTGTTATTATTATCATCATCATCATCATTATTTTTATTGTTGTTGTTGTTGTTTCTATACTTTTGAGACTATATAATGTGAGCATGCAGTGTAAATAACGAAAACATGGCCATAAGTAAGTCTTTCCATTGTGATTTAAGGTGTGGCCAAAGAGACATGCAGACTGTATGTTATCTCTATCACACACTAATGGATGCAGCCTCTATTCTCTTGCTCTACTGGATCTCGCCCACTGGTGCCATTCTCCAGTCCATTAGGATCTGATTTCCACCATGGAAACATCACTCAGAGCCCATTCTGTCTCCACGTCTGTGATGTAACATCACTGCCAGCTTGCCCGGAGCGATCATCCATCTCTTCATCCATCCACCCCACCATCTGCATGACACGTGACACGTTGAGTCTTAAAGGAATAGTTCACTCTAGAACGAAATTCAGTCATTATCGACTCAGCCTCATGCTGATGAGAAGTCCGGTGTAGTTTCTTCAAATTGCAGCTGGAGACCTGCGGGGGTACCCTCCTGCAGCAAAAATCCATATAATGGGCGTAAATGGTGTCCGAGACGAAAAGGTCCATAAAACTACGAAAAAAATCTTTGTAATATTCCTGCATACTGCTTATCCGCTGCAATCCAAGTGTCCTGAAGTGGCGGCATCCAGAGTTTACTCGAAACAACGTCATTTAGTACATTTTTCTAGCCTAAACAGTCACTATACCATATTTGCCTGGAGGCACGCTCCCGCGTGGACCGCCCAAGTGCCATCATTCCATGTAGTATGTGGGCCATATGAACGTCTCTGGTGTGGGCCAGATCTGGGCCGCAACAATTTAGCTATTTTATGTACCCTTAGAACAGATAGCAGAAAAACATACTGATGACTAATTATTACAAGCTGCCATTTGCTGTGTCTAAAATCACTCCCTCTCTTACTCAATCAATCACTTCCCCGTATCCAGTATAACAGACACACGAGTGAATTTTGTTGTGAGCAGGAAATTGAGATTTCATATGGTCACTAATCACCATAATTTTACGTCATTATTCATATTTTACGTCATCACTGACAGATGTACACACAACATATACACCAACACAACTTAAATTATCACATCGTCTGCCTAAAACAGTGTATACCATGAACACCACTTTTCATTCTAAATTTGGAATCTTTACGGAACTATATAGTACATTTATTTTACACTCAGAGTTTGGATAGAATTTACAGATAGTAATCTATACCATCAGACTACCAGTGGTACATCCTGGTGTTACGAGACAGGATGGGCTAGCTGTTCAGCACGCTAACATCCGATATCTCTGTAACACAATACATGCTGTAGATATCTTTGACATAATGTCAAAACTGTTATTACTTTACAATCTGTTGATCATTTTAGTAAATTGTTTAATAAAAAAATATTACTCATTGCACCTTTAAGATAAGTAGCAGGCAATGCTCTTGTGTACATGTGCAGTCTGATCCGGCTGTTTCACTGGAAGTAGTTCAATAGAAAAACTGGCAGTATATAGATTGCAGTATATATATCCAACATATCAATAGCAGATTCCATCCAAAAGCTCAGATTTTCAATCAGAGGCCAGTATCAGCACCATACATCTGCAAGACCATTCATCTGTCTCACTGCGGCAATAAAAATACTAATCCATCACTGACCAGGATATGAAAACTGAAAAATGACATATAGAAAACACACCTCAAAGGGCTAGTTGCCCAGAAAAACATCTATTTTAAGTGTAGCTGCTTTTAAAAAAAAGGGATTTTCCTTTTTCTCTCTGCTCCATCTATAAGGGCCACTAAATTCTGCTGAGCCAGGAGAAGACATGATGGAGCGTTCTTTTTCTGCTCCCCAACCCGTCACTGTTTATACACTGGCCTTGTATATTCATTTGGCAGAGGAACTGG
Source organism: Pagrus pagrus (assembly GCF_965226575.1). Taxonomy (NCBI): domain Eukaryota; kingdom Metazoa; phylum Chordata; class Actinopteri; order Spariformes; family Sparidae; genus Pagrus; species Pagrus pagrus. The sequence goes on along the minus strand of NC_140185.1, from coordinate 616,263 downwards.
CGAGGAAAGGGAAGGGGTTTCCCCGCTGGGCTGCCTAGTGACCGGCAGGAAGTGTGTGTCGGATGGGGGAGTGAGGTGGGGGTTGTCTGGTGGGAGGGAACTGATCAGGCTCTGCAAAAGTGGAAATTAGTGCTTCTCTCTGGAACATTTTGCTGCTGCTTTAGTGAAAAACCTCATATCTGCATCAATTTGTTTCCAACTTTCCAGGAACTGAGAAAAACAGCTCTGTTCCTCTAGTCTTGCTTCTACTACATCTTTATACTTAAATGACAGAAAAGCTTGTTTGTCAGAGTCAAGTCTTTAATAAAGGTCCATGTGACCATTATAAAAATGATTCACATTGACCTGCCACCTCTGTGATTATTGTAAGTTAATGCACTTCAATAAACACTTAACGTTAACGTTAAGGAAAGATTGCAGCATGACTAAACAGGGAAAGATCGCTTTAAGGAACGATTGTGATAGAGAAAGATCGCAATCATTATTTCAAAAGTAAATACTAGGCTATGGTTAGAAAATGGTTGCGATCATAGAAAAGAAAAATACTACAATCATGCTTTTAAAATCGGAACAGATCAGAATAATGATCAAAAATAACTGATGCAAAGGGAAAGTTCACATTCATGTTTGAAAAAACGATGTTCACACTGGACTAAAAACCCATCAACACCCACTAACATCTGACTTTTGATTAAATGTGAATTGGTACACTCGGCATTCAGTCCTGCGTCAAATGACTCTGCAGTAGGTGCGGCGTTTATCGGCTCAAGCTCTGATCAGCCGTGATGAAAATACAACACCTGGATGAACATGCTAACTTTCCCCCCTTGTCAGGTGTGATGCTATGACGCACATTAAAATTTATCTTGAGCAACTCAGATGTTGTCTCAATCCTTTGCTACTTCCATCATCAGCTCTGGAAAAACAATGTGTCTGATTCACAATGTTGTTGAGAAGACTTTTTGGAAAATGTTTCTATGTCTTCTGGATTTAGTCAGATGAGGTATATGATCTACTGCTTTCTACTGCTCACTGTTTTGCAGCGCATTGATGACGTCCAGTGTGACACACAAAGAAATTTTAAAAAGAAAGACAACCTCAGTGCATGGCAATGGAAAGGAGTCAATCAGCTATTTTAGCGGGTGTACCCGTGTTTAAAAACTCCACATATAAACATTAATTTTGGTGTAAAAGTGGTATAAGCTAAACGGGCACTATGTAGTTTTGTAGAAGAAATTCAAACTCAGAATTTTAATATTTACTATATTAATAAGGTAATAATACAAACTCAGAAATATTTATTTTTTCCATAAGTAAATAAACAAGCTGTTCTCAGAGGAAAATAAGATCCCAGAATGCTGTTTGAAGCTAGAAAGGTGGCAGGGTCCGCCACATATAAACAAAGTATAACAGTATAAATCAGTGATCATCAACTGGCGGCCGCGGGCCGAATCCGGCCCATCGAACCTTCCAATCCATCCCGCGACTGGATTCCTACATTGTGAGGATCAAAGAGAAAATATCGTGTGGTCTCCGCTATTAAAGCAACAGAAAAAACAACTGAGACTGAAATAACTATCAGATGTCATGGTTCAGTGTCTGTTTGTTTCTGTTTCCTGTTTTACTTTGAAGTTTTGCCCTTTTGTGTGGCGTCCTGCTTGACAGTTCCTCCTGTGTGTTTTTCCGTTGATTCCCTCACCTGTCCGTGTCCCTCCTCACTCCACCTGTTTCTCATCCCCTCATTAGTGTTGTTGGTATTTAGTCTTTGTCCTCCCTCTTGTCTTCGTGAGTCTGTTTCATTTCTCCCTCCGTGATGATTTCCCGTTCCTTTTCTTTTCTTTTCTCCTCTCCGTGTTAGCGTCTGTTAGCCTGTGTCCGTCTCTGTCCGTCTTGGTCTGTCTTCCTCTGTGTTCGTCCGTGTTTCCCCTTGTTGTCACCCTTTGTTCTCCACCAGCTTCTTCCCCAGTGTTTCATCCAGTGATTCCTCGTGTCTCCCGTATTTGTATGTTTGTAGTTTTGGTGTCTGGTTTCTCTTTTGGTTTGTACTTTGCTTTTGTTTCCACTTTGTTTTACCTTTTAGTTGCTACTTTGTTTTTGTCCTTGTGACGCATTTTTAGTTGCTTTGTATTCCTCATTTTGTTTGTATTCAGCTTGTTATTAAAAGCTCGCCTTTTGTTTCCCCCTTATCGTATGGAAGCAAATCTGTACCATAACTCAAATTAAAATGGATTAACAGTAATGCTTTTTCATTTTCAGAATATAGCTGCATTTTTTGACTCATAAATCAAATTAATAATAAATCATCCAAACTGCATTTTCATTTTCTTCTTCAAGACTGCTCATTGTGTGGCTTAATTAAAATGAAAAAGAAAAGGACGTTCAAGATTTAATTTTCAAAAGATGCCCCAGCAAATAGTTACCAAAATTCAATTTGAAATGTCAAATTTGAAAATTAAACTGCATTAGCCAAAACAATGTCGGACTCCGTAGTTTTCTCTGGGCCCCTGCCAAACCTAACCAGTGATGACATGTTCAGCCGCATGTCATCATTCAACCGCTGGCTGTCGAGGTGGTGTCCAGCAAACGATGTGGGCTTTGTTGAAAATTGGCGGACTTTCTGGGGAAAACCTGGTCTCATTAGGAGAGACGGCATCCATCCCACTTTGGACGGAGCGGCTCTCATCTCTAGAAATTTAACCCATTTCATTAGCCAACAACCAGCCTGACAACCCAGAGTTGAGACCAGGAGGCAGAGCTGCAGTCTTACACGCTTCTCTGAGCTTCCATTAGATCAGTTGCACACCCAAAACTTCATTGAGACTGTGTCTGCCCCCCGACCACCTAAATTAATTAAATTAATCAAATCAAAAGTCCACAGAAGAGGAGTTGTGCATGAAAATCTAATAAAAATTAACAGCAACTCTGCAATCTCAAAACAAGACAAGAGAATTAAATGCGGACTCCTAAATATCAGATCCCTGTCATCGAAAGCTGTACTAGTAAATGACTTAATTTCAGACTGTAATATTGATTTATTCTGTCTTACTGAAACTTGGCTGCATCCTGAAGAATATGTCAGCCTGAATGAATCCACTCCACCCAGTCACATTAATACTCACATTCCTCGAGGCTCCGGCCGAGGAGGTGGTGTTGCAGCTATTTATGACTTAAGTCTGTCAATCATTCCTAAACCTAAATTAAATTATAACTCATTTGAAAGCCTTGTTCTGAGTCTTTCACATCCAACGTGGAAAACTTTACAGCCAGTTCTATTTGTTGTAGTGTATCGAGCACCTGGTCCTTACTCAGAATTTTTATCTGAATTCTCTGAGTTTTTATCAAGTCTAGTCCTCAAATCAGATAAAGTAATTATTGTAGGTGATTTTAATATTCATGTGGATGTCGTTAATGATAGCCTTAGTACTGCATTTATCTCATTATTAGAATCTATTGGCTTCTCTCAGTGTGTACATAAACCAACTCACTGTTTTGACCACACCCTTGACCTTGTTCTAGCTTATGGTATCGAGATTGAAAATCTAACAGTTTCTCCACAGAATCTTCTTTTATCAGACCATCACTTAATAACTTTTGAAGTTCTATTACTGGACTACACACCATTAGGCAAAAACTCCTTCACTAGATGTCTATCTGATAGTGCTGTAGCTAAATTTAAGGAAATTATACCGCTGGCACTAAACTCAATGCCATGTCTCAATATAATAGAGGACTCCTCCACTAACCTCAGTTCCTCACAAATCGATCATCTTGTTGATAGCACTGCAGGCTCATTGCGAACAACACTGGACTCTATTGCCCCCCTGAAAAGGAAACCTATAAAGCACAGGAGGTTAGCACCCTGGTATAACTCGGATATCCGCAAATTGAAGCAAACATCACGGAAATTTGAAAGGAAATGGCGTTCCACCAACTTGGAAGAATCCCGCTTAGCCTGGAAAGATAGCCTTAAAACATATAGGAAGGCCCTCCGCAATGCCAGAGCAAGCTATTACTCGTCATTAATAGAGGAAAACAAAAACAACACCAGGTTTCTTTTCAGCACTGTAGCCAGGCTGACAGAAAGTCACAGCTCTACTGAACCATGTATTCCTACAACGCTCAGTAGTAATGACTTCATGAGCTTCTTCAATGATAAAATTTTAACTATTAGAGACAAAATCCATCATCGCTTGCCCTCAACTGGCACTATTGTATCTTTAAACACAGGAACCTCAGAAACAGTTCTAAATTCTGACTTATATTTAGACTGCTTCTCTCCCATTGACCTCCACCAACTAACTTCGATGGTTTCTTCATCTAGACCAACAACTTGTCTCCTAGACCCCATCCCAACTAGGTTGCTGAAAGAAACTTTACCTTTAATTAGCACATCTTTACTAGAAATGATCAACCTGTCTCTATTAACAGGATACGTACCACAATCCTTTAAACTAGCTGTAATTAGACCGCTCCTTAAAAAGCCTAATCTTGATCCAGAAACTTTAGCCAACTATAGACCTATATCCAACCTCCCTTTCCTCTCCAAGATCCTTGAGAAAGCAGTCGCCAACCAGCTATGTGACTTTCTTCATAAAAATAGTTTATATGAGGATTTTCAATCAGGTTTTAGAGCACATCATAGCACAGAGACGGCACTGGTGAAAGTTACAAATGACCTCCTAATCGCTTCTCTGTCCTGGTCTTACTAGATCTTAGTGCTGCATTTGATACCATTGATCATCACATTCTACTACAGAGACTGGAACACTTAATTGGCATTAAAGGACCCGCATTAAACTGGTTTAAGTCCTATTTATCGGATCGATTTCAGTTTGTACATGTTAATGATGAGTCATCCCTGTATACCAAGGTTAGTCATGGTGTTCCTCAAGGCTCCGTGCTTGGACCCATACTATTCACCTCATATATGCTCCCTCTAGGAAATATAATTCGGAAACACTCCATAAACTTTCACTGTTCTGCAGATGATACACAGTTATACCTATCAATAAAGCCAAATGAAACTAATCAGCTTACTAAACTCCATGCATGTCTCAAGGACATTAAGACCTGGATGACCTGCAATTTTCTGCTGTTAAACTCAGATAAAACCGAAGTTATAGTACTTGGTCCTAAACACCTTAGAGATGCATTATCTAATGATATAGCGAGTTTGGATGGCATTAACTTGGCCTCCCGCACCACCGTCAGGAATCTGGGAGTTATCTTTGATCAAGATATGTCCTTCAACTCCCACATAAAACAAATTTCAAGGTCTGCATTTTTTCATCTACGTAACATTGCAAAAATCAGGCCCATCCTGTCTCAAAAAGACGCAGAAAAGCTAGTCCATGCATTTGTTACTTCCAGACTGGACTATTGTAATTCTCTATTATCAGGCTGCCCTAACAAGTCTCTAAAGAGTCTCCAGCTGGTCCAGAATGCTGCAGCACATGTACTGACAGGAACTAAGAAAAGAGATCATATTACTCCTGTACTGGCCTCTCTGCACTGGCTCCCTGTAAAATCAAGAATAGAGTTTAAAATCCTTCTCCTCACTTACAAAGCTGTTAATGGTCAGGCACCATCATATCTCCAGGAGCTCATATTACGCTATCACCCAACTAGAGCATTACGCTCCCAGAACGCAGGATTACTTGTAGTTCCTAAAGTCTCCAAAAGTAGAATGGGAGCCAGAGCCTTCAGTTATCAAGCTCCTCTTCTGTGGAACCATCTTCCTGTTTTGGTCCGGGAGGCGGACACCCTCTCTACCTTTAAGAGTAGACTTAAGACCTTCCTCTTCGATAGAGCTTATAGTTAGGGCTGGTCCAGGACAGGCCCAGGCCTGTCCTGGACGAGCTCTTAGTTATGCTGCTATAGGCCTAGTCCGGGGGACAATGACACACTGAGCTTCTCTCTCCTCCCCTCTCCTCTCCTCTCCATCTGTATACATTATGCCTGTATACATGCCCCATCTCTGCATGTCACTGACTTGCTTCTTCCCCGGAGTCCTTGTGCTTTCTAGTCCTACAGGCTCCCTTGGATCCTGGCCGCGCCCGGGTCGTGGATCGTGGATGCGCCCACTGCTATGGCCCTGCCTGATCGTGGATGCGCCCACTGCTATGGCCCTGCCTGATCGTGGATGCGCCTACTGCTATGGCCCTGCCTGATCGTGGATGCACCTACTGCCATGACCCTGCCTGACACCCACCACTACTGTCGCTAATATTAGTCACATCTCTGTTACATACGTTCCACTACTATTATCGTACTGCATTGCTACATACCATCCTTGCCATTGATCATTACTACTGTTATCACTAGTAATCACATTTCCATGTGCATTTCATCATTATTGCTGTAATACATCTTTGTGTACTTTCACTCCTGTCAACCATCGCTTATAATTGAATACATTGTGATCTCGTTGATCTGCTCTGTACATGCGACATCTATTGCACGTCTGTCCGTCCTGGGAGAGGGATCCCTCCTCTGTGGCTCTCCCTGAGGTTTCTTCCGCATTTTTTCCCTGTTAAAAGGGCCTTTTTTGGGGCAAGTTTTTCCTCACTCGAATCGAGGGTCGAAGGACAGAGGGTGTCGTCTCTGTACAGATTGTAAAGCCCTCTGAGGCAAACTGTGATTTGTGAATTTGGGCTATACAAATAAAATTTGATTTGATTTGATTTGATTAGCAGAAAGGCTTTTTCATTTCAAGGTCTAGCTGCATTACTTGACTCATAAATAAAATGAATGCTAAATCATCCAAACTGCATTTTCATTTTCTTCTTTAGGTTGCACATTTTATGACACAACTAAAAAGAAAACAAAGAGGACATTGCTTTTTCATTTTCATGCTCGCCCCGCAAAAAAAGGTCCATAATTCAAAATGAATTCGCAATCCCAAGCGGCGCAGGAGAGTGACGTCAGTGGCCGCTCTTCTTCTTCAGCTCCCAGGCTGTATTCGAAACCGCATACTATACTGCCAGTACGTACTGATTTGGCCAAAATGTAGTATGCAGTATGCAAACAAAAGCAAAATCTGCAGTATGAGAAAAGTTCCCGGATGTTGTACTGATTCGGAAAATATTTCCAGTATGCATCCGACCAGACTTCTCTGTCTACTGTTTCCCTTAATGCAATGCGCTGGAGCTGGGATCATGACGTCCTCGTCACGTACTCCGGAGCAGTACAGCGTTTATGTTTGTTCACACAACATTAGTACAATGCATAGGCTACTTGACTATTGTGACGAATAATGAGGTACAATAGAAATCCAGGCTGTTGTACATATGAAATGAAAAAAAGTACTCTGTTAATTAAAACTTTTTTTTATTAATATTTGGTGATTTCTGTACATACAGAGCTCCCGAGACAGCGCTATACTGTATACTGTCCACCACAAACATGAAGCTTTCCTCTAGCGTTTAATCTTCAAAGAGCAGTGGTTAAGATAACTGGCCTGCTGTCTCCCCCGGGACGACGACGCATGTTGGCCGACGGAACGACTCTGGAGACGGGCTGCTGCCTCTGAGACGAGCTGCTCCTTCCGGAGCTTCACTTCTCCGAAAACATCGAGGCAAATTACTAAACAGCCGTCATTTGAGTAAACTAACCGCACATTGGGGATCTAAACGGTTACTTTCTTGCATGAAAAAATATTAAAACTTAATAAAGTGACATATTAACAGCGCTACAGCGGAAAATAAAACAGCTTTGCGCCTGTTTTACAACTACCACTGCCGGTCGCCACGAAATGCATTCTGTGAAACTTCAAGGAAATCCCCACCTTTTATGACTCTCAGTCTGTTTACTCACTGCACTGTTTAACAATTATTGTTTTACATACTGTTCTTCTTTGACATCATTTTTCCACATGCCCTTGCATGACAAACCAACTGGCATATCTTAAAAGAGCATGGTAAATACCGTGGTAACAGAACAAAACACAAGTCACAAATAATGCTCGGCACATCAAATAAAACGTTGAGTAGGCTAGACTACTGCTGGTGGTTGACTGTGGTATAGGTGATAGGAGCCTGACTGGTAAAGGCTAAAAATGCCTTCAGTTTTGTAATAAAATTAAAATATCTAAACAATAAACATGAAACAATAATGTTTAAGGTCAAAATGTGATTTTTATATCATTTAATTTGAATGTCCGGCCCCCAAGGTGTCTGTCCGGAAAAATTCTGGCTAGGGGCGTGCAGAGCAGCCGATATTTGTATCTGTATTTGTATTTGTTGAGGGGGGAAAAGTATTTGTATTTGTATTTGTATTCGAGTAAAATTCAAAATAGGCGTAAGAAATTTTTTCTTTTTGAGTTACACTTCTAATTTTCGTAATAGTGTAAGTATTCTTTAATTATCCATTATAATAATTATGGATATGCAATATTGGTTGATGTTTTTCCATAAATCCAGCAATGAACATGTAACAAGGAATGTCATTGAAAAGAAAATAACATAACAGCCACTACCTCATCCATGGTTAAACCAACAACTAATAAAATATCATTGTGAACATTATGAACCCCACCACCACCCGTCCTTGTTGGAGGACGTTGAACAGACAGAATAAAAACAAATAATACTTAAAAGAACTGTTCTTTCTAATGCACAGAATTCCAAGAACTAAACTTGATCTGTAAATAATATGACATAGTAGCCTATAGCTAACGGTTGGAACAGCGGTGTTTCGACCCCCCTGCCCCCACCCCCGACTCCTGAACGTCACTCACTCACTCACCCGGGCATGTACTGCGGTCTCATGAGGAAACGTAGCTTTTTGATATGATGTTTTTCTTGTTCCCGAATACAAATATTTTTTGAAGTGTTTGTTCAAAATAAGTATTCGTAAAAAGACGTTATTTGTGCTTTTCCGAATACCGTATTCGGGTTCGGCTCCACCCCTAACTCTGGCCCTCCGATAAATATAGTTGGTGACCCCTGGTATAAATTGTGCTGTCCTTTAAGGTCAGTTTGTTTATTCTGTTTATTCAGTCATGAAAACAAAGACAGTTTGTTTATTTAGTTTGTTTAGGCAGCCAATGAAAATCTTTCTCTGCTCATTAACATTTCTGTCCTAAAACTACAGAGTGCCCCTTTAAGGTCATGGTTATGTTAAAAAGACCATTAACAATTGAGCCTGACCTAGTGTCCCTTTCACACTGGACAGAAAACCCACTCACTTCTGGCTCTTGTCTTCAGTAGGAATGGGTTCATTCAGCATGCATTCCCAGGTCATTGACTCTGCAGTTGTCCTGGTAGTTTATCAGTTCCAGCACCGATCGGCTTTAGTGGAAACCTTGACATCTGGGTGGACACGTTAAAGGAATAGTTCACTCTAGAACGAAATTCAGTCATTATCGACTCACCCTCATGCTGATGAGAAGTCCGGTGTAGTTTCTTATTCCTCAAAGTGCAGCTGGAGACCCGCGGGGGTACTCTCCGGCAACAATAATCCATATAATGAGCGTCAATTGTGCCCGAGAGGAAAAGGTCCATAAAACTACACAAAAACTTTGTAATATTCCTCCATACTGCTCGTCCGCTGCATTCATAGTGTGCTGAAGTGGCGACATCCAGAGTTTACTCGAAACGACGTCATTCAGTACATTTTTACAGCCTAAACAGTCACTATGCTATATCTGCCTGGAGGCACGCTCCGCGTTCACGCGAGTCTCCCTCACAGCCGATTGCACTACGGAAGCCACGCCGGACAAGATGAACGAGACTCGCGATAGATACACACCGGTGTTTACTTCCTGCTGAGAGTGTCAAAGTTTCAAATCACTAGTGCAGCAGATCCCTCTTGTGTTTGTGTGTCGCTCGGTGGCTCACAGCAGCATGTAAATACCGGTGTGTATCTATCGCGTGTCTTGTTCATCTTGTCCGGCGCGGCTTCCGTAGTGCAATTGGCTGTGAGGGAGACTCAAATGAACGCGGAGCAAGCCTCCTGGCAGATGTAGCATAGTGACTGTTTAGGCTAGAAAAATGTACTAAATGACGTCGTTTTGAGTAAACTCTGGATGTCGCCACTTCAAGACACTTGGACTGCAGCAGGAGCAGTATGGAGGAATATTACAAAATTTGTGTAGTTTTATGGACCTTTTGAGGGACGATGGTCATTGTTAGCACCAGGGCTCAAATCAGCAAAAATTTGCAGTTGTGGGTTTTGGCATGACTCGATGAGCTGATCAGCTATTGAATATAAGAGGAGAAGGAGGCGGAGGGAGGCAAAGACAAAGAGCTGGGTTGTGGCTGGATGTGGCTGGCTCTTGAGGAAAAGGAGGAGGAGGGGGTGGTGGGATGAAGGAGGAGGGGGAGGGTGAGCAGTGAGCTGTGGTGCATTGTGGGCCGGCGGCTCCAGCTGCCCCGCCGCTGTGCTGCTTGGCTCACCCAGCGTCTGGCAGGCAGCCAATCACAGCGCAGGGAAGCAGTGCCACTTCAGTTCAGTGTGTCAGAGCGAACAGGGGGGGGAGGGAGGGAGGGAGGGAGGGAGGGAGGAAGGGAGGAGACACAGAGATGTAAGGAAGATGAGAGGAGGGAGCAAGGAGAAAAAGGGGGGAGGCATCGAAGAAGCAGATGGGGAAGAGAGGGGAGAGAGGAGGGGATGGAAATGGGAGGAGGCAGAAGTAAGGGAGGGAGAGGCAGACAGTGCTTCATCCATACCTGCAGATACCAGCGTATAGCCTGCCCCCCTCTCACACATCAAAGCAGACCACCCCTCTGAGTGTATGTGGAATAAAAACCTTAATTTCAGCGCACACACAGACACACACACACACACACACACACACAGAAAATACAGGATGAGCTCCTGTCCAACTTTATCTTTACCTCTCCAGCAGTCAAAAAGAAGAGAAGAAATGATTTGTTGAAACTTCCTGTTTTCCCTTCCTTCTTCATGTATTTGTTGAACACACATGCACCAATTATGTTTTTGATTAAATACAGTTTCATCCTTCTGAAGACATCCTCAGTTAACTTGTTTGTCTTTTCAACTTAACCATTTCAAGGGTTTTGTTTGTTTTGTTTTTTGCAGTGTTTGGATTAGTGGTTGGAAAATGAATGCTTACACACCAAACGGTTCCCCTGATTAAGCAAAGAACCTTTCACTTCGCTGACTGCATCCAGTGTCAGGGAAGAAGCTTTTGAGTAAAAATGCAACACAACCAAATCCCATGTGTCCCATTTTCCTTTGTCTAACCTTGAGTCTGGATCATGTTACAGTCTGTGGCTTACACACACACACACACATAAACACACACACACACACTCTTTCTCCTCTCTCTCTCAGTTCAGTTTTCTCCGGCTAACCTGCTAACCGATAGCTCACTTTTTGAAGAAGAAGAAATGTCTGCAAAAGGAAGAGAAATACACCTTATTTCTGTGTGTGTTTGTGTGTTTGTGCTTGCATAAGCCGCGTTTCCACTGCAGGAGTTCCTGGTAAAAGGAGGGGGTAGGAACTTCTACAGGAACAGTCCTCTCACTCGGCCCTCTCAGTGGTCGTGTCTCCACTGCAGAGTTGGACCCCTCGGCGACGTCATGAGTTTCGATTGCTGCGTAATCGTTGTGTGACAGTTTCGATCGTGACGTCACCCAGGCGGGTCACTAAACAACAACGACCAACAACACAACAACAAAGAAGGATGGACGGAGCTGAGGCGGTAGCCGCGTTTCTGGTTTGTGTGTTTGTGCACATGGCGGTTGATGGTATGAACAATAGGAGAAGGCGTCTCGAAGAAGATTTGGAGAAAGCTGAGAGAGCAAGGGAAGAAAAGAGACAAAGGATTCTTTGGAGAATTGCTTTGTTGGAGCATTCCTTGGCTGAGGATGCATTTCGGCGTCGCACACGAAGACGAATGGTAAGATACTTTTGTTTAATTCAAAACCAAGTGCATGTTTGAACTACAGTCGTGTTTTTACTTTAGTTTCAATCATTAACTTTAATGCAATTTACCGTGTTACAGATTCTTTTCCAACGCGCGCGACGTGCCGCTCTTATTGTTTGGGCTCACAAGAGAAGTGACGAATGGTGGAAAGTTGTGGTGCCGACCTTCTCTGATGACCAGTGGTTGCAGAACTTTAGGATGTCACGGGAAACCTTCCGGTATTTGTGTGAACGCGTGCAACCAGCGATGGAAAAGCAGGACTCGAATTTTCGCCTCTGTGTGCCCCTCCAGCAAAGGGTTGCTATAGCAGTGTGGAAGCTGGCAACAAATGCCGACTACAGGAGCATCTCCCACCTGTTTGGAGTCAGCCGCTCAACTGCCTGCAAGTGTTTGAAGGCCTTTTCTTCAGCTGTAGAGAATATACTGTGGCCTGAAGTTATCCAGTTTCCAGATGCAGCCACACTTCAAGAAATGGCAAATTACTTTGAAAATAGATGGGGTCTGCCACAATGTGTCGGCACCACATCTTAGCACCACAGGAGTACCACACCGAGTACTTTAACCGAAAAGGCTGGTATTCTATTGTCCTGCAGGCTGTGGTGGATGGCAAAGGACTCTTTTGGAATGTTTTTGCAGGACTCCCTGGCAGCATGCACGACGCCAGAGTTATGCGCAGGTCCAGACTCTGGAATATGCTGGACACTGAAGGCAGGTTCTCAGGACAAACAGGTGCTGTTGAGGGACATGACTTGGGCTACTATATACTGGGTGATGCTGCATATCCTCAGACCAGCTGGCTCATGAAACCCTTCATGGACAATGGCCGCCTCACAGCAGAACAGACAAACTACACTGTCAGAGTTTGCAGGGCTAGAGTGGTGGTGGAAAATGCTTTTGGACGGCTAAAGGGCAGGTGGCGCTGCCTTCTCAAAAGAAATGACTGTAACACAGACTTGGTCAAATCAATAGTGATCACATGTTGTGTGCTCCACAATCTGTGTGAGAGCCACGGTGAGGAGTTCAGAGAGGAATGGGCAAATCCTGTTCACCTCAACCAGCCTGATGCACCACTCCCTGATGGGTTAGATACAGGTGTAGCAGCTCGTGCTGCTTTTATGCGCCTCCTCAACAACCCTTAGAGTTGTACAGCTTACTGTTGTGTTAGGGTTAAACAATACTATTAAAACAATGTAAACTACACTGAGCACCAAGAATACAAATGACTGTATGTTGTTAAAAACTTTATACAATGTGGGACAACAGAATGTGCAGAGGAGTATAAAGTGCAGAAATATCAGAATGAAATAAAAGTCTTTAGTCCAGAGAAGGGGGTTCAGGCTGGGACCATGTTTTGAATATGGCCCCAAACATGGCCAGAAGCCCTTGCTGAAACATAGCTTTTTTGCCTTCTTGATTCCTCAGCTTCCTGTCTCCGCAGCATGTATTCCCTCTCCCGTGCAGCAGCAGCCCGCTCCTCGTGTTCTGCAAGTTGTTGGAAGAGGAGTTCGCGTTGCTCTCTGGCCTCCTTCCTGTTGTCCTCCTCCATCTCCCTCAGAGCATCTAAATCAAAGTCCCTTTTTCTCTTTCCTGTAGAAAAACAAAATAGAAAACATAATTAGATTCAAATAGACTCTTATCAGAACACATAAGTTTAATTCAATTTGTGTCTAGCTTTTTTGGTGAATCTGTTTGTAAGTGTTTACAACAATATCCAAAACGTGGAAATGAAAACCAAAGTAGGTGTATTTCAACTAAGGTGTATCAGCTCACACTGTGCTAAATAACCTGTAACTTTATGCTTACGTTTGCGTTTGGATGCCCCAGAATGACGAGGGGTGCTGCAGGAGGGTGGCTCCATAAACGAAACCTGTGTGGTCTCCAAGTGTTGTGCTAAAACACAAAAACATGGACACACATGAGAAACATGCATAGTTTTCAGCACAAACACACAAGCAAACAGGCCAGTCTTCTTGCTCCCATAGGTTAAGTGCTGGGCTACGTGCTAGTCGTTGAACAATAGGCTAACGTTAGCATCCTTAGCTACGCTACCGAGCAGAAAAATCAAAATCAAAACATGTGGTCATGCTGTTATTACCTGTAGACAAATGCACATCGGGACTTATCATCGACGACTCGCCAGTGCTGTCCTCCGGAGCTGTACTAGAGGACGAAGTCTGCTGAGACTGTGGGGCTGAGTCCTTTGTTGCTGGGTTCGCGGTGTACGACGGTCGGTGTCCCGGGATGGCGTCTAGCTGACCATACCATTTATTTATTTTTTGGTCGGAACTGCTCTGGTTGTTGTGGTCTTTCAGTTTCTTGTAATCCTGCTTGAGTTTTTTTAACTTTTCACGGCATTGTTTTGCGGTGTGATGGATCCCCCAGTGTGTCGAGGTGCGCTGATATGTCCTGATAGATTTTTTCATTTCGCCGCGATGATTCAAACCCCCTCTGAATCTCTTCGGTGCCGTAGACGGCAATCAGTGCCTGCACCTCGTCGTCGGTCCATTTGTCGTACATCTTCTGTTTTCTTGTTGTTTACAGCGGCGTCTGCTAGGCTAATGCTCCCCTTCTGCTGGATTTTAAAAATGCCGGTTGTTTCGGTGCTTTCTGATGGCGTCAGAGCCTGCTCTAGCTTTAGCCAATCAGCGCCGGGTTAACCTCAAGCCCCACCCAGGAGGTTTTCAGGGCCGAACGGAGTACCTACCCTGGAGTAGGTACTCCGTTGGCCCCTGTAAAAGTTCCTGTAAATGGCCCTGTGGGGGAGGTTCCTGCAGTGGAGACACGCACCAATGGGGCCTGCCCCGTAAAATTACCCCGAAGTTCCTGCAGTGGAAACGCGGCTTTACTGTATGTGTGGGCTACATGCCAGCCAGTCCCTAAACCACGAGTGCACTGCATCCTTCCGTCTGCTGCCTGCTGTTCCTCCTCTCTGTCTGCTACACCACATACTATGTGCCACACACCTCTGATAGAACAGAGGTCCCTTTTTTTTTCTTCACTTCAGAGCTTCAGGAGATGTAGTTTGTAACACAAAGAAACCTTCGTCAGCTTGGTTTAAGTGGGTTAATGCAATGTATTTTAATGTCCTGTGGTAGAGTTGTGGCTTTTCTACACTGAAAAAAAATACAAGGAAAGTATTATTTTTTATTGTTATGTATTGATAGCCTCAAAACTATATTATAAAATGCAGATGGATGGAACCTTTAATGAGCGGTTTCATAGTCCACAAAACATTTAATGGAACTTCACAGCATTGCAACACTCTCCTAAACAACTAAAGTAGCTGCAGGGGACCAGAGATCCAGAAAAGAGTCGATCACCCTGTTAAGTTGATATTTGTTAGCATACTTTTAGCTCTGTTTTGGTCTCCACCAACTCCTGAGGCAAATATCTGTCACATTAGCTGCTAAATGTTTCAGATACTGCAAACAATTAATAGAGAGCTGAAGTCATGCCCCTTTCGGTGGAAGAAATCCGGAAAAAATCTAAACAGTAGTCAATGGAGAGAGACAAATGCATTTTTGATCCAGTTTGAATTGTGCCATGAATCACACATGTGATGTTTGTGAATTAAAAAGATAATTTTCCAAATCAACTAAGTCGTAGTTAAAGTAAAATCTCATGTATTTTTTTGTTAAAGCACTCTGTGAACTACATCGTCTCACTCAACACACGTCACCAACACCAACATGGCTGCTGCCTTGGCACAGAAAAGGTAGTGAAAAAGATGAAAATCAATAAATCTGCTCATACTGACAACTGCAGTTTTGTGAAAGGAGAGTTGGTCAGTTCTGTGAGCTGCTAACATACAGGAGCAGCTCTACAATGTTTAAGTTACAAGACACGTCACTAACGTCACTGTTGGCTGTGTCGTCTTTATAATGACGTATTTTCACGGTCTGATATTTTTAAAATTGACAAACATCATATGTGTGATTCATGACACAATTCAAACAGGATCAATAAATTACTTATCTCTCTTTATTCAGGACCAGACCAAGTTTTTCAGAAAGAAGGTCCCATGGGGGAAACTGGAAGGGGCGTGACTTCGGCTCTGTATGACACGAGATTACTGGCCACAGAACAAATACAATGAGGTGAAAGAGGCTATAAAGCTCAACTATTTGATCGATTAACAGGAAAATATTAATTAGTACAGCTTTAAGTCACTGCAGGAGAAACTGACTGTGAAGTAGTGTATTAACAGTGTTGTGGAGTAACTTTTGTTTGAATGCAGTAATTGAAGCAGGCACTGTTACCTACATAGTACAGTGATCTGCATTACCTGTAGATGCTGAAGGAGGCCTGTGTAGCATGTGTGTATGTACAGTGTGTGTTTGAGGTCAGAGTGTGACAGCAGTGTACAGACAGGCTACTCTGTATCCTGTGACCTGCTGTTAACTGTGACCCAGTGTCTGTGTCTGCAGCCCTGCAGCTATAGCACAGTGACTGGCAGAGTGATCACTAAGCCCTGTCTGTCTCCGCTGCTCTCTGGGTTAGAGCAGGCTAAGCTTTTCTTCCTCTCATTAAAAGGCATACGGGTAATCGCCTCTAAGCAGCTGGCTAACGCCTGATACCAAACAACAAATATCAGCAGTGGTGCTGCAATCACCGTCCATCTGGGCTTAAGAAAGAGCAGTGGGACACTGTTTTGGCCTGTGGCTCTTAATTCAATAGCAGTAGCACTTTATTTGAGCAGGCCCTCAAAGCTTAGGGAGAACTCTCCAACAGAATTGTGAACACAAACAGTAGACAAATGGGTGTTGATAAACTCAGATGTAAGATGTCTTGCTCTTGGTTTATTTCTCTACAAGGAATCAATCCTGCAGAGCTCTAGATGTTCCTGCACTGGTGTGATTTCTGGAATATTGTCCTCATATCAGGGTCAGGTGCAGCCAACAGCAGTACAGGGATTTAATTCAAACAAACTGGAAGTAGCTTAGCTTAGCTAGATATCATAGCTACTTTCATTATCATCTGATTATGAATATCGAATGTGATGCTGACGGTAAATGATATTATTAAGAGATTTAATAAAATAACACACTAGTAAAAGAAACACTTGATAAATCTTAAATGCTTTTGCTGGCTTTGTGAAATAATTCAAATAGACGTTATTTAAATGATTATATCTTATGTCTGACTGACCTTGGTTAATTACAGATGTTATCACTTATATTATGATATGGGTTAGTACGTTGTGGAGGCTAGTCAACTCCCAATTTATAACCTAGGGCAAGCCTCTGCTCTGACAACAAATGAACTTCCAATAGTCTTTCGTAGGTTCCAGGGGGGTTTGCCAGGGAAATTGGAAGTAGTTTGAATTAAACTGTTAAAACAAATAGCTTTTTTAACTGCTGTTTTCAAAGTCAGGAATACACCTTAAAACACAACCTCTAGGCCAAAAACAGACAAAAAAATGTTTGAAGTTGAATGGAAACTGAACATCTACATATCTGTGACAACATAGTGACTTGATGTGACGATGTAGATCAAGTAATATGATAGAAAGTGAAATAACAGCTATGGACCTTGAGATGAGATTATTTTGTCAACTGTGTTTAATTTCACCTTCTGCACAATAGCATGTGTGGAAGAATACTGTGGTTATAATGTAAATGTTCATGTAGAAAGACTGTATATCTCTATTATCTACTGAATCAATGGTCGCAAGATAAATCAAAGGGGGCCCAAAAATGACTGGGAAAGAAAAACACACCGTTACAAGAAAATGTGTTTATTATCTAGAACACTTTCCTCAACTCTTTGCCTTTTTCGTAGATTAATGGATATTTTTACTTCTTTGGTCAAATGGGTCATTTCAGGTAGACAAATGAAACAATGCAATGTATTTTGATAACGGGCTAAAGGGTATTGCTTTAGGATAGGTTTCCAGATTCAAATCAGGAAATCTGACAAACTCTCAACACTTTTCTTTACTTGATTAATTTTGATTGGTACTCATTGAGGTTTCTCCACACTGCTGAATTTTATTTCACAGCATTGTGGAGAAGGCTTGGAAACCATGTGTAGATCCTCATCATGAGAAATTAAAATTGGGTTGATCAGGTAGTATGTTACGTCAACACATTTCGTGAGACCTCTTTGGGAATTATACAAATAAAGCTTTAGGCATAGAATAGATAATCAAACATTCTGCATGCCAAAATCTTATCAAATATGTGTTGAGTGTTTGGTCGTGTTGTCCAGGATTTAAGAAGGTATGGGAAACACTAGAACTGAATAGGTTCTGGATTGCCATGAATGGGGAGGGGGTGGTAATGGGGAGCTGATGTGTCAAATATTAACAAGAGGGTCCCATCCCATCACCTCTTCTAATTCCTGAGCGGTTCCTCATTAGCATTGGTATTGTGCTCCAGGAGTGAGGTGACAAAGCAAAGTGCTTCTGGTCTCAACGGTTCTGAATGGGCTTGAAATCCCCTTTGTGCCGGCCCCCGCCCCCCTACACTTCCACCATCCTCCTGCCTCTCTAGCTCCGCGGCCAGCCACAAAGGCCAGCAAGCCATCACCTTGCAATTTTCTTAACGTATAGGCTTCATAATACCACACTACACTGAGAACAGAGGCAGATCAAGAGAAATTATGTTCAAGATTGTTATTGTTTGTTGTCTTTTGTTGTTTTTGTTTTTTGCACATTTTTTAAACCTTTATTTAATCTTTGTTTCGTATTGTAATGGTAAAATTAATGTTTCGAAATAACTATCAAAAAAATTTAATGACGCCAAAGCAACATATAACTGTACTGAAAAGATTGCGTCTTGATGTGGTTTATTTAGCTCAAGTTTATAAAGCACATATCTCTTTCTATCATATTATAGGATATCATTTCATTGTTTTGTCTTTTTCCATGTGTTGAATGGTGTTTTATTCAAATTTGACAAATTAATGATAAAATATAATTTAAGATAAGCTTGTATAATCTGATGCTCTTTGTGTACTGACTTTTTTAGTCTAAAGTATGTGGTCATTGTGGGTCACATACTGTGATGACACATGCGGACATAATACTGTCCATACGATATCAGGTATGACTCCATTCTTTACACAGGGCTGAGCAACTTACTGTCAGTCACAGAAGGAAAGATAAACTAGTTTCCCCTCTGAAGATGAAGATTATGTAATCTAATTCTAATTCTATCTTAGAGGGGAGGGGTTCAAGGCGCACTCACAAATTCTCTTCTCCTGTCTCGATGTTTGTCATTCATAATGACAAACATTCTGTTTCTTCTTCAAATTAAACCACAGATATGTTGAACTTATTGTGAGACCTTGTATGAACAAACTGCAATAAAACTTCAGTAACACAATTCCTAATAGATGCATTTAGAGTTTGGGACTGGCGGTGCTGTGATAGTATAGAGCAAATTGAAATATGATGTTTCTCTGCAGCCCCAAGCTGAAGTATCGTGTCAATTACTGTAGTGGACAAAATGTTATGTTTTATTGTTGCCTGTAAATGGTAAACAACAACAAAAACCTCTCCCTTATTTTTGAAGGTGATATCAACTTCCTGTTTGGTAAAGAATGAGGAGGTATAATAAACTTAAACATATAACAACATAAAACAGAATATGTTTTTCAGAATATGTTTACAGTACATGCTGTACTCCAGCACCACACCACACTCTCAGACAGAGAGATTGTATCCTAAAACATGCCTGTTGATTTATTGAGGTCATATAGCTGGTCATATAGCTGCTCATATCTACGGAAGCCCTAAAGGGCCATGCATTCATACATTTTATTTCCTCCGTTTTCCCGTTAATTGCATTTGTTTTCTCTAGATCTCGAATTATTATCTCGAAATAACAACCGACATTTTCTCGAGATAACGAAACTTTGTTTTCCCGAGATAGCGATATAATTAATTTGAGGTCTCGAGATAATGACTGTGATATGATAGGCCTGAGATTATGGAGACGCCCGGGGCCTCGTAGCTGGACAGCTATGTAGTTAACGATGACATCAGGCTCACTTAGATTGCGCCGCTGATATAGCTGAAGCCTTGCTAACCGTCTTTTTAGATTACGCACACTAATGTGTATATTATCTGTAATAGCAAGGCATATTGCTATTTCAGCCTGTGTCAGGCCTTGTTTGAAAAGATATGTGACGTGGTGATCGATATGCTCCTGCTCCTCTGACATTGCTACACTGAATGATGTTTCCTGCAATGATTTAATATACTACACTATCGTTTTGTTTTCTCAAGATCTCGAATTAATTATATCGTTATCTCGGGAAAACAAAGTTTAGTTATCTCGAGAAAATTATCCCGTTATCTCGGGGGAAAAGGCAGTAGTTATTTCGAGATAATAACTCGAGATCTCAAGAAAACAAATGAAATTAACTCGTTATCACGGGAAAACGGAGGAAATGTATGAATGCATGGCCCTTTAGGGCTTCCGTACATATCCACGGCTCGGACTTCTAACTATATTTGCCAGTACAGTGTGTATGTTGATGCAACTATCTGAATGGAGATCAAACAGAGATACAGACAGCGAGCCGAGACAAAGACAAAGACTGACAACAAAGACGTGGGCGTATCTTTACGTAAAGCCCCGCCCCATCGCCGCCCGTGCAGCCAATAGGCTAGCGGATATGCAAATAACCTCGCAGCACCGCATCGTCTCTGCCCTGGTGGTGACGTCACCCGCACATCTCCCTGTCTGGCTCTGGCAGGACTCAGACAGAAGCAAAAGAGGACCTAAGGGAAGCCAGCCGGGAGGGGCTCTTTGTCAGGAAGGAATATTATTACTGTCACCACCGCCGGCTCTGGAATAAACACGCTTTTCCTGCAACAGCACAGCTCAGCTCGGCTCGGCTCGGCTCGGACCGGGACATCCACATTATATCGGGAAAACAGAGGGGGTGGATGTTTTTTTTGCAGCTCCTTGCGCTGTTTTTCTTCCCCCCTCAGCCGCACTGATTTATTTGCACTGACCAGTTGTCTTTGAGAACCCGGTCCGGTGCCTCTCCCCTTCTCCTCCCCTCTCCTTCTCCCCACATCACTCCTTCTTTACCCTCCTTCCTTTTGCCTTTTATCCGATTCCCGCAACGCCGCAAAGATGCCCAGCTCGCTCTTCGCAGACAGCAGCGTCCAGGGGGACGCACTGGACGACCAGAGAGCCCTGCAGATCGCCCTGGATCAGCTCTCCCTGCTCGGCTTGGATAACGACGAGAACTCCCTGTACGACAACAACCAGGAGCCCCGGAAAAAGAGCGTCAACATGACCGAATGCGTCCCGGTTCCCAGCTCCGAGCATGTGGCTGAGATTGTGGGCAGACAGGGTGTGTGTTTCATTGTTTCTTACACATCTTAGCTTTGTGTTGATTGTATATAGACGGCTCATGTTGTGCAGCTGAGCAGAACAGGGATGGACATGCAGCCAAACATTTCAGGTATGAGCTCGTCCCTAACTATTCTGTGCGGAAGGAACAGAGAGCCGGTACACACTCAAATACTGCATGTATTTACCGAACACAGGCGCTTAAACTACTCTGAAATATCTGATCTCTTAATCTTAATCTTTAGGCTAAATATGTCTAAAACATAGAGACGCCGAAAGTGACTTCTGCATCTGTAAAGTAATGTACAGTAAAGACGAACTTAGTTTCTGTCTCGCCGGTTAGTGACACATTGTTCCTCCTCTATAAATGCACAGTGGTGGGCGGCAGCGAGCGGCACAAACCAATTCAAGAAGTTGACATTTCAGTGAAATAAGTGCCTTGTGGGATGATTCTGTCTAGGCCGAATTGAAGAGTACATTTAACTAAATCTGATAAGGTACAAAGTCATGTTATATCGCGTGTATAACTCTCTTGGTAAGTAAAGGAACATCCAAACCTTATAATTTTAGATGGGGTTTAGTTTTGAGGAAGGAGAATGACACGTACCGTGGCTAAGCGAACTCCCCGACTCTCATTCACATTACAGTACACTTCCAAACGGTTTGGCTGAAGTGCAGCAGGGACTGCTGACATAACAGGTATTGAATCATGATGTGGTATATTAGTAGGTCACCGGACTGTGAGCGCCCAGTAACCGCAGATGGGTGTCTTTTTTTTTGTTCACAAACAGCCGGCAAATCGATTATGATTATGATGATGAGCAGTACAGGATCAAATTAGGACAACGGTCACATCTTACTGTGACACAGGCAGCAGACGCCCATAGCTGCACAGACCCTGCTAACAAAGCCCTCCAGCTGTAGGGCTGCAGGGCGGTACTGGTGCCTGGTTACATATGCGGAATCTTTTCCCTCCCTGCAATACTGCTGCTGCTGCTGCTGTTGTTCCCAGAAAAACAAGTAACTGTAAGGAACCACTAAATCCCAGCCTCCACTTTAAAGCGACAGTAGGACATTTGTGAAGTATTTACATCAGAAACCCCTCTCCTCCACCCATCCCTCTTTGTCCGGTTAAAAATGTGGAATTAAATAATGTGGATTAACCATGACCTCTTGGATTATTTTAAAGCAGTGAACCTTATCCCCCTATCCCCATTTAACCTGCATCAGTCTGAACTCACTGTGAATTAATGTTAAAGATGAAATTGGTAGTGTAGACTGACTTTGGGTGGGTTTACCCTCCTCTGATTACATCATCCTGTCCCACTCAGCTGGTTTTGCTCTGCTAATTATGTCATTCTTCTGAGGCTGGTTCCCCCACTGCTCCCATTTTGATCATAAAGTGGTCTGTGTATCTGCTAAAGGGTGTTGGAATGCAGGTTAATGCACTAGTGCCAAGATATATGAAGTCATTAAATAGCTTCTCACCTATTTCCGTCATGCAGTTAGTGTAAAATAAGAATTAAGATTGTAACAGCAGCTGATTCAGTTGTCAGCTATATTGCAGTTAATGAAACGAGGATCATTATGGGTTCAGTAGTGAGTTGTCTTTTGTGAGTTATTTCTGTCCTGCTGCATGTTGATGGTGGGGCAGGATGTGGTTTGAATTTGTTCTTCTCCAAAAGGGTGGTTTCACCTGTTTTCTGAGGCCTGTTGAGACACAATAATAAACATCCAGCAGCTGCTTTGAATAGTCCATAAGTAATAGTTTAACACATGACATAGTTGGAGCCGTTGTTATAGCGGAACCTGCCCTCACTTTCGCCTTTGCTTCCATGTCCCAGGTTGCAAGATCAAAGCGCTGCGAGCAAAGACCAACACCTACATCAAGACTCCAGTTCGTGGTGAGGAGCCTGTTTTTGTGGTAACAGGCAGGAGGGAGGATGTGGCGATGGCCAGGAGGGAGATCATCTCTGCTGCTGAGCACTTCTCCATGATTCGCGCCTCCAGGAACAAAAACACCAGCCTGAACGGGAGCGGCACACCAGTCCCTGGACCACCTAACCTGCCCGGACAGACCACCATCCAGGTGCGGGTGCCTTACCGCGTGGTGGGGCTGGTTGTAGGCCCCAAGGGTGCCACCATCAAGCGCATCCAGCAACAGACCCACACCTACATCGTGACACCCAGCCGGGACAAAGAGCCGGTGTTCGAGGTGACAGGTATGCCGGAGAATGTGGACAGAGCGCGTGAAGAGATCGAAGCTCACATCGCCATGAGGACGGGGGGCCTCATTGAACTCCAGGATGAAAATGACTTCCACGCAAATGGGACTGATGTGGGTTTTGATCTGCATGGGCACGCCACCCTGTGGTCCAAGCCCAGTGCTGGCATGACTCCTACATCAGTGCGTAAACCCTTCTCCAACTACCGCAACGACTCGTCATCCTCCCTGGGCAGCGCCTCCACAGACTCCTACTTTGGCAACAACAGCTCACGCATGGCCGACTATAGCCCTCCCAGCCCCGCACTGAGTTACACCACCACCAACAACAACGGCAATAACAATAACAACAACATCAATGTCAACACCAACGGCAATGGGTTTGTTTACGGGAGTGAGGTGATTTCTCCTGACTGCACTGATCTGACTTATGACTCCTCGTTTGACCCCACGCCAGCCCCACCGGGCCTCGTGTGGTCCCAGTATAACAGTCGCATGACCCCCTCCTCCACTAGAGGCAGCTCCCCCACCTCCACCTCAGCCATGTTCTCCACCAACACCCCCACTAATGCCAATGGAATATCGGTGAGTCAGAGAAGGGTTAATGGTTGTACACCACAGCCTAGACTGTCGCCTCCCCTCCACAGCCACACCGGAGGCCCCTCTGAGCACCCGCTAGCCAGGAGGGTGCGTAGTGACCCAGGTGGAGGCCCACTCAGTTTCCCTGGTTACTCCAGCACTATTGCCTCCCTGCCGGGCCCTCACCTGCCTGGGGTTCCATGCGACTCCTCCGCCTCATCTTCGTCCTCCTCTTCCTCCTCCTCAACCTCATCGGGCACCAGCCGAAAAGGAAGCCGCGACTGTTCCGTGTGCTTTGAGAGCGAGGTCATCGCTGCCCTGGTCCCTTGTGGGCACAATCTCTTCTGTATGGAATGTGCCAATCGCATCTGTGAGAGGAGCGAGCCTAAATGTCCTGTCTGCCACACCGGCGTCACTCAGGCTATACGTATATTTTCATAAGAAATGTTACTCTGTCTACTCTTTGACTGTCTCGTCAGCGGGACTGGCTACAATAGCAACATCAGACTCTTCATACTGCTTTAATGGGATCATCCAATCATCAGTTTGGAAAGTGTACATAGATATACATATGTATGCAAGAGGCTGCAGTATCCAGAAGAAGGGACAGACACCCTCTTTGGGCTCTGTCGTAGTTGTTTATATATACTGTAGCTTTGGGAAATATTTTCAACATCTAAGTGCATGTTTTAAATATTACAGCATAGTAATCAATAGTTCTAGTAAATTGTACCCTATATTTATGAAGTGAAGAGGCACAGTGGGGTCAGGGCAGAGGTACGTGGGTCAAGCTGTAGACTGTTAGCGGGCTGAGCCTTCCAGTTTTGCCGATCGAATGTAGTATGAGGGGAGGCCATGGCTGGGAAACATGGAGGGCTTCCAGCCAAACAGGACTATTGACTTACAAAGATACTGCAGCGCGAGGTCAGAAACCATGTGAGGGAGAGCAACAACATATCCTACGTATAGAATCAATTTCCACAAGTTGAAAGTTTTAAATGACATTAATACAGATTGAAGTATTTTATTCTTTTTTGACTTGAAAGATTATATTTCTTATTGCAAAGATGTTTACAGATATTTTAATTTAAGTTCAGTGAACTTTTTGTAGCTGGGTTGAAATATTGTTTATTTTTAGTATGGCCTTATGGCATTGATCACTGTATTATTTTAATATCACATGACTGTGGGAGGAAAAAAGTCCACAAAATGTGTATTGCGTTTGACAGTATTCTGTTGGGATGGAGTTTTTATAGGTTCAGCAAAAAATGTCTTTTAAATCTGCTTCACCCAGCATATTTTTTATTCAGTAATATAAAGCATATTTTATTCTATATTATTATGAAACATTGAAATGTACAAAACTTAGTAAGTTGAACACAAAAAAAACGTTTATGCTTTCTAAAATTTGTATGAATTAGATTCCAGTGGGAATTACAGGCTTCTGTTGCACCACTATAGTTTTAGTATTTCTATTTTAATACATTTGTTTACCACTTGTTTATGTATATGTAGGTGAAGTTACTTGAGCGTAAATGTACTTTATTGAGCAAAGTTTAAGAACAAAGTATATTTTATTTTATGATAAAGGGCCTTTAACCTCATGGTCAAATACTAATATTATATTTGCTGAGACAAGATTTGAAAATGTATCAAGAGTTTTATTTTTCTGACATTTAAAGTTATACATGATAAAAAGTAAAACTTAAGTAATGGTGCTACTTCATGTTTTTTTTAAGTATTTCTATATAAGTACAATAAAAATGGTACATTCAGGAGGTGTCTGCTTCTCATGTTCTTCCTGACCTGGTGTGTTCTGCTGGAGCAGACAGAGGTGAGCAGGGAGGCTGCTGAGGACTGTTAAGTAGTTGTCTGAACATTTGACCCCTCTCTGCTTCCTAATGGAAGCTCAGAGGCGGCAGGATTATTACAGTGGCCTAATTATTGAGTGTAGGCTGTGGCGGTCAGACAGAGGGGGACTTGGCCTGCCTTATCACTAATTAGAAGGGCTGTGTAAACCTATTCTTATACAGTCTGGTACAAACACCATAATCTGGTTCTTCTGGGTAGTGATGGACCAATGAAACCATTCATCAAGATACTGAGAATTTAGAAATAATGTGGCGTTTCATTACCATGATGTCATTCACTGATGGTTTGTAATGATGGCTGGTTCACACGTTGTGTCAGAAATGACTGAAAATGATGATGTAAAGCTAGCAATAAGTAAATTTATAGATTAGTTGATCAGCAGAAAATGTATACATTTCAATTTAGATAATCAATTAAATGTTTAAGTAATCTATATAAGAATGACATTAGACAAAAAAGCTGGTAAAAATAGCCAACATTCTCTAGTCCCAGCTCCTCAAATGTTCCTCTGTCCTATCACTAAAGAGCTTGCAGAGCTTGTGATGAGCATTTTTCAGTCACTTCATGTTTGAGACTAAAGGATGAGTTGATCAATGAAAGGAAAAGTGCAGTAGGTTCTTTGGCAATGAAAATAATTGTTAGTTGTGGCCCACTCAAAGTGGGCAGCAAGTGTTTCATCAGATTCCTAGTCTTGCTTATTCTGATCAGATTTACTTATTTAAAAACTAATTTAGTCTATTTTTTTTACTGTATTCAATTGAGGTTGTTTGTTGTTTGCAACATTAAACTGCATTTGAGACACTTGTCTTACTTTGTTAAGCTAAAATAAAGCTTTAAGAAAATTGCTTTTCCGTAGAAATATAATTTGGCAAGGCTGGATTATAAAGCAGGTAAAGGCCGCAGGTTTTCTTATGGCAATGTCTTTGTGGTAATTTGATTATTTACACATTGGTTTGGTAATATGCTCACATAAAGCATAATTAAAGACTAAAATGGTAGAGTGTCACAATATCAGATTATGAAAAATGTCCACCACAGTTTTATACAGCCCAATGAGATGTCATCAAATGCTTTTTTTTGTTGTCCAAATAACAGTCTAAGACCTGAAAAGGCAGCAAATCCTCACAGTTTAAAAGCTCAATCTGGAGAATGTTTAGCATTTTTATCTTAAATATGTCTGTCAAAATGTATTATTTAGATTATTTTCTGTCAATGGGCTAACCAATTCATGGACAAACTGTGTCATTAGTAGTTATACATTGCTGAGATATACATAGCAAACCTGTGGCAGGTATTCCACAGTAGAAATAACTCACGCAACAGCACTGAACATTGACAGTATCAGGCCCATAAGAGCAACAATGGATCACTGACTCACCTTGACATAAGTTAAAGAGGGGAATTTTTTAAATTGTTCTTGAATGAAAGAAAGCGGACCTAAGTCTAAAAACCCTGCAGTCAGCTGACAGCGACCTGGCCTTGTGGCTGGGATGTTTTTGTGTCCTATAATGGTGTAATGTTGACGAGGCCTAAAGCAAGGCAGTGAATACAGAACATTTGGAACTGCAGTCAAATGGAACTTACACATGGAACATGTGTAAGAAACTCAGTGTTTGTATGTGTCAGTATGAAAACTAGCATCACTTAGAACTGTCTCATGACAGAACAGTTCCTGCTCTTTGCTTGTTCCTCCCTTCCCCAGTCTCCTTCACTATGCTGAAGTGCAGCTTCATGTCATGTGGTCCTGTTGGAAACACTGACGTTTAAACACATGCTTTGCTGCAAGATAGTAAATGTGGAGAGCGCCGGCTCTAATGATAAGTTTAAAATGGAAACATCCAACACAGGCCCGCAGAAAGTAGCCCTATAAACCATATTATTAGGAAGCAATCTTACCGCTGCGGAAAAGAGCTGACAAATGTGTTTTTTTAGTCAAATGCACAACACATGGAGTTCACATAATGTGTCCCGAGGTCAAAAGAAAAAAGATTCACTCAAAGAGGGCCTGTGCTTCTCCTGACCAAGGGAGGAAATGCATATTAAATCCATACAGACCTGACTCACATTGCTGTTTTTATGTATTAGATCAGGTAACTGCTGTGGGGAAAATAAACTGCATCCAACCTGAATCTAATGTAAAATAATAATAATGAAAAAAAACTTAGTAGAAGATCTTCATCTTTTTTCCCACCCTTGCTAATGAGTCATTAAAACCTTTTTGCTCAGCATAAATCACATGTCAGCAGTACATCTATGTCTCTGACGGCATGTTTCATGTCACAAATGTGCCGGAAATAGTTGTAACAGGAGAGAAAACAACAACAGACCCATTGAGAAAGAAGCGTCTGAAAAATGGTGGATAAATTATTTTGGGGGTCACAACCCCCGAGAGATGACTCGTTTCACAGTCATAATTTGAGCCATTCGGTCCAATAACATTCAGACAGTCTAGAAGAGTAGCACGATTCAATTATTTTCTCCCCATTCAAGTTAGCCAAAACACCACTGAGCAGCTTTCATAGGAATGAACGGTGCTCCACCTCCAACACTGTGTCCAGTAATAAAATGTCCTTAATAGACCGCATCCCAAATTCCTTCTTTATTTACGTTCCACCACCGGATGTTGATACACATCATCATTTCACACGGTGGAATTTAGCGTGTTCACCCGGGTCTCACGTTTAGATCAAAGCAGAGCTGAGCCGAGCCGAGCTGATAAAAACCCGGGTCTACTGCAGGGTCAACTGACCCGGGTGTAAATGCAGAATATACACATTCCAATTGCACACAAAAGCCTGATCTTAGTGGGTTTCAGTGGGTTTTTTGACCAGTGGGAAAGGGGTATGACATAGATTTGTTTCACGCTCTATCATCGCACAGAGGTGTTCTCTCTTCTATCTTTTTGAAGAGCTGAAACATGATGCAGGTGTATTGTTATTATATTTTAAATTGTAAAATAGCAGTAGCTCAATATGTAAAGGTGTTCCACACCAAGCTAATTTATTTATTGTTGTTCAAAAGGAGTGTTTTACCCAAAACCCCTTAACTAGCAACATACAACATACATTCTGGTCAAAATATTTATTACATGTTGCATTGTATGCTAGAATGCAGACAAAATTCATATATTTTGCAGCTTACTTTAGCAAATGATGTGGTGTCTTGGACCTCAGTATTCCTAGAATATTGGCTGCACCCTGCCACTAAATAATATGAGTGTTTGAAAACACAACAAACATGGATGACTCAAGCCAAAATTAACCATTCAATGTATACAGCCAATTTATGATAACAGTTATTGCTAGTTGCATCATGGATCATTATTATGGACAATTTAACCCCCATACCACCAGAACTGCCAATCATACAGCAGCTTGACGCTACACCAAATTCAATGTCCTAAATAGTAACACTGGCAATCGCCATCTTGAGTTCTCTGATGTGAACCCCTGTAAACGACTCCATGGGACTCTCATTGTTACCTTCCATTTCATGTGTTGAATGTCCTGGGTTTCACATTTGTATGTGCTATTTGACACACACACACACACACACACACACACACACACACACACACACACAGAATTCTGTAAAAAAAATGCTGCTGTATTTTAAGAACTGTGTAGTTTTTAAATTTAGTAATTTTTGCACCCTAAAAAAACATCATAGGTTGGAGGCCATGTTTAGGGTTTAATATAGGCTAATATATAACTCTTACAGTCATGATATCTAGTCGGGGCACAGACAAAATGGGAAACAACTGATACATCCTCCAAAGTATAACACTGTACATGTGGATGCTTTTATATTTCCTGCTAAAATTGCAATGTTTGATTGATACTGTACCAAATTTGAAGGGCTCTAATATAATCACAATCTGAGATATGGGAGGTATGGCAAGGTTACAAATTTGTTTCAGCAAAAGAAAGAATAGATTCCTGCACACACTTTTCACCTCAGCATTGATATATTAATTTAAAAGGGTTATGTTTCAGACACAAAGACCTTTCTTAAGACACAACACTCACAAAAGTGAGTGTGTAGTGTAGTGTTCCAATACAACCCACAATTACATAATGACCCACAGCTGGGCTGGAGGTGTAAGCATAATCACACACAACAGCTCACCAATTTAAGATCCCCATGAGGTCTCAAATCATCTATAATCTCTACTTTTAATACTTAATACTAATAATACTTTTAGTATTATAAATATATAAATATAAATGGGTCAATGCCATAGCATTCAAATCACTGCTTCTCACTATACTCTTTTTACTCTTATACGTACTCTGTAGCTATCTTTGGCTTTAGTGACTAGCTGCTGTTATTAATTAGCTCAGTTAGCTGTGAAGCTTAGTGGCCCTTAGCTGAGTGCAGTTTGCCTGGACATGACAGAAGTAGTCGCAATCAGCTTCAGCTTGAAGTATTAGTTTGGTAAAAGAGAGAAACTTGAATTCAGACGGTGTACGGTTGTATTTTTCTGTTAAGTAAGGAAAATATTATAAAACAATTTGTGAGTTTATTTTGTTGACTTATTAGACTTAGAAGCAAACTCACTGCTTTTAAATCTCCAAGCTGAAACTACTCGGGGATACCAGACTATGTGGAGGGCAGGCTGGGTCTAGCTAATTAGCATGCTAACCAGTAGACAGACGCAACACAGTACATAAACGTCTTATGACATAATGTCATCTCTGTTGTTTCTTCACACTCATTTTTCATTTTTGAAATTTAAAAATAAATTCTGGCAATACGTTACAAGCTGCCCCTTACAAAACAAATTTCCTCCATTGAAGCTTAATGGGAATCTGGGGGTCTTATATCATCATTGTAGGCGTAGTTCACAAGTTAACAATAAAGAAGATTTGTGCGATCTGACGGCTGACGGATGGCTGCCTGTGGGCATCACAGTTCACAAGACCAACAAAAGAAAGAAAAAAAAAATTCACAGTCAGTGAGACATGACAGACTTATAGAGATGTTTTATCATCTGCTCTGTGAGACAGATGGTAAAACATTCCAGAAGTTGAGAATGGTGTAGATCGTCCTTAAGTGTATATTACCTCCTTTTAGTAGAGCGACGATGGCAGGCTTGATCTTTGAGACATCAGCTAGACAGACTCAAACAGGGCGTGATAATAACTCCATGGTGTATATTTTAAAAAGCTCTGTCTGGCTGAGCATTTGGCTGCAGACGAACATGTCTGGTGTGCCAGTCTGTGTTAACAGTAGAGAAACAACAGAGCATGTCTGGCATCTTCAATGCTTTGACCTACATCTTATGTGTTTAATGGATCTCCATTTGGACACACACACACACACACACACACACACACACACACACACACACACACACACACACACACGCACACACACACACACCTACATGTCTTTGCAGAGTGAATATTTATAGTTTATTCATGCAGTGCTCCCTGCTTGTCACCACTCTGTAGTGTAGCTTTACTTGATGTGATTCACCCATTTAAACACTTTTCTGTCACACATCCAGCTGTGTGTACAGTTAACTGTATCACAACTAAGATGAAGGATTTTGTGGTACATTGACTGCCTCATTAGTTTAGCGTTTGCTTATCAAAGGATTTGACTATACAACTTGGTCTTAACTTTTGTACTTTCAGCCATGATTTCTTACTGTAATAAAGAGTCCTGCTACACCACCCTTGCATACAGTTCTTCTTACAGTTCTGGGCCCTTTGTTGTGTAAGGTCTCACACTGGTGTGGTTTACTTATTTTCAAATCATTTGACTAAATAAATAAATACTTTTTAATAAATACTGGTAATACTCTTTACTCAAATAAGTGATTTTTTACAACTGTTATCAGGTTAGTGCAATGTGGATATCGCAGATTGGAATGATGTGTTAATAAACCAGAATTATCCTTTATTTTTGTTTTTACATCAAACGTTCTGTTTATTAAATTATGCTAGTTCAGTTAATCCTGTGTCATACTTCAGCATTTATATACAGCAAAGACTATACCGAAATTGATTTTGCATGTGTTCCACTCTAATCCTTCAATTAAGAATCTGATATTAGCTTGTCAGTGTGGTCAATATGAGCTGACTTCAAAATCCCACAATGGTTTAACCTTCTCCTCCAGCGTGTCCCTGCCTGTAAGAGGCGGTCAGGGCAGGCTATGGGTTTTCCCCTTAACTGCTGAAGGAGGAGGGGGAGGCAGGGGGGAGGGAGGGAGGGAGGGAATGGGGTTTGTTGTTCAAAGCCCAAGCTCGGCATATGCATTATAAATGAGTCGGGTTTTAAGGCATGTCTCTTCCTCCTTCTCTCTCTTCCTCTGCTTCTTTCTCTCGCTGTCTCTTTTCTCTCTCTATATCTGTGTTTGGTGTAAGATTGTGTGTGTGTGTGTGTGTGTGTGTGTGTGTGTGTGTGTGTGTGCCTCTATGTGCATAATGGATTTTTATCCTTCGCAGAGCACAGCGGTCACAGTTTGTCTGACTCCACATGGTCTTTATTATGCCAGACGGAGTGTGTATCGGTGGAGACATACCAGGCCAACGTCTGCCCTCTGTCTCTGTATCTCCACATACACTCACCCGCGCACACACACACACACACACACACACACACACACACACACACACACACACACACACACACACACACACACACACAGCGACCTCTGTCTCCCTGCCACTTTCACCTCTCACCTCCCTGTTTGCCCTCAAGACCTGTGGTCTACACCTCACTTTGGACACTGTTCCTCATGCTTTGCTTCCTATGAATAAAGGCATAAACGCCTACACACATACACACACACACCAATGCTGAGTACACTCTCTATACGTGGGAGGAAAGATGCATTCTAATAAAGAGCCTTCTAATGGAAGCAAATCATTACATGCTGTATGTTTTTTTCTATTTATCACTCCTATATGCACTCCCCCTTATATATGCTGAAATTCCAGAGTGATTTGCAGTTCCCTCCAAATGTTGCTTGTGTTGTGGCTGACTAAAGCAAGATCGTTGCCCACGCTCACAAGATGTGAGCTGAACTCTATCCTGGTAGAAGGGCTTTATGCAAATGTTCCAACTGCAACTGGTTCAGTCCTCTTCTGTCTGGTTAGCAGACACTGACTCATAACATGGCAGCAAACAGAATATAAAAAGATCCAGTCTGTCCCTCTGCTGCTGCATTCACACCTTTGATGGATGGAATTAGATTGGATGAAATTAGACTGATGGAGTGGAACAGTCTTTTGGGGCACAGCAATTTCTATTCCTCTCTCCTGGTTTTGTATCTTGAACATGTTCATAATGCCTGCAGAGGAGCTTTATAACAGTTTGATAATATGCTCATGAATATTGATGCAAGGATTAGGTCAACTTACAGTTTTTCTCGATTGTTTACACACATTTTCTGAAAGCATGCCTCATACTCTCAGAACTCTACACACAAATCAAAAAACCCTCACACAGTGGGCAAAACCCCTCACTTCTCCTGCAAAATGAAACTTTACATTCAAAACAATGTTATTTCTTCTCAAAATGATATTTTGTTTTCAAATGACACACACAAACCATCATATGAATAGACTTTTATAAGAACCAGTTGAACTCTGATGCGCTCAATTTAAAACACTATGATGAATGGAAAACACTTCTTCTCCATTCATCATTCACCTTTTTTGTTCAGTGTTACACTTACTACAGACAGTGCATACATAAGTGTGTTGTAAAATATTTTAGAATATTGTTTTTATACTCAGAACACACAAATACACAGTAACAAATATATTTTATTTTTCCCACAAAAACATCCCAACCAACACAAAGTTGCACATACAGTGATCGACATACCAAACAACAGAAGAATTTGCAGTTACAGTAAAAAAACAAACAAAACTATGCTGCATTCTCTCTTCTGTTTCGGTCGGGCCACAGCACCTCATCCACATTGCATCATCATGTTGCCCTTTTATGCTAAAGCTCTGATTGCTAATTGTAAAACTGTGTGATAGGTGTTTGCCCATGTGATGAGTCAGTCTGCATAGTTGGGCAGTTAACTTTAGAGTTTTGAATAACAGTGTGTTCATTGTGAAAACAAGAGATTTTCTCCATGGAAATTGTGCCAAATCCAGAGAATTATGCATAGTGTTCTGAAAAAAGTGTGTTTTAGAACTGCAATTTGAGTGTTAAGCAGGAATTGTGCTTGTAGTTTAGCAGAATTGGTTCAGGGGGTTGGTGCACAAGTTTCATGTTGAGGTCATTGTGTCTCAAGTACCAATAATTGTGTGTAAACAATTGAGAAAAACTGTAATAGAAAAGGATAGTTTAACATTTTTGGAAATGATCTTCTTTTCAAGAGAATATCTATCAATCTCATATCCGTGCATTTTGTATGCAGCAGGCCTTAACCCGAGTAGCTTAGCTTAGCATAAAACTAATGCCTTTCCTGCACTACACGACTCTCAAATACATCAAATTGCTGTACTGTTCAATGTTTTGTCTTGTAATCAACAGTCTTGCAGTTGTGGTTTGCATGACTGATCAGTGACATGGGGACGATAGGACAGGTGTGACAGGAAACGGGGGAAAGAAAGAGGCGTGACATTCAAGGACCACACGTTGGAATCAGACCTGGGCAGCTCATGGGGGAAATGTTGGGTCTCTGTAAATAAATAAATTAAAGATTGGTCTAGACCAGATCATTTTGGACAGTGTCATAAGATGACTTTTTTTGTGAAATGGCGCTGTACAAATAAAGATTGATTGATTGACTGACTGATTGATGAAGCTCAGTTCACCAGAACATTCACTGTTGAAGGCCTGGGGATGTCATTAGTGATTAAAATTTAAGATAATCTTGTCAACCTACTGTTCCCGAGTTCAGGAATACTACTAGTCATGTGTACTGTGGAATATTTCAGATTATCCTCCATTTGTTATTCTTGCTTTAACTTCCTTTTCTACAGCTAAGTTGTTTTTTTGTCCTCTGTATTTCCTGGACAGATAGAGGCAGATAGATTTTTAGATGCTTGATTTCATCGTCATCTACAAAATATCCATGGCATTCCAAAGTAATTTATGCCTGCAGGCAGCCTCTGTTAATTCTTTAAAGACTTAGATGTCACATGGTTCGCAGTCTTACAGTGAAACATAAGTTACAGCTTGTTCAGTGGCAGACGGAACGGAACTGCACAGTCGTTTCAGCACTTTGATATGTATGGTATAACCCCAAAGGCTACATCTCTAGCCTGTCATTAAACTGGGGCCATACTCTCTGGTTAGATAGCAGAAAGATTTTGGGGATATGTTACTTTGACTACAAGTAAAAAAACAAACATTTTTACTGGAGGACTCAACCTGATCTGAGGTCTGGTTAATGTAAAGAGCTGACATGATGCGTTACAGCCGATGGATTATCTGTTTGTACTTACCTATACAGTTGCTTGCTTTACATTACTTCACTACGTGACTTGAATGTGTCTACTAACAAGTATTGGCAGTGTGTGTGTGTGTGTGTGTGTGTGTGTGTATCAAAGCCTTATATATCTCCTTCCTCTGTGCCACAGAGCTCCACTGTTGTCTAAAAAGTATTAAAAACAAATCAGTGAGCCACACTGTTGCACTGGGTGACATGTTCCTTCATTACCATGAACACATGGTTGTTAAATTTCTTCTCACTCAACAACTCTTAAAATCAGACAGATTGTCAATGGAGTCTAGGGAAATTCTCTCTCTCTTTATCTCCTTGCTGTTGTTGACTATTGATGTAGCTGCTTTGAACTATAGTATGTTGGTGTTAGGTTTGCCATCTGCTGCAGTACAAAACTAAAAAATTATAAACATTTATACAAAAAACATGAAAGTTGCACACCATTTACTCAGCACCTCCAACTGTGAATGACCTCCTGCGTCCCTGCTGCTATCCCTCTGATTCGAACAAACATCTCTGATGAACTAATACGTAGCAGATTTTTCAGTTGGTTTCAGTTTTTTAAATCGGTTGTCAGATGGATCGAAGCTGCTGGTCAGAATATTCAGATGAATCAGGGAGAGGGAAGCTTCTCATCTTCATGGCCAGGTAAGTAGTGTGTACGATGTCTGCAAGTGTTGGGACTGAGCGAGTGAGATAACGAGCGGCAGAAAAGTGTCTGTGAATGTGAGCAGAGCAGAGAAATAAAGGTTTAGCAGTAGGTTTGTTGATCTGGCAGTAAATGTAAAGTACAGATCACAGTGTGTCAGTATACTGCAGCTAGCTGTTGGACAAATGAAAGGATTTAGTAACAACAACGCCTACATTTAATACCACTTTTGTAGCGTGTATATGCGATCTTGTGTGAAAGGATATTGTTTGCGGTGGAAACAGAAAACAGACTGCGTATCGAGGTATGTTAATTACAGGGGCTTCATTTACAAAAAATGTGTTTAAATCTGTCCTTGAACTTTGTCTGAAGATGTTGATCATTAGTTTGTTTTATAAATGAGGCTCCGGGTTACGTGCTGGTTTAAAGGGCAAAGTGTTGAATGGAGACGTGGCTACTATGTTGCATTTACATGAAAGGTGACAGAAATAGTTAAAAGGTAAATGGCTTAAATAGTGCTTTTATCCAACAGTATAATTTGCTTCTCATTCACACACGCACTTAAATTCACACCGCAAACACCTACCATGCAAGGTGCTGGGCTGACCATTGCCTTTCAGTTCATAGTCAACCAGCTGACAAGCACTGCTGATGGAGTACCGGTCCTTTAAAGCCTTGTTTTCATCAGTCATTTCAGTTTAATTCAGTTCAGATCTTTACATTATGTTACATTACATTAACACTCATTTCTTCGTGCGATGGCACCAGAAGTACAGTACAAATCAAATCAAATCAAATCAAATCAAATCAAATTTTATTTGTATAGCCCAAATTCACAAATCACAGTTTGCCTCAGAGGGCTTTACAATCTGTACAGAGACGACACCCTCTGTCCTTCGACCCTCGATTCGAGTGAGGAAAAACTTGCCCCCAAAAAAAGGCCCTTTTAACAGGGAAAAAAAATGCGGAAGAAATCTCAGGGAGAGCCACAGAGGAGGGATCCCTCTCCCAGGACGGACAGACGTGCAATAGATGTCGCATGTACAGAGCAGATCAACGAGATCACAATGTATTCAATTATAAGCGATGGTTGACAGGAGTGAAAGTACATAAAGATGTATTACAGCAATAATAATGAAATGCACATGGAAATGTGATTACTAGTGATAACAGTAGTAGTGATTAATGGTAAGGATGGTATGTAGTAATGCATTACAATAATAGTAGTGGAACGTATGTAACAGAGATGTGACTAATATTAGCGACAGTAGTGGTGGGTGTCAGGCAGGGTCATGGCAGTAGGCGCATCCACGATCCGGCAGGACCATAGCAGTAGGCGCATCCACGATCAGGCAGGGCCATAGCAGTAGGCGCATCCACGATCAGGCAGGGCCATAGCAGTGGGCGCATCCACGATCCACGACCCGGGCGCGGCCAGGATCCATGGGAGCCTGTAGGACTAGAAAGCACAAGGACTCCGGGGAAGAAGTAAGTCAGTGACATGCAGAGATGAGGCATGTATACAGGCATAATGTATACAGATGGAGAGGAGAGGAGAGGGGAGGAGAGAGAAGCTCAGTGTGTCATTGTCACCCGGACTACGCCTATAGCAGCATAACTAAGAGCTGGTCCAGGACAGGCCCTAACTATAAGCTCTATCGAAGAGGAAGGTCTTAAGTCTACTCTTAAAGGTAGAGAGGGTGTCCGCCTCCCGGACCAAAACAGGAAGATGGTTCCACAGAAGAGGAGCTTGATAGCTGAAGGCTCTGGCTCCCATTCTACTTTTGGAGACTTTAGGAACTACAAGTAATCCTGCGTTCTGGGAGCGTAATGCTCTAGTTGGGTGATAGGGTAGTATGAGCTCCTGGAGATATGATGGTGCCTGACCATTAACAGCTTTGTAAGTGAGGAGAAGGATTTTAAACTCTATTCTTGATTTTACAGGGAGCCAGTGCAGAGAGGCCAATACAGGAGTAATATGATCTCTTTTCTTAGTTCCTGTCAGTACACGTGCTGCAGCATTCTGGACCAGCTGGAGACTCTTTAGAGACTTGTCAGGGCAGCCTGATAATAGAGAATTACAATAGTCCAGCCTGGAAGTAACAAATGCATGGACTAGCTTTTCTGTGTCTTTTTGAGACAGGATGGGCCTGATTTTTGCAATGTTACGTAGATGAAAAAATGCAGACCTTGAAATTTGTTTTATGTGGGAGTTGAAGGACATATCTTGATCAAAGATAACTCCCAGATTCCTGACGGTGGTGCTGGAGGCCAAGTTAATGCCATCCAAACTCGCTATATCATTAGATAATGCATCTCTAAGGTGTTTAGGACCAAGTACTATAACTTCGGTTTTATCTGAGTTTAACAGCAGAAAATTGCAGGTCATCCAGGTCTTAATGTCCTTGAGACATGCATGGAGTTTAGTAAGCTGATTAGTTTCATTTGGCTTTATTGATAGGTATAACTGTGTATCATCTGCATAACAGTGAAAGTTTATAGAGTGTTTCCGAATTATATTTCCTAGAGGGAGCATATATGAGGTGAATAGTATGGGTCCAAGCACGGAGCCTTGAGGAACACCATGACTAACCTTGGTATACAGGGATGACTCATCATTAACATGTACAAACTGAAATCGATCCGATAAATAGGACTTAAACCAGTTTAATGCGGGTCCTTTAATGCCAATTAAGTGTTCCAGTCTCTGTAGTAGAATGTGATGATCAATGGTATCAAATGCAGCACTAAGATCTAGTAAGACCAGGACAGAGACAAGTCCTTTGTCAGAAGCGATTAGGAGGTCATTTGTAACTTTCACCAGTGCCGTCTCTGTGCTATGATGTGCTCTAAAACCTGATTGAAAATCCTCATATAAACTATTTTTATGAAGAAAGTCACATAGCTGGTTGGCGACTGCTTTTTCAAGGATCTTGGAGAGGAAAGGGAGGTTGGATATAGGTCTATAGTTGGCTAAAGCTTCTGGATCAAGATTGGGCTTTTTAAGGAGCGGTCTAATTACAGCTAGTTTAAAGGATTGTGGTACGTATCCTGTTAATAGAGACAGATTGATCATTTCTAGTAGAGATGTGCTAATTAAAGGTAAAGTTTCTTTCAGCAACCTAGTTGGGATGGGGTCT
Source organism: Pagrus pagrus (assembly GCF_965226575.1). NCBI lineage: Eukaryota > Metazoa > Chordata > Actinopteri > Spariformes > Sparidae > Pagrus > Pagrus pagrus. The sequence continues at coordinate 577,171 of NC_140185.1, read as the reverse complement.
AGGAGACAAGTTGTTGGTCTAGATGAAGAAACCATCGAAGTTAGTTGGTGGAGGTCGATGGGAGGGAAGCAGTCTAAATATAAGTCAGAATTTACAACTGTTTCTGAGGTTCCTGTGTTTAAAGATACAATAGTGCCAGTTGAGGGCAAGCGATGATAGATTTTGTCTCTAATAGTTAAAATGTTATCATTAAAGAAGCTCATGAAGTCATTACTACTGAGCGTTGTAGGAATACATGGTTCAGTAGAGCTGTGACTTTCTGTCAGCCTGGCTACAGTGCTGAAAAGAAACCTGGTGTTGTTTTTGTTTTCCTCTATTAGTACAGGTTACAGTGTGTCAGTTAATACATGCAGCAGCCTATTAAAGCTAGCCTATTAAACACTGGGTAGTTTTTCGAACTTAAAATAATATTTCTAAACTCAGTTAAGCGGTAGAATAACGGTTAATAGGATGAACGGTGACGCCTCTGCAGCCTGAGGGGGGTCGCGCCGGCAGAAACCGCACTGTTTAACTTCTCAGAGCGGGTAGCTACATACCTGACGTAAAGAAGTCTAGTGCGACCTGCTTCACGACGCGTTTATTCGTTGGTGGATTTAGCCAGCAGCTACTTGGATTTTTTGTAAACCAACGCCATGGCCAAGACAGTTAAAAAAGCCAAGAAGGTATTGTCTGAGGAGGCGAAGAAAAGAAAAAGAGAAAGTGATATAACATGAGCCGGACAGGGATAAATATTGGACCAGCTTACGCTCGGTGGTGCGAGCTGAAAGAACTGATGGCGACCTAGCCTTGATGCTACTGGATTTGTAAGTCATATATTACATATATACATATTCATTATATTACCGACTTTTACTTTGAGTTGATTTGTTGTTATGTGGTGTTTATTGGGGCTCTATTTGTCCACAGTTTATAACCGTAATAAAGTCGGGAGATAAGCTATGCTGTCCGTTTCGATAGCTTGTTCGTTTTCATGTAGTGACTGTAGCGATGACTAACTTACTAAAACACTATGAACGTCTTGTCTTGTAAAGTTGCAGATTCCTTAGTTCATGCAGATAATCAACGTTATTGTTGAACAGTGTGGTCGGGAGGTAACGTCAGGCTATTGTTGTTAACGGTAACGTTAGCATGCTACTTAGCTACTGTTGTCGTACCGAGTTGGTTGTAGTTATTGCACCAAACACAACGTCAGCTTGCACGTTTTCATGTAGTGACTGTAAACAATGACTAACTTACTAAAACACTATGAACGTCTTGTCTTGAAAAGTTGCAGATTCCTTAGTTCATACAGATAATCAACGTAATTGTTGAACAGTGTGATCGGGAGGTAACGTTAGCATGCTACTTAGCTACTGTTGTACCGAGTTGGTTGTAGTTATTACACCAAACACAACGTCAGCTTGCACATTTTCATGTAGTGACTGTAAACGATGACTAACTTACTAAAACACTATGTCTTGAAAAGTTGCAGATTCCTTAGTTCATGCAGATAATCAACGTAATTGTTGAACAGTGTGATTGGGAGGTAACGTTAGCATGCTACTTACTGTTGTCATACCGAGTTGGTTGTAGTTATTACGCCGAACACAACGTCAACTTGCGATTGTATTTAGTAACTCCCGAAAACGTAGTTATATTTTCAGACGTTACTAAACACATTCACGCCCAAGCGTCGTGTTTTGGAAGTAACTTAGTCGGTGCAATCACGACAACCAACTCGGTATGAGAATAATTCCAGCATGCTAATGTGCTGTGCAGCCTATATGCTAACAAACTACCAACTGCTATCTCTGAATCTAGCTTGTTGTTGGCACTCGATTGAGGTTTTTTCAGACGATTTCGTGATTCGCTGGTTCCTTCAACAAATTCACGTGTATTCATTTTCCCCAGGGATGCTCATACAGCGGCAGTAGTTACGACTCTAGTAACAGATAATTGTGCTTCTCAACCAGCCGGGGGTAGTAATGAGTCCAAACTACCTAGTGTTGCTTTAAGACCTAAGACCAATCTCCCCTGTTGTTGCCCAACTTTTGGAAAAGTGAAAGCTGTCCGGTAGCAAGCCCAGCTACATTTAAGGGGTACTGTTTGCAGTGGAAACGCACAGCAGATCTGGCTTTTAGGAACAGTTACAAGGGGTTACATAACATTCAAAAGGTACTATACAGAAAGTACTTTAGTGCAAACGCACCATTGGAGTCGTAGAGTTGTAGTTCAAATGCACAAATATGAAGAGGCATAAAAACATAAACATACAGAACAGGGCACACTGTCTGCAGTGGCTCAGAAAGTCTTTTCCGGAATTCACTGCAGGAGATTCTTCTAATTTCTCTGTCAGCATGGCTGAGGACACTTTGCATTACCAATGTTTGTCAGCTGGTAGAAACTCGCGGGAAGCCAACAGCGCTCAGTATTAAATACAACAGACATTGCAGAGACAAAGCCCTCTCTCTAGCACCATGCAAAGACAGCAAAGGGCCTACAGTTGCACAGATTAGAGAGTACATTGGCTCTGGCTGCTGAATGGGAGCCACTGCATATCTCATGAGAAGGATGCAGCCTCTCTTTCAATCCCCCAGAACAGGCAACCTGAGGGGAGGGGGGGAGGGCGAGAAGGTGGTGGGGGGAGGTGTCAGAGAGATTCAACACAGATCTCACTGGGTAAAATGTTATCACTCAGCCACATGGCTTCACAGCCGAGAATGAATGGAGAGGGCGTGCATATCACATCATAACACCTACGCAGCATGAGGCCACCGTGTGCCGATATTCTTCACTGTGACATAAAATGCACTGAATGATTTCTTCCTCCTTTACCAAAGTACCTCCTGCTGAATTCCAGTCTGGTGGTTTTCAAATCTCTCACGTCCTGCTACACACAGTGGCAGACAGTATGTTTACATCCTAGCCTACGTTACAATGGCTTTTGTCAGTGTCTCAGATCTCTGCTGTTAATGGTAAGCGTATTGTCTTCTGTTAAACATCTCTTTTTTGCGAGAGAGTCACGTGATCAGCTGGACAAGATGGCGGCCTGAGAGAGTTGCTCCCGATCCAGCCTCGCCATATAGTTGATTTTCTGTTCTAATAGGTTTCTATTTGGGCTTTTTTGGAGGTTAAAGATTGTTTATGGCGATGACTACGAGAGGCAGCCGACAGGAAGTTGAGGCCGTTGCTGAATCCATACTGGAGAAGCATCGGGCCTTTCTCGAGCCACAGCTAGCTGAGATGCTAGCTCAAATCCAACAGGTGGGGAGGGATACCGATGTGAAGTTGACCGCTATCCAGGCGGAACTAACAGCCCTGACTGCGATCATCGGTTCTACCAGAGAAGATGTTAAGGTACTGAAGACCACGGTCAACAGCCAAACCCTGCATGCTATGGAAGCTAAGTTAGCAGACCTGGAGGACCGCAACAGGCGATGTAATGTTCGGGTTATTGGTCTGCCGGAGGGCGTAGAGGGCTCCAGCGCCGCGCAATACCTTTCACATTCCCTCCCGAAATGGTTTCCCACCCTCGACGGCTGCAATATTGAGATTATGAGAGCACACCAGATCTACAGCGACAATGCTAGCAACCGAGGAGCTAGCCGCACTCTCATCTTTAACATACTACGGTACCCGACCCGCCAAGCTATCCTGTTTTTGCGTGAACTGGCGCTCTCTTGCTTATCGCGCCGCTCCTCTGCGGGACAGTTGTTTGTCTCGCTGTCACTGGACATATTGGGATTTGAACTATGCTTCTGATGCCATAACTGCCTATCTCCCTTACCCGGTACTGTGACCAACCTATTTTTGTTACGGTTTATATAGGTTATCATGGTGTGTTGTCCAGGTGTATGTGCTATCCTGTTTGCTGAAGTTTGTCCTGGAGATAAACTTTTGTGTTTGTGTATGACTATGTTTAGAGTTTTGAACCTGTTATTATTTCCTCTTGAGCTATGACCACCTTGGTATCAGCTTCATGGGTTGTGCAAAGCCATACAGTTTGTTTTATTTTCTTATCATATATGCTGAGCATTATGTTTTGCCCTGGTACATTCTGACTACACTGGGTTTCACCGTTGAGCTATATTACTTAATATTAGAACTTAGGTTGCTGTTTATTATTCTGGCTGGGCTAGCTGTTCTCTCGCTGCCCTGTATCCTTTTCGATCACAGACCTGATTTACCGTGTTATTTTTGTTTATATGTTTGTATTCTTTTTCTGTTCAGCTTCATTTGCTTTGTGTTTTGTGTCTATGTCAAGTTTATGTTATGTAGTGAGGGACTGGACTGTAGGTGCACTTATGTTGGAGTTGAACCACATGGAGGGTTTTATGCTTTTTCCTCTGTGATTATTCATAAAACATTGTTCAAGGATTATGGGTGAATTAAACATTCTGGTGTGGAATTGTGGTGGACTGAATGCTCCTCACAAGCGTGCTAGCACCCTTGGTTTGTTTAGGAAGAAGAATGTGGACATTGCATTATTACAGGAGACGCATTTGCTGAAAGCAGACACCGGCCGCCTTGCGAATAGATTTTATCATACTATAGCATTTTCCTCTGCGGACTCAAAATCTAGGGGTGTTTCTATTGTAGCTAGACGTAATCTACCGAATAAGGTTTTGTCATCCTGGGCAGATGATGTGGGTAGGATTGTTATTGCTAGGGTAGAACTTTACGCAAGAAAGATAGCTCTTGTTTCGGCGTATGCCCCTAATGTTTTTGACAGTAATTTTTACAATTTAATTACGACCAAAATGTTGGAGCTGACAAACTGTTCTCTTGTTGTAGGTGCTGATTTCAATGCAGTATGGGATCCGGTTATAGATAGGTCAAGTGCATCGGCTTCGGGAGAGCAGGGTCTGGCCACAAAATCTCTTAAAGCTTGGGCTACCAATTTGGGACTTAGGGATATATGGCGATTAATTAATCCCTCAGCTAAGGACTACACTTTTTTCTCTGGCAGACATAAATCTTTTTCCAGGATAGATTTTCTTTTCGCTTCTCCCCGGCTTTTTCACTCCATTAACGCTGCAGTTTTACTTCCGATGGCTTTGTCGGAGTTTTCTGCTCTGTGAACTTGAGTTGCCTATCCAAGCGTGCGGCTAGATGGCGCTTCAATACCTCGTTATTGAAAAATGCAGCCTTTGTCAATCAGTTCGTCTCAGGATTTAGGGAATTTATTGGTTTCAATGCTGGTTCTGTAGAGGATCCCAGAGTCCTTTGGGAGGCGATAAAGGGCTTCATCAGGAACAATACAATATTATTTAGTTCTAATTCCCGTAAAACCAGGTCCCTTCAGCTGCATAACCTGGAAGCAGAATTCTCTAGGTTGGATTCTATTTTACAGCTTTGTTATACAGAGCAGGTGGCTTTACAGCATGCTTTGGTAAAAAAGGAAATTAACAATATCATGAAGCAGCAATCTGAGTTTCAGATTCACAGGACCAGACAACGTTATTACTTTCACGGTGCTAGGCCTAGTCACCTTTTGGCCATGAGGATTAGGGCTAGTGATAGCTTTGCAGGTATCCCTACTATTAAATCCGCGAATGGTAACATTAGCACCGACCCCGTACAGATTAATAGTATATTTCAGGCGTTTTACTCCAATTTGTATGAATCAGAGGTGTCCGCAGATAAGGTTCGATGTGTTGGGTTTTTGAATCAGCTACATCTGCCCAAGCTTTCAAGTGCAGACTCTACCAATTTAGAGAGGCCAATCATGTTAGAGTTACTGAGGGATGCGACGCGGACCATGCAGAACGGTAAATCGCCAGGCATTGACGGGATCCCCCCTGAATTTTACACTACTTTTGTAAAATTCAGGAGCAGCTGAGTCCATTTCTGTTAGATATGATTATATTTTCGATCGAAAAGGGCAGATTTTCGAGGGATGTTAACACGGCCCTCATTTCTTTGCTGCTAAAAAAAGATAAAGACCCCTCTGAATGCTCCAGCTACCGCCCACTTAGCCTCCTGAACTCTGATCTAAAGATCTTTGCAAAGCTTCTCGCCCGCCGCCTCGAGTCCCATATGCCATCATTGGTCAGTTCTGATCAAACAAGCTTCATTAAGTCAAGGCTGGCAGCTGAAAATGTGAGGCGTCTCCTTCACATCATTGATGCCGCGACTAACAATAGTGCTCCTATAAAGGTGCTCTCGCTTGATGCTATGAAAGCCTTTGACCGATTAGAGTGGTCATATTTGTGGTCTGTTTTGGAGGTGATGGGTTTTGGCTGCACTTTTATTGGGATGATTAAAACCTTATACTCGAATCCCTCGGCGCAAGTTCTGACTGGTCAAACCTTTTCCGCTCTCTTTCCAGTTTCTAGGTCCTCACGCCAGGGCTGCCCGTTAAGTCCTGCTCTGTTTGTTTTGTCCTTGGAGCCGCTTGCTCAAGCGATCCGCCAGTCCACTTTGGTTTCGCCCGTTTCTGTCCATAACACCCCACACCAGTTGTCTTTGTATGCGGACGACGTTTTAGTTTTTTTGGAAAACCCCGCTCAGTCATTGCCACCTCTTTTGTCCATATGTGAGGAATTTGGAAATATGTCCGGCTTTAAAATTAATTGGTCCAAATCTGCTCTCCTACATCTGAATGACTCGGCCAAAACATCTGTCCTTCCTGCTAAAGTTCCTGTAGTGCAGCAGTTCAAATATTTGGGAATTGAAATTTTTCCCTCATTAAATCAGATTATTAAGTACAACTATTCTCTTGCCCTGAACAATGTCCTTAGGGACATGGACCGATGGAATAGCCTCCCTATTTCTGTTAGAGCTCGGGTCTCCATTATAAAAATGAATGTTCTACCCAGGATTAACTTTGTCAGCTCTATGGTCCCTCTTCCTCCTCCATCTGACTACTGGACCAGACTTCGATCTGCAACCACCAGATTTATCTGGAATCGTAAGCGTCCACGTCTGAAACTGTCCACTCTACAGAAGAGGGAGGATGGTGGTATGGCCGTTCCTAATTTTGAACTTTACTCCTGGTCGTTTGTGCTCAGGCCTCTGCTCTCCTGGTTTGATCCACATTCTTCTGTATCTTGGCGTATGTTAGAAGTTAACAGTGGAGCCTTGGACACTTCAGGATATTCTTTTCATTAATATGTCCAGGAAACAATGTCAGCTACGTTTTGGTCCTATTATTTCCGATCTGGTGAAGGTTTGGAGATTAGCAGAAACACACTGCCATATTTCTTGCAAGTGGCACATTTTCTCTCCTTTGTTTAATAATAAAGCACTCTTGATTGGTGGGAGGCCTATCTCTGCTCCCCAATGGGAAAGTAAGGGTGTTCACCATCTTAGAGACATTTATAATGACCAGGGGCTACTCTCTTTCTCGGATATTAAGGATGCATTCGGTCTGCCAGGTTCCTCCTTTTTCTTTTATTTACAGTTAAGATCGGCACTTAGGGCCCATGGTGTCTCCTGGCAAAATTCTTTACCTACTCACCCACTCTGCGAATTGTTTATTAAACATGCCAGAAATAAGGGGATGGTATCCAAGATCTACCATTTTTTGCGGGTAACAGACTCTGCCACGCTCCCGATACAGAGGGTTTGGGAAAGTGACTGCCCGGATATAACTCAAGATTTAAAATGGGGTAGTGTGTGGTCCAGTATTAATGAGGCATCTCGTAACCCAGACCATCAGCACATTCATTTTAATTTCTTACACAGGACGTACCTCACCCCTGTTAGACTTCACCACATGAAGGTTATTAATAATCCTTTGTGTAACCTGTGCTCATTACAGGCTCGGGGTACGTTTATTCATATGTTTTGGGACTGCCCCCCCTGTTGCTCAATTTTGGAGCAATGTCGCATCCAAACTGTCTGCATTGTTACAAATAACAATACCTGTATCTGTATGTGTGTTGGTCCTGAACGACCTGTCTGCTCTTACTCTTTCCAAACTGAATAAGCGTGTCGTTTTCGCCGGTTTGACTGCAGCCAAGAAGATGGTTGCTACCTGGTGGAAGCCACCTCATTCTCTTGCTGTCAAGGCTTGGATCCTTTCTTCTCTGGACGTTATATATTTGGAGCTCTCCACAGCCCGAATCAATGGTGCCAATGAGCGGACTCTTGACTCTTGGCGCTCTGCTGTTGTTTCTTTTAAAGACATGTTGTAACTCCTTTGCTATTGGCTCTGCTATTTTTGTATTCCTGGTTGTCTAGTTCCCCCTGTCTTGTCCTGTTATGTGTTTGTATGTGTATGTCTTTGTATGTTTATGTATGTTTTTGATTATTTTTAATGTTATTTATCGTTGTTTTCTTTAATTGTCATATTGCGGTGCAATTATTTTATTTGCTTTTCTTTATTGATAATGTTTGTCGAGCTCCCTCGATACGTTCCCCTGTCTTGGGCTGTTTTGTTGTTTGTTATGCATTATAATAATAATAATAATTTAAAAAATTAAAAAAAAACATCACTTTGTTGCTGACAAACCCCAAAAATTATTCAGCAAAACCATCCCAAGATTATACACACAATTATATGTGTGTAGGAGGTTTGACTGTTGTTTTAGGAGAATACTTGAATACTTGCTCTGAAAGAGCAGAATGAGTCATTAGTGTGTGGCTGTTTGGAGGAGAGTAAACGTAATAACAGGGGTGGCTGGCAGAACAAGACAAAGCAATCCTAATGAAAGATAAGAGGGTCTCCCTGATGCATTTTTCATATGCACTCCTTTTGTCTCCTCTTGCCCTGGGATTTTGTAAGCAGGGAGCACAATTAAGTAGGTGTAGTAAGTCTTTGGATCAGTAATTATCGTTGTGTGTTTCCTCAGTGTGTGTGTGCTCTGAAATGTTTTGCTTCTGTGCTCAGTGCTGCAGGCTTTCTCTCTCGACATCACTGTGTACAGTATTGTGTTGAAGAGGGAGGCCCTGTGCAACATAAAGCTTACTCACGTGAAGCTTGGACCAGTTGAATTTTTTAGAAGCACAACATTTCTGACAGACTTTATTTCAGAGTCCCACTTTAACCGCCCACGCCTTTATGTTGGCATCATTTTATTGAAAAAAAAACATGCAAATCCTTAACTGATCAAAATCTCTTCTGCTTTTGAATGCTGTACCAATCAGTGTTTTTATTGACAAATGACTGTTTGTAATGTGTCTCAACACAGCACACGAGCTCTGGAGGAGAGAGTCGGGTGTAGATCCAGACCTTCTAGAGGAATCAACACCCGGAGTCTCATCAGATTCTGCTCTGATCCAGAGCCATTTACCGACAGGAGGAGAGCTCAGAGATTACTTTTGAACTTTTGGGATTTAAAAGTGGATTTATCTTCACTCCTGTTTATCAACCTGACTGCATCAGTGATCCGCAGAGGTGACTACATTATCAGGTGTTTATGTTCTGTAATGTTGACTGTTGACTGGAGCTGGAGGGGAAGTGTACTTTACTTCATGAATGTAACGTCAGAGAGAGGAGAGGTGGAAAAAGAAGAGAGAGAACCTAAGTCTCCAGTGAGTGCTGGTGTGTGCTGTTGGTCACTATCTTACAGTTGATGTACAGTAGAGTAATCTGGCTCCCTAGGGCAAATAAACACGAGTAACGCAAAGAAACAAAAATAATTCCTCAGTCAAACCAGCTTCTCTGGTTGTGATACACCATTAAATAGCTATTTATTTTTTTGTTTTAATTACGTTTAGTCTCGTTCACTGACTTCCTTCCTCACTCTCTAACTCCTGGAAGTTACAGCGACAGGCCGCCAGATGAAAAGCTCCTTTACTTTGAGCAAACGTGGATTTCTCTGGGTTTGAACATTGTTGGAAACATTTGGGATAATGTCCACAACTCCCCAAGACCACAACCCAGCAACATATATAACAAAGGTGTAGTCGCTATTAGACATTTTAATGCTGAAATCTGACATTTTATATCATTAGTAATTCTTCTTTCTTACAATCTGGTGTATTTGAGGTGATGATGTATCTTGCGGTTAGTGGGATGGAAGGGATATTTCAGTCATCACAGGAGAGACTTTAAGCAGCTCATCTGCCTGTAGAACTAAAGATGTGGTATACATGATTGGCTTTCCATATAAGAAAGTACATGGGGTGAAAGGGAGCGTTTTCTTAAACACAATTTAGAGTACAGGAGCACCATCGAAAGCGGAGACATTAAACAGTCAGGCTTCTTTTTGGAGGCTAAACTTGAACTCCCTTAGGAAACATTCAGAGGCCTTCTGGATTTACAGTCTCAGAGGTTTCATTCAAAGTGATGAAGTTAGTGTTGGTTGTTTAAAGCTTAGAGCCTTTTCTTCTTCTTCTTTTATTTTTTTATTTTAAGGTTTGGTGGTTTGGTGGTTTATAACTGAATGTGCATCTTCAATTATCCACCCAGGTTATAAATTCTATCATCATTTGTGTGAGATATCTGGTTTGTTTAATGTTTTTGCTGTTTATGTTTTGTTTATTTGTTGGGTACTTAAATTTTGAGGTCTGGGTGCTGGAGTGGCAGCATCCTTTGGAGGCTGGCCATCAGTGTCTGGCTCTCGTTGGATAACTGGCAAAGACTCAGTATTCTTATATGTAGGCTGTGTTCTTTTTTTTACACATTCTGTTTATTATCTTGTTGAAGACTGAAACATGTTAGTGAAATAAAGGTGCTTTACTTCAGGTAAGTTTGCCAAGATGTTTTGTGCCTTTTTCTCTCTTTTTTGAATACATAAATCTTAATATAAACTGGCTTCAAACTCATTTAATTAAAGATGTGAAGAACAGAGAAGCTGAAAACACTAAATATTACAATCGACCTTAATGGACGCACCTGGCTAATTTAAAAATACAGACCTATGTTTTAAGAACACAGAACCTGAATGACTTAAATGGAAATACAATAAAGCTTTGTTCTTAAAAGAAGCAATCCAGACGGGACTGGAAACAGCAAAATACATGGCTGCACTCTCAACATGTAATTGAAGGAAAACCAACATTAAACCACAGTGTGTGGCTCATAAATTATATCGTGTGTGATAAAGGGCAACTTATAATTAGTTCCATGACATATGTGGAGTAATCTACTGTCTTTATTCATAAAACCAGTTTGAACGATTTGATCTCTCCTTTACAGTTTTTGATTAATGCTTTAACACTAAGGGCCGGATCTACTAAGATCCCAAATTGCTTGTACTAATCTGCGTGGGCAATCTAGAAATTTGCGTGTGGGGTTGAACCGCGGTTTGCAGGCGATTTTCTAAGAGTGATTGCGTTAATGACAACAGGTGCAAACGTGTTGGAGACACGCCTATTTAAATGAGGGTTTAGCGTGTTTCATGGTTTTCAGCATGGCGAGTTTGAGAGAGCCAAAGCGCAAAGTAAAATTCGACCCTTTGGAATTAGAAGTGTTGGTAGAGGAAGCGAATAAACATTTCAATGAGCTGCAGCAAAGGAATCTGACGGTTGCGCAAAGGAATGCCGTGTGGGAGAAAATCGGTGAAAAAGTTAATGCTGTTGGAAAAAACAGGCGAACAGTGGATGAAGTGAAAAGTAGATACCAAGACATCAGAGGAAGAACAAAAGAAACAATTGGTGTATAATAATATAAATATAATAATAATAGTAAACTTGCAAGGAGTTTTGTTATTGCAGGTATTGCGTGACTCCTTCTCATAGCTGGCTCCAAATCCGCTCTGAGTTCCTCCAACAGCTCCAAAATGGCAAAACTGGATAGGCGATATGTTCTAATGATAGTTTCCTCATTCATCCCAAAAATGTTCACACGAGGGTGAAAAATGCGTTTTCGGCGTCTCTTTCCATTGTTTCGGCGTCTCCTTCTTGCAACAATAACGGCAGACATGTGTGACACGCCCCTTGATGCATATTTATTGCTGCAAACGTAGTAACTGAATGCAGACGCGCTATTTTGCACCTTTGACAGATGCAACCCTTTTTGCACACTGTTAGTAAATCAGTTTGTACATTTTTTTTTGTGTGTGCAAGCAGTTTGCATACATTTTAATACATGCAAACCTTTAGTAGATCCGGCCCTAAAAGTGGTTGCTTTGCCCAAATCAAATCAAATCAAATCAAATTTTATTTGTATAGCCCAAATTGGGAGCGTACCTATGTTCCCCGGGTCCGATGTTCCCCGCTGTTCACCCAAAGGGTCCTATGTTCCCCGGTTTGTATGTGACCGGGGAACATAGGACCCTTTGGGTGAACAGCGGGGAACATCGGACCTTTTTTTAAAAAAAGGGTCCTATGTTCCCCGGTTCCATACAAAGTGGGGAACATAGGACCCGGGGAACATAGGACCCGGGGAACATAGGGATGACCCCGCCCAAATTCACAAATCACAGTTTGCCTCAGAGGGCTTTACAATCTGTACAGAGACGACACCCTCTGTCCTTCGACCCTCGATTCGAGTGAGGAAAAACTTGCCCCCCAAAAAAAGGCCCTTTTAACAGGGAAAAAAAAAGCGGAAGAAACCTCAGGGAGAGCCACAGAGGAGGGATCCCTCTCCCAGGACGGACAGACGTGCAATAGATGTTGCATGTACAGAGCAGATCAACAAGATCACAATGTATTCAATTATAAGCGATGGTTGACAGGAGTCAAAGTACATAAAGATGTATTACAGCAATAATAATGAAATGCACATGGAAATGTGATTACTAGTGATAACAGTAGTAGTGATTAATGGTAAGGATGGTATGTAGTAATGCATTACAATAATAGTAGTGGAACGTATGTAACAGAGGTACTAATGTGACTAATATTAGCGACAGTAGTGGTGGGTGTCAGGCAGGGTCATGGCAGTAGGCGCATCCACGATCAGGCAGGGTTAAGCAGTAGGCGCATCCACGATCAGGCAGGGCCATAGCAGTAGGCGCATCCACGATCAGGCAGGGCCATAGCAGTGGGCGCATCCACGATCAGGCAGGGCCATAGCAGTGGGCGCATCCACGATCCACGACCCGGGCGCGGCCAGGATCCATGGGAGCCTGTAGGACTAGAAAGCACAAGGACTCCGGGGAAGAAGTAAGTCAGTGACATGCAGAGATGGGGCATGTATACAGGCATAATGTATACAGATGGAGAGGAGAGGAGAGGGGAGGAGAGAGAAGCTCAGTGTGTCATTGTCCCCCGGACTAGGCCTATAGCAGCATAACTAAGAGCTGGTCCAGGACAGGCCCTAACTATAAGCTCTATCGAAGAGGAAGGTCTTAAGTCTACTCTTAAAGGTAGAGAGGGTGTCCGCCTCCCGGACCAAAACAGGAAGATGGTTCCACAGAAGAGGAGCTTGATAGCTGAAGGCTCTGGCTCCCATTCTACTTTTGGAGACTTTAGGAACTACAAGTAATCCTGCGTTCTGGGAGCGTAATGCTCTAGTTGGGTGATAGGGTAGTATGAGCTCCTGGAGATATGATGGTGCCTGACCATTAACAGCTTTGTAAGTGAGGAGAAGGATTTTAAACTCTATTCTTGATTTTACAGGGAGCCAGTGCAGAGAGGCCAATACAGGAGTAATATGATCTCTTTTCTTAGTTCCTGTCAGTACACGTGCTGCAGCATTCTGGACCAGCTGGAGACTCTTTAGAGACTTGTCAGGGCAGCCTGATAATAGAGAATTACAATAGTCCAGCCTGGAAGTAACAAATGCATGGACTAGCTTTTCTGCGTCTTTTTGAGACAGGATGGGCCTGATTTTTGCAATGTTACGTAGATGAAAAAATGCAGACCTTGAAATTTTTTTTATGTGGGAGTTGAAGGACATATCTTGATCAAAGATAACTCCCAGATTCCTGACGGTGGTGCTGGAGGCCAAGTTAATGCCATCCAAACTCGCTATATCATTAGATAATGCATCTCTAAGGTGTTTAGGACCAAGTACTATAACTTCGGTTTTATCTGAGTTTAACAGCAGAAAATTGCAGGTCATCCAGGTCTTAATGTCCTTGAGACATGCATGGAGTTTAGTAAGCTGATTAGTTTCATTTGGCTTTATTGATAGGTATAACTGTGTATCATCTGCATAACAATGAAAGTTTATGGAGTGTTTCCGAATTATATTTCCTAGAGGGAGCATATATAAGGTGAATAGTATGGGTCCAAGCACGGAGCCTTGAGGAACACCATGACTAACCTTGGTATACAGGGATGACTCATCATTAACATGTACAAACTGAAATCGATCCGATAAATAGGACTTAAACCAGTTTAATGCGGGTCCTTTAATGCCAATTAAGTGTTCCAGTCTCTGTAGTAGAATGTGATGATCAATGGTATCAAATGCAGCACTAAGATCTAGTAAGACCAGGATAGAGACAAGTCCTTTGTCAGAAGCGATTAGGAGGTCATTTGTAACTTTCACCAGTGCCGTCTCTGTGCTATGATGTGCTCTAAAACCTGATTGAAAATCCTCATATAAACTATTTTTATGAAGAAAGTCACATAGCTGGTTGGCGACTGCTTTCTCAAGGATCTTGGAGAGGAAAGGGAGGTTGGATATAGGTCTATAGTTGGCTAAAGCTTCTGGATCAAGATTAGGCTTTTTAAGGAGCGGTCTAATTACAGCTAGTTTAAAGGATTGTGGTACGTATCCTGTTAATAGAGACAGGTTGATCATTTCTAGTAAAGATGTGCTAATTAAAGGTAAAGTTTCTTTCAGCAACCTAGTTGGGATGGGGTCTAGGAGACAAGTTGTTGGTCTAGATGAAGAAACCATTGAAGTTAGTTGTTGGAGGTCGATGGGAGAGAAGCAGTCTAAATATAAGTCAGAATTTACAACTGTTTCTGAGGTTCCTGTGTTTAAAGATACAATAGTGCCAGTTGAGGGCAAGCGATGATGGATTTTGTCTCTAATAGTTAAAATTTTATCATTAAAGAAGCTCATGAAGTCATTACTACTGAGCGTTGTAGGAATACATGGTTCAGTAGAGCTGTGACTTTCTGTCAGCCTGGCTACAGTGCTGAAAAGAAACCTGGTGTTGTTTTTGTTTTCCTCTATTAATGACGAGTAATAGCTTGCTCTGGCATTGCGGAGGGCCTTCCTATATATTTTAAGGCTATCTTTCCAGGCTAAGCGGGATTCTTCCAAGTTGGTGGAACGCCATTTCCTTTCAAATTTCCGTGATGTTTGCTTCAATTTGCGGGTATCCGAGTTATACCAGGGTGCTAACCTCCTGTGTTTTATAGGTTTCTTTTTCAGGGGGGCAATAGAGTCCAGTGTTGTTCGCAATGAGCCTGCAGTGCTATCAACAAGATGATCGATTTGTGAGGAACTGAGGTTAGCGGAGGAGTCCTCTATTATATTAAGACATGGCATTGAATTTAGTGCCAGCGGTATAATTTCCTTAAATTTAGCTACAGCACTATCAGATAGACATCTAGTGAAGGAGTTTTTGCCTAATGGTGTGTAGTCCAGTAATAGAACTTCAAAAGTTATTAAGTGATGGTCTGATAAAAGAGGATTCTGTGGAGAAACTGTTAGATTTTCAATCTCGATACCATAAGCTAGAACAAGGTGAAGGGTGTGGTCAAAACAGTGAGTTGGTTTATGTACACACTGAGAGAAGCCAATAGAGTCTAATAATTAGATAAATGCAGTACTAAGGCTATCATTAACGACATCCACATGAATATTAAAATCACCTACAATAATTACTTTATCTGATTTGAGGACTAGACTTGATAAAAACTCAGAGAATTCAGATAAAAATTCTGAGTAAGGACCAGGTGCTCGATACACTACAACAAATAGAACTGGCTGTAAAGTTTGCCACGTTGGATGTGAAAGACTCAGAACCAGGCTTTCAAATGAGTTATAATTTAATTTAGGTTTAGGAATGATTGACAGACTTAAGTCATAAATAGCTGCAACACCACCTCCTCGGCCGGAGCCTCGAGGAATGTGAGTATTAATGTGACTGGGTGGAGTGGATTCATTCAGGCTGACATATTCTTCAGGATGCAGCCAAGTTTCAGTAAGACAGAATAAATCAATATTACAGTCTGAAATTAAGTCATTTACTAGTACAGCTTTCGATGACAGGGATCTGATATTTAGGAGTCCGCATTTAATTTTCTTGTCTTGTTTTGAGATTGCAGAGTTGCTGTTAATTTTTATTAGATTTTCATGCACAACTCCTCTTCTGTGGACTTTTGATTTGATTAATTTAATTAATTTAGGTGGTCGGGGGGCAGACACAGTCTCAATGAAGTTTTGGGTGTGCAACTGATCTAATGGAAGCTCAGAGAAGCCTGTAAGACTGCAGCTCTGCTTCCTGGTCTCAACTCTGGGTTGTCAGGCTGGTTGTTGGCTAATGAAATGGGTTAAATTTCTAGAGATGAGAGCCGCTCCGTCCAAAGTGGGATGGATGCCGTCTCTCCTAATGAGACCAGGTTTTCCCCAGAAAGTCCGCCAATTATCAACAAAGCCCACATCGTTTGCTGGACACCACCTCGACAGCCAGCGGTTGAATGATGACATGCGGCTGAACATGTCATCACTGGTTAGGTTTGGCAGGGGCCCAGAGAAAACTACGGAGTCCGACATTGTTTTGGCATAGTTACACACCGACTCAACATTAATCTTAGTGACTTCCGACTGGCGTAGCCGGGAGTCATTACCGCCGACATGTATTATGATCTTACTATATTTACGTTTAGCTTTAGCCAGCAGTTTCAAATTTGATTCGATGTCGCCCGCTCTGGCCCCTGGGATGCATTTCACTATGGTCACTGGTGCCGCTAACTTCACGTTTCGTACTGTGGAGCTGCCAATGACCAGAGTAGGTTTCTCAGCGGGTGTGTCGCTGAGTGGGGAAAATCTGTTTGAAACGTGAAGCGGCAGGTGGTGTAACGTGGGCTTTGGCTTGGTATTATGCTTCCTTCGTTCAGTCACCCAGCCGCCCTGCTGTCCCGGCTGCTCGGGAGTTGCCGAGGGACGGCTAGCTGAAGCTACGGTTGCTCGGTCCGCACTAGCTAAGTGGCTAACTGCAGCAGTTACAGTCGGAGTTTCCATGCTGCGGAGCCGAGCCTCCAACTCACTGAGCCTCGCCTCCAACGCTACAAATAAACTACACTTAATACATGTACCAGTATCACTAAGGGAGGCAGAGGTGTAACTGAACATCTGGCACACTGAGCAAGAGAAAAGAGGAGAGCGAGAGGGAGAGAGAGAAGCCATCGCTAGCTGATAGTGGCTACGCTAGGACACGATAGATTAGCCAGCAGAGCTAGGAGAGCTACAAACAGCAGCAAGCCCGGCGACCAAGCTATAAACACAGAGTATTGTTGAATGCCTTAGTGGACCAGCAAGTGCCCGATCACAAGTGGGATCTCGGTCGCTGCAGAAGGAATACAACAATAATCTGCTCGGAGGAGCCAGAGCAGCACAGTTACGCTATCAGTCAGTAACACAACAACAGGAAATGACGCAACACGCTTACCGTAGTACGCAGTACGTAGTAGTCAAGCCCAAAGCATCACAACCTCTAACTTTGGTGACCATGCCCTAAACAAAAGCATCAACCCTGCAAACACAATATATGCTTTGCACTGTGTTTGAAATTCTCCAACACACTTCTTGCAGAACACTACACACTGTTTTTTTACATAAGACAAAAAGGAAATCTCATGCAATCATTGGGAAAACACATCTATTTAAAATACAAAACACAACTAAAATTGGAAAAACACACAGACTCACACACATGAAAACATTTAAAATCTAATTGTAGACCAGTCAGTCTAAGCCACTACAAATACACCTGATGTGAGCTCAGCTCAAGTTGTGCCAACTTTGGAAACATGGAGGCAGAAAGAGGAAGAGGGAGAGCAAGAGCAGTAGCAGGATGAGGAAGAGGACGAAGGAGGGGAGCAGGCAACAGAAGGGAGACAAATATCTGATGACATGACGGCCACTTAAGTCGCCTCAATTATTAGAACTTTCAGACTGGAAAACAGGTATGTTTTTTGAAGTTTCCACACTAAACTGTACCAAAGAAATTACAGTATTGCACACTGTTCAAACGCACAGTAGAATACATTGCTGTATTACTGTAGGTCTATGGGTCTAAAGACCAAAATGTATGATGTTTCATTTTCTACAGAACTGCCAGATGACCTGCACAGGGTGGAAGGCAGATTATGTTCAGTGATGAACAGGAGGTGGCCATAGTTAACATTGTTTTGGCAAATAACGAATTCCGGCTCCGTGAATTGAGAGAGCAGATCATGACAGATCAAATAACCTTCGCTGACATCAACACTGTAAGCATATCTACACACTTCCGCATCCTTAAAAAGCACAACATTTCACTGAAGCAGCTGTATAGAGTTCCATTCGAGAGGAACAGTGCAAGAGTCAAAGACCTCCATCATGACTATGTGCAAGTGAGTTCTGTTTTAGAGATTCCTGGAACTTGATGCTGCTCCACAGCAACACAAGTTCATTTTCGTGGATGAGGCTGGGTTCAACCTGGCAAAAACCAGACGTCAGGGCCGAAACATTATTGGGCAAAGGGTCATAGTACATGTCCCTGGTCAGCGCGGGGGAAATATCACCTTGTGTGCCGCCATCAGTGTACAGGGAGTCCTGCATCACCACTCCATCCTCGGTCCCTACAACACAGCCCTAAATATTCGCTTTCTGGACACACTTCATGACACAGTAGTCCAGGACGGGCCAGAGCAGCCACAGTTTGTTGTCTTCTGGGATAATGTCAGTTTCCATCGGGCGGCTCTGGTTCTGGACTGGTTCACCAGCCATAATAGATTTATTTGCACTCAACTTGCCACCATAAACCCCATTTTTGAATCCAATTGAGGAGTTCTTTTCAGCATGATGCTGGAAAGTTTATGACTGTCAGCCACATGCCCGCATGCCTCTTCTACAAGCCATGGAGGAGGCATGGGGCGACACTGAGGTGAGGTCCATACAGGGTTGGATACGGCATGCAAGGCGATATTTCCCCCGTTGCTTGGCAAGGGAGGACATTGCCTGTGATGTGGATGAGGTGATGAGGCCAAATGCCAACAGGAGACAGGATCCATAGCCTAAATGTCTTCCAATCATTCCCTTACAACACTATGTTTTGTAGAACATTCTAGTTGTACCATGTCTTTGTGTTTTTTTTTTTTACTTTTGCAAAAACCTGAAAAACAATAAAAATTCTGAATCGTTTCCATTTTGTTTTCATGTGTCTAGATCAACTGTAGTGGATCAATCTTTCACCCAAAAAAATCAGTATGAGTCTTTTAAAGTAAAAAACCATCCAAAGTACTGAATACAGCTGTGTTTTGCATAAAGCACATCTGTGTGTTGTTGCTGCTAGGAAAGAATAATTCAAAGGTGCATGTGTTTAACGTTTTGATGCTAAAAACAGTTTTGAAATGGGATTGTTAGGTTTTGTTTCAAGAGTTTCATTTTGCCATATAAGTTAGGAGTTTAACTTCATGTGCTGTGTCTTACTCGGCCTGTGTGTTAAGTTATGACACAGTGAGCCAAAGTCTGCAGCATGTGTGTAAGCATTCGGCAAAAACTGTAAATAAACTGACCACAATCAAATCAGGTAAATATTCTCTGACAATATAAATCTGACAAAAAGAAAAAAATCAGAAATTCTCTCACCATATTGTTCAGAGTTTGAAGAGACATCGGGTCATTTTCTTATTGCTAAATCTGATTGTGGAGTATAATTTGATCACATCATTCCACTGCAAGAATGATACACAGCGAGAGGTGGTGTCTGTGGTATGATGAGGTTGATCCAACCTTGCACATTGAAGCAATGTGGTTCCTCAACAAAAGAGAGCAACACTATTAATAGTGTAATCACTATTATTTAAATGTGCGTTCTTAATCTCAGTTTTTTCTTACAAATGTATAACTTTATAATCTCAGAGGATATTCAAGTGTTTTCCATGTAAATTTGTGAGTTTTTTCCACCACCGTATTATAAGGACTGGAATTGAAGGACACATCATACCACAGAACCAGGATTATAGGTCCATGTATAACAGAGGGTACATTCAAAAAAATTTTTTATTTAAAAATAGTGGCTAATAGCTAAATGTTAAAGATTTGGGGCATTACTGCGTCAGATGAATGCTGTGTGTTTTTAAATGAAGCTATGCTTTCAGCCAACCTTTTCTCTGATGTTACAGAAACAAACAAAAGTATTATTAATCTCATTATTTTGTTTTTAATGTACTTACATTTTGAGGCCTGGGTGGGTTAATGGGTTCCATTTTGTTCTGTTCTGGTTTTGTGTGATTTGCTGTTGTTGTTTTCTGTTAGTGTGCGTGTGTGAGTGTGTGTGTGAGAGAGAGAGAGAGTGTGTGTGTGTGTGTATTGTTGTGACATTGTTTTCTTTTTGTTGTGCTCTTATCTCCCATAACTTTCCTTTAACTGTTGTAAACTTGAATTTGACAAATTCTCCCAGATCGGAGTCTCATGTACTCATGTGAATGTCAGCCTCTGTGTACTTGTACAGTAGCTAATCTGGAGCAGACAATCAGGACAATGAGTTCACTGACTGAGTCCTGACACCAGAGCTCAGAAGATGGTCCCGAGCCTTTGATGCTGCAGCTCAAGCTTATTTTTATAATCCAGGCAATTGTTAATAATCCTGACTCACACATACATGGGGATGGTTGCATATAATACACACAGACATAAATTATACACATACATGAAGTATTAGTCCTGTGTTTGGTTAGAAATTCCTGACTTTAGGAGTTGATCTTCACAGCTAATCGCCAGCTTCTGTGCATTATGCTTTAGTGTATGTGTGTGTATGCATTCACACTTTGCAAGTACAAGTGTGTGTGGGTTCTCCCCCGCTAACAGTTCTATGGACAGGATTACAGTTAGGCTTATCTGGAGGAGAAGGAATGCTGCTGTATTTGCAGTCATGAATGGACAATAATCCCTCTGATAGAAGCTCAGCCTGTAATGATTTAAGGAGGGAAAGTTCTGCTGATTACTGGCTATTGTCACTACATCTCTTCCCCCCCCCCCCAACACACACACACACACACACACACACACACACACACACACACGCATTCTGGGGCCTATATTAGCTGCTGAGTGATTGATTGAGAACAGCAAACGGCAAACAAGGAGTTAATTCATTGCTGCCTTCTGTGTGGACCCCCTGCGCCTCCATTCAGGCTTCCTGTCAGTGATTGGCAGATGATTATCCAGGCTGCTGCATACATGTGAAAGACAAGCTGTATTTAGTCTTGCCTTCTTGATTGGCTTTGGCTTGATGGTGCAGTAATTGTTGCAGCCACAGCGGTCGATCAGCCAGACTAATGTTTTTCACACAGCCTATTTCTGTTCGCAGCTGCTTTATGTGTAATGATTCAGAATCAAGCTTTGGACAGATTAGTTCTTTCATGTAAGGACAACAAAAGGTGATGACCACAATGACTTTCACAATTGATTATCACAGGGATTGTCATATTATTTTGTAAGCTTTTAAGAAGTATAGAACGCATAAAACCACCAAGCTATGTGTAAGTTTAAATGTTGGATGTGTGGGAGTTATGCT
Organism: Pagrus pagrus; assembly: GCF_965226575.1. Classification (NCBI taxonomy): domain Eukaryota; kingdom Metazoa; phylum Chordata; class Actinopteri; order Spariformes; family Sparidae; genus Pagrus; species Pagrus pagrus. The sequence goes on along the minus strand of NC_140185.1, from coordinate 555,668 downwards.
TCAACTTGGTAAAAAACAGGCTGCACCATTCAAGCTCTGATAGAACTTAAGATTTCCAACTTCTGAGCCAAATTTATTCAACAACACATTTTGACTTGCTACTGTACAGATGCTGTTATTTGTATTAGATTAAGGCGAGTGTGATTTTATGTTGCATTCACTTGAGATGGGAATTTTTATTTTGGCTGAGATGGAACATTTTTGGTCTTTTGTTGATTTTCTTATTCATGACTGCATGCATTCACAGCCATCCTCACAACAGAAGTACAACAGAAGTGGTAGATACATGATCACTGAATTATTAATGAAGTAACAGGAAATCACATGTTATATCATACAGTGGCTGGTACATAAACATTCACTTGTGTCAAAGTCAGTTTCCACGTTGTGAGGAGTGCTACTAAAGTTTTTACATTTGACAGACCAAGGTGGTGAGTGGCAAATACATCAGCGCCAACATTACAAGGACATGCTGCTACAAATTTATCATGAAAATGGTCTGACGCCATGGGTGTGACAGAACAGGGTTACATATGAGGTGAGTAGATCCATGCTCTCACTCGCAGAGCTACCGAATATTCTATGAAGGAGGCAGGTAAACCTATATTATCAGCATCCATTTGTGTCTTTCGAAATTTAAACAATATAACAACAATATGTCATCGTACAAACTCACATACTCCAATATCACAACTTATACTCCAAGTTCACATTTGCCAGTGATGCTATACACAACGTCTGTTATTGTTTCCAAAAATCTCAGTTTCTGCCCGTCCAGACGTAAACACCGATAACAGAGTTGATGAATATCTTCACCCGAGAAGGAGTTTTCCAAAAGGGTCGTCTTCAGTGACAAAAAACGCTGTTTACGAAAGGCCATAACACATAGAAAAAGATTTGTTTTAGGAAATACCAAAGGCCTAAGAGTAAAAATGCTAGTCCGTCACTGGCAAAAGAAAGTTCTCTTAGTGGATGCACTGTGACCTGCCCAAAGTATTACATTGCATCCCGTTTCACAGCTTCTGGCTAAAGCATTCTACTGAACTGTTTCCTTTTGTACCTGTAAGTCATTTACACATAAAAATATGTCAAAATAAGACCAAGGTTAATAAAATACCGGGTATGCCATTTATCATAACAATGAATGTATTTAGTAGAACATATAATGAAAGATTTGTTTTAAGCCATGTTTTATCCTGACTATGCTTAAGAATCACATAATTTCTCTATGTTTTATCACAAGCAGCCATTCACAGTTGGTACAGCTATAGACCTTGATGTATCAAAGCGAGAGAGAAGAAGTGTGCTGTGGGTTTAAGAAGCCATTTCTTTGAGGAAAGGGGCAAAAACTGGCACACAGAGAATTCTGGTCTTGTCTGTAGATTTTGTTTATACGGCTGTAGTGTCCATAAAGGAAACTTCATGTATCCAGACCAAGTTGGCCTTCCATTCACACGCACTCTAAAGCCTTCATATAGAACAATTTCATATTGACTCTTTTCACACATGACCTAACTATTGTGGACAGTTGTTTTGTTCCTCTCTCACAGTGGCAACACCCTTACCCACAGGGGAGCACTGGTGAGCTGGAAACAAATGACACCAAGGAAGAAGATCATTCACACTGGCTGCCTCACTGATGACTTTTGAATCCTTGTTTTGCAGATGAATGCCTGTTTATCTCCATAGTTTGATGGCCGACCATCAGTAGCCCCATTCACACTGCCTTTCAAGGCAGGAATCTTGCGCCAATAGACAGTTCCATTGCTGATCCACCAGTGGAGGTAGTAACAGAGCCGCAACAGAGGAGAGACGACGTCTGTGTGAATGGAAAAGCCTGGCGCTGCTTGGTTCAGTGTGAACAAACAAAGGTGAGCCTTCGTTGTGGCGATAATGCAGAAAGGGCTAGCAGCACTAAGGGAAGCTTACCCCTACTTCAGTCACCTTACCACACCCCATATTTATCCAAGCACCCAACCGTATCCAACACGTTTCCTCCTCTTTGTCATTCTCATCTCATTTACCAGATTGACAAAATCTAACCAGGAACATCTGCTGCTTATTTTGCACGCTGACAGCAGCCAAGCTCCAGTTTTTTAAATTGGAATAGACATTGCTGCAGCATTTAATGACTGTGAACCTGATTCAAGTGTCACATGAGTTCTGCTGTATTACAAGACCATTGTAGAATTGTTCTGATTACCTTTCATTTTCACACTATCAAAATTTCCATCAACATTAAAGAAGTCTGCAACTCTTTTCTGGCTACACCAGGGTGGTGTCTGAGGTCACATCTGATTTCTTTATATGTCGTCCATCAATATCAACAGAGAGTGTGAAATGCATAGCAATAAAACAGAGAGTTCGAATTCTGCCCATAAATGAAAGATAGAAGAGTTGGAGTGTTAACAGGTTGCATTTCAACAATGAACTTAGGGTAATGATCCAGCAGAGCCCAGCTGGCTTTCCTGCTTCCTACTCTCCTTATCTCCTTCTCCTTCTTCCTCCCCCTTCCATCATTTACTTCATCCCCCTTCTCCCCAAAGCATTCCTACTGTAAAACATTTGCCATGCTCCTTTGAACCGGCAGCACTATTTCCCTGACAAAGCCCCTTCCCTCCCCCCCCCCGGCAACCCCCCCCCCCAACACACACACACACACACCCCTACCCCACTGACCCATTTCTTATGTTGATCAGACAGTATGCAAAGTGATACAAACTGCTGTCCTGTGTTGCTGCTGCAGAGTCTCCCCCTCAGGCTCAGAGAGCAGCACAGGGCCTTATACATTCACAAACTAAGTGGGAAGACCCATACGCTCAGTCTGTGTGAGTGTGACACACACACACACACACACACTGAGTGTGTTTGGATGCATGATATTAGTTGTGATGACTGTGTATGGGAGCATGTATGGAAGTGCACTACTGCCAAAACTACTGTGTGAGAACAAAATGTAAGCAGAAATCAACTTATAAGTCCAGTTTTGTAAGAGCAGAATGAGGTTAGAGTGGTACATGTAATCAGAGGCGATTCTGGAGTCTGTTGGGGCCCCAAGCAAAAATTTCCATAACATAATAAGTTTGCTTATTTACCTTCTTCTACCCTAATAGCTAGCAAATTAATATTATTAATTTGCTAGCTCTATTATTTTAATAGAGTGCTGCTACTTCCTGTCAAGGAGGACAGGACACCAGCTAACGTTTGGTGACACTTTTTTTTTTTTTTTTTTGTAACTTCTTGCTAACCATAACCGCGTCCATGGCAGTGGCCAGGCAGAGCCGCACTCGAGTCGGTCACGGCCAATGGAGTGCGGGTCCAGCTCAGCTTGCAAACTGACCGAATGTGAATTAATTCACATAACACTGTTACCGTTTTTAGATTTCAAAGGAATCAGCCAGCGGCGGCTTCGCGCATGCATAACTCGCAGTCTGGACGCGAGGGGTGAACTTCTCCTGCTCTGACTGCAGCCGGGAGGGACTGTTGTATGAGGACTCCTCACACAACAGTCCCTCCCGGCTGCAGCTCCTAATCTTGACCGTGCCAAACCACCCACAGACGGTTAGAGGTCCATGGCCGCTATATTTAGCAAGTTTTCAGACCCCTCTAGCGACTCTTTTTCATCAAAGTGACTAGTGACAAATCTAGCTACTTTTTCTGGGGGGGGGGGGCATGCGTTGAATATATTTTTGAAACATTCACAAAACAGCCCTCGGGCCCCAAGTCTCGGGGGGCCCCCTGGCAACTCGGGGCCCCAAGCAGTTGCCTGCCTTGCTTGTTCACAAGCTGCGCGTCTGCATGTAATCGATGCTTTGAGGGCGCAGGAGGAATTACGACCTGATTAAAGCAAGCAGCAGGGCCTCCATTGCTCTTAGTTTGGGCAGTTTGGTGCAAAGTCCAACTAAGGGCAGAATAATTGGATCATTGGATCTAACCTGAATGTAATTCATACATACGCTGTATATACAGTATAAATTGATCAATTGGACTCTCTGTCTCTCTCACATTAAGTATATCGCCTGTTTGGGCTCTTCTCTCTTGCCAGATCTGGCAACACTAATACTAGCTATGCTAGAGTAGACAGGAATGATTGGAACTGGGATACAATGATCTGCAAAATGAATGTTGAAAAAATATCTCACTACAAGAAACAATATACAAATTAGATAGCCACATACCTGAATGTTACCGTGACATATAGTGTCACTACAGCCCAACACTGGTATGTTCAATGATTTCAGTTGTCTGTATTTGCAAACATGTGGGAAGACAAACAAAACTACCCCACCATTTTCACGCACTGTGAATCTGTTTAACCGTACACATTTACAAAATATCTTATAAAAAGTTAGCGTGAGGATATTATTCTGCTTTGCAATGGTATTGTCAGTCTGTTGTCTTTTGCTGATGTACAACGAGTAAATGTTGCAGAGGCAAAAAACTGAGAAACTCTAACAGCTTAGTGGGTTAAGTGACACTGTTAGAGGGCTTAACCGCCGGTCAGACAACCCTCTCACCTACTGCTACCTCAAACTCATCTGACTGAATATTTGCTGATAAGGACAGTTTAGAACCAGCTAACAAAACACAACCAAAACCTAAACAAACAAACAAAAAGTACATAAATATTGTATTAGGCACAACACCTACCCCAGATTGAGAGAGAGGAAGAGACAGAGTATCATGTGTACATAAAGCTGTATGTGAATGTATAATTTTTTTAATGTGAAAAAATCCTGCTTTGAGAGTTTTGTTCAAAGGCATGTATGAGTACTTGCATCCAAACACACTCAGTGTGTGTGTGTGTGTGTGTGTGTGTGTGTGTGTGTGTGCGTGCGTGCGTGTGTGTTTTGTATTGATTTTCTTTTTTTTACGTAACTGTGGATCATGTTGTATGCTGGAAGGTTACTGATTGAAGTAAATATAGAGCAGCAACCTTCTCCCTCAGATACAGAGCATCAGAACAGCTGAAGAATAGGAAGAAGAAACAGTCATTGGATTTATTTTGTGCTTTGGATACAAAAAACAACCCAACCACCCTCTGCCCTTAAACCAAGAAGTTCGATCACCAGCGGGGAAAAAAGGAACATTCAAGTGGATGGAGGCGAGTGAGTTTGGGGAAATTTAGAGGTGGTGGAGCTCAAAGACCCTGACAGAGCAGCTGGGACTGCAGTATGGAGTCGTGGTTGATCTGTAGGATGGCAGGAGGACTCAAAGAATTAAAGCACTGCCTCGATCTGTTTCAATATATTTACTGTACAAGAGTATGTAAGCAATGCCCAACAATAGCCTGACTCAGTGGATGTAGACTGTTGGTTTAAAGCCTGCCATTGGACGACTATTTCAGGCGGCGTCTGCTCCGCAATCTGCATATTACTGGGTTCACAATCTATGATGGGAAACAACAAAAAAACCCTCCAAACTAGCAGCCTACATGCTGAAAATGTCAAGTTACCCTAACAATAACCTGGTCGCAAATGATACTAAATAAATAAGCTAGCAGCTTTTCTTTTGCAGAGGAGGTTCCCCATCACACTGTTCTGCAGTGTGATGGGGAACTATGGGCTTTTGGGTTCTTTTAAGGTATATATCAAATATCTGTAACCCTGATTTACTCAGTTTTAAATATTATCTTGGATCTCTTTTTAAAGTACACACGTGAAATGTTTTTTAACCTACCTATGAATTCACCTTTCTTAAGTTATAGTTTTAATAAAGATTTTTAACCAAATGTGTCTGTATATGTCTCTCTCAGAATGAAATGATAACTTCTTTCCAGGTAAGTAATAAAATAACACACACAAGGTTTTAGAAAAATATGTCTCAATTATTTACTTAATAAAAAAATCACTGTTTCTAATGAAATTGTAGAATTAAATAAAAATATGAATATATGTTCGGTAACACTATAATAACGATCATTAGTAAGTCCTTTATAAGACATTAGTTAATGATGAACAAAACATTAATAAACCTTTGTAAATGATCAGTTAATACTAAATTAACATATCACAACTATGTTGCAAGTCATGTACAACTGATTAGTTAATTATGAAATATTCATGAAATAATCATTAGTAAATGTTTACCTATGTTATGTACACACATCCCCACTTTATCTTTACATATTTATAGTATTTATACGGACATTATGTAATGAAAGAGGCCTGTTCTTCATCTTTTATAACTCATGTGTAAATGTATTACTGAATCATCTATAAGTCATTTACAAGTGCTTTTGCATCCCCCTAATCTAAAGTGTAAACACTTCATCACCAGAGAATGTGTTCATATCATTTGTAGTTCTTCCTTACCTGCCACAAATTATCTATATATGTAAGTAAGTTATTTACAAACTTTTCAGCAGCCCTCTAATCTTAAATTTCAACTTTCCATGTACCAAGGAAGTAGCATACCATTTTCGTATGGAAGAATTATCCTATTTTTAATCAAGAGCGTAGATTTTCAGTTTGAGAGCACGATTTCATTCCTTTTCAGTGACAGCTTCTTCTCGTGCTCAGATTCATTCTCCTCATGCTCACATTGTGTGCTCGCACTGAGATGTCTGCTGCTTTATTTCAAAATGAACTCAAAAATCACATGCTTGTGCTCACATTTCTTCTTCTTGCACACAAAAATTTTGCTTACATTCAAATATGTCCTGTGCTCGCTCAGATCTAAAGTCTACGCGCTCAGATCTAATGTGCACGCACTCAGAACAAGCACCTCCTCTCAGGTTGAGGTGTCTGCTCAGACTCAAGGCTGTCCCTCCCTGCGCAGTAGGGAGACAGCTAGAGTGTGGACCAATCAAATGACGGATGCCGCCTTGGGTGCGTTTCTTCGCCTTTTTTTGAGTGCTCCGTAGGGGTGGGTATATGGTCTGTTTGTAAAACTGCTTCTCTCAAAATACACCAATTTACCACATTAGCCAGCTATTTGAATCGTCACCTATTTAAGACACCAGCATATTTATGTATAATTAAACTTAAGTAATCCTAAAAAGAGTTATCGTAGTTTAGATTTTTTAAAATTTAATATTAGCAGATATATGTTATATAGTATACTCACACTGACATAGGTATGATATGATAGTTGAGTGGTTAAGTACGCTGCCAGCCATTGTATTTTAAACCACGGGACACTGGTTCACATCCTGGCCGCCGCACCAGCCCTTTTCACACAGCAGTTTGCATGCGGGGATCCTGCACCAATTATCTGCATCCGCCTCTGTGTGTGAAAGTTTCAGATGCAGCGAGGGGTGTTTACACTTTAGATTAGGGGGATACAAAAGCACTTGTAAATGACTTATAGATGATTCAGTAATACATTTACACATGAGTTATAAAAGATGAAGAACAGGCCTCTTTCATTACATAACAAATCATTAGGTAAACATTTACTAATGATTATTTCATGAATATTTCATAACTAATCAGTTGTAGATGACTTGCAACATATTTGTGATATGTTAACAGCATTCATTAATAATAATTTCTTATAATCTCTCACAAGTCATTCATAATATATCAACAAATCATTAAGTAATCATTTACTAATTTGTTCATGAATATTCCATGGTTAACAAGTCATTTGCAGATGACTTACAACATAGTTTTGATATGTTAATTTAGTATTAACTAATCGTTTACAAAGGTTTATTAATGTTTTGTTCATGATTTGTTCATCATTAACTAATGTCTTATAAAGGACTAATGATCGTTATTATAAAGTGTTACCATATGTTCTTTTTTAAACCTCCAACATAAAATGTCCCTTTTCTTCAGGAAAACACTGTAAATAAATTCTCCCTCTTTTTTAAGGAAAACACTGTAAATACTGTACCATATATAAATGCACAGACAACAATTTAAACATTTTTAACCATCAAATGGATTAATTCAGAAAACCTCAATTTACCAACTTCAAAGTCACTTAAACACAATTTGTGGGCCCACACACACCTTAAAGCCGGCAACTAGAATTATTATAAAACTAAAATACAGTAGCAGGCCCGATGCGGTGCTCGTGTTCATTTTGGCCCCAAACTTAATGGCCGCTTCACTCGTCAGCGAGCAAAATAAATTGGATGATACCTGAGTAAATGTTCCTGTCCCGTCCTTCCTCCAACAGTGACAGGTGCAGACTCAGCCACAGATCAGCATTTCCACACGGACTCCGTCGGTTTCTCTTTTCTCCTCCCACGTTGCCAGAAGAACTCATGGGTGAAGTCCTGGTTGCTTCAAGCTCTGTCTTCAGGTCGAAAGCAGAAGATAAACCCCTCAAACTGTTCAACTGAGGGAATCAAACTTTAACTAGAAGTTGGTAGAGGTTTTTTCCCTCAGGTTATAATTTGATTATGCATGTGCGCAGTTTCATGATACCAACTTCTTTTAAGTTCAATCCAGTGCTGTGACTTGATGATGTCAGCCCATCCCATCAGAGCACTAAATGAAAGTTTATCTCTGATGTTTGAATAACCTCACCTTACCTTCTTGGTAATCCTGTGTATTAGTGTGATATCCTCCTCCTCCATCCCTATCAGAAGTTTGTCTGCAGCTGCACCAAATTTGCTGGTAAATTGGTAACTCTTTTTTCTGAATCTCAAGTGTGCACTTGCGTCAGTGCAGCAACATGATTCGCAGGTGTCTTTCCTGGTTTGACTGTGATAAAGCAGACAATTGGCTTTGGGGGGGGAAGGGGCGGGATATGTGTCATAAAACTGCCATCCCTGGCGTTACAGATTTTCTATTTCAAAATATGCTGTAAGTGTGCCTTCTTATAATGTCTCTGATAAAAGTGTACGTAAATTGTAAAATCATTATGAATTAATTAATACTGCCATGCCAATCTGTAGGCCTTAGACTCTCAGGCCTACAAGTTCTTATCAACAATAAAGTTCCACAGACTTAGCGGTTCTGTGGCTTAAGTTCTGTTATGGCTATTAGGATATGGTGGCTAATATTACTTAAGTGGAGATACAATGTAAATAGTGCAGTGCAACTGACATTTGTGGGTCATTTGGGTGACCTTGTGACTTGTCTGTAAAAAAGGAAATATTGTTGAAATATTGTCTCCTCCCCCCTCTTTCAGTTGGTAAACCCTTAATATTACCACTTCCACAAAATTGTAACTGTTGGTTTTACTCTTATTCATGAAATCCAGTGATGCTGTCTTCTAATATCATTTTTCCAACTTGTTAATGATCTCTGCTGTCTAAAAACCATGTACATTATCCAGAAACTGTTATAGCTATGTCTGCTCTGTCGAGCTAGTGACAATTTAAGCCGGGAGAGCGTTGGGCATGTGGGAAATGGTGTTTGTTCAGGGCTGTGAATAACCAGAAATACTTAAAAAAACTTTTTTTTTTTTTTTAAATTACCATCCTTATAAAGCTCTTCTCTCCTCTGCTCTTCATCCTCTACACCGATGACTGCAGGTCCACCCATCCAGACTGTCATCTGGTCAAGTATGCGGATGACACAGTTCTCCTGTCCCTGCTCTCAGGCCCCTCACATCACCACAGCTCAGCGCTTCATGAGTTTGTGGAGTGGTGTGGTAACTCCTGCCTGGAGTTAAATGTGGAGAAGACCAAAGAGATGGTGGTGACCTTTTCCAGCAAGCAGAGGGAGCTGGCTGCAGCAGCTGTCAGCACAGTCCATGGCAAGACTGTAGAGATAGAGAGTACAAATACCTGGGCACAATCTTCGACTGCATGTTGAAATTTGCCTCCAACACAGAGGAGATTCTCAGGAGATGCCAGCAGCGGCAGTATCTCCTGAGGAAACTCAACACTTTTGGGGTCAACACAAACATCCTCCGGACATTTTATTATTCATTCACTGAGAGTGTAATCACATTCTCAATAACCTGCTGGTTTCACTTTTCCAGCCTGCAAAACAGGACCCGTCTGCAGAGCACTGTCAACGTCTGCTCTAAAATCATCGGACTTCCGGTCAGAACACTGTCAACCGTGTGTGAGCAGCAAACACTGAGGACAGCGCTCAGGATCCTACAGGACCCCTCACACGCTCTGTTCCCAGTGTTTGAGTGGCTCCCCTCAGGACGCCGGCTCCGCTGCCCAGGCCGCAGGACACAGAAGAGGAGAACAAGCTTTGTTCCCAGAGCTGTTCAACTCCTCAACTCCCAACCATCCCTGCCCCGCTGCCTCCCTGCTCTGGACCCTGGACCCCCCCATCCCCATCCTGCTAACGGACAATAATCTACACACATCCCCACTTTATCTTTACATATTTATAGTATTTATACGGACATTCAATCTACCTCAGTACCAACTTGCACCTTATATAGATACTGCTTATATTCCTTATTCTATTTATAACCTTTTTTATTTTATACCTTTTTGCATTTATATATATATTTTTTAATTTTTTTTTATTTTAACTAGCTTACTGTTCTGTGTTGTGCTGTATATCTGTTAAATGTTGTGTTGTGTACAAATGCTCCACGTGCCTCACCTTGAATTGCCCCCCGGGGACAAATAAAGTTTTTTGAATTGAATTGAATTGAATTGAAATGGGGTGAGCCATGTGACACAGTGCTTAGCAAGGTTACATTGTAGGGCTGGAATTTTTGTAATTTGCATTTTCACATATGTCAAGGTGATTCAGAAACAGCACCCAAAACTCTTTATCGGTGCTAAAAAAAAACCATTAAAACTTGCGACATCCGTTGCATTTCAGATATTGAAAGCACTGAGTGAAATACTGTGATTGTGATCATACGGCTCTGTGCTACACAGACTTGAAGCAGCTGGTACGAACCATTTGTCTATTTAAATTCAGTCAGAAGCAAGTTATTCACCAAGCAGAATAAAAGTGCTGCAATTTGTCTTGGCAATGTCACAGCAAAGACACATTTACTGACAACTTAGATGGACAGCAACGAGCTGAGTGGAGTGTGAAGACAGGGATGTGTTGAAATGAGAAATGCACAGGTGGGTGGAAACAGAAAAGAGTCCAACTTAAACAGCTTTTTCAAAGCTTTTGACCTTCTCCAGTATATGATATCACTCAACAAGCATTTCCTCTTTATACTTTTGGAGTCACAGCAGACTCAGGAGACCAGTCAGACTGTATGTGAGAGTGAGAGAAAAAACAGAGAAGTTAAGGAGTGTCAGGGGAATGCAGCAACGGCAACAATACTCAGGCAGCAGTTTAAAAGCACAAGTGTGTTTTACATAAGGCATATAAGGAAATACAAAAAATTGACTGGGACACAAGGGTTCCTGAGTAACTCATCACTGACATCAATAAACTGGCAGCTCACACCACATATATCGGGTCTTCTCTTCAGTATACAGTTCTCTGTGCGGTGGTGTCAAATGCTCAGTGTTCTTATGCTCACATCTCATGGAAGTACTTCTGAATATGTGCTCTGGATTATCTTCTTAAAAGTTCATTCTTATCCGAGAAATATAAACACTAAATAAACAACTCTATTAAATGCTACAATGATATGAACTTGAACGTTTTTATTGTCTTTGATGTCATGTGTTTTGTGCTAACGCTAGCTGCTGAACGAGGCTGTTGCTGCAGCAGCTCTCTGTTCTTTGACTCTTGGGCTGTGTGCTTTGTGCTATTGAGTTAACAAGCTGCTGAGGAGCTGGCTCAGTGGCTATGTACTGTGAGCACAGCGCATCGTTGTCATCACTAACTATATCCTACTAGTTCATGTCTCATTCACTGTGTATACAATATTACAAAAAATACTCCTAGCTTTAACAAAACAACCTTCACCCAAGGTCCTCTTGCTTACTTGTTGAGGAGCTATCATCCATCTACAGATCCATGACAACATTTCACAATTTTGAGTGTAGATTGTTTTGTTGAGTGTTGTTTCCAAGACCAACTTCAAGCACCTGAAAGGTTCCTAATGGTCTTACACACATGCATGAGAACCTGATAAGGGTAATTAAAATCCCTGATGCTCTGTCCTCCTGAGGGATGGCATGTTGTCTCATCCTCCCAGGAATGTCCCATGGAGGAATGCAGGGCTCCAGGAAAAAAGGGCATCAGGGTTGGAGTTACAAATCTTTAAAAACAAATTGCCATCATGTAGTTTTTTTTTTTCGGTTTTTTTCGGCTCACATATTTGCATATCTAACCCCTGGGTACTTTAGATATTACTAAACATTAGTCAGACAGGAAGAAAACGTGAACTATTTTAGAGTCAGATTGATTTGGTGCCTGGGTATGGAATGAACTGAAATCTCTTTCCTTTAAAAAAAAAAACTTGAATGGCACTCAGTAGAGTGCATATTTCCGCCACAACCCAACAGTCCCCGTCAATTCAATCAAGCCAAATCCAACATCAAACTCAATGGTCCTGTTTCATTCTAACTCTTAAACCACCCAGAATTGCTTAAACATAATCTTAGCTCACCAGATCTCTCTTTCCGCCACAATTTCAAAATAAGACTGGAAATAACAGAATCACAAAACCAGGATCATGACACAAAGGGCCCTATTTAGATGGTCTATAGCGCCATGCAAGGTGGTTCTATTTAGACTCTGACTTAGACATGAAGGTGTTTTGGGGTGGAACATAAATCAAACCAATCCAAGTGTTGTCTCCCATTCTCTTTAATAGCTAGGTGCGCCAGGACCTGACACATATTTAACAGTGGCACTCGTCTTCGCTGGGGGACAGGGATGTGGTCCTCAGCTGCTGGACCCTCTGCCTTCACCTTTTCACAATCATCTGTCCCATCAACAACTCTGTTTGACTGCATATGAAAAATTAAACTGATATTGATCTGAGGAGGAGGAGGAGCGCTGCTGTCCCTCTGTGTGTGTGTGTGTGTGTGTGTGTACAATTGAAAGTTAAGTGTGAGTATCAGAGCCTGCTCAGCACTCGGGTACATGGTCAAACCAGTTCAAAACATAGAAAGTAGGCTAGAAAATAATCAGTGGAGGAAATGGATCGGAAGAATGTAGGAATGCTTTTATCATACTTCTCCCTCCTGGTTGTTCCCATAGTTAAAGCTGAAGTAGTCAACAGTGCAGAGTCTGTGCCAACAGGAAGTGTGTGACTTTTTGCCACACTGTACCATGAAGGTCATTCTTTTAGAATGAAAGGAGCTGGTTTTGCTTACACTTCCACTTTTCACTCATTTTTTTGTCTTATCTGTTTGGTCATGGTGACTATCACTGGGTGTTAACTACTACAATGTTATTCTTCCAATAGACCAAGCTTGGATACTGTGTGTGTTTGTGTGTGTATGTGTGTGTCTTTGTGACAAAATGTTGTGGAGACACCTAATGTCGAGGACACTACCACATAAGCCATTTTGAGTGCTAGAATAACAGCATCATACAGTAACAGCATCATAAAAGCTGATTTCAAACAGAGAAATTCGTCATTCTAAGGCAACGGTGCGTTTCCTTTGATTTGCTTTAACTTCCGGGAGTGAGTCACAGAGTTGTTGGCAAATGTTACTAAACCTCTAGACTAACTAGACTTAACTTTAAAACACGTCCATGAACATTTATGTCTGAGTCATGTAGATAGATTTTCATCAGCAATGGTGTTGTGTAACAATGAAGACAACAACTCCCATAATCCCATGCTGCACACATCTTTTGTTTTGATTGAGGGACCCCTTACAGCAGAAATTACATACTGTGTGTTTAAATGTCAGAAAAATTCTCATAATTGAGATATTACTGTTGATGATGGTTTACAGGTATGTATGATGAATTAATGATAATACAGAATATATGCCACAGTCGTGTCTAGTGTGTAACAACAGCTGGCATTGTTGGAGGCCCTCTCCAATGCAACAAAAATCATTGAAATAGACTTCTAATTTACTATTCTTTTCAATGGTCCACAAACTTGTAGAGCAGACAGAAGTAGTTATTTGCAAACAGTTCATTAGGGCTTCGTCTACATCCATTCATTCCTCAACATGAAAATCAGACATTTCCTAAAGTGTCACATTGACTGCAGTGGCGGCTGCTGGTCTTTCAAGGAGGGGAAGCTCTTTTTTTTTTTTCATTTTCCGGTCGACAACATTCATATTATCTGCCATGATGTGCAGCTTGCTAATGCTAGCAGCTGGAGCTGCTGCGCCAGGCTACTGTGAAGTGTGACCGCCTGTGAGTGTGAGTGATCATGACGGGGGGAGAAGCTCCGCAGCTGCCGCTGCTCGTTGGGGAAAGAAACCGCAGAGTGACAGAACAGAGTCGCCAAACACAACGCTAGTTGTTTTTAACAAAGACACAATCGCTGGGGATCGGTAAAGTCTCCGGATCAGTTCAGAACAACAGAATGAATAACTTGGAAAATGCTCCGGTGGATGTTTATTCTTCAAGATCGCTGATTCGCTCATTAAGCTGTCAATCAAAAAAGGATTCCGCCTCAGACAGCTCATCCAATCATCATGCAGAAGCCGAGCGTCCGGGCCAGCCCACTGCCCCATAGACCCCCAGAGACGCTGAGCGTCCGATGGGCGGGACAAAGCCCAGCATTTATCCAATGAGCGTCTAGTTTCGCTGCAGTGGAGCAACCCGCTCTACGCTTCCCCATTGAAGTCAGTAGAAGCTGAGCGTCCGACTGTGTAAAGCGCTGCGGGGATGAATGAGAAGGAAGTTGCGCCGGTTACCTGTGATAAGTAGCTGATTCTGAACAAAAGATGAAGGCTTTCTAGCGCGTATTTAGTCAATGAAATGTACACACAGCAGTACATATTTCACCACTTTTTTTTTTTTGGGGGGGTGACATTTTAGGGGAAGCTGAGCTTCCCTTGCAGTCTTAGAGCAAGGCAAGGCAAGGCAAGGCAAGGCAAGTTTATTTGTATAGCACAATTCAGACACAGGGCAACTCAAAGTGCTTTACAGGCGCATACAATTACAGTAAAACATTTAAGATACATTAAAACAAAACATTAAAACAAGTTGAGAAATAGACATTTAAACAAAACATTAAAACAAGTTAAGAAATAGACATTAAAACAAAACATTAAAACAAGTTAAGAAATAGGAAAGTAGGCTAAAATAGAATAGGTTTCTTACACCAGCTTCCTGGTTTTTTGCTGGATTTATCTCCCATTGTTCTACTTGTCACTCGTCCCAGTGCACTTTATCCTTAAGACCCGGTCGTCACCGTGAATTCAGTTTGTTTACGCTACAAATTCTGAAAAAGCAGCCAACCAGCGGTGATAACCTTAAGAGACACCTTGTCTCCACTTGGTTCCACTCGGCCCTGAGTTGGCCCCAATCCAGCGGTAAAACAGCTTAATAGGAAAAAACACCTTTTCTTCCTATTAGCTCCGGCGTTCCCAGAATCCGGTATTACTCTGCCCTGAATTGGTTCGAGTCGCCCAACTATCACAATGCACTTTTAGTTTTTAGACCCGGTCGTCACCGTGAATTCAGTTTGTTTACGCTACAAATTCTGAAAAAGCAGCCAACCAGCGGTGATAACCTCAAGAGACCCCTTGTCTCCACTTGGTTCCACTCGGCCCTGAGTTGGCCCCCAATCCAGTGGTAAAACAGCTTAATAGGAAAAAACACCTTTTCTTCCTGTTAGCTCCGGCGTTCCCAGAACCCGGTATTTACTCTGCCCTGGATTGGTCTGAGTCGCCCAACTATCACAATGATCAACAGAAATCCAGCAAAAATTACTATTCACAATAATAGAAAACAAAAGTCACAGAGAAAAAATAAAAGTCACAGTGCAGTTCAAAGTCTTAAAATTGCTTCAGTGAAAGGCTGTGGCAAACAGAAAGGTCTTCAGCCTTGATTTAAAAGAGGTGAGAGTCAGAGCAGACCTGCAGTTTTCTGGGAGTTTGTTCCAGATGTGTGGCGCATAGTAACTGAATGCTGCTTCTCCATGTCTAGTTTTGACTCTAGGGACTGAAAGCAGACCTGAGCCTGATGACCTCAGAGGTCTGGATGGTTCATAACGTGGCAGCAGATCAGAAATGTATTTTGGCCCGAAACCATTCAGTGCTTTATAAACCAACAACAGGATTTTGAAATCTATTCTTTGACTGACAGGAAGCCAGTGTAAAGATCTGAGAACTGGAGTGATGTGATCTACTTTTTTGGTTCTTGTTAGGACTCGAGCAGCAGCGTTCTGAATCAGCTGCAGCTGTCTGATGGATTTTTTAGAGAGTCCTGTAAAGACACCGTTACAGTAGTTGAGTCTGCTGAAGATAAATGCATGGATAAGTTTTTCTAAATCCTGCTGAGACATAAGTCCTTTTATCCTGGATATATTTTTAAGATGATAGTAGGCCGACTTTGTAATTGACTTAATGTGGTTGCTGAAGTTCAGGTCTGAGTCCATTATTACACCGAGGTTTCTGGCTTGGTTTGCAGTTTTCAACATTATAGATTGAAGCTGAGCAGAGACTGTGAGTCGTTCTTCCTTGGCTCCAAAAACAATTATTTCAGTCTTATCTTTGTTTAACTGAAGAAAACTCTGACACATCCAATCATTGATTTGTTCAATGCATCTACTTAGCGTTTGTATGGGATTGTAGTCCCCTGGTGAGATGGTTATGTAAATTTGTGTGTCATCTGCATAACTATGGTAACATATTTTGCTGTTTTCCATTATCTGAGCTAGAGGAAGCATGTAAATGTTGAATAGTAGAGGCCCCAGAATGGAGCCCTGGGGTACTCCGCTTGTCATTTTCATCCTTTCAGATGTGTAATTACCAATAGACACAAAGTAGTCTCTATCATTTAGATAGGATTTAAACCAGTTAAGTGCTGTACCAGAGAGTCCCACCCAGTTTTCCAGTCGGTCCAGTAGTATGTTGTGGTCGACTGTGTCAAACGCAGCACTGAGATCCAGTAATACTAAGACTGAAATTTTGCCATTGTCTGTGTTTAAATGAATGTCATTGAGGACCTTGACTAGAGCAGTCTCAGTGCTATGATGTGGTCGAAATCCTGATTGGAAGACATCAAAACAGCCATTTACTATTAAGTAATTGTTCAGCTGTTGAAAAACTGCTTTTTCAATGATTTTACTTAAAATTGGGAGGTTCGATATGGGCCTGTAATTATTCATTACTGATGTGTCTAGATTGTTCTTCTTCAGGAGTGGTTTAATAACTGCAGTTTTCATGGCTTGGGGGAAGACGCCTGAAAGTAGAGACATGTTGACAATCTGTAGCAGATCTGGAGTCATGCAGTCTGAAACTTTTTTGAAGAACCCTGCTGGTAAAATATCAAGGCAGCATGAGGAAGATTTCAAATGTTGTATTATCTCTTGCAGGTTTTTGTCATTGATTTGGTCAAATTGTGTCATGGTGTTAGAGTTGGTTTTCGGTGGACACATGGATAACACGCCTCCTGTACTAGGTACGGTGGCACAGACCGCTTGTCTAATTTTTCTGAATTTTGTCAGTGAAGAAGGATGCAATCGCCTCTGATTGACTGAGATCTAGAAAACAATGCCATGTCATGAGCACACATGCCTTTATAGGTCTTGTGTATAGGATTTAGGAGGACCTATTGGCAAAAAAAGAAAATAATAATCATAATTATATTTTCATTGGTGTATAATCAGCCCTTTATATCTACAGAGGGATCGGATCTTCTTTCCATGAACTCTGCCATGTTGCACCGCCATGATTCTACGATAGCCCAGAATGGACAAACCAAACACAGCTAAATGCCACAAAATCCTACAAGCTGGACCTTTAAATCTGATGAAAACGTGTGTATACTTATAAGCTCACATGATCACTGTGGTTATGCACAGATCCATTAAAAGAAGAGTTGTGACACTTCCATAGACTTTTGTTGTAGTTAAAAAAGGAGGATGCAACCTTTGTCTTTGCCTACATTTACCTCAAATCAGTTATTGGCATTCGTTGGCATACACATTTAATCTTCAGCTATCCTGAGTGCTCAGCTTTGAGGGTGAGGTGTAAATAACTCATCATTGACCAGGTTTCAGCCCAGGCCTTGCCTGATAGCATAATGCTTATGAAACCAAACCAAACTTTTCTCTTGTCTTAAATTGAGCCTTTGCCGGCATTATTGATATTCACTTGCTGTACATGCTTATCTGAACGTCAACGTGAGATGTGAGTTATTATGACCATAGAAGCATGTGAAAACATAAATACATACATACTATACCTGTGTTCTATGTAATGGGAACAGTCCCCCTTCCCTCCAAAATTAAACAGAAAAACTGAATCATGCTGTTTCTTCACCATTTCCAAAAAAACCTACTTTACTGTACAGTATACTGAATATATTTCTAGTCAAGGTCGTGATCAATACACAATAAAAATGCATGAATCATACACCTAATGTCTGCTTTGATACACTCTACCAGCGTGTCTTCACAGGAGGTATTTCATTGTCACATAATGTCCTTAGCCTTCAAATCTATAGCTTGTGACAATGTCACAAACTATAGATTTGAAGGCTTTTAAACCCATGTCAAAGAGTTGATTCACTCCAATTGCATCAAAACATATTGTCTTTCATATCTCTAGTGGTTTATACTAGCTAGTGATTTTGGGTTTAACTGTTAACAATTTTTAATGGGGACAATTTTTCAGTACAAAGTAGCGATAGTGAAATCTGTTGAAAAGCAGTGGATTATTTATATCGGGACACTGTAACAGGGAAGACACATGAATGGTAAATGTTTGGGTGGGCACCAAAAGCAAAATGCTATTTACCTCCATTGTATTGTGAGGAGGCAGACAGCTCAGAAACTGACGTCATGAAAGAAGCACATAAAACCAAAAATACATGCATGGCTTAATACCTCAACAGTCAAGAGATCAATTCTGTTTCTTTAGTCATTTGGATGAATAGATCCTTTACTTAGCAAAGAAGAGCAGCACACTTGTGTCCCCAGATACAGTGAGGATGAGTGCAGATATTGCAATAACCATAACCAAACCCATGGGGCATGAACTACCTCTCACAGTGGAACATTACAAGCACAGCCAGAATTAAAAGCTATTCAGAACCTGTGGCCCCACCCCTTCTGCACACACACGCACGCGCGCGCGCACACACACACACGCACGCACGCACACACACACACACACACACACACACACACACACACACACACACGAACACACCTCCCTCTAATGGCTGGGTTGAATGTAGAGTCCACCTACACATTTGCCTGACTCATTTGTACTGTTGTTCCTGGTGAGCTGTGCCGAGAGGTGCAGAGTGGGCTACAGCTGCAGTGTGTGCAGAGTGTACATGTGTGCCTGTCTATGTATGTGTGTGCGAGTATACTTTTGGCAAATAAATGTAGACAGGTGCTAGGCTTGTCTAGTGTCAGCTCAGGCAGAAAATACACACAAAAAAATGCAACAGATGTGTCGTGCCTCTAATGTTTCAGAAGCACATGGTAAAACCGTCAAGGGTTTAATGAAATCGCGATGCTCCCCTGTCTAAACCCATGTTGGCAGAGATTGGCACATATGACTGTTTTCACCGATCATCTATCAAAATCAAAATGGCAAACCTTTTATAGAGTTCAGAAACCCTTAAGCATCTCTCCGACTTGGAGTGGTGATTAGTGGCTGGGATTTGGCTCCTCCACAGTGACTAAGCCCCCCCTGTCATGCCTGGTTCCCCCCTTCCCTGAGATTGACACAACCCCACCCCCTACTGAGGAGCAGGTGGCAGCATGTGGGGGATAAGCATGGTCTGAGGCTGTGAATGCTGCTCTCACCATCGGTAACGCAGCAAAAATGCTCACACTCATATTACCCCCTGAGCTTCACCATGACCATGCCTTCTATTTATTACAGCTACTGACCTAAAATGGCTGATTGAAATTTCAGGACACAATATATATGATCATCAATGACCTTGATCAATTAGCATACATAAAGAACTTTAACATAGCTTAAAGTCAGGTCATCGCCAATAACCTGCTTCAACAGCGTGACAGCATGCCAGCATCCTCTCCATGACCCCATATAGTGTCTGCCCTCCTCACATACTAATGATGGTGCAGTCTTGTCAGTGACGCTGAGCAAGGCCTAAAATTACCAATGTGATTATTGTGCAGGGGTATGTTGTTAGAAATAGATCCATGGCTGTTTTCACAAACAGATCTTGGCCAGCAGGCATTAGAAACAAGACAGATGTGGCCTTGATCACAACATTTTAGAGTGTGCTATGTCTCATCCCCCTTTTTGCTGTGTGTGTATGCAGAGCCGGTTCAGACCTCCATGGGGCCCTAGGCAAAATTCTGCTAAGGGGCCCTCCTAACTGAACTCCACTGTCGCCAGCTGTTGGTCTAACTAAGAATAAATTCAGACCAAATCAGAACAAATCAAATCAACCCTTCTAAGATTGTACCGGTTTATTAGGGTTCTAACCCTGAAGCGGTAGAACCCTTCTAAGATTGTACCGGTTTATTATTATCATTATTATTAGGGTTCTAACCCCGAAGGGGTAGAACCCTTCTAAGATTGTACCGGTTTGTTAGGGTTCTAACCCCGAAGGAGTAGAACCCTTCTAAGATTGTACCGGTTTATTATTATTAATATCTAAGATTGTACTGGTTTATTAGGGTTCTAACCCCGAAGGGGTAGAACCCTTCTAAGATTGTACCGGTTTATTATTATTATTATTATTATTATTTGTTTTCTGCCGCTTGAGCTCAAATTCCCGTGAGCTGGAATGGCCCAGAAACTTGAAACTTGGCCCAATGATTGGAAATGATGTGCATCAACTTTTATTAAAATATGAGCCCAGTCGGCCAGATGGTGGCGCTGTAATAAAGGCTTGAAAATGCGTTTTTCAGAAGGCCACGCCCCTCACACCGTAAGTCCGATTGACTTGAAATTTGACACACATGTCCAGCTCAATGTGCTCTACAAAAAAGCCTCTAGAACCATAAAGGTCCGCCTAACTAGATTTTTTGCTAATTTGCATAATGTGAAAAACAGTAAAGTGAATAAAACTTTTGCAAAATTGACCCTATCAACACCAAATTTGGTATACAGCCTCGGGGGATGACAAGACAAGTTTCTATTATAATGAGCCAGATTGGTCAAAAAACATGGCCGCCACGGACCAATTAATGTTCGCAATGGGCGGAGCTTAGAAATGATTGGCCATAACTCTTAAACCCTGTGACCTATCATCACAAAACTTGGTGGGCAGGTCCACAACGGGACTGGGAATCTACCTACCAAAGCATTTTGAGCTCGACCTATAGGGGGCGCCATAAATGCCACACATGCATATCTCAAAGACCATTGGACGGAATTTCACCAAATTTGGCATGCATGCTCTAGGGGTGACTATTAACTAACATCTTGACCGCCATGTTGATAGGTGAAAGTGGGCGTGGCCTGTTCCTCATTAACCGTCATTGTTTGCTTTTTAATCATTTATGGCGAGTTTGGAGGACCTAGAGACACAAAACTTGGTAGGTCTAGTGTAAATGATGTGCAAATGCTGCTTAAAACATTTGATCACAATCGGCCTAATGGGGGCGCTATAACATAAGAGTGTAAGTTTCAAAAGGCTCTCCCCACGAACCTATGAGTGCTATTGACTTGAAATTTCTTGTACATGTCCTCCTGATAGTACTCTACAAATAAAGCCTCTTCAGGGTGGCTTCAGGGTGGCTGGTTTGGGACGAAAAAGGTTAGAACCCGCGGATTGCCGCTTGCGGCTATATTTATTAGGGTTCTAACCCCGAAGGGGTAGAACCCTTCTAAGATTGTACCGGTTTATTATTAGGGTTCTAACCCCGAAGGGGTAGAACCCTTCTAAGATTGTACCGGTTTATTATTATTATTATTATTATTATTATTATTATTATTATTTGTTTTCTGCCGCTTGAGCTCAAATTCCCGTGAGCTGGAATGGGCCAGAAACTTGAAACTTGGCCCAATGATTGGAAATGATGTGCATCAACTTTTATTAAAATATGAGCCCAGTCGGCCAGATGGTGGCGCTGTAACAAAGGCTTGAAAATGCGTTTTTCAGAAGGCCACGCCCCTCACACCGTAAGTCCGATTGACTTGAAATTTGACACACATGTCCAGCTCAATGTGCTCTACAAAAAAGCCTCTAGAACCATATAGGTCCGCCTAACTAGATTTTTTGCTAATTTGCATAATGTGAAAAACAGTAAAGTGAATAAAACTTTTGCAAAATTGACCCTATCAACACCAAATTTGGTATACGGCCTCGGGGGATGACAAGACAAGTTTCTATTATAAATGAGCCAGATTGGTCAAAAAACATGGCCGCCACGGACCAATTAATGTTCGCAATGGGCGGAGCTTAGAAATGATTGGCCATAACTCTTACACCCTTTGCCCTATCATCACAAAACTTGGTGGGCAGGTCCACAACGGGACTGGGAATCTGCCTACCAAAGCATTTTGAGCTCAACCTATAGGGGGCGCTATAAATGCCACACATGTGTATCTCAAAGACCACTGGACGGAATTTCACCAAATTTGGCATGAATGCTCTAGGGGTGAGTATTACCTAATATATTCACTGCCATGTTGATAGGTGAGAGTGGGCGTGGCCTGTTCATCATTAACCACCCTTGCTTGCGTTTTAATAATTTATGGTGAGCAACAAGGACCTACAGACATGAAACTTGGTAGGTCGAGTGTAAATTATGTCCAAATGCTGCTCAAAACATTTGATCCCAATCGGCCTAATGGGGGCGCTATAACATAAGAGTGTAAGCTTCGAAAGGCTCTCCCCACCAAGCCATATGTGCTATTGACTTGAAATTTTTCGTACATGTCCTCCTGATAGTCCTCTACCAAAAAAAGCCTCTTCAGGGTGGCTGGTTTGGGACGAAAGAGGTTAGAACCCGCGGATTGCCGCTTGCGGCTATATTTATTATTATTATTATTATTAGGGTTCTAACCCCGAAGGGGTAGAACCCTTCTAAGATTGTACCGGTTTATTATTATTATTATTATTATTATTATTATTATTTGTTTTCTGCCGCTTGAGCTCAAATTCCCGTGAGCTGGAATGGCCCAGAAACTTGAAACTTGGCCCAATGATTGGAAATGATGTGCATCAACTTTTATTAAAATATGAGCCCAGTCGGCCAGATGGTGGCGCTGTAATAAAGGCTTGAAAATGCGTTTTTCAGAAGGCCACGCCCCTCACACCGTAAGTCCGATTGACTTGAAATTTGACACACATGTCCAGCTCAATGTGCTCTACAAAAAAGCCTCTAGAACCATAAAGGTCCGCCTAACTAGATTTTTTGCTAATTTGCATAATGTGAAAAACAGTAAAGTGAATAAAACTTTTGCAAAATTGACCCTATCAACACCAAATTTGGAATACAGCCTCGGGGGATGACAAGACAAGTTTCTATTATAAATGAGCCAGATTGGTCAAAAAACATGGCCGCCACGGACCAATTAATGTTCGCAATGGGCGGAGCTTAGAAATGATTGACCATAACTCTTACACCCTTTGACCTATCATCACAAAACTTGGTGGGCAGGTCCACAACGGGACTGGGAATCTGCCTACCAAAGCATTTTGAGCTCAACCTATAGGGGGCGCTATAAATGCCACACATGCGTACCTAAAAGACCATTGGACGAAATTTAACCAAATTAGGTATGCATGCTCTAGGGGTGACTATTAACTTACGTCTTGACTGCCATGTTGATAGGTGAAAGTGGGCGTGGCCTGTTCGTTATTTATCGTAAGTTGTTAGCATTTTAATCATTTATGGCGAGTTTGGAGGACCTAGAGACACGAAACTTGGTACGTTGAGTATAAATGATGTCCAAATGCTGCTCAAAACATTTGACCCCAATCAGCCTGATGGGGGCGCTATAACAAAGCGTAAACTTCAAAAGGCTCTCCCCATCAGGCCATGAGGGCTATTGACTTGAAATTTTTTCTACACGCCCTGCTGATAGTCCTCTACAAAAAGCCTTTTGCACCATGAAAGCCGATATTACAGATTTTTTGCTAATTTGCATAATGTGAAAAACAGTAAAGTGAATAAAACTTTTGCAAAATTGACCCTATCAACACCAAATTTGGTATACGGCCTCGGGGGATGACAAGACAAGTTTCTATTATAAATGAGCCAGATTGGTCAAAAAACATGGCCCCCACGGACCAATGAATGCTAACAATGGGCGGAGCTTAGAAATGATTGGCCATAACTCTTACATCCTTTGCCCTATCATCACAAATCTTGGTGGGCAGGTTCACAACGGGACTGGGAATCTGCCTACCAAAGCATTTTGAGCTCAACCCATAGGGGGCGCCATGAATGCAACACATGCGTATCTCAAAGACCATTGGACGGAATTTCACCAAATTTGGTATGCATGCTCTAGGGGTGACTATTAACTAATATCTTGACCGCCATGTTGATAGGTGAAAGTGGGCGTGGCCTGTTCCTCATTAACCGCCATTGTTTGCTTTTTAATCATTTATGGTGAGCCAGAAGGACCTACAGACATGAAACTTGGTAGGTCTAGTGTAAATGATGTCCAAATGCTGCTTAAAACATTTGATCACAATCGGCCTAATGGGGGCGCTATAACATGAGAGTGTAAGCTTCAAAAGGCTCTCCCCACGAACCTGTGAGTGCTATTGACTTGAAATTTCTTGTACATGTCCTCCTGATAGTACTCTACAAATAAAGCCTCTTCAGGGTGGCTTCAGGGTGGCTGGCTTGGGACGAAAAAGGTTAGAACCCGCGGATTGCCGCTTGCGGCTATATTTAGGGTTCTAACCCCGAAGGGGTAGAACCCTTCTAAGATTGTACCGGTTTATTATTATTATTATTATTATTATTTGTTTTCTGCCGCTTGAGCTCAAATTCCCGTGAGCTGGAATGGCCCAGAAACTTGAAACTTGGCCCAATGATTGGAAATGATGTGCATCAACTTTTATTAAAATATGAGCCCAGTCGGCCAGATGGTGGCGCTGTAATAAAGGCTTGAAAATGCGTTTTTCAGAAGGCCACGCCCCTCACACCGTAAGTCCGATTGACTTGAAATTTGACACACATGTCCAGCTCAATGTGCTCTACAAAAAAGCCTCTAGAACCATAAAGGTCCGCCTAACTAGATTTTTTGCTAATTTGCATAATGTGAAAAACAGTAAAGTGAATAAAACTTTTGCAAAATTGACCCTATCAACACCAAATTTGGAATACAGCCTCGGGGGATGACAAGACAAGTTTCTATTATAAATGAGCCAGATTGGTCAAAAAACATGGCCGCCACGGACCAATTAATGTTCGCAATGGGCGGAGCTTAGAAATGATTGACCATAACTCTTACACCCTTTGACCTATCATCACAAAACTTGGTGGGCAGGTCCACAACGGGACTGGGAATCTGCCTACCAAAGCATTTTGAGCTCAACCTATAGGGGGCGCTATAAATGCCACACATGCGTACCTAAAAGACCATTGGACGGAATTTAACCAAATTAGGTATGCATGCTCTAGGGGTGACTATTAACTTACGTCTTGACTGCCATGTTGATAGGTGAAAGTGGGCGTGGCCTGTTCGTTATTTATCGTAAGTTGTTAGCATTTTAATCATTTATGGCGAGTTTGGAGGACCTAGAGACACGAAACTTGGTACGTTGAGTATAAATGATGTCCAAATGCTGCTCAAAACATTTGACCCCAATCAGCCTGATGGGGGCGCTATAACAAAGCGTAAACTTCAAAAGGCTCTCCCCATCAGGCCATGAGGGCTATTGACTTGAAATTTTTTCTACACGCCCTGCTGATAGTCCTCTACAAAAAGCCTTTTGCACCATGAAAGCCGATATTACAGATTTTTTGCTAATTTGCATAATGTGAAAAACAGTAAAGTGAATAAAACTTTTGCAAAATTGACCCTATCAACACCAAATTTGGAATACAGCCTCGGGGGATGACAAGACAAGTTTCTATTATAAATGAGCCAGATTGGTCAAAAAACATGGCCGCCACGGACCAATTAATGTTCGCAATGGGCGGAGCTTAGAAATGATTGACCATAACTCTTACACCCTTTGACCTATCATCACAAAACTTGGTGGGCAGGTCCACAACGGGACTGGGAATCTGCCTACCAAAGCATTTTGAGCTCAACCTATAGGGGGCGCTATAAATGCCACACATGCGTACCTAAAAGACCATTGGACGGAATTTAACCAAATTAGGTATGCATGCTCTAGGGGTGACTATTAACTTACGTCTTGACTGCCATGTTGATAGGTGAAAGTGGGCGTGGCCTGTTCGTTATTTATCGTAAGTTGTTAGCATTTTAATCATTTATGGCGAGTTTGGAGGACCTAGAGACACGAAACTTGGTACGTTGAGTATAAATGATGTCCAAATGCTGCTCAAAACATTTGACCCCAATCAGCCTGATGGGGGCGCTATAACAAAGCGTAAACTTCAAAAGGCTCTCCCCATCAGGCCATGAGGGCTATTGACTTGAAATTTTTTCTACACGCCCTGCTGATAGTCCTCTACAAAAAGCCTTTTGCACCATGAAAGCCGATATTACAGATTTTTTGCTAATTTGCATAATGTGAAAAACAGTAAAGTGAATAAAACTTTTGCAAAATTGACCCTATCAACACCAAATTTGGTATACGGCCTCGGGGGATGACAAGACAAGTTTCTATTATAAATGAGCCAGATTGGTCAAAAAACATGGCCGCCACGGACCAATGAATGTTCGCAATGGGCGGAGCTTAGAAATGATTGGCCATAACTCTTACGCCCTTTGCCCTATCATCACAAAACTTGGTGGGCAGGTCCACAACGGGACTGGGAATCTGCCTACCAAAGCATTTTGAGCTCAACCTATAGGGGGCGCTATAAATGCCACACATGTGTATCTCAAAGACCACTGGACTGAATTTCACCAAATTTGGTATGCATGCTCTAGGGTTGACTATTACCTAATATATTCACTGCCATGTTGATAGGTGAAAGTGGGCGTGGTCTGTTTGTCATTAACCGCCATTGTTTGCATTTTAATAATTTATGGTGAGCAACAAGGACCTACAGACATGAAACTTGGTAGGTCGAGTGTAAATGATGTCCAAATGCTGCTCAAAACATTTGATCCCAATCGGCCTAATGGGGGCGCTATAACATAAGAGTGTAAGCTTCGAAAGGCTCTCCCCACCAAGCCATATGTGCTATTGACTTGAAATTTTTCGTACATGTCCTCCTGATAGTCCTCTACCAAAAAAAGCCTCTTCAGGGTGGCTGGTTTGGGACGAAAGAGGTTAGAACCCGCGGATTGCCGCTTGCGGCTATATTTATTATTATTATTATTTGTTTTCTGCCGCTTGAGCTCAAATTCCCGTGAGCTGGAATGGCCCAGAAACTTGAAACTTGGCCCAATGATTGGAAATGATGTGCATCAACTTTTATTAAAATATGAGCCCAGTTGGCCAGATGGTGGCGCTGTAATAAAGGCTTGAAAATGCGTTTTTCAGAAGGCCACGCCCCTCACACCGTAAGTCCGATTGACTTGAAATTTGACACACATGTCCAGCTCAATGTGCTCTACAAAAAAGCCTCTAGAACCATATAGGTCCGCCTAACTAGATTTTTTGCTAATTTGCATAATGTGAAAAACAGTAAAGTGAATAAAACTTTTGCAAAATTGACCCTATCAACACCAAATTTGGTATACAGCCTCGGGGGATGACAAGACAAGTTTCTATTATAAATGAGCCAGATTGGTCAAAAAACATGGCCGCCACGGACCAATTAATGTTCGCAATGGGCGGAGCTTAGAAATGATTGGCCATAACTCTTACACCCTTTGACCTATCATCACAAAACTTGGTGGTCAGGTCCACAACGGGACTGGGAATCTGCCTACCAAAGCATTTTGAGCTCAACCTATAGGGGGCGCCATAAATGCCACACATGCATATCTCAAAGACCATTGGACGGAATTTCACCAAATTTGGCATGCATGCTCTAGGGGTGACTATTAACTAATATCTTGACCGCCATGTTGATAGGTGAAAGTGGGCGTGGCTGGTTCCTCATTAACCGTCATTGTTTGCTTTTTAATCATTTATGGCGAACTGGAAAGACTTAGAGACATGAAACTTGGTACATCGAATATAAATGACGTCCAAATGCTGCTCAAAACATTTGATGCCAATCGGCCTATTGGGGGCGCTATAACATAGAGTGTAAACTTCAAAAGGCGCTCCTCACCAAGCCATAAGTGCTATGGACTTGAAATGTTTTCTACACGCCCTGCTGATAGTCCTCTACAAAAAAGCCTTTGCACCATGAAAGCCGATATTACAGATTTTTTGCTAATTTGCATAATGTGAAAAACAGTAAAGTGAATAAAACTTTTGCAAAATTGACCCTATCAACACCAAATTTGGTATATGGCCTCGGGGGATGACAAGACAAGTTTCTATTATAAATGACCCAGATTGGTCAAAAAACATGGCCGCCACAGACCAATGAATGTTTGCAATGGGCGGGGCTTAGAAATGATTGGCCATAAATCTTACACCCTTTGCCCTATCATCACAAAACTTGGTGGGCATGTCCGCAACGGGACTGGGAATCTGCCTACCAAAGCATTTTGAGCTCAACCTATAGGGGGCGCTATAAATGCCACACGTGTATCTCAAAGACCACTGGACGGAATTTCACCAAATTTGGTATGAATGCTCTAGGGGTGACTATTACCTAATATATTCACTGCCATGTTGATAGGTTAAAGTGGGCGTGGCATGTTCGTCATTAACCACCATTGTTTGCGTTTTAATAATTTATGGTGAGCAACAAGGACCTACAGACATGAAACTTGGTAGGTCGAGTGTAAATGATGTCCAAATGCTGCTCAAAACATTTGATCCCAATCGGCCTAATGGGGGCGCTATAACATAAGAGTGTAAGCTTCGAAAGGCTCTCCCCACCAAGCCATATGTGCTATTGACTTGAAATTTTTCGTACATGTCCTCCTGATAGTCCTCTACCAAAAAAAGCCTCTTCAGGGTGGCTGGTTTGGGACGAAAGAGGTTAGAACCCGCGGATTGCCGCTTGCGGCTATATTTATTATTATTATTATTTGTTTTCTGCCGCTTGAGCTCAAATTCCCGTGAGCTGGAATGGCCCAGAAACTTGAAACTTGGCCCAATGATTGGAAATGATGTGCATCAACTTTTATTAAAATATGAGCCCAGTTGGCCAGATGGTGGCGCTGTAATAAAGGCTTGAAAATGCGTTTTTCAGAAGGCCACGCCCCTCACACCGTAAGTCCGATTGACTTGAAATTTGACACACATGTCCAGCTCAATGTGCTCTACAAAAAAGCCTCTAGAACCATATAGGTCCGCCTAACTAGATTTTTTGCTAATTTGCATAATGTGAAAAACAGTAAAGTGAATAAAACTTTTGCAAAATTGACCCTATCAACACCAAATTTGGTATACAGCCTCGGGGGATGACAAGACAAGTTTCTATTATAAATGAGCCAGATTGGTCAAAAAACATGGCCGCCACGGACCAATTAATGTTCGCAATGGGCGGAGCTTAGAAATGATTGGCCATAACTCTTACACCCTTTGACCTATCATCACAAAACTTGGTGGTCAGGTCCACAACGGGACTGGGAATCTGCCTACCAAAGCATTTTGAGCTCAACCTATAGGGGGCGCCATAAATGCCACACATGCATATCTCAAAGACCATTGGACGGAATTTCACCAAATTTGGCATGCATGCTCTAGGGGTGACTATTAACTAATATCTTGACCGCCATGTTGATAGGTGAAAGTGGGCGTGGCTGGTTCCTCATTAACCGTCATTGTTTGCTTTTTAATCATTTATGGCGAACTGGAAAGACTTAGAGACATGAAACTTGGTACATCGAATATAAATGACGTCCAAATGCTGCTCAAAACATTTGATGCCAATCGGCCTATTGGGGGCGCTATAACATAGAGTGTAAACTTCAAAAGGCGCTCCTCACCAAGCCATAAGTGCTATGGACTTGAAATGTTTTCTACACGCCCTGCTGATAGTCCTCTACAAAAAAGCCTTTGCACCATGAAAGCCGATATTACAGATTTTTTGCTAATTTGCATAATGTGAAAAACAGTAAAGTGAATAAAACTTTTGCAAAATTGACCCTATCAACACCAAATTTGGTATATGGCCTCGGGGGATGACAAGACAAGTTTCTATTATAAATGACCCAGATTGGTCAAAAAACATGGCCGCCACAGACCAATGAATGTTTGCAATGGGCGGGGCTTAGAAATGATTGGCCATAAATCTTACACCCTTTGCCCTATCATCACAAAACTTGGTGGGCATGTCCGCAACGGGACTGGGAATCTGCCTACCAAAGCATTTTGAGCTCAACCTATAGGGGGCGCTATAAATGCCACACGTGTATCTCAAAGACCACTGGACGGAATTTCACCAAATTTGGTATGAATGCTCTAGGGGTGACTATTACCTAATATATTCACTGCCATGTTGATAGGTTAAAGTGGGCGTGGCATGTTCGTCATTAACCACCATTGTTTGCGTTTTAATAATTTATGGTGAGCAACAAGGACCTACAGACATGAAACTTGGTAGGTCGAGTGTAAATGATGTCCAAATGCTGCTCAAAACATTTGATCCCAATTGGCCTAATTGGGGCGCTATAACATAAGAGTGTAAGCTTCGAAAGGCTCTCCCCACCAAGCCATATGTGCTATTGACTTGAAATTTTTCGTACATGTCCTCCTGATAGTCCTCTACCAAAAAAAGCCTCTTCAGGGTGGCTGGTTTGGGACGAAAGAGGTTAGAACCCGCGGATTGCCGCTTGCGGCTATATTTATTATTTGTTTTCTGCCGTTTGAGCTCAAATTCCCGTGAGCTGGAATGGCCCAGACACTTGAAACTTGGCCCAATGATTGGAAATGATGTGCATCAACTTTTATTAAAATATGAGCCCAGTCGGCCAGATGGTGGCGCTGTAATAAAGGCTTGAAAATGTGTTTTTCAGAAGGCCACGCCCCTCACACTGTAATTCCGATTGACTTGAAATTTGACACACATGTCCAGCTCAATGTGCTCTACAAAAAAGCCTCTAGAACCATAAAGGTCCGCCTAAAATTGACCCTATCAACACCAAATTTGGTATACAGCCTCGGGGGATGAAAAGACAAGTTTCTATTATAAATGAGCCAGATTGGTCAAAAAACATGACTGCCACGGACCAATGAATGTCCGCAATGGGCGGAGCTTAGAAATGATTGGCCATAACTCTTAAACCCTTTGACCTATCATCACAAAACTTGGTGGGCAGGTCCACAACGGGACTGGGAATCTGCCTACCAAAGCATTTTGAGCTCAACCTATAGGGGGCGCCATAAATGCCACACATGCGTATCTCAAAGACCATTGGACGGAATTTCACAAAATTTGGTATGCATGCTCTAGGGGTGACTATTAACTAATATCTTGACCGCCATGTTGATAGGTGAAAGTGGGCGTGGCCTGTTCCTCATTAACCGCCATTGTTTGCTTTTTAATCATTTACGGTGAGCCAGAAGGACCTACAGACATGAAACTTGGAAGGTCGAGTGTAAATGATGTCCAAATGCTGCTCAAAACATTTGATCCCAATCGGCCTAATGGGGGCTTTTTAGCTCTTCAACTTTTTCAAATATTCAGCTTTTTCAAAAAAAAATTTAATACGGAAGCAAATGGGAAAATCTTCAAATCCTCCTCAAAACTCATCCACTTTGAACCTCTTCTGCTCCCTCATACTTTGAGCTAGAGACACCATTCCAACTTTCTTCAAGTCACAAAACCTTGATCTATTTAACCTGTATTTCAAAATGTTAAAATCTTTTACGGTTTTGAAATTATCACAGTTTTAGTTTGAAGGACTTTTAGCTCGTTTTCTGAGTTTATAATGGGTGTGTATTGCGTGAGTTAGAGTGGGTGACATCATTGCTAGAGTGGAGAGCAGCTGCAAAAACTTTAGAAAAAACTCTCTTCAGCTTGATTTGGGTCCCACATCTTTTACTTCACATAGACAATATATACATAGAAATGTAGGAAATCTTTTTGGCTTTCATATGATCATCTTATTTCTTATTTGTGGGACTTATACTATTAGCTGTAGAAGCCCTCGAGCGACAACACTCAAGCAACTCCCCCATAAGCCGCAGTGTTAACTTTGAGCCTAAAATTCCGGAGTGGAGCAGACGGTACCGGTTTTGTCTCTCGCTCTGGCGGCCTCATTTTTCACTCTACAGAAATAAAAGACACATCACATGGTTCAGCAATGTCTCCTGTTACTCACTGTATACATATTTTGGCCATAACCATTACACTTTTTTCTAAACCTGCAGGTGTTTAGGAGGTGTTTTCCCATTCATTCTTATGGGGACATTTTCAAATTTCATTCTGCTACTGCTCCAGCATATGTGCAGCTACAGAAACTGTTTGGCTGCCAAACTGTTCAGCTTTTTAAGCTCTTTCAGCCTATTACTTTCAGCTTTTCAACCTTTTCAGCTGTTTTAAATATTCAGCTTCATGTTCAGCTATAGAAACCGTTCAGCTATTAAAATCTTCAGCTTTTCCAGCACATTCAGCAGATTTCTGAAATCACTTCAGCTGTCAGCATTCACACTGTATTTTCGCAGGAAATACAATTTTTCTAGTTCACTAAGATATCTGCATCTATATTTGCCTGTGGGCTATCCAAGCAAACACAATTCAATCTTAGTCAATATTTATCCATTACTTTCCATTTTGTATAAGTGCAGTTGTAACTACACTACAACTAAAATTGTAGAAGCCAGCAAGACGCACATGGAGACCGGGGTTCACCCAGGGCTCACCGCCCTGTTAATGTAGGTCAAACACGGACTAGTCCCTCCCACTCTCCCACCCAGAGAGGAGAGTTACCTGACTGCTGTTCCCGCAGTTCATTGTCATGCTGTTTCTTCCTTCTTTTTTCATTCCCCGAGGGATACAGTAACTCCGCTTCATCGTGGCGTGCTAAACGCTGTCTTGCTAGGCTGATGCGCTGGGAATCTGGGACAAGTGCGCGATGGACGGTCACGTCGTCATGTTAATATGTTAATTATTAATCACGTTAAAATTTTTTAAATTTTTTTCCCGGGGCCTCTATTAGTTTTCTGGGCCCTACGCAACGTGCGTAGTGTGCATATTGGGTGAACCGGTACTGTGTGTATGTCTTTGTCTGATTTAATATCCATGCTTTTTCTTTAATGGAGGGATGATCTGCTAAATAATGAGCAGTGTTAACTTGATCAATGAAAACTTTAATGAAATATTCACTGACCCCTGCCTTTTCCACAGGAGCAACACAACAGCGAAACAAAAAGCCATCTTTATTATTAGAATTATAATGTACTACAAAAATGTATTTCATTTTTTTTAACAAATATCAAGTCATGTTAAGTCAGTAATGTTACCAGTTCTTGGAAAGAACAAGTTTAAGGATTAAATTACAATCACTTTGAAGAATTCGAAGGACGGGCAAAAAACTGGGACAGAATGCAGGCATTTTTGATTTGATCAAGTTATCGATTATTAGGAGTTATGGAATACATTTCCACTGCTATGCGGACGACACTCAGCTGTATGTGCCCATAAAAGCTGATGATAAATCTCAAATCACGAAATTAGAGACCTGCCTGTGTGCAGTGAAGAAATGGATGTCAGAAAACTTCCTACTCCTAAATTCGGATAAAACTGAGATGCTGGTCACATTGATCATGTGACCGTAACTCTCGACAATTGTGTTATTTCTAAAAGTTCAACTGTTAAGAATTTAGGTGTTACTTTTGATTCTACCCTGTCTTTTGATCAGCACATCAAAAAATGACCAAGATCGCTTTTTACCACCTGCGCAACATATCTTAAATTAGGTCCTTCTTGTCCACAGCTGACGCAGAGATCCTGATTCATGCCTTTGTTTCGTCAAGGCTGGATTATAGCAATGCCTTATTTTCGGGTCTTCCATGTGAGAGCACTGAAAGTCTTCAGATGGTTCAAAATGCTGCAGCTAGAGTCTTAACACGTACAAGAAAATGTGATCATATTACACCAATCCTAGCCTCACTGCATCGGCTCCCAATACATATAAGATCAGACTTTAAGGTGCTGCTGATGACATAGAAAACTGTACACAGCCTTTTGCTTTGTTGTACATGTCAAATCTTATTATACCGTAAACTCCAACTCGTGCATTATGATCTCAAAAATTCAGGGCTCCTGACGATTCCCAGGGTTAAGAAGAAGTCAGCTGGCTGCAGGGCTTTTTCCTATTGTGCCCCCTTCCTCTGGAATAACCTCCCAGCTGACATCAGACAATCTCTATATCTCTATTGACGCCTTTAAATCTAAACTCACAACTCACTTCTTTGACTTAGCCTTTAATTAGTCCTTGACTACGATTGCTAACTTCTTCAGTCTTAGTCTCAATGAGTTACCTATAGTACTAGAATTGGTGATGCCTCGGCCTGCTCAGTCATCAACTGGATCCACACACTTTACATATATTATAATTTGTATCAGATATTCTGTCAATGCTTGTAAACTTGTAAACTGTGATTTGCTGTTCTTTTCTGTACATGCGACATCTATTGCATGTCTGTCCGTCCTGGGAGAGGGATCCTCCTCTGTGAATCAGCAATAAAATAGCTGCCAAGTGAGCAAGAATGCCAGTGAGAGACAGTCTAGAAGTAACAAAGCAACAAATGAATTTGTGGCTAACCTTGCAAAAGATGATAGGCTAATATCTCTCTAACAATAAACACCAAAGATGGCAAAAGCTTGAGCCTCCAAATGCTTAGAAAATGCAAAAACAAGTGTATAAAATTACTCACAGAAAAAAAGTATATGACATGACTTTAATTGTGTTACTGTAATTTTTGGGGGGAGTGTTAGGATGGCCGTGTGGCGACTGGATATTTAAAGCAGGAGTCTGAGGCAGAGGTTGGGTGCAGACCAAAACTGGGTTTTTATTTTCACCAACATGTAACATGTATCAGAATAACATTATGACGAGCTGCATGGAGTCCTGGCAGTGGCAGTGCTTGCTGTCACTACATCAGAATACATCTAGATTATACATATATAAAGTATTCTACCTGATCTTATTTTATCTAACACCATACCAGTCAATCCTAGCAATCCTGACATGCAGACTGAAGTCCCAGACACCCCTACACCAATCAACAGGTGGTATCTCCTGGAATCTTTAAATTTGTGCTTCATTTTCCTGGGTACTCTTTTGCCCAGAACACCCTGAAGAGGAGACACAACAGCTGTGTCCCAATTCAGGGGCTGCACTCTTCGAAGGGTGCATTTGAAGGCCAATTACGCCACGCAAAGGCTGTCCCAATTCGAAGGCTCCTCCAAATGCACCCCACAAATGCAGCCTTCTTTTCTCTCTTTTTGGAGGACGCACCGCTACTATCCTTCGCGGCCTCCCATATCCCAAGATCCTTTGCGCTCCCGAAAAAGAAGAAAGAAAGAAAGAAAGAAAATGGTGACATCAAGTGGTGTAGATCATCACTTTTGCAGGCCTGGGCGGCAGAAATCTTGATGTAAGGGTAAGGGTGGGAACATCTGGTGACGCAACCAGGAAATGCTCCGAAGGCTGGACCGTACCATTTAACAACGGTTGACGCGGCCTTCGAAGGTCTCGCCGAAGGACTGACCTTCAAAGGCTGCGTCCTTCAAAGGATGCAGCCCCTGAATTGGGACACAGCCAACAGTCGGCCACAAATCATTAAACTAACATGTTGTATGTAGTGCTTTATACCATTACTTCATTATGTTCAATTAACTGAGACAAACTGAATGTGTGATTATCTTTCAGGAAACCTTTTACCACTGAGGAGGTATCTACTTAACAGCATCAGCAAAATGTAACGATTTCAATAAAACAATTCTTATTCTATTATTAATTGTCAACATTCCGTACACCAAGTGGTAATGAAAGGACCTTCATTACATTTCCTCCCCACTCTCCTGCAAGAGTACAGTACCTCAAACTTCATGAACCCGAGACAGACAGTCAGCCACAGTGTTCGTCCTCCCTGATCTGTAGCGGACTGTAAAGTTATATGGCTGCAGAGCCAGATACCATTCAGCAATGCGCATGTTGGCATCGTTCATCCGATGCAACCACTGGAGGGCACGATGATCAGTCTCCAGATAGTCTCTTCCTGCAATAGCACCCCACCAAGGCCCACTCCAGAGGCGTCTGTTTGGAGAGTGAACAGCTTGTTAAAGTCAGGAGTGTGCAGAACTGAATGGTTGCAGGTTGAGTCTTTGAGCTCCCTGAAAGCTCTGTCACACTCTTCAGTCCAGTGAACCTTATTGGGTGCTGCGGCTCTTATGAGGCTGTTAAACACTGCCTAACTGTCTGCAAAGTGGGGAATGAACTTCCTGTACCACCCCACTAGGCCCAAGAAACTCTTCACCTTCTTCTTGGTGGTAGGGACAGGGAAAGCCTGGATGGCCTCCACCTTCCCCACTTGAGGCTTGATCTTACCATAGCCGATGACATACCCTAGATACTCAACCTCTTTCCGGGCTACAGCACATTTATTTGGGTTGATAGTTAACCCCCCAGCTCTGATGCACTGCAGGACTTGTTGCAGATGTGACATGTGTTCCTCCCAGGACTCGCTGAAAATGACCACATCATCCAAGTAGGCAGCTGAAAAATCTGACACCTCTCTCAGAACATGGTTCATTAGTCTCTGAAATGTAGCTGGTGCTCCTTGTAGGCCAAATGGCACAACTTTAAACTGGTACATACCAAATGGAGTCTTAAAGGCTGTCAATTCCCGAGCTTCTGATACCAGGGCAACCCGCCAATAGCCTTTACTCAGTTCCAGGGTGGTGATGTACTTTGCTCTTCCAACTCTCTCCACCAGGTCATCAATTCTGGGCATGGGATAGAGATCAATTTGAGA
Source organism: Pagrus pagrus (assembly GCF_965226575.1). Taxonomy (NCBI): domain Eukaryota; kingdom Metazoa; phylum Chordata; class Actinopteri; order Spariformes; family Sparidae; genus Pagrus; species Pagrus pagrus. The sequence goes on along the minus strand of NC_140185.1, from coordinate 518,688 downwards.
CACCGCATTAAAGGAATAGTTCACTCTAGAATGAAATTTGGTCATTATCAACTCACCCTCATGCTGATGAGAAGTCCGGTGTAGTTTCTTATTCCTCAAAGTGCAGCTGGAGACCCGCGGGGGTTCACTATGCTATATCTGCCTGGAGGCACGCTCCGCGTTTGCGCGAGCCTCCCTCACAGCCGATTGCACTACGGAAGCCACGCCGGACAAGATGAACGAGACTCGCAATAGATACACACCGGTATTTACTTCCTGCTGTGAGCCACCAAGCGACACACAAACACAAGAAGGATCTGCCTGCACTAGTGATTTGAAACTTTGACAATCACAGCTGTTTAGGCTGTAAAAATGTACTAAATGATGTTGTTTCGAGTAAACTCTGGATGTCGCCATTTCAGGACACTTGGATTGCAGCGGACGAGCAGTATGGAGGAATATTACAAAGTTTTTGTGTAGTTTCATGGACCTTTTTGTCTCGGACGCCATTAAAGCTCGTTATATGGATGTTTACTGCTGGAGGGAACCCCCGCGGGTCTCCAGCTGCACTTTGAGGAATAAGAAACTACACCGGACTTCTCATCAGCATGAGGGTGAGTCGATAATGACTGATTTTTGTTTTAGAGTGAACTATTCCTTTAAGGTACCTAAAGTCAATGCAAAATCTCAGTGATCCATCTTTCTTGGGTACCAGAACAACAGGGCTGCACCATTCACTGCAGGATACCTCGATACTACCCAGCTCCAACATCAACTCAATTTCTTTCTTTAACACAGGCACCAACAGCTCAGGAATCCTGTAGCTCTTCTGACGCACTGGATCATCTTCCTTGAGCCGAATCTTGTGTCGGACCAGGGTGGTGAAACGTGGCGTCTCTCTGAAGAGCCCTGGGTCCAGAAGAGGTACAACCTCCTCCTGCTGGGAGGACGACAGATGAGACAGCTCTAGTGGACTGGAATCCACTATGCTGGCAGGAAAGAACTTCTCATCCACCTCCTCCTCCTGCTGGACTACACGAACCAACAGCTGATGCACTGGCTCTTGGCGCACCTAGAACTCCTTCAACAAGTTAACATGAAATGTCTGATATTTCTTGACTCTCTCTGGCATATGAACTTCATATGTGACCTTACCAACCCGTGCCTGTGCCACTTAGTCAGCAGCTTGCTGTCGGACGTCAGAAGCAGCAACAGCACCTGTTGACCAGGTCAAAAGACCCTCTCCATAGCTTTTTGGTCATACCATTTCTTTTGGTTCTGTTGCACCGTCCTCATGGTCTCCTGGGCCAGTGTTTTGATATTTCCTCCAACCTCTCTCTCATCTTGATCACATATGCCACAACGTTCTCACCCATTGCTATAAGACTTTCCCAATATTCCTTCAGAAGGTCTAGTGGTCCTCTCACCTGGCGTCCATACAGCAGTTCAAATGGTGAGAAGCCTGTTGAGGCCTGTGGCATCTCCCGGTAGGTGAAGAGCAAATAAGACAACCATTGGCCCCAGTCAGCTCCTGTGTGGGACACAAACTTGCGCAGCATGTTTTTTAGTGTCTGATTGTATCTTTACAACCAGCCGTCCGTTTGGGGGTGATAAGGGGTGGTCTTAATTCCCTTCACTCCTAACAGCTGATAAACCTGTCGTAGTAACTTTGACATAAAATTTGTCCCACAGTCTGTCAGGACCTCACGAGGTATGCCTACTTTGGAGAACAGTTGTAAAAGACAATTAGCAACATTTCTGGCTTTCACTGACCTTAGGGGGATTGCTTCAGGATAACGGGTTGCATAATCACAGATTACTAAAATGTATCTATTGCCAGAGGAGCTCCTCTCCAAGGGTCCCACTACATCCATGCCAATTAGTTTAAAAGGTGACTCAATAATCGGTAATGGCTGTGGCTGGGCCCGTGCAACCTCCCTGATGTCAGTTGACACGTCTCACAAGAACTACAAAACTGAGACACCTGACTGCACATTCCTGGCCACACAAAACGACTGGCAATCCTACACAAAGTTTTATGAAATGCCATGTGTTCTGCCCACAGTACTCGTCTAATCTCATCTCATCTCATTATCTACCCTTTCAGGGGGTTGCGGGGGTTACTGGAGCCAATCCCAGTTTCTCTATGGGCGAAGGCCATGGCCCACGGTACTGAATGCTCTAAATCCATCACCCTGTGTCTGAACTGCTGTGGTAATGCTAACGCCTGAACATAACCCTTGTCCTGATAAAGGATTCCCCCTTTTACCACATAAGTAGCTTCTTCTAGACAGCCTGGGCTGCCCTGCTTGATTCCTTCAACCTCTGTCACTTTCTCAAACCAAGGCTTTAAAGTAGGGTATTCTTTCTGCAGTGTGCCTACATCTGGTGGAATATCAAAATCTAATGGATGGCTTTGTTTAATTAGCTCATCTGTCCCTTTTCTAGCTGTGCCACTCCATTTTTCTCTCCTCCTCTCTGCTTTAGAATTAGACAGCCTAATGTTACCTGCCTCCAACTCAACCCCAAAGAATGGCAACTCCCTTAACACTTCCCCTGAACTCTCAGCCCTAGTGGTCATCATAACACATGGTGCAGATGTCCCTATGACTGGGACCACTAAAGGTTCTGCTAATGGGGCCTCCCTATCTTCTTGCCCTGGGCTCTGAACCTTACTCGTTGCTGGGTTGAGTATAATAGGTTTGCCATTTTCTGTGCGGTGCACAAGATCAAGGAGAGTGGGTACGTCATTGCCAAGAATGACAGCATATGGCAACTTTGGTGCTAAAGATACTGGCAAAAGAAACGTCTGACCCACGACCGTCAGATATATTTCAGCAGTAGGATGCACATGCTCATCCCCATAAATACAACTTATGCAGGTTTGTCCTCACTCTATCTATCCCTAGGCACCAGGCTGGACAGTACAACTGACTGAAACCCCCCTGTATCTAGAAGAGCTATTTCTCGCTGACCATTCACTAGAACTGGTGCTGTATGGGTGGCCTCTCTTTCTACCTGTCGAGTAGTTGGCCTAAGCACTGAACAAAATAGAGATGGCTTAGTCTGGTTTGTAAGTGGACAGGAGTACTGAGTATGGCCTATCCCATTACACGGGTAACATCGTACATCCTGTTTGGAAGGTCTAAAAGGAGTGCTTTTAGCAGGGTTTGACCTGTTGGTGCTACTGGATGTAAACTGCCTAACATTGGAAAAAATTCAACCCTGTGCCTGACCAGAGCCCTGCTCACCCCCAGTGGACTTACTTCTCTAGGCGAGAGGTGTCTGGCTCCTCTTCTGGTTTCCATGAAAACTTCATCCAGCTGAGCTGCTTTTTCTGCGATAGGAGGGTCATGTTCACAGATCCAAACCTCCAGCTGAGGGTGCACCATCCTCAGGAACTGTTCAAGAAACATTGTCTCAGATATTTCTTTCACTGTCGACATTTCTGGTTTAACCCACTTGGAAAACAAGTCTTTTAGGCGAACATACAGCTCATGTGGGGTCTCTCCTTGAAAGAGGACCATGGACTGGAATCTTCTGCATTAAGTATCTGCTGTGATTTCATACTTACAACCACAATATTGCTGCTTTCACTTTTTCATAATCTTCCACATCTGCAATGTCCATGAGCACATAGGCACTATGTGCCTTACCTGTCAGCAATGGGACCAGGTGCACAGTCCACTCATCTCTTGGCCAATGACAGACTTGTGCCATCCTTTCGAATGTCGTCAAAAAATGTTCATTGTCATCATCTGGGGACAGTGGGAGCAGCTTGGTTCTCTATGGATTGGTGGTTCCCTCTGAGGTATGAAATTTGTTCGACTTGTCCCCTCAAGGACACATTAATTAATAATAATCATTAACTAACAGTTAACTGATGTTTCAGATAATTATTTACTAGTGCTTTACTAATGATAATAAAGGTGTTAATTCATATAGTAGTTAACACTTAATTAACAGTTTCAACAGTAACAAGGACAAATATGTCCTTTAATATGTATTTGTATTTGCAGAAAGGAAAAAAGAAACACCACCCCCAAAATTAACCATTTAATATTATTTTTTGTGAACCATTGAAGCAATTACACATGTATTGAGCATTTCATGATTCAAATTTAAAAACGATAAAGACTTTATGCTCTATGTAAAAATAAATGCAATTTACAATTACAACATTTAACAATTTCAATTTCAAATGAAAAACGAAAAAGTGATTTCTCATTTCAAAGTATTACTTAAGGGATACATGTTCTCACAAAGGTTCACAAGGAACATTAATGAATGGTTTATTATGGTTAGGTAATGCTTGTGCATTTATGAGATATTACTTAAAGAATACATCTTCTCAACATTACAGTTGTGGTCGGAAAGAGCTTTATCAAATGGTAAGTATGGTCAAGTAATGCTTATTCAGAACTCCAATGCATTTATGAAGTGTTACTTAAAGAATACATATTTTCAACTTCAATAAGGGTCACAAGGAGCATTAATAAATGGTTAATTTCAATTAAGGGATGCTTATTCACCACTCTTATGTATTTCATCAATCTTAATGGATACATTTTTTTCAGCGCCGCAAATCTGGAACAAGTTCCCAGAAAACTGCAGGTCCACTCCAACTCTCACCTCTTTTAAATCGAGGCTGAAGACCTTTTTGTTTGCCACTGCCTTTCATTGAAGCAATTTTAAGGCTTTGAACTGCACTGTGACCGTTATTCTTTAGTCTTGTGTCTTTTAAACCTATTCCATTTTTACTTTTTTTTTTCTTAACTTGTTTTAATATTTTGTGATGTCTTCCTACTTGTTTTTTCAATGTATTTTAAATGCATGTTTTAATGTCTTTTAATGTAGTCTTATGCCCCCCTAAAGCGCATTGAGTTGCCTTGTGTTCATTGTAATGAAAAGTTGTTAGCATTTAATATTCCATGTTCCTCAAAAAACATGTTTTTTTTTATCATCCCATTGAAATACATCCACAATATGGGTAAAAAAAAACTACACATCACAAGCAGTTGGTCAGAAAACTCAGAATTCCTTTTATTGAAGAGTTTTTTCTTTGAGTTTAAAATTAGCTAATGTAAAACTTGGATGTCCTGGAACTATCGACATGCACATTTAGATCACAGTATGATTAAGCAACCTTTTTAATTAGACCGTTTCTATACATCATCATAATCATCATTGCTTTCATGCATCACGGCTTGGGAATCGTCATCGTTCTGGCACTGGCTGCTGCACTGACACATGTCAGTACAGGCTAAGTCCTTAGCTCTGCAGGAGCACCTACCAGAAGAGCAGTCAGATTTACACTTGCATTGGACCAACTCAAGGATGGCCTTTGGGGCTGGGAGGACCTCTGTGGTTACTGGTTTGAGCATGCCATCTGAGTGTTTAAAGTATCCATTTTGCAGAGGATCCAGCTGTGGGTCCTGCAGAGCAATGGCTGCCTGTGCCCATACACTTGTTTGGACATGGACTCTCAAGATGTGCTGCTTCAGAGCTCCAAGTGTTGGAGGGAGCTTGTCACTTTCTGCCCTATGTTTGCAGTTGAGGGATTGCCTTGATGTTGATCCCCTTGGGTGAGTAAGCTGCACATATAAAGGATTCCAGGGCTGACAACATTCCTTCTGTCACTTATGCTTCATCCAAAAGCATCTGCAGAGCATTGACAATATCTTCATCTGCTTTGAGGCAGACCTGCAGCCAGGTTGCCTTGCCTATGCGGAAGAACCTTCCTGTGTCGTCGGCCCCAGTGAATGCATGCTCTTTCTTTACCTAGCCTTTGCTCTTTCTTTACACAGTGGTTCAATCTGCACAGCACCAGAGGCGATAATTTTATTCTATGAGTGATATAAGAAATGTTTATTTTTTGAGGAACAGCTGGAATATGAAATGATAGCTTTTCATTACAAAGATATTGCAAGAAAACAACCACACCGGGTAATTTTTTACCTACTCACGCATCGAAGGGTTAATATGGTAGTGTAACTAGCACCATTAGATTCCTTGACCCTTACAGTGTGGGCTTAGCAGTAAAAAAACAACATTCCAGCTCATTCAGAAGTCGAGATATTACAATTTTAAATTTTATGGCGGCCATTATTTAAACTTCAATATGGCCACCATATAGACATCTGAGCAAATGCAAACACTGATTTTATGACACCTTATACAAATCCCCCCCAAAATCCCACAAAGGTTAACATCTAAATATAATGAACCTGACTAAAACATTAATTAACTATTTATTGACTGTAAGTAAATGGTCATTACTCATTTAACTAAAGTTAAGTAATGTATTGTTACTAATAGAATCTTTATAAACTATCACATAATGTACTTGAAGCTAAGTTAACTACTGTTGTTACTACTCCTTTACCTAATGTTAATTTATGCAACCTTATTGTTATACATTAACTATAAAATATGTATGAATTAACAATTTAATTACCATAAACACCATCAGTAAATGATTACTTGGCACATTAGTTATCTATTCATTAACAGCAAGACAACAGTTATTACTTACATTATGTATGCATAAACACCTTAAACAATGTGAACACCATTAGTAATGATTACTTGACAACATAGTTGACTCTTAATTCACTCTTTGCTAATGTTATTTCATTAAATATTATTCCATTAAGTAATGTTAATATATGTGTCCTGTTATTATTGTTACTGTTAATGAACTATTACCTACTATATGAATTAACACCGTAATTTACAGGAACATCATTGGTAAATGTTACTTGGCACATTAGTTAACTATGAATTGACCATTAGTTAATGGTTATTACTAAATTAACTAATTAATGGACCCGAGTTGTAAGTGTTACCAATAAGGTTCTATCTTATCTTATTGATGATAATTTAATAAGAACTCACAATAAATTGTGATCAGAAATAATACACACTTTCATCCAAATACTAAGACTAAAACTAAATCAAAATCAGGTGCCAAGATTCAGACTGATGAAGAGATAAAATATAATTTTTATGGATGTGAGGATGTTTTTTTGCAGCCTTACAAGGATTTTTATCAGTGTACACTTCTGCACTACATTTTTTCAATTCTAAATCAGCTGAATGACTTTTATTGTTTCTCTTTGTATCGATCAGTGGGCACTAGCCAGGTTGGGTCAGCTCTGCAGGTTTCCATTTGGTGCTGCAAGCAGAGCTGTTCTCATTCTTCAACAACTGCAGCATACCCACATACCGGCTCCCTTCCGACAAAAGTGGATGGCATGAGGAATAATAGCCTGTGGTGAAATGAGGCGGAAAGCCAACACAGTTTCTATGGATCAATCAATTGCTGAACATTGAATACACAGCTGGAGATCATTGACAGTGATCCTGTCCACACACGAATGTGGTTATAATATGGTTTATTTCCGTCTGGTTGACATTGTGTGAATACTACTGTAGGAGCCACACATTGTTTTGCTGAGGATTATTTGGGTTTCGATTTGTTTGGTCTGGTTGCCACGGTGATGTGTGGTGTTTGGGTCACATGGGCACCGCAGTAGGTTACAATAGGGGCTGAATCACCTGCACTGGGGGAGGAGAGAGGCGAGTTAGGTAGCCGTAATTTTTGTTGACCGCCTTTGTTCAAGTTTAATCGTTTTGATACATGTTTTCCATTTAATATGCACATGTATAACTATAATAGCTCTTTTGTTATTAAATACACTGAAACTCACCTGGACTCAGCGTGCTTCTCTGTCTCGGCAGCATCGTGTCTTACAAATATACAGGACCTATTCTCTACCTCTCAAGCGACTTTAAGGGATTGGAAAGCTGCAACAACTACCTTAACTACCGTGAATGTAGTTGTGAGTACAGTATATGTCAGAGACAGAGTCTGCCAATCTTTAAATGTGGGTATAGTTTCCATTTTCCATCTGCCACACTGACAGGTAAATGTATGTACCAAAATAGTCATGTCATAAAAAACTATGCGAGTCTCTGGCATGTTTGAAATATTTTATCTCCACAGATTTATCAATGCTTCTCTCCTGTGCCCCCTTCTCTCTTTTGACACACTCAGACCTCATGGCGCACTCAGTTGCGCATCACAAACACTTTCTATGACAAAAGCACAAAGGTGCCGGGGACGTCTGTTATTATTATTACAATTATTATTATTATTATTATTATTATATCTTGTTCATTCAGTACAGCAATTTTTGTAATTAGATAATAAAATATTGAAATCTATTAATATCTAGGGATGGCTCGATACAACTTTTTCATGTCCGATACTGATACCGATATTGCAACTTAGAGTATCTGCCGATACTGATATCAATCCGATACCGTCTTTTCTCCTGTTCATGTTAATACTATATATAATTTGTATAGACGTACTTTGCTTAATATGGACATCTAAAAACACCATGTTCAAACTGTGCAACAAATATTCTGCTCCCCTAAAGGAAGAAATCAAATCCAGGGTTTCCCAAGAAAACTTGTTATGCCGGGTGGTAGGGTGGCCCACCGGTGCCCAAGCGTGTTTTTTTGTGTCAGGGGCCTGACCCTGACCATTGACTGATGGCAGGGCCCTATAGGTAACAGATTCATTAATGGAGTAGTAGAATTTAGAAGGAGTGATTCCATAAGGTTTTAAGATCAATGTTAAAAGTTGACTGGAAATTTGAAAATATTATCAGTATCGTGTTATTATAAGACATTTTTGTAACACCAGGTCTTACAGATTGCACTCTTGAAATGCTGTTCAACCAACCACAAAAATAAATAAATAATAAAAATACTATTAAGATAAATAATATCAACTGTCTGCACTAAAAACTAAAAAACAACTGCCTGGTGTCTCCAGAGATTTTTTTCCTCAGAGATTTTTACAATCTGGAGTCACGTAAACATGACCACGCGTCTTTTTCCGGTCAGTCATCATGGAAACGTGACTTTCACGGATCTACCAAAGATACTCTGTAATCTACTGTTTGGACCAGAGAAAACAAACGCGTGTAAACGCGAACCGTACGAGCTGAAAAATGAAACACTGGGTCATTTTCACATCTGGTGAAAATGACCGCGGCTCAGCTCACGTTAACGGCTACAAGGTCGACGTCGACTTGGTGCGTTCCTCTCCGTCAGCTGGTGAAGCAGCGGTCTGATGAGCATGATGTCCGTGACATGTCCCGTTATGCGCAATGAAGTTGTGACGTTGTCAGGTGATGAAAAAGACACCTGATCACGTGTTGATGGAGCGCAAAAACTGATGAAAGTGAAGTTGAGTATTTGGGCTTAGGTATCGGATCGGACAGGCTATAGTTGTCTTTTTCGATGGTCGATCCTGAAATTTTGACCAATATCGGACCGATACCGATCCTATCGTATCGTATTGAGCCACCCCTATTAATATCTACAAAGGCAGATTTTTAAAAAAAACATTTAAAAAATCATTATCAGCAAACTCAGCTATATTCGTGTATAACAGCAGTAGCCTCTGATAACTTTCAAGTTATTTTACTTAATTAATTAATAATTTGCAATTAATTAATTTATCTGAAATCATTCCAGACACCAGACTTTACTAAAAATCAGATGTGGACCTTTGAACTGTTGACTAAGATGAGGATTTATTTTTTCATTTTAAAAGTGAGAAAACAGCTGGGAAATTTAGATTATTGGGTGATCTATGGCTTTAAAGTTAGTCAGGGGCAGGGTGCTATATGTAGTAAAAGAGAGAGGCACAAGTTGGGTCTATGGTTAGTCTGGGGCGGAGTGTCAACATACAGTACATAACAGAACTTTAAGTCTTATCAAAGACATCGAGACACACCAGTTTTAGAGTCTGTGGAAATAGTTTGTATGCAGTCTGCAAGCTGTTGCAATGAGATTAATATTTATTATTTTTTAAATGCTTGGATTTTATTGATGGGGACGAGGAACCAAACTTTTGTTCAAAGCTGAAAAGTCACAAGTGGTTGGCCAAAATCTGGCTTTCATTGAGCAGCATGCTGCTTTGGTCAAAGCCACATTCTGCCTGTTTTACAACATGAATCCAGATGTTAGAGGACTACATTTTCCAGCCACGTAAAGTTGTCCATGTGTGATGGTAGATTGTTTGGCTGAATTTGTGTCTATCTGACTCCTCTACCCTGTGGCCCTGAAATAGTCCACTTAACTTTAATGCATTCACACTGCCAGCTGCCTCTAATGAGCTCTTTTAAGTCAACTTTCCCTTGGCCTGTCAATCTTAACCTGCCCAGTTCTGAGTTACCAACAGTAATAATCTTAACTCTGGCCAACATGGCTGTCTCCTCCAAATAAAGCCAAAAGATGCAACCTTCATTTTTCCACACTGATCAATCAATGTACTATTTGCGTTAAACATCCGACAATCCACTGCACACTGTTGACTTGTTGAGTGGTGTCTTGGAATGAACTTTATCAAGTAATACATCAACCAAATATTATGTGACCAGCTGCTAGTGTTCAGGTGGTCATCAGTCACTGGTAAACAGATCACTTGAAGAGAGCCAATGAAAAAGCAACAGGGAGGTGAAGATAATGGAAGCCAGATAAACACTACATTTGTTCTTGTTATCTTGTAAATCTTAAGGTCTGCAAAGTTGTTGATCATGATCGAGAATTCAAAGAGCGCAGGATAAAGAGATATGCGGTTGATCTCCTGCAGTCCAACACTAAACATGTTCTCATGCTGCAGCTGCTTGACCAGTCACACCTTTTTTGCCAGGTTTCACTGGTCACAGACAAACAGTGCTAATTCTTCCACCAAGTCAAGCCACAGGCTGTTTGGTGAATGTGTTCTCAATATGGTTATATGAGAGATATATTAAGTTTTTATTGCATTGCAATGTTTCACGTCATGAATGTGCCTGAAACAGTTGTAACAGAAGAGAAAAAACAGACCCATTGTGAAAGAAGCGTCTGTAAAATGGTGGATAAATAATTTTGAGTGTCACATCCCCCGCAAAATGATTTGTTTCACTGTCATAATTTGGATAAGTCTAGAAGAGCTGCACGATTAAATTATTATAGCCCCATTGAAGTTAGGCGGGCGCTAAACTAAAAGTTAGCCGGTCGGCGATCCAAGTAGTTTTATAGCCAGGAAGTCAAGCTTTTTTGGCTTCAAAACACCACTGAGCAGCTTTCATATGAATGAACGGGGGTTCCACCTCCACCACTGTGTCCAATAATAAAACGTGCTTAAAGCTATGGTCTACGATTTGAAAGATTTGTCATTATTATTAACATTTAGATGGTGTTTATGGCCCAATAGTACGAACTATACAATGTGAGGAGTAAAAGGAACCAAATAAATCCATTCTCTCTAGTGCCTGCAAAACTGAAAAGTATTTGACCAATTTGGATCAATTTTCCGATCCAATCCTCGCTCACTCTCCTGCTCCTGCTCATGTCTGGTCCCAACCCACTTCTGCATTTTAAACTACAAGCGGACAAGAGTTTTGTTTTGCCCTGAACAGTTCAGCTGCCTCTGCTTGCCCCACTGACAAAGTGTCAAAGAAAGATAAAGTCTGTCACTGAAAAGACACAAAGCGGAGATGTGAAACAAAGAGGGCTCAAACCGGAATAAACATCGGGTCATCAGTTGAACGGTGGTGAAAGGTCCGTGAAGATATGGACCCGATGCTGATACAGCGGCGTTTCTGTTGAGCAGGTAATCTTCGTCTTTATTGTGGATGTTGTGACATGGATGATTTTCATGCCGATGCTAGCTTATGACTGTGAAAGCTGCCGTTAGTTTGTTTCTGTGTTATTAGACAGTGTCGAGACAATTTCTGTCTCTGCAGTATTGTCAACACTTGTTTACTTGTTCGACGGAGACATTAGCCTCTATGCTAGCATTGTAAGATAACAACAAGCTAACATTGCTATCATGTTTACACCAAATCAGCCTATTTATTTGCTCGTGGCAGCTAAATGAAGCAGCAAGTAATGCAAGTAGGATGAATGAAGGGATGAATGAAACCCCAACGCGAAGCAGAGGGGTTTCGGATTTATTTCCGGATTTTTATTTTATTTGTCCGGATTTATTTCTCCATAACCACTCAACTGTTTTGCTAACCCTCCCCCCGGTCTTGTCCATTTGTTTTTAACAAAGCCTTTGCTAAATCAATATGATGGATTATCATATATGCGTTACGATGTGTGTATTTGTGTGTGTTATCTGTCATACACAAGAGATTATGGTTTACGGACACGTTTGCGTCGCGGTCTGGTGCTACTCAGACAACAGCTGGGACACAGATGGTCCGAGGCTCATGAAGGTTTATTTTTCAGCCACAATGTGGAAGCGGTCGTGTGATTAAAGCTGACGGCAGCATCTGTTAGTCTCTTGGCCCTCAATAACGTGTAGAAGTGGCTAACTTAGCTGTTGATAAATAGTAACTTTTTACGTAGCTGTAATGTAACGTAGCTGTAACATGCTAATGACGTTACGCTAGCTTGGCTGTGGAGCTTAGCTGTGGATATTGTAATGACTTACAAGATTTACGTGAGTTTCAACGTACATTGTAATAACTTTACCTGTGAATCCGACATCGTTACTCCGCATTCAAAGCTGGGCTGTATTTGGTTTCTGCCGGCCGCTTGTTGCTCTTGTTGCGGGAGGGGGTGTGTCGCGGGAGGCTCCGAGGGGAGAGCGATACGAGCTCGGAGGGGAAGGATTAAGGAGCACAGAGGGGGGGCGCGATCTGCTTTCTCAGATCGTAGACCAAAGCTTTAATAGGCCGCATCCCAAATTCCTTCCTTATTTACACACCACCACAGGATGTCACACGTGGAGGAATTTGGCGCGTTCACCCGGGTCTTACATTTAGATCAAAGCTGGAACAAGCCGAGGTGATCAAAACCCGGGTCTACTGCAGAGTCAATTGACCCGGGTGTAAATGCAGAGTTTACAAATTACCATTGCACACAAATGCCAGATTTTAGTGGGTTTAAGTGGGATTTTTTGACCAGTGGAAAAGGGGTATTAGACGCAGGTGGATCCACAGAGGTGTTTGTTTTCTGGCAGAGGTGGAGGAGGCTGGGCAGCAGAGTGGCTGTGGAGATGGAGCTTGAAGGTGGCACAGTCTCTGGGAACGATGAGGAGTTTTAAAAAATGAGACATGCGGTTCAAACAAAGTATCACTAGAGCAAAAATCAAAACAGAAAAGTATGAATTGTTTCGCCATACATACCACGATGATGAGCGGAAACAATCTGGCAGTAAGTAGAGAGAAGACCAGAGTATTTAAGCTGACGCTGATGAGTAGATGAGAGTGAGAGGTGTGTGAGAGGCAGGAGCTCCAGCCAACCAGGGAAGCCAGACCCAGCCTCTGCAAAAAACACCTCAGAGCATAGAGACACAAAACTCAAGCAAAAAACAGAAAAAACACCACAAAAGTCCACAATCATCACAACAAAGCCCACGGCATGTACAAATTGGGTTTGCAGAAATGTTAACTGCCAACATTGTATACTGGCAACTGGGCTGAGACGTACCCCAACCCTAACCATACCCACTGACCTAAAAACAGTGTTGGGCAAGCTACTTGGAAAGTGTAGTGAGCTAAGCTACCAGTTACTCTACATTAAATTAAAGGATAACTACTGTTTTTTACAACCTGGACCTTATTTCTAGCATAAAATACGATCATTTACCCAGATGGTATCCGCGGGTCATTCCGACATACCGCCACTCCGACGTTGACGTCTAGTTGTCGTAATGGCGGCACTTCCATTGATTGAAAACGTCCCACCACTCTGACAATTTCTGTTTCCATTGTCGGAATGGCGGTACTTTCCTTTTTTTGAAACGTTCCGCCATTCCGACATAAGGTCATTAATGTAGGCTATATGTAGGCTAATAACTATTATCACATCAACCGCCTCTGCCCATCTCTCTCCTCTAACAGCACTTCGACTCTGGTCAACGCCCTTGTCACATCCCGTCTTGATTATAAAATGCATTATTATTATTATTATTATTATTATTATTATTGTTATTATAATACTGCTTGGTCTTTGTTTGTCCTGAAGGGACAATAAAAAATACATTCCGAACATATTTGATACCGTTTAATTATTACACCATATAGTGTGAAAATTGGCGTCAAATTCACTAATGCTGACCTTTAAAATAAATCAGCGACGATTTACCTTGCATTTAAATTTACATTCACATTGAATTCAACTGTAGCCTTGCTGAACTCCCTGCATCCTCGCTGTCTGCATTCCATTTTTTCCCAGTTTCATATGGCAGTGTAATCAAACGACCTCATTAACAGGTGTTTAACAGTGACCCACACTCGGAGGCATGAATCAAAGCAGTAGTCTCATCGCTGCAAGGCTTGCGTGCGTGGCAGTCAGTAAACAAGTCCTTTTTTACTTTAAAAAAATAGCCTCCCGTCTTGAAGTAGCTTGTAGTAATATCATGCAGAAAAAGGAATAATCAGAAGGCCAAAACTGTGTGATGATTCAAGGGATTGTTTTCTCCAATGAACTGGGTGATTAGCATGCAGCTTGTTTCGATTCGCACAGCTATCAAGTATTTAATGTTTATAATTGCACCCAATGAGGAGGACACCGTAGTTGTGTTATATAAAGGCAAACAATTAATTAAGTGAACTAATTTCGAATGTAACGACAGGCCTATTGCCCTGGCCGTAACTCAGGGGGCCGCGCACTACGGTTATGGCGGAGAGTCCAATTCAGCACCATGGACAGCTGCCTGAATATGTACAGACAGACTACGTACTACGGTAAGCGTGTTGCGTCATTGCGTAATTTCCTGTTGTTGTGTTACTGACTGATAGCGTAACTGTGCTGCTCCGGCTCGTCCGAGCAGATTATTGTTGTATTCCTTTCTGCAGCGACCGAGATCCCGCTTGTGATCGGGCACTTGCTGGTCCACTAAGGCATTCAACAATACTCTGTGTTTATAGCTTGGTCGCCGGGCTTGCTGCTGTTTGTAGCTCTCCTAGCTCTGCTGGCTAATCTATCGTGTCCTAGCTTAGCCACTATCAGCTAGCGATGGCTTCTCTCTCTCCCTCTCGCTCTCCTCTTTTCTCTTGCTCAGTGTGCCAGATATTCAGTTACACCTCTGCCTCCCTTAGTGATACTGGTACATGTATTAAGTGTAGTTTATTTGTAGCGTTGGAGGCGAGGCTCAGTGAGTTGGAGGCTCGGCTCCGCAGCATGGAAACTCCGACTGTAACTGCTGCAGTTAGCCACTTAGCTAGTGCGGACCGAGCAACCGTAGCTTCAGCTAGCCGTCCCTCGGCAACTCCCGAGCAGCCGGGACAGCAGGGCGGCTGGGTGACTGAACGAAGGAAGCATAATACCAAGCCAAAGCACACGTTACACCACCTGCCTCTTCACGTTTCAAACAAATTTTCCCCACTCAGCGACACACCCGCTGAGAAACCTACTCTGGTCACTGGCAGCTCCATAGTACGAAACGTGAAGTTAGCGGCACCAGCGACCATAGTGAAATGCATCCCAGGGGCCAGAGCGGGCGACATCGAATCAAACTTGAAACTGCTGGCTAAAGCTAAACGTAAATATAGTAAGATCATAATACATGTATGTAATGACTCCCGGCTACGCCAGTCGGAAGTCACTAAGATTAATGTTGAGTCGGTGTGTAACTATGCCAAAACAATGTCGGACTCCGTAGTTTTCTCTGGGCCCCTGCCAAACCTAACCAGTGATGACATGTTCAGCCGCATGTCATCATTCAACCGCTGGCTGTCGAGGTGGTGTCCAGCAAACGATGTGGGCTTTGTTGATAATTGGCGGACTTTCTGGGGAAAACCTGGTCTCATTAGGAGAGACGGCATCCATCCCACTTTGGACGGAGCGGCTCTCATCTCTAGAAATTTAACCCATTTCATTAGCCAACAACCAGCCTGACAACCCAGAGTTGAGACCAGGAGGCAGAGCTGCAGTCTTACACGCTTCTCTGAACTTCCATTAGATCAGTTGCACACCCAAAACTTCATTGAGACTGTGTCTGCCCCCCGACCACCTAAATTAATTAAATTAATCAAATCAAAAGTCCACAGAAGAGGAGTTGTGCATGAAAATCTAATAAAAATTAACAGCAACTCTGCAATCTCAAAACAAGGCGAGAATTAAATGCGGACTCCTAAATATCAGATCCCTGTCATCGAAAGCTGTACTAGTAAATGACTTAATTTCAGACTGTAATATTGATTTATTCTGTCTTACTGAAACTTGGCTGCATCCTGAAGAATATGTCAGCCTGAATGAATCCACTCCACCCAGTCACATTAATACTCACATTCCTCGAGGCTCCGGCCGAGGAGGTGGTGTTGCAGCTATTTATGACTTAAGTCTGTCAATCATTCCTAAACCTAAATTAAATTATAACTCATTTGAAAGTCTTGTTCTGAGTCTTTCACATCCAACGTGGAAAACTTTACAGCCAGTTCTATTTGTTGAAGTGTATCGAGCACCTGGTCCTTACTCAGAATTTTTATCTGAATTCTCTGAGTTTTTATCAAGTCTAGTCCTCAAATCAGATAAAGTAATTATTGTAGGTGATTTTAATATTCATGTGGATGTCGTTAATGATAGCCTTAGTACTGCATTTATCTCATTATTGGACTCTATTGGCTTCTCTCAGTGTGTAAATAAACCAACTCACTGTTTTGACCACACCCTTGATCTTGTTCTAGCTTATGGTATCGAGATTGAAAATCTAACAGTTTCTCCACAGAATCCCCTTTTATCAGACCATCACTTAATAACTTTTGAAGTTCTATTACTGGACTACACACCATTAGGCAAAAACTCCTTCACTAGATGTCTATCTGATAGTGCTGTAGCTAAATTTAAGGAAATTATACCGCTGGCACTAAATTCAATGCCATGTCTTAATATAATAGAGGACTCCTCCGCTAACCTCAGTTCCTCACAAATCGATCATCTTGTTGATAGCACTGCAGGCTCATTGCGAACAACACTGGACTCTATTGCCCCCCTGAAAAGGAAACCTATAAAACACAGGAGGTTAGCACCCTGGTATAACTCGGATACCCGCAAATTGAAGCAAACATCACGGAAATTTGAAAGGAAATGGCGTTCCACCAACTTGGAAGAATCCCGCTTAGCCTGGAAAGATAGCCTTAAAATATATAGGAAGGCCCTCCGCAATGCCAGAGCAAGCTATTACTCGTCATTAATAGAGGAAAACAAAAACAACACCAGGTTTCTTTTCAGCACTGTAGCCAGGCTGACAGAAAGTCACAGCTCTACTGAACCATGTATTCCTACAACGCTCAGTAGTAATGACTTCATGAGCTTCTTTAATGATAAAATTTTAACTATTAGAGACAAAATCCATCATCGCTTGCCCTCAACTGGCACTATTGTATCTTTAAACACAGGAACCTCAGAAACAGTTGTAAATTCTGACTTATATTTAGACTGCTTCTCTCCCATCGACCTCCACCAACTAACTTCGATGGTTTCTTCATCTAGACCAACAACTTGTCTCCTAGACCCCATCCCAACTAGGTTGCTGAAAGAAACTTTACCTTTAATTAGCACATCTCTACTAGAAATGATCAACCTGTCTCTATTAACAGGATACGTACCACAATCCTTTAAACTAGCTGTAATTAGACCGCTCCTTAAAAAGCCTAATCTTGATCCAGAAGCTTTAGCCAACTATAGACCTATATCCAACCTCCCTTTCCTCTCCAAGATCCTTGAGAAAGCAGTCGCCAACCAGCTATGTGACTTTCTTCATAAAAATAGTTTATATGAGGATTTTCAATCAGGTTTTAGAGCACATCATAGCACAGAGACGGCACTGGTGAAAGTTACAAATGACCTCCTAATCGCTTCTGACAAAGGACTCTCTGTCCTGGTCTTACTAGATCTTAGTGCTGCATTTGATACCATTGATCATCACATTCTACCACAGAGACTGGAACACTTAATTGGCATTAAAGGACCCGCATTAAACTGGTTTAAGTCCTATTTATCGGATTGATTTCAGTTTGTACATGTTAATGATGAGTCATCCCTGTATACCAAGGTTAGTCATGGTGTTCCTCAAGGCTCCGTGCTTGGACCCATACTATTCACCTTATATATGCTTCCTCTAGGAAATATAATTCGGAAACACTCCATAAACTTTCATTGTTATGCAGATGATACACAGTTATACCTATCAATAAAGCCAAATGAAACTAATCAGCTTACTAAACTCCATGCATGTCTCAAGGACATTAAGACCTGGATGACCTGCAATTTTCTGCTGTTAAACTCAGATAAAACCGAAGTTATAGTACTTGGTCCTAAACACCTTAGAGATGCATTATCTAATGATATAGCGAGTTTGGATGGCATTAACTTGGCCTCCAGCACCACCGTCAGGAATCTGGGAGTTATCTTTGATCAAGATATGTCCTTCAACTCCCACATAAAACAAATTTCAAGGTCTGCATTTTTTCATCTACGTAACATTGCAAAAATCAGGCCCATCCTGTCTCAAAAAGACGCAGAAAAGCTAGTCCATGCATTTGTTACTTCCAGGCTGGACTATTGTAATTCTCTATTATCAGGCTGCCCTGACAAGTCTCTAAAGAGTCTCCAGCTGGTCCAGAATGCTGCAGCACGTGTACTGACAGGAACTAAGAAAAGAGATCATATTACTCCTGTATTGGCCTCTCTGCACTGGCTCCCTGTAAAATCAAGAATAGAGTTTAAAATCCTTCTCCTCACTTACAAAGCTGTTAATGGTCAGGCACCATCATATCTCCAGGAGCTCATACTACCCTATCACCCAACTAGAGCATTACGCTCCCAGAACGCAGGATTACTTGTAGTTCCTAAAGTCTCCAAAAGTAGAATGGGAGCCAGAGCCTTCAGCTATCAAGCTCCTCTTCTGTGGAACCATCTTCCTGTTTTGGTCCGGGAGGCGGACACCCTCTCTACCTTTAAGAGTAGACTTAAGACCTTCCTCTTCGATAGAGCTTATAGTTATGCTGCTATAGGCCTAGTCCGGGGGACAATGACACACTGAGCTTCTCTCTCCTCCCCTCTCCTCTCCTCTCCATCTGTATACATTATGCCTGTATACATGCCCCATCTCTGCATGTCACTGACTTACTTCTTCCCCGGAGTCCTTGTGCTTTCTAGTCCTACAGGCTCCCATGGATCCTGGCCGCGCCCGGGTCGTGGATCGTGGATGCGCCCACTGCTATGGCCCTGCCTGATCGTGGATGCGCCCACTGCTATGGCCCTGCCTGATCGTGGATGCGCCTACTGCTATGGCCCTGCCTGATCGTGGATGCGCCTACTGCTATGGCCCTGCCGGATCGTGGATGCGCCTACTGCCATGACCCTGCCTGATACCCACCACTACTGTCGCTAATATTAGTCACATCTCTGTTACATACGTTCCACTACTATTATTGTAATGCATTACTACATACCATCCTTACCATTAATCACTACTACTGTTATCACTAGTAATCACATTTCCATGTGCATTTCATTATTATTGCTGTAATACATCTTTATGTACTTTCACTCCTGTCAACCATCGCTTATAATTGAATACATTGTGATCTCGTTGATCTGCTCTGTACATGCGACATCTATTGCACGTCTGTCCGTCCTGGGAGAGGGATCCCTCCTCTGTGGCTCTCCCTGAGGTTTCTTCCACATTTTTTTTCCCTGTTAAAAGGGCCTTTTTTTGGGGGCAAGTTTTTCCTCACTCGAATCGAGGGTCGAAGGACAGAGGGTGTCGTCTCTGTACAGATTGAAAAGCCCTCTGAGGCAAACTGTGATTTGTGAATTTGGGCTATACAAATAAAATTTGATTTGATTTGATTTGACTTGAATGTAGGGCATTTAATAGCCTGACAGCCTGGTCGCACTGCACGCGGAACCGAAGTGCAGCGCCCTGGAGCGGAGGCAGTTTCAGATAGGCGCACATGTTAACCGGTCTGCCTGGTCGCACATCTCGCACTCTGGAGCGCAGTGCGCGCGGCTGCAGCGCTTCAGATCGGTTCATTTCTATTTTTCACGCGAGCCGCGAGCACGCCGTCTGTCAAGCTGGATAGACCAGATCGTACCAGACAGGAAGTCAGGCACAGAAAAGGCGAGAGAATCCGGTCAATTTTCAAAATAAAATAAATAAAATGATGATTAATTAAGTTGTTGCTTGTCCATCTATAGCCTAAATATTTGTCAGTTGCGTCTGCACACGACACACACACACACACTTAAAATAATGTGTGTGTGGAAAACCGAGTGAATACGAGTATGGGCGACTGCAGTCGATGTCTGACGGGCGACCAGTGAGACCACCCAAGCGCCCGCATGCATCAGCATTCATGTGACATAGGCCTATGTGCAATGCATTATGCAAATCATAACAGGGTGTCATTATGAGTGCTTGTAGATAATTTCCACAAAAACTGAAATGCAATTTGTCAAAGAGTTTAGGCTACTTGGTAGTTTGTGAAAGTGTTTACTTGGTAAACGAACAGCAAAAGTAACAGTAAAAGTAACAGTAAAAAATACAACAGCTCAACATGAACTCCTATTTTTTTTTTTTACCAGCAAACTGCTGAACAAAGATTAATGCATTAAATCAAATCAATCAATAAATCAATCGATAAAAAAATAAATTAAATCAAAACAATTCAAACTGCACAATGCAGTACTGGACAGCATCCCAGTATTCCTCCAGGGTTCTCCCTCCTCTCCTGTACTGCCGCCGCAGCCGCCGCAGCCTCGCCTCCAGCTGCCTCCATTTTCGGCGTTGCTGAGGTGCAGCATCCCCCCGCTCAGCCCTCACGCACTGGGCCTGCACACGCTGCTGCTCGTCTTTGAGCTGGGGGATAAACACCCACAGTGATGGGTGGCGCCTCCCTATAATAATAACAGATGTGTTAGTGCTACATCCAGCTCATGCTCATGTTGGGCTTCATTTCTGAGGTTTTTAATATGCTTGAGCTGGCTTCAAGCCTCCTGAACAATAGGTGTACAAGCGTGACTGAGCATGCAAATGATACATTTCACAATATAGCCTATGATTTGAGAAGAGAAAAACGCTTAGGTTAGGAGGTTAATTAAGAATGTGGGCTCAGTTTGGGCTTAGAACAAATAGTCACAGGGTTCGCAAAATCAGAATGGTTTGGTCTCACAAGGTTACCTGTCTCCTCACAAATTGTATTTGAATCTATAGTATTTGTCTGCAAGTTATTGATCATTGCACGTTATGGACATTAAAGTATGCTGTACCCATAGGCTACAGTTAATAAGGCCTACCTTCCACCCGGTTGTTTGTCCTATTATCGGACCCACGGCCAAAGACATTCCATGTGGCAGGGGGGAAGAGGGCGTTGTCTGCCACATAGGTGCGCTCCATGTATATTATGAAATCATTAAGTGCTGGGTGCACATGTAGGAGCCTTGTGGTCTGGCGGGAGGTGGTGAAAAACGGAAATTTTGCCTCATCACTGGCAGTGGGAGGTAGCCCACCGCCATGGCCTTCCTCAACCACTTCTTGAGGCGCCTGTCGTGCCGGTACTGAGCTGCAAAAGTAAAAAGGAGTAAAAATGACTCACTTCAAATTGACATAATAGTGAAAAGCTGCATGTTATAAAGAGCTTAAAATACACTTAAAATAATGTCTTTATTTGGGGGCACAATTCAAGTAGCCTACATGTACATAGACATACAACTATTTAATATTTTATTATCATCATTTATTATTATTAGGCTATTATTGTTATTGTTATTATTATTATTATTATTATTATTATTACTATAGTAGTAGTAGTAGTAGTAGTATGATAGCACTGATTATAGGCCTGACAGTGCTTTATCTGTAACATTGGCTTATCTCCTTGTTAATTAAAGGAAAAACTCTTTTAATGAAAATATGAACCCCTTTTGATAAATGTATCTTTTTTAACATTCACTTTTAATGATATGCTATGCAAAAACGCTGAAGTAGCCTAATAAATACTAGCATGGTGTAAGTCGAGGTCTTCAACAGGGGGTCCGTGACCCCTAGGGGGTCTGCAGAGGTACTGCAAGGGGGTCATGACCACATTGTCCCTCAAATCTAGATGGAGAATCTATCTATCTATCTATCTATCTATCTATCTATCTATCTATCTATCTATCTATCACCCCAAATGATAATTTTTCCTCTTACAGTAACAAATTACTCCTTACCTGACAGACCAAGCTCCTGGATCTTGCGCCAGAGACTCTGGCAAAAGTGAAAGTAGCACCCCAAGGTGTGGATGGTTGGCACCTCCGCCCGCAGTGCCTCCATCAT
Source organism: Pagrus pagrus (assembly GCF_965226575.1). NCBI lineage: Eukaryota > Metazoa > Chordata > Actinopteri > Spariformes > Sparidae > Pagrus > Pagrus pagrus. The sequence goes on along the minus strand of NC_140185.1, from coordinate 496,364 downwards.
CGCCATCTCGAAGTCTGTCACAACACGATCAGGCATCCATCTAGACACACAGGCAGTCAGACAGCCAGACAGAAGACAAAAACGCTTATTGTTACAGTAATTTCCACAGAAATATCAAGAAGCCACGATAGTCTACAGTGTGCATGCAACCGCACACCAACAGACAGATAGACAGACTGACTGACAGTACTCCACACACACGCTCTCACACACGCAAGCGCACACACATACACACCCTTGTCCCGTGATGCGCTGAATTTTTCTTTTCAGCTGCCTCAGCACAGCGCAGTACATGGCCTCTGTCTTTCCGGACATCAGTACCATGACAAAGGGTATGGCCCTCTCCATATAAAGGCTGTGGATCGAAACGACCTGATAAAACGGCCTAGGGCACGTTTTAAATGTTCCGTCCATGTAGATCTAAAACATAGAAAATACGAAATATTTATGTAAATGATTAGGCAATTTCATTGGACTGACAAAAGGGTCATGGGGGACCGCAGTGAAGTTAGTTTTACAGTAAGTTGGATATTTGACAGACATTTGCTCCTTCTTAATACATTAAAAGTTCATATAAAATATAAGATGTGTTTGAATGCAATAAAAACAGGTGTGTGTCATAGAGGAGGCTTAGATCTACCATCCTGTGTTAATTCTGAGCCAACAGGTCACATGACCTAGGAGTTACGGCCACCTCCTGTAGGTTGTTGGGGATGGGGGGCATGGCCCTCTTCCTCTCCAGCCTTGACCTCACAGCCTCGAAGGGTGGCATAGCTGCCACATCAGCGGCCTGGGCCAGGACCTGATTTAATAAAGTTATGGTTTGTGTTTTGTTCATAAGCCACTTGGGGAAGTATGCAAACTAGGGTGAATTCAGGTATATTGGGACATCAGGTAATTTGGGACAGATAAGGAAAAACAATGCTTCCACTTGCCTTGAATGGGCTATGGCAAAGTTAAAGGTGCTGATACATTCCTTTGGATGTCTACATTACAGTAAAAGTCACATTAAATATTTTGGGATGACATCACACAGGGGGTGTGGTCAGCATCAACCAGGAGGTAAGCAAAACGGCATGTGCTTTTGTTGGAATTTAATATAAGGCTATTACATTTGTATGACTAATTTACTGAATGAAAGTTATATTACGATGTGTGATGCATTGGTGTACTAAAATAAACAAACATTGTTTTGTGATGATGTTTACATTTTCTTAATTTGGACATTTTCTTGCTGTCCCAAATTACCAATAGTGGTATGGTAATTTGGGACAGCATGTTCAGGTTATTTGGGACAGTGTTTCTGGGTTTATAACTATTTCAATAGTGTAGTCATATCTTACATGCTTAAAAGTGAGAAATTCTTACATATATAGGGAAAACAAGTACCTTTGTACATTTCAGAATATCAAATCAGCGGTTAATGTGGAATATATGAAGCGGGGTTCAAAAATAGGTCAGATTGTCTTATCTCTTATTATGTCATGAGTTATCTTTGTTTTATATATTTATATTTAACAAAATATAAAAATAAATGTATTTTTAAAAACATGCTTGCTTCTCCTGAGGTCAGTAGTCTTCTCACAATATGTTTTAGGCTATTAAATCTGCTGTTTGTTGAAATAATTGGTATATTTGGTTGATTTGGTTACAAATCACGAGATTATAAACAATACACAACATAAACATAATAGGCTATAGGCCTAATATACATAATTAAGCAATCTATTCATGTCTTTTTTAAATGTAATTGCAGCTCCATGCAATATCCCATTGCACAAGCCTGTGTCCCAAATTACCAAACCTACTGTCCCAATTTACCAAACAAGTTGCGAAAAAAATAGTTTTGTGTCAAAACCTTTAAAATAGAGTGCTACGTGCTCTCACAAAAGAATTTTAGCACATAATTGTTTCACATAAAGAATGCAGACACCTAAAGGAATCCAGACTTATCTCATTTGTTGGGTTATTTATTAATCTTGATGTCAAAAAATGGCTCAGAAAATGGATTTACATAAATTGTCCCAATATACCTGAATTCACCCTACTAAATACATTTTATTAGCCTACTTTATTAACCTACCTCGTCATAAATCCGCTTCAACGGACGGGATGGATCAGCGGCCACCTGGGCCAGCATCTGCTCGATAAGAGCAGTGGTGGCCACCAAATCTGCCTCCGGTTCATGGCCATGTGGGCCAGGTTGGGCGATGACATTGATGTCGGGCTCGTCTCCATCGTCATCAAAATGCCCCGTTTTTAAGTACACATTACAATCAGCTCGGGTGCAACGCCAGTATATAATGTCGTTTCTTATTTTGTTCCGCAAGTAGCGGTATTCATCCAAAATTAGGCATTTGCCCCCTCGACTATTGGCTATTTGTTTGTATGCCATGATGCAGAAAGTAATGGCAGTTCGGCCAACTACAGTGGGTAGGTTCAAATGGTCCTTTCACTCACGGAAAGCGTGATTCCCGCGTTGCGTGAAATTGTAGGTCACACTGTAGCCACTAGGTGGAAGCATCGTACTGAGATGCAGCTCAAAAGATTTTGGGATAATTCCACGTTTGACCACAACGTAGCTGCAATGGAGAGTGGCGCTGTGCTACTTAGTTTGCAGCTGTGGTCGAGAGAGCTAGAGAGTGAATGGAGAGAGGGACCGCTACGCCAGTCAATCAGATCAATGATGTTGTTTTTTATTGTATCACAGTGGTTACAGTACGTTCAACAGGATCAGTGGTTCTCATGGGGGTTCTGGACCCCTCCATATTTGTGATCTCTCCTGTAGCCTGGCCGGGTCTGGCTCCAAGTTTGATTAAATTGTCTCATATCTATTTTCTGCAAGTTCTCGTGAATGTAACAATTCACTCATAGCCCACGATCGCTCGTTTAAACAGTTTCTAAGCTGCTTCGTCCGTGCCAGCAGCCTGGACTCGATGCAGCTGGACTCACGAGCGGAGCAATAATACACATCTGTCAGCAGCTGCTCCAAACACACAATTTGAAGGGACAGATTAGATGCTGATTTTGTTAACAGTGACTTTGTTGCATCCAAACATTTAGCATATATCTGTCGGGTGCTGTTAGTGGGAGATGACAGAACTAGTACTTTAATCGAAGGCAAGCTACATTGTTGCGAGTTGACTCCGACCGGAGTAGCCTATAGGAAACTAAGTGCACACTTTTTCGGCTGCCACTCGGTCATAGTTTATTTGTAACGTGTTTTCTTCATTCTTCATTAGGCTAATGTTAACACTAGAACCACCAAGACGATCTCTCACAGACGTTTGTGTTTTTCTTAGGTAAATGACTTTGTTTATTAAAACTACAGGTCTGTCAGTCCGTGACTTTTCCATATGTGATGGTTTCCATAGGCTATTTGATGGTTTCTGAAGCTAACAACTTACACAAATGAAACACACTGGATTTCTGGGCATTTATACCTCGGGCCGCCAATAGCTTATTTTTCTCCTCAATTAGCCTATTGTTTTCATCTATATTTATCATAAAATGCCCGATTCGGGAGGGAGAGAGAGAGGGAGAGCGAGCCGTGGTAACACAATAGCCTTATGCAGTTTCCAGAAATATGTAACAAAACAGGACATTTATTCATGTTACCCTCTGTTCAGGTAGATAAAGGTCTCAGTCACATTTTAATAAAAAATAATGCAATTAGGCTAAATATCATAGGATCTTTTTTTAAAGATATTTTATTTTCAGTTCCATAATTCAGAGATGATTTTTTCCTTAACGAAATGAAACGAAACAATGTATAAAGATCCGTTTTTATAACTTTACAAAACAATTCTGTGAACTGAGGGAAGCAGACCGTGGTTTTCAATCATAGACTACACTCCGACCCTGCTTGTTGCAGCTTTAGAAAATATAATCAAGGGGAACAAGGCTTACAAACATGGACCACAATGGCTCCAAAATACGCTCAAAAATCCAAAAGAAACGAAAATTAACTAAAAAAAAAAGTTTACTAAACAGCATAGTGGTCAAAATCGGCATTTTACACATGCCACACGCGTCTTGGACCTCTCCCACGTTGGTTTGTGAATGAAAGCTTTATGTTCAGCTCCCCTTACATGTGAAATGTATTATTTATTTATTTATTTATTATTATTATTATTATTATTATATATTTTTCTACTTCGGGAGAAGACAGTGTTGAGTTCTCTTTCTGCCTCATATGGACAGTGCCATGGATTTATCGGTGAAGAGTGAACTGCTGATATTTTTTTGTCTTAGTAGCTAGTGCTGAACTATGACCAAGCGCGCTGTCCGCTGTCTCGGTGCTGAAATGAATGACAGCGTGTCACTGCCCGTGAGAAAGAGAGAGAGAGAGAGAGAGATCGCGGCAGATGCATTTTTATCCACAGGATGCGCTGCGACCGGCTCTGACTCTTTCTTTTCTTTTTTCCCACCAGCTTTCCTGTTCGTGTACACATTTGTCTTTCAGCTTATGACTCCCGCCCTACCTGCAGATTGACAGCTGATTTGAGAACCTAATGCATATGATTTACTATTGCCCATTTCCTTTTGCTGCTATAATAAACATTTGCTTAGGATTGATTGTGATACAAATAGGATGGAAACGGGTAATAACAAACGTGCATCAAGTGGCAGGCAGGGTAGTGAAGTTTTGCTCGGTGCAGAGGGAGAGAGAGCGTGAGAGCGGCATGAGCAGAGCAGCAGATATTTAGCCTAACTGCTCCACAAAATGACACAAACAGGAGGCAAAAAAGAAAGAAAGAGGCAAACACATAAGCCGTGAGTCTCCTTCGCCTCGAACCTTTCCAAGCTGACCCATAAACTAGGCAATTAGTCACTATTCCAAAGCCTAAAAAACTAAAAAACTTACTGCTTAAAAAAAAAAAAAAAAAAAAAAAAGTCAATTTGATAGGCTTTCAAATCACCAAATGATTTGCTTTGAATAATTTTGTTTGTTGTAATGATTGTGAGCATAGACAACGGACGTCTTGGCTGACCGAAATGTCATTTTACATCTAAGCGGAGCTGAACAGGCAGACGCACAGAGGCATGCGTAAAACACATATTTTGACTACTTCGTGCTGTTGCTATTTTTTTAAAGTTACCTTTCGTTTCCTTTGGATTTTTGTGCGTATTATGGAGCCGTCCTGGTCGATGTTTGTAAGCCTTTTTACCAGGAGTAAATTCCCCAAAGTTGCAACAACTTGTAGTGATCCACTGGGTTTTGCCTGGCCATAGTCTATTGGAGCTGGGGTAGTTGATTTGCAGGTTTGCTCCCCAGGTTTTTTTCATTGTGTATTAGGCCAGGGAAATGATCAATTATCCTTGTGGTTTGACCTGTAATGAATGAATGAATGTTTTTTTTGTTTGTTTTTTGCTGTAAGTTGTGTACGTAATGCGCACAGGTGCATTAAGTGGGACCGAGGCAGTCGGCGTTTGGACGGCTGGTGTGGCGGCAATTCCAAAGCGGCATAGTGGACTATTTTTCCTGGTGGATTACCCTGTGGATTATAAAGGCCCGTTTGGACACCGCACGGCCGGGCCCGTTTGCAGCCAAGCGGGACGAGGGAGAGGATTGGCGTGGTCACCTCGGCGTCTCTCCCGTGTGGACAGTAGGACAAACAAACTCTCTCTCACTCGCCCTCACCACACGCCAACACACACACACACACCTGCACACATTGACGCATTGCACACTTAAGCTAATGGACAGTGTGTGGGGGGGCTTTCGGGTTCTGTTGATCTGTGTGTAATTGTTTATTATATGCCGCCTGTGATGGGCGCGTTTTGAGTTCAGTGAAATACACAGACTAAGTAGCGACTTTTTTTATTGCTTCCCTGGATGCACCAGTAGCGCGAGCCTAGGTCCGCCTGCAGCAGGACGGCGTTGTGCCAGTTCTCCTTATATCCTTATTATAAGGGAAATTGTTACAAACTGACATCGGAGTGTGTGATTGTAAATGGCGAGACTTTGTGTTTGTTTATTTATTAAGCTTCCACTGACTGTATCACATCTGTACACGTCTTAAAACATGAGGAAAAAAAAAAAGCCTTGTTGGAATGGCGGGACGAAACTGTCGGAATGGCAGGACGTTTGCATGTCGGAATAGTGGTATGTAGGAACGGTGACATGTCTGAATAGTAGAATGTCGGAATGGCGGTATGTCGAAATGGCAGCATGTCGGAATGGCAGCATGTAACCTACCCAGATAACTTTGGTGTCATTTGGCGTCGTTTGGATGAAATTAGATCCAGTGGAGCGCCGCGTATATCCATATAATGCGAGTGATCCGGGCACCAAAGCGCAGCCTCTATGAGCATTATCTGCCGCGAAACTAGTTCATTTCAACAATATTTTGTTACGATACGCTAGTGCTATTCCCCTCTGAGTCCGGGCTTGTCTGTTATCAACATCCGGGGTCTGTAGGATGACCTACTACCTCTGACCTGGAAGATGTCATTTCTGAACTGCGTGCTCACCCGCGACAGCCGACTTGTTTACCTGTAGCTGCTACTGCTAGTTTGACCCCGGATGTTGATAACAGACAAGCCCGGACTCAGAGGGGAATAGCACTAGCGTATCATGACAAAATATTGGTGAAATGAACTAGTTTCGTGGCAGATAATGCGTTATATAGAGGCTGTGTTTCATTGCCCCGTCAGTCGCATTATATGGATATACACTACACTGGATCTAATTTCGTCCGAACGACTTCAAATGACACCAAAGTTATCTGGGTGAGTAAATGATAATTTTTAATGCTCGAAATAAGGTCCAGGTTGTAAAAAACGGTAGTTATCCTTTAAGCTTCACTACACCGGAGCTACCCCCCAGAGAAATGTAGCAAGCTAAGAGTTCAAAGTTTATATCTGTTTGTTTATGGCTATTATAGCCTTTCTCATGTCATTTAACTTTGTGCTTTCATAGGCAATTACCATGAACTGATTCAAAAAGTAATGTTACCATGTCCACTGTTGTAGTGAAATATCAGGAAGAGTTGTGTGTTGGATCTGTCATCAGTATACAGTAAGAATGATAACAAACGCATCAATGATCACTGATGTCACGTAACAGCTGCTGCTGAAGTAAAGGGTTCCTGAAAATCCTGCAGCATGAGAAACATTTTGTTTGTGTGTTCATTCTCAGTAAAAAGCCACAGCAGTGTGTGTGTGTGTGTGTGTGTGTGTGTGTGTGTGTGTGTGTGTAAGAGAACTATCTCTAAAAGTAAACAAGTTTCTGCCACTGCATATCAAAGTTTCCTCCTCACTAGAGGATGAGGTGGCCAGGCTGATCTTTCTTACAAGAGGTGTTTGTTCACACGATACAAGAGAAGCTTTTCAAAATTTACATCGGAAAGACGGTTTCTCTTTGGTCGGAAAATGTCTTAGCAGGGACTCCTGTGTTGTACTTCAGCACCTAGCGGGCTATCATTAGCGTCACGTCATTGGCCACACAGCAGAATTATAAATAGGCTACATGTGTACAGACCTGCTGCAGTACTTAGAAAACATAACGCTACACAGTATGAGTATTAACTATACGGTTTGTTCAGAAGTGTCAGAATGCTACAGTAATGCTGGTGATGATATCATGCATTTGTGTACATAAACACAATTTGGGATTGTGGATTAAGATACTCATACACCTTTTGCTTTCAGAGTCCACTCACAGCCATGGACCACTCAGCTACAACAGGGCGAGTGCTGGAAATCCTTGGAAATGCTTTAATTGTATTGATACATTTTAGGTTTTCAAGTAATTGGAGTTTGAATAAAGTGCTTGAAACTGCTCAGAATTGTTATAGCATTACTTTCATGGTATATACCTTGGTCAGTGACACAATTAGAAACATTTTTTCATCCTAATTTCTCTCCCGTATATAGAATGCTCTCACATTTATAAAAGGATCTGATTTAATGATGGGTTAGGTCCTGTTTTAGTTAGTGTCCACAATATTTGAAATGTCTTTGTTTTGTTGGAATTAAACTTTGTTTGGACCCTGCATTCCTGTTGTCTTTCTCTGATGTTTTGATACATGCAAGTTACAAGGTTTGGTGAACTAGAATTTGAGAAATAGGTCTGTAATTCTTACTTTTATTTACAGCAGTTTCAGAAAGTGTGGTCAAAAATATTTTACTATGCTTTAAATGTATTACAATTACTTTAATTATTTGTTAAAAGTAAAACACTAACACTTTAGATTAAGTGTAATGAACATCTTGAGTAACAATATCTAGGAGAAGTGGAGCTGAGACTTTGCCAATCCAAGTCAAATCCACCTCTGAGGTGGGATTCAAGTGATCCTGAAATTTTGGTATCAAGTTGATCCAGATATCTGCCTTGCGTTTTGAAATACCAAAATCCAGCCTTTTATCTGGATTCAAGGGATTGGATTATCAGAGCTGAATCCTGATCTTCAGTATCAGAATGCCCAGTTTTCAGATCAGATCTAGATTTAATCCAATCTGACCAGGATAATCCTGTCAGATCAGTTTGAAATACTGGGCCCTGGAGATTGCGTTTGAAGCTGGTTTACTTCTGCTTTCAGGTTTGACACATCAGCCTTCTTTTCACTGGGGATGTAGGCCAATCTGAGCATAGGATGAACTGCAGAGGCTATGAGCAACCTTGCATCTTGAAAAATGTATTGAAACCTCTGCTTCACCCCATTGATGATGGCATCTACCAGTGGGTAACAGTGATGTGGGTTGGTCTCATGCTTCGTCCGCTCCATCTTCTCGAGAAGAATCGAGATTGTTGGCACCAACACTCCTGTGTAAGCCATTCTATCGGACTGTAGTACGTCAAGGGCCTTGGCCAGGGGCGCCATTACCTAAAAGATTCACAGAAAAAAGACAAGGAAAAAAAATAACAATTACTCAAATGTAATAGTAATAATAATAATCAATAAAAGTATCATTATTATTATTATTATTATTGTTATTCATAATCATCATCCTAATAGTAGTAGTAGTTTAACATTCAGTTAACAACCTGGGAGAAAATTTCATTACACAAGTAAGCTCACTGAGAGGTGTGTAGTTGTCTTTATGTTCAGACAGATACATGGATTACAGCACCTGAACATCAGTTAACTTAAGAACATCAAAATAAAGGTAATATTTACCTGAACATACTCCTGTATGAAGGTGAGTTCTGCCGCTTTGAAGCGAGTCACCTAAAGCTTCTCACAGGTTTCCTGGAGGTTTTGATCTTCTGTCAGGATACAGATATTCAAGTGCTTCATGGCGTGGTAAGTGGAGTTCCACCTTGTTGGACTGGGAACTGTCAGCTGGCATCCTAACTTGTCTTTGATGATATCTGAAGCTTGTGTGCTCCTGTGTTGCTCGTTCCATAGTGCCTGGCATTTGCCCATTGTTGATCTTGATATTTTTTTAAAGGGCTCTGACTGGGTCAAAGCAACCTCAATGTCTCTTGTGGCAACCAGGTTGAGGGTGTGGCAGGCACATCGCTGATGAGGCGGGATACTCTTCTTCTGTTTCATTTAAAATATCTGTGACATTTATGAAGACAGGGTATCCCTCCTCTTCCTCCTCATACTCTTCTTCTCTCTCTTGAATGGTTCTTTGAACTTCTGCAAAGACACTGAAAGCCTTCACAAAATTTGAACCATTATCTGTGGCTGTAACAGTCACCTTGTCTTTTATGTTGAAATCTCTCTGCACGTCTTGTAACATCTCAGCCAAAACATCATATGTGTGGCACCCTATGATCCGGGGACAGGCTAATGCCCCAGAGCAGATGCTTAAGGTTTCTTGGTTTATCCAGTGGATAGTCACCCCAAGGAAGCTTTTGTTGTTTGATAACCATGCATCTGTTGTGGTACATACATGGTTCTGTTTGGACAAAGTCTTAGTCAGTTTGCTTTTCATTGATAAATGCTCATCCTCAAGCATTCTTCCCAATGTTCTACTTGAAATCAAATGCCTGGAGGGTAAAATCTCTCTGAATAAATCCCTGTACTCTGGTCTCTCCACAGTCTGAAGTGGATGCAGTCCTTGAATGATGAAGTTAAGGATCAACTTGTCAAATCACTCTTGGGTTATGGTGGGGGTACTACCCCTGAAATACTGTGCTACACTGCCTTGTAAGAGGGGAACAGGGTGTTCCTCCTCATTCCGGGTTGCACTCCTTTTCCAGGCGTGCTCACGTTCCATTTCCATGGAGGCCATTTTAGTTGGGTGGACCCTCTACAAAAGAAATACAATTCTACAATTTTGTATATTTTATTATTCACCTATCAATGCACACTTAATTCTACCATCCATGGACAATTGTGCACCTTACTACCATAGCAATATCCACCTGACTTCTACTAATATACAGTGTCCAACACTGTAGCATATTAACATAATTAAACAGTGTATACTCAGCAAATAGTATATTATAGTTATAGTTTTCGTTAAGGTTCTCTAGTCTGTATTCTAGTTTCAGCTTTTATATTTTATATTTGAGTTAGTCTATTTAGTTATTGTATATAATTCAGCCTGTAACTGTATTTGTTTCATTTACCTACCTCATTGTTTTTGTATTTTGATTTATGTCAAGTGGCTGTGACACTTTAATGAATGAATGAATGAATGAATTTTATTTCGAACATGTATAAAAAAAATGTATTTGTATTTGTACATACAAAAGAAAGAAAGAAAAAAAGAAATTAAAAACGTAAAATAAAATAAAGAGCTAAGACTTAACAAAACACTGCACATTGTTCGAAAAAGGAGTGGGAAGAAGTACAATACTTTTTTAATTTCCCACCCCTTTTTAACTACTCTTCAGTTTGTAACTACACAGATATCCTAACTACATAATACACCTATATAAATATATACCATATATACACCTCATAAATATCTATATAAATATATAATCACAAAAATAAATATATACTACATACCTATCCTTGTAAATATAAATATAAATATATATATATATATATATACATATATATATCCCCATAAATAAATATATACCCTATATACCATATACTAAGTTAGTTATAATATAACAATCAACCCTATTCTATTTATAGATTTTTCCCTCCTCATCCTCCGTTAACATACTTCCTCTTCGTTGTACTTGTTTAAAAATATTTTTTTGTACCTTTTTTTAAACAGATTTATATTTGCACTTTGTTTTATTTCTGTCTCCAGACTGTTCCACAAAGTCACCCCACAGCTCGATACGCACACGCTTTTCATATTTGTTCGAACCTTTGGTTTTTTAAAATTTAGGTCTCCCCTTAGATTATATCCCCCCTCCCTTTCACTAAACATTCCTTGTATATTTTTTGGCAAAAGATTATTTCTCGCTTTGTACATTATTTGTGCTGTTCTGAATTTGACCCGATCCATAAATTTCATCATGTGTGATTTTATGAATAGTGGGTTTGTGTGATCTCTGTATCCTGTTTTGTTTATTGTCCTTATTGCTCTTTTCTGTATTGTGCATATCGGCTGCAGAGTGGTTTTGTAGGTGTTTCCCCAGACTTCGACACAGTAAGTCAGATATGGCAAAAATAATGAGTAATATAGAGTGTGCAACGATTTATAATCAAGGATATGTTTTGTTTTCCACAGAATTGCTGAGCACTTTGCCAGTTTTGCTCGTATGTATCCTATATGAGGTTTCCAGCAGACTTTATTATCCAAAATCACACCAAGAAATGTAATTTCCTGTACCCTTTCTATTTTTGTATTGTCTATTATCAATTCTACATTACAATCTATTTTGTGTCTCCCAAACAACATGATCTTTGTTTTGCTTAGATTTAATGATAATTTATTTTTGTCAAACCATAGTTTTAGTTTATTTATTTCAGTTGTGATTGTCTCCAAAGTCTGCTGCAAATTCTCACCGGAACAAAAAATATTGGTGTCGTCTGCAAACAAACCAAATTTCAGTACTTGCGAAACTCTACATATGTCATATATATATTATATGAATAATTTCGAACCTAATATTGACCCCTGTGGTACCCCGCATGTAATGTTCATGAAATCAGATTTATGGTCACCTATCTGCACAAACTGTTGCCTGTTTCTTAGATAGCTCGACAGCCAGCTCCACCCAACTCCCCTAACACCACACTTTTCTAGTTTACTTAATAATATGCTGTGATCAATGGTATCGAATGCTTTTTTTAGGTCCACAAATACTCCAATTGCTATTTTTTTATTGTCTATACAGTTTGTGATTTCCTCTATTAGTTCCATTAGTGCCAGCGATGTTGATCTGTCCGTTCTAAATCCATATTGACTGTCTGTAAGGAGGTTGTGTTTTTCAATGAATTTGTCCAGTCTATCTGAAAAAAATTTTTGGAGTATTTTGGAGAATTGGGGGAGTAAAGAAACAGGCCTGTAGTTTGTGAAATGGTGTCTATCTCCTGTTTTAAACAATGGTATCACTTTTGCAATTTTCATTTTGTCTGGAAATGTACCTGATTGAAAAGATAACTTGCAGATGTGGGTGAGTGGTTTCACAATTCCTTCAATAACTGTCTTTACTGTTGACATGTCTATATCATTCCAGTCTGCAGAGGTTTTGTTTTTACATTTTCTTACAATTTGCATAATTTCTTCATCATCAACTGCACTTAGAAAAATTGTACTTGGATTTCTGTCACCATATCTGTTACGTTTGAGTTTTCTGTGGACCCGAATGCAGAGACCGGAGACAGAACGTCAGGGAGCAAAATGTTTATTGAACAGAGTAGGTGTAGATGGTTTGTGCTGGCGAGGTGAACAGGCGGGCAGGTCGACTGGCAGGCAGGCCGGTCGAAAGAGGAGCGGGCAGGCTGGCAGGCAGGCAGGAAACTGAGCGGAGGTGCGCAGGAGGTTCTCTGGAGAGTGAGCCTAAAACAATAGGCGTTAGGAACAGACAGAGGTACAAAGGAGTATGTTTCTTTTCTCAGGTTCCTTTATTTTTGCTGCTAAATCTGGTCCCACATTTACAAAGAATTGGTTAAAACCATTCACCACATCCTCCATATTATTTATAGTCTTGTCAGTTTCAGTGAAGTACTCCGGGTAATTTGTAGTTTTGGATCCATTTCTCACAATGCCATTTAGTACAGTTCATATACCTTTCATATTGTTTTTATTTTTCTCCACTAATTTATTATAATATTCTTGCTTACATATCCACATAGCAGTAGTTAACTTATTGTTATATTTTTTATATTTTTCCTCTGCCTCTATAGTTCGATGCTTTAAGAATTGTCTGTATAATGTATTTTTCTTTTTGCAGGCATTTTGTAGCCCCTTGGTGACCCACGGACTATTTGTATGTTTATGTATATTACTGTATTTCTTTATTGGACAATTTTTATTATATAATTCATTGAATATTATTAGAAATTCCTCATATGCTTTATTAACATCTTTTTCTTCATAAACTACATTCCAGTCCTGTATCATTAAGTCATTTTTTAGTGCAATCATGGTTTCTTCTGTTTTCACTCTTATATATTTATAATTTTTGGTATCCTTTTTCTTGCTATAATTACAGTAATATACATTAAAAATAGGCAGGTGGTCACTGATGGCTGTTAATAGTAGTCCACTCTCTGTATTATTTTCCAGGATATTAGTAAATATATTATCTATTAAGGTGGCGCTGTGAGAAGTGATCCTGCTTGGTCTGGTATTAGTTGGATACAATCCCATACTGAACATTGAGTTAATGAACTCTTCTGTCATTTTATGTTTCTTATGATTTAAGAGGTCGATGTTAAAATCACCACAGATGTACATGACCTTCTGTGTTGATTTTAAGAACATACTTTCCATCCAATCTCTAAAAACTTCTATACTTGATCCAGGAGATCTGTATATACAGCTCACCATTATATTTTTCATTTTTGCACAACATATTTTTACTGTAATACACTCAATCAAATCATCAACAGCTACCGTCATTTTTTTGTTAATTTTAAATTCCAAACTATTATCAACATATATTGCCACTCCCCCTCCGCTTTTGTTCTTTCTGTTGATATAATTAAATTCATACCCGTTTAGCTCAAAATCTACTCCCTTCTCATCATTGATCCAAGTTTCTGATATGGCTATTATATTGAATGGAGTATTGAACTGACTGAGATATTCCTTCATTTTATGGAAATTGGCATACAGACTTCTGGTGTTGAAGTGAATAATTGATATCTTATTTTCTTCTCTGATCGTTGCATTGTATTGATTTTCAGTGTAATACCGGCAGCTGATATTGATGTTGCTGAAAAGTTTATTTTCCGGATCCATATCTTGTGTTTTATGCTCATTATAAAGGAAAGTGTCCAGTTCTTGTGTCCAGTGTCCAGTGTCCAGTCCTTGTGTCCCTTTGGGATTAATAAAGTACTCTATCCATCTACCAGTATCCCATATAACTGGCAGTTTCAAAAGTGGTATTTTTATTAGGCCCACTCTGTACTAGTAGCTATATCTACATACATTTTAAGCTAATAATTTTGACTAACCACCATACTTTGGTTTTGTAGAAATTGCATTTTTGTTGTACCCTCTGTAATGTAAACTTTTCAAATGTTTCTCTGTTCCCTCATTTCCCCACCTCTTACTTCCTATATGTAACGCTACTGTATTTGTTTATTATTTAAGTTTGTCTTTTGCACCCCCCACCCCCACACCCCCACCTCCCACGCTTAATTGCACTCATTTTCTGCCAACATGCAGTGAAAAAATTGTAGCTAGCTAGTGGTTAGCTGATTGCAAGTTGCTAGCTGGTGTTTGCAGACTGCACTGACTTGTGATGGTTAGTTTGGTTTGCGATGGTTGTGTTAGCTGGAAATATTCTGGAATCACCTGAATGTGTGTTCTTAAATTTGTGTTCCAAGTTTTGGACGTTGAGAACAGCTTCTTCTTGGGGTTGCATAGCAAGCAACTGAACACATAATTTTTCTCTGTTGTTTCATTCAAACTCATGTATTTCTCGCGGTACGGCCATGACGACTCCCTCGGGATCATTTCGTCTCCGTCCTGCTCACCCTCTGCCATCTTTCCATCAAGTAACGTAACTCAGTCAAGCTCAACTGTCTGTATTCCCCTGCAGCAGAGATGTTGTAGGCATCAGCCCAAGGATTGGTCCGTGATGTCACTGTCATACGGAAGTGCTTCTGTCGGCTCCACATACACAGCCGTGTATGGCGGTGGCGTCACTGACTGATCCTTTTATTTCAGACCGCAGCAGAAAGCTCCACTGCGCTGAGCTTCAGAGATGTTTGTAAAATGTAGCTTGTGTGGACGCTACCGCACTTCTTGGTCAATAAAGGAGCTAAGCTACTGAAAAAAATAAATAAATAAATAAATGTAGCCCTGTCTAAATGTAAATAAGATAATTAGTTAAATAAATAAATAATAAATAAGTTCTTTCTATAAAGAAGTGTATTCTAATGTAATTTATATAACAGGAACTGTTGTTTAAAATGCATATGAGTTCAGTTTAAAAATATAAAATAATAAGTCAAGTCAGTACTTAAAATGTGTTGATAATATATGTTTGGTTGAATGTACAGGCAACTGGTGTTTTTATTTGTCACTCATCCCTGTATAGCCTGTTGACTGGTCGTCTGCTCCACTGTCATGAGCTGTCGTTCAGTCGGAGAGCATGGGGGTGGGACATGGGGGTGGGAAGCAGGTTAGATCAAGGTAGAGTTGGAGAAAAGAAGAGCACGGAGAAAAATGACGACACGAGTAGTAAACGTAATGCCGGAGTATTGTCCTCCTATCGGGATAAATGCAGAGCTTGTCAGTGGTATCTGGAAGTGTAACGGTTAACAGAAGGCAATTGTTTATTTGTGTTTTGGTAATCACGAACTGTGTTACTGCTAATGTTAAATTGTGAATGCTAGACGTGATTAGTGGTTAGCTAGCATGCAACGGTATTTGCACAGGTTTAGCTGTAGTAGCCTGTAGCAGTTTGAACAAATGTAATTCATTCATTAATCTCAAACCCCACAAAGGACACACATGCCCCTGTATGCATTCTCGAAAACACCAAACACAGTATAGCAGATAGCAGAGCAGGTGCAATTAGCACACAATATCAGCAATTCAATCCCACCACCAATTCAATTCAAAAATAGTTCAGTTTAACAAACAAAAGGAAAAAGCCAAAGTTCAGTTCAGTTCAGTCCACAAAAAAAAACATACTCCACTTCGGGATTCCTGGTTATCAAGTTAAATTCCCTCCAGTTCAGTTTATTCACAAAAAAAAAAACGAAACCAAGAAGACGAAGGAGGAAAGATATAAATAAACCAAAACAAGGGATCGTCAGGCTTCGGCCGACTCACGGGTTCCAGTGGTTGTGTGCTTTTAATCCGATCTCCAGAGGCTGTTTTGCTTTTTGGATTAATCCTGTTTCACGATCAAACAAACGTTTTTATATCGCGGACTTCGACAGTGCAAAAATGCCTGGGACAGGCAGACGGAGTGGAGGACTCGATTTCAAAACCTTGTTCACCGGCATCATACGCCATACTCCATCCGTGACTCAAACCGAGTAAAACATAAACATCGGAGCCAAATCATTGGGTGACAGATTAGTGGGTGGGTGGAGGTGAGTGAAAAGTAGAGCAAATAATATTCGGACTGAGTTCATGGTGCATAGAGACTTTATTTATTATTAAAGGATGAAAATGTATGCTGTCAGAGGACTGGGCCAGGAAGCCCTCCTTGGACCTTTTTCCCTCTGACGTGCAGCAGTTTTATTTCATGTTGCTTGAGAAAGCCAAACGGTCATCACTTCTAGACCTCACCGTACCCGAGCACCGATTCAGGCCTGCAACGTTTTATCTCTGAGACTGAGACTGTACAAAATAATTTAAATTCATATTAATTCTTAGTAGATTTTTTATATCTTATTTCATAATCTACTAAGTGGAGTCACCAACCAATTATTGTTACTTACCTTGTTTGTGAGATAATGGTCAATACATAGGTTAATACGGCACCACAAAACCTTAAAATTAAGAACCCAGAGCCCTCCCAGAGTGATACTTTCCACATAGTTCATTGTAAATAACTAGGTATTCGCAATCACTGGGGTACGGTGCTACATAAATAAAAAGGGTGGCAATAGCTCAGTCCATAGGGACTTGGCTTGGGGACTCAAAGGTGGCTGGTTCAAGTCCCACTTGGACCAAAAAAAAGTATGGTGTAGACTAGTAATGGAGAATACTAGTTCACATCCTGGGTATTGCTGAGGTGCCCTTGAGCAAGGCACAGACCCCTAACACTGCTTGTTGGTGCCGTTGCATGTGACAGCCCTTTCACTCATTCTCCTCTATACACTATGGCCCTCATTTATCAAACGAACGTACGGCAGAAAACCGTGCGTACGACCATTTCCACGCAAGCTTCGCATTTATCAATTTGGACGTGAGCGGAAGCTACGATCAGATCTCACGTCAGGTCTGAGCTCGTGTATGCAAATCTGAGTCTGTGGATTTGCGGTGCAGCTGAAAATAATTATTAAACAAACCTCAGCTGTCATTAAGCATAAGCAGTCACATATTTAGAACAGATCAAAACGGATTCTTAAAACGAATAAAACAAAATTAAAAAAAATAAATTTTTAAAAAAGCCCACGTTTTTACTGATACCACTTTTATGTAAAATAAAACAATATGATAGGCTAAATAGCCTAACATGACAACTAGTTATTGCACATTAAAATTTGAAATAATATTGTTGTAATTGTTCTTCTTGGTTCCTCGGTAAGTAGCTACCCTAGATAAATTGCATTAAACTAAACAAGGTATCAGATGATTAACATTTTGGTATGGTTCTTCTAGGTGACAAGGGTTATCCTCTAACGGAATACCTAATAACACCGCTGGCAAACCTGCTACAGAGCAGGAACGCAGATTCAACAATGCGCACACACGCACATGGGTCACAGTGGAGCGCTGCTTCAGGTTGCTGAAGGGCAGGTGGCTCTGTCTCGGACCAGCAGGGGGAACGCTGCTGTATGCCCCAGAGAAAGTGTGCGACATTATTTTGGCCTGTTCAGTTTTGCACAACATTGCATTGGTGAATGGAGTATCTTTTGATGTGCCGGCGCAGCCAGATGAACCAATGCCCATGGAACCGTGGCCAGCACAGCCTCCACTTGGGGCTATACGGAGGAGACAGGACCTCATTCATCGCTTTTAGAATGTAAAGTATACCTTAAACTCTTGCAAATGCTCTGCAGTATTTAATCAGTAATGTGACGTATTCTAGGTGAAATTGGCTAAAGGCATATAACAGACAATGGACAACATTTAGTCATTTAAACATTTTATTAAGGCTTTTTTAGAGTTTCATTAATTTCTTTTAATGTGTTATTTATTGCCTCAAGTGCGCCGACAACTGAGGCCAATAAACTACATATTTCTGTTTGTCTCTCAAGGACCTCTGCCGTGATGATGTTTGGTCTTGGCGCAGCACGGGGGGCAGAGGGCACGCGCTCACTCTCGGCAGCAGTGGGACCACTCTGGGGAGGAGACCTGGCCGACATGATGCTGGTGCCTGGCTCTGAAACATTTAAAAATACAATAAAAATCTATACCCATGTAACATGATTATTTGTAAGAAATGGTGTACAGTCAGAGTTTGATAGATTTTACAATGCAAGCAAAAGGGGGTTGTTAGTTACCATTCTGGTCTGGCTCTGACGCGAGTGCGTCTGTGTCTCCTCCACCACTTTTGCCAGAGATCGACTCGGACCCAATCAAAGAGGCAATTTTTTCCTCTGTCCCCGTCAGGATCAGGCTGGAGTCTGGTTGGCCTCCTCCAGTCTGCCTGATGCTGCGCCTAAGTGCAGCAACACGCTTTTTGGTAGCCAGCTTTAAATCCGACCACTTCCTCTTGACCTAAATGTAAAGAATTGTCTTGATCAATTAGCAGGCATACGTTTTTAGGCTGCGGATGAATAAAAGATGCATTTAAATCGCTAGGCATACGTTAAGTTATTGAGAATTGTATTCAAACCTCAGCCGGAGTCCGTTCCTCATGGCAACGCTGTTGACTGCGTCCGTTATCCTCTTCCACACAGTGTTTTTATGAGCTCCTTTAATTCCACTCTTCAGACTGCCAAAAAGCACATCTTTGTTTTGCTCCACCTCGGATGACAGGATGCCGATCTCCATCTCGGAAAAGTTTCTTTTCTTGCCAATGTTTCTTCTCTCCATGTTTGACCTCATTGGGCGAGGCCTCCGAACCAGGAATATTTAAGGGCGTAACATGTTAATGACGATCGAATTCAGCCGCCGCATTTATCAAGACCCGATCATTCGTACGCTGGGATTGGTCAGATACGAATGTTTCATAAATCACACGTGTGTCCTGTCGTAAGACCAATTCTACACTCAGATCTGCACCCGTTTTCACGCAAGATTGATAAATGAGGGCCTATGTGAGTGATAAAAAGAATTTCCCCTTGTGGGATAAAAATAGTATAATAAATTAAAATTAAAAAAGCTATTTGATTCAGAAAACAGCGACGCTGCTGAGAAATGAAGTTAAACTAGTAGCAACGCTACTGCCTAAAAAATCAGCTGTTTTACAATCATGGACATGCTTTTGTCCCCAATTGCACCAGCTGTCTCCAATTAACTGGTCTTGATTCTGAAATGTGCCCTTGAAAGTAGACTAAGTCATACCCAGACACACAGACACTGTTTGTACTTCTATACTTGTGAGGACCCTGATTGACATAATGCATTCCCCAGCCATACCCTTAAAGGAATAGTTCACTCTAGAACAAAATTCAGTCATTATCGACTCACCCTCATGCTGATGAGAAGTCCGGTGTAGTTTCTTATTCCTCAAAGTGCAGCTGGAGACCCGCGGGGGTACCCTGCAATAATCCATATAACAGGCGTCAATTGTGCCCGAGAGGAAAAGGTCCATAAAACTACACAAAAACTTTGTAATATTCCTCCATACTGCTCGTCCACTGCAATCCAACTGTCTTGATGTGGCGACATCCAGAGTTTACCTGAAACAACGTCATTTAGTAAATTTTTCTAGCCTAAACAGTCACTATGCTATTGTGGCAGGTTGAGTGCTGCTCCACCTCCACTCAATCAATTTCACCTGTGCCTGATTGCGCAGTGGGCCACCTGTTAGTTGGTCGCGCTTTCGCTGGTGCGCACACTATTGTCTGGCATTCACCGTGAGAGGGCTCCTTCTGGCGTGCTCTGGTTGGTTGCATCGAGCAGGGATTTGTACCGGTGTCGGCCGTGCTGTCTGGTGCAGCTTTGTGAGGAGGTTGAGGAGTGTGGAGTCTGCTCTCGGCTCGCACCAGGTCAGGTGTTAAGCTCTCTTCACTCGGCTGCTGAGACCACAGCTTGATCACAGATCATTCTCCGCCCCACACAACCCTTATTGATTTGATTAATTTCTTTCTGTTTGCTTATTTGGTTTATTTGTTTGAGTTAAATATTTTCTTTTGTTTATTTAGTTTAATATTCAGCTGCTGGGTTTGTTTTCCTTAGTTTTTCCTTAGTTCCTTAGTCCCTTAGTTAGGGAATATTACTCCTGGTCCCTGCCCACAGCTTGAGTGTCCCCGTTAAAAGCGGTATTATAATTTTGTTTCTTTCTTTTCCAGGACAGGAGCGGGTGAAGCGTGCGGCAGACTCCCCCGGTGGTTGTTCCCCTCTCACTCCCTTGATTTGGTGTGGCACGTGGTGGTTTGTAGTGGCTTTCTTTGGTTTGAGTTGTGTCGCCTCTCCTTTGGTTGTTTTTTTTTTTTGCTTTAGCTGGTCTGCCAAACTAAGCCTTAGCCCTATTCCTGCCATTTGTTTATCCTTTTACGGCAATTTATAGTGCTTTATTATTTTGACCGTATATTTATGACATCTCAACTCTTTCCCCTCCATGATTTGGCCACGCTATATCTGCCTGGTGGCACGCTCACGCGTTCATGCGAGTCTCCCTCACAGCATTTGCACTACGGAAGCCGCGCCAGACAAGATCAACAGAACTCGCGTTTGATACACACCGGTATTTACATCTCGCTGTGAGCGACCGAGTGACACACAAACACAAGAGGGATCTGCCTGCACTAGTGATTTGAAAATTTGAAACTCACAGCTGGATGTAAATACCAGTGTGTATCTACCGCAAGTCTCGTTGATCTTGTCTGGCGCGGCTTCTGTAGTGCAAACGCTGTGAGGGAGACTCGCGTGCACGCGGGAGCCTGCCTCCAGGCAAATATAGTATAGTATAGTGACTAGAAAAATGTACTAAATGACGTCGTTTCGAGTAAACTCTGGATGTCGCCACTTCAGGACACTTGGATTGCAGCAGACAAGCAGTATGGAGGAATATTACAAAGTTTTTGTGTAGTTTTATGGACCTTTTCGTCTCGGACACCATTTACGCTCGTTATATCGATTATTGCAGGGTACCCCCGCGGGTCTCCAGCTGCACTTCGAGGAATAAGAAACTACACCGGACTTCTTATCAGCATGAGGGTGAGTCGATAATGACTGAATGTTGTTCTAGAGTGAACTATTCCTTTAAGCTCCTTTCACGTACTGTATGGACAATATGGAGATGACGTAATGATGACTGTACTACATGTATTTGGACGCATCTGCAATATCAACGAAAGAGTGTAATCTAATATACAGGCAGGCAGAGAAGAGTGTACGAAGCAGCTGCGCTCTGTGCACCAAGATTCAACAGTAGACAGTAGGTTGCAGCACTTTGGATCTGTGTCCAGCAGCAGTGTGACCGGGCTGCTTGGAAGCTCAAGACACTCGGCAGGGAAATGTTCTGGGCAGATGTTCTGCAGAACTTTGACAATGAGCAGTCTTAATGCCATTTTCTCATGTCCCAGTGTACATTTGGTTATGCGTTACAGCTGATTAAACCAGCACTAACGTGGAAGATTACATTTCGTCGACACGCCCACTCAGTCACTGTGAATCCACTCCTGTATGTGTGTTTGTAGTATTTATTGTAGCCTGTGGTATCTTCATGGGTCTTGCCACCATATGTCTCGATTATATTGCTGAGATGTGTTTTAGTCCCCTGCAGTACAGCTGCAAGCACACACACCGCAACTGAAAGCCATGCCAGAGACATATAATTTTCAATCATTTTAGTGTTACGTGGGTGTCCAGAGTTTACTCGAAACAACGTCATTTAGTACATTTTTACAGCCTAAACAGTCACTATGCTATGTTTACAAGGAGGCACGCTCCGCGTTCACGCGAGTCTCCCTCGCAGTCGATTGCACTACGGAAGCCGCGCCGGACAAGATGAGACTCACGATAGACACACCGGTTTTGAGTAAGCTCTGGATGTCGCCACTTCAGGACACTTGGATTGCAGCGGACGAGCAGTATGGAGGAATATTACGGAGTTTTTGTGTAGTTTTATGGACATTTTCTCCCGATCGCCACTTAAGCTCGTTATATGGATTATCGTTGCCGGAGAGTACCCCCGCCGGTCTCCAGCTGCACTTTGAGGAATAAGAAACTACACCGGACTTATCACCAGCATGTGGGTGAGTCGATAATGACTGAATTTTGTTTTAGAGTGAACTATTCCTTTAACACATAAGAATAATAATGTAGACCTCTCTATATGTGCAGCAATGTTTCTCCTGTTGGCCCCACCTGCAAGTTCTCACTCTGCCCATAGACTTTACATTGGGATGTCCAGTGTTGGGTAACGTTACTTAGTAACTCATTATGTTACAAGATTACTGCCATTAATGTAACTTGTTATGTTACTGCGTTATCTACTTAGAAAAGTAACACATTAGAGTACTTTAAAGTTACCAAAAGTGACAGTAAAACCCCTTTGCGACTCGTTGTGCATGTGGGTTACATTATCCAGACGGCGTGTAGCCAACTTTACATGTACCTTTGAATGTGTTGACTCTATCATCATTTTGTAGCCTTCTCTTCGGCCCACAATCAGTTACTCAGCAGCCTAATAATAGGAATGACAGATGCAATATAAAATTTACATCTTTATTCTGCTAACAATCTGAAAGTGAACTGGGCAGAGGCATACTGTATTAGGCACAGCTGTTTCAATGAAAGAAATGCAGCTGACAAGCACTTATCCTCCAGGTGCAACGTACATTTTGTTGTTCTTGTTCTTTTCGCCCCAAAAATTCAAAACAATGTGAATATTTACACAAAGTTAATGCTGTCCTCTCTGCCATCTCTCTACATTGAATTAGCTAGCACAACTGCAGGTTTACTTTCTGATTGCACGCAGCCACCTGCTGACAGCAGGAGAGAAACAGAACAGTGCAAATGCTTAAGGGATTTCATTTTATATTTGTTGCCACAAAAGGAAAAGACAGCAATTTTTTCCAGTAACGGATTACTTTTATGATAAACACACTAAATAACGGATTACTTGAATTGAGGAGCTTACACTTTACATTACTCATTATAACAAAAAAGTTATCCAAGTACTCTAACAAATTACTTTTCTAACAAGTTACCCCCAACACTGGTGATATCACAGATTATTAAATTGCTTTGCTCAGCTCGAGGAGTTGTTCAAATATAAAACCTGCAAACATTTATCATAGAAAGAGTCATAGTTGACCTTGTTTGCAGTTCAATGTGTCGGGTCAAGATTTAGACGTTTCTCAAAACGCAAAATGAGTAGCTGCATGACTCCTCCTTGAACGAGACTTATTATCTGTGATCTCAATCTTAAACACAATTGTTTCTATAATGTTGTAATAAACTCAGCCTGTCAGTAACAGAAACAAGCACTTTTAGTGTACATTACTTTGAAGCTCAGAGGTGCTCCAAAGGACAACGTTACAGCCATGTTGCGTGCGACAGCGGAGGTGATCTACAGGACCGATTTCCACACCAAAACATATAAATATAGGAGCCAGGTTTAAAAATATAGGAATTTCCCTTTACAACTGGATCTGTAAACTCCTCACATCACTAAATCGCATGTTTTGAACGGGCACTGCACTAGTTGCATTCCATTGCGGAAGATATTAAGAGAGACTCTGCACCGGGGACCTCACTGAGCCAACACCGAGGTCTCACTGAAATAAGTGAAGAGGCTGCATCTTTTGTTGACATGCTAATGTTGGTCTAAACACAGGTTGAATTTGTCTCACTTGATGGTGGAAGTACAAGGACTCACAATAAAAAGCTACAACAAACAATCGACTATGTGTTCGGAAAGGTCCACTTGTGTTTACATTTGACATAAAAAAAGATCCAGTTTTAGCTGCCCTTTATTCTCTATCACTCACTCTTTGTATGTATGTCACTCTATCTTTCTCTGCGTTTCCTTCTTCCCTTCTCACTCTCTGTGACCTCTCTCCTCATACCATCACTCTCTCTCTTTGCTGTCCTGAGGGAGCAGTGTGAGATCAGTGAGGGATGAGGTGTGGGCCTTTGTGTCACAAAATCATTATAGATTAGCTCAAAGTTAATGGAGCACACATGCATTTGCATGTGCATGTATCCACACAAGTGAAAAGAGAAACATATGGGCACACACACGTATCCAGGAGATGTGATGCATGCACTACGCATACAGCATTTCACATACACAAAAAACACACACACCATTAATTTCTTATGGGGCATATTTCCAGAGCTGTGCAGGTGTTGATCGACAGTGTGTGGGAGGCTGGGGATTCAGCCACATTTGGCTCAGATAAAGTGACTGGCGTAAGTCACTGCTAATGTAACAGCTTCTTTGTAGTCTGGCTTCTGGTGGTCATAAAACCTGGCAGGGAGTGAAGGCAGGAAGGCCTGATTTACACCAAGAGCCAGTCACTGGTCAAAGTGTCAAAGTTTCAGCCTTTTAATGAGGGAATGCCTCTGTGCACTGGTATGTGCAGTACCTTTCTGTGTGTTTGGGGGAGGGATGATTTGCTCAAGCATGCAGGGTCATATCTATTCTTATAAACAAAAAAGCAGGAGTAAAGCTTAATCTCAGTATGTCCCTGGTGATTATCGGTGTCATTTATGGATCCTTCAGCTAAACCTTAACAGACACATATCAAACTGCAAGGGGACATGGGATGGGAACAATGCTCAGTCTGAGCATTGTTGTTGTTGTGAGCTCTGTGCTATGGCCTCACATCTCTGCTTCTGGCTCCTGTTGAAGTGCTGGCCTTCTGGCTGTCATGTTTACCAGACAACATATCTCTGATCAATAAAAAGCCATTGAGCTAGGCCTGATGAGACCAGCAGAAAATTCCCCCAAAACAACTCGATATCATTGAGCGCTGACTGTCTGTCTGGTTGGTTCCCAACCCAACCTGGCTGCCCAGGCCTCATCACAAACATATTTTGACGTGTCACTGAGCATACTGTTTTCATGGAACTTAACTGGGCTGGGCTATGGAGCTGGGATGTTTTTTGTGAGTCTCATTTCTTGCACACTAACTTCTTCACACTGCTTTTTTGACGCAATAGGAAAAACACACTCTTGAATTTCTCCGTTCTGTCAGCACTTCTCTCTCTCCCTCTTCCTTCCACTCTTTCTCTCTCTCTCCCTCTTCTTCTCTCTCTCTTTCAACCCAACTGGTTGAGGTAGATGGCCGCCCACCATCGAGTCCGGTTCTGCTGGAGGTATCTGGCTGTTAAAAGGCACTTTTTTCTCACCTATTTTTCAGAAAGTGAGATATGCATACATATTCAAACTAGCGTACAGTGGGATTTTATGACAAGAGAGGCTGTTTTTAGTTATTTTAAAGGTTTCCATGCACGCTTTCACTGTAATGATTATTGTGGTCTATTTGTGTGGCAAAACTGTAAGAAACTTGACAGGACAGAGAAAACTCTCCAGAGGAAACAGATTAAAACTCTTAGCCTCTGAAATAACTATTTTTAGACAGAATCTCAGGGGGATGGTTGCTTCACACCAAATTGTTTTACTGTATGAAACTGCTGTGTGTGTGTGTGTGTGTGTGTGTGTGTGTGTGTGTATGTGTGTGTGTGTGTGTGTGCATACTCTTTAGGAACTGATCATTTACTCATGACGACTACAGCATGATTAAGGTGTGCTTGATTTTAAACAACCAAAACACTTGTTACATCAGGCGAACATGGTCATCATGGTTGAAAATGTAAAAAAGCCGTCACTGTAAGCTAGTATGAGCTCTACCCCAAACCAACCACAACATGTATACACTTTCAGTAAACTGCTGTCAGAATGTCACACTTCATCCTGTAGTAGCTCTGAACATTGGCATTGGGCATACACTGTATATACTGCTGTATGTTGATGTTACTGCTCAGGAGATGGGCTGCATAAAACAGTGAGGTTTACCGATATGGGAGGACATCCATACTATTAATAACTAACTGCCAAGCATATATCTTTTTCTAAAATAGAAGGTAAATGATAAATAATAGTTTGATTTATCCAGTGTATAGGTCAAACGCTAATAAAGTCTGTGCCATGTTTGATTTCAGCATTAGTACACAATATCCTGACAAAGAGAAGCTACAGTAAAGTTAACTATTGAGGGTGGTTGTAAGGGCACTGCAGGGATTCACTGTAACTGATGGAAATAATGTTTGCTGTGCTCTCAAGGACACTATATGAACTGCTGAAAGGTTAGGTTTCAACTCAAACAAAGACTACACATCATACTGTAGATCTCTACGTACAGTTCATTCTTGGCAGCAAATGTAAAGGCTGCAACAGCAGATGAAGAGCTGTTTAGTTCCCTTTGAAAAATGTTATTCTAATATACTGTAAGTTTATTGCTTGGATACAACATTAAACAGTTGTATAGTTCCTGGTTTCTGGACTTTTATTTACTTTAAGATTAAACTGAAATAAAATTGGGATTTACTGCAACAGCAGACAACACTTTATTAAGTATAGAAAAACAGACTACAATAAAGAAAAGAGCAAAATGGGTTATTACATTAAGAGGGCAAGGCAGTTAGATTAAATTAAAATGTGTTTACAGGTCTTGAGGAGTACTACTGCATACATGAAAAAAGTAGTACAAAGCCTTTTGTGGCTCCATAGGAAGCTGCATGTAATCTGATAAATTTCCTCAAGTGATATAACTCAGTGGCTAAGTTGCATTGTGGGTAATGTAAGCAACCAGTTTTGGAAAACTGGTTGCTTACAGCTCTGGTTCTGCTGTATACCTTTTTTCATTTGTTTTTAAACTTTCCATAATGAGTCCAACAGTGTTATAGAAGAACAATGCTAGACCAGAGGACTGGATACCAATCATGTAAATTACCCTGTCATGTGTCATCCTGTGCACTTGTAACCATGCAACTCCCATCCTAAAATTGCTCCCCTGGATCCAAGGTTGCTGGGTGGGAGATAGGCTAGCTAAGGCGATGGTGGTGGTTGGAGGTTTAGGTCACTAGTGTTTTGAGTGCATGTTGTGTGATAGCCATTCCAGTGTACTTCCAGTGGACACAACCCCTGAGCCTGGTGGGCAGAGTGCGGTCGTCAGCTAGATTCAGCTCACCTGTACTGGGTGCCAGAGTAAATAAACTGGTGGCTGCCAGCCCTTCACTCTCTCCCTTCATACAGCTGGCATCCACCCTACAACTTTATCTTTTGGTTGTTTTATAATTTGTTTTGACCTTTTGTTTAATAATTACTCTTGTTTTAAGTAAAATCTCTTGGGTGTGCACACTCCTTGTCACAAACTGGCTCAGGGTTCAGTTGAAGTCCAGCCACCATGCTAAAGGGAGAGGCCAGCTGAGGGGTCGTCACAAATATATATAAAATAAAAAAATAATATAATATTACCTAACAAAAGTACAAAAGTAGAAGCATCAAAATATACTTAAAGTATTAAAAGCACTGACTTCTTTGTCACAGATTACCTAAGGGATAGAATTTACAACAGCACTTTGACACCAAACACAGATCTTTGCATGCTAACCATAGCCAACAAGAAAAGCAACAAAAAGGGGAGTCACGTGGGGCGTCGTCCGGTATGGCTGTGTAGCAGAGAGCTCCGCAGGGCTGAGCACGATATACCCCTCTAAAAGTAGTAAATGTTGTCATAAAATACCCAAATAGAAGTCTAACACTAACTGTAACAACTCGGGAACATGCCTGACAGAAAACCAACCACGCAGGGGGAGAGGAAAGATGGAAAAGAGGTAGCTTCATCGGAAGAACAGGCTGATGTAGCCACTGAGCTAGCTAGAATCAAGACCATGCTGCAAGGTATCGCGACCGACACAGGTGGAGTGAAGGGGAGTTTGGTTTGTCTGCAGACCACGGTTCAACAGCCCACGGCATTGAACCGGTCATGTGGGAAAATTGGGTGAAGGCAGGGGTAATGTTACTGGAAGATTTATTTGACGGGAAACACTTGATCTCCTTTGAACAATGTATATCTAAATATGATATCCCCAGCAAAGATTTTTGGAAGTTCCCTCAGTTAAGGAGCTGTATTACAACAGCAGATAGAAAGGTCAAATTTGCACCTGTCTCTTGTATTCAAGAGGTATGGCGATCAGGCTGGAAGCTTAGAGGAGGGACATCCAGATTGTACGACATGTTTAGAAAACATCAACCAACAAACTACGAAGGTGTTAAAGGAATAGTATACTCTAGAACGAAATTCAGTCATTATCGACTCACCCTCATGCTGATGAGAAGTCCGGTGTAGTTTCTTATTCCTCAAAGTGCAGCTGGAGACCAGCGGGGGTACCCTCCTGCAGCAAAAATCCATATAACAGGCGTAAATGGTGTCCGAGATGAAAAGGTCCATAAAATTACACAAAAACGTTTTAATATTCCTCCATACTGCTCGTCCGAAACTAGAACGAAATTCAGTCATTATCGACTCACCCTCATGCTGATGAGAAGTCCGGTGTAGTGTCTTATTCCTCAAAGTGCAGCTGGAGACCCGCGGGGGGTACCCTCCTGCAGCAAAAATCCATATAACAGGCGTAAATGGTATCCGAGACGAAAAGGTCCATAAAACTACACAAAAACTTTTTAATATTCCTCCATACTGCTTGTCCGCTGCAATCCAAAATGGCGACATCCAGAGTCATTTAGTACATTTTTCTAGCCTAAACATTCAACTATATTTGCCTGGAGGCACGCTCCCGCGTGCACGCGAGTCTCCCTCACAGCCGTTTGCACTACGGAAGCCGTGCCAGACAAGGTCAACAGAACTCGCAATAGATACACACCGGTATTTACATCCTGCTGTGAGTTTCAAAGTTTCAAATCAGTAGTGCAGGCAGGAAGTGCAGGTATGTAAATACCACTAGCCATTAACAATCAAGAAGGCAGTTCACATGTGAGGTGTCTATAGGAAAAAAGACTGAACGTGCTGAGTTCATCGTAATCAGAGGAAGTGGTGAACCGCTGCTTGGAAAAGAGACAGCAATGTGACTGGGGGTCCTGAAAATAGGTGCCAACATTGCTGCCATCACGGACTGTGAGCCTCAGTGCTCACTGGGGAGGGCAGGAAGGAGGAGACAGAGGCCGACGGTGCAGGTGTAGCGGCTTTTATTGCCCAGGTGGGCAAACCAAAACAATGAATAAACAAACAAAGGAACAGCCGTCTCTCTCGGCAGAGGGCTTCCGCGTCTCGTCGTCGCTGTTCGTCTCTGCTTCGGTCCTCTCACAGGACCCAGCCTACTGCAAGAGACAAGAACCAGGTTACAAGCAATTTGGACACCTCGTTGACCCTGCGATAGTCCACACAGAACCGTACTGACCCATCGGACTTGCGAACCAGCACGATGGGGCAACACCAGTCACTGTTGGACTCTTCTATTACGCCCATCTCCAACATGGCCTGAAGCTCCGCCTGAACAATTTTCCTCTTGTGTTCGGGCAGCCGATAGGGTCGTGACCGGACTGTCACACCCAGGGGTGTTTCTATGTGGTGGTGTATGAGGCAGGTGCGTCCTGGCAGGGGAGAGAACACGTCAGCAAAACGCTGCTGCAACGAGGCCACATCTGCTCTCTGGCTCGGTGAGAGATGGTCACCAAAGGGGACCGGCATTGGCTGGTTTGAATTAGCCACCTCCGGTCCCAACTCATCTCTCTCGATCACCGTGGTTGCCAGAGAAACAGGCGTCACCTCCCTCCAGGCTTTAAGGAGGTTGAGGTGGTAAATTTGTGTGGCCCCACCCCTGTCAGAACGCACCACCTCATAGTCAACATCCCCCACTCGCCGTGTGACCACAAAGGGCCCTTGCCACTTGGCGAGTAATTTGGAGCTAGAGGAGGGGAGTAATACAAGCACTTTATCTCCCGGTGCAAACTGTCTGAGTTTAGCCCCTCTGTTGTACAGCCGTTGTTGACGCTCCTGGGCCTGGAGCAAATGCTCACGTGACAACTTACCCAGTGCATGGAGCTTTGCTCGCAGGTCCAGGACGTGCTGTACCTCGTTTTTGCTGGTGCTTGGACCCGTCTCCCAGCTTTCCTTAACCAGGTCCAAGACACCCCGGGGTCTTCTGCCGAACAGGAGTTCAAAGGGGGAAAATCCCGTGGAGGCCTGGGGAACCTCCCGCACTGCAAACAACAGAGGGTCCAACCATTTATCCCAATTACGGCTATCCTCGTGCACGAACTTACGAATCATGTTCTTTAGTGTCTTGTTGAACCGCTCAACCAGGCCGTCGGTCTGGGGGTGGTATACACTAGTCCGGATTGAATGGACGCCCAATAACTCGTACAGTTCGCGTAGTGTCCGTGACATAAACGACGTGCCCTGATCAGTCAGGATCTCTTTCGGGATCCCGACTCGGGAGATTACCTGAAACAGTGCCTGTGCCACGCTCCTTGCGGAGATGGTGCGCAGGGGCACTGCCTCGGGATAGCGCGTTGCATAGTCCACTAGGACTAACACAAAGCGATATCCCCGTGCGCTCCGGTCTAATGGCCCGACGAGGTCCATGGCGATTCTGTCAAACGGGACCTCAATCAGTGGTAAGGGGCGCAGCGGCGCTTTTGGGGTGGCCGGCGGATTGACCAGCTGACATTCGCGGCAGGACGCACACCACCGACTTACATCCGCCCGAATGCCCAGCCAGTAAAATCGGGCCATGATCCGGCTCAGTGTTTTATCATAGCCGAGGTGACCTGCCATGGGGTTGTGATGAGCCGCCTGGAAAATTGTTTCCCGACGGCTTTGGGGCACCAACAACTGGGTGAGCTCTTCTCCGGTCCGAGCGTCACGCGTCGCCCTGTATAATCTGTCCCTAATGACGACAAAATAGGGGTGAGTGGGTGCTGTGCCCGGGCGCACCTGGCAACCATCAATTCTCATCACTTGGTCAAAGGCGTGACGGAGGGTCTCATCCCGAGACTGCTCGAGTGGAAAATCTTCCATGGAGGCGATCTGGGGGGCCCCCGGAGCCAGCTGGGCTGGCCCCAGTGGCCCCGCGCCCCCCCCGGCAGCGTCAGGACGTGGCACCCCCGTCTCACCACTGAGCACAGCACACCACTCACATTTCCCTGACATACGTGAACCCCGGCCAATTCGTGCCCAAGATTAGAGGGTGCAGGAGGCGACTCCAGCCCTGACCTTATGCTTTTTCCATCTAAAACAAATTTCCAGAGTCACCACCGGATAATCGTGAATATCCCCATGCACACACCTCACCTTCACCCACGATGCCTCTAGCAACGCCCCTGGTCGAACCAAGCGCTGGTGGATCATGGTCTGTTCACAACCAGAGTCCAGCAGAGCTTGGTGTGTACCCCCCTGCATACATACCGGTATACGATACGTCCCTTCCGGACCGGGGGAGGGGGCCGGCGGTCCCGCAACCCGAACCACTTGCCCCACCTCCATGAGCGGGCACTCCACCCGGAGATGGCCGGGCTGCCCGCACCGCCAGCACCCCTGCCCTGGCATCTGAGGAGCCCCCCGGGGCGCCGGTCGCTCAGATGCGTAGGCCGGGCCCTGCGGAACAGGAGACAGAGAGCGGTTAGAGTCCCGGAGCGGAGCATGCTCCGGGGAGGTGTGTGTGTATGTGTGTGTGTGTGGGGCGGCTGCCGCCGGGAATCTCCTCCTCGGGGCCGGGGTGGGACGGCCCGCCGGGATCGTCGCTGGCCTCGCCTCCTCCTTCATGCTCCGCCGGGGCAGGGAGAGGTGGTCCTCCGCGAGGACGATCGCGGCCGCGATGTCGGGGGGTCGGTGGCACTGGACCCAGTTGGAGGTGGAGGAGGGCAGCCCGGCGACGAACTGCTCCAGTGCCACCTGGCCGACGATGTCCTCTGCGGAGTTCGTCGCCGGCTGGAGCCAGCGTGTCGCGGTGTCGAGGAGCCGCTGCGCGTAGGCAAAGGGGCGGCCGGCCTCCTCAAAAGAGAGCCCCCTGAACCGCCGCCGGTGTCCCTCGGGTGTACTGCCTAGACGGTCCAGGATGGCCCTCTTCAGCAACGCGAAGTTCACCCGGGAGGCCGCCGGCAGGCTGTGCGCGGCCAGCTGCGCTACCCCGGTGAGTAGAGGAAGAAGCCGGACCGCCCACTCCCCCTCCGGCCACCCACACGCCTCCGCCGTGCCCTCGAAGATGTCCAGGTACGCCTCCGGATCATCTTCAGCGGTCATCCGTTGGAGAGCAAACGGCGGAGGCCGGCCCCGGCCGGGCTCCGTAGCCGCGTCCGGAGGGCCCAGGGTGACCGGGCGCTGCAGCAGCTCCCGCAGGAGAGCACGATCGTCCCGCTGGGCCGCCGCAATATCCACGAGGGCCTGAGATTGCTGCTGCTGAAGCGCGGTGGTGCTCTCCTGCATCGTGGCGAGGTGCTGGAGAGCCAGCGACAGCGGCGTCTGTGCGTCCATGTTCGGTCCCTGCTCAGGCGCCAGATGTGAGCCTCAGTGCTCACTGGGGAGGGCAGGAAGGAGGAGACAGAGGCCGACGGTGCAGGTGTAGCGGCTTTTATTGCCCAGGTGGGCAAACCAAAACAATGAATAAACAAACAAAGGAACAGCCGTCTCTCTCGGCAGAGGGCTTCCGCGTCTCGTCGTCGCTGTTCGTCTCTGCTTCGGTCCTCTCACAGGACCCAGCCTACTGCAAGAGACCAGAACCAGGTTACAAGCATGCTTATATAGCTGACTGATTACCTGATTCTGTCCAGCTGTCTGAGCACCGGCTGAGCCACTCCTCCCTCTCCTCCAGCAGCCGGCGCCTCAACCACACCCCACTGCCACACGGACATTAAGCAAACGCTCAAGCAGCAGTATCCTGAAGTGTTCAGTGGAGTCGGAAAACTGAAAACAAGACAGGTCAGTCTACACATTAAGAGATGAAACCTGTAGCCCAGCCACTCAGGCGCATTCCATTCAACCTTCGAGGGGCAGTACAGTCCAGAATTAAAGAATTGGTGGACTTGAACATCTTCAAGTCGGTGAACGGACCCACCCCGTGGGTGAACCCGGTTGTGATTGTCCCAAAACCTTGAAATGATGTCCGACTTTGCCTGGATATGAGACAGGCCAATGAGGCCATAGTGAGGGAACGCTTTCCGATTCCCACAGTGGATGAGCTACTCCAAGGCATGAACGGCTCAACCATATTCAGCAAGTTAGATTTAAAATGGGGCTACCACCAACTTGAACTGACTCCTGAATCACGTGATATCACCACATTTGCTGTGCACAACAGAGTGTACAGGTACAAAAGACTGTTGTTTGGTGTGTCCTCTGCCAGCGAACAACATCAGCACGAGATAGCCAACGCATTAGCTGGTATTGAAGGAGTGGAGAACATATCTGATGATGTGATCATACATGCATCTGACCAAGAGACGCACAACAGACGACTACATGCAGTCATGGGAAGACTCAGAGACACTGGATTAACACTGAATCCACAAAAATGCCAGTTCAAAATGGACAGATTGATTTTCATGGGCATTCTGCTATTGGAGAAGGGCATTGGCCCGACAGAGGAGAGAGTGCGATCTGTGACAGAAGCATGGGAGCCGGAGACCGCCACAGAAGTGCATAGCTTCCTTGGGCTTGTGAGATACAGCAGCAGATTTATCCCGCAGTTTGCAACTCTATCAGAGCCACTGAGGCGGTTGACAAGGAAAGACATGCTTTTCAACTTAGGGCTGGAGCAAAAGCAAGCATTCAGTGCTCTTAAAATAGTTCTCGCTAAAGCAACCACCCTTGCTTACTACAACAAAGAGGCACCAACCCAGGTAATAGCAGATGCGAGTCCTGTGGGGTTAGGCGCTGTCCTAGTGCAAAACCAGAAAGGAATTAAAGTCCATGTGTTCTATGTGAGCCGTAGCCTAACTGATTTTGAACAGAGATACTCTCAGACAGAGAGAGAGGCGCTAGGTCTAGTGTGGGCCTGCGAGAGACTACATCCATACCTGTATGGGCGACAGTTTGCCCTAGTCACAGACCATAAGCCATTGGAAGTAATATATGGCCCCCGCTCCAAACCATGTGCACGGATAGAGTGGTGGGTTCTTCACCTGCAACCATACCAGTTCAAAGTAGTACACATAGCAGGGAAGAACAACATTGCTGACTCGCTATCAAGACTCCTGCCAAACATGGTGAAACAGGCAGAACATGGGCACGGAGCTGATGAGTATGTGAGATTTGTGGCAGTGAACGTGACTCCAAAGGCACTAACCACTCGAGAAGTGGAGGAAGCATCTGCCACTGACCAAGAGCTCCATGAGGTACGCAAAGCCATACTGTAGCAACTGGACATTTTGAGAAGTGCAAACAGTATGCTGTCATTGCAAATGAGCTATGCACAACAACAATATCTTGTTCTAAGAGGCACACGTATAGTGCTGCCCCAGGCCCTGCGAACACGAGCACTTGCACTAGCCCATGAGGGACATTTGAGTATAGTGAGAACAAAACAACATCTCAGGACTAAAGTGTGGTGGCCTGGCATGGATAGAGCAGCCGAGAGACATTGCAAAGCCTGTCACGGATGCCAAAAAGTTGCTAGACCTGACCCACCTGAACCGCTGAGACCCACACCGCTACCTGATGGACCGTGGCGGGACGTTGCAGTTGACCTACTGGGACCTCTCCCATCCATTCACTCCATTCTAGTGGTGGTAAATTATTTCAGCCGATATTATGAATATGATGTCATGACCACCACCACAGCAGAGAAGCTCATAGACAGTCTGTAGTCTTCAGCAGACATGGATTGCCAGTCACGTGCAAGTCTAACAATGGTCCTCAGTTCAGATCAGAACAATTCAGACTATTCTGTGAGGAAAATGGCATCACACACATCAAAACCACACCAAAATACGCTCAGGCCAACGGAGAGGCTGAGCGTCAGAACGCATCACTTATGAAAAGGATCAGAATCGCTCAATCAGATGGACTTGATTGGAAAAAAGAACTGAGAAAGTATGTGACGGTCTACAGGAGCATCATCCATCCAACAACAGGTAAAAGCCCTGCTGAATTGCTTTTCAATCGGAAGGTAAGAGGAAAGCTGCCTGAACTGATTGAAGTGCGCACTGATCAAGAAGAGTGGAATCGTGACACAGAGCAAAAGGCAAAGAACAAGCTGTATGCAGTCGGGGTGGTTCGATACAATACGATAGGATCGGTATCGGTCCGATATTGGTCAAAATTTCAGGATCGACCATCGAAAAAAACAACTATAGCCCGTCCGATCCGATACCTAAGCCCAAATGCTCAACTTCACTTTCCACGACACGCTGTAAGACACTATTGCCTCAGCAACAGCAGTTGCGCGATGTGCGACGTGCTGTTGCGCGGCGTGCCGTAAACAGAGATGCAGCCGCTACAGCATGTGTAAACAGAACGTCGTGAGTGACAGCCTAGCGATTTTATCATGTCAGCTGTGTGGAATTACTTTGCGCACAAGCAGGGCTTCCCCCAGTATATTATAAGCCTGGCGGGCCGCCAGGTCTTACTTGCCCTCCCCCCCCGCCAGGCTAAGCATTGTTTATTAATTTTTTTTAAATCAGCTTTTGCGCTCCATCAACACGTGATCAGGTGTCTTTTTCATCACCTGACAACGTCACAACTTCATCGCGCATAACGGGACATGTCACGGACATCATGCTCATCAGACCCCTGCTTCACCACCTGACCGAAAGGAACGCACCAAGTCGACGTCGACCTTGTAGCCGTTAACGTGAGCCGAGCCGCGGCTCTAGAGGCTTAGCCAGCTGCTGAAGCAGCTAGTAGCTGTTAGCTGCTAGCACATCGTCCCCTGCAGCATCAGAGCTCTGGACTTCTGTGACCCGAGGTGCTTTCACCAGATGTGAAAATGACCCAGTGTTTCATTTTTCAGCTTGTATGGTTCGCGTTTACACACGTTTGATTTCTCTGGTCCAAACAGTAGATTACAGAGTATCTTTGGTAGATCCGCAATTGTCACGTTTCCATGACGACTGACCGGAAAAAGACGCATGGTCATGTTTACGTGACTCCAGATTGTAAAAATCTCTGAGGAAAAAAACAAAAATCTCTGGAGACACCAGGCAGTTGGTTTTTAGTTTTTAGTGCAAACAGTTGATATTATTTATCTAAATAGTATTTTTATTATTTATTTATTTTTGTGGTTGTTTGAACAGCATTTCAAGAGTGCAATCTGTAAAACCTGGTGTTACATAAATGTCTTATAATAACACATGATAATGATAATATTTTCAAATTTCCAGTCAACTTTTAACATTGATCTTAAAGCCTTATGGAATCCTTTAAGCTTGCTTGGGAAAAAGACCTTGGGGCACCTATTGACTGGGAGGTCTGGGAGGAAACAATTAGGTACCAGGGTACACTATAGCCCAAGACATTCAGACACAGCTTAATTCATTCAGAATATTTAATAGGAACTACTGGACTCCAACAAAAATGTCCAGGTTGGGACTTCGGGGGAATGATAAGTGCTGGAGATGTGAGAAGGAAAGGGGCACACTTGTACATATGTTCTATGAATGTGAGATGGTGCACAGCCTCTGGGTGGCTGTTATCCAATGTATCAATAAAGTACTGAAGGTAGAGTTAAGGGAGTTGCCAGCTTTATGATTTGTGGGTATTTTGCCGAGGGAATCTGGCCTATCCACACAAATATGCACATGGGTGAAACTAGCTCTCACAACAGGAAACAGGGTAGTCTTGAGACACTGGTAGTCAGAAGAAAAGATCAGTTTTAAGAAATGGAGAGATGAACTAACCATGATAGCTTCTTTTGAACAACTTATTTATAAGATTAATAATAATTTAGATCACTTCTGGAAGGTATGGGCTCCTTATCTGGAAATGATTGGAAAGATGATCATAATGGCTAATACCTGTACACTCCCTCATCTATGTAGGTTCAAGGAATAGTCATGTCAGCAACATTGTTTTGTGATGAATTTAACTGTCAAGAATGTGCATCTTATTAATTATCATTTTTACATTATTTATTTTATTTTATGACCATGATTATTATTTGTTTTTCTCCTTTTTTTTTTTTTTTTTTAAAGTTTCTTTTACTCCTTCTTCTGTTTGTTACTGTCAGGTTTGTCTTATTTTTCTTACAATGTCGACTTAATCTTGTTTGCAATATTTATATTTGCAAACTGTTTGTGCATTTGCATTTGTAATGAAAAGTCAATGAACAAGTTAAATAACAAAAAAAAGAAAAGCAACAAAAAAGCCAAGAATTTAAAAAGCAGCCTGTGTTCTCGACAGAATATGTTTGCAAAGGTTAAAGCAAGAAATTATCCAACATAGTAAGCCTGCTTTATTGTGGCTGAAGAAATTACCTGATCGTTACCAGAAGGTTCATTTTTGACACTCTCCCTTGCTCTCATCTGCCTTTTGTGCGGCTGTTTATGTATTCTGTACACTGACGAGAAACGCTCTGTGTTCAGCTTCAGAGTACTTTTGTGGTTTGGATTTAAGTTTGCTTCTGTCTTTGTACTTTAACATATCAGCCTTATCTAACTTTTCAGTGATATTTTCAGCCATACTGGAGCTGTGTTAAAGATGCGATCTGGACATCATTTTTAGTTTAAAACATAAAAAAAGTTTACTTACCCTGTCAACAGAATGCAAAGAAGTAACAGATATATCCACTGCTAAACAGGAAGGACGGGTTGTCTCTGTTGTAATAAGTCTGTCTGGCCTGGGGGGGCGATAGTGATTCAGTAGCCCCATTCACACTGCCCTTTGAGTGTGGGGATCCCGCGCCAATTCTCCATATCCTCCTCTGTGTGAAAGTCTCAGATGCGCCGAGGGAGGAAATTTTGCTGTGCCTCTGATGCGCCTCCGGATGTAGTATCAGATGAGCAGCAGAGGCAAACCGTACCTGTGTGAATGGATAAGTGAGTGGGGGCATGTCGATCTGATAGTGTTCACTGTCTGATAACTAAACGGGTCCTTCACTCAACAAAATAAAGAGAAATTACCAACAAAGCAACGTTACAGGACCAAACAACTGTAACATAGTAACTGGTAGTGTCTTTGGCAACTTATATGAGGAAAAAAATACCGCAGTTATACGTGGAGAAGTGTCTGTCATCCTGTCTGTCCTCCTATCTGTCCTACCGACTCTGCGAGTGAGAGAGTCAGACAGCGTCCTGTTTACTGATGGTGATTATGTAATTATGTAATTTAGAGTGAAAAACTTAACTTTGTCACTTTCCAGGATGTTTGGTGGGTCAGGATCTCAATCACAACACATTATAACGCATCCATATGATTATAAACAGCCAGCGGGTACATATTTAGATTAACAGGAGGACACTGGGGGAAACAC
Source organism: Pagrus pagrus (assembly GCF_965226575.1). Classification (NCBI taxonomy): domain Eukaryota; kingdom Metazoa; phylum Chordata; class Actinopteri; order Spariformes; family Sparidae; genus Pagrus; species Pagrus pagrus. The sequence goes on along the minus strand of NC_140185.1, from coordinate 457,646 downwards.
GTTGAAAAAAACACACACTCATCATCATGGTGTCTACCGTCACACCTCTTTTGGATCCGCAGCACCGGCTTGCTGTATGAATTGACACACTGGTGCGGCTTTACGCTGGAGCTGCTTGGTTCTGTGTGAACAAACAAAGGCAGAGAATTGGCGAACCTCCGCTGCGGCGATAATGCGGGGTCTTTGTGTGAAAAGGGCTAGTGTAGCTTCTCTAGCCTCTCAAGCTGTCCCTTCTTGTAATAATATCTTCTGGCCTGAGGGGCGATAGTGAGTCAATTTAGCCTCTGGTGTGCTGCAGGGGAATATGAAGAAATCGAACCAGCCAGAGGTACCACTGCAGAGAAGTTGACAACCTCAGTAAGTTTTTTAGTACAAAAATAAGTTGAAGCCTAAAGCCAAGCTAAGTGAGCTGTAAAGTACTCTATGTGAAGATCATAAGACAGCAGTCTTATCTTGACCGGCTGTACATTTGCTGTACTGTCAGTTATTAGTTGCTTATTTGTACGAATTGCGATTGTATAGACCCAGTAATAGACTGACTATTGGAACCCAATTCATTATATTGTAACGACTTGGCATTATGGTTATGAGATTATGTAACTTCGCTATACGTTTTTGAGGACATCACAAGGTTTATTACGTGTACTGACACTGTTAGATATTGTGTACAGTCAGTAAATCTTGAACCTCCTGCTCCAGGAAAGTACAAGGGGCAGCTTCAGCTTCTACCCCCATGAAGAAACGACCAGACTTACTTGTCAATGTCACTCGGTCCAATGCTTGATGCAGCAGGATCTTCTAGCTCTGCAGGCCTGGTCGTAGGCTAACTGTGTGAAATATAGCCAGTGAAAACCATGTGACTGCCTGATGAACACGTTTCTCTCTGCAGTCCATGTTTCTGCTATGTGACATTATAAAATCATTTTTTTTAATAGTTTTTTACCCAACTTTTCCTTTCTTTCTTCCTGAAACAGGGCAGATGGCACTGTGATGTATATATTATGAGTACTTACATCATAAGAGTGAAATAAATCCTGTCTGTGATAATAAAATGAAAGATCTTACTAATCCTATCCTACATGTACAGAAGGGGAGAAGTAGTAAATTGCATCACAGTCTGCACACAGAAATCATGGAGGGTTGGCTGTGTTAAACAAGCAGGGGGCGCTGACCCAAAAGTGAGTTCTTTTAACGTAAACATACATATCGGAACTGAAGTTACGTATGTATTGTCAGTACATTCATAACTGAAGTTACATAAGTAACATAGATTTTTCTAGCCTAATCAGGATGTTTTTCTAGGATTTCTAAGATAGGCTCTTACACCAGTTTTTGACCGGCATCTCCGATACATCATTAAGGTAAACAACTTAAACTTGCAGTGCACCACGGCTCAGTGCTACTCACACTCCCCAAGATGGAAAACCCCTATAACATGCCCCCAGTTTAGCCCTACTTGTTGCCCCTAACCTATGCCAGTTAACAACCCCCCAGCAACCCCACCCCAGATCTCTTTAATACATGCAGCGTGGAGAGAAGTGTTCTCTCCAGTCTTCCAAATGTTTCTGCCTTAAATACAGTGGTCGCATACTTTACGACAGTCATGAATTACTTCTTCCCAAAACAATGACCCCCTGGTGTTTTTTTTCTGATCATGTCTTTCCCAGGGCAGTGACCATTTGCTGTTTTATTGAAATGTGAATGTTATCTTATCATCCTTCCTGTAACACCTCAGACAGAGAGAATTGCCCTTCACGTGACTTTCTGACCCTCACCCCAAAAGGGTATTCTCCCCTCCTCTCACATCCTGATATGGTCTTGACAGTACATTGATTACTGAATAGAAAACTATTTCTCACAATCAAGATTTTTGTTTTTAGTTAAACGAATGCACTGCTCTTTTAGCACAGCCTCTCTGACACACCGTCTCCCACTCCTCCATAAATCCACACCTGAAAACTGTTCATTGTAACAGTCAAGAAGATTTATAGAGCCACTCCTGTTAAGTGTTTTAATGTAGTGTGTTTTCACATGTAACCATGAGGAGCTCTTGATGGGAATATGGTTTCCATTATGGCGGTCATTATGCGTGTCTGGTCACCTTCAGTCGATCCTTAAACCATGTTTATGCCCGACACTCTACTGGGACTGGAGCAACAAATGGTTTAAATTAACTGCACTAAGAGGCATGCATTTGAGTAACTTGGTGTTTGATAAGCTGCGTAAATGTGCAACAGTAGTAAGCTTTTTTTAAAAAAAATTTAAGATCTGAGAGAGCTCTTGCTGGGAGGATTCCACTTGTTTCTACTGCAGGTTATATGAGAGTACTTTTATGTTTTGTGCTGTGATTTGCAGACCTTGCAGATCGGATTAGGAGATCCCTACTTCAAACTAAATATTGCAATAAGCAGATAAACCATTTATAGTAGTCTGTTGCAATGAAATGACCATCGAAGAAAGAGGACTGTCCCCCACCAGAGGTGAATTACCTCGCTGTCTTCCATTGCTGTATGAAGATGAGCAAAGAACAAGCTAAGCAGCAACACAAAAGTCTCCATCTACTCCCTTCACTGGAGAATGCCAAGACCCAGTTGATCAACTTTATTTCTTATGAAAATGTCGCCACAGCAAATGGAAAATGCTTGTGTTAAACCACTTGAATTTGGATTTTAAGGGCCAGTACAAAAGCTAAACATGGGAACTTAGGCACAGCCAGCTCAAGAGAGGAGTTGAGTGCAGAGCTAAACCTTTTGGAGGAATAAACACCCAGAGCCACATCAGATTATTTACCGATGGGAGGAGAGCCCAGAGATTACTTTTTAACCTGGGATTCAAAACCTTGGATTCTGTAGGAGATACACTAGTAATAAATGTAATTTATTAATCACTAGCGATTAATAAAACACTCATTAATGGGGCACCACCTCCGATGTTTTGTCTGTTTGAATAATCCGGAGGTAATTAATCAAATCCGACTAGACAAGGTTAACTTGTATCAATTCTAATCAATTTTAAATCAATTTATTCAATCTCATAAATGAAGTAGTGAATTCTACACAGTTTCCATCGGTTCTCCACATCAAAAACAAACCTGCACAGACAACGACATACGGTTAAATATGTTTATTGACTAAATAATTCAGATTAAATAAATGAAATGGCAATTTAAATGAATAACAACAGGTAACAGGAAATGTGGAATAACTAAGTAATGGGTTATTAGTGGAATATGGGCTGATGGTGAGATCACGAGTTAGGTTGAAGCATTTAAATATTACGAGAGTAATTTTAATACTAACAAAGTCCTAACCGAATTTCTCTTAAACTAAAAGATCAGAGCCATAGACACCACCTAATGTATCATGTGTGAATCCAGCTGTTATGGGTGATGGAGAGCCTACTTTCTTAGCAGAGTGGCGGAGTCAGCGGCGGAGGGTTTCTCTCCAGTGGTTTGCGACTCTAGCCGGAAGTCCCGGTCCAATGGCCGAGTGTCAGCTCGTCCGGTATCAGCCGGTTCGGGACCTCAGTCCGATGTCTTAGGGGAAGAGTGTGGCTGGTCCAGACAGTACCGAGCTGGTGACGATTCTGGTTCAATGCCCAGCGGGGTGTTACCGCTTGAGAGCGTGGTGGGTCAGAGCCGGTCTGGCTTGTCAAAGTCTGTCTTTCGTTGGAAACCGCTTGCACGGTTTCAGACACAGCAAGTTGCTGTAGTGTCGTGATGATTTTTTTAATAAAGTTGTTCTTCGTTGCTTCGAGTGGTTCTCAGGCTCTGACTTTATAAACTAAATTTAACTTCTTGGATAAAATAACTGAGGATGATACGTTGATCAGGCGGATCTTCCGTTGTTACTCAATACAAGATAATCTAAATTTAGTTCACTTCCTCTAAATCATGTGACGATACTTAACTGTATAAAACAAATTAAAACAGAACCTCGTTCTGGTACACACTTAATAAAAAGAAGCTAATCAATACGGCGAAAAATATAAAAATGAAAAAAATCAACGCGTGAGCACTTCTGCTGAGATCGCTGTCTTTAAGCGTGTTTCAAAGTAAAAGTTAAGAGCAGAAAAATTGAAGACGAGAGTTTCAAAAGTAAGTTTCAGGAGTAAGAGTAAGAGTGAGACTAAGAATAACTAACACAAAACTAAAACTAAAAACTCTACACGGAGAAAAGTGATGTCTCTCTGTTTTGTTGTCTCCAAAAGGCAGGCGTGCCTGGGGGCAGGACTGCCAGCTTTCTTTTTTTTCTCCAAGTAGATAGTGGTAAGTGTGAAAATTCACAGGAACTCACTAAACTAAACTATAGTTTTAAACGTTTCAAAACCGTGCTTCACCTTTCACAGAATCTCACCATGGCTCAATAGATGGACTTTGTCTATCATGAAAAAGGATTATGTCATGATTAAAAATCACTGAACAATTAAAAGAAATTAAAACTGGATCAAAAATAAGAGCACACTTGAATATAACGTAGAACTGGTAGAATTGATCACTTATACTTATTCCTCCTAGTTCTAGCTTAATACTTGTTTAAACAAAACATATCAGAGACATTTACTGGTAATCAAGAAAAACTTATTAAACAAAAGATCTCCTGAAGGTCTGTCCCAATCATACCAGGGCTTATCATCAGGAGGTGCTGTGGTTCTACCGAACACAGGCCACATTAAACATTAAAACTTGATTTCAGTCAAATTTCATCACAGAGAAATGGGAAAAAGATCAGTTTTATGAACTTCTTTTGCTGTTTCCGAATCTGTTGAAATTAAGAGGATGAGTTCCTGGTTTAATGGTATTTTAGAACTTGCTTGAAATATGGATGAGTGCAGAAACCATAATAGGTTGGAATGTGTGATAAGAGACAAATAGTCGTAAACCATTTGGGCAGGAGGGCTAGGAAAACAGAGAAGAGGCCCAGAGTGCTTTTACCCTGGAGAGTGTACTTGATTATTCTTGTCACAAGAAGACAAGAAGACAGAACATCAGAGTCGTTATCTAATTTGCAATTGCAAAGACATAAGTTATAACACATGATTATGACAGTTCTTCTGTTCCTCTTGATCTCTTGAGAGGAGATTAATTTGATGATGAACTCGACCGACCTGAGAGAAAGGAGTGTTTCTGTCTTGCTGTAAATAAGGAGAGGGGTTCTCCTGTGATGCTTCCATCTGACAGTGTCATTCAAAGCAAAACAAGTCAGGTGAAGAGGTGAGAGACTTTATGGCGTCTCTTTCCTGAAAACAGTCAGCTTGCAGATGAGAGGAGTAATTAATGCAAGAGCAGAACCTCCATGGAATGCAGAGGCGATGGACATGTGTTCCTACAATTCAAAAGTGGATTTATCATCACTCCTGTTTATCAACCTGACTGCAGCAGTGATCCGTGGACTAGGGATGGGCATGATTAATCGACGATTGATTAATTGATCATTAAGAATTTCGTCGATGACGTTAATTTTATATCGATAAAACTAATGCAGGTTCTGTTGTGTATTGTGAGTCTTGAGGAATGCAATGAATTTCGCTAAGTGGCAGCAATTAAACATTTTACCACACAGGGGCAATATTTTTAAAAAAAACGCCACAGGCCTACTCAGTTACCTGCGAGTTTCCGTGTATTTCAAAACCTAATAATGAAGAGGTCCCGGCGAAGTGTGGCGTGGGACCATTTTGATTTAAAAAATGACTTAATTCACTGTCAACACTGCGAAGCTGTGTACAAGTACAACTCGCCCACGACTCAAATGATGTACCACTTGAACACCGCGCATCCGACCCTGGTTAGTGGCGGTGCATCCTGCTCGCAGTCTCAATCTAGCATCAACTCGGTGTTAGCACGGACACGGAGGAGCTGCGATGCACAACGAGCATAGAAGATTACCCAAGGGATCTGCAAGTTCATTGAGATATATAGATATATATATATATATATATATATATATAGATATTATCAGCGGCTAGTAAACTTGTTAGCCACTTCAATCACAGCACCGCAGCAACCAATGCACTGCAAAAGAAACAGGAGCAAATGGGCCTCGCAACTCACCGGCTTATCCAGTCGTGTAAAACACGGTGGAACTCCGTTTGCGAGATGTTTGATCGGCTGGTGGAGCAGCGGTGGGCTGTTGCTGCTGTGCTGTCGGACCGAACCATGACTAAGCTTCCAGATGCCAGGATCCTGGAGTTGAAGGATGAGTACTGGCAGATGATGGAGGACACACAGCTCTCTGCTATGACACAGCACTTAAATGTGCCACCACGGCTATGTCTGCAGAGAAAGACGTCTCAATCTCGAACACTTATCCCATTACCTTCGGCCTCATCAATATCCACCTCATAAGCAGTGAAGAAGAGGAGCCCAGACTCATCGAATTCAAAGCGAAAGTGCGGTCCTCCCTCATCAAGCGAATTAATGTAAGCTAAACTTTTTTTTATCTTAGTTTAAATGATTTCCATAATAAATAGCCAATTGGAGTAGGTCTAATTACATGCATAATTGCCTCTTATCTTGCGTTGTGTTGCCTATTTAGATATAGCATTTTTTTTCTTATTGATTCCCCCATCATATATTTACAGGTTCAGTCTGATGAGTTTGTGTCATCCGCCCCCATGATCTCATCAATGCTGGACCCTCATCACAAGCACCTGGGCTTTCTAACCCCAACACAGAAAATGGCTGCTAATGCGAGCTGGTTGAACTGGGAGAGGCAGTGGAGACCGATAGGACGGCTATCCCACAGGCTGGGGGAGACGGGGAGCCTGCGTTGTCTGACACGGACGAGGGGAGCACAAACACTGGAGTCGCGGCCTCTCAGTCCCAGGTCTCTGCTATGACACAACTCCTTGGGGAGCACTATACCACTCAATGCGATTCTGGCATCGAAGCAGAACTTCAGAACTTTCTGAGGGAGGCCCCCCCACCCCTGGATTGCAACCCTACAGACTGGTGGAAAGTGAATGGAACAAGGTTCCCCAGGCTTGCCAAGTTAGCACGGAGGTACCTGTGCATCACGGCAACGTCGGTCCCCTCAGAGCGGGTGTTTTCGGCGGCTGGACTGACTGTCACCAGGCTGCGGTTGCGTCTGACCCCAGAGCATGTTAACATGCTCATCTTTCTCAACAAAAATCAGTAGACTGGTGCTGAAGTTGTAGGCTATGTGAGTTACTGGTTATTTTTTTATGAAGCTTTGTTAATAAGCCTAATTCATTGTAAGGTAGGCTAATCTCTCTCTCACCCTCTTTCTGGACTCTGTGCATTTTTTTGATAGTTTTAGTATCAAAAGTAGTTTTTGACAGGTTTTGCCAATAGTTACATTTGGCAAAACCTGTCCGAACTAAGGATAATATATTTTTGGTTAATTTATTGTTTAACATGATTGTTTTTTTATATTATTATTATCATTATTATTATTATTATTTTGGAAAAAACGAGGGTCAGTTGTGTTTATGAGCACGGCTTCTAGCTGCAGGCTCCGCTGCTTTAGAGCACAGCAGCGCATATCTTCAAGTGTAATCATTTAAGGGATCTGGTTTGACAAGAGTTGTTCCTCTTAATAAAGATCTCAATTAGGAAAACACGCTGTGTTTTTGCATTTTCATTGCATTTTGAAGATAGCCTATAAATAGTGAATTTTAATATAATAATATTAATGATTAATCAAAAATCGATCGTTAATTCTCCCGACGATCGATTAAGACAATTTAATCGAATGCCCATCCCTAGTATGTGTACATGTACTGTGTACTCGTGCTGTGTATGTGTACTCGTGCTGTGTATGTTTGCTGTGTGCTCATGCTGTGTATATTCGCTGTGTGCTCATGCTGTGTACTTGTGCTGTGTATGTGTACTGTGTACTGTGTACTCGTACTGTGTATGTGTACTCGTGATGTGTATGTGTGCTGTGTATATGCACTGTGTACTCGTGCTGTGTAGGTGTACAGTGTACTCATACTGTACTTGTGTTGTGGTACTTGTGTTGTGTATGTGTGCTGTGTATGTTTACTGTGTACTCGTGCTGTGTACTCATACTGTGTATGTGTATTCGTGCTGTGTATGTGTGCTGTGTACTCGTACTGTGTACTCGTGCTGCGTATGTTCGCTGTGTGCTCGTGCTGTGTGCTCGTGCTGTGTGCATGTACTTGTGCTCTGTATGTGTACTGAGTACTCGTGCTGTGTATGTGTATTTATACCGTGTAATGTGTATTTATACTCTGTACTTAAGTATTTATACTTTGTATTCGTACTGTGTATCAATACTGTGTGCATTTGGACTGTGGACCTATATTGTGTATTCAAACTGTTTATTCGTACAGTGTGCTGTGTATTTTGACTGTGTACTATGTACTCGTGCTGTGTGATGTGTATTTGCGCTGTGTGTATTTTCTGTGTAATTTGTGTTTATATTGTGTGATGTGTATTTGTAATTTGTATTTGTAATGTGTATTTATACTCTGTACTTATGTATTTATACTATGTGTAACCCCTATGAAAATACAGTTGGGTTTACTAAACATATTTTATTGTTGGCTTCCTGCTAAATAGTTTTCATTTTGTGTGAATTTATGATGAGTGTATGATTGAAGTTGTGTTGAGTAGCCACAAGAGGGCGCTTCATGTACATTCAATGAAGGAAATCTAGTAGTGCGTGCATTACATGCTGGGAAGGAGACACGCTAGCAAAGCCCCGACAGTGATGCTACCGTGGGATATTAACAAGCAAGATTATTGATGCTTTATGGAAGAGTACTGTTTATTTTCAGAGACACAAGTCTGTATGTGATTTTGAGCTGTCAAGAGAGAGTGCCCGGACGGCTGTGACCGGAGCAATTGCTGTGTTTTGTTTTTTTTCAACCGAGGACTCTAGTGAGTTGCTATCCTATGCTATGGGTTGATATGATACGTTGCTAACTTGCTAATGGATACGTACATTCTCAGTTTGTTTATGAATGCAGAATACTGAACCTTCCTTATGCTATAAAAACCAATTGGAGTTGACAGTAAATATTACAAAGATGTTGTGAGGAGTCAATATGCTGGGTTTTGAGTTTGAAAATGCATTTGGGTTGTATAAATGGCAATTTTCACTGCGCAATTCTGGACGCCATGTTCAATGTTATTAAGTGAAAAGGGTTCCATGTGTGCTAAAGTTCATGATATTTGCACTTGCAGGTTTTTTTCTGACTTTTTAATATAAATATGCTTTGGTTCATTTTGAAGTGACTGAAGATGTTAAAATGCAAATGTAAATGAGAAGCATGATTGAATGGATAAGAAATAATTTGTGTAACATGATTGATATAATACTGTTAAAAAAACACATTAGTGGTGACGAGGTTTTTTTAATGTCTCATGATAGTCGCTCGTTCTTTTGTGGTCAGTATTATAAGTTACTGTGAAAAGTTAGCCCTCTTTTCCCCCCATCTCGCCTGACATTCCCTGCAACATTTAAATGGACTACTGTCTATTACACGCACACACACTTACACGCGTACACACATGGAGCTTCAGTGTTTGCAATTACACACGGTGCAGGCAACCGCAGCGTAATTCATTCATGTTCGATTGCTATTTTACACATCTTTCAGTTACTCACCAAACTTCTGCCAACATCATAGCGAACGATGCCGTACCCGTCGATTCGGCTCCATAACCCATTCTATTCCATTTGTCCATACATTGTGCACGCAAACACCAACATTACAGTGATAACTGTCACTTTCACTTCCTGGTCTCGCACCACTTTGCTTTCCCAAGGAACACGAGCCCCCTGACTATGACTAATTTATTCCCTGTTTGGGACAGGGGAAAGTGTTGATTTGAGCAGGGGAAGCTATGGTTGCATTACAAAATGTTTGACTGTAGTGAAATGTTATTATTATTTAATTATAGATAAACAATAAGGTTATTATTGTTATTAGTATTGGAGCAGCTGTGTGTGATTGATAAAATATCAGCTGAATCACTTTACCTGAAAAAACACCCTGTCACGTTGGTTTCTCCCAATTAAATGAACTGAAGGGCTATTTAAAGCGAGGGCTTTCTGCCTCAGCGTGGGAGTCTGGAGGTTGGCAACTTGCTGAGAGGTTGTATACAGAGAGTATTGAATCAGAGAATTGTGCTGGTGCAATTGAAGTTGAGTAACCGGTGGGTTCATTTTTTTTTTTTTTTAGTTTTCTTTTGTTGCCATTGGGCTGGAACACCTATTTTTTTTTTGCACTGTAAATAAATCTGCACTTTTCATCATAATCCACGTTTGCCGTTGCTGTGTCTTCACCTCATCACCACCCAACCTCAGTGTGTCTTGTTGCCACCATCCTGTGTGGACACGGGCTGCAAAGCCCATTTTTCACAGTTACATATGAGTAAAAGAGAAAGATAGATATAATTCTGTACAGAAATTGATGACTGCTAGTTAACTTTATGTTCTGCTATGCAGATTGGTTTTTATTTATATGCTGAGTTGCTGGATCTACATCAAGACAGCGTTGAGTTCAACCAGGATTTCCGTCTGAGGCGAGGCAGGATCGGAGAGGATGCAGAATCCTCCACCTTCATCGTCTTAATGGAGAGTTGCACCAGGAGGAGATAACCTGAACAGCGCGCAGTAAAATACATACACACATACTACCCGGATAGAATACATACACACTGAATAGACTTGGACAGACACGGATTCAAACTGAACTTTGGACTGGACTTACCGAACTTTGATATTAGACAGTAATAAGCTGTCAGAGGACACTTTATTTTATGTTTTATTATTTCTTTATTGTTGATTATATTGGGGATTGTTGAATCTCAATTGATTTCCACTCTTTGTTGTTGTGGGAATAAACATATCTGTGTTTACCTCATATACTAACCATCTCTCGCTCCTTGTGTTGAATTAGAGTACAGTAGTCATCTTAAGTGTTCACTGGGTGACAGAGTGTTACATATGTATTCGTACTGTGTATTTATGCTGTGTATCTATATTGTGTGTTTGGACTGTGGAGTGTATTTGTATTCGGACTGCGTATATGTAACCCAGCCCGTGTGAGATTGCGCCTCTCTACACCTGGAGACTCTGCGTTGCGTTGATGTTGGTATTGTTGGGTGCGATGTGAGGGACGAGTCGGACACACGGATGGTCAAGATCGTGGCTGAGACTGCACAGTTTATTGAGTGTCGATGCTGGCGGCTCCACCTTACAAACCATAAACAAACAATGAGTCAGTTAAGATAAGTCATTTAAAAGTAATTGTACAGAATTCAAAATAAAGCGCTGTACCTTCACAGCTACTAAACCCCTTAACACAAAGTTTCAGCTCTAAACACAGAGCATAACAGAAAACCCACAGGTAGATAAATAGCAGACAGTATCCACAGAGCTAGCACACATGCAACTAAGAAGCTAGCCATAATCACGGCCGACATACTCGTATAAAACCAGGTTACAAATCCTAAAACTTCATCAGATGGTAAACAAACATCTCAATACACACATCATTTAAATAGAACAACGTATTAACAGTTTATGGTCAAGATATTTGACTATGATGTGGAGAACTATCTATAATGCTTACCTTACAAACTATAAACAAACACTGAGCCAAAATGATGGCCACGCAGAGCAAATAACTGAAAACACGGCATCCGGTAAAGGACAAACAGCAACAATCGCGTAACACCTGAGGGCATAGATAATATAACAGCGCCATCTATTGACCAAAATAGGCAACTGCCTTACATATGCATTCATAATGTGTATTCAGACTGTGTGTATATATTAGGGGTGGAACGGTTAACAAAATCCACGGTTCGGTTCATATCACGGTTTTGTGGTCACGGTTTTCGGTTCGGTTCGGTATACGTTGATCGTTAGGAAAATCTATTATGTCTTGTATAGTCAGGTTAAAACTGAAAGAATGAGGCAGTCTGACATTTGATACGTCATTGTGACAGTCTTAGGTTAAAAGTAGGTAAGATTCTGGCACTGCAAGAGAGGAGACATTGCTAGTTCCAACGTGCTTTTCATTTATTTGGCAAAGAAAGTTATCTTTAACAAATGCTGAGAACAAATAGTTATTCACTGTCACTAAAATGCAGTGGAATCTTTTGTGCATACTGGGCACAAATACTGAACTGAATGAAATATATAACCTACATTCATCAATTGTGGTTCTTCCAAAAAATATATCTTATAAAATATAAAAGTAAAAATGGCTCTTAAAGCTCTGATCTGTCAGTGCTTCAAAGAGATGCTTGCTTGTATGGCTCTCATAAAGGGGGCGTGTCTGTAAAACGGAGCTTTTCATCTCCCATTCTGAGGTAGAGTAATAGGCAGTCACAGTCAGGAAACTTTCAGTGGCCCTGGCGGTCCATCCATCATTAGTAAGTGCTACATAGGCTATGTCAGACAACTCTTTAACAATTCCTCGTCGGTTCTCTTCATAAACCGTTCCATCCCTAGTATATATGCATTCATGCTGTGTATTCGGACTGTGTGTATATATGCATTCATACTGTGTATTCGGACTGTGTGTATATATGCATTCATACTGTTTATTCGGACTGTGTATTTGGACTGTGTGCTGTGTATTCATACTGTTTATTCGGACTGTGTATTTATGGTGTGTGCTGTGTATTTAGATGGTGTGCTTTGTATTTATACTGTGTATTCGTACTTTGTATTTATACAGTGTACAGTTACATTTTCTCCAGGTGAAAGAAGCTGTGAACTACTGCTGGTGAGTAAGGAGAGATTTGGCGAAGTCAGGTGTGGTGAATGGGCTTGATTGCAGGGCGGAGCACTGTGTGCTGTTTATTCATGCTGTGTGTTTATACTGTGTACTGTGTATTTGTACTGTGTATGTGTACTGTGTACTTGTGCATGTGTACTCATGCTGTTTATGTGTACTAGTGCATGTGTACTCGTGCTGTGTATGTGTGCTCGTGCTGTGTATTGTCCACTGTGTGCTCATGCTGTGTAATGTGTATTTATACTGTGTATTTTATCCCGTGTAATGTGTACTTAAGTGTTTATACTGCTTATTCGTACTGTGCATTGATGCTGTGTATTGATACTCTGTATTTGGACTGTGGACTCTTGCTGTGTATTGTGTACTCGTGCTGTGTACTGTGTGCTCATGCCGTGTATGTGTACTCGTGCTGTGTATGTGCGCTCTGTGTTTTGTACTGTGATGTGTATTTGTAGTGTGTATTCATATTGTGTATTTATACCCTGTACTTTAGTATTTATACTGTGTATTTATACAATGTACTTAAGTATTTATACTGTTTAATCAGACTGTATATATGCATTCATACTGTTTAATCGGACTGTGTAAATATGCATTCATACTGTTTAATCCGACTGTGTATTTATGCATTCATACTGTTTATTTTGACTGCACATATATGCATTCATACTGTTTATTCGGACTGCGTATATATGCATTCATACTGTTTATTCGGACTGTGTGCTGTGTATTCATACTGTTTATTCGGACTGTGTGCTGTGTATTCATACTGTTTATTCAGACTGTGTATTTGGACTGTGTGCTGTGTATTTATGCTGTGTGTTTAGACGGTGTACTGTGTATTTGGACGGTGTGATTTGTATTTGTACTGTGCATTCGTTCTTTGTATTTATACTGTAAACTGTCTATTTATACTGTGTATTTAGAATGTGGACTGTGTGCTGTGTATTTATTTAGTGTTTATACTGTTCACTCTGTATGTATACTGTGTATTTAGAATGTGGACTGTGTGCTGTGTATTTATTTAGTGTTTATACTGTTTACTCTATATTTATACTGTGTATTTATGCTGTGTGTTTTTACTGTTTACTGTGTATTCCTACTGTGTACTGTGTATTCGTGCTGTGTAATCGTGCTGTGTACTGTGTACTCGTGCTGTGTACTGTGTACCCATGCTGTGTACGTGTACTGTGTACTCGTGCTGTGTACTGTGTACACGTACTGTGAACTTGTGCTGTGTACCCGTTCTGTGTACAGGTGCTATGTACTTGTGCTTGTGTACTGTGTACTCGTGCTTGTGTATGTGTACTGTTTACCCGTGCTGTGTACGTTTACTGTGTACCCACCTACTAAAAAAAAACAGCTTAGACCAGCTTAGGCTGGTTAAGCTGGTTTTAGCTGGTTTGATGGTTTTAGCTAGGTTTTGGTCAGCTGGTCTTAGCTGGTCAGCTGGTCTTAGCTGGTCAGGCTGGTCTTAACTGGTCGGGTTGGTCTTAGCTGGTCTAGCTGGTCAGGCTGGTCTTAACTGGTCTTAACTGGTCGGGCTGGTCAAGCTGGTCTTAACTGGTTGGGCTGGTCTTAGCTGGTCAGGGTGGTCTTACCCCCAAAGCAAAGTAGAAAATGCCACCATTTCAGTTTGAATCTGAGTCTTTATTGTCTCCCTTGGGAGAAATTCATTTTGGACAGACAAGACTCCAGGACCCACAAAATATACAGGTATATACAATCAACACCATAAACAGCACCTGCTCAACACTGAGCAGTGCACCAGTCGACCAGCCGGATCCAGCCTGCCAGCGAAGCCCGGCCAGTCACCAGGTCACACAGAACCCACACCTGCAGCCATCCCCTTCTAGTACTTTTTAATTAATTTCCCATGGACTCAATTAGCTTTTTAGATATTTATATGAATAATAAAGGACTCATTTAAATTACTTCTCTGTCTTGTTGTTGTCTTGCCCACTACCCGGTCAATTGCTCGAACTAAAGAACACTTTACAAAAACTTACAGCGAAAGATGAAATGATTGCACACAGTGCCCTACATGAATACAGTAGATAAAATAATTTCACCATGCCCGATCTGACCACTTGCTACAGCAGCAATGTCACATTGCACGTTTCAATTTAAACACAACACACTAACTGACTCTCATCCCCCACCCCTAACCCATGCACACATAACTTATTTCCTGCTGATAAGTGTACATTGAAAACCGTCTGTAGCACCTTTGGTCCTGACTTTTAGGTTAAGGAGACATCACCTCTTAGGTCCGGTAGGAGTTGCACCAGGAATTTACTCACAAAAAGGAGTGGGTGTGGTTTAATTTGAACAGGTGACACTTAAATATCAATGCACAACAATAATAACATTGACAGCTTAGCTGTACTTTTATTTACCAAAATAAGGTGCCACAAAAGTAAAAAAAACACAAAATAAGAGTCCATTGAAGTTGAGCTCTCTAACTCAATCAAGTTCAGTTCTGAAAAAGGGATCCAATTGTGTGGATGTTCTGTATCAATGTCCATTCAAGTACTTCATCCTAAATCTCTACTACCTGGGTAGGTGAAGAGTGTGTTTGTCTTTTCTGTTCTCAGAATGTGTGATTCAGATGATCTTGAGTCTTCGAGGTAGGTTCTGCTCTGGCCGCACCACATCTCCAACTCTCATCTCCGACTCTCTCTCTCTCTCTCAGAATCACTGGGCTGGGCTCGCCATCTTAATCCTCTCTCTCTCTCTCTCTATTTCTCTGACAGTTGATCAGACTAGCAAAAAAAAAACAACCTACACAGAAAGTGCAAAGTTGTAAGGATCTTCATCTGATTCTGTCTCAGTGAGATCTCAACATTTTCTCAGCTCTATAGGCATGAAATATATTACCAAATTTCAAGGAAACACATACACACACTAAAATGAATTACTATGACTTAGTTTAACCATAAACGTAACCAATTATTCATGAATTACCAGCCACAACAGTATTATTTTTAACAGACACATAACTTATGCATCCTTTTTAACGTACATCATCGATTTTTAGCTATTTTAATCCACGTCTCTAATATTTAACTCTTTAACATCAGATGAATTACAATTTTTATACTTAACAGTGTAATTTCTTGAATCAAACATGAAATATACCACACCTTAAGGGCACTGTTACCCATTGCAGCGGCTATTAACCCTCTAGGCGCCAGAGTTTATTCAGCAATATATTCTGTTTGGACTTTAAGATTTCAAAAGGCTGTAGCTTGGAAGTGGTGAGAGATAAATCCATACTGTAAATGAGAAAAATATTCATAATGACCTAAAGTTTGTGATGGGAGTAAATGTACTCATCTAATTTGCATATTGTGACGTCACCAGGTGACTGGATGTAACTTTCAGTAAAACTAATTTTTGAACATATTTACACAGAAAAAAAATATTTATATTGTCATCTAATCCTCAAAATAAAGGAACAGAAGTTTGAGTGGAGTAAATTTACTAATCTAATTTGTATATCACCAGGTAAAATTCAGTAAAACGGAATTCTGAACATATTTACACAGTAGATTTTTTTTCATTTCATTTCATTTTTTCATAGATTTTTTTCATCCTCTCATTCTCAGAGTAAATGAACAGGAATCTGATAGGAGTAAATTTCCTAATCACTCACTCTCGCCGTGATCAGTGCGTGTTGCTTGTGTGACCGTGTCTGCAGCTGCAGTATGATCAGAGTCACTCGTCTCTGATGAGCGATCGTCATCAGAGGGCAGATCGTCCCTTTCTGAATCGCGATCAGCAAAGATCTGTGCAAGCACCTCATCCGCACTGTAAAGTCTTTGGGGCATTTTGTTTTTTATTACAAAAATCGCTATCTGTGTCTCTATCTGTCCAGCACACTTCTGCCACCGCTCCGCGGCTCTCTCCTCTCCCACTCTGCCGCTTAGCCGGTGCCGCTCTGACAGCCGGTGTCGGGTTTCAAACTTTTTTTTCTCAGGTATTTTGCATAGAAACACACCCACAAATGACGTCAGGATTGAAGCTGAATCTAGTGGCCATCTAGTGGTAGTAAGCAGTAACAGCACAGGGCAGTAGATTTAAAGATATGGGCTGTTTTATTCAGCAATGTTGCCTGTCGCAATAATGTTAACACAAATGAGTAATTCACATGGCATAAAAAATAAATGAAATGCATCTTATCATTGCAAAACATGTAAACTTAGCTTTTAACGATTAGCATGAGCTAAGCACAACAACAAATAAAGCAATTAGCAACTTGGGCTAGCGATTAGCATATCGCAGTCGCGATTAGCATTAGCATAAAGCTAGCGATCTTTTTTCAAGCAAGAAACTACAATATAAAGTGCACGAAGGTCGTGGGGAAACATTGGAAACATCTTATGACATCTATTAAGTAATGTAGACCAACTTAAACTGAGTTAATAGCACAATATATTCATCTTTTCCTCCAGCCAGCTAGCGAACAACCAGCTAACAGTTTGCTAACTCACCAGAGGTTCATCAAGCATAAATTCTCATAAAGGGGGGTTTATCCTCCTCAGCTCACAGCTTATCCAGATGAAGCATGGATCTGTCTGTGACTATCGTCTCTGCCTGCGGACCTCTGTTTCAATTTATCCGTGGCTGTCTGCTACTGTTTGCTACTGTCTGCTTCGTGGTTTTAGGGGGAACTGCGTCACACGCAGGTGCAGACTTCTTCATGCGATACCTGACTTAAGCTCACAGGAAAACACTGCCCCCTACAGGAGATGCACTGAGAGTGTCTAAATGACATATACAGGGCTAGTGACCTGATTTTTAACCCTTGTATTATGTTCGTTTCTCCCCCCTTACCTTGGTGTTCCCGGTCAAATTTGACCGGTCTGGTTTAACTGCTCTTAGATTAACACAAAACATCATTCAAACATAATCATCACCAAATTGTATTTAACACCTTTTAATGCTATAAATAATGTATCCAACTAGTGGTGAACATGAATATCTGCAGTGAATATCCAAAGAATAGACACTGAAAATTATAATAATAATCAAAACAGAGACCAAATTCACAGAACATCAGAAAATCAACATGAATAGTCATCTCTCTCTCTCTCTCTCACTCGCTGGCAACGATAATCCATATAACGAGCTTAAGTGGTGACCGGGAGAAAATGTCCATAAAACTACACAAAAACTTAATAATATAATAATAATATTAATATAATAGTAATATTCCTCCATACTGCTCGTCCGCTGCAATCCAAGTGTCCTGAAGTGGCGACATCCAGAGTTTACTCGAAACGACGTCATTTAGTAAATTTTTACGGCCTAAACAGTCACTACGCTATGTTTACACAGAGGCACGCTCCGCGTTCACGCGAGTCTCCCTTGCAGCCGATTGTACTACGGATTGCAGCGGACGAGCAGTATGGAGGAACATTACGAAGTTTTTGTGTAGTTTTATGGACATTTTCTCCCGGTCGCCACTTAAGCTCGTTATATGGATTATCGTTGCCGGAGAGTACCCCACGAGTCTCCAGCTGCACTTTGAGGAATAAGAAACTACACCGGACTTATCACCAGCATGTGGGTGAGTCAATAAAGACTGCATTTTTTTTTAGAGTTAACTATTCCTTTAATGTGGGTTACATGTCTAAAACCATCAACCAGCCTATTCAACCAGCTTCTACACCATCAACCAGCTAAGACCATCTAAAATCACCAATAGTCTGTTAAACCAGCTAAGACCATCTAAAACCATCAACCAGCTAAAACCACTAAGACCAGCTAAAACCATCAACCAGCCTATTGAACCAGCTAAAACCATCCACCACCCTATAAGAACACATTTGAGTTCATCCAGAAGATATTGTTGAACCTCAGACAGCAAAAGCTCAGCCCAAAACTGCAAACATTAAAAAATGCTCTTTTGGCCTAGATGTTGTGGCTAGGGATAGCTATACTGGTTGTCTACAAAAGTGTGGTGTGTGAATGAGTGTGAGTTTGATGAGGACATCATTTCATTCCATACTCATCTGGTTCAGTATTATGGGTGTTAAGTTACTGCTACCTCATAATTGCAGAAAGGGAGGAGGTACTTGGGGAGCCCACAGTATAAAAAAGGTAATGGAGACCAAAAGTAAACCTATAACTATCTATTGAGATACCTGCTTGTTGTATTTGTTTGCTGTTTTTGCATTTGTGATTTGAAAGCATAAAAAAAGTTTAAAGGAAGACATCCTTATGCAGGTCACATGACCCTGCCATCAGCGCAGGTGTTACATAATTTCCAGTGAGTAAAAACTGTTGAAAAAGAGCATACAGTATGTGATGTTTAGTATTAAAATATAGCGTGCCTCTGTAACACAGGTTGAATATATCAAAGCTGTTAAAGAGCTGACTTATGTATGTACAAGTACAGTTCTATGTAATAATACAGTTTTAATTATCAGGTTTCAATCAGGTTTTATTCAGGTTTTAAACTTTTACAGACCAAATGTTGCCAAGTCTGCTCGTTGCTGTGAGACATTCAGGAAAATGTCCATTGTGAATCAAGAGCCTTCTGTTAGCTTACATCCAGACCAATCATTACACCTTACTCACACTCATTCTCACTCTTAAGTCTCACTCATTCTGTCATACATCACATACTGATTTCACTCATACTGACATACGCTTTCTGTCTCACTTACATGCACACTCATCGCATCGTTGCACTCTCTTACACTCAGTCTCCCTCACAAACACATAATATTGAAGAAATAATTTAGAGAAAGGCATAATTTAGCAGGAATCTGAACCAATCAGCAATCTAGAGGGAAGGATTAGCCTCTAACTGGTTAGCATCATTTATTCCCGGTGTTCTCTCCCCTGCATTGATTGGCCTGGCTTTCTACTAACAGAAGGGTTTGGACTAAGGCTCAACAATTCATTGCAGTATTAACAAAAATCGCCAAATGGCCAAGTACTATTATTCAAATTACAGTACAGTATATGTAATGTTTTGATAAAGGTCAAATTAGGTAAACCCCATTAAAAACTAAGTATATGTGGTGCTAAAGAGATGGTCTGACCTTTTATCTATCACCTGCAAATTGTTCAGCCAAACTTGACCTTTGATGGTCTCTGTCTAGAGAAGTTTCAGAATGAACAGCATGTTGAGTGTTGTTATTGTTGTTTACAAATACTGAAATAAAAAAAAAACATGTTCATAATGCCATTTTGTGAATTCTTATTTTAAAGTTAGCTAAACTAAGGTATGTTAAGTATATTTACTTAAATTTAAGTACTGCCCACTTACTTTGGCATAGTATATTAACTTAATGTGACTTCATCTTTATTGAGTTCCAATTTTATTGAAGTGGATTACACTAAGATACCTCAAGTAAAGTGTAATACAAATTTCAAGTGATGCCCACTTGTTTTGCCAGAATATATTAAGTTAATATGACTCAAAGTATTTGAGTTGTAACAACGTGATTTGAATTTAACTTTACTAAGATACATTAAGTTCTCACAACTTCAAAAAAAGTACAGCTCACTTAAATATAATAATTTCACACTACTTCACACAATTAAGTTCATTTACTTACTTTTCCCAAGGTAATCGGTTTCCTAAATTTCTTTAAGTAAACTCAACTTCTTAGAATTTACAGTGCAGAGGAAGCAAAGGTGCTGGCGATCAGAGACATCTCAGAACTGGAGAAATACGTGTGATGACAATTCGTCTCTTTACTGTTTACACCGACTGACATTACTTTCCTGTCATGATGGTATGGGTTGTCATGGGACAAACATCACGCGATCTGACTGCAACCAACCGCATTTCTTTGCATGTGGACTCATGTATAATTATTAGCTTTATATGATGTCAACGGACTGTATTCAATCTACTTCTGCACAGGAGCTCTGCCTGAAAACTTTTGACTACACTGAACATAGATTTCACAACATCGAATATAATATAGACCCTGATAATTTTTTTCTCAACATTATTCATCACTGTAAATATTTCACTGAGGAACAATTTAAGGATTACCGTATGACAAATGAGACATTCTCAATCATACATTTTAATAGTAGGAGTCTCTCTATGAATATTTCAAAAATCCATGACTGTCTAGAACTGTCCAACAAACAATTCTCTGTAATTGCAATTTCTGAGACGGTCAAGAGGATGCTGTGCAGTTTGAGGGATATGATTTTTTCTCTACAAACAGGAGGAGTAAACGGAGCGGGGGGGTTGCACTTTACGTTAAATCAATTCATCAATGTGAAATTGTCAAAAATATGTCCTTCTCCCTAGAAAATATTATGGAATGTATCACAGTTGAGATTAAATGTGAAATCAAAAAATATAATTATAAGCTGTGTTTATAGAGCTCCTGGATCAAAAATTATTTTTTGAGGATAAACTGACAGAAATATATAACACAATTAATAGCAATAAGCATCTATTTGTTTGTGGAGATTTCAATATAGATTTTTTAAATCCACATAGTCAACCACAAATAATGAAATTCATTAACTCTGTGTTTTGTATGGGTCTGTATCCTACAATTACACATCTAAGCAGGATAACTATGAACACAGCGACACTTATTGATAATATATTAACGAATGTCACCGAAGGGAACTTAAAGGGTGGATTACTTATAAGTGATGTCAGTGATCATTTACCTGTTTTCACTGCCTTTGAATCACCTGTTGGAAAAAATGATGGTCCTAAGGAAACTAGAAATTTAACAAGGAAAATAACAGATGTAACCATTGAAAATCTTAGAGCGGAATTACTGCATCAAAGCTGGAACGACATTTATGTTGATGATATAGACAAATCGTATGAATCATTTATTTCTATTATTTCCAAATTATATGATAAACACTGCTCACTTGTGGCCAAAGTAGATAAGAGAAGGTATGTGGACAAACCATGGATAACAAAGGGGCTACAGAATGCATGTAAAAAGAAAAATGTATTGTATAAGAAATTTTTAAAATCTAGAACTGTGGATGCAGAAAGGAAATATAAGATATACAAAAATAAATTAACCAGTATCATGAGATCCTGTAAGAAGCAGTACTACAGTGAATTACTGGAAAAAAAATAGAACCAACATCAAGCGCACCTGGAAGATTTTAAATGAAATCATTAATAAGAAAAAAGTTGTTAAAGAGTACCAATCTTTTTTTTACGCAAATACCAACACAAGCATTAAGGAAAATAAATCTATAGCAGATCACTTTAATGAGTATTTTGTTAATGTGGGTAAAAATTTTGCAAATTCTATTGTATCCCCTTCCCCCAAAATGTCTTCCAAGGATAATAACAATACAATCAATACAATCTCGGATCCAATGTTTATTAAAAAAACTGATGAAAAAGAAATAATCGACATAGTTCGGAAATCAAAAGGTAAAAAATCGACTGATAGTTATAATTTTGATATGTTACTTTACTTTACTTTATTTTATTTGTATGGCACTTTTCATACATACAGTAACACAAAGTGCCTCACAGAGGATAAAAACATAAAATACATTTTTTAAAAACCCAACCCTCCCAACCCCACAAATAAACACATATAAATACATAAATACATACACACTCAGGCACAAACGCAGGCATACACACAGACACACACCGACAGACAGACACACACACGCACACACACACACGCTCACACCCACACCCACACACCTACACTGACTGTAACTGAGGAGACATGGCTGGGCACCAAGACCTGAGCTGAGGAAGAAGCTACGTTTGAGGGCCACGCACACTGAGAGAAATCATGGTCTCTAACCACAGGGGGCGCCGCCACAGGGACCACCCCAGCCCAGGCACACAGGAGGTCCCAAACCATGATGCAAAGCCCTCTAGGCACCCTGGCCAGAGCCGTCCACGGGACAGCACCCCCATCGGCAGACCAAAAACAACTCTCAGTGTGGTAGGCCCCCATTATGGAAACACTGGAAATGCGAGGGACTAAAACAGTAAAATAAGATAAAAGTATAAAGCTAAAAACTGAAGTAATAAAAACGATAAAGACATTAAAGAAAAACAATAAAATAATAGGATAGCGTAAAAGGTAAAAAGGCTAAAGCTGATGGATTAAGAGAGTAAAAGCTAAATTAAATAGTAAAAAATAGAATAGAATAATAAAAAATGATAAGAATAGGGGAAGAGCATAAAAGGAATTAAAAAGAATTAAACAAGCTTAGTTAAAAGCTTGATTAAAAAGGTGGGTCTTGAGCCTCTTTTTAAAAACATCGACAGTCTCTGCAGCCCTGAGGTTCTCAGGCAGGCTGTTCCACAATCGGGGGCCATAATAACTGAATGCCGCCTCCCTGTGTGTTTTAGTTCTTACTTGTGGTATGGTTAAAAGGCCGGCACTGGAGGACCTCATGGTCCGCGAGGGTTGATATAGTAAAAGTAGTTAAGATAAATAAGAAGGCCCGAGACCGTTAAGACATTTAAAAACTAATAAAAGAACCTTAAAATTGATCCTGAAGCGCACGGGGAGCCAATGCAGCGATTTTAAAACTGGTGTAATGTGCTCCCGCCCTCTGGTCCTTGTCAGCACGCATGCGGCTGAGTTCTGTAGTAATTGTAGATTATGCGTGTACTTTTTGGGAAGACCAGAGAGCAGGGCATTACAGTAATCTAAACGACAAGAGATAAAAGCATGCATCAGCACGGGCGGACTCTGGCTATATTCTTAAGATGGTAAAAACCTATCTTTGTTATGTTTTTGATGTGTGGAATAAAAGTGAGCTCAGAGTCAAAAATCACGCCCAGATTTTTTACAGATTGTGATGGTTTAAAATCCTGTAACTTTGGTAAAAGTTTCTCTCTCTGGCCTTCAGGACCAATGACTAAAACCTCTGTTTTGTCCTGGTTGAGCTGTAGGAAGTTTGCTGCCATCCATGACTTTATATCTAAAATGCAGTTAAAAAGGGCATCAATTGGCCCTGTGTCATCAGGAGACACGGTGATGTACAGCTGCGTATCGTCAGCGTAGCTATGAAAGCTGATGCCGTGCCTCCTGATGACGTCCCCAAGGGGAAGCATGTAAAGATTAAAAAGAGTTGGACCTTAAATTGACCCTTGGGGAACTCCACACTTTGTCTCGTGGATTCTAGAGGAACATGTATCCATACTTACAAAGAAACGTCGATCAGTAAGGTAGGACGTGAACCAGTTAAGAACAGTACCAGAGAGGCCGACCAGGTTCCTCAGTCTGTTTAATAAAATGTGATGGTCTACCGTATCGAAGGCGGCGGTTAGATCCAGTAGAACCAACACTGTGAGTTTATGATTATCTAAATTGCTCCTGATGTCATTTTAAATCTTTAAAAGGGCTGTCTCTGTACTGTGGTTCATCCTAAACCAAGATTAATGGCTCTCTAAAATATGTTTTGAGTTTAAAAGATCATTTAATTGATTAAAAACAAGTTTTTCTAAAATTTTACTTAAAAATGGTAAGTTGGATACAGGCCGATAATTATTTAAAACATTGGGGTCTAAATCGCTCTTCTTCAGAAGGGGCTTCACCACCGCCGTTTTAAAGGAGGTGGGGAAGACACCCGTCTGAAGAGAGCAGTTCACCATATATAACAGTTATTCCTCAAAGAATCCATAGTGTTTTAAAAAACGGTGTGGGAATTGGATCTAAAAGGCAGGTTGTGGGCTTCACCTGGGAGAAAACTCTACCAAGTGTCCTCGCATCAACCAGGGCAAAACTTTCCATAGGTGAAATCAATGACATCAATAATCCAGTTGTGTCGACACTTAAAAACTGTTGGGATAAAAGACTGGATATGATGTCATTAATTTTTCTTCTGAAGTGGTCTGCAAAGTCCGCAAAGGGCGTTGTCTGGTGTCTTGGAGGATCTTTTAAAATTTTTGTTTGTTAAAAGATCGATTGTGGAGAATAAGAATTTGGGATTATTTTTATGATCATGGATTAGATTTTGGAAGTGGGAGATTCTTGCCTGTTTGACTGTGTTATTGTAAGTTTTGAGGTGTTCACGTAGTATTTCATAGTGAACTGTTAGCTTTGATTTCCTCCATCTCCTTTCAGCACTCCTGCATTCCCTTTTGAGTTTTTTAATTTCCTCAGTTCTCCACGGGGGTGTAGGTCTTTTTTTGATTGTTTTAATTAAAAGTGGAGCCACTGAGTCCAGTGTTGACTTTATTTTATTGTTAAAGCTGTTTGTGATAACATCACAGGGTGCTGATAAAATTTCGGCAGGAATGCTCTGTAAAATCCGGATAAAATTTGCAGCCACTTTAGAATTTAAGTAGCGTTTCCTCACTGTTCTCACAGGGGCCTCCCGCTGGTTAAAACTGGTGATTGTAAAAAACACACAAAAGTGGTCAGATACAGCCAGGTCCACAACAGAGGGCGCACCAATGGACAGGCCATAGGATATAACCAGGTCTAAGGTGTGCCCCCTGCAGTGGGTTGGCTGCGTGACATGTTGCTTAAAATCAAGGCAGTGTAAAAGGTTTAAAAATTCTCTGGATATTGCATCTGAGGAGATGTCCACATGTAGATTAAAATCACCAGTTATTAAAATTCTGTTAAAAGTGGAATGAATAATTGATAAAAGTTCTGAAAACTCATTAATAAAAGAAGTGGAGTACTGGGGTGGTCGGTAGACTGTTATACAGAGGATAGGTGGGCTGCTAAAAACAAAGGCATGATACTCAAATGATGAGTAGCTGTTAAAACAGACTTCGTTAGAGTTTAGACTTTATAAGAACAACATAATTTCTCATTACAGTATGGAAAATTAAGTTTAATGATTTTGTACTATTTTGGGTTATGCGCTGTGTACTATTCTTTTTTTGTTGTGGTCAGAAATTTAAGTGTACTGATTAATTTCAAATGTCTGTGATCTGATCCTTTTGTATTAATGTGTATAATTTTTTAAGGTAAAAGGGGTAGGGGTATATAAGCTTTGGCTTCAACCTACACCCTTTTGGTTATATAAGCTTGATATATACCGAAATAAATAAATAAATTCATTCATTATTTAGAATGTGGACTGTATGTGGACTGTGTGCTGTGTATTTATATTGTGTGCTTATACTGTTTAATGTGTATTTATACTGTGTTTATACTGTTTACTGTGTATTTATACTGTGTACTTTGTATTTATACTGTGTATTTATACTGTTAACTGTGTATTCTTACTGTGTATTTATACTGTGTATTTATGCTGTGTGTTTATACTGTTTACTGTATATTTGTACTGTGTATTTATACTGTGTACTGTGTATTTATACTGTTTACTGTGTATTTGTAATGTGTATTTATGCTGTGTATTTATACTGTGTACAGTTGCATTTTGTCCAGGTGAAAGAAGCTGTGAACTACTGCTGGTGAGTAAGGAGAAATTGTAGATCCAGTGTGCAGGCATTCTGTGAGAAGAGTTAGTTGAAATATTTAATCTTGTCTAGATACATTTTGTGTCAATTCTTGTGAAACTGTTGTGTAATGTGTACTCGTCCTGTGTGCTGTGTACTCATACTGTGTATGTGTATTTGTGCTGTGTATGTGTACTGTGTATGTGTACTCGCGCTGTGTACTCATGCTGTGTATGTGTACTGTGTACTTGTGCATGTGTACTGGTGCTGTGTATGTATACTGTGTACTCATGCATGTGTACTGGTGCTGTGTATGTGTATGCGTACTGTCTACTCGTGCTTGTGAACTGTTCCCGTGCTGTGTACTGTGTACCTGTGCTGTGTACTCATGCTGTGTATTGTGCACTCATGCTGCGTATTGTGCACTCATGCTGCATATTGTGTACTCGTGCTGCGTATTGTGTGCTGTCTATTGTGTACTGTGTACTCGTGCTGTGTAGGTGTACAGTGTACCCATACTGGGTACTCGTGCTGTGTATGTGTGCTGTGTATGTGTACAGTGTACTCGTGCTGTGTATGTGTACGTATACTGTGTACTTGTGCTGTGTATGTGTGCTGTGTACGTGTGCTGTGTATGTGTACTTGTGCTGTGTATGTTCGCTGTGTGCTCATGCTGTATATGATGCTGTGTGCTCGTGCTGTGTATATGTACATGTACTGTATACTCGTGTTGTGTATGTGTACGTGTACTGTGTACTTGTGCTGTGTATGTGTGCTGTGTACGTTTGCTGTGTATGTAATAATAATAATAATAATACATTTTATTTAAGGCGCCTTTCAGGGCACTCAAGGTTGCCTTACACAACATATAAACAACGATTTAAAAGAGCAAAGGACACATATAAGTGCAATAAAAAACAAAAATCAAATCAGAAAACTGCAGGGTGGAAGACAAATTAAAGTGTGTATGAGAGTTTGAAGAGGTAGGTTTTTAGACAGGATTTGAAGATGGATAGAGAGTTAATGTTCCTGATGTCGGGGGGGAGGGAGTTCCAGAGGCGGGGGGCAGAGCGGCTGAAGGCTCTGGACCCCATGGTGGACAGACGGGCAGAGGGCACAGTGAGGCTGATGGAGGAGGCTGATCTGAGTGCCCGGGAGAGGGAATGTTGATGTGGAGGAGGTCAGAGAGGTTTGGGGGGACGAGGTTGTGGATGGCCTTGAAAGTGTGAAGCAGGATTTTAAAGTCTATGCGAAATTTCACAGGAAGCCAGTGGAGTTGTTGAAGAACGGGCTTGATATGATTGATGGAAGGAGTTCTGGAGACAATACGAGCAGCTGAATTCTGGACCAGTTGGAGCTTACGGATGGACTTGTGGGGGAGACCGAAGAGGAGGGAGTTACAGTAGTCTAGGCGGGATGTGACTAGTGTGGACCAGGATGGCAGCGCTGTTAGAAGTGAGGGAAGGACGGAGGCGGTTGATATTGCGAAGATGAAAGTAGGCTGACCGGGTAACATGAATAATGTGAGTCTGGAATGACAAGGAGCTGTCAAGGACGACACCCAGGCTCTTAACCTGAATGGAGGGGGAAACAGAGGAGTTGTCAATGGGGATGGTGAAACTGGGAGTGTTAGTGAGAGAGGATTTTGAACCAACGAGGAGGACCTCAGTTTTATCGCTGTTGAGTTTGAGAAAGTTGGAGGATAACCAGGATTTGATTTCCTGCAAACAGACACGGGGGGGGGAGAGGTAGAGCTGGGTGTCGTCCGCGTAACAAAGGAAATGGATGTTGTATTTTCGGAAAATATGACCAAGAGGAAGGAGATAGATGATAAATAGGATGGGACTGAGGACAGAGCCTTGAGGAACACCAGAGGAGAGGGGAGAAGGTTGGGATGTGAATGACTTTAGCTGAATGAACTGAGTGCGGCCAGAGAGGTAGGAAATGAACCAGTCTAGGGGTGTGTCGGATATTCCAATAGATGCTAGCCTGTCGAGGAGCATGGGGTGGGAGATGGTGTCGAAGGCCGCACTCAGATCAAGGAGGATGAGAATGGATGATAGTCCGGAGTCAGCTGCCATCAGGAGGTCGTCTGTGATCTTAAGGAGAGCAGTCTCTGCGCTATGACGTGGGCGGAAACTGTTCATATAGGTTATTGTTATGGAGATGAGTATGAACCTGAGATGCCACTGCTTTTTCCAGGATTTTTGAAATAAATGGTAGGTTAGAAATCGGACGAAGGTTATTGAAGTTGTTGGGATCAGAACCAGGTTTCTTCAGAATAGGTGTTACAGCCGCAGATTTGAGAGATGATGGAACAGAGCCAGAGGTTAGGGAGGAGTGAATGATGGCAGTTATCAGGGGCAACAGAGAGGGGAGGCATGCAGTGACTAAAGAGGTCGGCAGTGGGTCGAGCTGGCAGATGGATGTTTTTGATTTCAGGATGAGGTCAGAAATTACAATGGGAGAGGGGAGTTGGAAGCTTGAGAACGGTTGAAAGAGGGGGGCATGAGAAGCCAGAAGAGACGGATTGTAGGATGAGTGAGGGGTCAGTTGCTGGTGGATCTTGCTTATTTTTTCATTAAAAAATATCATTAAGGAGGTACAGTGTTCTGTCGAGTAGAAATGAGGGGGAAAAGAGTCCGGGGGGCGTAGTGTTTTGTTCAGCACTGAGAATAGGGCCCTGGAATTCCCATCACCAGCACTGATCAGACCTGCATAATATTGGGATTTGACTGAGGAGAGGGTGTTTTTGTAGTAAAGAATGTGGGAGTGGTACATTTCCTTGTGGACAGAGAGTCCAGTTTTCTTGTAGAGCCGTTCAAGTTGACGTCCTTTGGTTTTGAGTTGTCATAGAAGAGGTGAAAACCAGGGAGCAGAGTGGGTGAATGATATGGTCCGAGTTTTTATAGGGGCAAGTGAGTTCAACAGAGTGCGGAGATGATCATTGTAGAGGGTAACCAGTTGATCAGGAGGGGAGGAGTAGATGAAACTGGGGAGGCTGTCGATACCTGAGGAGAGAGCTGCTAAATCAATGTTTTTGATATTACGGAAAGAGATAAGATGTGACTGTTTAGTTTTGGACAGTTTTAAGCTGGAGTTGAATGTAATTAACATGTGATCAGAGATGGGAAGATCATCAGCGGAACAGTTAAAAGGAGTGACACCAGAGCAGCAGACCAGATCCAAGATATGTCCTTTAGTGTGGGTAGGGAAGTCAATGTACTGTTTGAGTCAAAAACTGTCCAGACAAGATGTAAAATCCTTGGATAGAGCCAGATTGAGGTTGTCCATATGAATATTATAATCACCAAGCAAAATTACATTGGGAAAAAGAGAGCAGATGTGAGTCAGGAAAGCAGAGAAGTCATTAATAAAATCCTTGTTAGGTTTGGGTGGGCGGTAGATAGTAAGTAAAATAGTTGGAGTCGGACCATTAAGTTGAAGAGCCAGAGTTTCCAAAGATGAATATACTGGAACTGTAACAGGCAAAACCTTCCAGGTATCGCGGTAGATTATCGCGAGACCTCCTCCTCTGCCGGTGAGACGGGGCTGGCAGGAGTAAACAAACCCAGGTGGTACAGTGTCATTCAGCTGAGAGAAGTCATTGGGTTGTTGCCACGTTTCAGTAAGACATAAAAAGTCATACTTGCGGTCACGGAGGAGGTCCTGGAGCAGTGGTCCCTTCCCCGTAAGGGAACGGATGTTAAATGTCGAGTTGTGGACCAGATGGAGTTGATTGCAGTGGAGTCATCGATGTGGTAGTGTGTACTTTTCTTTGCTGTGGATTGTTGGGGGAGCAGCATCAGAGCCAGCGACACCAACAGACTCAACAAACTCATCATGAAGGCTGGCTCTGTGATTGGCTCTAAACAGGACATTCTGGAGGCTGTAATGGAGAGGAGGACACTGAAAAAACTGTTATCCATCATGGCTAATCCTCTCCACCCTCTCCAACTCACACCGGTCAGACAGTGGAGCACCTTCTCCAAAAGGCTGCTTCAGCCTCGCTGTCATAACAACAGATACAGGAAATCTTTCCTGCCACAAGCCATCACTTTATATAATAACTCTCTCAACTCTGCCTGACAGAGAGAACTCTGATCCCTCTGTTTTGTTGTATATATTATTGTTTATTGTTTATAGTCATTTTGCACTGTATATATTTTTTGCAGCCCCACTGCTCCTGTGACAAAATAATTTCCCAGTCTGGGATCAATAAATATCAATTATTAAAATAACCTCTTCAATATTATATCAAAATATCTCCTTCACATAGCAATTGGAACACAAATCGACACATGGCTTACTGTGCTTAAAAGGAACAGATAAAAGTGCTAAATCAACACCTTCCACAGTTAAGTGTGTAACAAATATGCAAACCAATGTATCACATAGCGCCGGATTGTGTTTGCAGGTTTAAAATGTCAGGCTAATGTTTTAGCATTAGTGTATGGCGTCTGCCCTTGTACTACCTAGCATCGCAGCCAGTGCTCCGCCATTAGCCTTAATGCTAGCGGTTAACTCGCGTAAGTATTAGCGTTAGCGGCTAGCACTTAGCATGACAAAAACGATCACTCACCGATACGTTTTCTTCGTGAGGGGGGCGTCAGGTCTCTCTGGCTGCACTCTCACACGTCCAGGACTCCACAGGGATTCTCCCAGTGAGTTTTTAATCATCTTTATCAGCTTTTATTTCACGCTCCACGCGGGGTTACTCTTCTTCTCTTCTCAGCAGCTCAAGAGGAAGTGAACTCTCCGCCGAAAAGGTCAACTGACCGGGCATCTTCCTGATTGGCTGACAGATCGTCTCCCATCCCTTTCAAAATAAACTTGTTTTTAATCTTTCACATTAATATCATATTTCATGAATTGATTTTTTCTATATGAATTTATTTATTTATTTACTATAGATGTCTTGGGTTTTAACATGCATTTTACAGTTTTTTAATAGAGACTTTATTATAAACCAAATTGGCCACATAAAGGCTGCGTCCCAATACTCGCACTTCCCCTCAAAATCAGCCCTTGGTTTTGCGCGTTCCCGCGGAGGGGTAGGGTGTCCCAAACTTCAAGACGAGTAAGGGAAGTGCTGTTTAGCCCTTAAAATCCCCACTTAATTTGAAGGGCGGTGCGATGCACACTTCAAATTGAGGGGAAGATTGTATTTCCCAGGATGCATTGCGAATCATCCAGGCATACGTGTTTACCAGGAAGATGGCAACGTCCATGAGAAAGAAGTCGCACAATTGTAAGTACTATTTTAACAAATAAAAGCATGCAAAAATCCCCAAATATGTCGGGATGTGTTATTTTTCTGCATGTACGTTATCTGTAAGCGTCGAGTAGAATAGAAATGCTTGAAAATCACTCATTCACGAGCCTGTAAACAACTCCATGAAGCCATTAATGCACTCAAGTTTTATCGATATTTATGACGACCGTGCCTGCATTTACACGAGTTATCATGACGCTTGTTCCGATTTCCATCAAATTCTAGTCATGACATGACGTTTGTAACTGTGTTGTTGTTTACATTCACTGTGATTGTGAATGTAAACTAGGGCTGCCACGATTAGTCGACTAGTCACGATTATGTCGACTATTAAAATCGTCGACAACTAATTTAATAGTCGACACGTCGTTTTTAAAAAAAAATTTTTTAACTTTGTTTTCTCTCTCAAAACTGCTGCGGCACCTTCCACTGCTGCGTCTGCCTTTCTGTCCTTGACACACATGCGCAGTAGTGGTAATCTGGGTCAGCCGTGGTGTCACCTGAAATTATACCAGACGGGCTCTCTGGTATCATGGCTACCCGGCGGCAACGGAGCTCAAAAGTGTGGGAGCATTTTAAGAAAACAAAACAGAAAAGTGTGCAATGCAATATCTGCAAGACAGACAGAACTTGCCTTTCACGGCAGCACAAGTGCGATGCACGAGCTCCTGAAAAGGAAGCACGTTGTGGCTGACAACGACGATGAAGAGGGACCGTCGTCTTGTTAAGCTAACTGGCTAGTTAGCTGCTAACATTAGCGTAAACAGAGAGCTTACTTACTTATCAACTCATATTGATAGCTGTAAACGTTAACATTAGCGATGACGATTTGATTCATTAGCCTTAGGAACAAGAGCCTTGTGCAGTTTGGGATTATATAGAGTCAGAGTGTAGTAAAGTTGAATACAGTTGTGAGCACTGAGCACAAAATGCACTTTTGTTATATTCAGGGATGCAAACAGCACGCCATCAGGCAGGTGTTTCCCACGGAGCTCTGCCCCGTTTCAAAGGTGAAGGAAGCCCTAAGTGGAAAGACGTTGCCTCCGCAATGTAGAATGTGTTTTATAGAAGAGAAACACACATTTCAGGACCGCTGACTTGTATCATCAAAACAGACACATGTAAACACAGAAAGCTGAAAATCACTGGACATGTCTGTTGGGATTATACAAATCAACAGTGTAAAGTAGAGCTGTCAAGATGTATGCAACTTCAATAATTCCTTAGGTCAGCTAGTGCCTTATCCGTTTACTCAGCTGTTTGCACTTTATGCTACAATTGTTTGTTGCTACAAGCATATTTCATTAAAGGTTTAATGAACTGTCATCTTAATTGTCTTCATTTTTAGTTAGCATATATCTTAAACACTTTAAACTGAAAGCTAATGATTGTTATATAAGAGCAGCTGCATGCTGGTGCGATAAACTGTATGTTATACATTCAATTTACGTATGATCAGATTAGTCGACTAATCGAAAAAATAGTCGGTGATTAGTCGACTATCAAAATAATCGTTTGTGGCAGCCCTAAAACAGAAGCCACGTAGCGATTGCACCGTCTGCGTTATGACAACATCCAGAGTTCTGAAGACTGCAGCTCTCTCGTGCAAGTTATGCAATCAGTTGGCAACTGCACATAACCGATATGTGTGCATGTAAACGCACGCAATCGTGGTAGTTACTTATCATAATTCTATCAAAAATGGTGATGATCAAGTTGTGTCTCTTGTCATATGTCAGGGTCTGTGGAGGAGACCAGAGGCCTCATTAGGTTCTGGACTGAACACGAGGAACATTTTAATAAAAAAAAGTTTGCAGCCAAGCAGCTTTGGGAGTGAGTAACCTGATTTGTATTCTTAAATAGATCAATAACTGCTAATGTATAAACCCAGCCTAATTTTCATCACTGGCTGTTACAGGAAAGCAGTCCTAGAGCTGGGTCTTCAGGGGAAAGTAGATGGAAAGCAAGCTGCCAAAAAGTTTGAAAATTTGAAGAGCAGATACAAGGTAACTCATTTCTGTAGTTAGGGATATGCTTCATCATCTGCATCATCCTTCCAATGAATCCATTTTGCTTGATGCCTCTGGTGTGTGTATGTAGCCTACATGTGTGCACATGTGTGATAAATGTATGTTGTTATTGCAGATGCTGAAAACTCCCAAAACAGGTTCTGGGACAGAAAATGGGGAACAGACTGCCTCAAATTGGAGGTATTATGAGGACATGCATGCTGTCTTAGGGAGCAGGCCATCGATGGATCCTCCTGTTGTGGTGGCCTCCTTCAATCAAGCCAATGAAGATCCCACATCAGTATCCATGGCCCCTTGCAGCACAAGCTTACCGGAAAGCAGAGTCCCTGGGTCCCAGGTACTTCTGTGGTGTAATGACAGCATGTGCAGTATTCATCCAAGGTCACTTATATTATTTCATTTGTACTCTTTTCCAACTTATAGGCCATTGTCAACCCCTCCTTGGAGGAGACTGCTGACCCTGGAACCAGTACTGCATCTCTTCCTCCACCCACCATCTCAACTACACCAAACCCGCCCTCCACACCAGCTGACCCTGCCACCACAAGTACCCCTGAGCCCACACCCTCTTCTCCCAGAAGAAGAAAGAGAAAAAATGATCATGTTCTCAATTTCCTCAGAGACGAGTCTATCAAAGAACAGCAGAGACATGAAGAAACTGAGGCAAAAACTGAAAGATTCCTGAGCCTCTTTGAAAAGTTAGTGGAAAAAATGGCTGACCCATGAAACTGACCCGTGTAACTACAGGTGCTCATGTAACTCAATTAGTTTATGCCAGCCTACGAAGTGCAGCAATTATTTTTTGTTTGCCAATGTTTACAGTGTTACTGATACTACCTCAAGTAATTTATGTTTGCTGCAAAGGCATATTTTGGTCATGTCTAATTTCATCTCTGATGTCAATATTGCATTGTAATGTGCACTTTTGGAAGAATAAAATCGTATCCCTGGGTTACAGTGCATGTGAGTGGTCAAATACAGCTACAATCATCGTACCTATTTACAAATTGCATGTTAATATATTATTTAAGAAAAGAGTAAACCACCCAAATGTTGTGAAAATGAGAATGTAGTTTAATAGAACACAAATCTGGGAACATTAAACTCACATTATGCAACAAAAATTCAAAGTTGTTTGTGTTCCCAGCTATCAATAACACAACTTCACAGGTTCACAGGGTTTAGCATCTCTAAGGAGGCGCTTGTGCATCCCCAGCGATCAAGGCAGCAAGTCTGTCCCTGAAGGCGTTCCCTGGACTTTCCTGTCTATCAGGGCCTTCTTCTGACAGGGGTTCGGGATCCATGATGTCTTGTTCCACGTCATTGTCAATTTCCAGGACATCACCATTGTCCATGCACACGTTGTGTAGGAAAGCACAGGATGCTATTACCTGGGGTGCAAATGTGGGTCTGATCTCCAGGGCCTTGAAGAGCGTGGACCTCCAACGTGTCTTCATTATGCCAAAGGCTCTCTCAACAATTGAGCGTGCCATGCACTGGTTCTCTGTAGGGTGTGATGAGGGAGATGGGGGTTTCCAAACAGGGCTATCCACCATCTCCAAGGATGAAATAGCCACTGGGTGGATATTTCCTTGCAATGTAAAAATAACTGTTCTTTAATATACGTGTGTCATGTACTGACCCCTGGAAAACCAACAAAAATGTCGATGAACTTTCCTCTTGAATCACAGATGGCTTGCATGCAGATGGAGTAAAATCCTTTGTAATTTAAATAATTCAGTCTGTGAAGTGATGGGGGCTTGATACGGATATGACATCCATCAATGGCACCAACAGCTTTGTCGAAGACATGTGTTCCAGAGAGCTGGCCAAATCCACGACCCACTGTGTCCAGATCTGCTGGCCTTGGAAATGTGATGGCCCTGTGAAGATTGTCCCAAATGCATTGGGCCACCTTGTGCACAATCCTGTGGACAGAGGATGTGGGGACATTGAAAACCCTTGACACCACACGGTAGGAGAGTCCATGGGCAAGCCAGTACACATAGATGAGTACTTCCAGCTCATGGCCCCAGCCATGGTCCTGTTCCCCCCTCAGCAAATGCTGCAGGGCATGCATGGCCCGCCTTGTTAGCCTGAAGTCCTGGCTGATTTCCAAGCCCACATTAAACCACAGGCGGAGGACAGGCACATTTATATCTAACCTGCAGTAGGTCAGTGGGCGCCCACTCTGGAATGCACAAAACAATAATTAACATTAATATGCTACATAATTCCTGGACCCCATGCCTGTATGACCAGGCATTATACTCCTAATTTCAGTGTACAGGTGCATCTCAATAAATCAGAATATCATGGAAAAGTTTATTTATGTCAGTAATTCAATTCAAAACATGGAACTAATACATTATGTAGTTCCATTACACACAGAATGAAACATTTAATTTCTTTATTTATTTAATTTCTTTTAATTGTAGTGATTATGGGTTGCATTTAATGAAGACCTAAAATTCATTATCTGAAAGAATTTGAATATTACCAAAGACCAATTTAAAAAAGCATTTTTAATAAAGAAATGTAAACGCTGTTTTAATGCAGATGCAGATGCACAGAGTGTTAGATACTACAGACACCAGCGGGGACCTGTCATCTGTGTTTTGTGAAAGGCAGCACTTCAAACTGTTCTGGGAGATCGTGATACTTCACACTCAGCTTGTCTGTCCACCTGCATCTTTCTTATATATATATATAAATATAAATATAATTAAAACTATTATTATTATTACAACAACAACAGCTGATGACACTGCATGATTTTGTTTTTGATCGACATACCTGAAAATAATCGAACAGGAGAAGAAGGTGGTGAAGGCGTCTCCTGTTTCCCGTGTTTCTTCTCCGTTGATTTGTTAGACGAAGGTAAATGAAAACAGCCAAAGAAATTGGCAACACCACTACTGGAGCCGGCATTTTCGAATGAGCGCTTGAAGCCTATGTCGACGATACGCGTGACGTATTTAAAGACGTCTGTTACGCTAATTTGCATGAAGTGGTGTCCCAATTCGAAGGTGACATTCCCTACCCCTCAACACCTGTCCCTTCATCATTGAGGGGAATCTATCTAGCGAGTGCGCTGAAACCAAGGGGTAAGGTTAAGGGAGGAGAATTGGGATTGGGCCAAAGTCTTTGCTGTTTACGGATTTAAACTGATGCAAGTTTGTACCAATATCATGATGCTAAATGAAAAAAAATGACCACTCATAATGGCAAAATAACTTTATTTTAATGCCATTTAAAAGGTGCTGGTTGTATGAAAAGTTTATTTTTGAGCCAACTCATCAAATAATGACACTGGGATTGGAGGACGAGTTGTAATGGCATTGTGTACTTGGTTTTTGATATCCCTCCAATCACGTCTGTGAAGTGCAGGTTCTGCTTTAAGAGCATTGACGCAAGCATCTTTCCCTGGAACTCTATGCAGAGTAATGCACTGTCCAAACTGTCGCCAGACTGCTTCCTTTTCTTTTGAACTCCAAGGCCTGCGATGGATTTTTCTTGGGGAGAGCAACTGTGGCTCTACACCTGAAACAGAAATGAGCAAAAACGTAAAATTGTAGAATGGTGCTGACATCATCACAAAGTTAAATAATACATAGTCCTCTGTATGTTCTGGATGGTTTTCTTCTTCTACTTAGTGTTGTTTTTTGAAAAAGACTACTCAGATCACTGTACTTCATACAATACTCAATATTACATTTACATTATTGCCAAGTGGAGAATGCAGCTGCTTTGCAATCTACTACTGT
Organism: Pagrus pagrus; assembly: GCF_965226575.1. Classification (NCBI taxonomy): domain Eukaryota; kingdom Metazoa; phylum Chordata; class Actinopteri; order Spariformes; family Sparidae; genus Pagrus; species Pagrus pagrus. Next base: position 420,467 of record NC_140185.1, on the reverse strand, counting down.
CCATAGAAGTCTAAAGCTATTTTATTCCTTAATCCAAGTAAATAGCTCTGTTAGGCATGTAGTTTTTTCAATCTGATACGAAGCTGTGGTTTTGGAGTGATGTAAAGAGGGCTGCAGACAGGAGTCTGTAAAGACCTTGATAATAAAAAATAAACCTTGTGGATGTAAAATGTCCTCAAATGGAGCAAAGTTCAGCAACCTATTATTTATTGGTGCTGGTGATGCAGTAAATATTATCCATTAAAATAGATGATGCCCTTTCCATATAGTGCTTGCATTACCTTTGAAAATACAGGAGATCTACTTCACAGTTCATTTTTGGTTACTACTCAGTGGCTGTCTCTCATGGCTGACCTGTAGCAATATATCCTTCAGTACATGAAGTTTACCTGTTTTCTGAGTCCTCTGCTTGACTGGAGGTCTTGAAAGAGATGTCTCTGGTGCCATAAAGTGTGCCTCTTCTGAAAGAACAAAACAACACCTCAGCATTAACTTCATACTGAAAGATACGCTAATATGCATATTACAGTGCTCCTGCATCGATTATGAAGTTGTATTCTCACCATCTGAGTCTGTAACTGGCTCAAAGCCGGCCTTTGAACCCTTTTCCTTGGAAGACACTTCGGGAGGAGAAAAACAGATGAGACAATAACAATACATGGTGAAATTACATATTTTCAAGGTAGCCACAGCAAATGAAATTAAGCTTTAACTTCATAAGACATAGCAAAGTACAAGACTGTTACTTCACAGGAGGAAACAAAATTAAGACAGAGGAAGAATTTACCTGTTTTCCGAGTCCTTTGCTTGACTGGAGGTCTTGAACGAGATGTCTCTGGTGCCATAAAGTGTGCCTCTTCTGAAAGAACAAAACAACACCTCAGCATTAACTTCATACTGAAAGCTTGTTCCTAAAACGGCACTGTCTCGTTAGTAGCTTGGTTTTGTGGCATCGGACCTCGAACAAACCACGGTCTGCTGCACAGTTTGTTCAAAGGCTGTTGTGACTAAAGACAGCGGACCGACACATTTATCTGAGCCTCTCAAACAGACGCATGTATCAGAGTGGGACACTTGTTTAACAAACTAACATTAGCAGAATCATTTAATCATTGTGTCCCGTATGAGAAGAAAGGGTCCCAGTGGACAGCTGTTACGCCCTTTATTTGAAAATGAGTATAGTGGCGCTGAGCTAGCAGTATAGCGGCGCAGCGCCGTTATTCTACAGTCTGGGGAGAACCCTGCACAGTGATTATTTTATTACTTCCTGACATTGATAGACAATATAATTGATGAATAAGAACAGTAAGCAGCATAATAATCAATGTTGAAAAGGAAATTGTCAGTTGCTGCCCTAGTAACTTCCTACCATCTGATTGAGTGGTTTTGGAAGACCTCTCGCTGATGACCTTCTCAGTGATATGTGCCTCCTGTACAGGTGCCACTTTGGAAGGTGAGGGAACTGTTATGGCATAAGACACACAGAACAAAATCATGTTAGAATATCACCTTAAACTACTCAAATGTAATTTTGGTACAATTGAAATCTTCTACTTCCATACTCACTTTCAATGTCAAGGTCAATCTCATCCAGAGATTTGCCTTTGTAGGCCTCAGTTCCACATTCAATTGCCATGAGCAACTTGCTCATCTTTGCGAGCTGAAGCGTGTTTTCTGTTAGCCGATAATATTCGCGTTGAACACGGATGTCATGGCCCTTGAACTTTGCTAATTGATCTAACTCATTATCTTTCAAGTTCATTATCTGGCTCAGCGTGGCAACATGCTTCCTTAAGTGGGTTGAGGTGAGTGTTTCTGGCCATCTTGCCCCACACGCAGCAGCATATTTTCTCAGACAATCAGAGCCTCGGAGATGCGATCCTGAGTTTTGTCTGGCAAAGACAAACTCATTACTGTTCAAAATGGCATTTTCCTCATTCCTGTGCTTGAGTAGGAAATCAAGAGATTTAGTCATGTCACTGGTCAGAAGGACAGGCACCTTCCTACCCCTTTTTCCTTGGATGACCAACCTTTTAAAGTCTTTACTTAAAGTTTGTTCAAGTTTGGATAGGCAATGCATTACATCTTCATTAGGTTCCTCTCTGACTCTGTTTTTATAAGTCAGCAGAGGGATTTTTGCTGCCTCGCCTTGTCTTCTTCTGTTGAAGAGGATGATTTCTGATAGCAGGCACTCACTTAATGTTCTGTTATTAAGTTTCATCACATCTTCTGTTAGTGGAATCATGTCCTTTTTGTTCCACCTGTCCTCCTCCAAGTTAGTTCTTGCACGGCGTGACACATAAAGGTCCCACTCTGTGGATATCAAGCCTGAGAAGCTTCTGACTCTGGCTGCAGCCACTTCATCTTCCGCCTTTACATGTTGTCCAATTGCAGTATCACAGACTGCCTTTAGCGAGTGTCCCAGTTTTATTCCCAGAGAGGGTGTGTCATACTGGTACTTGGAATTTCTGAAGCCAGAGGCTTTTTTTGCTGCCTCAACAGCTAACTAAAACTTAGGAGGCACCAAGACATCTTTTAACATCCCCACCTTCCGGTCAATGGACTTGGCAGCGAGGACAAATCGACCAAGCTCTCTCATCTTTTGACTGACATGACCATCCTTTGTTCGATCACCACCATACTTCTCCAGTAGTCTGTCGCCAAATTCACAGATGAGTGGGTCATGTTTTACTTCAAGAGAGACCTTATCAATTACCATTCTGCTCACAATCTCAGCGCACCTTTGTGATGATCGTCCTTTGCATGGTAAAAGAGATGAGGCAGCAGTTTGAACTCTTCGTCGTTTCTTCGACTGAACTTCAGGCTCACTTGTTTTCCGACACAGTTTCTCATGTTGCCATAGTTTAGCCCTTTTGAAGAATCCAAAACATGTGTTGCATGGTAAATAACCATCTGGATCAACATGTTCTGTAGGTTGTCTGTAGGTTACGATCTCTCCTTTACCCGCCTTCAAAACACCCATGTTATGATAGTAGTGGCCTTTTCTTCGAAGATCCTCGAACATCTGCCGACTTTGTTTTGATTTTGCTGGATGACATAATGCTAGGGCCACTTTTTTTTTCCACTGCTGCGTTTCCGTTGAAGGTGCCTTGCCATTTTGCTCTGTGTTTTTTTGCAGTAAACACAGTAATGTCTCTTGTCCCACTTTCGTTTTGTTCCCTTTACACAGGTTTTCACTGTAATTTGGGACTGTGTCATTTCCTTACCCTCATCATCACTGATATCGTCTCTGCCACAGTCTCTGTCCTCATCTGTGTTGCTACGGAGTTTCTTTCCCAATGAGGACTTTGTGTAAACTTCAGCAGAATCTTTCTCACTGTCTGAGGACTCTGAGGCTGATGGCACATAGTCACCATCCAGGTCATGGCTTGAATCTGACAACGAGACATCAGTAGCACAGTCCTCCTCCTGAAAGAAATGAATACAAATATAATGGTTTTAGTCTTGAATATGAAATAGCCATACCAATAACCACTCACTCAAATTCACAAGTTAATTTACAGACAAATTTCGATGACATTTAATGAAGAAGATACTCAAACAGCAGATCATCATCATCATATTTCTATTATCTAGATTATTATTAGAGAATATTAAAGGCCAGTTGAGATCAAAGATGCAAATTGAGATGAGTTGAAACTTTATATAAGAACTAGGCTTTATACATGCTCAATGCTAACCTGCTGTCAGATTTTTTTAAACGGAATACATAATTGTATCACCAGCACATTACATTTGGAACTGGGATTTGTGCCATAGTAAATACGCTGACCAAACAAAGATGCTTCTTAACCCTTTCAGTCCAAGGCCAAAAACTATTTTACTTTTTTGTTAATTCAATGATTTATTAGCTTCCCAAAGTATTTTATTAGCTTCAAATTTGTATCTCTTTCAAAATAACCGGGACTGTTTGGAAAAAAAAGTGCTGTCAATAGTTGTGGACAATATTTATGATGCAGTATCCTAACATGATGAATTTATCTAATCAGAGTCATCTGTGAAAACTACGGCCTCACAAGCAATTAATAAATTACACTGACATGAATAAAGAACAAAGATTTTTTTTTTTTGGGATGTCCTGATCCGATCTGCAGGATTGGGATCGGGCCGATATAGGCATTATTCGACTGATCGGGGATCAGCAATTTTGAACTTGGACCCAAGGCCCTTTTTGAACGTCAGAGCACAATTTGTGGCAAAACGCAGACACACGCATAAAGTTACTCTGGCAAACCTGTGGATAAAATGTCTGCTGTGTGGAAATATTTTACAGGCATGCAAACAGGTCAAGTCTGCATTTCCCACATTCCCTAAATGCAGCATTCTCAGAAGAAACTTTGGGGTGCAGGTGCTTAACTGGCCTGACCTGCCTGTGACCTTGTGTACAGAGGCACAAAGCATAGTATGTCACCACTTCAGGTTTAAGCAATATTCCAACATGATAACTCACATGAAGTTAAAGGCAATTTATTCAAGTACGTCTTGCTTTATTTTCATAATTCTAACTCGCAACCAGGCTGAGATTCAGAGTTGAGAAGTGCTGAATACTGTGGTGTCCTCAAGAGCAGCTTCAGTTAATGGCCCATCAAGGGGAGGGGCCGCTCCCCCCTTCCACCTGCACTGCTGCTGCCGCCTCAGAGCTGTGTTAGCTGCCCATCCCCCATCTTTCTCTGAGGCTCCTTCAAACTGCTTGGACTGGACAAGTTAATATCTCACTGTTGCACTAACCTGGCAAAACAAAATCATGTAAGCATCCAGGAGGAAAAATATAGGCATTTTGGGAATATTGAAAATATTACAATCTGACAGCAAATCTTATTGTTCAAAGTCAGTTTATCCCCTAAAGAGGCATATTTGATTAAAATTAATCATGAATATGTTTCTACCCATCAAGAAAAGGACAATAGGCAGGTTTAGGCATTTTGACTGATACCCATTTTATTGTAATAAACTATGGTGCAAGATGACTGATTTGTAGATGTTTAAAGCTGAGCTAATTTTAGTACTTTCCAGCTCATTCAAATGTTTTTTTGAAGAGTTTTAGTTTAAGTGAGGAACATTTCTCAACTATCCATCCTTGATTATGTCACGACCAGGGCCTAAGGGAAACACTGGTGCAATACTCATGAAAATGAGACTCCCCTCTTGTCTCAACACCAGCAGCAAAGCATTTTTTTTCAATGGTTTTATTCAAAAAACACATTATGCACACAAACATGCTAGCAGTCTGGCTGACTGAGGAGAGCCCACAGGAACTGGGAGTAGCCAGCCCTTAAACTCCTGGCTGCAAGGAAGGAACCAATCAGCTCCCTGGACAACCTTCACGCAAATACACCTGAAACCCATCACACACACATACTCGGGTAACAGAGGGCTACTGAAATGGAGACAAGCACAAACATACATAGGACCTCTAGGGTCATTAACCTTCCCCTCTTAAAACTGAACATTTCTCCAAATTCAAGAGATGCTATAAAAAGGTGTTTATCTACTTAAAGTCCATCGTCCTCTGTCATGCTGTACCACACAAACTACAAAAGCAACACTTTGATGACGCTGACACATTGGATGTGGCCGCTCTGCCCCGTGAACTAATACAAGTCACAGTCAACTTTATAAAGCTCCTTCTACAAAGTGCTATAAAGTTAATGCCTCTCATTTACACACACAGTATATTTGGGGAACAGATAGGAACCAAAAACATCCAATGTTCTGATTATTATAAACATTTACTCCTTATATGGTCAGTATACAGGTCGGCACCAAACCCACAGAGATTTTCCCAATGTGTTTAGAGCCAATGTATTCAACGCTGTTACCATGATGATAAATGACAGTTAAATATTGAATCCGTCTATAAAAACCAGATCCTGACATGTAAATGTGGCATCATACTGTCAACTTGTTTAATTGAATTTAACTTTAAATTTGGACAACTTACTGCATAATATATGGACTTCAACAACCACACACAAGGCTTCACTGTAGTCACTACTACATAGAAATGTTGCCAGTTTAAACTGAAGCTGCAACCACAGGTGACTCAACAAAAGTGTGCAGTTACCAGTTGACATGCCTACCAACATGGCTAATTCATCTAGCTAGTCTTCAGTGACTTGCCAAGCTTGAGGAATCTTTAAATGTTCCATTCAGTGCAACATTGAAGGCCAGGAATCTAGTCAACTGAGATACACTGAAGCATGCCCCACTCAGGATTACCACCAGAAATAAGGCAAAATAAAATGGCAAATTATTGAACTTACCCAGTAGCTATCTGGTCAGGGTGCCCAGTCAGAAACAACATACAGCAACAACAAATTAACAAAATAGATGACCATTACACTTAACTGAAGGCCACTAATACAGATACAAACTGAACAACATCTACCTCACCTCATGGACATTCAGACAAGCCCTGAATTGTCACGACCAGGGCTTAGGGGAAACCCTGGCGCAACAAGTAAATCCTCTTGCCCAATTCCTGTCCTCAAAGCACCACCAGCAACAGAGCATTTCTAAATGGTTTTTTTCAAATACACATCTTGCACACAATCAAAAATGCTGGTAGACTGACTGACCAAGGAGAGCCCCCCTGGTGAAGACCCGGCCTTTAAACTCCTGGGTGCGAGGCTTGAACCAATCAGCTCTATGGACAACCTGCAATCAAACACACCTGCAACCAATCACACACACACTCTGGTAGAAGAGGGATATCTAAGCAGAGGCAATGAAAAGCACATATAGAAATGTTTATACAATTTCTGGGGACATAACAATTCTAAGTGCTGTACATAGGCAACTGGACTTATTTCAGTTTGCTGAAGACATTTCACCTGTCATCCATCTGCTGCTTCAGTTCTAGCTAACTGGAGAGGAGTTTGCAGGCTTTTAAACTCTGTGTGGGAGCGTACACATGAAGGCTAGAGACATTCATGTTACATTCATGACAATACACGTTGTCTTGTGTGAGTGGGACTTGAGGTGGTTGGGTTAGCCATGACAGTGATGTGCTGTGCCTGCAGTACAGACACTAAGCTTGCTATTCAACAATGGAATACAAATTGGGACTTTATGACTACTTCAAAAGTGGCATTTTTTTTTTCTATCTCTTTAGTTTACTAAACTGGCAAATCTGAATGGATACATTTTCTGTTCTTCTGGTTTCTGTAAAATTAGATAAATGTCTGAATTGTGGAAAATCTAACTAATCTGACGAAATACTATGTCCATACCAACAAAAGAATATAAACTATTCTTCACCAGTTTCACCATGAAAATGTGTAGTTCTTAATAATGTTATTCATAGACATACTTATAAAGAAATAATTTTGTGCCAAAAATATTCACATTATATATAATTTATCCACAAAATGAACACCAGCTCTGCCAGGTGTTTGTTTCCCAGTACTGTGTAAGACATATATTAGGAAACACCTTAAAAAACATTCAAGTCAATATGTGACATTTTGCTGCATGTCATCCTCCCTCTTTCTCATCCTGTTTCCTGTCACGTCTCAGCAGGGCCGTAGCCACCATTGAGGACACCGAGGTCATGTCCTCTGTATTTTTTTCCTTAAGTTTCGTTTCATTAGGCACGTTCAAGTTGAACTCCAGCTGCCTGCAGCAGCGAGATCTGCTGGCGACTGCGGAGGCGGAGATACAAACGCTGCTATGAAGTTTGACTCTCTCTACTTCCCGTAGATGTGACGAGACATGGCTGAGCTTGCGGCTTTTGCCTTCTTCGTCTGGGAAGAAATGGAGGAAATTGAAATTCCATTAATGTTTGAGGAAAATCAACAACGAAGGCGATCAGTTTTCTTACCTGATGCTATGGGAACTTTTCTGGCCTTTTTCTCATATTAATCTACTTCTAAAATGATTCAATCTGAGATGTTCAAAATAGTATTCAACCAAAATTTGTTGGCTGAGGGAATAGAGCCATGGACCTGCTGCTGTGTTGCTGCAGACGACCGGGGATCAAGACCCGTGTCAAGTGTGTCTTCTGCAGAGGAGGTATTTATCTGATTAGTTGATATAGTTAACAAATATGCATAACTATATACACACAAGATGATGCATTTTCTTATAGCATCATTATTCTCAGTGAATGAAATACGATAATCAGAACAAAATACTGAATCAGATACCTTGTCCCGCTGCACCATCTCATCACACGCAGAATAGCTCAGGATAATTCTTTGTATTGTTAATGTGACGGGAACAGAAAGGGTTAACAAGAGTGGATATTACAGATAACACTGGACACAGCAGTTAACCACTTCATCATTGTAACATTTGAATAAATGTTGGCATTGTTTTAGGCCAGGCATTAGTTTGGGCAGCCCATCAAGCGGCACTGGGGTCCTGGGGGTGTGTCCGCGGTTGTTGGTTTCCGGGAGTGTATAGCCCAAATTCACAAATCGCAGTTTGCCTCAGAGGGCTTTACAATCTGTACAGAGACGACGCCCTCTGTCCTTCGACCCTCGAATCGAGTGAGGAAAAACTTGCCCCAAAAAAGGCCCTTTTAACAGGAAAAAAAAATGCGGAAGAAACCTCAGGAAGAGCCACAGAGGAGGGATCCCTCTCCCAGGACGGACAGATGTGCAATAGATGTTGCATGTACAGAGCAGATCAACGAGATCACAATGTATACAATTATAATAGATGGTTGACAGGAATGAAAGTACATAAAGAGGTATTACAGCAATAATAATGAAATGCACATAATGGAAATGTGACTACTAGTAATAACAGTAGTAGTGGTTAACGGTAAGGATAGTATGTAGTAATGCATTACAATAATAGTAGTGAAACGTATGTAACAGAGATATGACTAATATTAGCAACAGTAGTGGTGGGTGTCAGGCAGGGCCATGGCAGTAGGCGCATCCATGATCCACGACCCGGGTGCGGCCAAGATCCATGATAAAGAAAACCGTGACTCAAGACATAGTCCCGTCATTCACAGCACAACATATGACATGGTGTCGGAATAAATATGGATATCGCCGGAGTACCCTCGCCGATGATAAATTGGGATTCGCTGAACCTACCTGGAGAGTGGAGAAAGTTTAAACAGCATGTGCAGCTGATGTTCATGGGACCCGCTGCGGAGCAAGAATCAGGCAGAGAAGTGCAGCTACCTGCTCCTGTGGGTTGGAGAAAAGGGGAGAGACATTTTCAACACGTGGGCATTAACAGAGGACGACGCAAAGGAGCTCGGAACGTATTATGACCGCTTCGAGGAGTATGTTATGCCAAAGAAGAACACAATCTTTGCCAGGTACAGATTTAATGAAAAGGTTCAAGGCGCGAATGAAACACTGGAGCAGTTTGCTACAGAGCTAAAGTTGTTGGTGAAAGGCTGTGACTATGCTAATGAGGAAGAAATGGTCCGCGATCGCATTGTGTTTGGCATACATTCGCCCAAAGTGAGGGAGAAGCTTCTGAGTGTGGGATCAGCATTAACATTGGACAAGGCTATGGACATTGCAAGATCCCATGAGCTAGCTTTAGCACAGATGCACGCCATTGAAAATAGCGCGACAAGCAGCACGCGCGAGCAGGTTGTGCACGCGGTGCACAGGCAGCAGCACACAGCAAAGGAGGGAGCAAGAGGAGCCCGCTACAGCCACGATAAGATGGATGTCACACCCGTGAGGGCGGCTAGACCTTTAGATTTCTTCAGAAACTCTACTAGGGAGATTTTACCAACTCAAAACAACACACAGATGCCAGTTGCAGGGAACAAGTGATATTTTTAAAAAGAATAAATAAATGGTAAAAACAGTAAAAATAATAATATAATATATAATATAAAACGAAATGGTAAAATAAGATAAAAAGAAAACCAGTCCAAGGTGGGTCCACAATGTCCCAGGGTCCAATGTGCAAGGTGCCTAAAAGTCCAATCTGTGGTGTGGTTGCTACTCCAGGAGGCCTGGCGTCCACCGCCACGTGCGACGTCTGGCTCTAACAGGTACAGGAGGAAAAGAAGAGGGAGAACCCAAATCAGCAGACCCTTCAGTTCTCAACCATCCGTCTTCAGAAGCGTTTACAGAATTAACTAATCCGATCTACTTTAGGTGGCCAGCTAGTGAAACAAAATAAAATACTAGAAATATTTAACTCACAATAAGATCATATACACACTAAACAAATCAAGTAAAAATCAAAGGGAAATCATCACACAAACTTAAGGCAAATTAATGGGAAAATCACAAATTAAATACAACAAAATAAACATGCCAATAACTAGCGGCCCTCCCCTTAAATTGCAGTTCGGTAGATAAACTCAGGCCGTTCAGCGAGCTGTAGCCAGCGGTGAAATGTAGAATGAATAAAGAGGGAGACTTAACTGAAGGAGGGGTGAAGCGTGCATTCACCCCTCCGCTTTCCCACGTGGCGTGTCTCCCTCTCGGTAGCAGTCGGATGTCGTCTCCCCGCTGCTGCTCCTCACTGGTTTGGTCAAGCTGTCGGGACTCTCCTCGTCCTCTCGGAGCTCCGTCAATCCGGCCGTAGGCTGGTTCGGTCCCCGTGCTTCTTTTGAGCTTTTTACCCCCGTTGCCGTCCTCACCGCTGCCTTTTTGGCGTCTGTCCTCTCCTGCCTCGCCTGCTCACACCTGGCTCGCCTTGTCTGAAATCACCTCGCTGGAGGTGGGTTGGGCTCGCCGCTCTCAGCTGCAGACGCCAATCAGCATCTCCCCTGTGACACACATGTACACAGACACAGACACACACACACACACACACCCTGTGACATCCCCCCCAACTTAAAACGTTCTAGTCCCTAGAACTACTCACTATACCTCAGGGGTCTACACCTATTTTCTCTTTGGGAATGTCTTAATGCAGGTGCTAGAACTTCCTCCACAGCTCCCCCTGGGTTGAAAGGGAGGGCAAAACCCCACACTACTGAGCTTTGGTTGTTCTCTCTGACCTGATGTTCAGTGTTCTCGGCTGGTTGTGGGGCCAGACAAGGGAGGCAGGGGCGTAAACTGTTACGATGCAAGATGCGTTCTGGACTTGCTTTCCCTTCTGGCCTAATCTTGTATACTGGACCCATGGGTTGTTTTTCCCACCTATCACTTAGCTTGCCCTTGCCCTGCCGCCGGTGGTCTAAGACCAACACACGTTCTCCTGGGAGTAGTGGGGCATCCTGAGCAGTCCTATCATAGATTTGTTTGTTTTTCTCTGCGGCTTTATTGAGGTGGGCTGTAGTTTTACTTTAAGCGTAGCTTAGCTGCCTGTGATGTCTCCCAACCCATTCAGTAGTGGTGGAAGGGGTGGCCTCTGGGCCCGCCACTCCAGTCATCATGTCAATGGGTGTTCTGAGGTGTCGGCCAAACATTAGAAAAGCTTGTGCATAACTAGTGGAACTGTGGATGGTGTTGTTATAAGACTGGACTAGCCCTGGCAAATATCCCACCCAGTTACTGTGCTGTTCTACCTCCAATGTCCCCAACAAGTTCAAGAGTGTCTGATTAAACCTTTCGCAGGCTCCGTTACCTTGTGGGTGGTAGGGTGTGGTATGAGTTTTGTGACAACCACACAATTGGCACAATTCTTTTATCAATTTGGTCTCAAAGTTTGGACCTTGGTCGGAGTGGAGGGTCTCAGGGCAACCAAAGGGCTGGATAACATGGGTCCACAATGCACTAGCTGTAGCTACAGCAGTCTGATCCAGGGTAGGGATGACCCATGCGTACTTGGTGAAAAGATCAGTTATGACCAGAATGTTTTGATATCTGTCTGTGGGACGACTGAGCATCAAAAAGTCCATAGCTAAGATATGCATGGGGGCTTTAGCTGTTAAAGGGATGAGTGGGGCTTTAGCATTAGCTTTAGTCTTGTGTAGTACGCAGCAGGGGCAATTTTGGACAAAAGTTTGTACAACCTGTTCCATTTTGGGCCAGTAGAAGTTCCTCCGCAGCAGAGGGAGCATCCGATCTGTCCCTGGGTGTCCAGCATGTTTATGGCAAGTCTCCAACAGGGTCTGTATTCTGGACTCCGGGATTAACACTTGTTTCAAAGTCTCAAAAGTAGAGGAATCTTGCACTTTCCTGCACAGAACCCCCTCAACAAGTTCTAATCGTTTCATCTGTTTCAACAGTGTCTTTACTGGTTCTGAAAGCAACAGTCTTTGAGTGGCATCAGGTAACGCACCTTGTTCCAGGTATCCACGAACTTGGCGCGGGGTGAGGTCCTGTCCTTGTTTTTGCCTCCAACGTTCTGGATCCCATCCCCAGCTGGCAAACGAATCTCCTCCCGTGTTCGGGCCCCCCACGGCTCGTACCAACATGTCGTCTCCGCACTCCTGTGGGGTCTGGGGAGTTAACTGGAAATCTAGACAGAACATCTGCATTCGTGTGGTCTTTCCCAGGGCGATACTTGATTGTGTAGTCAAAACTTGCAAGTTGAGCGACCCACCTTTGTTCCACAGCCCCTAACTTTGCAGTCTGTAGATGGGCAAGAGGGTTATTATCGGTCACAACAGTCATCTTTGCATCCCAGAGGAAATCTTTAAATTTCTCCACCACGGCCCATTTCATGGCTAACAGTTCCAGTTTAAAGGAACTGTAATTAGCGTCGTTACGTTCAGATGGATGTAGACTTCTGCTGGCATATGCGATCACTCGCTCTGCACCACCCTGTTCTTGGGACAAAACAGCCCCTAGTCCGCAATTACTTGCATCTGTGTAGACAATGAAAGGTTTTGTGTAGTCTGCATAGGCTAAAATGGGGGCTTGGACCAGATTTTGTTTTAGCTGGGAGAAAGCTACATCACACTCTTGGGTCCACCGAATGGGGGGTGAATGTCGTCTGTTTCGGCCTGTACCCCTCAAAAGTTCATTCAATGGTTTGGCAATCTTAGCAGAGTCTTTGATAAATCGCCTGTAATAGCCTACAAATCCCAGGAATGATCTTACTTGCTTGACTGTGGCAGGGGCCTCCCAGCCTTGAACGGCTATCACCTTCTCGGGGTCTGGTGCAACTCCTTGGCTGCTGACCTCGTGTCCCAGGAACTTGACTCTCTTTTGGAACAGCTTACATTTCTCGTGTCGAAGCTTTAGGCCGTAGCGACCGAGGGCCTCGAACACCTTCTCCAGGTGATCCAGGTGTGCTGAAAAGTCTTGAGAATATACAATTACGTCATCCAAATACACCATGATTGATTCTGTGAGCTGATCCCCTAAACATCGCTGCATTAGTCTCTGAAAAGTTGCAGGGGCATTACAGAGACCGAATGGCATCCTCTTAAATTCAAATAAGCCAAATGGAGTGGTGAAGGCCGTTTTCTCCCTGTCACGGTCTTCCACCTCTACCTGCCAGTACCCACTGGCTAGGTCCAGGGTAGAATACCATTCAGCTTGTGTGAGACTAGTTAGTGAATCTTCGATGCGGGGGAGGGGGAAAGCGTCTTTGTGAGTAATGTTATTCAGTTTGCGGTAATCGACATAAAATCTCCAGGCTCCGCATTTCTCCTGGACTAGCACTATGGGGGCGGCCCAAGGGCTGCTGCTCTCCCGAATTACTCCTCCCCCCAACATTCCCTGTAGCAAGCTACGGATCTCTTTACAGAGAGTAGGGGGCACCGGCCTATACCTTTCCTTGACTGGCTCTGCCGTACCTGTTGGAATTCTGTGTTTGATGATATCGGTGCGACCGTAGTCTTCTTCATGCCTGGAGAAGACATGTCCCCAATTCTGGATTAACTGGTCCAGCTGCAGCTGTTGTTCCTCCGTCAGGCCAACACCTTGGATGGAGGGGAACCCAGTTTCGCCACCACTCGCTTCCTTCAATTCCTTGCCAACGTTGACCAAGTTGATCTCCACAACGCCTGGGCTTACTTCTGTGAAGGAAACATCTTTGCTTTCTCTAATGTGCTCTGTGGAGACAGAAGATACATTAGCCACCCTCTGGAATCGGTTAAGGGTCATGGGGAAAGGATTGATATTTCTCACTCTAATGGGAAGTCTGCCCTTTTTTACCGTTACCAAGGCCCTGGCCACAGCGACACCATCCTCCTCTGCCAGTGGCTCTACTAATGCGCACTCTTGAGCCTTGCAGGTGTGGGAAGGAATTTTCGCCCACAACAGGGCCTCACTTTGCGCTGGGATGGTTACTGCTGTGCGCTAGGCTAATCAGGCTGTACTTTCCCAGTTCTCCCAGGTAAAGGCAGCTTGGATGCGTTTGCAGTCAATGAAAACATCATTCCACCCCTTCTCCTCAAGAACATTATTTGCATGGGGGGAATTTGGCTTACGCCTATGAAAGAGTTCCTCCCAACAGTCCCAGATCACATTCGTCCCCAGGATGGCCTTTTTGTCTCCCATGAAATATCTTTCACCACTACAACACCACGGGCTGGAACCTGGACCCCCCCCAACTTGAAAGTCGGTGACTATGTAACCTACGTAAGGAATACTTAGCCCGTTTGCTGCTCTAAGTTTAAGCCAGGAAAAAACTCCACCACACACACCGTTCTTTATCCTTAAAGAGCTCATTACAGAGGCTCTCACTTAAGAGTGTGACTTGGGAACTTGTATCAAGTAAACATTGTACATCTTCATTATCTACCTTTACAGTAACCTGGGGGCAGGCAGCAGTGAGTTTTAGCTTGGACTGGAAGTTAGATGGGTCAGTTAAGAGGAGTCCGGACACCTGACCCGCGGTGGCCGGAGAAACTAAAAATCCTGGTGAGGTGATCTAGAAGGGCAATTACGGCTAACATGCCCAACTTTGCTACAGGAGTTACAAATTGGACGCCCCTGTGAGTCCCATTTAAACCTAGTAGGGCCAGCTATGGGTCTAGGCCTGGAACCATTCCTATTGGGATTGCTAAAAAATGCTTGCTGCACTGGGGTGTGGGTGGAGTTGGTCTCAGGTTTACCTTTTTCTTTCATTTCTGATAAAACTGTCTTTGTCATTTGAGCCATTTGTTCTTTTACCTCTTGAAGGATTTCGTTTTTGAACTCTTGTTTCCAGTCTGTTACCGCAGATGGTGGGCAAATTGTCTGTTTTCCCACTACCAGGCAGGTAGAGGGAGGCCAGTTGTCCTCTTGCTCTTCCTCCAATGCAAGGGCCTCCATTTTCACCTCGTCAAAGGACAGTGTGGGGGTCTTTCTCACCAACCGACGCAGCTCTTGGCGAACAGGGCCCTCTCTTAGCCCCATGATGAACTGGTCCCGCAGAAGAACATTTCCTTCATCAAGCCCTGTATTGTCTTTCTGTTTCAGCCTGGAGAAGAGCTCTCGCGGACGTAGAGAAAAGGATCTCAGCGACTGTTGTGGCTCTTGTCTACAGTTAAAAAACTGAGTCCTGAGAATGGAAGCATGAGTGTTATCACCATACAATCTAAGCAATACATCAAATATCTTCTTGGGAGTATCTCTGCCTCCTCTTTCCAGAGTCAATATCTCCCTCTTGGCCTCTCCTTCTAATGAGCCTTATACAAAGCCTGCTTTCTGGGAGTCAGTTAGTGGCTGGAAGCTAAGCATAGTCTCCATATGAAGTTTCCATTCCCCTAACTTAGCTTCGGAGCACTCCCCTGTGAATTTCTGCATCCACGGACTCCCCATAACAAATGGCATCATCATAACTGGTGGCCCTGCGGCCTGTGCCTCTGACATGCTGTAAGAGTACAGTAGATTTTTTGAACTAGACAGACTCACCAGCACCACCTCGTCATCTATCATACACGAGCTAAAGTCAGCTTTCGCCAGGCACGGGTTTCCTGAAGTCGTAGTTTCAGATAACCGCCCCCAATATGCATCCAAAGAGTTTTAATCATTTTCTCAGTCCTGGGAATTCAAACACACCACAGCAAGTCCACATTACCCTCAAAGTAATGGCCTTGCTGAGAGGACTGTAAAAACAGCAAAATCACTCATGGACAAAGCCAGAGAGGATGGACGAGACCCATATCTCAGTCTCCTCGAATACTGCAACACGCCAGTTGACAATTTCAGGTCTCCTGCACAACTGCTGATGAGTCACAGACTCAGATCAGTCTTGCCGAGCACCAACAGACAGCTGCAACCTGAGATCGTCAAAAGAGATATTATGACACATCATCCAAGCCATTGCCTCCACTGCACAGTGGAGAACATGTGAGAGTCCAGGAACAGGGCCGCTGGAAGCCTGCAGTCATCATCCAGCCAGCTGCCACAGAACGGTCATACATCCTGCGCACACATGATGGACAGATGTACCGTCGCAACCGCAGACATCTCCGGACGACCACAGAGGACTGTCCTGACAACAGGATCAGCTCAGCAGACACAGAACACACAGAACATAACACATACAAACAAACTCCATACTCACCTGAAGAAGACACAAACAAGGAAGCACCATCCTTACCTAACACACACACACCAGAGCTCTTGACCACCACAACTTCATACCACACCAAGTCAGGCAGAGAGGTCAAGACACGATCAGTGATGGATCTGTAACTAACTGTAAAGGGTGTAGGCGGATCGCTGCCCTATACATAAAAAAACCAAAACAAATGTTCATGGAATATGTTGACTGATAATATAGCTGTTCATGTAATATGTTTCCAAGAAAAGAGAGATAAGGTTAAAACAGAAATTATCTCATGGTGTGTATAGATCATATTGAAAATGTTAATGTTAACATCAGTGTTTACATACAGATGTTGTCTGACCCAGGAAGTAATGACATCATAGTGTCACAATAGTATTGTATGTTATTTGTACCTTGTTGGAAGTCGTACTGATGCAGCATTCATAATTGACACCGTATCTAATATGGTTATTCAAAAGCATTTATTTCAAGATCCAGTTTGAAGTATACCGGATGTACTTACATCATTGATAGGCTAGTTGTTGCAGTATTCTTAATTGCTCTATGCACAAATCTAGCCATTGTTGTTTTCTTTCAAAACAAGGAGGATGTAACATTTGAATAAATGTTGGCATTGTTTTAGGCCAGGCATTAGTTTGGGCAGCCCATCAAGCGGCACTGGGGTCCTGGGGGTGTGTCCGCGGTTGTTGGTTTCGTCAGTGTAAATAAAGAAACCGTGACTCAAGACATAGTCCCGTCATTCACAGCACAACATATGACAATCATCACCACAAGTAAGTTGACAGAACTGAGCAATTTATTGACAACATCTTTCAGGGTTGTTGCGTTACATGAAGGATTTTATAGGTTTATTCATGTTGACTATCCCATAGGTGCGGCCACATGGCTGCTACTTATCTGCAAGTATCTGATATTTGAGTAGAAAAGGGGCGCTTATGGATATTGAAATTCATCGAAACACATGTCACATACAGTACAGACCAAAAGTTTGGACACACCTTCTCATTCAATGAGTTTCCTTTCTTTTCATGAATATTGACATTGTAGATTCACACTGAAGGCATCAAAACTATGAATTAACACATGTGGAAATATGTACTTAACAAAAAAGTGTAAAACAACTGAAAATACGCCTTATATTCTAGTTTCTTCAAAGTAGCCACCTTTTGCTCTGATTACTGCTTTGCACACACTCTGCATTCTCTTGATGAGCTTCAAGAGGTAGTCACCTGAAATGGTTTTCACTTCACAGGTGTGCCCTGTCAGGTTTAATAAGTGGGATTTCTTGCCTTATAAATGGGGTTGGGACCATCAGTTGTGTTGTGCAGAAGTCAGGTGGATACACAGCTGATAGTCCTACTGAATAGACTGTTAGAATTTGTATTATGGCAAGAAAAAAGCAGCTAAGTAAAGAAAAACGAGTGGCCATCATTACTTTAAGAAATGAAGGTCAGTCAGTCCGAAAAATTGGGAAAACTTTGAAAGTGTCCCCAAGTGCAGTCGCAAAAACCATCAAGCGCTACAAAGAAACTGGCTCACATGAGGACCGCCCCAGGAAAGGAAGACCAAGAGTCACCTCTGCTGCGGAGGATAAGTTCATCCGAGTCACCAGCCTCAGAAATCGCAGGTTAACAGCAGCTCAGATTAGAGACCAGGTCAATGCCACACAGAGTTCTAGCAGCAGACACATCTCTAGAACAACTGTTAAGAGGAGACTGTGTGAATCAGGCCTTCATGGTAGAATAGCTGCTAGGAAACCACTGCTAAGGACAGGCAACAAGCAGAAGAGACTTGTTTGGGCTAAAGAACACAAGGAATGGACATTAGACCAGTGGAAATCTGTGCTTTGGTCTGATGAGTCCAAATTTGAGATCTTTGGTTCAAACCACCGTGTCTATGTGCGACGCAGAAAAGGTGAACGGATGGACTCTACATGCCTGGTTCCCACCGTGAAGCATGGAGGAGGAGGTGTGATGGTGTGGGGGTGCTTTGCTGGTGACACTGTTGGGGATTTATTCCAAATTGAAGGCATACTGAACCAGCATGGCTACCACAGCATCTTGCAGCGGCATGCTATTCCATCCGGTTTGCGTTTAGTAGGACCATCATTTATTTTTCAACAGGACAATGACCCCAAACACACCTCCAGGCTGTGTAAGGGCTATTTGACCAAGAAGGAGAGTGATGGGGTGCTGCGCCAGATGACCTGGCCTCCACAGTCACCGGACCTGAACCCAATCGAGATGGTTTGGGGTGAGCTGGACCGCAGAGTGAAGGCAAAAGGGCCAACAAGTGCTAAGCATCTCTGGGAACTCCTTCAAGACTGTTGGAAGACCATTTCAGGTGACTTCCTCTTGAAGCTCATCAAGAGAATGCCAAGAGTGTGCGAAGCAGTAATCAAAGCAAAAGGTGGCTACTTTGAAGAACCTAGAATATAAGACATATTTTCAGTTGTTTCACACTTTTTTGTTAAGTATATGTGTTAATTCATAGTTTTGATGCCTTCAGTGTGAATCTACAATTTTCATAGTCATGAAAATAAAGAAAACTCTTTGAATGAGAAGGTGTGTCCAAACTTTTGGTCTGTACTGTATATATATATATATATATATATATATATATATATATATATATATATATATATATATGTATTCATTTATTTATATATATATATTTATTTATTTATATATTTATTTATTCATTCATATGATATGCTATGGACTACACTATTATTACCATCAAGGACATGAATTAATTTATTGAGGAAAGGAAAATTTGCCAGGAACGTGCTTATTCAAAGACAGAGCTTTATTAGCAGAAACACAAAACACACAAACAAATCTGCCCACACAACAAACGGGAAGCTCAGGAGAAGGCCAAAATCCTACAGCACCGTGAAGTGTCACATGGGGTAAAACTCCCCCTGCTACCCTGATTTGCATTTGTATAGCTCACAGCATTTTCATTTACATGTTAAAGCCTCCCCTAGAATTAGGGGGAGGGGGTCATGGAGGGACAACTGCCAAGCAAGGTCCACGTCAATTTCCGACAATTCATGGCAGTTTTCGTTGTAGGAACACATGCCTATCGCCTCTGACTCTTGGTGTTGAGGCCTGTTTATCCTTGTTAACTCTTTCCATATGCAAGAAGACTTTCACAGGAATAAGGCGCCTTATTGTCTGCCACCTTATCTCCTGGCAGAAAGGACAGTGTTTTCTTTTGCCATAAAGCCCTCAGTTGAGAACATCTCTGATTAATTTATGGACTCAAACTCCCATTTTGAACTTTCCTTCCCCTCCAAACAGATAATTCTTCTCCTACAGGTCACTCTGAGTCCAGCATGGAGACATCTGCTCTCCACACATCAGAAGGGACAGGAACTATTTTGGTGATCAGAATGTGTTCTAACTAATGTCTTTGCATTTGCAAATTAGGTAACGACTCTGATGTTCTGTCTTCTTGTCTTCTTGTGACAAGAATTATCAAATACACTCTCCAGGGTAAAAGCACTCTGGGCCTCTTCTCTGTTTTTCCTAGCCCTTCTGCCCAAATGGTTTACGACTATGCTTCTCATATCACACATTCCAACCTATAATGGTTTCTGCACTCATCCAGATTTCAAGCAAGTTCTAAATTATCATTAAACCAGGAACTCATCCTCTTAATTTTAACAGATTAAGAAACAGCAAAAGAAGTTGATAAAACTGAACTTTTCCCCGTTTCTCTGCGATGAAATTTGACTGAAATCAAGTTTTAATGTTTAATGTGTCCTGTGTTCAGTGAAACCACAGCACCTCCTGATGATAAGCCCTGGTACAATTGGGACAGACCTTCAGGAGATCTTTTGTTTAATAAGTATTTCTTGATTACCAGTAAATGTCTCTGATATGTTTTGTTTTAACAAGTAATAAGCGGTTGGCAAGATGGCGTCGTAGCGTGAACACCTCGTCTTGTTAAGCTCCGGTGAGGTTTACTGATTATCCGTCTAAAATACGTGTTCACCTGGTGAAACGTTATAAGTACACGTGGGAGTAGTTGTATAATGAGCCTGGATGACTATTTTTTGAAAATGCCTCAGATCAAGCCTAAGAAAAAGATAGCTTCGGCTATGCATGCTAGCGGCGTTGTGGAGCCTGCTGCGGTTGAGTCCGAAGAAGCTAACGCTAGCGGGGTAGAAGCCACTGCCGAGGCTGAGGAAACTGGGAGCAATGTTAATCCGAGTATTCTCTTGGCCTTGAGTAAGATAACTGACAACATTACAAAGTCATTGGACGCTAAAGTTGACACTGTGCTTGCTGCCATCCGCGAACAAACATCTCGGATGCAGGCTCTGGCAACGCGGGTTGGTGAGGCTGAGACACGGATCTCAGGCGTGGAAGACACAACGGATGAGTTACAGGCCAAAGTGACACAACTCGAAAAACGAATAACCGACATGGCAGACCATATAGATGATTTGGAGAACCGCAGCCGCAGATGTAACCTTCGTCTGGTCGGGCTGCCCGAGGGCACGGAGGGAAAGGATCTAGTCACTTTCATGGAGACATGGCTTCCCTCCTATCTCGACCTCACAACTAAATCTGGGAAGATCAAGTTGGACCGCGTTCACCGCTCCCTAGCACCGAAGCCGGGCACTAACCAACGCGCCAGACCCATCATCATGAAACTTCACAACTTTGCTGATAAACAACGAGTGATGGCTGCAGCCCGGCGCCTTGCTACGGAGCCGAACCGGCCAGCGGACCGGATCAGAGTCTCCTTCTTTAATGATTACTCGGCGGCGGTGGCCAAGAAACGTAAGGCTTTTGACGAGGTGAAGGGCTGTCTGAGGAGGAAGAATGTGGATTATGCACTTCTATATCCCGCCACGCTGAAGCTGTCTGTCAACGGTACGGAGAAGAGATTCAACACACCAGAGGCAGCTGCGACCTACGTGGAATCGCTGCCCTGAACTTCTGTAACCAACGGACTATTCCTTTCATTTAACATGGTGCCTGGACTGTGCTTCATGAAGCAATGTTAGTACCTGCCAAATTCAGGCGTGTGTGACTATGCCCCTTTTCTTTTCTACTGCTTATAATCAACCAGGTGAGATGTTCCACTTCATCGTATGCTTGACAGACTGTGTTTTGTCTATGAGTAGGCGTGAGTTAAGCGCATGTTGCACCTGTCGGCTCTCACCGGCAGGCAGGAGAAGGTCGATTTTTCCCTACATGTTCAGTAGGGTTGTTGCCAAATCACTGTTTATTGTATGTTTTGTTACACAGCTCTTTTCTTTTCTTTCTTTATTGGCATGTTTTATTCTTACCCAGAGTGTGGTGAATTTTGTGGCTCAATATGCTTTGTTTGATACATGAATAATACTAATAATGAATAAGTTGCGAGTATGTACCTGGAATGTACGGGGTGTCCACAGCCCTATTAAGAGGAGAAAAATACTTACATGTCTAAAGAAGGATGATATAGATGTTGCTATGTTACAAGAGACGCATCTTGATAACACAGAGCATTTAAAGTTACAACAAGGGCCATTCGGACAAGTATTTTTCTCATCCTTTACAACAAGAAGTAGGGGAGTGGCAGTGTTGATTAGGAAAAACCTGCCTTTTATAGTATCTGACTGTGTTAAGGATCTGAAGGGTCGCTATGTGATAATCAAAGGAATTTTGCAAGGTGAAAATATTGTAATGATGAATGTGTACTTTCCACCTGCCCACCCAACCACCTTCCTTACCAAAATGTTTCTCGACTTAGCCCCATTTCTTTCTAACTCCACCGTTATTGTTGGTGGTGACTTTAACTTAATATTAAATCCGCTCATTGACAAATTTCCACATTCTATTGCACCCCCCTCTCCTCAGACCAACATGCTCCATGCTCTGTGTGAGGAGTTTGGGCTTATTGATGCTTGGAGGTGTACCCACCCCTCTGATAAACAATATACATTTTTTTCAGCTCCGCATAAGTGCCAAACCAGAATTGATTACTTTTTTCTGCCAAAAACTGACTTGTTTTCAGTTTTATCATGTGATATAACCAGTATAATTATCTCAGATCACGCTAGGGTAATTATGGACCTTAAGCTTAAAACAGCGCTACATCGGTCTCATCACTGGAGACTCAATACCATTATTCTCAAAGATGAGGAATTTGTTTCCAACTTTTCTACTGAACTTAAAGCATTTCTGAAAATCAATACTCCATCAGTCAGTAATGCCTCCGTCTTATGGGAAACGTGTAAAGCTTATGCAAGAGGGTTAATTATTTCGTACTCTGCAACAAAGAAGCGTCAAAGACTGGAGAAACAAAAATCTTTAGAGAGTGAATTGATGGTTAAAGAAAAAGCATATATTGCCTCTTCGTCACCACCATTGTGGCAAGAAATCACGACACTCAGATCGGCTCTGAATTGCCTTCTTACTAGAGATGCAGAGAAGAAAATGAAGTTTACTAGACAGAGGTTTTATGAGCATGGAGATAAAGCGGGTAAATGTCTGGCCTACTATGTTAAGAAGCGTGCAGAATCCAATACCATCGTAGCTGTATCTGATAAAGAAGGCCACAAGGTACACGAAAATAAACTGATAAATAACTGTTTTAAGAATTTTTACAAAAACCTGTACTCTTCCGAACAAGCTCCAGAGGGGGAGCAACTAATGCACAACTTCTTTGCTCAATTTGACTTACCAAATTTGTCAGAAAAGCAGAAGACTGCCCTTAATAGTCCCATTACTAAAACTGAAGTGATCAAAGCTATTAAAACATTACAAAATGGAAAGTCACCAGGACCTGACGGCTTCTGTTGTGAATTTTATAAACAGTTTCAGAATATTATTGTAGAACCTCTTCTTGATATGTTCAATCATTCCTTCACTACTGGGGAATTCCCACAGACACTGAGGGAGGCCAATATATCCTTAATTTTAAAGAAAGGGAAGTGTCCTGACTTGTGCGCCTCCAATAGGCCTATAGCTCTCTTAAATGTGGATAGGAAGTTGCTTTCTAAAATCTTAGCATCTCGTTTAGAAAATCTCTTACCAACACTTATAAAGGAAGACCAGACAGGTTTTATAAGGGGTCGGAATTCAGCCACCAATGTTAGACGTTTGTTGAACGCTATCCTATCTTTTAAACAAAAATCTATTAACGGTCTGGTGCTTTCTCTCGATGCAGAGAAAGCATTTGACCGAATTGAATGGTCTTTCTTGCTGTATACACTGGGTAAATTTGGTTTGGGGGAGAACTTTATAAAATGGGTCAAAATTATCTATAGTAGCCCACAGGTAGCAGTCCTGACTAATGGATTCAGGTCTGAATACTTCAATACTTACAGAGGGGTGATGCAGGGTTGCCCCTTATCGCCCCTTCTATTTGCTTTGGCCATAGAGCCACTTGCTGAGGCCATAAGGGTGACACCCACAATACGTAGTTTAGAGATCGGACAGCTGTGTCATAAAATAACCTTATACGCTGATGATGTTCTAATCCTCCTGACCGACCCTGAAACATCCGTACCAAGTCTTATTGATGTGATTGACAGATTTAGTTGTTTCTCTGGTTATAAAATCAATCTGGCTAAATCAGAGGCTATGCCTCTTGGAACTCTTTCAACAATACCAAATATTGTACCTTCCTTTCCTTTTAAATGGTCTCCCAATGGGTTTGTGTACTTGGGAATCTTCATTACCCCATCCTTTGATCAACTATATAAAGCCAACTTTGCACCCTTATTTTGTAAAATTAAGCAGGACCTAGAGCAATGGATGTCACTTCCTGTTTCCTGGTTAGGACGCATTGCCCTGGTCAAAATGAATGTGTTGCCTAGGTTACTGTATCCTATCCAAATGATTCCTGTTTTGTTTTCTAAAAGGGTATTGAAGGACATAAATGGATGGCTCAGCTCTTTTATTTGGAACAAGCGTAGGCCTAGGCTTAAGATGGCAGTATTACATTTACCAAGTTCAATGGGTGGCTTGGATTTACCTAATATTAAAATCTATCAACTTTGTGCTCATTTAAGATTTGTAAATGACTGGGTTGAGGGTAAAACCTCAATCTGGTTGGATATTGAGACAGCATTATCACAGTGCAAACTTAGCGACCTATTATTTTTAAATAATTTTAAAGAAATTAAAGCCGTTTGTACAAATCCTGTAACAATCAACACTCTGAAAGCATGGCGGCTTGTCCGCCGTCTCGAGGGAAGATCAAATATAACATCCATTTTTACCCCAATAATAAATAATCCTGCTTTTCCCCCAGGATCTTCAGACCCCGGTTTTCGACAATGGTCTAATAAGAATATTAGATCTCTCAGTGACCTTTTCTCAGATGATAAACTTATGTCATTTGAACAGCTTATTAACAGTTACAAACTGGCCAAACAAGATTTCTTTCGCTTTTTGCAAATAAGGCATTATATCATTCATAGCACAACCCTTATTGACCACCCTGAAGTATCTGCTGTTGAGAAAATTTTATTCCAACAACAATTGAAAGTGTCTTTGAGCTCATTTTACCATGTACTTAATGGTTTTTCTACTACCGATGCGCAGAGGGTCAGAGGTGTGTGGGAGAAGGAGCTGTCTGCGACTATAGATGAAGAAAAGTGGGATACCATTTGGTCTCTTGCAAAAAGAATTTCAATTTGCACTCGGACAAGAGCAATACAATTTAAGATTTTACACAGATTACATGTATCCCCTCACCGCAGGCACCTCTTCAACCGCTCTCTTTCCCCTTTGTGTCTCAAGTGTAAAACTGATGTGGGAACTTTAACTCATTGTTTCTGGTCTTGTCATAAACTTCAAAGATATTGGGCTGAAATTATAAATGAAATGGAGAGAATTTTTCACATTAATATAGAAATGGATCCCTTGTCCCTGATTCTAGGTCTTCCAAGTGATTGTTTAAAAACGGCAGTCAACAAAAGATTGTATAATATCTTAACATTTGCAGCTAGGAAAAATATTCTTTTGCAGTGGATCAGTGACAGGATTCCCTCTGTCTGTGGCTGGCGTAAAATAATTTTTGAACTGATCCCTCTAGAATATCTTACCAACGTCATACATCACAGTATAGATCAGTTCTATAGAGTGTGGCGCCCATTTCTAGACTATATCGGACTGGACCTTTCCTCCATTCTATTAAAGGGACTGATGTGAATCTGAACGACATTCGGGTACTGTAAGACTGACTCACCACCTCTTGTATTATGCCATATGTTCATTTCTCATGTAAGAGCTGTTGTGTATGTTTTGTGTTTGTTTTGCTGCGTGTCTAGTCTTTTGTAGACACTGTTTGTTTTGTCGAATGAAACAAAAACTGCAATAAAAACAATGAAAAAAAAAAAAAAAACAAGTAATAAGCAAGAACTAGGAGGAATAAGTATAAGCAGTGGTGGACAGTAACAAAGTAAATTTACTTGAGTACTGTACTTACAGTTTTTCTCTATTGCTTAAACACATTTCACGATACTGCCCTCACTTTTCACAAAACTCTAAACACAAAACACTTTTCTAAAGCTACGTACACACAACCTCACAGTCTCTTTTCAAAACCAACCCGTCACACCAAAACAGTTGCTCATATGCTCAAAAGCAAACTCTGACACCACAATACAGCTCAAGGCCTGCAAAAATGTAAACACTACTGAGCATCATTAACCACATTACCAAAAAAATTGAAAACACAATTTTCAGAGTGTGAGACTGTTCTTTTTACAGTTTCACAACTGCCATTGCATTTGAGCAACCCTTATTTATTCTCAAATATGTATTGGGCATTTACTATAGATTTGTGCGTTTCATGGGAATAGTTACATAATGCAGAAAATGCAGTTATATCACAACTCAATGCAAAAATGAGTACTGTAAACTCACTACTACAGTACAGTAACAATTGAAAACACAATGTTCAGGGTGTGATTTCTTTTATTACAGTATGTTGTACATGTAAATTGACACAGTATGTTGTACAGTATGTTGACACTGAAATCATTGGGCGGCATCACGTCGTCGGGCTGGGTCGGGCCACAGGACCTCATCAACATCACAGGCAATATTGTCCATAGCCAAACAACGTGGGAAGAATGCCCTGGCATGCCGCACCCAGCCTTGGAACGCCTCCACAGCCACATCATCACAGGCCAGGTCCATAGCCCTGAGAAGGTTCTCTCTGGTGTAAGGTTGGCGGTCATAGACCTTCCACCGCCATAATGAGAAGAACTCTTCTATTGGGTTTAGGAATGGAGAGTAGGGTGGCAGACACACATTAATAAATTGCTGGTTGATGTTAAACCACTCTCTGACCTGGATGCTGCGATGGAAACTAACATTGTCCCAGAGGATGACATAAATGGGAAGATCAGCTGGCCCAGGATTCTGCTGGTCGTGGTGATCAGCTGGCCCAGCATTCGGGTGGTCATGGTCATGCAAAACATCTCTGAGCTCTCCTAGGAAGGTGAGGAGACGCTCAGTGTTGTAGGCACCGAGTTCAGCATGCCGGTGGAGAAGCCCTCTAGAATTCATGGCAGCGCAGAGAGTGATGTTTCCTCCACGTTGGCCGGGCACATCAACGATAGCTCTCCGTCCTATGATGTTACGGCCTCTCCTCCTCCTTTTTGTGAGGTTGAAGCCAGCCTCATCCACAAATATAAATTCATGGGGTCTGGCCATGGACTCAAACTCGAAGATCCTCTGTGGAAACAAATAGCGTTTTCAGGTGTTCAGAAAGACAGTCAATACAGCACATTACAGTACGATAGTATAGTATTGTATGTAAAGTACTGTAGGCCACCGTGTACATGGATTGTACTGTACTTACTTGCACATACTGGTGACGGAGGTGTTTTATTATGTCAGAGTTGGGCTCAAAGGGTACCCTATAGGCCTGCTTCATGCGTACTCTCTCGCGCTTGAGGACTCTGTCTATGGTTGTCAGGCTGACATTGTCAATGGTCGGAAAGTTCAAATTGTCACCAATGATCCTCTCCCGTACCTCCCATAGTCTCATCACATTGTTCTCCCGAATCATATCAACAATGAGGACTTCTTGGGCTGGTGTGAATCTGGAAGCCCTCCCACCTGCACATGGCAATCTTTCAACTCTAGAGAAACAAACATACAGTAATTTGGTCAGAAATGGTCCTTGCAGTACACACTTTTACTGTAACCATGATTGCACTTGTCTGTATGTAGGTGCACTCCACTATACTACTGTATACTGTAAACATCTAGTGTAGTGACTAAAAAACTACTACATACAGTACAGTACCTGTTGTGTTCTCTGAAGGCCCGAATAATGGTGGCCACTGAGAATCTGCTGAGGTTTGGTTGGACTCGTTGTCCCGCTTCGGTCATTGTCATGCCGTGGACAATGACGTGGTCAATGACTGTTGCTCTCATTTCATCTGTAATGAAAATGCGTTGTCTTGCTCGCCCTCCTTCTCCTCTCCCTCCTTGGCCTGCTCCTCTTTGGACTGCTTCTCGCCCTCTTTGGCCCACTCCTCGGCCCGCTCCTCTCCCTCCTTGGCCTGCTCCTCTCCCTCCTCTGACACAAACTCCTCTTCTTCTGCCTTGATCATCCATTTTTGTTTGGAACCTTCAGCAAACTGCACTGACTTATATAGGTGTGGTCACATCATTTGCAACAGGTGTTTTCAATTACGAGTCGTTGTGTTTACTGAATGACACCAGGTATGTTCATTGTGTTCAAGTTTTGCTGACTGTGGGTGGCATTTTGCATCACATGAGCTTCACAATGCATATTGGAGCAGAGATATATGCAAAATGTGTTTTAGCAAGGCAAAATGTGTTTAGAGTTTTGAGAAAAAGGGGATGGGTTTTGTGAACAGTGTCTACAGGTGAATTGTGTTTGTGGTTGTGGCAAATGGGGGGTAGTTTTACTAAATGTGTTTAGGCAACTGGTCATTTGGTTTAGAGTACTGGGTTTTGTGTTTTAGCAATAGAGAAAAACTGTAAGTACAGTTTTTGAGTATCTGTACTTTACTTAAGTATTACTTTTTGGGGATACTTTTACTTTCACTCCACTACATTTGAAGGACAAATATTGTACTTTTTACTCCACTACATTTCTATTGATGCTCTCGTTACTCGCTACTTTTGAGCTTACGTCAGCTGATGATTTTTTTTTTTTTTGTGCATTATTCAGAGAAAATAAACTGTTTCTGCTGATTTGCGTATGGTTTGTCTTAGTCGTATTGCCGTACCTGTACTACGTCATGCCATACGAAGAAATGGAGGAAGAAACTGGAGAAACACGGGGGAAACTCCCACCGAGCACCCGGCCTTATCTCAAACCCATGTTTGATTCGTTTCAGTTTACATGTTTGTTGTGCTTATCGCGAACAAATTATATTACGGCCTACAAAAACTCGTCTTCCAACCTGAAAAAGCACGTCGCGGTATGTAAAGTTGTTACTAACGTTAGCTAGCTTAATGTTGGTTAAATTGCAGATGAACATTTTAAACGTAATTGTATGTGTTTGTAGTATCATAGTTGCCATTTTTAAACGGTTTAAAAATATGGCAACTGTTGCAGTGCAGTTGACTGGTTAAGTTGACTTTCTGTTCATGTTTTTTATGCAATTCATATCAAAGAGTCCAAGGTAGGGGTTAGGTGTGTGTGTGTATGTGTGTGTGTGTGTGAGAGAGAGAGAGAGAGAGAGAGTGGGCGTGTGTGTGTGTGTGTGTGTGTGTGTGTGTGTGTGTGTGTGTGTGTGTGAGAGAGAGAGTGGGTGTGTGTGTGAGAGAGAGAGTGTGTGTGTGTGTGTGTGTGTGTGTGTGTGTGTGTGTGTGTGTGTGTGTGTCTGTGTGTGAGAAAGAGAGAGAGAGTGGTTGTGTGTGTGTGTGTGTGTGAGAGAGAGAGAGAGAGAGAGTGTGTGTGTGTGAGAGAGAGAGAGAGAGTGGGCGTGTGTGTGTGTGTGTGTGAGAGAGAGAGTGGGTGTGTGTGTGAGAGAGAGAGAGTGTGTGTGTGTGTGGTGTGTCTGTGTGTGAGAAAGAGAGAGAGAGTGGTTGTGTGTGTGTGAGAGAGAGAGAGAGTGTGTGTGTGTGAGAGAGAGAGATAGAGTGGGTGTGTGTGTGAGAGAGAGAGAGTGTGTGTGTGTGTGTGAGAGAGAGAGAGAGAGAGAGAGAGTAGCATAGAGTGAGTATAGTATATATTTCATTTGTTGATGAATGCAGCTGAGTCTGTGTTCTGAGGTTTCTTGCCTTTATTTGTTTATTTTTGAGCTATAAACATGTCTGTAGCAGAATCGCATCAGTGTATTGTATAATGACATTAAGCTACTTTCCTTTCCTGTATTTCCTGAGATATTTTTAAATACTTTTACTTAAGTAATTTTTTAAGCAAATACTTTATTACTTTTACTTAAGTAATACTTTGACTAAGCTACTTTTACTTGTATTGGAGTAATATTTGACAGGGAGTATCTGTACTTTTACTCAAGTAGTGAAGTTGTGTACTCTGTCCACCTCTGAGTATAAGTGATCAATTCTACCAGTTGTACAGTATATTCAAGTGTGTTTTTACTTTGATCCAGTTTTAATTTCTTTTGATTGTTCAGTGATTTTTAATCATGACATAATCCTTTTTCATGATAGACAAAGTCCATCTATTGAGCCATGGTGAGATTCTGTGAAAGGTGAAGCACGGTTTTGAAACGTTTAAAACTATAGTTTAGTTTTAGTGAGTTCCTGTGAATCTTCTCACTTTCCACTATCTACTTGGAGACAAAAAGCTGGCAGTCCTGCCCCCAGGCCCGCCCGCCTTTTGGAGACAACAAAACAGAGAGACATCACTTCTCTCCTCAGTTGTTTTAAGTTTTTACAGTTTTGTTTGAGTTTAAGCTTTTATTTTAGTGTGTTATTCTTAGTCTTTCTTATTTTTGAAACTCTCGTCTTCAATTTTTCGCTCTTTACTTTTTTTGAAACACGCTTCAAGACAGTGATATCAGTAGAAGTGCTCACGCATTGATTTTTCTCATTTTTATATTTTTCACAGTATTGACTAGCTTCTTTTTATTAAGTTTGTACCAGAACGAAGTTCTGTTTTAATGTTATTATACAGTTAAGTATCGTAACCTGATTTAGAGGAAGTGAACTTAATTTAGATTATCTTGTATTAAGTAACAACGGATGATCCGCCTGATCAACGTATCATCCTCCATTATTTTATCCAAGAAGTTAAATTTAGTTTACAAAGTCAGAGCCTGAGAACCACCACTCGAAGCAACGAAGAAGAACATCTTTATTAAAATCATCATCACGACACTACAGCAACTTGCTGTGTCTGAAACCGTGCAAGTGGTTTCCAACGAAAGACAGACTTTGAGACCGGCTCTGACCCACCACGCTCTCAAGCGGTACCACCCCGCTGGGCATTGAACCAGGATCGTCACTGGCTCGGTACTGGACCAGCCACGCTCTTCCTAAGACGGACGGAGGTCCCCAACCTGCTGATCCCGGACGAGCTGACACTCGGCCATTGGACCGGGACTTCCGGCCAGAGTCGCAAACCACCGGAGAGAAACCCTCCACCGCTGACTCCGCCACTCTGCTAAGAAAGTAGGCTCTCCATCACCCATAACAGCTGAATTCACACATGATAAATGAGTGGTGTCTTTAGGTTCTGATCTTTTAGTTTAAGAGAAATTCAGTTAGGATTTTGTTAGTATTAAAATTACTCTCGTAATATTTAACTGCTTCAACCTAACTCGTGATCTCACCATCAGCCCATATTCCACTAATAACCCATTACTTACTTACCTGTTGCTATTCATTTAAATTGCCATTTCATTTATTTAATCTGAATTATTTAGTCAATAAACATATTTAACCATATGTCGTTGTCTGTGCAGGTTTGTTTTTAATGTGGAGAACCGATGGAAACTGTGTAGAATTCACTACTTCATTTGTGAGATTGAATAAATTGATTAGAATTGATACAAGTTAACCTTGTTTAGTCGGATTTGATTAATTACCTCTGGATTATTCAAATAGACAAAACATCGGAGGTGGTGCCCCATTAACGAGTGTTTTATTAATCGCCAGTGATTTATAAATTACAATTATTACTAGTGTATCTCCTACATCGGTGTTGCCTGCAAATTGCTGTGTGCAGTCGTAAATCTGACATTCCACAACAATCTTCAGTGCCACTTACTGACGAAAATCCCACTTTTCATGCAGTGTAACCAGCAACTTAAAACCAGGTGCACTGGAAAGGAGGGTGATCTGGTTGGGGTTGGAGGCTGTTGTGCAAATCGTTGTGGCAAATTCCATCCGCCTTATAAAACATGTCTGTGGTCCCTGAGGTTGAAATTAAATAAAAGTTGAAATAAAATCTTCTGAATCTCTCAATTCCTCTTCTTAGAGTTGGTAGACAGCAATGATAAACACTGCTTTGTTCAGGGAGTGATGTCCTAAACTTCTGATTGCTTATGTGTCAGTGTCATTGTGTACGATGATGTTTTCACAGTTGGGTGTGCAGCCAGATTATGTGGAATTCTGTCTGTCACGTCAGAGACCATATCCTTGAGAAATGAGCATATTTTGGCATTTTTAATGCTAATGTTTCAATCTTTAACAGCAAAATGAGTCGTCATTAGCTTGCCCTATAGCCTTTTAGACTACTCTCATTACCTACCCTGCTGTTCATGAATGAGAGGTTATCCAGGTCATCTGATGGAGATCCTGCAACAGCCATGCAAATCTGTTTTCAAGTTGTACACCTGGTTGTTAGGGAGGTTTGTTGCAAGTTATATCTTTTGTAGATGTCCATGGCTATGTCTTATAATCACAGGAGTTGATGAGGAACTCTGCCTGGATGGTAGTGCAGGTTAGCCAGTAGCACCACATATCTCAAGGCACTGTGCTCTGGCTATTACTCATCCTCCCATTTACCAGAGAAATGATTGATTCCAGAGAGGACTACTACTTGTAGAAGTAGAGCAGAAGCAGCCCTCCTGTTTCGTAGTAGTCCTGTTGGTGCTAATAACTCATATGTAAGCATTCTGTTGTCCACTATTTGAAGTCCATATTATGTCCATGTTTTTCTACATAAGCCTTTCACTTCCAACTGTTGAAATTCAATGGGAATATTAATTGATTATCAATTATTAATAAAGTTATTAATGTTAATCAATGAAATGTATGTTATCACTATTCATTAATAATCACCGGAGCACCACCCTGGAATCAGGGATCAATAATCAATTGATATGCTTTTAGTCTCAATGCCTGAAATTTATCACAAATTGTTAATATCACAGGAATATCCATAATGAGGGAAATAGAAGGCGTAAATCCGAACACTGGACTTCTCAACCAGCTGTTATTACAATATCAAATTGTGCAAAATAATCACAGGAAAATGCTCAATTATAATCAACAGTATTTATTAAAGCTTGTACTCAATCCACCAACCACTCACTTTAATAAACAACAGTCGCTAACTACAACTAGCACATCTAGAAAGCAAAAATAAGCAAGCACAGATATAGGAATGGATGTAGACCTGTATGTGTGTGTGTGTGTGTGTGTGTGTGTGTGTATGGGATTTTGAAACAATGGCGATGGTTACACCACCACTGGCCTCATATGCACTTTGATTGCACACAAGATGAATTTAGAGGGAAAATGACCCACTGTCCCAAGAAAGGTAGCCGTGCTACCAAGAGGCGTCCGCCTCTAAAATTATGAATGGGAATACTACGAAACACACGTCTCTTATGCTATAGCGAGGTTATTACCCGTGAGTTTAAACCACGTTACTCATAAGATCATGACACTGGGACATGTATATGGGTGTGTGTGTGTGTGTGTGTGTGTGGAGGTTAGTGACCCGCAAATTCCACTGGATACGGTACGGCTAGTGGAATCCAGTGGAATCTGCGGGTAAGAGGGAAAGAAGATAAGTCGGCGCTGATCAGACAACAACGAATAACACAACAGTCATGAAATACACACAGTCGTTTCTCCCTAAATCGGAGGTCGGTAAGCGGACTGAGGTTCGCTTATCGTCCACTGATCAGACAGAAAGTAAGACGTACAGTGATCACACGGCGGCAAGATTACACATCAGTCCAGCGAGTGGATCAGCGCAAATAAGCTCCTTCCAGAGCGCAATGACACATACAATCAGCACAGTTATAACATAGGTAGGACTCGGCGGTCCCTTCACACAAAATGTAAGCACATGCTATACTATCTGTCTCTGCCCAAACAATAGCCTCTTACTTGGGTCGCTCATTGCAACTAGCGTGCGTCCCATCCGACTCGAAACTCCAACTCGTTTGGATGCGAGCGCGGGACCAGCTGCAGCGTCCTGGCAGCGAGCGATGGCAGCACCATTCTCCCGTTAGTGGAAGTGAAACAGCGGCATCGATCAAATGGAAGGACCGGATCCCTGTGGTTCCGTCTCCTTCTGAAGAAAAACGTTCTTCCTTCTGCAGGCGGTGAGAAAAGGCTGGGTTGCGCAGCGTTCCTCTTTGGATCCAAAAAGTAATAAAGAATATTCTAACAAAAAGAAAAAGAAACACAGTCTCTGTCTCGTCCAGCGAGTTAAGAACTGTAGCCTAGGTAAAGCAAATTGAAACGTCTCACCACCTTTACACCCTTTTGGCAATGAGGTATCTGTGCAACAACACATTCTGAGCTATGATTTTAACTGTGACATGTTGTTCCTGGTTGTGGGGGTTAAGGAAGGTGTCAGATGGGAAGGACATCTGTTAGGAGACATTAGAGTAATTAGTCAGTTCTATGTGTGTTTTGGAGGGCAGTTGGAGGACAAGATAATAGAGTTTAACTGGTATGCCAAATGGTCAGGAGCCGGTTTAACTATACATTTCCCCAAGAGGACAGAGGGACAGTCAGGTCAGTTTTAGGGCACAAGTCCCAAAGAAGGACATCAGCAAAGTAGTTATCTATAGAGGAGGTGACATTCCATAGGAGACTGGTCAACACCTCTTTTGCCTATTGGATAGAGAAACCCTAAATCTACCAAAGTGACCAATTAGAAGAAGAGGTAGGTGTGGGCTTAAGTACTTTAAAAAGGCCCATGCAGATAGAGAAGGTTAGGTGAGTACTTGTAGATTTCCTAGATCAGAGAGGATTTCTGGTAGAGCAGAGGGCAAAGCTTTAGGGAGAACTTTGCCAGTATTGGGAACACCGGGTGTGGCCACACTGGTTCGGATGCAGGCTTGAAGTCTGTTTCAATAAAGATTGCTCTATCCATTCTCACCCAGCCTTGCCTCCGCAGATTCATTTATCATCAAACTACACGCCGACATCTTTTGAGGAAGAAAGCCCAGAAACAACAGCAACTACTGAATAAAGCCAGAGCTTCTTCACAGCATCACGTTACCTGGGAAATGCCACGGGCAGCGGGGCTCCCTGACCTTTATGCCCTGAGTGACGTCAGGGTCATCTGGCCGGACTTTTATGGCCTGCGGCAACTTTGGCCCAATCAGGAGCAGATTAAAGTTTGGGGACGGACTGCACCTCGAAGTACAGTTTGCCAGACCTTTGGGCGTTGGCCTAGTTCCTTTGTTCTTGAAAACTCATGCTGGTTTAGGAGTGCGTTGTAGTAAGGCTTCTGGGTTTCCTTACAGGCCTCTCCTTTGTCTGCAATATCTGATGAAGACCCAACACAACTGTGGATTCAAGAACTGCAAACGTTATTGTGGATAAAACATTAGCCATCAAAATAGAAAAAATGACATTGTATTTATTATCATCATTTTTAATTATTCTTGTGTTGGAAAAATACATACATATAAAAGTATGTATAAAGCTCAGTAAACAATGGAAAACATGGGTAGAGGCTCTGTGCAAAAGATCTGTACCTGATTACAGTAGGGAAAAAAAAGATGTGGAATAGATTTCTATTTTCTGATCTTCCTAGAGATCACATATCCACTGTAATCTCCAAGCCAAGTCTAGTGACATCATCAGGGTTGCCACAGAAGATGACACAACTGTTTCCACAGACTGACTGGTACCAACATAATAAATAACCAGATGTGTAAAATCAATAAATTGCCCCTTAAAGAAAGAAAATACCTCAACACTGAGTATAAGGTGGAATGTTACAATGGACATTTTTGTATGCATGATCAGTTCATACAGTAGTTGGCTATAATTATAATATCAAGTGGGGAAGTATGGCAGCCTCTGCGTTCGCTGGGCTCCCACACTGTCTGCCTCTCCTGTCAGCAGAGAGAGATAACAACAGCAGAAGCTTTTTATCTGCACCTGAAAATCTGCTCTCCGCCTACACTATGTGCAGATGCTTTTATGAGTGTCCATGTGTCTGTATGTGCAGTGCGTATGTGTGTGTGTGTGTGTGTCTGTATTTTCAGAGTGACTGAACGCGTGGGAGTCAGCGAGGCTACATTTCCCTTCTGCATAATGAGCCTCTGCTCTGTTCAGGGGACAAGAGGAAAAACAAAAAGGATGTCTCCCACCTCTGACACATTTACCTAGATAGATGCCTTACACAATCACGCTCATTACCATGCTGAGATGTCTTGGTTAGGGAATTGTGAAAACAAATGATGTCCTGAATCCAAAACAGTCAGGGTTATGAATGGAATCAAAGCCTGTTCAATAGCAGCCATTGAGCACTGCTGGCATTTTCCCTCTGCCCTGAAAACTCATCTCAACCTTTCTCTGAATTTAGTCTGAGGAGCAACAAGAAAGATAAGTTATTTTACTTCCAGCCATCTCTTCAATGCCCTGAATCTTAATGACCACTTCTGAGGTTAGAGTGCTACATATGAGTGAAAAGGTATAGTGCAGAGTATTCCTCTGCGTAGCTGTATCTCTGAGAAAATAATGTGTCTCTATCTTCACAGTTACAAGCCACGGTCTAAAAGCATGTCCTCATTCTTCTGGATAGGCTGGGTATAAGCACATACAGTAACTTATGGACACATTGTCACTGAACGTTTTAAACTCTCAAACTGTGACAGATGTTTTGATTACAATTTTGACAAAACATTGGTTTAATCTTAAAAACATTGTGTTTTTTGTTTTGTTTTGTTATGCTAGCAGCATGGCTCAAGGGATGGCAATGTCAGTTGTTAGTGCTGGGTGATCCACCACTTTGGTCCAGACTGAAATATCTCAACAACATTGTTTTTGCAAATCATGCTAACCGTTAGTCACTCTGGTAATAAAGATGGTGCCTACTAAACAGCATGTTAGCATTATCAGCATCTTGCCCTGCTAGCGCAGACATTGAGTTCAAAGAACAGCTGTACCTAAAACTAACAGAGCCACTAAATTGGCTGTAGACACCTAGTGTTGTTGGAAATGCTAATGTATCTCTGCAATAACTGTGTTTACCACTAAATTTAGCTTCCTCACCAGTTATGAAAAACAAGACCACACAAAAAATTACCTTGGTAGATGACCATTACATCATATACCATCCTACTTTTGTTTTGCTGAGTGATTCAAACTGAGGAAGCGCCTGTGAACATGGCAGAGAAATACTCTATACAGTATTTACAGTACAGACCATAATATCCTGGTTTCTACTGGAGAACTGTAGCTAGCATATCTGGGTTTCTGAAAGAAGGAAGGCCTATTTCTATGCTCAACATGTAACTGGGATACTCCAAACACCTGATCATGAATGGTGATCATTTTCCTCCTACATTGGGAGATGCATGTCCCTCTGGTATCCCCCCAGATATACAGCAGTGTATTTGCTGCTGCAGTCTGTTGAGAAAGCTCACATTGCTCATCTGTTGTTTATGCATGTAGCCAATGTGTGAAGTCTGAAAATACCCCTGGCTCTTTTTCATGATGAACAAATGCATATCTCATCCCTGCTGATTGTCCTGAAATTGTGAGGGAAATCACCTGAAACTCAATAGGTTTTATGTTATGTAGCCTACTTTTAAAGAAATATATGTAAACATGACTTTCTTTCATCTTTTTAATATATGTACATAATATCTATTGCTGACTTCTTTTTTATGAATTGTATGTAACTGTATGCACCGTAACGTACAGTTTAAGACCATAATAATACCATGATGATACTGATGTTATTAGACTTTATAGCATTGATCTTTTCTTTTATAGCAAGATCTTTTGAAGATTGTACTTGTTACTCCATGGCATTAGTAGTTTGGAGTTGGTCATGTGTTTGGTTCGTTCATACACTGTAAAAAATGTCAGTAGGTTTTACGGTAAAAAACTGAAGAACTACAACAGCAAAAAACTGTAAACTCTAAAAAGGTTAAATACAATTTTTAGAACAGTGAAATACCATAACTATGTATATATATCAGTCAAAACTGTAATTTTTACACCTTTTTCTGGAAAAAATACATTGCTCACTATTAAATACACTTTCACTGTGTTTATAACATAAATATGCCTTTATTCAGAACAGTCAATACTGTCATTTTTGCATCTATTTTTTTGTAAAAAATACAATTTGTCACTGTTTATGACTTTAGTCAGCTAACTAACTGGTTTACTTAATTATTGTATCATATGAATTGTATTATATCATCAGTTTGTGAAATATGAAATTATTTATAGGACACAAATTTGATATTTTTTCATGGCTCTCAAGTGCAGTCTATCTTTTTTTCCTCTTGTTTTTTTAAAACTATAACTGCTACATTACTCAACATTTAATCACGTTTAATAATTGGTACACATTTTTAAAACGATACCCAGCCCTTCTTGGTACTGTATTATTGAGTAAGATTGCTAATGATGTTAATGATGAGTCATCCCTGTATACCAAGGTTAGTCATGGTGTTCCTCAAGGCTCCGTGCTTGGACCCATACTATTCACCTTATATATGCTCCCTCTAGGAAATATAATTCGGAAACACTCCATAAACTTTCATTGTTATGCAGATGATACACAGTTATACCTATCAATAAAGCCAAATGAAACTAATCAGCTTACTAAACTCCATGCATGTCTCAAGGACATTAAGACCTGGATGACCTGCAATTTTCTGCTGTTAAACTCAGATAAAACCGAAGTTATAGTACTTGGTCCTAAACACCTTAGAGATGCATTATCTAATGATATAGCGAGTTTGGATGGCATTAACTTGGCCTCCCGCACCACCGTCAGGAATCTGGGAGTTATCTTTGATCAAGATATGTCCTTCAACTCCCACATAAAACAAATTTCAAGGTCTGCATTTTTTCATCTACGTAATAATGCAAAAATCAGGCCCATCCTGTCTCAAAAAGACGCAGAAAAGCTAGTCCATGCATTTGTTACTTCCAGGCTGGACTATTGTAATTCTCTATTATCAGGCTGCCCTAACAAGTCTCTAAAGAGTCTCCAGCTGGTCCAGAATGCTGCAGCACGTGTACTGACAGGAAAAGAGATCATATTACTCCTGTATTGGCCTCTCTGCACTGGCTCCCTGTAAAATCAAGAATAGAGTTTT
Source organism: Pagrus pagrus (assembly GCF_965226575.1). Lineage (NCBI taxonomy): Eukaryota > Metazoa > Chordata > Actinopteri > Spariformes > Sparidae > Pagrus > Pagrus pagrus. The sequence goes on along the minus strand of NC_140185.1, from coordinate 381,652 downwards.
AAATCCTTCTCCTCACTTACAAAGCTGTTAATGGTCAGGCACCATCATATCTCCAGGAGCTCATACTACCCTATCACCCAACTAGAGCATTACGCTCCCAGAACGCAGGATTACTTGTAGTTCCTAAAGTCTCCAAAAGTAGAATGGGAGCCAGAGCCTTCAGCTATCAAGCTCCTCTTCTGTGGAACCATCTTCCTGTTTTGGTCCGGGAGGCGGACACCCTCTCTACCTTTAAGAGTAGACTTAAGACCTTCCTCTTCGATAGAGCTTATAGTTAGGGCTGGGCCAGGACAGCTCTTAGTTATGCTGCTATAGGCCTAGTCCGGGGGACAATGACACACTGAGCTTCTCTCTCCTCCCCTCTCCTCTCCTCTCCATCTGTATACACTATGCCTGTATACATGCCCCATCTCTGCATGTCACTGACTTACTTCTTCCCCGGAGTCCTTGTGCTTTCTAGTCCTACAGGCTCCCATGGATCCTGGCCGCGCCCGGGTCGTGGATCGTGGATGCGCCCACTGCTATGGCCCTGCCTGATCGTGGATGCGCCTACTGCCATGACCCTGCCTGACACCCACCACTACTGTCGCTAATATTAGTCACATCTCTGTTACATACGTTCCACTACTATTATTGTAATGCATTACTACATACCATCCTTACCATTAATCACTACTACTGTTATCACTAGTAATCACATTTCCATGTGCATTTCATTATTATTGCTGTAATACATCTTTATGTACTTTCACTCCTGTCAACCATCGCTTATAATTGTATACATTGTGATCTCGTTGATCTGCTCTGTACATGCGACATCTATTGCACGTCTGTCCGTCCTGGGAGAGGGATCCCTCCTCTGTGGCTCTCCCTGAGGTTTCTTCCGCATTTTTTTTCCCTGTTAAAAGGGCCTTTTTTTGGGGCAAGTTTTTCCTCACTCGAATCGAGGGTCGAAGGACAGAGGGTGTCGTCTCTGTACAGATTGTAAAGCCCTCTGAGGCAAACTGTGATTTGTGAATTTGGGCTATACAAATAAAATTTGATTTAATTTGATTTGATTTGATTGAGTACTTATACCCAGCCCTAGCAGGTATGGAAGATACTTAGAACTGAAATACATAATATATATTTTCAAAGTTGTGGCGCGTGTTGTGCTCTGTTATACAATACCATCGCTACTTTATACCACAAGGGGGCACTGTTGTATAAGGCAGGTCGTAGTTAATTGTCAGGGACGGTGAGGCCGGAAACGTTTGTGGACCCAGAAGCAGACTCAGGAGCAGAATGATGGTTAGGATATTTAATAACAATTCACAAAATAAAGGCAGTCCAGGCCAGGCACAGGCCACAGAGGAAAAAGGCCAAACAAGAAAGTCCAAAAAAACTCTAGAGACAAGGGGCTTCACTTGGGAGACATGGAATGCAGGGTTGATTACCTTTGAGATGGAGAACGGTCCATCGAACCTGGCATTCAGCTTGCGGCATGGGGATTTGAGAGGCAGATTGCGTGTGGAGAGCATTACTCTCTGGTCCACCTTGTATGCTGGGGCTGCAGATCGATGCCTATCCGCCTGCTTCTTGAAGGCATCCAACGAATGCAAGAGCTGGGTCCTGGCCCGAGACCAAGTCCTCTTGCAGCGTTGCACGAGGGCTTGAGCAGAGGGAGCTGCAACCTCCTCCTCTTCGAGGTGGAAAAAGTGGGGGCTGGTAGCCCAGGCAGCAGTGGAAGGGGGAGAGACCAGTGGTGGAGGTGGGCAAGGAGTTGTGGGCATATTCCACCCAGGGGAGAGTCTTTCTCCATGAAGCAGGGTCCTGGGACATCATGCACCTGAGAACCACCTCCAGCTTTTGGTTAGCCCGCTCAGTCTGTTTTTGTCTAGGGATGGAAACCTGAAGACAAGCTGGAAGAGGCACCAATTAGTTTGCAAAAGGCTCTCCAGAACTGAGCTGAGAACTGTGGTCCACGGTCAGACACAATATCAGAGGGGAGACCATGCAGACGAAAAACATGAAAGACTATCAACTCAGCAGTTTGTTTGGCAGAGGGTAGTTTGGGTAAGGGGATGAAGTGGGCAGCTTAAGAGAAGCGGTCCACTACTGTCAAAATACAAGTGTTACCATCAGAATTGGGGAGCCCGGTTACAAAATCAATGGCTATGTGTGACCAGGGGCGATGAGAGACAGGAAGAGGCCTTAGTAACCCTGCCGGAGGCCTGTTACCTGACTTGCTCCTGGCACAGACATCACAGGCTGCTCCAAATGTCTGGACATCCTTCTTCACAGACGGCCACCAAAAATGCTGCCAGGATCAAGGCCAGGGTTCGGGTTGCCCCAGGATGGCAAGCAATTCTTGAGCTATGCCCCCATCTCAGCACCTGTGGGTGAACTGAGAAGGGCACAAAGAGATGGTTAACTGGTTCGTTGCCTGGTCCAGGTTCCCGATCCCAAGCCTCCCAGACAAGGGCCTCTATCCTCAGTAGGGCAGCTCTGACAAGGCATTGAGACGGGAGAATGGTCTCTGGAGGGGCTGGGTCCTGAGCTGGAGAGAACTGCGAGATGCTTGTGGTCCGTCCACACAAGAAAAGGAGGATCAGCCCCCTCCAGCCAATGCCTCCACTCCTCCAAGGCCAGCTTGACTGCCAGCAGCTCCCAATCACCTATGCCATAGTTCCTTTCTGCTGGGGAGAGACAGCGAGAAAAATAAGAGCAGGGGTGCAGCTTATTATCAGTAGGTGATCTCTGTGACAAAATGGCCCCCACTCCTGCCTCTGAGGCATCAACCTCAACCACAAATTGGATGGAGGGATCGGGGATGGTAAGTATAGGGGCAGAGGTGAACCTGCGCTTGAGGTCGGCGAAGGCTCTTTCTGCACCCTCATTCCACTGGAAACAAGTCTTAATAGAGGTGAGTGCGGTAAGGGGGCTAGCCACGGAACTGTAATCCCTGATGAACCGCCTGTAAAAATGAGCAAACCCCAGGAACTGTGGGACACCACATCTGGAAGAAGGGGTGGGCCAGTCCGCTTCCGCCTTCAGTTTCGAGGGGTCCATCTCGACCTGGGAGGGGGAGACGATGAAGCCCAAAAAAGAAACAGAGTTCCTATGAAATTCACATTTCTCTGCTTTGAGAGAGTCAAGAGAATGTGGAAAAATTAATATATCATCAAGGTAACTGTGGCAGTGGGGTGTGGTTGAGGCGCCGGCTGCTGGAGGAGAGGGAGGAGTGGCTCAGCCGGTGCTCAGACAGCTGGACAGAATCAGGTAATCAATCACCTATATAAGCACGCTTGTAACCTGGTTCTGGTCTCTCTTGCAGTAGGCTGGGTCCTGGGAGAGGACCGAGCACCGCAACGACGACAGCAGACGGCAGGCAGGCGTTACCCTCAGCCGCGACGGCTGTTCCTTTGTGTTTTGTCTATGATTGTGAGCCACCCTTGTCTGCTGGCTGGTAAATAAAACTGTCACCACCTTCATCCCGCGCTGTTGCCTCCTTCCTGCCCTTCCTGTGAGCTCCAAGGCTCACATCTGGCGCCTGAACAGGGACCGGACCATGGACGCACAGACGCCGCTGTCGCTGGCTCTCCAGCACCTGGCGACGATGCAGGAGAGCACGACCGCGCTCCAGCAGCAGCAGTCCCAGGCCCTGGTGGATATCGCGGCGGCCCAGCGGGACGATCGTGCTCTCCTGCGGGAGCTGCTGCAGCGCCCGGCCACCCTGAGCGCTCCGGAACCGGCTGCGGAGCCCGGCCGGGGGGAGTGGGCGGTCCGGCTTCTTCCGCTGCTTACCGGGGTAGCGCAGCTGGCCGCGCACAGCCTGCCGGCGGCCTCCCGTGTAAACTTCGCGCTGCTGAAGAGAGCCATCCTGGACCGTCTGGGCAGCACACCCGAGGGACACCGGCGGCGGTTCAGGGGGCTCTCTTTTGAGGAGGCCAGCCGCCCCTTTGCCTACGCGCAGCGGCTCCTCGACTCCGCGACGCGCTGGCTCCAGCCGGCGACGAACTCCGCAGAGGACATCGTCGGCCAGGTGGCACTGGAGCAGTTCGTCGCCGGGCTGCCCTCCTCCACCTCCAACTGGGTCCAGTGCCACCGATCCCCCGACATCGCGGCCGCGATCGTCCTCGCGGAGGACCACCTCTCCCTGCCCCGGCGGAGCATGAAGGAGGAGGCGAGACCAGCGACGATCCCGGCGGGCCGTCCCACCCCGGCCCCGAGGCGGAGATTCCCGGCGGCAGCGGCGCCACCCACCCACACACACACATACCCACACTCTCCCCCGGAGCATGCACCGCTCCGGGACACTAATCGCTCTCTCTCTCCTGCTCCGCAGGGCCCGGCCTACGTGTCTGAGCGACCGGCGCCCCGGGGGGCTCCTCAGATGCCTGGGCAGGGGTGCTGGCGGTGCGGGCAGCCCGGCCATCTCCGGGCGGAGTGCCCGCTCATGGAGGTGGGGCAAGTGGTTCGGGTTGCGGGACCGCCGGCCCCCTCCCCCGGTCCGGAAGGGACGTATCGTATACCGGTATGTATACAGGGGGGTACACACCAAGCTCTGCTGGACTCTGGTTGTGAACAGACCATGATCCACCAGCGCTTGGTTCGACCAGGGGCGTTGCTAGAGGCATCGTGGGTGAAGGTGAGGTGTGTGCATGGGGATATTCACGATTATCCGGTGGTGACTCTGGAAATGTATTTTAGAGGGAAAAAGCATAAGGTCAGGGCTGGAGTTAGCACTCGCCTCCTGCACCCTCTAATCTTGGGCACGAATTGGCCGGGGTTCGCTAGCTTAGCGGGGGAAACTATGAGGGTGCAGTCACGTATGTCAGGGAAATGTGAGTGGTGTGCTGTGCTCAGCGGTGAGGCGGGGGTGCCCCGTCCTGACGCTGCCGGGGGGGGCGCGGGGGGACCCCCAGATCGCCTCCATGGAAGATTTTCCACTCGAGCAGTCTCGGGATGAGACCCTCCGTCACGCCTTTGACCAAGTGATGAGAATTGATGGCTGCCAGGTTCACCCTGGCACAGCACCCACTCACCCCTATTTTGTTGTCATTAGGGACAGATTATACAGAGCGACACGTGACGCTCGGACCGGAGAAGAGCTCACCCAGTTGTTGGTGCCCCAAAGCCGTCGGGAAACAATTTTCCAGGCGGCTCATCACAACCCCATGGCAGGTCACCTCGGCTATGATAAAACACTGAGCCGGGTCATGGCCCGATTTTACTGGCCGGGCATTCGGGCGGACGTAAGTCGGTGGTGTGCGTCCTGCCGCGAATGTCAGCTGGTCAACCCGCCAGCCACCCCAAAAGCGCCGCTGCGCCCCTTACCACTAATTGAGGTCCCGTTTGATAGAATTGCCATGGACCTTGTCGGGCCATTAGACCGGAGCGCACGGGGATATCGCTTTGTGTTAGTCCTAGTGGACTATGCAACGCGCTATCCCGAGGCAGTGCCCCTGCGCACCATCTCCGCAAGGAGTGTGGCACAGGCACTGTTTCAGGTAGTCTCCCGAGTCGGGATCCCGAAAGAGATCCTGACTGATCAGGGCACGTCGTTTATGTCACGGACACTACGCGAACTGTACGAGTTATTGGGCGTCCATTCAATCCGGACTAGTGTATACCACCCCCAGACCGACGGCCTGGTGGAGCGGTTCAACAAGACACTAAAGAACATGATTCGTAAGTTCGTGCACGAGGATAGTCGTAATTGGGATAAATGGTTAGACCCTCTGTTGTTTGCAGTGCGGGAGGTTCCCCAGGCCTCCACGGGGTTTTCCCCCTTTGAACTCCTGTTCGGCAGAAAACCCCGGGGTGTCTTGGACCTGGTAAAGGAAAGCTGGGAGACGGGTCCAAGCACCAGCAAAAACGAGGTACAGCACGTCCTGGACCTGCGAGCAAAGCTCCATGCACTGGGTAAGTTGTCACGTGAGCATTTGCTCCAGGCCCAGGAGCGTCAACAACGGCTGTACAACAGAGGGGCTAAACTCAGACAGTTTGCACCGGGAGATAAAGTGCTTGTATTGCTCCCCTCCTCTAGCTCCAAATTACTCGCCAAGTGGCAAGGGCCCTTTGTGGTCACACGGCGAGTGGGGGATGTTGACTATGAGGTGGTGCGTTCTGACAGGGGTGGGGCCACACAAATTTACCACCTCAACCTCCTTAAAGCCTGGAGGGAGGTGACGCCTGTTTCTCTGGCAACCACGGTGATCGAGAGGGATGAGTTGGGACCGGAGCTGGCTACTTCAAGCCAGCCGGTGCTGGTCCCCTTTGATGACCATCTCTCGCCGAGCCAGAGAGCAGATGTGGCCTCGTTGCAGCAGCGTTTTGCTGATGTGTTCTCTCCCCTGCCAGGACGCACCCGCCTCATACACCACCACATAGAAACACCCCGGGGTGTGACGGTCCGGTCACGACCCTATCGGCTGCCAGAACACAAGAGGAAAATTGTTCAGGCGGAGTTCAGGCCATGTTGGAGATGGGAGTAATAGAAGAGTCCAACAGTGACTGGTGTTGCCCCATCGTGCTGGTTCGCAAGTCCGATGGGTCAGTACGGTTCTGTGTGGACTATCGCAGGGTCAACAAGGTGTCCAAATTCGATGCCTATCCAATGCCCCGGGTCGACGAACTCCTGGATCGGCTGGGCACGGCTCGCTTTTATACGATGCTGGATTTGACCATGGGCTACTGGCAGATTCCCTTGTCGCTAGAGTCCAAGGAAAAAACGGCCTTCTCCACTCCGTACGGTTTGTACCAGTTCGTCACGCTTCCATTCGGATTGTTCGGGGCCCCAGCCACTTTCCAGCGCCTCATGGACCGGGTGCTGCGGCCTCACTCTGCATATGCTGCGGCCTACTTGGATGATGTGATCATTCATAGTGAGACCTGGGAGCAGCATATGCAGCAGGTGGGGGCAGTGCTCGAGTCTCTGAGGCGGGCGGGGCTCACGGCCAATCCGAAGAAGTGTGCGGTGGGACGGAGGGAGGTACGGTATTTGGGGTACCACCTGGGCGGCGGGCAGGTGCGGCCACAGGTGCAAAAGACCGCTGCGGTTGCGGCCTGCCCAATACCCAGGACGAAAAAAGAGGTGAGGAGGTTTCTGGGGCTGGCCGGTTACTATAGGAGGTTTATTCCGGCCTTCTCCGAGCTGACCAGCCCCCTAACCGACCTGACCCGAAAGGGTGCCTCAGATCCGGTCCAGTGGACGGAGCCGTGCCAGCTGGCGTTTGAGAGGGTAAAACAAGCCCTCTGTGGGGAGCCACTCTTGTACACTCCTAACTTTTCTCTCCCTTTCATCCTGCAGACCGATGCCTCGAACAGTGGGCTGGGGGCCGTTTTGTCCCAGGAGGTGGAGGGGGTCGACCGCCCCGTACTGTACATTAGCCGGAAGCTGGCTCAGCGGGAGGTGAACTACAGTACGGTGGAAAAGGAGTGCCTCGCCATACGGTGGGCGGTCGGTGCCCTCCGCTACTACCTCCTGGGGCGCCCATTCACCCTCTGGTCGGACCATGCCCCGCTCCAGTGGCTCCACCGCATGAAAGATGCCAACGCGCGGATCACTCGCTGGTATCTAGCATTACAGCCTTTCAGGTTCAAAGTGATCCATAGGCCGGGTAACCGCATGGTTGTGGCTGACTTCCTCTCCCGCTTGGCGGAGGGGGGGGGGAGTGGGCGTGCGGCCGGCGGGATCCCGGCCTAAGTCGGGCGGTGGGGGTATGTGGCAGTGGGGTGTGGTTGAGGCGCCGGCTGCTGGAGGAGAGGGAGGAGTGGCTCAGCCGGTGCTCAGACAGCTGGACAGAATCAGGTAATCAATCACCTATATAAGCACGCTTGTAACCTGGTTCTGGTCTCTCTTGCAGTAGGCTGGGTCCTGGGAGAGGACCGAGCACCGCAACGACGACAGCAGACGGCAGGCAGGCGTTACCCTCAGCCGCGACGGCTGTTCCTTTGTGTTTTGTCTATGATTGTGAGCCACCCTTGTCTGCTGGCTGGTAAATAAAACTGTCACCACCTTCATCCCGCGCTGTTGCCTCCTTCCTGCCCTTCCTGTGAGCTCCAAGGCTCACAGTAACAAAAACAAAAATATCCAAAAAACCCGTAGGACATCATTGACCAGGGCTTGAAAAACTGCCGGGGCATTGGTCAAACCAAATGGGACTACAAGATATCCATAGTGGCCTGTAGATGTGTTGAAGGCCATTTTTCCACTCATCCCCCTCCCTAATCCTCACAAGATGGTAGGCATTTCTCAGGTCAAGCTCAGTGAAAAACTGTGCCCCCTGGAGTAATTCAAAGGCAGTTGACATGAGGGGCAGAGGATACCAATTCTTGATGGTGATGTCATTTAGCCCACGATAGTCGATGCAGGGGCGCAGGGATCCATCCTTCTTCCCAACAAAGAAGAAGCCGGTGCCAATAGGAGACGAGGATGGGCGAATGATTCCAGTGGTCAGTGAGTACGTTACACTACTATTATCGTACTGCATTGCTACATACCATCCTTGCCATTGATCACTACTACTGTTATCACTAGTAATCACATTTCCATGTGCATTTCATCATTATTGCTGTAATACATCTTTGTGTACTTTCACTCCTGTCAACCATCGCTTATAATTGAATACATTGTGATCTCGTTGATCTGCTCTGTACATGCGACATCTATTGCACGTCTGTCCGTCCTGGGAGAGGGATCCCTCCTCTGTGGCTCTCCCTGAGGTTTCTTCCGCATTTTTTTTCCCTGTTAAAAGGGCCTTTTTTTGGGGCAAGTTTTTCCTCACTCGAATCGAGGGTCGAAGGACAGAGGGTGTCGTCTCTGTACAGATTGTAAAGCCCTCTGAGGCAAACTGTGATTTGTGAATTTGGGCTATACAAATAAAATTTGATTTGATTTGATTTGATTTGAGTCCGAAATGTACTCAGGGGTGATCCAAGCTCGGTCAACCTGCATGGGCTCGGGATGAGGAGCAGTGGGCAATGGGGGGAGTGGATGGACTCAACTTGGGGAATGACCGGGTCTTCTCCCACGCCCTTTTGCCTTAAATGGGCATCGATAGGCCAGTCAGGTCCATGAGACCAGCAAGGTCTGGGGGCAGTTCTCTTGAGGCTAACTCGTCCTTGACAGGATCAGACAAACCATTCAGGAATGCATCATCATTCCAACCACAAGAGGCCGCCAAAGTCAGAAAATCAATGGCATAATCATAAACTGACCGTGAGCCTTGGCGAAGCGTCATGATCTCTCTTGCTGCCTCTCTGCAAGAAAATGGCCGGTCAAAAACTCTCCTCATCTCATCAGTGAAATCCTTGTAGTTTGAGCAGCACGTAGCCTCGGCATCCCACAAGACAGTTCCCCACTCTCAAGCATTTCCAGTAAGGAGTGTGATGACGTAAGCGACGCAGGAGCGTCCTGTGGGGAAAGCAAGAGACTGAAGCTCCAGAGAGAGAGAGCATTGGAAGAGAAAGGATCGACATGTACCAGGAGCTCCATCATATGGCCAAGGAGCAGGGAGCCTAGGTTCTCTGAAAGGAGAGGGAAGACCTTGAGGGGCAGGACTTGGCACTGGGGGTGGGGGTGGCGGTGACTGAGGGGGGTTAGTCAGTAGCTGCTGCACCTGGGCAGAGAGGGTATTAAATTTCTCAATAAATGTCAAAAAGTTATGGTTCACCTGGCCGATCTCCTGTTGATCCAAGCAACACTCCCTGTCTCTCCACAGCGGTCTCAGCTGCTCTGTGTCTGCTGGGTCCATGAGGACCAGATTATCCTGTCAGGGCCGGTGAGGCCGGAAAAGTTTGTGGACCAAGAAGCAGACTCAGGAGCAGAATGATGGTTAGGATATTTAATAACAATTAATAAAACAAAGGCAGTTCAGGCCAGGCACAGACCAGAGAGGAAAAAGGCCAAACAAGAAAGTCCAAAAAAACTCAAAAGTACTGGCAGGGCTTAGGCAAAAATCTGGTGTCAAACAGTCAGGCAAAGGGTTCAATTAACAGGCAGGCAGTGTTAGGCATAGTAGAGGTACAGTCGGGGTTGAGGCAAAAATCCAGGAGTCATAAAACAGGCAGAGATCGGTACACTCACAGGCAGGGGGAATACAGGCAGCCGTACAATGGGCATGGCTAGACTCACGTGGTTGAACAGAAGCAGGGTTGGCAACAGATTGGCAGACAGAGCAAAGGTATCCAAAATGGTCAGGCAAAAATCACCGTCAAAAACAGGCTAAGGTCAGAAGGTAGGAAGATTCAAGAAATAGCAATATGTGAACAGGGCTCCTGGAAAACAGACACGATAATCTGGTGAAGACTGTCAGTCCTGGTGTGGCTTTAAAGCCAAGGCTGACCAGGAGAGTAGAATCAGGTGTGGAGCAGCAGGCACTGGTGATTGGATGCCTCAATTGTCAGTCAACCAGGAGGCAGGGCAGAGGGAAAAACCTGGCGTGGATCATGCAGGCCAGCCAGGTCACTGACTAAGGAGGGGTGGTTCCTCGGCCGGAACGTGACATTAACATGCTGTACATAGAGAGGTCAGAGTGCAACAAGATGGTGACTACTAAATGTACGACACTACACTGCTACTGAGAACTATGTTACATTATAAATTGTTGAAGTAAACGGCATGTTATGTACATACATCTAAAGATCAAATTTTGTGACAATTTCATGGTCATGGTGACTTTAAAGAAGTCACAAAATGAAATGGGTTGTAATTAATATATGCATTTCAAATTTGAGTACAGACCCTTTTTATATACAGTCTATAGTACAGACCCTGGAAAGAAAGGCACCTAATTTAAATATTAATGTTTGCATCTTTGCCGTCCGATCAGTGCATTGCGCTCAGCTCCGCCTCATTGAGCTCCACGACCACGATGATTGTGTGTGCCAGACAGTTTAGCTCTACTCCTGAACGGGAAGGTATAATCAAGTTAAGCAAGGTAAACATTTTCATGACTGAAATTATTTGCATTATCAGAGTTGGTTATGTCGGTTGGCTGGTCAGTGGACAACATTTGTTTCCGCCGCATTCGGCGGCCAAAGTTTCTACGGAGGTTGGAAGTCAATGTTTCATGGTTGCGGCTGTTACAGACTCCCGCTTTTTTCCCCCTTAACTTTGAAGTTACACTGCCTGTGTGTCATCCTAACACTGCATGAAAAGTGGGATTTTCGGCCCCGTTACCGCCAGGAAATCTCCCTAATTTTCGGCAGTTATCGACAATTTACAGGCTGTTGGAAACGAACCATGACATATGTGGAGCTCGCGGAAGTGCGAACAGCTCTAATTAGCATATGAATAGCACCGAAACCACGCCTGGCCAGAGAATGTGTGGCCTGGCTTGAATTTCCTCTCTCTGTATTGGATGAAACCACTACTTTTAAAGACGAAAAATCACTTGTGATTGGTTGGCAGATCTGTCACTATTGGTCACCCTGGGTCATTATAAATGTAAACCCCACCCCTATATATATATATATATATATATATATATATTCTCATTCATTTATTCAATCATATGATAGGCTATAGACTACACTATTATTACTATCAAGGACATGAATGAATTTATTGAGGAAAGGAAAATTTCAAAGACGGAGCTTTATTAGCAGAAACACAAACACACAACTATTTGTGCAACTCTCTTTGCTATTCTTACAGGAATTTAACAAATATTATTACACAACCAATAATTAACATTTTAAATGCTGCATTTAGTAGACCTTTGTAGCAAAACCTGATTAAAACTAATTGTTGAAACAAATTGTTTGTGTATCTTTTTTACATAACATTGGCCATTGCTAATGACATACACAGTAATTAATCTACAATACTTTCATTAAATAAATCAATTCAAGCTAAAATTAAAGAGTCTATAATTAGGCTATACTGAGCCTGATCTATTTATACCAGAGATTTTCTAATGAAGTTAATACCTTTTAAAAAAATGTCACCTGGGGTAAAACTCCCCCTGCTACCCTGATTTGCATGTGTATAGCTCACAGCATTTTCATTTACATGTTAAAGCCTCCCCTGGAATTAGGGGGGGGGGGGGGGGGGTCATGGGGGGACCACTGCCAAGCAAGGCCCGTGTCAATTCACGGCAGTTTTCGGTGTTGCCCGTAAATTGCCATGTCCAGCCGTAAACCTGAACTTCCACGTCAATTTACAGTGCCGCATGCTGACAAAAATCCCACTTTTCATGCAGTGTAACCTCACATTTGTGAAGTTATACGTTTTGTTTTTTGAAGTTTATAACATTGTCTGTTTGAGCAGAGTTAAAAGATGTACAATTGTAGCATTTGTGGAAAATCTGTTCAGTCAGTGAAGGAATATGTTGTGCATTGCAAACTGCATCGCAATGAACCCTGTTGTATTTTCAAGTGTGTTGGAATTGGTTGTAAGCAGGTTTTGTCTGGATATTCTGCACTAAAGTCTTACTTCTATCGCCCCCATCATGGCACCACTTGCTCAGGATATCACGTTAGCAACATTAAAATTCACAGTTTCACTTTGTGAACACCAGTGTAACGGAGTCCAAGAGTTAGTTGCTCACCTAAAAGAGCACATAGCAGAGGGGCGTCCTATAAACTGTCAAGCGAGAAAATGTTAAACTGTGTTCACTGTAAAATCTTCCTTCACTTCCCATATGTCCAGAAAACATAGAGATTGCTCTGTAAATGTGCTTTGTGGGTCATTCAAATATTCCACTCTTGAGGGTCCTTGTACAAGTGAGCATAGCTTCACTTCCATGCAGGAAACTGCCAGTGTGTCAAATGCTGCAGACACTATTGGCAATGTGTGTGATTTCAGTGACATGTATCTCAGAAATGTTTGTATGTTTTATATAAAGTTACAAGGACAACATTTAATTCCAGCAACTACAATTCAGAACATTGTTTTTTTTTTTTTTTATGTTCTTTTTATTGCCAAGTGCACATTGGATAGAGTACATGTCTCTCATAAAGCAATCATAGTTTTATATGTTTTTTGTGATATACAAGAAAAAAAAAAAAAAAGTAAATGTAAAACAATAACACGGCAGCATCATCAAACATAAATAGATTGGATATGACACTATGACGGATTACTACACAGCTTGGGTACTGTGGCAAAACAACAGCAACAGAAAAATTCCATACCATACGGCAAAGAAAAGGACCTGCTTACGGTCCCCTGCAGGGGGGGAGGCAGGGCGGCTGGGCGCGGCCGCTTCCAGGAGCTTTTGACGGGGCGAATGAGTGGAGGAAGCCGGCTTTGATAGCGGAGGGGAATGGTCATTTTGAAGTGGGGGAAATGTGTCCTCGTCCAGGATGGAAAACCTATTGGACAATTTGAGGGCCATAGGTGCTGGTGTGCTTTTCTGGAGAGTATTCCATGATTTCCGATGGGATCCGGGAGCGGGAGTGAAGTTGACCAGCGCCTTGGGCTTTGCTCCTAGCCGGGACCAGTGAGCTGCGACCGTGATGGCAGGATTGTTTGGAGACGTGAGTGGGACAGTTGAGTCGAGTTCTCCCGTGGATGTTGAGTTGGCTGCAGGACCCAGAGCGACGACAATCAAGTCCATGATGTGTTCCTCTTCCCTCAGCTGGTACAGCGTGGACATCCTCCCTTCCAGCTCATCGATCCTCTGGCTAAGCCGGTGGCAGCTGTCACAACCAGGCGAAGTAAGTGGAGCCATGTCACGGTGGGGTCGGTGGAGGTTTTCTGGGGAGGAATAAACACACTGTGGCCAGTAATTGAGTCGGAACAGGTGAAGGGTTGTGGTGGTTGTTGTTGTGGTGGTAGTAGGCCGGGGAGGTCAGCAGAGACAGTAGCACAGGGGGAGACTTACACGCGAGGGCTCCACGGAGGGAGCCCACGGCGGAGAGTAGATTAACTATACACACAGGTCAGAGTTGGTCAGCGAGACTTACTGGCGCAGGCCCAATAAACTGGGCCTGGTGAGTTGGATCGGCCTCCGGTAAGCTGTGTTGGAGGTCTTCCGTGGAGGTTAGCCCAGTGCTAACTGTGGTTACGCGGTGTGGTGCCGGTCGGGTTTACAGGATACATTTTTTTTAAAATCTGCACATACGATGATCCAGTCGATTATGCCGAATTAAAAGACAGACTTTGCAGAGTAGAAATCTGCCGTCAAATGGATAAAAACCTGTTTAAAATCGGATTGTAGTAGCTTTTGGGCAGCGAGTCTACACGCGTCTGTGTGACATGAAGGACAGCCCGTGCCACTTTATATTGCCAAAGAAAAGGGATCACTACTGAGTCCAATTTCGTGAAGTATGCTTGTGGAATGCAGGATGGTATTGATTAGAAAATATATAAAAAGCATGGGAGAACTACCATTTTAATGGCATTTATTCTCCCAACAAGTGATAACGGAAGGGTCTTCCAGAATTCAATATTCTTCTTCAGTTGGTTCATTTTTAAATTCCAATTTTCCTCAAGTAACAGGCCAGGTTTCCTAGTGACATATACCCCTAGGTACATGAACCTGTCCTTAGCGATTTTAAAGGGTTCAGTGTGGTACTGTTATGATTTAAATGTACTGGCATTAATTTGCTTTTATCCCAATTTATTTGAAAGCCTGAAAGGGAGCCGAACTGGTTGAATACCTCCATGATTGACGGAATGGACTCTTTTGGGTTAGACAGATACAATAATATGTCATCCGCGTAGAGCGACAGATGGTGTTCTTTCCCTTTAATAGAGACAGGTGATATCTTGGGGTGCTGGCGTATTTTTGTAGCTAGCTTTTCTACAACCAAATCGAAAAGGTAGGGGGAGCTAGGATCTCCTTGTCTATTTCCACGAAGTAGTGGAAATTCCGAGGAGACATCTTGGTTTGTAATAACACTTGCAGTTGGATAAGCATACAAAATCCGTATCCAATCTATAAATACCTTCCCAAAACCAAATGCATTTAAGGTCTCATACATGTACGACCACTCAAACTGGTCAAAGGCCTTTTGAGCGTCAACTGATATTACAACTGTTTCTGTATTATGTTTAGTATAAAGTATGTTGAATAAACGTCTTAAATTAAAATAAATATGCCTATTAGGAATAAAACCTGTTTGGTCAGGATGCACGATCGTATGAATATGTGATTTTAAGCGGTTTTCCAGAATTTTGCTAATCAATTTTGTTTTGTTTGGAATCAGTGACACTGGTCTATACGATGAGGTTTCCAGTTTGTCCCTGCCCTTCTTCAAAATTAATGAGATGTTTGCTCTATAAAGTGTTTGAGGTAATCTACCCTTTGCTGCAGCGTGCTGAAACATACGCAGTAGGAGCGGGGCTAATTCCTTGTAGAAACACTTATAAAATTCTATGGTGAACCCGTCTGGCCCAGGTGTTTTGTTATTTGGAGATTCTTTAATTGCTTGTATAATCTCTTCAATAGAGATCTTCTTATCAAGCAGAGGTACTGCTTCAGGGCTAAGTTGAGGCAGGTTTAGTTGGGAAAGAAATGATTTAATTCTGTCAGTATCATGATTACCATTTGACTTGTATAATTTTGAGTAGAATTCCATAAAATGCGTGTTTATTTCTTTAGGGTCTGTGAGAATAGTTCCCGAACCTGATCTTATTCTGTGTATAGCCTGCGAGGCTCGGATGTGCCTCAACTGGCGTGCAAGTAATTTCTGGGGTTTGTCACCTATCTCGAATTGCATCTGTTTGATTTTACTTCACTGCTTATTGACCTGGGAGAATAAGATTGTATTATATTCTTGCCTCAGGGAAATTATTGAATTCAGGGTGTTGGGGTCTGATGAGACGCGGTATGAATTTTCTAAATCAGTAATGGACTCGTCCAGTTCTACTAATCTTTTTTCTGACTGTTTTTTCCTATTTGCCATATAAGAGATTATGTTGCCTCAGAGCACTGCTGTAATGGCCTGCCATAGTGTCGAGTCATCGACATCTCCCGTGTCATTTGTAGCTATAATTTCTGGCAATCTTTCTGACATAAATTTCAAGAAGCTTTTATCTTTTAAGATGGTGTTATCAAATCTCCAGGTGTGAGCGCTCCTACGATGTTTAAATCTGATATCAAGGGATACTGGAGCATGGTCACTTATCACAATATTATGGTAATGCAAGGTAACAACATTGGGAATCAGTTTAGAGTCTAACAACATGAAGTCAATCCTTGAGTATTAATTATGTACTGGAGAAAAAAAAGAGTAGGCTCTAGTGGCGGGGTTGTGCAGTCTCCAAATATCCACAAGATTTAGGCTGTGCATTATGTTTTTTAGCACATCACTAGATTTACTACTTACTGGTGCCTTCTGTGACTGTTTGTCTAGAGAGGCATCAATTACACAGTTGAAGTCGCCCCCCATTATAATGTTTGTGTCACCCACATCTGGAATCCTATTCAAAACTGTTTGAAAAAATGATGGGTCATCAAAGTTTGGACCGTAAATATTAATCAAGGTAACTGGAATACCATTGAGTGTTCCTGATACAATTAAAAATCTACCATTGGGATCCGCGATTGTGCAACTGTGGTCAAATTACATGTTTTTCTTAATAATAATGGCTACTCCTCTGGCTCTAGCCCCAAAGTTTGATTGAAATACCTCTGATCCCAAACCCATGCGTAGTTTTTGTTTGGCTGTATTTTTAATGTGTGTCTCCTGTAGATAAATGATGTCTGCTTTTAAGCTTTTCAAATGTGCCAGTATTTTCCCTCTCTTGACTGGGTGATTCAAGCCTCTGACGTTCCAGCTTACAATTCTTGCAACATCACCCTTATTTGAAGACATAATGATAATACATATTTATATGATAAGCATCCATTACACCCAAATGTGCTGTGAAAGCTCCGCCATTGTAGTAGAACATTTGAGATGCTGCATTAGAACATGAACAAAGATAGAACCAAACTATACAGAACAAGTAGTGTCCTCCGGGGACCTCTGTTTCTTCTTCCCTCCCCTCTGAGAATGAACATTTCATGAACATCTACATCTAACCTGCTAGGCTCATAACCGTCCATAATAACCTGCGCCCGTAAACCGCCCCCTCCTTACTGCGAGAATGTAAACAAACTGTCCATGTGCGTCGGGCACCGTAGCTGGAGATTCAGCTGTTCCCTGTGCCTTTAGCTGGGGCGTCTGTCTGCCGTGGGATTTTGTTGTCGTCTAGGAACCTCTCAGCATCCTTCGGATTGGTGAATGAGCGTGCGTCTGTCTGAGCCGACTGACACCACAAGCGTCGCTGGGTATCTGAAACCGCATCTCAGCTCCGCCGCTCTGCATCTGGCTCTGATGCTGTCGAATCATGAATGCCGTTGCTTCATTACCGCTGGACCCAGGTCCGGGAAAATGTATAGGCGTGCGCCCTCATATTGTAGGGGAAACTTCTGTGAAGAGAGTCTCAGGATGTGCTCCTTGACTGGATCATGATGAATCCGTGCGATGATTTGGTGAGGAGGGCCATCAGCTGCAGCTGCCCTGCCGCGGATGCTGTGCGCGCGGTCAACTTTGATTGGTTTGTTGCCAAAGTTTTCTTCTCCTAGTAGCTTCGGGATGAGTTTAGCAACAAAGTCTGTGGGGTTACCTTTTTCGGTTCCCTCTCTTTAATGCGAATGTTTTGCCTCCTGGAGCATGAGACCAAGTCATCCAGTCTCTCACTGAGTGATTGGGCTGTGTCTTCCCATCTTGCACACCGGTCTTCCAAGGCTGTGATTCGGGTCTCGTGCTCGTTCAGTCCGCTTTCATTAGAAGTCACTCTCTCCTCGATATCTGCCTGTTTGCTTCAGGTCCACAAGAGATTTATTATTATTTGGAGTGTGTCAAACCTTTTGTCGACTTTTCGACTCAGCTGATTGATGGCAGACATGATGTCTGTCGCAGTTGGCGTCTCACTCAGCGGCGTATCGTCTGTGTGCTCACCAAAAGCTTCTTCCATGTGGTTGCCGCTAGCGTTAGCCTCACTGTTAGCACCGTCGACTTGTTGTTGTTGAGTTTTGGTTCCTTTGTTTTTATTACTTCTCCCCATCGTTCCGTTAAGCATCTCCGACTGTTGTTGTGAATCTTTTAAAAGTTCTTCCAGTGAAATTGTATTTTTAAATTGTTTAACTTGTATGAGGGAGCGGAGCCTCTCTCGAATACGTCTATCTCATCTTGCGCCCCTAGCGGTCTCAAATTCAGAACATTGTTGAAGAGATTCAGAATATACATGAGGGGACAGACAAACTTTGAACAGATTAAACATGCTCCTGAAAGATTTGTCTGTATCGGATGAAGAAATTGTAAAAATATGTGATACAGTGAAGGATTCTGACTTGTTCTCAGCTTGCCACGAAGGGCCTATGAGAACAACATATTCTAGAGCGAAGTGCTATGAAGAAATGTTCAAATATGTTGAGCCAAAGACAATGTTTTTAGGCAGAGATGAGAACAGAACCGAGAGATTCATGTCAGAACCCAAATATGTCTCTGGACCAGATGTTCTCTCTGATAGCCATGATGGTAAGGTATTAAATCAAATCAAATCAAAACAAATGTTATATGTATAGCCCAAATTCACAAATCACAGTTTGCCTCAGAGGGCTTTACAATCTGTACAGAGACGACACCCTCTGTCCTTCGACCCTCGATTCGAGTGAGGAAAAACTTGCCCCAAAAAAAAGCCCTTTTAACAGGGAAAAAAAATGCGGAAAAAACCTCAGGAAGAGCCACAGAGGAGGGATCCCTCTCCCAGGACGGACAGACAGGAACTAAGAAAAGAGATCATATTACTCCTGTATTGGCCTCTCTGCACTGGCTCCCTGTAAAATCAAGAATAGAGTTTAAAATCCTTCTCCTCACCTACAAAGCTGTTAATGGTCAGGCACCATCATATCTCCAGGAGCTCATACTACCCTATCACCCAACTAGAGCATTACGCTCCCAGAACGCAGGATTACTTGTAGTTCCTAAAGTCTCCAAAAGCAGAATGGGAGCCAGAGCCTTCAGTTATCAAGCTCCTCTTCTGTGGAACCATCTTCCTGTTTTGGTCCGGGAGGCGGACACCCTCTCTACCTTTAAGAGTAGACTTAAGACCTTCCTCTTCAATATAGCTGTCCTGGACCAGCTCTTAGTTATGCTGCTATAGGCCTAGTCCGGGGGACAATGACACACTGAGCTTCTCTCTCCTCCCCTCTCCTCTCCTCTCCATCTGTATACATTATGCCTGTATACATGCCCCATCTCTGCATGTCACTGACTTACTTCTTCCCCAGAGTCCTTGTGCTTTCTAGTCCTACAGGCTCCCATGGATCCTGGCCGCGCCCGGGTCATGGATCGTGGATGCGCCCACTGCTATGGCCCTGCCTGATCGTGGATGCGCCCACTGCTATGGCCCTGCCTGATCGTGGATGCGCCTACTGCTATGGCCCTGCCTGATCATGGATGCGCCTACTGCCATGACCCTGCCTGACACCCACCACTACTGTCGCTAATATTAGTCACATCTCTGCTACATACGTTCCACTACTATTATTGTAATGCATTACTACATACCATCCTTACCATTAATCACTACTACTGTTATCACTAGTAATCACATTTCCATGTGCATTTCATTATTATTGCTGTAATACATCTTTATGTACTTTCACTCCTGCCAACCATCGCTTATAATTGAATACATTGTGATCTCGTTGATCTGCTCTGTACATGCGACATCTATTGCACGTCTGTCCGTCCTGGGAGAGGGATCCCTCCTCTGTGGCTCTCCCTGAGGTTTCTTCCGCATTTTTTTTCCCTGTTAAAAGGGCCTTTTTTTGGGGCAAGTTTTTCCTCACTCGAATCGAGGGTCGAAGGACAGAGGGTGTCGTCTCTGTACAGATTGTAAAGCCCTCTGAGGCAAACTGTGATTTGTGAATTTGGGCTATACATATAAAATTTGATTTGATTTGATTTAGACGTGCAATAGATGTCGCATGTACAGAGCAGATCAACGAGATCACAATGTATACAATTATAATGGATGGTTGACAGGAATGAAAGTACATGAAGAGGTATTACAGCAATAATAATGAAATGCACATGGAAATGTGATTACTAGTGATAACAGTAGTAGTGATTAATGGTAAGGATAGTATGTAATAATGCATTACAATAATAGTAGTGGAATGTATGTAACAGAGATATGACTAATATTAGCGACAGTAGTGGTGGGTGTCAGGCAGGGCCATGGCAGTAGGCGCATCCATGATCAGGCAGGGCCATAGCAGTAGGCGCATCCACGATCCACGACCCGGGTGCGGCCAGGATCCATGGGAGCCTGTAGGACTAGAAAGCACAAGGACTCCGGGGAAGAAGTGAAGTCAGTGACATGCAGAGATGGGGCATGTATACAGGCATAATGTATACAGATTGAGAGGAGAGGAGGAGAGAGAAGCTCAGTTCCAACACCAATCCAACACCTTTTTCAGGATATCCCTACTTTCCTAAAGTAGTAGTAGTACTTGCGACCTCAAAGGTCAAAGGACAGGGGGTGGAACTGGAGGAACTGAGGTGAAGGGGAAGTGGGGGGAGATGCGTGAGAGTGACGAGCGGAGGAAGACAACAGATTCAGGTTGTCTACTGTAAAGTGGCAACACAAACTTTTTTTTTTTTCAGTTTGAGTGAAAGTGTTTGACCAGGACTCTTATAAAAACGTTATTGGTGATGGGTTCTGTCTGTTTGAGTGGACTACTCGGCACAAGACGACAGAGAGGAGTTCAAGTTAGCTTCTGACCTAGCAGCTAGAAGTGCTTTTGCATGGACTTTGCTAACAAGCTAGCGACAAGCGAACCTGACGAGTAAAGCCTGTGTGGAGCTGTGAGACCGACGGCAAACACAAAGACCCCGACGGGGCTGGATAGCGCTGCGTGAGTTTCTCTTCAGCCTGGACAGCGTTACGAACCGGAGCAAGGGTAAGATTTAAAGAATATGCTTTCATTCTGCTGTATAAGGGAACAGATAAGTTAATAGATACCGATCTTAACCGTTCATTTTGTTTTCACAGGCTAACCTCGTCTCATCATATTTGCTCGATGGCAAGTGGGACAGATCTGCCCAGTCCCTGAGCAGCGCGCGTTTCACAGACAAGCCACAACGCAGAGTGTAAACAACGTCACCTGGATCAGCAGAAACGGGGGGCCGTTTACGGGGCCGAAAATCCCACTTTTCATGCAGTGTAATAAATGGCAATCACTTTTTTTTATCCATATATTTCTAAATGCACAGGAACTTGATACATTTTGTGCATGTCCTTCAGTGTGACACCTTATTCTGATTTTAAATTGGGCAATTCCACGAACAACTTTATTTATTTGAAGGACCCCATTCAAATTCCTGTTACTGAAGCCTCCTATGAAGCCAATGACATGAGTACATGGTAAGTTCTTGTCTCAGCATTTTTTAATATTTAACTTTTTCCGAACCACTATGAAAGTGTTCAGTTTTGTTGTCCTTTGGTGTGACGTCACTAAATTATATTTTTCAATTAAAAACTGTTGGTTAAACTATATAATTATGGAAAATTATACAAATGCTAACTGCTAACTGGTAAAGACAGGTGGTCTAGGAATAGCATGGTCATTAACTCACACAAAAGGCTGAAATGTCCTTTAGTGTGACAGAAATGTCCTTTGGTGTGACACCTTTAACTGTCACACTGAAGGACAAATATGTCACATATGGACAAGGTCTTTTTAAGAAGCATTTTAAACAATTAAATAAGATGTTTTTTAAAACAATTTTTATTCCCTTGACCATTTTCAGCGTTTTTAAATGCAATAGCTCACCGGATGGTGAGCACCGGATGGTGTTGGGGGTGCAGTCAAGAGAATGGCTGACATGCACGTACAGAGTGGCAATGATTTGCAATCTCCCAGAGATGCCTATGAGTTTCTGGCCTCCAAAACGAAGACAAGTGTGGACTTCAAATGGATTGAAGAGATGGACATGGAAACTTTCAACAACATGCTTCCCCCAACTGTTCGACAGGTCACAGGAATCCTCAATACACACCAAGTGTTGTCATCATCTCCAGGAGTGATCCTGTACAGAGACGTGAGTTGTTTCTGTTCATATCCAAAAGTATGCTCTTGCCACAAACCAAAAAAAAATGGATTTTGTAAATGCCCCACAGATCAGAGACAATGATGCCACTCAGCAAGAACTTGACTTGGATGACTCCTTCAAGGAAAATGATGAATACACAGAGGGGAAATTTTTGTGCAATATGATGGCAAGCCATATGTTGGCCAGATCATGGTGGTTAATGCACTCAAAAAACTGATTCAGGCCCTTCTTTGATGTGACACATTTAATTGTTGTTTGATTTACTCAAAACAAATCTATTAAACACTTGCACATGTACATTTAATTGAGATAACAAAATAGTTTCACCTTGACATTCACAAACTCAAAACAAACGAGTTTCATTTGAATTGGATGGACATTTCTGTCACACTACATGTTCATGTACACTGGAAAAAGTGTACATGAACATGTACACTTTTTCCAGAAAAGATGGTCACTCACATAGCGAGTAGCACCGGCAGGGAGCAGAGCATCGTACTGCTGTAAACCCAACCAGCAGCAAGACGGAATGTAACCTGCCCTACCGAACCGCCAGAGCCACAAATATTGTCAGGTCTTATCAGGTCTGACAATATTGGAGGAAAAGCATCTGCGAACTATCAACGTTTCCGCGAACAGATTGTAGTAGCAAGCCTGCTACACCTGCAGACGGAGACTTACCTGAAGCTTCCACCATCAGCGGGCCCTCCTCCGGGGCCCTCACCGGTAAGTCTCCCTCCCGTTCAGCGTTGTCGATCTGCTATCTCACCGTGTTGGCTTTCCTCCACTGGCAGTGCTGTTCTTATTGAGGCATCTCCCCCTGACCATAGCTTCTTATTCTCTGCCAGGCAAGACAGAACAGGTGGGGGACTTGCGGTTATCTTTTCCAATCAATTTTCTTGTACAGCATGTTCACTTGGTAACTTTACATCTTCAGTATCTAGCCATGCTCATAGGAACCCATCATCATATCCTGACACTACTCATTTATAGACCACCCAGGTTTAATCCCATTTTCTTAACTGAGTTCTCTGAGTTTGTATCTACTGCTCTGATTAAATATGACAAAATAGTTCTGCTAGGTGACCTGAATTTTCACATTAATGATGTTTTGGATTCAAAAGCAGCAGAATTTCTGAATCTTCTTACTGGCCTCGGCTTCATCCAGCATGTCACAAGCCCCACTCATAATCATGGTAATACCTTAGATCTAGTCTTTACAAAGGATATTACTGCTGATCTCCCATCTATCCTTCAGGTGCTGGTCTCGGACCACTCTTGTGTCTTTTTTTACCTCCCCTCGAATGCACAGACTACTCGCTCTGAACCTAACCCCCACTCTTTTCGTGTCATTAACAGCCACGTTAAGTCCCTTTTAGCTGAGCATTTGCCTGATAAACTTGAGTCATTCTCCAATACGGCTATGTCTGTGAATTACCTTACAGATAGCCTAAACACTGCACTATTAGACTCACTCGAGACCTTTGCTCCTCTTAGAAATAGTAGAGGCACTCGAACCAAATCTGTCCCTTGGTTCTCCAACCTCACTCGTTCATTAAAACGGGCTTCCCGCAGACTCGAAGTCAGATGGCGTGCAGACAAATCAGAGTCCTCCCGCCTCGCCTGGACTCTTAGTTTTAAATGCTATAAACATGCACTTTCTGCTGCCAGATCCTCTTATTTCTCCAACCTGATTGAAACCAATAAGAACAATCATCGGGTCCTGTCTAATACTGTGGCCAGGCTTACACAGTCTTCACCTATTCTGAGCCCTGCTATCACAGCTAATGATTTTTTAGAGTTTTTTACTGATAAAATCTCCCTAATAAGGAGCAATATCATTAGCCAGCAGTCCTCTAGCAACATCACTGACCAGTGCTCTGCATCCCGGTCCACAAGTTCACTCTCACAGTTTAAACCTATTTCGGCTGAGGCCTTGGCCTCAATGGTTGCTGCCTCTAAGCCTACAACATGTTTACTAGATCCCATCCCTTCTGACCTCGGTAAGGAACTTTTTCCTTGTCTTAGTGGCCCTTTACTTACCATCTTAAACACTTCCTTCACTGAGGGGTGTGTCCCCTTATCCTATAAATCTGCTATCATTAAACCACTCCTCAAGAAACCCAATAGCGATTCTCTGGTTCTTGCTAATTACCGACCTGTCTCCACTCTCCCCTTTTTCTCCAAAATACTTGAGAGAGTTGTTGCTGATCAACTGACTGCCTACCTTTCTGCCAACAATCTCTTTGAAAAATTACAATCTGGTTTCCGCTCTTGTCACTCTACTGAGACTGCCCTAACTAGAGTAGTAAATGACCTACTTGTTACTGCTGACTCTGGATCAGCTTCCTTACTTTTGCTTCTTGATTTAAGTTCGGCCTTCGATACTGTAGATCATTATGTGCTTCTAGACCGACTGGAACATTATGTTGGTGTTCATGGTTCCAGTCCTACTTATCTAGCAGAACACAATGCGTCAGTTTTAATAACTCCTTGTCCGAATGCTCTACAGTTATCGCTGGTGTGCCTCAGGGGTCTGTCCTAGGCCCTCTGCTGTTTTGTATTTACATGCTTCCTCTGGGTAGAATAATTGCTGAATACGGTATACAGTTCCATTTCTATGCCGGTGACAAACAACTATACATTCCACTGCAGCCTAATGACCCCTCTCAAATACAGAATCTGGAAACATGTGTAAATCAAATCAAGATCTGGATGAGCCACAACTTTCTCATGCCCAATACTACTAAGTCTGATCTGCTGGTAATCAAGCCTAATAATTATAAATACTTATCCGAGGGTCTTGGTCTCAATATTGACGGTTGTTTTATCTCTGAAAGCACTCTCATCAGAAACCTTGGTGTTATTTTGATTCAACCCTGACTTTTGAGTCCCATATCAAAGAAATCACCAAAACAGCTTTCTTTCACCTGTGGAATATTGCCAAAATCCGCCCGTCTCTATCCCTACATAGCGCTGAGGTGGTTCTCCATGCCCTTGTGTCGTCCCGATTAGATTACTGTAATGTCCTTTTTTCCGGCCTCCCCATCAGCACTACCAGGAGTCTCCAGCTTGTACAAAACTCAGCCGCTAGACTTTTAACAAAAACAGGTAAATGTTGCCCCATAACTCCGGTCCTGGCATCTTTACATTGGCTGCCCATTCAAGCTAGAGCAGATTTTAAGGTCCTTCTTTTAACCTATAAGGCCTTGAATGGACATGCACCACTGTATTTAACTGAACTACTCATTCCCTACACTCCGTCACGTCGACTTCGTTCTCTTGGTTCAAACCTCCTGGTCATCCTATATATCAGTAAAAAGTCAGCTGGTGGTAGGGCCTTCTCCTACCGTGCTCCTCTCTTATGGAATGGCCTCCCACAAGATATCAGAGACGCTACATCCACTGCGATTTTTAAGTCTCGTCTTAAAACATTCCTTTTTACCCAATACTTTGGTTTACACGAACTAATTTTATCACTCTCCTCTGGTGTTTTACTATTGTTTTATTTTACTATTGTTTTACTTATTTTTATTGTCTGTTATTATTGTACTTGTTTTTACTGTAAAGTGTATTGAGACCATGTACCATGGTGATTTTGCACTTTAAATAATAAATTGATTGATTGATTGATGTATTGTGACCTCTGGCAAGAAATGAACCTGTTTTGGCAGACCTCCTCTCCCCTCCCCCACTCACGGACACAATCCACACACGCGGATTCAGTCACGTCGTTGACTTTCAAGTTAGACCTTCGTGGCTTAAAAAAGACCAATTACTCGGTGCAAACTTGTCATAAATCGCCGTTTTGAATGCAGTGTGTGTGATTTATGTGATATCTACAGTGTATGGTTACAACACCAAAGGCTAGCCAACAGTCAGTCAGCCATAAAAATAGAAAAAATAAATAAAAATAAATAATAACCTGTACAAAAGGGAAGCTGTGAGACAAAAACCATCTCATGCTGTCAGGAAAACGAGGTGTGTAAATGTCTGTTACTTTAACGTTTTATGAGCAGCAGGGCATAGTTTATATTCAAGCATTACAGCTAACGTTAGCATTGCACTGTAAACTGTTAGCTTGCATTAACACAAAACTAGTCTTGTATTGTCTTCAGTTAGCGAAACAAGTTTTATATTTTAACGGTCTGGTAGACCTAAGAGCAGTGATAACACCAATGGCAGGTTTGATGAGCAGTCAATGCTGCAGGGGAGGCTGGATTTTGGATTAAATATCTAAAATGATGTTTGACAGTTAGTAACCGTAATTCTGCATATTAAGTAGCCATGTGCTTCTGTTTGTTTGAGAAATGATGGAAGATTCACTGTGATTGATGGACAAATGAAAGACACATTTCATCAGAGGAGATACATTTCATTAGATTAAATATAAACATCATATGCAGTTTCTGTCTTTTAAATTGAGCAAGCAGTGGCTGCAGTAGAGCACATAAGGAGTCTCTCTCTCTCTCTCTGTCTCTCTCTCTGTGTCCCTCTCTCCATTATCCAGCATAGAATAAGCTGTGTCTGCTTGATTTGTCTTGGCTGCAACTAAAGATTATTTACAATTCATACAAAATCTGCCCTGAACTGATATCCACCTTAAAAATTAAAACATTTTATTATTACTTTTTTTTTAGCTCTATACTTTTTTGGTTTTTCCCACATGTCAATATCTACTGTATAATTTTGAAATGATGTGTTTGCCAAAATGACTTTCTATTAAGGGATTACAATGATGATTTGATATTGTATTAAATATAGACAGATAAAATGTATTTGGCATGCTTTCATGACATGATGTAATCTGCAGCATCAATGTAGCTGTAAAATGTTTCCTTGTCCTTTCCAAATGTCCCCCTCCACTCAAAAATGCTAGTTTCTATCCCCAAAATGTTGGTCCTTTTAATATACTCACTTGTATCTGTGCAAAGTTTGTCACTGTAGAGGTGTTTTGACTCTTCTCTACTGAGGGATATCCTTCTCTAAAATCTGATATTCAAAGGTAGACAGAGCAAACTAGATTCTGTGTGTAGCACATGAAAGCCAATGGCTGTCTAATACACAATGTCTGAAAACGAAATGATGACCTGCTACGACATAACACATATGAAACAGTGGACTTGTCAGTACAGAATAGGAATTTCAAGAAGAGTTTATATATGTGAGAAAATTGATCTTCTTTATGAAATTTTGAGTATCCCATCACTTAATATTTTTGTCTTATCCTTTGCAGTTTCATTAATGGTACCATGCTACTGGGGCAACCTCTTGGTGATTGTAAGTAATAGACAGCCTATTTAATGCTGGCAAAGGTTGATCTGTATAATTTTCACATTCAATTTGAATTGTGCTTACTGACTTTTCTCTCCTTTTCAGGATAATGAATGTGGAAGTGCAAAGAATGCAGTGTAGAACTACCTAGCAGGTATTTGTTGCTGAAGCATTTCAGGCAGATACATGGGAATTTTAGGTGTAGTTGTCACTTTCCATGTCCATACACAGATTGCCCTTGTACGTTTAATACATGGAGTAAGCTATTAAATCACACATATAAAAGTCATGCGAAACAGCCAACTCCAAAGCCATTAGACGTTTCTAATAGCAAGAGAAAGAGATTTTTTTCAACACCTAAATGGTCATCTCAGGCATAATGAGACGGTTCCATGTGTGTTTTTAGGCTGTACATTTAAAACCAACATTTACAGTACATTTAACACACAAAAAAACAGGAAACACAACCAATATTCATTAAAAGACTTTCAAGCAAATCTCATCAGTACAAGTACTAATTTGAACCAGTTAGATAATTCTGCAGATGGGCTAACAGAAGCCGTACACACAGATCATGAATACGAAACACTAAGTTGTTTTAATTCTGCAGAGTTACACCCAACTCATTTTATTGAAGAGAAAATTGCATGCATTTTGTTGAAGTTGGAAAATATTGTTCATATTCCAAAAGCTGTAATTGATGAGGTCCTCTCTGAACTTCACTATGTAATAAGTACAGAATCTTTGCCTTTGACAAAAGCTACAGTTTCTGCTGTATTTCAGAGCCATAATCTACAAGTTGAAGATTCAGTCGTTGATGGGCTTTCCACTGTTATATGTATATCTAACCCGTTAGGCATAGCTATTGCAAAGGATGGCCCTCTTGCTACTGCTTATAAACGTACACAATACTATACTTCTCATTTTAGGGTTGTGGAGCCAGTTGAGTACATACTAGATGCCCAAAGGAAAAGGACATTTCAGTACATACCTCTATTGCAATCTTTGCAGCAGTTGCTCTCTCATAAAGGTGTCCTTGATCATCTTGAAACTCCAAGAATACAAAGCCAGCTATTGTCTTGCTTACAAGAGTACCGAACCATCAGAGACGGTGAGTACTTTAAACAAAATCCTTTCCTGTCCAGTGAAGGTTTTAAAATAGCAGTTCATCTTTACGTTGATGATTTTGAGATTTGTAACCCTCTCAGGACATCTCGTAAAAAACACAAACTCTGTGGTGTTTACTGGGTTTTGGGTAATTTGCCACCAGGTTCCCATTCAAAACTAACCTCAATCTATTAAGCTGTTCTTTGCAAATCTGACGACGTCAAATCCTATGGCTTTAAAAAAGTGTTAGAGCCACTCTTGCAAGACTTGAGCATACTAGAACAGCACGGGGTCTTTATTTCGCAGGTTGGTGAGTTTGTTAAAGGTTCTGTGCAGTGTGTAATTGCTGACAATCTTGGTGCCCATGCAATAGGTGGTTGGATAAATCAGAATTTCAGACCAAGGATGTGAAGTCTGGTGCTTTCCAACTTAGAACCAGAGATATCCATAACGTTCATGCCCTGTCTGCTCAGGAAAGTGCAACTACTTGCTGTGGTGTCAAAAAACAGTGTGTTTTAACAGAGCACCTTTCTCATTTTCATGTAAGCACTGGCTATCCTCCCAACATTGTGCACAACCTCTATGAGGGTGTTGTTCCAGTTGAACTCGCACGCTGTATTAGTTTATTGATCTCAAAAAAATACTTCACTCTTGATTTCCTTAACACATTGATTCAGACATTTCCATACAAATGGGGAGACAAAACCAATCGCCCACATGCCATACCACGCTCTTTCACATCTAGAAACACTATAGGTGGTAATGCACACGAAAATTGGTCATTGTTAAGATTTCTCCCCTTTCTGATTGGGCATATTGTACCAGAAGATGAACCAGCATGGTTGGTAATTCTGGATCTTAAGGATATTGTTGAGTTGGTTGTGGCCCCTGTACACACAGATGAGACCATCGCATATCTTGAGGCCAAGATCTATGATCACAGACAGCGCTATCTTGAACTCTTTCCACATGCTAAGCTCCTACCTAAACATCACTTTTTAGAGCATTGTCCACAAATGATCCGTTGCTTTGGACCTCTGGTTGCATTGTGGACAATGAGGTTTGAGGCTAAGCATAGCTTTTTCAAGCAGGTTGCTCGGCACACAAACTGCTTTAAAAATATACCTCGCTCACTAGCTATTAAACATCAGTTTATGCTTGCCTATCACACACATGCCTCCACCCTCAAGAAGTCATCCTTGGAGGTCACGGATGTCTCAATCATGCATGTCGGCCTTAGTGAGGAAATAAGATCTAACCTGCATCAGAGATATCCAGAGGTGACTGAGGTCCATAAGGCATTTGTAAAACATTTGTCTCACAGTGGTGTATGTTACAGCAAAGGGATGCTTATTGTACTTGGATCTGTAGATGGACTTCCAAAATTTAATGAGATAATTCAACTGTGCATTGTAAAGGAGAGGCTGTGTTTTCTAGTGAGAGATGTCTGTGCTTGGTATAGGGAGCATTATGGTGGCTTTGAACTGTCTGCCTCACCTACTAGAGAGGTTGACCTAATTGAGCTTGGTGACTTGGAGGACCCATACCCCCTTGTGGAATACAGTGTTGGGGGTCTGCGCATGGTAATGTTGAAAAGATTTGTCATCGTTAAAGGTTGGTGACATTATTGAATATAAATAGTGGAGCTCAACTGATGTATCAATTTTGTGATATTAGCCTGATTGAAGACATATTGGTATCAGTGTTGTCCCATGTGCTGATTTTTTTTTCTCTTTAAAGAGCATAATGCAGAAAAAAAGATGCATTCAGATTCAGAAGTTTATTTATAGGTTATAAAATATAATAATCATGTGTCAAGTGTTTGATATTATATATGGTATTTGAGGGATCATTGCAAAAACTGTGTGTGTGGCTTTGGCCTCAAAAATTAAGTCTCAGTCAGGCTCCACTAAATACTCTGGGTTTTGGATGTCTGGCTCCTGCAAAATCTAATACTATTTTTATTTGCATTTAATACAGTATATAGTGCTTATGTATTATTTTGTTGTTCTTCTTCTCTGTTGTTTCAGATCAGAAGTAAAGGTGTTCCACAATGGCAGATCCAGCTGTTCTACGGATCATCTTTGGTGATGGATCTGACTCAAGAAAATTGCACCTGGTTTCTGGAATTCCAGAAACAGTGGCTGAACTGCATCATCTTGTAAAGACATGCTTTCAATTGCGTGAGGACTTTCGTTTGCAGTACATGGATTCTGATTTTAAGGAGTTCATGAATCTAACTTCAGCATCTGAAATCCAAAATAAGAGCACACTCAAAGTAATATACATGTCTCTCACACCACCTGTGGATTCCTACATCACATTGTACCCAGTAGAACCGCCTGATGAGGCTTCGAATACCACTAGCTCAAATGCTCTAACCTTTTCTTCTTCATCAGTATCCTCATCAAGCAGCGTTGATACGCTGTACACATTGACCCCACATTCATCCCCAGAAATTCAACTCTCAGGATTGTCCTCCTGGCCCAATGTCTTTGTGGTCCCTAAATTCACCTACGAGGCTGAATTTGAGCTACAGCAAAAGAATAATGAGTTCGAAACAAATGGAACAAACTTCAACCCTGGCCCAAAGCTAAAAGGGATCATCCTTAATGGTCTAGCTCAGGAAATGATTAAAGAGGTATTGAAGAGGTAGCAGCAGCTTTGACAAGGACCCATCCTTGTTTGGGGCAGCTAGGATCCAAGACGGGATTTTGGGGATGGAAGCAGTCTCTAAAATATAAAATGCAAAATTATCGAACAAAGCTTGGGAGACTCGGTCATCCCGAAATCCGTGTGAACGCCTTGAAACATAAGCGAGAAGGCCAAGGCAAAGCTGCAGCTAATATCAAGAAGCCTAGAAAGGCTGAAGTTAACTACATTCCTCTACACCCAAAAGGTGAAACTGCAGAGAGCTTGGAGAACGAGAGAATTGCTTTATTGTCAGAACTAAAACGTGGGACAAGGAAGTAGTGGTAAAAGCAAAAATGGAGAAAACCTTCTCCCACAGACGCCTTGAAGTTGTGGAGCAGAGGCCTATGATAGGATACTTCAAAAACAGATGGCCTGCTCTGTTTGAGCCGAGTGAAGTAAGTAAATGTTTGTGTGCTGTCAATTTCTATTATTGTTCATGGTGATTAATGGCTGCAGTTTGTATTTTGCAATAATCCTGCATCCCTTAAGGCAGTATTTATTTATTTATATATATATATATATATATATATATATATAAGGGTAAGCAGCAGCAAAAACACAAAGTTACAGACTAACTGAACATGCAGGAGGCACAACACAGAACACAAAACATTAAAATAGTATAGTGCAAACTACAAAGTGCAAGAAAAAATAATAAGACTGGTTAAGTACATGTGCAGACCCCCACAGACTGTCTCATCAGCCTTCCTATAAGCAGTTTGAAATCCCCCAAGGGAATAAAGCTGGACAGCTTCAGCCTCTGCTGGAGCATGTTCCAGGTGGCAGGCGCAGCATAATGGAGATCTTCGCGTGCAAAGGAGGAGTTAAAGGACGAAAGATCAAGCGCATCCTGGCAATGAAAGACTCGGTTAGTAAATACTTCAAATAAACTTTCACTGTGTTGTGGTGGTTTAGTTTTTTCCATCTGTAGCTGCTCATTTAAAGAAGTACTTAACAACTGAAAATATGGTGTTTTGATAACACTAGGTGCTTGGTGCTACATGATCAGAGAAAAGGGGCTGTGGCATTTGCTTTTGCCCAAACAAAAACTGTAACTACAAGAATGCACTGCAGTGCACCATTCACAAAAAACACCTCTTGCAAGTTGAGTGGTGCTTGGTTTACACAGAAATGTGGAAATACAACAACCCTAGACCCAAAACAAAGTGGCATGCAGTCTGCCCTTGTACATGCACTACCCACCATGTAATGATAACAACAATCTGGTTTAAATTTGGCAAAGTATTCTTCTAATCTCAGTAAGAGGGAGGCCTGATGGGAGGAGGTCAGTGTTTGAAAACCTTCCATGCTCTCACTAATCTCAAACCTACCTACTGCAGATATAATTTTAAGATAAGATGATGAGTCTTTATTGTCTCCCTTGGGAGAAATTCATTTTGGACAGACAAGAGACAGTCCAATTCCTGCACCACCCTCACAACCAGATGTCTTTATTTGTCACCCATGTTTTAGTGCGATGACATCAACGTAAGGAGAGAGTGCATCCTGCAAAGCCTTGTGGTCTACGTCAATGAAGACCCGGATGTGTTTTTCAAAGAATATTTGGTAAGTTAACACATTTCTTTCTCATGTAGTATAATTGTTACCCATACGTATCACTAATGTAATCGTGCAACATAAAGAATACTGTAACTCACCTTTTTTCTACATTTCTTGCATTTACTGACTTCTGGCACCTCCATTTTGCCTGTCAAGACATTACTGCAACCTAGTGACACATAGTAGTCACTGTATACACTGTGAATTATACAAAGATACACATGACACACGCAGACACACCTACCTTTATATGTAGGGATGGATTTTGGTTCTCACTCTTGAGTTTTGCTTAATATTTTCTGTGTTAGATTCGAAAGGAGATCACTGCAATT
The DNA here is from genome assembly GCF_965226575.1 of Pagrus pagrus. Lineage (NCBI taxonomy): Eukaryota > Metazoa > Chordata > Actinopteri > Spariformes > Sparidae > Pagrus > Pagrus pagrus. The sequence continues at coordinate 348,635 of NC_140185.1, read as the reverse complement.
GCATAGCTTTACAACTGAAGAATGTTAGCCATAAAGCTGCTAACATACCACTCAGCTCTCTTGCACTGCTATAGCCTTGGCTTTGACAGCTGCAGTTTCAGGCAATGCTGGAGCTGAAGTTGATTGGGCTCAGTCCACTGTCATCCATGTTGTGTGCTTCAGATTCTGGAGGTGAAAATGCCTCCACCTCTGGGGAGCAGTCTGTGGAATAGGTGACCTGAGAGTCCCTGTCGCCATCCATTTCTCTTTTATCTGTCGTTGACTAACTTCTTTGTCACACATCTACGCTCCACGCTGTTTCAGCTCCTCTGCCCTTGTTCTGTAAGTCTCTGCCCACTTTTTAAGCATTTTTCAAAAATATCCAGCAGGTGAAGTTAGGTTCTGATTAGTTAATTACTCTTTAATTTTTGAGAATAGTCTTATTCAGGGCTTCATTTAAAATGAGAAATGCTATGAAACACCATAAAGACTCCAGAGGGGTATTCCAGAAAGGAGGTTCAACAAACTCTGAGCCTAACACTGAACTCTGAGTTGACTTACTCTGTGAAGTGAAACTCTGAGTTTTCAGTTCCAGAACAGCTGATCTGAGTTAGTTCAGTCGACTCTCAGTATGTTAACTCTGAGTTGAGCTCGTGCCAGGCGACTAGTAAAAAGCCATCACCAATGGAGCTCTGATACTATGATTAACCATGGCAACAGGGGAGAAAACAGGAAGCAGACATTTTCTGAAAAAAAAAAAAACAAGAAGACTCACTGACAGAGCTAGAGCTCATCTAAACAGGATAATTCTCCTCCTGGTGTAAAACTATGTGAAATATTTCTGCTTCAACATGATCGCGTTGAGAAGGAAAGGACAGACAGCTCCGTCAGACTCAGGGTTTCTTCAAGTAAACCTGCCAGCGAGCAGGTTAGGTTCACATAGTCAGTTATCATGGTGACTGACACAGAGTTTAAGTTACCTCTCATTCTGGACCGGAAAACCCAGAGTTTCCCTCATCTCAGGGTTCACTTACTCTGAGTTGTCACAAAACCCGCTCTCTGGAATACCCTTCTGGAAACAACACTGATGTGTGCATCCAGCGAATCTATTAAAACCTGACACACCACCATCACTACCAATGGCCAGATATCTTAGGTCAATTGTTGTAGGCTACAGCCGTCTTGCAAAAGGCACCTGTTTTTTGATCAAGACAACTGATGAACTGTTGCATTTATATTTTGTATATGGTTTTATGTTGTTATTTAGCATTTTAATTAAATTTGTTTTTCTGTGTTTGTGTTGTTCAGCCCACTGCTGTTGAGGATGCAGAGAGGGACATCACCACCACAGTCATTGGCATTTACACAATCCGAAGAGACGGACATGAGGAGCCTGAGGACATGGGAGTTGTGATTGAGGGCATTAAAGTCCTCAACAACCTTGGAAGTGTCACCACGGGCTTCATCATGCTATTTGGGCTCATTTATGCCCTTGATCTGGCCTTTCCCGAAAATCTGAAGTACACCTTCGAGTTCTTTCAGAAAATCATAATGAACCTGGATGGACACAAGCTGACTTCAAAAATACAGCAGCTGAAAATAAAGCTCTTTTCATAAGAGACTCAGACAAGAGGCACTTTGCAAGTTATGGTAAAACCAATGTTTCCATGTTTAGTCTGAACTGGTAATACCTTGCCTTAGCCTTTGCAAATATTGCCATTGTATTGTTGTGTTCCAAGTACTAGTAACTAGTTTTAAAGTCAGCAGAGTTATTTCTTTTCTTTTCTAAAATGTGATAGGCAATGTGTTCGTCACAGAGAAAAAACTTAAGAGAATAAATCCAAGCTCTCAGTCAAGTTCAATGTCCTTTTATTTATCAGTTTAGTTTGAGCTTGGTGGAAATACTTCCATTTTTTGTACTGCTGCTATGTGTGAATCGGTTATATGTATATTTCATACCAGTTTCAGGCATTACATATTACAGTTAATGGTAAAGAATGTTCATGGTTGATCCCAACTTGTCACAACTTGCCCTAGTTTTGCTACCTGAAACAGATATCTGTGCTTGTAAAGGCAGTTTTTCTGTGTATTGACACAAGTCATGATTATTTTGCTTCCTCAAAATCTTCATTTCTATATTATGTTGTGCAAATAATTTGTTAAATAGCAATCAGGAAGCCTTGTACTATTTACATATTCGGAATAAAATAATAAATAAATTTTAAAAATGATGTTGTTGAGTTTATAGATAACTGTCATCAATCCGTTGATGAGTTTCATGTGGAAGTTCAATATATATTATATATCTATGTATATGTGTATATTTGGATGTGTTTTAAATAAAAACATGTCAACCAGATAACTCATTGGATGAACACAATTAAATTTTGGGCAGGTGTTCCACCCATTAAATTCATGTAGCTCCAACTCAATTTAAGTATCTCCCTGTAACATGATAAAATTGAGTTGGTCAAACTCATTTATATCAAATACAGCCAAAATAAAATAATTACATTAACTGACCTAAACTGATTTACATTTGTTCAACTCAAATTAATATAATTAGTCTAAAATATTTTATTGTAAACTAATTATATTAATTTGAGTTGAACAAATGTAAATCAGTTTGGGTCAGTTAATGTAATTATTTTATTTTGGCTGTATTTGTTATAAATGAGAACATTTTCAAAGTTAAATAAAAAAAATATTTCAATGTAACACCTCTCAATTTCTCTTTAATGACTACTATTTCTGTCCTTTAGTGTGACATAATGTCCTATGGTGTAACACACATAAAAGAACCAAAAATGTATTTGAATGTCAAAAAATATCTTAAAAAAAGGTTGAGTATTGCATTAGGGGATATATAATCATCATTCACCTTGAATTATTATAATTTTTTCAACAGTTTTGAAAGGTTGACATCAAAGTTTCACTTGCATTTATTGCATTTATTGAAACGTTCAACAAGTCATGGGGAAAAAATAGTGTTATTCATAATTTCTCATCAAATAAATAACACTATATGAAAATAAGTGTCTCACAATTAAGATGAATCTGTCTCATGCTATTTGTGTAGTATTTAAGGTTTTTTTCCTTAATTTTTTTAAGTCACACCATAGGACATATTTATGGTGCAGGTCAGAGAAAAAAAGGTAAAAAAACAGTGAAATAATTGAAAAAGGTAGTGATCATTTATATATTCTCAAATATCAGATTTCAAACAACATGAATATATATATTTTCTTCAAAAAATGTGTTTTACAAAAGAATGATTTTTTGCTTCTTATTTGTCAATAACCCAGATATTGTCTGATCTCTCGAACTGAATTCCAGGGTAAGGATCCAGGTACATGTGGACCAGAGCGCACCCCAGACAATTACAGAGCTGCAGTCAATCACTTGGAAAATGAAGATGTGTATGATGTTCAGGGGATAAAGTGCAGGTCAGTGTTCAATGCTCTGAAACACTTCAATGTCTGCCTGCCTGGTTTGCCCCGATGTCTTGGCCATGACATCTTTGAGGGTGTCCTATCTTATGATGTTGCAATTTACCTGAGGTAGATATTTCATCAAAAAAAGGCGCATTAACCAGTTCAAGTATAAAACCACAGATGCTTCCTCCTCCAAGCCATGTGAGGTCAGCCCTACAACACTTAAACTTTCTGGTCATGCTATACAAAACTGGAATTTTTTGAGACTGTTACCTCTGATAATTGGAGATAGAGTGTGTTGTGTATTGACTGCTTAAGTTTGTCCCTTATGAGCTACAGGACGCCCCCCTTTATTACGTGTTGTAAGTGACGTGTAAACGCTTCCTTGCTGAGTTGAGAAGCAATACAAGTGCACCTGCAATTCTCTTTGGTCTCCCGTTTCTTCATTATTAGTTGTAGTACAAACCAGTATATTATACAACAGAGTGCAAGATCCACAAGGTGATGTGTGGCAATTAACTCTACAACTGAAAGACATAGTTGACTTGATCTGCGCTCAGAAAATTTCCAAGCCTCAGGTTGCTTACCTGGATGCTCTCATTCAAGAATACTTAGATTCCAGGAAGGCACTGTTTCCAGATGAAAACCTGAGACCAAAGCATCATTATTAATGCCACTATCCAGGATTGATCTTGAAATTTGGCCCACTGATCAGACTATGCATTCAAAAAAAATGAAACGTTGACTTTAATTAAATATATTTGTCAACAGGTTCCACAAAATTGTATTAAGTTAATTACAATTAAATATATAAAATTAATCTAACTTAATCAAATTGTTTTAGAGTAACATAATGATTGTGAATTGAGCCAAATAAAAACAATTACTTCTGATCAACAAGAGCTATTTCAGCTTGCCATAATTAAATCAGTCACCTTACATGAACCTAAAAAATATATTTTCATCCTACATATTTTACATTTGCCCTTTCAACATACATCTTATATGTACAAATAAAGTAATACATTTAAGTTCAATTAATAAAAACATTATACTTTCATCCAATCAATTCTTTTTTAATTAGTTTGACATAATTCTAGTTTGTCAACAGGTTCCACACAAATGAATTTGGTACACCCAACATATTTTTGTTAATTCCTTTATTCACCAACGCATTTAACATTAGCATTTTGGTGCACTTGGTCCAAAAACAACATTATAATGACATTTTTGGCAGTTTAACGCATATGATTATAACTGCAACTACTACACGTACAATTAGTTGACTGACAGAATATCTCTTGTCCCAGTTTTTTAAAGGGATAGTTCAGGTTTCTTGAAGTACTGTTGAATGATGTACTCATGCATAGTCAGTAGGGTTGGGCATCGTTTGGATTTTAATGATTCTGATTCCAATTCTCAATTTCGATTCCTGTTCTAAACGATTCTCGATTCCGATTCTTTGAGTTGTGCAGGTCAACAGGTCACAGATTTCACAGGAGAAATTTTTCATTTGAAAAAGCCTTTACACAGGCCATTTTTATTTATTCACATTGCCAGTTGGATCATATCCCTGCAAACACAAAAACAAACATTAGGTATCTTTAGTAAATTTAACTTTTAAACAGAGAATAAGAGCAATGTGCAATAAATACACGCAAACACTTTAGCACATGTCCATATGTTGTGATGTTTGTAAATGAAACAAGCACTGTGCCAAAGACAAATCTGTCAATAAAGTTAAACCTGAACTGTTACTGTAACGTTAGGTCAGGGATAGATAACAAGTAGCTACCAGCTAAGTTAGTTAGCTTAACATTATTCTTATTTGCTTGCGGTACCTAAATGTGGGTGATTCGACATCTGAAAAGGGATGCAGCCTTTTCACCACATAAGCTGTTACTTTTCTGTGGCACTCTTCGACCTGCTCCGCTGACAGCTTTCCCCTTGTTGCTAGAGTGAATGGGGCGTCACGTCGTTTCTCTGCTGGTTGAAGAAACGTCTCTGCTGGCTGGGGTCACTGGCTGGTTAACGTAGCAGCAGCAGCAGCAGCAGAAGCAGCAGGCTCAGACTGGCTAACTTTAGCATCACTCTGCGAGCTTTCAACAACTATGAACAGATTTGACACAGTTTTAGCAATTGGTAGTCTATAACTTTAGCTAGTCTGTTAAGAATAAGACAATCATAATTCCGTTTGCAATGAGGAGTTGTTGGCTGATGGCTGACTGTCCGAAGTGGAGGAAGCGACGGGAGCAGGAGAGCGGCGCAACGAGTTAAACACTGTACACTCTATAATTATTATACCATGCTGCAGGCAAAGGTGTTTTGTCATGTTTGTTGTGCATCCTCCTTTGGTAGTAATAAGTTTTTACAGGTGTTGCACTGTGCCAATCCGTCCTTTTTCAAATTAAAATGAAGCCAGATTTTCGAGCGACGTTTTTTGCGATCCATGTTCAGACGAGTGATGTTCTTCTTACTAGCGGAGCACGCCGGGCGGGGTAATACAAACCCCGGAAACAAACTAGTGCGGGCATTTAGAAACCCCAAAAAAGAATCAAAATTCAAACATCTTCGTAACGGTTCCGGAACCGGACGTTAGGAACCGGTTCCTATTTGGAACCGGTTCTCGGTGCCCATCCCTAATAGTCAGTGTATTATCTGCAATAGACTGCAGTAAGCACGCTCCCAGTTTGAAGCACCGGCATGGAAGCTACTCTTTGAATTAATATTGATGTGGTCAGCAGAAAAAAACACTGTAGCCATGTCAAATAAGGTCAAAATCTATATCATTGCAAGTGTTCGCTAAATTTTGAATATTTTCAGCAGTTTATCATGTCGTCAGACAGCCCTTTCCTTTGGCACTATATTCTCTCAACCCATATCCCTACACATAGGTGCAACAGAGCAGCCACTGTGCTGTGCCGCTGCAGATCAGCTGTTTGGGTCAGACTTTTAGCGGTTTATGGAAAATATGGAAAATAAAAATTTGTGATGATGAGAGCGACAACAAAATGCCGTTCACGATGGATACCTTTATGAACCGAGTATACAGAAGAACGCGTAGGGATACGGGTTGAGAGGATATAGTGGAAAAGGAAAGGGCTGTCTGACAGCATAGTAAACCGCTGAAAATAACCAAAATATAGCAAACACTTAAAATGACATAGATTTTTTATTTTATGTGGCTATGTGATGGGGTCAGTTTGGAGATTTTGCATGTTGTGACTCTGTTTGCTGTGTTGCTTGGTTTGCAGTGTTTTCTTGTTTCAGTTGTGTGGACTGCATATAGAACTCATATGTCCAAACAGACATTGAACGCCACACGAACTCTCCCAGCGGTAATCAGCGCTATGGGCCACAGGTAGTGAGCGCAGTGGATGTTTTCTCTTTTAGCAGCAGGAAGGTAACATGCGGCAGAGAGAATGCAGAGAGAACGAAGGCAGGGGACCCCAGTGGCGAACCAGACGTGGAAAGAGACCACCACAAGCGGACAACCACACGCCGACGCGCAGCAGTCTGCGTCTGTTGGCTATAACTCCAGCCCGGCAAGTAACGAGTGGTGGGCCGCGGGACCGGAGGGTGGACAGCTGGCGGAAGGAGGTCATCGGCCGCAGTTGAGGGGAAGCAACGTGGAGAAGCAGAGGGGTGTAGTCACGATGCACCCCTCTTGCAGCTAAGTACCTTCTTTGTCTGTTTTAACCCATTTTTAATCTAGATTTGAACTGGCATTTTATACGATTTTAGTCTGCCTATTTACCCGGGTTTTTCTTCTCTCTCTTTTATGTGTGTCCCACTGGTAAATCACTGCTTGCCTGTCGTCATCGTCAAGGCCTGGGGTCTGTCACTCTCAGCTTAGAATAAACCAGTTCAGAGAAAAAGTGGACTGTTGGAAGAGACTTTGGGCTGGGGTTTTTATTTTATTTTATCACTTTTATTATAATAAAACCTTGTATTTAATTGTTATTTCAACCTGTGGTTTTTTAACTCTGCTCAACCCTGATTTTAAAGAACCTGTGTTGCCCTTTTTAATTTAGAGTCCTAGGCTCTTTCAACCTAGATGGCGTTGTCAGCATTTTATAAATTTTAAGAACTTATTTTTAATCGTAGATCTTTTTAACCTCGCCACAGCTACAGCGTGTTTTTCTGCACCCACCTGCAGCTCCAAACTGGGAGCGCGCTGACCCCAGTCTATTGCAGGTATACACTGACTTTGTACAAGTACTTCATACAACCCCTCTTCAAAAAACCCAAACTATACCTTTAAATGTAGATATTTTCTGGTTTATTTAGTCCTCTGACAGTAAACTGTCTTTGGGCTGTGGACTGTTGGTTGTGACAAAATAAAACATAAGGTTTTACACCTTGGTGTATCAAGTCAAAAATGCCAATCCCAGATTCCCAAAGTGACAACCAATAGAAAAAAATTTCATCACTAATGAAAATAACCATTTGTTGCATCCATCCAAATAAAATCAGTTGGCAACATTATGGTAAACGACAGTCCATGAACATCTGTAAACTGCCTTTATGCAGCATAACACATACAACATAGAACAAAAAACATCCCTTTGACTATATTTTGGTCTAACATGACAGGCTTGGTGTTGTCAACATTGGCCTTTCAATTCACTTCTCAATTCTTGTAGCTTGAAACCTAGTTTTACCACAAGACTACTTTTCACTTTATTCAGTTTTGGTCCAAAATAGAATTTTGCCTATTGCGCATAACATTCAGTATGCAAATCAATGGTTGGCTCATTTAAACAGTTTGTTTTTGAGCATCTGTACCTTTGTTGAGAGTCTTGAAGCATCCAGTTGAAGAAAGATCTTCTGAAGCACTTTGAAGTGTATGGGCTGTCGTCCTCCAAAGGTGTCGGTGTGTAGTATGTTGATAAAGAAATTCTGCGGAGGCAAGCTGGGTGGATAGAGCAATCTTTATTGAAACAGATCTCAAGCCAGCGTCCGAACCAGAGTGTGCACTCCCTGGTATTCTCAAATCTCAGCAAAGTGATGCCCAAAAATGCTTTGCCCTCTGCTCTATCAGAACTCCTCTCGGACCCTCAGTCTTATATTACCCCCATCAAGAGTGCACATGCAGTGGCAGTGTCTCCCAAGTCATGTAGAACTTCAACACCCTTGATCACGATTCCCACATCAGCTGGAGGAGTGGTGGCAACACCTCCCTCAACAGTGATGCTGTAGATGCCATGGAGAATTTGTTCAACCTTCCCCTGAATAGTAGGATCGGAATCCTTTACATGGGAGAGAAAGACGTGACAAAAAAACAATGAAAAACTATGAATTCACAAACAGATTTTGCAGAATTGAATAGCATTATTTAATGTCCACTCAGTTGGTACTTTATTTGGAACAGCACTGCTTTTACTTTTACTAAGCTTAGACATTTTGTTTGTGTTGACATTGTGTTTACAAGTCTTCCTAATATGTTTACATGACCTAAGTTGAGTGAGTAGCAGTACTGAGCTGGAGAGCAGAGAAATAGCTCCATGAGTGAGGAGCGGAAATTCTCACTGCACCACTCCACTTACATACTCTGGTAGACACAATATTAGGAGCACTTCTCAATAAAACTGCACTACCCCCACCCACTACAACCTCAGTTATAAGCAAAGTAGAATTATCTTTATGACAATGTCAGAAAAAATTCAAAATGTATAAGCTTCATAAAAGTAATTGTATTGGCTTACATTAGATTGCACAGGTGTCCCTAATAAAATGCATGGTTGAGGTATATAATAGATTTCAAAATAAGTTCAAACAAACTAATTCCATGCCATAATAATGAAGTAACAACATTAGTTATTAAATAATTGGTTGAATAGAGGTGAAAACCAAACAATTAATATTACTAACCAGGTATTCCTTGAAGAGAATGTCTGGGTCTTCATTCAGATAGACACAAAGTGCCTTCAGGTCGCACTCCCTCTTTCTTTTTACAGTTTCATTCTATAAAAAGAAAAAGAAACTTTAGGACTGCACATACACACCTACTATACCTCACATTTCTAAAAGCATTTGAAACAGATGGCATCTCAAATGTGGAGATAGACATGTACACAATGACCAATTAATCACAAATTGGCATAATGGGGTGTGCAGGTCAGGAAGGCTGCAGCGTGTGATTAAAACAACCCAGAACAACATCAGTACCCATCTACAGAACATCAGTGATATTGGTGAAGTGAGGTGACAGCACAGAGCCCAAAGGATACTAAAAGACAACACCCATCGTAGCCACACCCTGCTGCTGTCTGGCAAAAGTGACAGTAACATTTTATTTTAACACGACATCATCTTATGATTCCGTAATATTTTCAACATTGGCAAAACATACCTGTGTCATTGGAGCCAAAATCATTTTAATTCTCCTTCCTGCAGTGCCTCCTTTTTTGCTGAATGCTTTGATTAGGTTGTCAGTTTGTTGGTCGAGATTTAGGAAGAACTTAGGGACGAGAGGAGCAGTAGTGATTCTTTGAAATTCTGCTTCCACCTGAAACCATAAACACAACATATTACTAGTACTTACTAAAACATTCAACCTTGTATTAACAGCCCATAAAGGTTTTGCTACTTTCTGCCATATTTCTGAATTCAGCAAAACCCTGTAACTGCCCAAAGTACTAACTGACTCTCACAAGATTATATCAAAGCAGACTGTATTTTAAAGAACTTAAAAATTGTTTCCAGTGCCATGGTTACATTTAACACAAAATGATAAACATTCCCATATGCTTATAGAATTCTGCAAGAACTCTTTCACATTGTCATTTTATATAATGCTGTATTGATCATAGCCAATTTGAGAAGCATATCATACCTTTGCCACAGTGAACAGTCCTGACCATCTGCTTTTGAACTCGGCAATCATGGGCTTGTCTTTGACGGCTTCCTGCCTCCTGTATGCAAAGGTCTTAGCCATCTTCTCTTTGACAACTTGATCATTATTCCTCTTCTTGACCTCGGATAACAATGCCAATCGTTCACCTTCCAGGCTGTCCTGGGTCTCGCCAGCAGGATACGGAGGACAAAAATTTACCTCTGCCTTTCTGGGTTTTTCACATTGTAGGCAGGCTGACATCGGTCTGCAGGTTTGTGCTTGAGTGAATTAATGCTCAGTTCTGGGCACCCTAAGTTTCTGAGCTTTGTCCTATAGTTTGCCATCTTGTACTTGGGACTTATTTTCCATCTGTAGCAGCCACTTGCTGATCCTTGTTCTGTCAAACATGGATGTGCTTTAATTAAAGCTTCAGCAACAGATTCTACTTCGAAGTTTGTAGGATATGCCTTGAACTTAATTACTTGCGCTGCCAGACTTTCCAAAATGTCTGACTTCATTTCGTGACTAGTGATGTCAAACTCTGACATCAATTTGATTGATGTCAAATTTGCGTCAAATGATGATATTGATGTTATTTTGACATCGTTTCAATGTTAAGGTTCTTTAAACTTTCAGCCAAATAATATCGATGTTATTTTGACATCATTTCAATGTCAAGCTTTTGCGGAAAAAAAAGAAAGTGAAAATGCACAGATGGAAAGATCCCACACACCATCTTGTATTGCAAACAGAATTGGCTTAATCTAGACTTGGTCTGACAGGATCTTCATCAGGATTAAAAACTGATGAAGATCCTGTGAGTCCAAAACAAAGCAATACAAGACTCTTTGTAAGATCTTTGCATTTATGCAGTATTTCATGCACAAGACCTTGGACCTTGTCTATACTTAGTTGTGCTACATGTATTTGTTTTTGCTACAATAGTAGCTCAATGATCAAGCATATGTATGAACAAAACATTATATTGTATTTTTATTTAACAACATTTTTTTTTTTTTTTTAAGTATTTTTTGGGCCTTTTATGGCTTTATTGATAGTACAGCTGAAAATGTGACAGGAAACAGGATGAGAGAGATGGGGAGTGACACGCAGCAAAGGGACCCGGGCCGGGAGTCAAACCCAGGTCTGCTGCAGCGAGGACTAAGCCTTTGTACATGGGACGCCTGCTCTACCCACTGAGCTAAACGGCATCCCTAACAGCAACAACAATTTAACAATAAACAAATAATATCAACACAGTAACAAATCAAACAACTTTAATCTCAGCTGCAGCCTATTCATCAGGTTCAGCTGCAGTGGTCTTGTGCCCACCACCACCTTTTCGGTCAGGCGCTGACCACAGATAGGTCCCCATCCTCAACACAATGGCCGCCTCATTAGCTCCAGGCTGTGACTTCTGATTGGCATTTTAAAAAAGGACATTTTACAAGTGTTGAGGAAAGTCAGTTTTTTGATTGAGGATCAAACATTTATCAAAATAACTGCACTTCACTGCTGCCATTATTCCTGGGGTCAGATAGTATAAAAGTTTTACCAAAAACATACAAAAGAAAAAATAAACAACAAAAAAAAAAGAAAACAAGAAAAAACATAAAGGTCAGGCCAGGTTACGTGGAAATATACAAACTTTTTACTTCATACAATAGGTTTTTGTTGCTGTGAGTGGAGTGTCAAAAACAAGGAAGCGAAACTCTTCACTGTGCTCCTTGTAACTTTCACAAATGAACCAACAACACACCAGGGGTCCGTTTCACAAAGCAGGTTTAGTGAAAACTCTGAGTCTGTTAACCCTGAAATGAGGGAAACTCTGAGTTTTCCGTTTCACAAAGGGAGGTAACTCAAACCAGAGAAGGAGGGGTAACTCTAGCCTGTTTCACAGAGAGAGGTAACTTAAGCTCTCGGTCAGTTACCATGGTAACATGCTCTATGAACCTAACCTGGTCGGGACCAGGTTTTTCTCAACAAACCTTGAGTTTCTCTCTGTCTCCGCCCTCTTTCAGCCACACACGGTATTTGATTTCCTCATTCATTCAGTCAGCAGGCGAGTTTTGGCGTAATATAGTTCCGCCGTCTGTTTTTTGAGAAAATCATTGCAAAAATCAGTCAGTAGGCCTACATTAGAAGTTGTATTAGGTGGCGACTATTTTCACTACCATGGCATGTCCTTTTGATAATGATCCCGTGGATGAAGGTGCAGCATTACTGCGCAGAGAACTAAATACTCGTCGGGAGATGATTATCAGACCGCGCATAGATGTTCTTGCATTTCCAGACAATTATCTTTTTGAGCGGTCCGTTTCACGTCACAGTCCATCATTTACATACACAACCTAATCCGTCCTTACATTTCCAACATTACCAACCGAAGTCATGCTCTCACATCCCAGCAGATATTGTGTGTTGCGCTGCGCTTTTTTGCAAATGGGAGTTTTTTATACAACGTCAGAGATGCAAAGCACTTTACAAAAGTAAAAAAAAGTCATGAAAGGGAAATAAATATTTTTATGAATAGGCTTAAAATATATAGATAGTTCTAGGCATATTACATTTTATTAAAGCACTTGTGTCTTGGGGGGTGAGCTCAGAGGATGAGCTCAGCCACTGGCCTTCCTAAATTCTGGCTTAGGGCCAGCTCCTCTGCCTCTGTTAGAGGTGGCGGTGCTGGGCCACCACCCGTTTTACGGGCATCTGCTTTCTTTCTGTTGGCTGAGTAGAAGTCTGTGTTAGTTTAAATAGGCTTAATTCTTTAACAGAACATGATATAGATGAGAAGACAATTATGTGTGTGAAAACAGCATTATGTTGGGGATAAAACAACTGTACAGTCAAACAGCCACTTAATATTTTCTTTACAATGTAAAACATGATCAAAATGAGGTACCCCGTGAGATCATGCTGAGGTCTTACCTGTTTGAACAATGTATTTATGTTTCATCTTAAGCTGCTTACACTTCCTTCTAAAAACGTGCTCAAACTCACCGTATGAGCGCATTAATAAAAAAAACGTAGCCCTCCTCTTCTCCGTTGCCATGGTGACTCGTCGAATCGGGGCTCCATTGACGCTGTCTTTTTAGACTTGTGGCGCACGCGCTTAACTCCAGGTGAAACTACTCCGAGTTGATCAAACTAACTCAAATCAGCTGTTCTGGAACCGAAAACTCAGAGTTTTCTATCTCAGAGTAGATCAACTCAGAGTTCAAGGTTAGACTCAGAGTTTGTTGAACCTGCTTTGTGAAACGGACCCCAGATAGACATTTTCACACATTTAACCACATTAAACTACATCAAATGATGAAATATAAATCCACAGACAGACAGAAACAAGGTAAAATTTGGGAATGCCTAAATCATTTAAAATCAAGGGCTGTGATAGTTCTACTTTTGGGACTTAGGGGGTGGCACACTATTGGCTGTTGACCAGTCTTCCAGGATTAACAGATAAACAGGACTGACCTCATGATGTTGCTGACGTTTTCGCGAATGTCCGCCCAACCAATCTTTGTCATTTGATTGGTCTGAAGAAATAATTTTCCATACATTATATTAAAATACGTATAAATACACACACACTTACAGGGGTTATTTTGAAAGGGACAACTAGATAGATGATAGATGACAGATGACAGATCGATGACAGCTGATAGATGACAGCTGATAGATGACAGATCGATGATAGCTGGCTGACAGATGGCTGATAGATCGATGATAGATCGATGACAGATGATAGATTGATGACAGATCGATGACAGATAGCTATCAGCTGTCATCTGTCATCTATCAGCTATCATCTGTCATCTATCAGCTATCATATGTCATCTATCAGCTATCAGCTATCATCTGTCATCTATCAGCTATCATCTGTCATCTGTCATCTATCATCTGTCATCTATCAGCTATCAGCTATCAGCTGTCATCTATCAGCTGTCATCTGTCATCTATCAGCTGTCATCTGTCATCTGTCAGCTATCATCTGTCATCTATCAGCTATCAGCTATCAGCTGTCATCTATCAGCTGTCATCTGACATCTATCAGCTATCATCTGTCATCTATCAGCTATCATCTGTCATCTGTCATCCACAGTGGGTACTAGTTTCAGTCACGCGGATTTTTTGTGGAGGAGTAATTGTGTTTTCACCAGAAGCTGCAATGTGCCCAAACAACCGCCAGGTGGCATCTGTGAGCAGCAGGACGCCTCCATAAGACAGCAGCACGGAGCAGTGAAACCCAAATGGGGAATACAATATAATAATAATACAGCATGGGCGAGCGGTCATAATAAGCTATAAATGCAGTGCATGCCCAAGCCCTTCAATAAAAATAATTGAAAATATTAATCTGGCAGTGTGTTCAATTATACAATACCTTAGTTCTACTGTTTTGGTCTCAAATCCGTGCCTAATCTGTCCCGTTTTGCTTGCGAAAAGTTGGAAAGCTGACAGCTTGTTTCGCGCATGCGCACTGTGACACCGAGTAGTACAGTTACTGCTAGAGGCTGTGTTTACTGTACAGTATATGAGCATTTTGAATGGCAAAAAAGCTGTCAGTGAAGCAGCTTATCTGCCAACGCGCATGCGCAAAACTGACTTGTTTGAATTGTTCAGCGGGAAACTGTCAGTGGTTCATTTCATCGTGTAGCCTGGTCAAAATGAGTGAAAATATTAATTCTGTTCAGTCTTTGCGTTCAGTGCCGTTTTCGCGGAGAACTTTTGAGGAAAAGAAAACTATAATTTCAAGTGGACGGCGCAGTAGAAGTGAAACTCATACAGTTCACAGCGAGTTCACATCAAAGGAGGCGTGTGTGTGTTTTATTGAAAGCGAGGCTGGGTGTGTGTATGAAAATCGCCATGGACCGCGGAACGCATCTGGACGGGGGGGGCATAATTTCAAGTCAAGCGGGGAGGGGGGGATCCTTGTACCCTGGTTACTGTTACCGAGGATACGGAAATAAAAGTAGCGAAGCTCCGGACAGAGTTGCGGTGATTGTATCCACTTTATGATAGGCTACATTATTAAAACACATGAGTCTATCATAACAAGGGATTTTCCAGATCAAATCCGTTGGATTATCACGCTGATTATCCATACAAGAGGTAGACTGCCGGTTCTCACGGCCCGGACTTCTGCCAATAGTTTTTTTTTGGAGGGTGTGTGTGTGCCGAGCGGACCCGTTTAGAGAGACACGCGTCTGTATGGGACACGCTTTTATTTAATTTAGAACAAACCTTATGCTCAGAAAAAATGGAAAATATAGCCTATAGTCTAATATAATAAAATGGTTCTGTTGTATCTCTGACCAATAGGTGTGCTTGTAATAATTGCTGTGACGACAGCTGGACACAATGTAGCACATTAGCGACACATTAGCATGCTCCATTTATCTCTGACCAATGGGTGTGTTTGTGGATACTTCACTCAAGTACATTGTCAGACAAAAGTCCTGCCCCCCACAGTACTTCACACAGCTGTTTGCTTTGAACAGAAAAACCGGTTCCTACAGTAGCTCTCCTCACACTTTTCAGTTCATAAGTGAAGAAATTTTGTCGTGTTTCATGTAATAAATTTCACATGTAAGGGGAGCTGAACACACAGCCTCCATTCAGAACTCCAAGACACATGTGCCAGACGCACAGAGGCATGCGTAAAACACAGATTGAGACCACTTCATGATGTTTAGTTATTTTCTTTAGTTCATTTTCGTTTCTTTTGGATTTTTGTGCGTATTACTGAGCCATTTTGGTCCATGTTTGTAAGCCTTTTTTCCCCTGGATTATATTTTCTAAAGTTGCAACAATATAGTAATATAATATATATTGTTTTCGTTTCATTTCGTTACGTAAAAATCAATCAATCCATTTTCTTTGAAACTATGAGATTGTAGAGCACCTAAAAACCAAAGCACCAGTTCACTGTAGCGATTTTCATACACCAGAGGCGATTGCTCTAAGACTGCAAGGGAAGCTCAGCTTCCCCTAAAATGTCACCCAAAAAAAAAAAAAAAAGTGGTGAAATATGTACTGCTGTGTGTACATTTCATTGACTAAATACGCGCTAGAAAGCCTTCATCTTTTGTTCAGAATCAGCTACTTATCACAGGTAACCGGCGCAACTTCCTTCTCATTCATCCCCGCAGCGCCACAGCGCTTTACACAGTCGGACGCTCAGCTTCTACTGACTTCAATGGGGAAGTATAGAGGGGGTTGTTCCACTGCAGTGAAACGAGACGCTCATTGGATAAATGCTGGGCTTTGTCCAGCCCATCGGACGCTCAGCGTCTCTGGGGGTCTATGGGGCAGTGGGCTGGCCCGGACGTTCGGCTTCTGCATGATGATTGGATGAGCTGTCTGAGGCAGAATCCTTTTTTGATTGACAGCTAAATGAGCGAATCAGCGATCTTGAAGTATAAACATCCTCCGGAGCATTTTCCAAGTTTTTCATTCTGTTGTTCTGAACTGATCCGGAGACTTTACCGATCCCCAGCGATTGTGTCTTTGATAAAAACGACTAGCATTGTGTTTGGCGACTCTGTTCTGTCACTCTGCGGTTTCTTTCCCCTCACACTTCACAGAAGCCTAAAAATGAGCTTCCCCTCTACGAAAGACCAGCAGCCGCCACTGTCATACACACCCCCAGTCTCGCTTTCAATAAAACACACTCACATTCTATTACAATCAGTGAAATATATGAAAACACAATTTAAAAAATGACAGCTGTTGTTGCTCTAGTCTTTTGTTTGGATAAGCTTCATATTTAAAAGCGCAATGTTCAGCTGTCAGAAATTAAAAGCAGCCTCCTCTTGTTATATTTGCAGCAACACTGTTGCTTCAGGCTGTGATCAGCTTTTTTGTATCGCTCGTAGCCTACTTTCCATTAAAACAACCTGCTGCTCTTGGCTGAAATCAGCTCGTTGTGGCTCCATTCTACGATTAAAGTAGTATCAACAAAGTCACTGTTAACAAAATCAACATCTAATCTGTCCCTTCAAATTGTGTGTTTGGAGCAGCTGCAGACAGATGTGCATTAATGCTCCGCTCGTGAGTCCAGCCGCATCGGGTCCAGGCTGCTGGCACGAACAAAGCAGCTTAGAAACTGTTTAAACGAGCGATCGTGGGCTATAAGTGGATTGTTACATTCACGAGAACTTGCAGAAAATAGATATGAGAAAATTTGCTCAAACTTGGAGCCAGACCCGGCCAGGCTACAGGAGAGATCAAAAATATGGAGGGGGCCAGGACCCCCATGAGAACCACTGATCCTGTTGAACGTAACCACTGTGAAACAATAAAAAACAACAACATTGATCTGATTCACCGGCGTAGCGGTCCCTCTCTCCATTCACTCTCTAGCTCTCTCGACCACAGCTGCAAAAGAAGTAGTCTATGGCCTATGAACAGCGCCACTCTCCATTGAAGCTACGTTGTGGTCAAACGTGGAATTATCCCAAAATCTTTTGAGCTGCATTTCAGTACGATGCTTCCACCTAGTGGCTACAATGTGACCTACAATTTCACGCAACGCGTGAATCACGCTTTCCGTGAGGGAAACCTCCATTTGAAACTAGTACCCACTGTAACGATCCAGAAAACCAAGACCTCAACCAAAAAAAGACCAAATATACTGAAGATGAATTAATCAAAATTGAAAAGGCAATAGACCAAAATTCTTTTTGGAACCTGTGGAAAAAATGTAATTCAACCAAAAATGAAGATAGCATTAAAATTAAAGATGGCAATGTTTGGAAAAACTATTTCTCAAATTTATATCTAAACCCAGAAAACAATGGTTTAAACACACAGCAGATGTCCATAATTGACAAATTAAAATCATTAGAAAATCCAATAAAAGACAACCAAAATGCTTTGGACGGTCTAATTACAATTAAGGAGCTACAAGAAAAACTTGCTGATCTTAAAAATGGAAAAGCTTGTGGCATCGATGGTATCAGGACAGAAATGCTGAAACACAGTAGTAATAAATTTAAACTGGCTATACTAAAATTATTTAACTTACTTACCCTACAATTTGGAACAAAGGATTGATTACTCCTATCTTTAAAAGGGGAGACAATCTAAATCCTAATAATTATAGAGGCATTTGTGTAAATTCTAATTTAGGGAAACTATTTTGTAGCATACTAAATTCAAAAATACTGTCCTACCTCACTGATAGTAATGTATTAAGTAAATCACAAATTGGCTTTATACCCAAACATAGAACAACAGATCACATATTTACTCTCCATACTCTAATCCAAAAACATGTACATCAAAAAAATAAAGGGAAAATATATGCTTGCTTTGTTGATTTCAGGAAAGCATTTGATTCAATTTGGCACAATGGTCTTTTCTATCAGTTACTCAGAAATGGTATTGGAGGCAAAGTTTATGATCTAATTAAATGGAAATACTCAGAAAATGAGTGTGCTATAAAAATTGGAAAGAAAAGAACTGATTTCTTCAAACAGTGTCTCGGGGTCCATCAAGGTTGTAATATGTCCCCAACACTTTTTAATATATATATTGACCAATTAGCAAAACTACTTGAAAACTCCCCAGCCCCAGGACTTGACTTGGAGGGGAAAGAAGTCAAGTGTCTGTTTTATGCAGATGACCTCCTACTGTTATCACAAACAGAACAAGGAATGCAAGACTATCTGGACATACTCCATGATTGTTGTGTAAATTGGGCAATCAGAGTAAACCTAGATAAAACTAAAATTATAATATTTCAAAAGAAAGCAAGATCACAATCTAGAAATAATCAGCTTACTTTGGGAGAGACAACACTGAGCCACACAATGGAGTACACTTACCTTGGCCTAACTATCACTGCTTTGGGTAGTTTCGTTAAAGCTGTGAGTTCACTAGCAGATAAAGTTCTATTCAAATTAAACCCCCAATTAAGGGAAATTTTCAAAAGTGTTATTGAACCAATCCTCCTATATGGAAGTGAAGTTTGGGGCCCCTTAATTAAACAAGAGCACTGGGACTCAAACCCTGTTGAAAAAGTGCATCTTGAATTCTGCAAAAACATACTCAGAGTCCACAGAAACTGCCCAAACCACGGCTGCAGAGCAGAGCTGGGCCAGTTCCCCCTCTTAATCAAAATCAAAAAGAGAACTATTAAATTGATGGAGTCTGATGTTGACTCATACCAGCACAGAGCATACTTGGAGGAGCAGGGCTGTCTGAACCCAGATAATAATACCTGGAATGGGACAACTGAGGAAATTAGATTGACATGTCAAAATGACACTACAAAAATAATTCCATACTCACAAATAAAACAAATCGACAAAGATAAGAAACAAAAATATTGCCAACAATGGAAAACAGAAACTCAAACAATCAATAAATTGGAATGTTGTAATTTACTGGACAGAGAATTCAAATTGGCCCAATATTTAACCAAAATAAAAAAATCCCAAAAAAGACAAACCCTTACGAAATATAGACTCAGTGACCATAAACTTGCCATTGAAACTGGTCGCCATAAAAGAGAATGGCTGGAAAGATCAAAAAGAGCCTGTATCCACTGTGACACTGGAGAAGTAGAGACAGAGACTCACTTTCTCACACGTTGTCCCAAATACAAAGAAATTAGAGAAGAATTATTTCCCAAATTTAAAGAAAAAATCCATGACTTCCTCACCCTCCAACAAGACAAGTTAATCCCAATCCTTCTGGGAGAAGACGGCTCTGCTGTAGAACTAGCAGGAGAATATGTCACTGCATGTCACACATTAATAAATGTTTCAATGTAAAGACTGTAAGACTCATGTATTTCTGTTTATTGATACTATCCTTATTCTCATGATCACTTATTATTTTATTATTGTTTATTACTAGGGCCGGGACTTGATTAAAAAAATTAATCTAATTAATTAGAGGCTTTGTAATTAATTAATCGAAATTAATCGCATTTTTAATCGCATATAAATATTTGACCTGAGAACAGTGAGGAGCAATTTTTTTCATATAGGTTTTAGTATCCAATTAAATAATGACTGAATACATAAGCTTAAGCAACAAAACATTGTTTATTTTTTATTTTTTCAAGGTGGTACCTAACCAAGACCAACAGACTAGGGATGCAAATTATTGATTAATTCATTAATCGTTAGTTGATGGACCTTATCGATCGATTAACGATTACCTGATAAGATGCGATTTTCCTGAGAACCTAAATTTAAGGGGAAAATTTAAGCTGAACATTCCTTATACAGGACTCTACACTAGTTTGTTAGGTTATTTTTAGAGCACAGCACAATGAAAAATGTTTAAGTAACACGTTATTTGGTAAATGGTCTTTCCTGCCACTACACTATGATGATTACTGTATTTAACTACTTAAATCACAGTAGCATAAACTGACTTGTTGAACTCAGCCTGATGTAAACATTAATAAAACACAGGCAGCTCTTTGTTTTCCCTGTGTGATGTCCAGGGACAGGTCAGGACAGTCTGAAGACAGAGAGCTCTGAGGTTGAAGTCTTATGCACTGTGAGACAGTGACAGGTCTGCAGGCTACCTACGTCTTGACCACATGTCAGCTGTTCAGCTGCAGCAGAGGAAACTCCGCTGTTCTCCACTGTGACGAGCGCTTTTTAAAACACAGTAAAACGGCGCAGATCTGGTATGTTTATCAAAGCTTGGTCGCAGTGCTGAGGCACCGGGTCGGTTTGAGCTGCGTTCAGGCTACATTAAAACTTTATAGATCCATGGGCAGTGATCAGTGTCGGCGGCTTTTTAACTCGTTAAATGATTGTGCTCGAGTATAATCGGTACACCTGAAACTCATCCAGTGAGAAACGTTCCGCGGTGCAAAAATAAGTGCTATTAAAATGCGTTAATTTTTTAACGCGTTAATTTTTGTGTAATTAATTAATCTTAATTGACGCGTTAAAGTCCCGGCCCTATTTATTACTTTACACACACACACACAGACACACAGAAATATGCACAAGAACACACACACAACTATTTGTCTTATTTTATTTTTCTTAAATTTTACTCTATTTATATATGTATATATTAACTTATGAAGTGTATTTTTGTCCTGTTTAATTGACCCTTTATGCTTTAGCAACATCATCTATGTGACATTCATGCAAATAAAGCAAATTGAATTGAATTGGAGAGAGAGAGAGAGAGAGAGAGAGAGGATAATGTATAATGGAATATAATTATCTGGGCATCATCATCAGTTCATCAGGCAGCTTTGACAAAGCAATAAATTCCCTCACAGAAAAGGCACGCAGGGCCTACTATAGCATCAAAAGCTCACTATATAAATTCAATCCTCCAGTTACAATTTGGCTAAAACTATTTAACAGTGTAATAAAACCCATCCTTATGTATGGAAGTGAAGTGTGGGGCCCTCTAATGACCCAGAGGCACACCTCATGGGACACAACACCCACAGAGAAACTCAACCTTCAATTCTGCAAGGAAATCCTCAAGGTCCACAGAAACTGTCCAA
The DNA here is from genome assembly GCF_965226575.1 of Pagrus pagrus. Lineage (NCBI taxonomy): Eukaryota > Metazoa > Chordata > Actinopteri > Spariformes > Sparidae > Pagrus > Pagrus pagrus. The sequence continues at coordinate 326,884 of NC_140185.1, read as the reverse complement.
ACCATGCATGTAAAGCAGAGCTGGGACACTTCCCTCTCTCTCTACACATGATCAAAAGGTCAATTAAGTTCCAGGTTCACTTAGCACAAGCTGATCCTGATTCCTATCACCACAGAGCCTTTCTCAGTAATAGCCTCTGTCCAGAGACAGACCCTCTGAGAAACACCAGAGAAACCTGCCACCTCAAAATCCAAGACCTCCAAACTCTCTCCAGAACTCACCTGCTATCTATAGACAAAGAGAACAAAAATACTTACATTGACAATTGGAAAAATCAAATCAAATCCATCAATAACCTGGAGTGCTATCGCTCACTGGATAGAGAGTTATTCTCCAGCACAATATCTGGTCAGCATACATAACCCCAAACAAAGACGAACACTAACAATGCACAGACTCACCGACCATCAGCTACAGGTTGAAACAGGTCGGCATAAGAAAGAATGGAAGCCCAGAGAATTAAGAGTCTGTAAACACTGCTCTTCAGGAGAAATAGAAACAGAGGCCCATTTCCTCCTCTCCTGCCCCCTGTACCAAACTGAGAGAGAGGTTTTCCTACAGCAGATCACTGCAGCAGATCCATCGTATCAGGGAAAAACATGTGATGAGCTGTTAAAAGTCTGTCTGGGAGAAGATCCACAATTTGTAAAGTTAGCTGCACAATATGTAACACTCTGCCACGAAACTAGAGAAACACACGAATGCTAACAACAACCATTATTGCTATGGTATAATGCTGTTGTTGTTGTTGTTTTTCATTTCTTTATTTTATATATTATTATTATTATTATTATTATTATTATTATTATTATTATTATCATCATCATTTAATATGAACTGTATATATATTTTTTAATTATATATAAGAACTTGCAACTGTCTAATGACCCCAATCTGTGAATAAGAGAGAGACAGCACTTCATTAACACACACACACACACACACACACACATAGGGTATACAGTATAAATGTATATATATACTTTTTTTTTTAATTTATTGTATTATATTTGTACATATTTGATTCTGTGAGTTGTATTTGTTTTGTTTTCATTGACTCTTGATGCTTTGGCAACATAGTTCTTGTAACATTCATGCCAATAAAGCGAATTTGAATTGAATTGAATTGAATTGAGAGAGAGAGAGAGAGAGAGAGAGAGAGAGATGTGAGTTATAAATCCATTAACATAACTTCCTTGTGGAGGCTAACAAGTCGCCTTCCAGTTATTCAACGTGCTTTTATGAGTCATATTTCAGAAAAGCGCCCATTTGTGCTTGTTAAGCTGACTGCTTGTTAATGAGAGTTAAGAATAATCTAATATGACAGCTGTCTGTGTAGGCTGTTTATCTTGCCACAAATCTTAAACTTCTTCCAGATATTGAGTTTGTTGTGACTTTGCTGTTGTAAACATTGCTGTTCCTGCTAACATTCACGGTAGCAGTCACAGTAGTAACTTCTTGGTTTTGTCACATTTTTAGATGTGTAGCCTGTATTTCTAGTTTGCACTTGCCCTCCCATGATTTTCTTTTTGTTATGCAAGCTGTGTTAATGTGCAACCTTGGAAAAAATATCATATTAGTCTTAGCCTAGCAGTTCGGACGTCATGACTCGGTTTCGGGAAGTCGGGAAATTGGTCTAGCTTATTGTCTAGCTAGGTCTGAGGCTACGTTAGCTGTGTGTGTGTGACCAAGCAGCAATGATACTGTACCATTTTATATGCTGGCTTACTGTAGGGTTGCTTTAGTAGTAGTAGTACTAGTAGTAGTTGTAGTTGCATGAATACTTCTGCATTCATGCAACTACAACTACTACTGCTACTACTACTGTAGGCTAATAAAATAAATTGCAATTGCATATCATTCACAGCTACACAGGATACACAGCTAAGTAGTTAGCTTTCTATAAGTACTTTGTTTATTAATTTTACATGAATCTACTTATTTTGTTACTAAGGCCTGAAAAAAAATTGCTGCCCTTCTCTGACTTTGAGCCCCTGCCCCTCTATAATCATGTGCACGTCCCTGACTCCAGGAATATTCATGGAGGATTTAGCGATTTCAGTCTTTATAAACTGAATGTCCCGTGACATTTGCTTCACCTCCATGAGTAGCTCCGTAAGCATCTTGGTGTTTTTGTTGGCAGCAATGTCTTGGAAGAAAGGCAATTGGTTTTACATTACATTTCAAGGATAGATTGACCATTTTCAATCATTTAGAATGACACTAAGCAACTCACCTAACTTATAGTAACCATTAAGCACTTAAATGTTAAGCCTAACAAAGACAGTCATGTCACAAGGGACATGTTTCTCAATTCAGATGGCATCAATAAGGAGAAGAAGTTGATCAGAAAATGATACTTGCCTTGCAACATTTGGCTGGGCTCCCTTCCATGGAATATTCCATGGAATCTTCCCCGTGGTGTTGCTGGACAACATGGCATCACACATGGCATTGCACATTACGTCATTGTGTATTGGGGGGTAAATGGGCATATAGCTATCTTTACCCAGGCCAGGGGCCTCATGTACTAAGACTTGCGTGGATTCCCTACTGAAACATGGCGTATGCTAGAATCCAGAAACTGTCGTAAGCACAAAAAAAATCATGTGTCAAAGTGTGTGTACGCATCGATCCAAGCAGTTTTCCTTTGCACATCCCAATCAACGTGATACAGATACATATACAGATTTTTTTTTTTTTGTGAAAGATTGATCCACTACAGTTGATCTAGACACATGAACACAAAATGGAAACGCTTCAGAATTTTTTTTTGTTTTCAGGTTTTTGCAAAAGTAAAAAAGTTCCAGGAATCTCTAAAAACAGAATGCAGATAATGTACAGTGAATATAGTGAGTGTAATTGAAAACACAGGACTATCACATATACATTTACACACAATACTGTAATGAATAGGTGTGTGTGTGTGTGTGTGTGTGTGTTGGGGGGGGGGGACGGGACATAGTCATGTCCCCCCCAATAAAAATACCCTAAATTATTCAACAAATGTATTTTCAGACTTCACATTCTTCACATTGTGGATTCGCATCTAAAAAGAAGTGCAGTACTTTTTGAATTATATGGCGAGCCTCTATGAAGTTGTGATTTATGGTGGCATGGTATGAGTTGCATACGGGCAAAAAAAAAAAAAAGACTTTTGTGTCCCCCCCAATCCTGACATCGGATCTGCACCCCTGCATCAGATATTTGTCTCCTTCTGTTGCCTGCTCCCCTTCTTCGTCCTCTTCCTTGTCCTGCTACTGCTCTTACTCTCCCTCTTCCTCTTTCTGCCTCCATGTTTCCAAAGTTTGTGAATAATTCATGTTTTTTGGTGGCCAGGACAATGTACTTTCCTTTGGATTGAACCAGCTGGAAAGAACTGTTGCAGTTCTGCCATTTGGAAATAGTACCAATGACCAAAGCACCACCTCACTTTCCATTCTGTGTACAATAAATTCAATTAGAATATAAATGATAAAAAATTAAATTAAAAATACTCATGAATCATAAGATGTCATAAACTTGCTATGCTACTGCATATGAGCTATTAGAATAGCTATGAGGCTATTTCCCTCTGACTCTGGATACAGAACACATTTACGTCTAATACAGCTAAGATTACTAACGCCGATATCATCACATAACTCTCTAACCTTATATGTACCTATGCACGAGGACTCACAGGGTAAGTGTAATATGATTCTTGGTGTCTGAACTTTCTGTATATCACACAGACGTCATCATTTTTGAAATATATTCTGCACTACTGCAATTGTATCTCCCACCTCAATACAATTATCCCCCTGCTTTGTAGACAAGGTAAAGCGACTACTGGAGACCTTTGTGTACTGTAGAGCAACACTGAAATGTCGAGGAAGTGGACCATCAGTATGGATGTTCTGTAAGACTGGTTCATCTGTTGCTAATGGAAGCTCAATGTGGCATTTCTGACAACCTTTTGACAACCTGTTGTCGAGGTTGGTGTGGCTTGCGTAAAAGATGCTTTATTTGGCCAAGATAATTCTCAAAAGGGAATCCCGAAACATTATCTAAAGGTCCAAATTGTTTGTATTCATCAACTACATGTATAAGCTGGTGAACACTGAACACAATCTCATCCTTACCATACAGCTGCCCAAAGTGTTCCACAAAGGAAATCATCAATCTATGTGCAAATTCAACCAATTGGCCAGAAAGTCCAGGTGACAAAAACAAATACATGGCCTCTGAAAATAACGAAATTGTCATAAAACTCACTGGCAAGGCAATCCTTCAGAACTACAGGACCCCAGTATAACATAAAGGATCGGAGCTTAGTAGCTTTCCAATGATCAAGCTCATTCAAACGTCTTGGCTTGCGATTGAATTCAACAGGGGTGTGGGAATGTAACACCAGCAGTTTGCTTGATATACAGTTAACAGTTTGTGAAGGAAGCCTAGTGGTTAGATTGCCCTTTAACCACATATTCAACTGTTTTCTCATCAACCCAAGACAACAGAGGTGCATATAATCTATTGGGAATTAAGAAACCATCTTTACAACCCCTGTTAAAGGACTGAGTGTCTGTTTCAAGTGATGTTCCTCATCAATCATATCACAATAACTCGAGTCAGTCCTCAGCCTGACATTTGTTTCAGGATACGTCATTTTGTTCCTCCACACACCCTCTTGATCACACTTGTCGCATCCTGAATACCCATTATGTGACTTAAAATTCTTAACATAGGCTCTGGCGGGAGCATCAATGACACAAATGAGGAAACCTCTACATTCAATGGCCTACCCTTATGAATAATGCCATTAGCCAGTAAATTTTTAAGGTCGCTAACAAATTGCTGCAGATACTCAACAACGCACTTTGGCTTGCTTAAACCACAAAATATACAGACAATAAATGGGGACTTAGTGTAATCACATTTCAGGATTGCAAGTATAGGCCAGAATTGAAGTCTTGAACTCTTAAAGAGGGGGAGACCATCTATGTTGAACTGTAAAGTAAGAATTGTGAGGTTCACTGGTAAACTCAGACATTTCAATTGTGAAAGTATTCCTCGCACCAATCCAAAATGATAGTACTTGCCACCTTGCATTTGAGTGGTTGCAACATGAGATTGTGTTCCAAGCAGAGTTCTTCCATCTTTAGGAAGCCTAGGGTGAAATAGCTTTAAGATGGACAGCAGAGCAGACAAAGCAACCAGACTGATGGAGTAGGATGTTGCTCAATATCTTAGGCTCCTTATAAGCAGATCCTGACTAGGTTGATGCTCATCACTGTCAGAGTGAGAATCTGATTCATCTCTATCACTTCCAGCGACACTACCATCTGTATGATCATTTTCCATTGGTACATCTGATTCAACTATATCATTGGCAGCTACACTACCATCTATATGCTCATTTTCCAAGTGTACATGGGAAGCTAGTGGTGTATCTAGTTGGGAAACGTGAGCGATTGTGAAGGGTGGTTCCCTATTCACACAGGGGTATACATTTGCACTTTCATTATGCAGAGTTTCCTCGTATTCCTTAAGGATATCTTTCTCTATGTCCCTTACAGTTCTGATGACTCTACGTCTTTTGGCCCAATAAGAAGCCATCTTAGCTAGAGAGAGAGGTGGTACTGCTATATTATATTACTTGTTTGCAGTGAATACTCTAAAGTTCTCTTGTACCACAACCCTGAAAAAAGAGGGAAACAAAGAGAAATAAAAAATGATGCATAAACTAACAATAAAAAATATATCAGCCAAATTATTTTATTATTCAGGCTCTTACAATTTCTTTTAAAATATCTTAACAAGAAAGAGAAAAAGACAATATTAATTAAATAAAAAAGACAGATAATTTCCCCTTTGTTCTTTCCAGTTGCAATGTTCAGCTATACTATAGCTACACTACAGGTAGCCCTCTTGAGGGACGTTTCCCCAGGCTAAATTCCCCCACAACATGCCTCACTGTAGTAAGTTTCCGTATCCACTCTACACCGGAATTACTACATGCAAAGCAAATTGATCCCACTAGTTAGCGATTAGCTAGCTAGTGGGATCAACTAATTTTGCTTAGTTCACCATTATACACAGATAAATGAAATACGTTTTAATCGCGAAACTTGCTAGCGAAATGGCGGACATAACGCTAGCTAGCATGCTAGCTAATATTATATTGCATTGCTAATACAAGCAACAGACTCCGGACTAAGTTGCCACGGAACGGCAATAATTCACAAAGTTAACATTAAGTCAAACGATGACAGCCATATGATGGTATCTGAACAGATAATATATTATATTAGGACTTACCAGTTAACTATTATTAGCTAGCATGCTAGCGAATGATAATGTTATCAAGCTACAACCTCTGGACTTCAGTTTACATGGCACGGCAATAATACACCAAGTTTACATTTAGTCAAACGATGACAGTCAGGTGATGGTATCTGAATGGGACAATAAATTATATTCCATAATGATTTACCAGTTTGTCTCACACACAGAAGGACAAAGTCTATCTGCCGTTCTGTGCCCTGTCTTTGTCCACTTGCCGCCACAGTTTGAGCTGAAGTCCCGTGAGATCTCCGCTGCTGGTCTCGTGAGTCCCCCTGTTCCCCCCCTCCTCCCCGCACCCCACCAGCACCATTGAAATGATGTTGATTCATTGTAGGGCATTTCAACATTGAAAATCATCATCTATACTACATTGATTCAACAACAGTTTTTCAAACGTTGAAATGGTAACTAATTAAACATTGAATCAACATAGATTTTTCAACCTCAACCAAAAATAACTAATCTGACCAAAATCCAACATTGAATTAATGTATTTTGCTATCTGGGATTTGCTGCACCCTTGCTGTGCCCTTGCATCAACAGCTACATGATGGGACAGGAGGAGGTAGCACCTTGGAAACATCTTGACTAATTAAAGACACTTTTATGCCAATGGACATTTCAAAACCTTGGACTTCTACCTGCCTATGGACTATAGCAGTAGTAAGCCAGGGCATACCTGGTAATCCCCTATTGGGGTCATGCCTATGTTCCCACAGCCCAATGGTCCCACAGCCCTATGTTCCCACACTTTTTGGGTTAGGGAAGGGGAAGAGGTTAGGGTTAGGGAAGAGGAGGTGGTTAGGGTAGGAGCATAGGGCTGTGGGAACATAGGGCTGTGGGAACATAGGCATGCTCCCATTCTATTCAAGCATATTGTTGACCCAAACAGCCAGTTCAACTTCAGTAACCTTAACCATCATGATGAACTTTTGCCTTGTATGTATTTTACATTGACATGTTTAGTAGTGTAAGATAATGTTATTTGATCAAAGGTCATATGGTTTTTACCAAAACAGACTAACCCACAGATTCCACTGGATACGGTACGGCTGCGTTACGGCTCCAGTACAATTTTTCGCCATCGTCCTCGTCCGGCAACCCTCACCAGCTGCGTTTTGAGTCCGCCACGGCGCAGCTCCGCTGATCAGCTGGAGTTACAAAACCGAGGAATTCCCACAATAATTACTTAATAACACACAACCGCATTTATATGTATGTGTTATAAACACAACAACACAAAGTGTTCCCGACTGACAGATTAGAAGAAGAGCTCGTATTTGTCTCTTTTTTTTAGGTTTATGTGTTTGTATCAACACGGAGTGTTTTATTTTGAAAATCAACTGGATGTCTTGTTGTCGTTTTGTGTCTGACTTCCTGTCTGCTCTGTGCTAAATTCGGCTGAATTGCTGCGTTGTGTTGTGGCGTCCGCCAGAATAGAAGTCCTGCGTATCTGCTCCGCAGGGCTGTGGACTGCCGGAGCTGGGACGCAGCAGACACGCAGCGCAGCGGACCTGGTGGAAGTTAACACATAGACTAGAGTGCTACGGATCAGCTTCGCCGCCGTGGCGGAGCCGTAACGCAGCCGTACCGTATGGTGGAATCTGCGGGTAAGAGATGTGTTTTGTGCTAATTATGTGGAGTGAATGAAGATCTTAGATTACAGGTTTTAGACATTCAGTGCAAGTAACTAGACAAATTAACAGTGAAACATTACATTGCATTATACATTTTACATTAACACAGTCATATTTAATGGCAAAACCTTCTATTTATTTGACATTTTAAGGCAACTTACGAAGAATAAAGACATGTCTTATATTACACTGATAAATGCAGATTAAAACACTGTCATATTTAATGGCACAAACTATATGGTATACTAGTTTTTAAAAAAGAAGGGAAAACCTTAATTTTAAAGTAAAAAACCCGCAGCTGTGGTTGCCAGAATTTTACCGTGATAAATACAGTAGGTCCTTTTCTGCTATTACGGTAGAAGGATATTAGTACTGCTGATTTTACAGTAAAGGTTGGAGTTTAAAACCATATTTTACTGTATAAATACAAGTTTTTCCCATGTAGAAATTGAGCTGTTTTGCCATATGATTAACATGAAAATCATGTTTATTATATGACAAAACAGCGTTTTTTTAAATAGGAAAAATGTGTATTTATACGGTAGATTTTGGACTCAAACTCAGACATTAACCGTAAAATCAGCAGCACTAATATCTCATTACCGTAATAGTAGAAGTTCTACCGTATTTATTACGGTAAAATTCCGGCAACCACAGCTGCCAGTTTTTTACCGTAAAATCAACGGTGTGTAGGACTCTCACCCAGGTGACTGGGTTCCAGTCTCATGTAAAGTCAATTAGTAGTGACTGCTTTAAGGAAAGGAATGTTAAAGGGTCATTCCAATAGATAACTTGTCCCAGTTCATGTGATGCATTTTCTGAACAAAACATCATGTAAAAACTTCTATTGACCACATGGGACCTTGCAGAATCCTAGTGGTGTACTCCAAATACTGTATTTTTGAAGTTTGGCCCTCAGAGCTAAATTTCAGATTTTTGTGATTCTTTATGTGTATCTCAGGATAATTTGCGACATGTCTTCATTTCAATAGCTGTTGTGGAATGTTTACAGTATCAAATTAATAACAATTATACAAAAAGTTGAGTACCACAGATCGTTAAATAGGCTATAGCGTTGAAGCTGTTAAACCCTAACCCTTGTTTTAATTTCCTTGAAAACTTTTAATGTATAACTGTTAAAAAATAATAGAATATATCAAAAGAATTCAAAAATGTTGTATGTCTTCTTTGATACCTATTGATTTCATTGGGTTCAGGACCTTTCAGCTAAACTAATTTAATCCTCATAAACCATATAATTGCTGGAGTGTGTGTCCACCTAGCACTTAGACAGACAGCGCTGCAGCAGGGCACCTATCTCTGTAAAAAGACAGTTAGCTGCCCTACTTCCTCCAAAATAGGTCAGATCAAATCACCATAGGCCATAATCTGCATCTCCAAGCACTAATTATAAACCCCTCCTCTCACTCTACAGCTATTTCAATATGGGCCTGCTCTGCTGCAACTTGTACAAGCTGTTGCTAAATGCTTAATATATATACCAATTAAAGTGTACCTCTGTGTCTAATTTAGGGGAAATTGTTGGAACATGTGGGTGGTCCTGAGCAAAATGCTTCAGTACTCCCCTGATTACTCTGGGAGTCTGATAAGGGCTGTGAAGGAAAATGAGCCTGCAGATAGAGAGGTTTAATACACAGTTGGTCACAAAGATGAAAAATACAGTAAAAACAGAGGACCAAAGGACCAGCTGGGATTTTATTTTACTCTCTCTTTTGTCCATAGGGATTTGTATTTCAGATGGTTAAATGCACATCAACAGACTAGTTTAGACTGAACTGGAGTTGAGAAACAAACAGTGGCTCTGTTCAGCTGTGGGAGTCAATTTGTTGCCATGGTTTGGTTTCACTTTAGAGGGAAGGGTCACTGCAAATCAATGCAAAGTTATTTTGTGTGACAAACGTACACCTTAACTTTCCTGATGGCGGGAAACCCTAACCCTAACCCTTCCATGATAACAGTATCCCAATCCATAGAGCATACTCATCAAACTGAATGCTTTGATGAGTATGAAAAAGATGTATGCTATGGCTTTTGCAGTCACCAGATCTCAACCCGACTGAAGCCATATTGGAAATTTTGGGCTGATGTGTTACGACAGTGCTCTGCACAACCATCATCAAAACACCAAAGGAGGGAATATCTTTTAGAAGAATGGTGCTCATCCTTCCAGAGTTCCAGAGACTTCATTGAGAATCAATGCCAAGGTGCATCGAAGTGTTGGGGTACATTCAAACCAAATGCTGGTGTGGGAATGTCACTCCATGGTCCCTGTGTGTGATGTGTTGGGAACCCCCACTGATCAGTTTGCCAAAAGACGAAGCTGCTGTGTAGTTATGCTACTAGCATGCTGGTCATATAGTGATTTTTTGTACAAATCAAAATTATTTTGATTTAAAATTATAGTAAACAACCAGGATGTGAGGCAGGTCATTACTGTGTGTTTAAACTGGGGCACAAGACCAAACTGAGTGATCACAAGCAAGTGAAGCATTGTGCTACAGAGAAATGTCCATTGTGTTCCCTCTGTAGCATTTAGTCATTGTTACGGCCGCCGCCGCATCTCGGTCTCTCTTGGGGTTGGTGTAGTTTGGTGTCTGTCAAACAGGTTGTTCCCTCCCACTCCACGGCCAGAGGTTCCTGATTGGCAAGGAGCTAGAATCCATCTACCAGTCAGACGGAGCCAGCTGAGGAGGAGGCTATAAAGTCCAAGAGTGTTCGTCAGTCGGGAGCTGAGAGCTCCCCGGAGCAGCACGACACCTGTGCTTCTGTTTTGTGTGTGTTTGTTTAAACAAAAGCCATAGCCCTTGTGTGTGCGTGCCTGCGAGGCACTAGAGAGTCGATACACTCTGTTGGTTGTTGTAGGAGTGTGGGCTTTGTCTGGTGAATGTGTGTTAGACTGAGAGACTCGTTTTTTTTGTTCTTTTCTTTTGGGGTGCCTTTTGCTAGTTATCGTAGCTCGCCTGTTGCGGGTCCTCTTTTAGTTCATTCCGTTTTGTGTGTTTTTGGTTAAACCCCGGAGATCGCTTTTTGCGGCTCCCTTTTGTTTAGTTTTGTTTTGTTACATTGTGTTAAACCGCACTCCAGTAAGAGTTGACGTTGTTTTCGTTATTTTGTTACAGTTCATTCTCCCTGCACGAACAAATACATTTTAAAAATACCTATTACATCTGGTTTTATGTTGCGCCTCCGTCCCTAGCCAGAGCTGGGACGTAACAGTCATGTTAAATAACATGCCTTGCTACTGATCCGTTCTGCTTTGCCTCTGATCTGCTGACATGTCTCTGCCGCAGTAGGTTAAACATGCCAGTCCTACAGTGATCATCGGCATCCGGGTGGTTGACGTGACGTTCCATTTTTGTGTTCATGGTGACAAATATAAATAAAAATGAATAATATTTCATTAAAATATCTGTTTTTATATATAGTTTAATCTTCCAGAACTAATACATCTGTAATTAATGAGCATTATAATTCAAAGATGTAAATATTTTGTTTTAAACATAACATTTGTCCACTGGCGTGACTGTCCGGGGTAGCGTTGCTTATCTTAAAACTACTGTAATTAAATGAAAAATAAGTCTAAATACATTAAAATACTTGAATAGATGTTATAGTAGTGTTAACTTAATGAAAGTAAAGGTTATAAGTCTTAAGGTCCCCATTTAGAATAATTATGACACATTACATTTTGTCCGCAAAACTGGTGTCCACCTGGTGTGACGCCATTCTGTAGATATAAAACGGGCATTAATTTGGGCACCCTATTACTGAGAGGGGCCCTTCTTCATCCAGGAAGTACAGTAGACCTCACTGGAGCACATGGACTGCACACAAGATGAGTTCTATCTAAAATATTTTCATAATATTGCTATTTCCATGCACTGTTGGAAATGGGATCCATTATGCAGTCCTTTGGTGTGACGTAATTTAAGTATTGAGCTAAAGATTTTCATCAATTTATATTGATTGATTATTGAAAATAATGTAAACCTTAACACTGTTAGTCAGGATTGAAGACTGTCTCTCATATAGCTAGGCCGCAAACTGGCCTTGATCTTGAAAACGTCCACTGGTGTGACAGCACTGTCCTATAGTGTGACATGAAATCAGCGTCACACTGGTGGAAATGGCTGTCATACCAGTGGATGTAGGCTCTATCAAGGGGTACAAAACCATCACTCTCTCCCTCCTAACCTCCCTCCCGCCATTCTAACCTCCCCCTTACCTCCCTCCCTCCCCCTCCCCTCCCTCCTAACCTCCTCCAATCTCCCTCCATCTCACCCCTCAACCTCCCTCCCTATCAATCTCCCCCCTTCCAACTTCCCTCCTTTCTTACCTCCCTCACTCCTAACTTCCTCCCAACCTCCCTGCTTCCTATCCCCTTCCTAACTTCCCTCCCAACCTTTAGTAGGTAATTGTATTAGTGGTGTTTGCATTTTCTTTTTTCAAGTTTTGCCTTTTTCTCTTACTCTCAGAATTGAAGGGCACCACAAGTCAAACCTTCCTACTCTGTTTTGTTAAGGCTAGTTTGAGATCCACGTTGGAAGCGAGAGGCTGAGATGACAAGCAAGAAAAGGACCAGGAAGTACAGGGAGAGGCTGAATAAAGATCCTCAGAGGAGAGAGAACATCCTGAGAGATGCAGAAAGTAAACTTGACAAGCTACCAAAAGTTATTTATTCGAAAAATGATTTTACTTGAGTTGTACTAAAAATGTGACTGTATTAAATACAGAGAACAGTAGTTTTATTGTTTATCCCGTAAAACATTTAACTTAAAACTTTTACCTTTTTATTTTAATGAATTTTGAAATAAATTTGAACAAGATAAGTAATAAGCCAGGTCAATTTTGTTTACATGTTCATGTTATGTTGCTAAATGTTACGATGGCTCCCAAGTCTTTTTTATGGGAATTTTGGTTTCTTCTTCTTTCTTCTGACTTTATTGTACAAAAAACATTTGGACTTGAAGTTGTAACTTTATTTTAATTAATTTTTAAATAAATTTGAACAAGAAATAATAAATGTGACTTTGTACAAAATAGGGGCATACCGGTACTTTTTGTTGTCCAATGGTGTGACGGAATGTCCTGTGGTGTGACAAACTGAATTATAAGTGGAAAAGGCATTTTAATGCACAAATTCATGTAAAAAGTGTTGAATAGTATAATAATGATATCATCACTATGCACATATAAGGATGGAATGAAGCTTCATTAGGTTTTATACTAATTATAATGAATATAATCCAGACGTTTGGGTAAAGTCCCTGTGTGTACATCTTATAGTAGGATAATAACATGATTGTGAATTTTTATTGGTTACTTTTGATGTGGGAATATAATTAGGACATATTGATAAGGATTGTGCATATTTGTCTTATCTGTGACACAATCTCTGAATTAAATATTAACATTAAAAATGTTGTCACACTGGTGGACAATATTTGGGACTACCACACAAAAAAGTTCATAAAATGCAAAAAAAATAAGGAATTAGAAAGGGACACATTCAGTTTTGAGTTATTCACATATTAAGCAATATAGTTATATGTCATTTTACATACATTTTAGAAATATATTTTTTTCCACTTTGGATTTGAGTTCACGTCAACCACCCATCCACAGATGTGTTTTACCTGGTACACAAAGCCAAACTGAGTGAATACACACAACACATGAGGTTACCCTCCTCTGTGTTTGTAGTCATTCATGCTAAACAGTCACTATACCAGTGTTGTGCCTGAACACGTTCAGTGAACGATCGTTCATGAACTCGTTCATATTTTGGACGAACGTGAACTGAACGTACTGTATTTCTGCCTGATGAACGTTATTGTGAATGCGTTCATTCTGGCACTTGTGAACGGCACTTTCTCAGTTTAACTTCGTTCAAGAGATGGCCAGATTTCGATAGAGCCTTCTAGGCGAAAACCTGGCTAAAACACACCGTAAACAGGCCTCAATATGTAGCGGAAAAACACCCAATCTGGCAACACCAGCCACCACAGAGTCGCACCGCCGCATGCGTCATCAAAATGCAAAGCATGGAGGCAAAAACAAATGAAGACAGCAGCACTACAAGAAGCAACTCCGTACATCAACAATGTCAACAGCAAACCTGAAACGGCACATTGAACTAAAGCACCGGGCTAGCCTGTGCGAGTGAATAAAAAGTCAAAAGACATGGCAACGGCGAGCCAAAACAGATCCTATACCACCCTAATCGCATTAACGGTGTACAGCTCCGTTGTCTTCATCTCCCAGCCGCAGCTGGACAACCTGGTTTTGCAGTATATTGTCGGAGACCTCCAGTTTCAGTGTTAAAACTAATAAAATAATTGCTGTCTGTGGTTCTATATGGGCTGTGGCAATAATTTTGAAAAATAATAGCTTGAAAAAAAAAAAGAACTATGAAATAGTTCATTTTTGGAACTGTGAACTAGTTCATTTTTGGAACTGTGAACTTTTATTGTATTAGTTCAAAATTTTGAATTATGAACTATGAACTGAACTAGTTCATTTTAAAATTTGTGAACTGAACTTTGAACTAGCTCATGTAGAAAGTGAACTTTACAAAACACTGCACTATACTATATTTGCCTGGAGGCATGCTCCCGCGTGCACGCCAGTCTCCCTCACAGCCGTTTGCACTACGGAAGCCGCGCCAGACAAGATCAATGAGAACTCGCAATAGATACACACCGGTATTTACATCCTGCTGTGAGCGGGAGCAGCAGGGAACATGGGACCCTTTTTTTAGGAAAAGGGTCCTATGTTCCCCGGTCACATACAAAGCGGGGAACATAGGACCCGGGGAACATAGGGATGATCCCCTTTGGGTGACTAAGCGACACACAAACACAAGAGGGATCTGCCTGCACTAGTGATTTTAAACTTTGAAACTCACAGCTTTAATGTTTGACGTCTGACTTCATTTATTGTTGACACCAACGCTTTGAAGCCTGGGGCACTGGTCAATGTTGAGAAGTCATGGCCACATCTGAGGGATGTCTGCCTCAATATTGTGATTAGATCTCAGCCAGGTCTTAATGCAGTCTATTGGAACAGAAATTAATTAGTCATTTAGACTATCAGCAGAAAATTAATCAAGCACACTTTACAATCTATTTACATCATCTTTCTTTTTAATCATTCTTTGTGAGGATGTGAGGATTTTTCTGTTTTATTTCAATGAGTTTTTCTTGGATTTGTAAATTTTTTGGGGACTATTTTCAGTGTCAAATTTATCCACATTTGGTGCTCTAGTAAGTATTATGTGAAGCAGGATGTTATACACGAGTGGGACTGGGTCAAAATAAACTACAGTGTGCGTTTATGGTGATGAAGGAATATGTCATTCTATGCAAAAGTGTGACTCACTGATTTTAATCATGTTTGGACAATGATGCAGCCCTGTGGTACAGAGGAATAAGGTACTTATACATCAGACTTTGGATGCAGATGCACAGAAAATATCTAGACCTGCAAGCTGGTATCAAAGGGGCCTGAGGCAGGTCCACGTGTTGGACATTGTGGCCTGTGGAGGCAATGTAAGTCAGACCCA
Source organism: Pagrus pagrus (assembly GCF_965226575.1). Classification (NCBI taxonomy): domain Eukaryota; kingdom Metazoa; phylum Chordata; class Actinopteri; order Spariformes; family Sparidae; genus Pagrus; species Pagrus pagrus. The sequence goes on along the minus strand of NC_140185.1, from coordinate 311,335 downwards.
CAGGCCTACGGGCGTGTCGCAAGTTGCGGGTCGAGAGCAGATTATCACAACCTCAGTGTAAAATGGGGAATCTTGAGCTGTTGCATTGGAAGAATGTTGGGAGAAGCTGAACCACAATTTCATCATAAATTGCTACCCTTTCATAGTTAACTAGAGGGGATACACATAGAATGCAAAACTAGTCTTTATGTCATGTTTTGGTGTCCCCATTTAATTGAATTGTACACATGCAATGTATTAAGCAGTGCAGTGTCAACAGCTGTCACTGTTAACAGACACTGCAGTCTACTGAGTAGCTCTACCACTCATTAACAAGATCTTCTATTCTCCTACAATTTCTGCAAATTATTTTAGTTCCTTTTATCCCTCCTCTCTTATGGCTATCACTTGCAAGTGCAAGTTTACGGTAGCTAAATGTTACATATTATCATCTTATATAGTGAACATTGTCAATAGCACTGGTATGATCAGAACAGTGGGGGAGGAGAGGTTTGAGAGATGTAAAAGCTGAGAAGATGCAGAATGCGTAGAGAGAGGTGTCAAAAACTTCTGACAAAATGTAAAATGAAGTTGGTGGTGACACCCTACAAAATTGAAACTTAACAAAGTGCAGTTAAACAAACAGCCTCTGGGGTCAGTCTCAGCACACAGCTTGACTTGTTACTATGAGATGAAATGACAGTGGAAGAAGGTAGGTGGTGGGGGCATAGGTGTGAAGACAGACTTCTCAGCCAGCGCCTACTGAAAGAGTGCGGTGCCTGGCTCCAAAAACTGCAGTTTCCTCGATTTTGTGAGCTTATTTTTGGCCACACGTGCATGACATTAGAGCAAGTCGGATCAAATCAGAAACAAATCTAACCAGCGCACATTGTGCGGCAATTGCTGCTGATCGATTCTGCCCTGGCCTGGCTGATCTCAAACATCTGCAGTAAGGAACGAAGCCGCTCAGCTAATTGATTCATACTAATGTTCATCCTAATAAGGATATCCTTTATCTTTTGTGTTCTACACCATACTCTTTGATTAGATTATTAACAGAGACCCCAATTTTTCCCTATGAGCAAGCATTTGGAGACAATGGCGAAAAAAAATCCTGCAAACTATTCCAGGCAGAAACCTCTGAGCAGAACCAGATGCATTGGTGGACGGCCATCTGCCTCGACCTGTTGGTTTGAGAGAGACAGAGAGAGCGAGAGGGAGAGAAAGATAAAGGACTATAGCTATGCTATAGTGACCCTTCTGTCATGTCCTGTAATATTTGTGGGGGATTTTGGTGCTTGTTGTGGTTTCTTGTTTTCTGGTTTATGCTTACAGAGGTGCATGGAGAGGCTGGGCGGAGCTTTCCATTACCGGAGCTGTTGTCACATGCGCACCTGCAGCAGGTTGGCAATCAGCGCCTGCTGATAAAGCCCTGCTCTTCACGCTACCTGCTGCCAGATGATTACATCAACTCGATGTGGTACATGGCTCCAGTTAGACTGTCGATCTCCATGACTTCTAATTGTTTCGTTTTGTTCTCTTGGAAAACTAATTACTCTCGTGCTCTCTCCAGTGATCACCAGCACACCGGCTTCCTGTGTTTCCTTCTCCAGCCATCCAGCCCTCCACACCTCTGCAGCCAGCTGCCTCACTCCGTGGTCTCCGCCGTCTCAACGCACCACGCTACCACCAGCGTCACCGTGAGCTGCCGCACCTCCACCTCCACCTCTACGCTACCAGACAGGGACCCCGCCTGGAGCACTCCACTCCTTCACTTTCTGAACCATTGTGAAAGCAATAAATCACTCCTGGATCTACTTCTGCTTCAGTGTCTGCATTTGGGCCCTCACTCTACCAAACCGAGCATAACACCTTCCTTCTTTTTTAGGTTCCTTGTCAATGCCTAGGATATGTTTGAAGTTCTGAGTGCAAATGGGCGTGGCCTATATCACATGATTAAAAGGATATAGAACTTTTGAATGTGCAGCATCCACAGGCAAAAATGTGTTGATACCTGCTGGCCAACAATTATTTATTTGTGTCTGAGATACGTGCAGGGTTCTGTACCAGTCCTGTTTCATTGTGAAACAGGGTCATAATCGTACAGTCCTTTTAAATCCACCCTCAGTCCTCTTTGAATCCTCCCTCAGTGAGAAGTGAAGAATTTCTTGATCAAATCAAATCAAATCAAATTTTATTTGTATAGCCCAAATTCACAAATCACAGTTTGCCTCAGAGGGCTTTACAATCTGTACAGAGACGACACCCTCTGTCCTTCGACCCTCAATTCGAGTGAGGAAAAACTTGCCCCAAAAAAAGCCCTTTTAACAGGGAAAAAAAATGCGGAAGAAACCTCAGGAAGAGCCACAGAGGAGGGATCCCTCTCCCAGGACGGACAGACGTGCAATAGATGTCGCATGTACAGAGCAGATCAACGAGATCACAATGTATACAATTATAATAGATGGTTGACAGGAATGAAAGTACATAAAGAGGTATTACAGCAATAATAATGAAATGCACATAATGGAAATGTGACTACTAGTAATAACAGTAGTAGTGGTTAACGGTAAGGATAGTATGTAGTAATGCATCACAATAATAGTAGTGAAACGTATGTATCAGAGATATGACTAATATTAGCAACAGTAGTGGTGGGTGTCAGGCAGGGCCATGGCAGTAGGCACATCCACGTCCCGGGTGCGGCCAGGATCCATGAGAGCCCGTAGGACTAGAAAGCACAAGGACTCCGGGGAAGAAGTGAAGTCAGTGACATGCAGAGATGGGGCATGTATACAGGCATAATGTATACAGATGGAGAGGAGAGGAGGAGAGAGAAGCTCAGTGTGTCATTTGTCCCCCGGACTGGGCCTATAGCAGCATAACTAAGAGCTGGTCCAAGACAGGCCTGGGCCAGCCCTAACTATAAGCTATATCAAAAAGGAAGGTCTTAAGTCTACTCTTAAAGGTAGAGAGGGTGTCCGCCTCCTGGACCAAAACAGGAAGATGGTTCCACAGAAGAGGAGCTTGATAACTGAAGGCTCTGGCTCCCATTCTGCTTTTGGAGACTTTAGGAACTACAAGTAATCCTGCGTTCTGGGAGCGTAATGCTCTAGTTGGGTAATAGGGTAGTATGAGCTCCTGGAGATATGATGGTGCCTGACCATTAACAGCTTTGTAGGTGAGGAGAAGGATTTTAAACTCTATTCTTGATTTTACAGGGAGCCAGTGCAGAGAGGCCAATACAGGAGTAATATGATCTCTTTTCCTAGTTCCTGTCAGTACAAGTGCTGCAGCATTCTGGACCAGCTGGAGACTCTTTAGAGACTTGTTAGGGTAGCCTGATAATAGAGAATTACAATAGTCCAGCCTGGAAGTAACAAATGCATGGACTAGCTTTTCTGCGTCTTTTTGGGACAGGATGGGCCTGATTTTTGCAATGTTACGTAGATGAAAAAGTGCAGACCTTGAAATTTGTTTTATGTGGGAGTTGAAGGACATATCTTGATCAAAGATAACTCCCAGATTCCTGACGGTGGTGCTGGAGGCCAAGTTAATGCCATCCAAACTAGCTATATCATTAGATAATGCATCTCTAAGGTGTTTAGGACCAAGTACTATAACTTCAGTTTTATCTGAATTTAACAGCAGGTCATCCAGGTATTAATGTCCTTGAGACATGCATGGAGTTTAGTTAGCTGATTAGTTTCATCTGGCTTTATTGATAAGTATAACTGGGTATCATCTGCGTAACAAAGAAAGTTTATGGAGTGTTTCAGAATTATATTTCCTAGAGGGAGCATATATAAGGTGAATAGTATGGGTCCAAGCACGGAGCCTTGAGGAACACCATGACTAACCTTGGTATACAGGGACGACTCATCATTAACATGTACAAACTGAAATCGATCCGATAAATAGGACTTAAACCAGTTTAATGCGGGTCCTTTAATGCCAATTAAGTGTTCCAGTCTCTGTAGTAGAATGTGATGATCAATGGTATCAAATGCAGCACTAAGATCTAACAAGACCAGGACAGAGACAAGTCCTTTGTCAGAAGCGATTAGGAGGTCATTTGTAACTTTCACCAGTGCCATCTCTGTGCTATGATGTGCTCTAAAACCTGATTGAAAATCCTCATATAAACTATTGTTATGAAGAAAGTCACATAGCTGGTTGGCGACTGCTTTCTCAAGGATCTTGGAGAGGAAAGGGAGGTTGGATATAGGTCTATAGTTGGCTAAAGCTTCTGGATCAAGATTAGGCGTTTTAAGAAGCGGTCTAAACACAGCTAGTTTAAATGACTGTGGTACATATCCTGTTAATAGAGACAGGTTGATCATTTCTAGTAGAGATGAGCTAATTAAAGGTAAAGTTTCTTTCAGCAACCTAGTTGGGATGGGGTCTAGGAGACAAGTTGTTGGTCTAGATGAAGAAATCATCGAACTTAGTTGGTGGAGGTCGATGGGAGAGAAGCAGTCTAAATATAAGTCAGAATTTGCAACTGTTTCTGAGGTTCCTGTGTTTAAAGATACAATAGTGCCAGTTGAGGGCAAGCGATGATGGATTTTGTCTCTAATAGTTAAAATTTTATCATTAAAGAAGCTCATGAAGTCATTACTACTGAGCGTTGTAGGAATACATGGTTCAGTAGAGCTGTGACTTTCTGTCAGCCTGGCTACAGTGCTGAAAAGAAACCTGGTTTTGTTTTTATTTTCCTCTATTAATGACGAGTAATAGCTTGCTCTGGCATTGCGGAGGGCCTTCCTATATATTTTAAGGCTATCTTTCCAGGCTAAGCGAGATTCTTCCAAATTGGTGGAATGCCATTTCCTTTCAAATTTCCGTGATGTTTGCTTCAATTTGCGGGTATCAGAGTTATACCAAGGTGCTAACCTCCTGTGTTTTATAGGTTTCTTTTTCAGAGGGGCAATAGAGTCCAGTGTTGTTCGCAATGAGCCTGCAGTGCTATCAACAAGATGATCAATTTGTGAGGAACTGAGGTTAGCGGAGGAGTCCTCTATTATATTAAGACATGGCATTGAATTTAGTGCCAGCGGTATAATTTCCTTAAATTTAGTTACAGCACTATCAGATAGACATCTAGTGAAGGAGTTTTTGCCTAATGGTGTGTAGTCCAGTAATAGAACTTCAAAAGTTATTAAGTGATGGTCTGATAAAAGAGGATTCTGTGGAGAAACTGTTAGATTTTCAATCTCGATACCATAAGCTAGAACAAGGTCAAGGGTGTGGTCAAAACAGTGAGTTGGTTTATGTACACACTGAGAGAAGCCAATAGAGTCTAATAATGAGATAAATGCAGTACTAAGGCTATCATTAACGACATCCACATGAATATTAAAATCACCTACAATAATTACTTTATCTGATTTGAGGACTAGACTTGATAAAAACTCAGAGAATTCAGATAAAAATTCTGAGTAAGGACCAGGTGCTCGATACACTACAACAAATAGAACTGGCTGTAAAGTTTTCCACATTGGATGTGAAAGACTAAGAACAAGGCTTTCAAATGAGTTATAATTTAATTTAGGTTTAGGATTGATTGACAGACTTAAGTCATAAATAGCTGCAACACCACCTCCTCGGCCGGAGCCTCGAGGAATGTGAGTATTAATATGACTAGGGGGAGTGGATTCATTCAGGCTGACATATTCTTCAGGATGCAGCCAGGTTTCAGTAAGACAGAATAAATCAATATTACAATCTGAAATTAAGTCATTTACTAATACAGCTTTCGGTGACAGGGATCTGATGTTTAGGAGTCCACATTTAATTATCTTGTCTTGTTTTGAAATTGCAGAGTTGCTGTTAATTTTTATTAGATTTTCATGCACAACTCCTCCTCTGCTGACTTTTGATTTGATTAATTTAGGTGGTCGGGGGGTAGACACAGTCTCAATAAAGTTTTGGGTGTGCAACTGATCTAATGGAAGCTCAGAGAAGCGTGTAAGACTGCAGCTCTGCCTCCTGGTCTCAACTCTGGGTTGTCAGGCTGGTGGTTGGCTAATAAAATGGGTCAGATTTCTAGAGATGAGAGCCGCTCCGTCCAAAGTGGGATGGATGCCGTCTCTCCTAATCAGACCAGGTTTTCCCCAGAAAGGCCGCCAATTATCAACAAAGCCCACATTGTTTGCTCTATCTAAATACTGCATATATGGCAGCACATTAACATAGTATTCAGAGACCTTGAAGATGACTCCTATCACCTTTAACATTAAACCACTTCAGTTAAATCTCTGTGTTGGGACCCACAGATGAAGTCATTCATTGTGGATTTCAAAATGGACTCTGAACTTTACTCAATGTCCCAGAATTCCCCATTCTTCACACCTAGGTGCAAAATTCAGCTTTGAGCTACTATTGGGCAGGGTGACAGACCCCCCCTCTGATCAGATAGTCAAAACTCCAGCACCTTCCTTTGTTCTCTCTCTTCTCCTCAAGCCTCTCTTCTCCTCAAACTTCTTATCCTCAAGGGCTCCTCTCCATCCCCCCCCCACGGGACTGCCTGCCCTCAAGATCTCTTCTTCTGGGCCTAACAGCTGCGGAGAGCTGCAAGCTTCATTTGCAGCAGGCCCAAAGAACTTCTCCTCACTGCAGCGACATTAGTTCCTGCCATTAGTCCTGATCACTTAGCACCAGCAGCTGCGACACAAAGCTTGCCAGCTAACTTCACAATCTGAGGAACACAAAGCAAGTTAGCACTGAGCTGCTATCCTTGCAAAGGAAAGGAGCGAACCGTTTCCTCCTCTGCCGACTTTCATCCGTCCTTGCACAGCAAGAACAGCATTCAACATTGGAATCCCAACGTTCTCCTGCAACCAGCAGCACCTTTTCTTCAAAGACTGGTAACGTTGTACTGGGCTTAGATAGCATAGCCAGGGTTTCCTCTACATGCAAAATAAAAGCCGCCACACCTTCAGAATAATTTAGTTTTATAATTTTAGGTTTTTTGTTGTTGTTTTTTACCCTGTTTTTATGTTGTTTCATGTTTATGTTAATGTAAATTATTGTATGAAATGTGAATTTTGGCACAAAACATGGGTTTTTTTAATGAAATGTGACGCTACGCTGCAAATACCCTTATTTTGAAAAACCAACACCGGAGTCACCACCTGCCTGTCTGGCTGTGGCGTGCGAAAGACGAAGAGAGTAGAGACGACAGTCCAACGTGGAGGGAGAGAAAAGGGTGAAAGAAAGGTACCTAAGCTGGCCCGTAGGCAAGGGGGATTGGAGACATCACAAAGCCATTGAGCAGCTGTTTACTAGTTAGCTCCGTTAGTGCCGTTAGCTACGTTAGCTCGGCTACAGTCGAACTAGAGTGGTCCGTTCATAAACCTAATGAGCAGCGTTACAAATAACCTGTGTACGTGTGTCTCTGTTGTCAAAGGTTAGTTAAAGTTTACTTTAGAAACTCATTTTTACAATCAAGAGTCAAGTAAACATGACGCACCGCACGTCATTTCCGGGTCATTTTACAGCTGGGTAAAATTATAATAATAATTTTTTACACACAATTTATAAAAAGGAATTACATGGTGAAAAATTGTTGTAATAGGCTGTGTTTGGAATTTAAAAATTAATCTAAAAATAATCAACTTTACCGAATGTGATGAGTACCAGCTCATCCACTGCCACATTAGAAGAGAAAGTATGCCTATAGTGGCTAAAAATGGTCACATCACAAGAGAGACAATACACTTAAATTTAATTAAATTAATTCATGTTAGTGTAAAGTTTGGATGGTAGTACACTTCAATTTAATTAGTTCATGTTCATTCATGTCAACAGAGGAGAGCAACAGAGACGGATAGTGGAGAACAACAGAGAGACAACTGACGAGAGAAACATGTCATGTAAAAGTGAAGGTATAATGAATAAAAAATATAAATTAAAACGTACCAAGTGTGCTCGTGTGTTTGGGGGGGGGGGAGCCCACTTTTTGGGAAAAAAGATCCCCCTCTCCACAAGGCTGGCTATGGGCCTGCTAAGCTAGGTTATATTTGATACAGTTTTGTTCAAACCCGTGAAAATGGAGCACTACATTATGGTGCCTAGTGTGATGTGAGCACAACATGCCTCCACCTCCTGTCTGACTTCTCATCAACTGTTTCAGCAGCCAAATCTGCCTTCTATCTGTCAAAGATCAACTCCTCTGCCTCCAACCCAGGAAACTATTCTCCATATTCTCTTCTCTCCTCATCCCTCCTACCGCTCTCCCTCCATCCTCCCTCACTGCTGATGACTTTGCAACTTACTTTACAAAGAAAGTAAGAGACATCAGCTCTTCATTTACTCCGATGCCCTACCAGAAAGCACCTCCCCCAACCCTCACCTATGACAGCCTTACCTGCTTCAGCCCTCTCTCCTCTGAAGATGCTCACACACTAGTGACGTCTAACCGTGCAACCACCTGTTCCCTCGACCCGATTCCCTCCTCTCTTCTCCAAAGCATCTCACACGACATCTTGCCTTACCTCACCACCGTGATCAACTCCTCCCTCACTTCAGGCCGTATTCCAGCTCCTTTCAAGACAGCAACAGTAAAGCTACTCCTAAAGAAACCCACTCTAGACTCAGCTGACATTCAAAACTACAGACCTGTATCTCTTCTTTCGTTCCTCTCTAAAACCCTGGAACGTGCTGTCTTCAACCAACTGTCTGCTTACCTTTTGCAAAACGACCTCCTTGACCCTAATCAGTCAGGCTTCAGGACTGCTCACTCCACTGAGACGGCCCTCCTCACAGTGGCTGTGTCCAAATTCAGGGGCTGCAGCCCACGAAGTGCGCATTTGAAGGCCAATTATGTCACAACGCTGCGCGAAGGCCAAATTCAGAGGCTCCTTCAAACGCAGCCCACAAATGCAGCCTGCACTTCCCTCTTTTCGGAGGATGCACCGCTACTATCCTTCGCGGCCTGCTATATCCCAAGATCCTTTGCGCGCCGCTGCTCAGTCCCGAAACAGAAGAGGAAGCAAGAGAAAATGGCGACATCAAGTGGCGCAGACATGACATGACAAATTTAAGTAATGGGTTTATACTCAGTTTTTAGTCATTTGAATATCCAACGCCAGATATGTTAAACTTCAAGGGACTATAAAACTTCCAGATGTTAACTTTCAGTTAAAATACGTGACGCTGGTAATGTTATGGTAAATATAGTTGTTATTCACCAATGGGTTAATGTTTATTTTGTAATGTTGATAATTCAATTTAGATTTGACACATTTTGTCGTTATTTTTTGTACACACACAAATAAATGTACATGTTTGATAGATTTGAACCAAAACAGACTTTAATGCATCTCTTCATTCACAATCGTGACGTAAGGGTAAGGGGCGGGTACATCTGGTGAGGCAACCAGAAAATGCTCCGAAGGCTAGAACGTCCCATTTAACAATGGTGGACGAGGCTTTGAAAGACCTGTCCGAAGGACCCGGCCCTCGTGGACCGCAAAGGCTAGGTCATTGAAGGCTGCAGCCCCTGAATTTGGACACAGCCGGTGACTGAGTCGCTCCAGGCCGCCAGAGCCTCATCCCACTCTAATTGACTTGCCCCATGCAACCCAGAGGGAAAAAGTTAAACTTGTGTGGAAGACCAGCTTTAAAGCTGTACACAAGTTCATACAATCACAACTTCCCAGTGTCAGAAATGACGACAGAGAGCTTTGTCAGGCATTGAAAGAAGAATTCTCTTCTACTGCTGATAAGGCCACAGCAATGGTTGCAGCCATCCAAGTTAAACACTCCTGGCGTGAGCATCCCAGAGATTATTACATGCGTTTGAGGCATGCGTACTTTCAGGGCAAGAATGCACCAGGCTTAGAAGAGAACCCTACCTTCAAGTCTTTGTTTGTGAATAACCTTCACCCATGTGTACGCACTCACGTTGTAATTAGGATGTGTCAAGAAAACCTCCCACTGAATGAGATAAGGAAGATAACACAGGTGGTTTTGGAAACTGTTGTCACTTCCAAATCCATTGGTAAGACACCTGAGCCCGCCTGCTCAAACACAGCAGCGTCTCGGAAATCGCCTGCCTCAAAACGCCTGAGCCTGCCTGCTCAAACACAGCAGCGTCTCGGAAATCGCCTGCCTCAAAACGACACCCTCCCAACAGACCAAAGGGGGGTGACAAAAAGATGCATATGGACACCGGTAAGGTATGGTAACCGCCATGTCCACCAACTGCGTCGCGATAGGCATGCAGACAAAAGGAGTTGTAGAAGGCCATATGCAGAAATCTTGGCCCAGAATTATGACCAGCCAGCACACTGCTCAGATGATGACCAAAGCTTCTCTGACCACGGTTCAGTGCATAGTCATAATTCCTTAGACAGTGACAGCTCCTCCGAATTCCTTTCTGCATTCAGCTACTCAGAGCGTTACAGCCCTGAGCCACAGTTTAAGCAAAACTTAAACTCCAAGAGCCACAGAGTTAGCTTCTGGTAACTAACAACTCGATCCATTCCTGTACTGACTGTAACAATAAGTAACTTACTTTCTTACAGTTGCAAAAGGCAACCTTGGATTTGTTAGCAACAGCAGCAAACTCAATTATTCTGAATTTAGTAATAGCCAAAAACCAGGCTATTGAGACTAAATTCTGATTGGACAGACACCACTGTCCAATTTGTAAATACACTTTGTATATACACCTGAGGTTAGGACTTAGGACACTGCATTCTGACCTCACAAACCAATACATACACATGTCCTCGTCCAACACTGTTTTACAACATTATCACACTGTCAAACAGGAACCATGATACAGTCATTTGGACTTTCACATTTGTGACACCCTTCCGCAGAAAAACCTGCTTGAAGAACCATATTGTAAGTCTACCAAAATAAGTCTGACTACCACCAGTAATCAGCATTGAAATCCAACGAGTGAACACAAACACTCTTGGACAGAAATGACTGTATCATTGTAGGTGCCACTCTCTGCATCTCACCCTAACAAATTGACATCACTAACTTTCCTGTTCTCACTAACCCAGAGATTAACTGAGAAACACAGGTATTTAGTGAATTCAGTGTCATAATCATAGTGTTTATCTGGATTTTCTTTTTCTTTGTGTAACTTCTGTACTTGATGTTCTGTTCATGATTCCTCCTTACCCAAGATAGAGAGTTAGCCAATGCCCAGCTGGTTACTGAACTGCCCAGATGTTACCAATATTAATGAACTAACGGATGAATTCCTTCAAACTATGGATTATACATGTGGATCTGTGCTCTCAGGATCCCACGACAAGCGACATCCTGTGTCACTGATGAGTATCCCACATCACTTCCCTTGTACTGAGATTTATTTAAACCTCATGTATGTTTCAATAACTGAGCTTACTCTGCATACAGAGTATGAGAAATGTTTGCAGAGTCAAGTCAACAAGAACACTTGTCCGCAGATTCCACCGGATACGTTACGTCAGACACGAAACAACAACAAGACATCCGGTTAATTTTCAAAATAAAACAACACACACTGTTGTTGTGTTTTTAACACATACGTATAACTGCGGTCGTGCGTGATTATGTAATTATCGCGGGAATTCCTCGGTTTCATAACTCCAGCTGTTCGGCGGAGCTGCGCCGTGGCGGACTCAAAACGCAGCTGGTGGGGGTTGCCGGACGAGGACGATGGCGCAAAATTGTACCGGAGCCGTAACGCAGCGGACACGTATCCAGTGGAATCTCGGAGTTACAGGTTGGCACACTGGATGCTTGTGTACTGAGTGGTGGCTGCGTTACCGAGCTGCTGCTGCTCACTGGCCAGTTTGAGTTTTACATAGGCTGCGTGTCAGCTGTGCTGCTGCTGCTGCTGCCCGAACTGTATACATGGAGTTTGCCTTTGATAATTATCAATAAATATGATGAGGTGATTTTCCTTAACCCTGCTGAAAGAGTGAGAAAGCACGAGGGGGAATGAGAGGGAGCGAAGGAGAATTCAAAGAAAGAGTGCACAGGAAAGAAACTGTCACTCAGCTGTGTGTGTTCTCTTCGTGTCTGTGACATATTCTACAGATACAGACATTAAATCTGTGGTAAAATGATGCCCATATTACTGTCTACAGCTCGATTTATGCTGAGAGCTGTGCACGTGTCACGGTAGAAATAGGTAACTAATTAAGTCCAAATCTCTAGATGACAGATCACAGCATCCACGTTTGACACACGTGTGAGAAGTGCATCCCATGCATCCAGTGTGAACGGTCTCACCTGTTAACATGGATGCCGAAATGAAAAGCAAGCCATAATGCCACGCAGCAGCGCTGCACACGCATCCTGTATGTCCAGGATGTTATGAATACCAGATGTAAATGCCTGCAATAACAGGATAATACCAGGTATAAACAGAGTAAAGAGGGCAAAAATAACAGGCTCATCACATTTGATAAGGGTTTTCATGTTCCAGCTGCAGCCCAGGAGTAGTGGTGAGCAGTGGGACATCCAAATCATTAGCGATTTAGGAACAAGAGTGAGTCAAAGGTGACAGTACTGAGGGGTATGTTAAAAAAACAAATATCTGCATGTTACATTGGTTTGTTATTTCTGTCACCCCAATTGGGGTCGCGAGATGATTTCTGGGGGTCGCCAAATCATTTTGGAAAAATATAAATACACAAAATTAATGTAGCGTCCGACCGAACGTTAGAAGGACGACGAGCGGTTGGTCTCAAACAGGCATTTTATTACTCAAAACCAGTTACTGTCGGCCGTAACTACACCAAAACAACAACAACGAACCTGTCCACTAGTCTCATGTCTGCCCTTCTCATTCACACATACAGACACAGCTCTCTCTCTACCCCACCCCTCACCATGGGGGGAAATAAAAACAAAGAAAAAGAGAGAAAAAAGGCGCAATTGTTGTTTTAGCCACAGCTGCAGCAAGTTTGCTAGCTGGAAAAATAGAGCGATGGCTTAAAAGAAAAAGTGTTCCAGCACAAGACAGTCAGCAGCAGCAGCAGGGGTCCCAAGATCAGCCACCAGAACCACCACCTGAGAAACGTATGGCACTGGGGCCAACACCGGCGGCTGATAAAGGTTCGAGGCTCCGTAAATATCAGCCCGACTTTTTGAAATATGGCTTTTCCTGCACAACAAAAAACAGCATTGACTACCCACAGTGTGTCATTTGCTCTGAGGTGCTGGCACAAGAGAGCTTGAGGCAGCAAAACTAAAATTATAGCTGCTGCGCAGCAATGGGTCGGGTCCGGGCTATTTTTGGCAATTCTGAGCAACAAACAGAGAATAGGAAGAAAAGACAGTTGACAACAAAGTTCATTTTGGACCACTTGAGGCTTGAACCCACAACTTCTGGAACCAAAGACTGTCATCTATCGCTCTGAGCTAATTGGCAAGTGGCAATGCAACAGTGGCTTCACAAATTGAGTAAGCCATTCACTGTTGTGCAGGCAGATTTGAAACCACTGTAAAAAATTCAGTTATCAAGACAAAAATCTGAAAATACACATATTGCAGCATGGAGATGTTGGTAATTTTAAAAATGATTGATTTGCTCCATAAGTGAATAACTGATGTTTAGCTATGTCATTATTGCATTGACTCCAATTGTTCACATGAAAGAAAAATTTAAAATGCTGTGAAAAATTCAGTTTTTGAGGCTCAATTTTTTGATAAATCAAAGGAGGAGAGAGGAAATAGGTTTAAGAAGTTTTACAGTTTTTGAAAAAAAAAACCTGAGTGATGTACTTCATAATTTTTAATAGGTTTAAATGTACAAAAGTTTCTTCAATATTGAGTTCTGAAGCTGCAGCAAGTATGGTTGATTTGTTATGATTTTTCAAAGTTTTGAACTTTAGACGCTTGCTGTAGCACCACCATCAGGACTATTGGCTTGGGTTTACAGCTGAGGTAATATGGCATGAGACTGGGCCTTTGTGCAAAATTTGGTTAGCTTTCATCCATGGTCCAGTCCAAGCTATTTGTTTTTATTTAATTTAGAGGCTTGCTGCGATGCCACCATCAGGACAATTGTCTTGTGTTTCATGTTGAGGACATCTGACATTTTGATCTGTCATCATCATCATCCTTGCTGGGTCTTGAACCCACACCCCTGACACCAAGCACCAGCTCCTAACTCACTGAGCTAATGCACAAGGATATGCACAAGGATATGTTGTTTTGCTCATCAATGGAGGGAACATGCACTGGACGGGACATTTTCAACAAGCTCAACAGCAACATACAAAAACAGGGACTGAGATGGGAGAGCTGTGTATCTGTGTGCACAGATGGAGCTGGAGCTATGCAGGGGGCAAGACAAGGTTTGAGGACCTGCGTGTTGGAGGTAGCCCCCCATGTGAAATTTCTGCACTGTATGATCCACAGGGAAGCACTTGCTGGCAGGTGTCTCGAGCCAGAGCTTCGTGATGTCCTCCAAACATCAGTTAAGATTGTCAATTTCATTAAATCACGGCCACTGCACAGCAGACTCTTTGCCACACTCTGTCATGAAATGGGATCAGACCACGAAGCACTTCTCTTTCACACAGAGGTCAGGTGGCTTTCTCATAGCAAAGTTTTAACGAGGCTCTTTGAACTGTGTGAGGAGGTCCACATATTTTTATCAGACTGTAGTTCTCCCCTTGCTGACTATCTGACTGACCCAAAGTGGGTCGCGAGCCTCGCATATTTAGCCAGCATTTTTGACAAACTAAACAGCTTAAACTTGTCCTTACAAGGCCCAAACACAAATGTCCTTATTCTCTCTGATAAGGTCACGGCATTTAAGAGAAAGCTGGAGCGGTGGGCTGTGCGAGTGGAAGGGGGAAGTGTTGAAATGTTCCCTGAGCTTGATGACTTTATGGAGAGTTATGACATAACCATTCAAACTATGAAAGGAATTATTGCCTCTCACCTCAGAAGCCTGCTTGAAAGATTCAATAAGTACTTCCCAAATGATGACACGCTGGAAAAGTACGACTGGATACGCCAGCCTTTCACCACCTCCACCGCACATCACCCTGCCATCAGAGCTGCAGGACGCCCTGCTCTCTCCTCTGACCGCACATTACAGACTGCTTTCTCGGCATGCGCACTGGAAGAGTTCTGGTTGTCAGTAGCAACAGAGTACGCAGCACTGTCAAAAGCTGCAACCGATGTACTGTTTCCATTTGCATCCACATATCTGTGTGAAAAGACCTTTTCTGCACTGACATACATGAAAAACAAATACAGATCACGACTCCTCAGAGTTGAGAGTGATCTTCGCGTGGCTGTGTCTAACATAAAGCCAAGAATGCAGCTGCTCTGTTCAAACAAGCAGGCCCAGCCATCACATTAAATAGTGGTTGCAGCTATTTGGCTTTGTGAAGAAAAAAAAAAGAAGACGACGTTTATAGAGTTAGGAGTTTTTGTTAACAAAACTTGTTAAGTTGTTGTTATGACACAATGTTATGACGTTCTTTTTCATGGCTAAGCTCTCAGCAACATAGATGTTTAAAATGAAACGTGGGCTGTTTTTCTCCCCAGTTTGTTTTGTTAAGGCTTCCTAATTAGCATGCGCTGGTTATCGTTTTATTTCATTTAAAAGAAAAAGACAGTTTGCGTTATTTGTTTACATTTTAACCGGCTCAACTACCAGCAATATGATGGGATGTAGCGGTCTGTTACTCATGTAAAAAGTTAGCCTCTTGATGCTGCTTTATGTTTTTTCAAAAAATCACGGGCAGCAGTGCATGTTGAATTAGGGGTCGCGACTTAAAAAGGTTGAGAACCACTGATGTAGAGGACAGCTGACACACTGGAGCTTGTCCGTTATTTGTTTTCATGCTCTTACACCTTTTTTTTTTTTATCACTGCTTTGTTTTAAAGCTACTTTTCCCCTCGGTTATTTTGTTCTCCCATGATCCTCACATTAACACTTTATAATAACGATCATTAGTAAGTCCTTTATGATACATTCGTTAATGATGAACAAATCATGAACAAAACATTAATAAACCTTTGTAAATAATTAGTTAATACTAAATTAACATATCACAACTATGTTGTAAGTCATCTACAACTGATTAGTTAATTATGAAATATTCATGAAATAATCATTAGTAAATGTTTACCTAATGATTTGTTATGTAATGAAAGAGGCCTGTTCTTCATCTTTTATAACTCGTGTAAATGTATTACTGAATCATCTATAAGTCATTTACAAGTGCTTTTGCATCCCCCTAATCTAAAGTGTAAACACCCCTCGCCGCATCTGAAACTTTCTCACACAGAGGCAGATGCAGACAATTGGTGCAGGATCCCCACATGCAAACTGCTGTGTGAAAGGGGCTAGTGCGGCGGCCGGGATGCGAACCAGCGCCCCGTGGTTTAAAATGCAATGGGTGGCAGCATAATTAACCACTTGACTATCGTATCATCATATGTCAGCATGAGTATACTATATAACATATATCCGCTAATGTTAAATTAAAAAAAATCTATACTACGATAACTCTTTTTAGGATTACTTACGTTTAATTATACATAAATATGCTGGCGTCTCAAATAGGTGACAATTCAAATAGCTGGCTAATGTGGTAAATTGGTGTATTTTGAGAGAAGCAAACAGACCATATACCCACCCCTACAGAGCACTCAAAAAAAGGTGAAGGAACGGACCCAAGGCGGCATCCGTCATTCATTCATTCATTAATCCTAAAAAGAGTTATCGTACTTAAGATTTTTTTTTATTTAATATTAGCGGATATATGTTATATAGTATACTCCCACTGACATAAATATGATACGTTAGTTGAGTGGTTAAGTATGCTGCCAGTCATTGCATTATAAACCACGGGATGCTGGTTCACATCCCGGCCGCCGCACTAAGTTTTCACACAGCAGTTTGCATGTGGGGATCCTGCACCAATTCTCTGCATCCGCCTCTGTGTCTACACTTTAGATTAGGGGGATGCAAAAGCACTTGTAAATGACTTATAGATGATTCAGTAATACATTTACACATGAGTTATACAAGATGAAGAACAGACCTCTTTCATTACATAACAAATCATTAGGTAAACATTTACTAATGATTATTTCATGAATATTTCATAATTAACTAATCAGTTGTAGATGACTTGCAACACATTTGTGATATGTTAACAGCATTCATTAATAATAATTTCTTATAATCACTCACAAGTCATTTATAATATATCAACAAATCATTAAGTAATCATTTACTAATGATTTGTTCATGAATATTCCATGGTTAACAAGTCATTTGCAGATGACTTACAACATAGTTGTGATATGTTAATTTAGTATTAACTAATCATTTACAAAGGTTTATTAATGTTTTGTTCATGATTTGTTCATCACTAACTAATGTATTATAAAGGACTTACAAATGATCGTTATTATAAAGTGTTACCATTATCATTACAATAGTGTAAGACCTCTAAAATATATTTTTAGTTTGTTAGATTTTGCTGTAGTCTAATCATTGAACCTTATTCAACTGTTTCAATCATTTTAAGGCATATTAGCAATAAAATTATCCTGGTGCTGGTGTCTAATCAGATATCCAAATTTCCAGTGGAGCAGTAGTGTGTTTGCTGGTAGCTGGTGTGTGTTTGGCCTTGTGCTATTCGTGTGCTCTGGGGAAAAGGAGCAGAGCAGACAAGCTGCTCCCTCTACCAGGCAGATGGCGCTGGAGTTAGGACAGACAGAGGAGAGGGAGGGAGATAGAGAGAATGTTGAGAAAAAAAGAGGGAGAGGTGATGGAGCAGGGAGGGAGGGGCCATGGGAAAATATTAATTATTAAATTGGATAGGTGAGCTGCAGAGAAGGTGCTATCTGAGACTAGCAAAGGTAAGTTATGGTCTAAATTTGATTTGATTTGTCACCAGATGGATTGGTGGACTTAGACTGGATTTAATGCATCATACTCAGATAGCATCAAATTAACTAGACTGGACTGGAGTGGAATGGATCTGTTCCAAAAAGTATGACAGTGCTTAGATGTTATTCACATTATGAGTCTATAGGCCAGGATCACTGGAGACTCAACAGAGACCAATTTTGTGTTGGTTGGCTTTGATCAAAGTTTAAGACATCCTGACTTTTAGTCCCTGCTATGGCTCCAGCTCTTAACACTTGCCATCATCAGTTTTGCAAGTGCAGGGCTCCACGGTCAACATACAAATAATACCTAATATGAAATTTCCAATTACACTTTCAAAAGCTTGCTGACAAACATTTTACATAGTGTAACATACTATGAGTTTTGTACTGTTATTAATGTTGACAGACTCACAATTTGGTTGGACTTAGACAAAAATGACTTGGTCATCCTGCTTTGGGTTAAAATAACTACATTCAGTCGCGTCACTAACTTTACATGCATTGAAATGCAAAAATGCAGATGAAATGTTTAGATATTCATTCAAATTTTGATGATTTTGAAAGTAACTATGTAGATAACATGGTGTAATGCATATTTAAGTACGGGTAAAATTACAGACTTGGAAAAAAGTAAATAACTTAATGACAGTAATTTGAGTAATTGTTGTTAGTTACTTCCACCACCGGTAGTTACCTCTCTCGCATCACTTCTGGGAGCACCCCTCTGGTGCAGTGGTGGTGTAGTCTGGTTGGATGGGTTATACACTGGACATTCCCCCTGGAATCCGGGGTTTGTGTCCTGTGTGCAACGAGTCATGTTAAGTAAGCACGTAAATTACGTAAAGTAAGTGACATGACTGAATGAAGTTATTCTAACCCAAAGCAGGATATTTTGACCTGACCATGTAAGTAAAGACATGTGATTGCCTGCGAAAAAAAACATGCAGAAAAAATCTAACCCACATCTGTTCTCATACATATTATTTATTTAGCATTTGTTTTATTTATTCACAAATAAACCTTTTTACCTTTTGATTTTTTTGAATCTCGCCAAGCCTTCAAAGACATGTTCTCTGTTTTGTGAATTCATAAATCATATATAAAAAATGTTGATCACACAAAACACAAAACCCACGGATAGAGGACAATGGGAAAAGTCGGCTGAGACAAAAGAAAAAAGATGGAGTTGTGGAGCTGATGAAGGTGGGGAGGTAGAGATGTGTGTGGGAGACAGAGGACTTGAGGGAACTATAGATCTCTTTGCCAACGTGAGCAGCATAGAAAATATTTCCCTCCAGGGCTGCTGTTTGAATTCCCTTCATAGATGAGGATAACAAGGAGGGTTTAACTGTAAAAATTATATTCACTGCTGCAATAAATCTATCTGACTTTGATACCAGCACACTGTATGGAGGAGAGACAGGGCTCATCAGCAACACTGACTCTAATGATGCAAACACTAACTGAATTCCTGTAACGTGTCTCCCAACAAAATGCATATGTGACCGGTGAGCTTCTGCGTTGTGTTTTAATGATGCTGTGACACCGGGACCTCTTTGGAGACTATCTCCGTTTATTCTCTGACAGAATGAACAAAAAAAGCAGAACCTCCATGTAATCAATTCTGTCCACTCCAGCTCCTCTCCCACAGGGGAATTGTACAAAAGGGAGGAGGTGGGGAACCCAGAAAACATTTATAGTGGGGACCACAGAAGAAGAAATGAAAGAGGAGGAGCTTCGAGCTACACACACAGTCTACACATATTGGACTTGGAGGCATTTTCTTGTCAGGCATTAACAGATTTTGGGTAATTATATACCCATTTAATTTAACACATAGGTTAACCCGGTTACATATACATCACACATATGTACATTTTTTGTGTGTTATTTTGAAATGCAAACGCCCAAGGTCACAGTCAGTCAGTCTGTACCTTTTCCAGACTTAAACATCTTGGATCTCTAATCTTTGATTAGATGAATTGCCATGACATTTTGTCATACAGACATATATAAAATTAATGATGTGATCCTCTGGCTTTCCTCCATGCCAAATTTAAGTCCTATGACAAAAACTGACTGTCGAAGGGTGGGGACAGACCAACTGACAGAGCGACCTTCACTCTACCTAAATAGAAATAAGTCACCAGGTGTGTACTAGTAATGTTTTCTAGCACAGATTATTTCCAAAGCTTACCAAACATGATAAGACTTTGCAATGAAAGCAGTTGAACCAAATTATTTCATGTAATTCTCCCAAGGACACAGTAAGCAAGACAAGGACTAAAACAAAAGTAGTGTCATACAAAAAGAAACAGCAAGCAAACCCTGATCAGGAAAACATCTCAAGCATTTTACTCTTGACGTTTCTTTGATAGAACAAACTTTGTAATTTGAGCTGGAAACACCAACCAACCCCACACTTAGACATCAGCACACAATCACAGCTCATTTTAACACATGTTGCTTTTGCTCTCAAGGAGATGAGACAGCATGCCACACAAGGTGTTCAGATATCATTTGGGCATATCACAGCCTTGTCGGAGTGATGTGAAAATGTTCCTCCCGTTTGCTTCCTAATTCAACAATACAGCATTGACACACCTGGAGGAAGTACCTTTACAGAAGCAGAAATGTTATTTTTTTTCGATAACCCAAGGGGGAAGAATGCAGCACGCCTCTGAAAGAGCAACCCCACAGGTGATTGCTATTTTCTCGGACAGATAAGTGTCTAACTGTCCAAACATATACTGCTTCTCTCACTCTCTCACCATAAACAACTGCATGCACATACTAGGGCTTTGACATCGAACTTCGGTATTCGAATATAATTCGAATATTAAAAAAAAAAAAGATATTCGAACGAATATCGGGCAGCTTCTAAATATTCGAACCTATAATAAGCATTATTTTTGGTAAATGTGTTTGCCTGAAAACGTAGTTTTCAATCCAGATTCGAGGCTTTTTTCAGCCTGTTTTGTGAAACGCGAGCTCATGAGCATTGATCACCTGGGGCTTCTGTACTGATGACGTTATCACGTCGTTAGCGCCTGACGCCTGTTTACACTCTTTCACAGAAAAACAATGGCGGAGCAAAAGGCTGCGAGTGCGGAAGGAGAACTATACACGCCGGAAAATTTAAGGAGTAATGTGTGGCGCTTCTTTGGTTTCCTGAAACAAGGAAAAATAATGAGAAAGGACAAAGTTATTTGTAAAATATGTAAGACTAAACTTATCGACCACTCCACGACCAGCAACTTGAGAGCCCACCTGTCAACACTTTTCTGTCTATTGATTGATACACTGCCCTCTGGTGGACAGAACATAGAACAACAGAAAAACGACTTTCTTTTGATACTAATATAGGTCTTACTGGAGGCATTTAATGATCAAAATATTATCAATAAATATTTGAATATATTCGAATATTAATATTAATAAACAAACGAAGTTCGAATATGATTTTTTGGGCAAATGTCAAAGCCCTAGCACATACACAGTAAGACTCAAGATCATGTGACAGCCAGAATACTGCCTCTCCTTCACTACCAGTATCTGCTTCTGTGTTTGATATTCCTGTTTTGATCTCAGATGGTCACCATAAACATCACATGTCTAATTCTTGTACAAGTTATAGATCTAAAAATTACACGCATATATATTATACAACATACTATCCTTTGCTCTAGCATGCATTCTGTGAGTCAGCCCTTTGATGACTCAGAGCAAAAATGATTCAACTCACATGCTTTTAAATGCAGAAAGGGCTTAGGTTTGATGCATTTAAATATCAGAAGTCTGTGTAATCAATCTAAATTAGATGAATTTAAAATTTGCATATCACAGACCGACCTAGATATCTTGGTTCTGACAGAAACCTTGCTCAAGCAGAACATTCATGATTCAGAGGTTTCTCTTCATAACTATAACCTGTACAGAATAGACAGAGTTGGAAGAGGGGGCGGTGTGGCTGTTTAATGTGAAATCAGATTTATCTGTCACTGTTTGAAATGCTGTCACTATATTCATTCTTTTGAATTTGATGCTCTGAAAATGAACTTATCTTGTAATATTGTAATCATTGTTGTGGGTGTATACAGACCACCCTCAGCTATCTCCAGTGCAACTGATAACTAGTAGACATACTTGCTCAGCACTGTAACTCTTTTTTTCTTTCTTTTTTACCCTAAACTGGTTAACAAATTATTCAAACTGTCTAAAAGAGATATGTGACAATCTCAATCTGGCACAACAGATCGATGAGCTGACCACACCTAATTTGAAGGATCCCTCAAAGTCAACATTGATAGATCTGATTCTGTGTAATAGGAGGAAGAAAATTACTGCCTCTGGAGTTTTTGCACTTGGTCTAAGTGACCACTGTCCTGTAGCCTGCATTAGAAGTGTTGGATTGGCAAAATCAAGGTCAAGAATTTTTATCAAAAGAAATTTAAAACATTTTAATGAACAGGCTTTTTTAACCGACATTGCTAACAGTAATATACAGTATACTACTGAAATAATGGATGTAGAACAGGCTCTTGAACATTTCCCCAACTCTTTAGTTACCATTATTGATAAACATGCACCCTTCAAAAAGCTCAGGGTTAAAGACAGATCAAACCCCTGGTTCAACTCAGAGCTATCAATGATGCTCAAAACAAGGGAAAAAACCTGGGCTTTAGCAAGGCATGCTGATGAGGAAGCCCACTGGTTAACTTTTAGACAACTCAGAAATAAATGCATATCTTCATAGAGAAAAGCAAAGGCCAACTATCACAAAGAAATAATCTCCAGCTCTTGTACAAACCCATGCAAATTTTGGAAAGCAGTAAATCCTTTATGTCTATACCTTCTAGTATAACATTTAATAATTGCCAAATAGATAAACCATCAGATATTTGTGATGCTTTTAACAAATATTTTGCTGCTGCTGGAAATCAATTTGACACGGTATACTCAAGTTCTGCTTTTAACAGTCAGCTGCTGCCTCATGAGCCCTCCTCAAACCACACCTCTGTGTTTACACTGCAGAACTTCACTTCCTCTATTGTTAAGGAGGCACTTCAAGGTATAGATATCAGGAAAGCAACTGGGGAGAATAAACTAGACCCATATTATTTTTATTTTTTATTTTATTATACTATTTTCATCCCACAAGGGGAAATTCTTTTTGTTATTTTATTTTTATTTATTGTTATTTTATCACTCACATTACACACACATGCACAGTGTATAGAGGAGAATGAGTGAAAGGGCTGCCACATGCAACGGCACCCAACGAGCAGTGTTAGGGGTCGGTGCCTTGCTCAAGGGCACCTCGGCAATGCCCAGGATGTGAACCAGTATTCTCCATTACTTGTCCACATCATACTTTTTAATTGGTTCAATGACTACCTGTCTCATAGACAACAATGTGTGACTGTAGGAAATGATTGCTCCATGTTTTTACCATTGTCTAAAGGGGTTCCGCAAGGCTCAGTACTGGGTCCTGTCTTATTCACAATCTATATTAAGAATATTACATCATCTTTAACAAATTGTAACGCCCATCTTTATGTGATGATACAGTCCTGTACTGCTGTGCTAAAACTACACATAAAGCCATTAAAATTCTCCAGCAAGCTTTTGACAAACTGCAAGATACTCTTTTTTAACCTGAAAGTCCTCAGTGCAAACAAAACCAAATTCATGATATTCTCAAGAGCCAGAGATATTGCAGACATTGGTCTGCATGTTACCACTCTAACAGGGCACAGTATTAAAGGGTTTCTGAATACAAATATTTGGGTATCTGGTTGGATCAGAAACTCACATTTAAATTTCATATTAACACACTTGTTAGCAAGCTAAGAAACAGAACTACTTTCCCCATGTTCTGGAGGAAACAGATCATTGAAGCTGTCTTTTTATCTTTCCTGGATTATGGTGATGGTTATCTATAGACATGCCTCTGTCTCCACTCTTACTCCACTAGACTCGGTTTATCACTCCACTCTCAGATTCATTACTGGTGACAGTTATTCAGTACATTCGTACATTTAAATGTGATACAGTTATACCTATAGGTCAGTTTATGACTATGATTACAAACTATTCAGTATTTGAATGTAACTATTTTTTAACTATGCGCTTTCATTTATGGTTGTTTACCATGTGTTAACTTTTACACACTTTCTGTTTTATTTGTGTTTTGTTATGTTTGCTTGCTTGCAGTGTGTTATCCTTTTATGGACTTTTCTGTTTTATTTGTATTCCGTTAAGTGTATTTTTCTAATCTGTTATCATTTTTATGAACCTTTTCTGTTATTTGTTATGTGTTATGTTTGTTTGTTTCTGTTTTACTCTGTTTTATTTGTGCTCTCGAAATCATTGAAAATGAGGGCTTGCCCTCAATGACTTTTCAAGATTTAAACATAGATTGAATGAATTAAAGCAGCAGCCCATTAATAGAATAAGGTAACCTCTTGGACTGAATAAACTGCAGAGTGGTTTGAAAAGATTAAATGAAATGTGGCGAGTGCAGAGCTAGAGTGAGGATCACACCTCACCGGCATTTATCTATCAGTCTACTGGAGTGTGACCGTCCGCAATAACCCCATCTCCTCTCTTGTCTAAAGACTAACTGCTGGAAAGTACAGAAAGCACTGTGAGGGGGGCACTGTTGCATAAGCTAGAATGTAGACATGTCTCTTGCAAGCCCCTACAAGGTCGATTTTTAAAACTTAATATAACTCAGTACCAAGACCTAATTCCTATGTCTTAAAGTAATTATAATGTCGAACAACAAGTTGAAACTGTTTTAAGACTATGATGGCGGCTTCACATACTCAAAACCAGTCAGCGAAACAACAACGCCTCAGGGGTAGCTCGGCTACCCCTGAGGCTGCGACTAGCAGCAATACAGCAGCAAAGATTGGGGCGGCCATTCAGACACTGCGGGATGATATTAAACTGGATATTGACTCGGTGAAGGGGCGAGCTATCGGCGGTGGACTAGCCTGAGGGCCTCGTTAGCATCACATGATACTAGACTGAAGGAGCTGGAGAAAGCTGCCGACTATACTGGTGGCTGCACTACCGAGCTCCGTGCCACTGTGTCCCAACTTCAAGGTGGTGTGAGGGAGCTGAAGGCAAAATGTGAAGACCTGGAAGGCCGTTCCAGGCGGAACAATTTGCAGCTTATTGGTGTTGAGGAAGGGCTGGAGAATGGTCAGCTTATGTAGTTTGTGTCTCAACTTTTGAAGGACGTCCTAAACCTGAGCTATGACCCGCTCCAAAAATTTGATTTCATGGACAGATCAGGGTGAGATCATCGTCGACAAACAGACTGTCCGAGGCTCACACCTATACGATTTGGTAAAAAGCATTACTGCTACACATAATGTTTCAGATGTCTCAAGACCTATAGGGTGGGGCATGTTTTTAAAAACTATGGCACGTTTAAATGTTCCTTTATCAGCCGTCCCAAACACTATGGTGCGACGGCTTTTGACGGCTTTGCGTTTTTTAACACCGGTTTTACGCTTTTTAGCTGGCGTTTGGCTACGCCTTCGTCTGGAAGGAGGTCTTTTCAAAGGTCTTCTACTATACACCATCAGTCCGCTCCCCTCCTGTTGCCTTGATAGTGTATTTCTTGCAATATTCGACACAACATCCCCCATAATGTTTGTAGCGGCTGTTTTTAAGTGGGGTTTTGCCAGATTGAACCCACTTTTTAACAAAGGTACTGCCATCCTGAATAGACTACGAAATATCCCTCCTAACCCATTACCGTATTGGGTACTGCTCCCTATAAACCCTGGTAAATCTCCCCCCGCCTGGTTCATGTAGTAAGTCATATATCTACCATCATCGTGGGTAAATGGTGTGTGTGTCATTTTTTTCCAATTAATGATTAGAAAAACTGCCTCACAGGTCTGAAGTGTAGTTTGACAATGACTTTGCCAAATGAAAAAGGTATATACTGGTTTTGATCGTTTTTTAACGAGATCTCTATATCATCAATAACCGATTTGGAGAGCGATGTGGAGTGTGGCTTGTCATAAGTCAGAGTGGGCATACGCCTTATCTCGTCCGACACATTTATACAACGTAGAAGCGGCACATAGCTATCGCCCAAGAGTTGATTATCCACAATATCGCTATAGAGAAATATATTATACGTTCCAGCGTGAATATCGGCGGGGTGTGGAGCAGCATATTGTTTCCTAAAATTTAGGGTGATAGGTATTTTGACCGGCTCTCCTGGACTGAAACCTAGTAGCTCTGCTAAGCGGCCTTTAAATGTTAAAGTGTATCCTTCACCCCCCGAAAAATTAACAAAATTTGTAATATTATTGTACACTAGGCTTAGGCGTGAAAGTGGCGGAGTTACTATGCATTTTGAATTAAATTCTTTCAGTATTCTAGGTATAGTCTCATAGAAACCCACTGCTAAAGATATAGTATATGTCTTCTGTGTTTTATAGTCGTAGATATCCACATCAGCATCCGCTGCCGGGAAACTATTCCATACACGGGGATATTGGACTTCAATAACACCGACTTCATATGGTTCGTTCAGGACTATCGGCTTAGCTAATTTAGTCCTATATTGCCATATCTTATTATTTGGATATACATGTATTGAAGCATTGCTAGGCAGTGTGACATAAAACCCGTTTTTATCCATAGCTCTGATAGGCACGGGCCAATATTCAAAAGTGGCTCTGTAATGAGTCAGCACACCCTTTTATCACACATCTACAACATCTTTTTCAGGGATCCACGAGTTAAATTTCTCAGGCCACCCCAACCATTTGACTAAGACCATATTTTTACGACCTAATTTCTTTCTGGCCAATATTTTTTCTATTTTAAAAGTTTTGTTTTTATCAATAATCACTAGTTGTAGCTCTGGCTCATAAAATGTCCCTTTCACAACCTCTCCCGCGCAATCTAATAGTCTATATACAGGAGGGTCTCTTGCTATACACGCGGCTATTGTAAAATATTCGTCTGTGTGGTTTGTTCATAGCCTTTTCTAAACACCCCACGAAGTTTTGAAATTCTCACTTTATCCCCCACACTAAATTTAAAGGATGATGTTCTCGGCGGTTTCAGCTTGTATAAACTGTTAAAGACTATTTTCTCATTGTCTTTATTTACAGAGCTGGGAGTCATCTTTATCGATCTATGATGAGAATTGTTATAGGCATCAACAAGGTCCTGGACCACGTCTACATATCTACGTGAATTAACAGATGATAGATACCTCCACATACGAGTCTGGAAGGTTCTGTTAAAACGCTCCACCACACTAGCCTTAGTCTCATTTAGTGTTGAAAAATGGGTGATTTTATACTGATCTAACAACTGTTGAAAGTGTTTATTATAAAACTCTGTACCCTTGTCCGTTTGGAGTTTTGCAGGTATACGACCCTCGCTCAGAATGTTGTTAAAAGCTTTTGTAACAGAGATGCCTGATTTGTTTTTAAGACATCTGACCCATGCATATTTAGAAAACACATCGATACAGGTTAGTAAGTATCTCACACTATCATTTTCAGTAGAATATTCCCCCATATCCACTAAATCGATCTGGAACTGTTTATCAACACCGCTAACCAAAACCCTGTTCCTAGGAAAATGTCTCGCAGCTTTGGCATGAAGTGTATAGACGTCTTGCCCCAGTAAAAAACGTTTAACATCGGTTAGCCTAGGTGTAACCCCTGTAGATTCCCTGACGGCGTTGCGAAGCTTGTAGATACTTCCAAGTCCGCCCGGATGAGCAGGATCATGATAAATCTTTTGCAGTGTGCTTTCCATGATAGTGATGAGACTGGAATGGTCAGAATATGTTTCTTACACAGGCTTTTATTTCACAGTTAAACAATTGTTTTGGTTTTCAAACACACACTAAACAAAAAAAAAAAAAAACAGAAAAAAAAAGAATAATCAAAACAAAAATAAAAAAGAAAGAAGGAAAATAAAACAAACAAAAAAAAACATATGACAACACCAATGTAAAGTGGCATCAACAGTTGTTATAGTACATCTCAATGATCTTGTCCTCTCCAATAGTCACTTATGACTCGTAGTTGTGCCGTTTCCATATAGCAATCACCAATCTTTGTGTCATACATTTCCTTGATTTTATCCGTGATCTTCTCGACTGATTTCAGCTCATATAGAATAGCTTCTACAGCCCCGTTGATTCTGTCTTTATCGACATAGATGTGTTTTGAAGACAAGTAGAGCTGGATGGCTGGGATAAAACGACCGGTCCACAGTCTCTCTGTAAGCTGGTCAAACCGGTTCTCATAGAAAAAGTCAGGGATTCCCCACACGCAATCATGATGCTTCTGACTGGGGTGGTTGATCTGACAGCCATAACAGATCTCCTCCCAATACTGGTACACAACAATGTTGAGGAGGTGTAGGACCACGTTTTTAACCCCCTCAATGAACACGATAGACACTGCGCCTTTGTTTTCGTCACTAGTCACATCCGGTGTGTCACTAATCACACCTTCTGAGTAAAATAATGGAGGTGAAGGGGTCCGGACCAGCAGAGATGGAGCGGAGGGAGATGAAAAAGGCGTCTGCATCGACGAATGTGGTTGCGATATAGTAGATGAAAGCGTAGGAGATGATGATGGAGATCATGATGGAGATGATGGCGGTGATGATGAAGGTGACCACGGAGGTGGCCAAACCAGAGTTGGGTTAAGAGGAGTGGGAGTAAGTGTTTCCAAAAGGCTTGGAGAGGCAGGGCTGTATTCTGATAAAAAGAAGGGGGGGGGGAAAAAAGACATCATATTTAGATTTAGAGTAGTTCACTGAACTGAACTCAGTGTCCCAGAATTCCGCATTCTTCTCCACAAGCTCTCTTCTCCACAAGTTCTCTTCTCCACAAGCTCTCTTTTCCTCACGCCTCTCTTCTCCTCCAACTTCTTATCCTCAAGGGCTCCTCTCCATCCCCCCCCCCCCACGGGGCTGCCTGCCCTCAAGATCTCTTCTGGGCCTAACAGCTGCGGAGAGCTGCAAGCTTCATTTGCAGCAGGCCCAAAGAACTTCTCCTCACTGCAGCGACATGAGGTCCTGCCAGTATTCCTGATCAGTTAGCACCAGCAGCTGCGACGCAAAGCTTGCCAGCTAACTTCACAATCTGAGGAACATCAAGCAAGTTAGCACTGAGCCGCTATCCCTGCAAAGGAAAGGAGCGAACCGTTTCCTCCTCTGCCGACTTTCATCAGTCCTTGCACAGCAAGAACAGCATTCAACATTGGAATCCCAACGTTCTCCTGCAACCACCAGCACCTTTTCTTCAAAGACTGGTAACGTTGAACTGGGCTTAGATAGCATAGCATAGCACGGCTAAGCACAGGACTTTAAACTCTGGTTGATGTAATGCATATGTGTTCAATTTATGTGTGTCCACTGTTTGAGTGTTATTGTGATCTCAGGTCAGGTTATTGGTAGTTTGCTTTCCTAGATGGCTAATTCGACATTAGTCGAATGATGCTTCACACAGACTCAGGGTCTTTGCATGCAACTAACCATCTTCTATAACCTGGCATCACGTCACACACACACACACACACACACACAGTCCTTGAGCCTGGAGCATATCACACCCACATGCGAGATCAGTGACCACCATTGTTTCTTTGTTCTGCCAGACACACACTCACACACACACATACACATACACATACACATACACACACACCTGTATATAGTACATGTTAGTTAGTGTGTTTTCATCTTTGTGTTGAATAAAAGACTTTTTAGCCCACATGTTGTCTATTTAATATTGTACAAGAGTGAATGTTGCCAACCTCTACTCTGTCAATAGCTCCAAAATCCTTTGACCATTACTAGCTGTTATGGTAATATTGGTTGTAGTTATTAAGTTAATTATTGATCAGAGTTACAAACAGTTTAGTACCTTTTCTGCGACTGATTTGGTGAATTGGCTATATTTACCCTTCTTCAAGGGTGGTGCCCCAAGGTGATCTAATGTAAATTGGATCTTATTAGTAATCAGAATTAATAATTATCCCTGATAATCATTAATTATTATTGATAGCCAAATTTAACCCAAAACTCTTGCATTAAGCACTACATTATGGTGCCTCGTGTGATGTGAGCACAACACTTTTTTGGCTGTTAAATAATTTCAAAGCCGTTTTTCTCTGCTTTGCCTCACATTTGGAAAGCTTTTCTATTTAATGGTCTCTATATGTCGTTAGGATGCATAGTGTGTGAGTTATTCGACCGAGAATATGCAGTGTTTTCCCCGCGAATTAGCGTTAAAGTTAAAGTAAGCTAACGTTAGTCTCCAGCTGTGGCAACTAAGTCATTACAAAGCTGTTTTTCTCCGCAAAGCTTTGCCTCATTTAGCTTCCTCTCCCTCTCCTTCCTGTTCCTGTCTCTGCTATAAACTAGGCTACTCATCTTTTTAATCGCTGCTTTTAAACTCTCCCACCACCTCCCGATGTCCTCCTCACACATACTCTCATTCATTCTCCTGTTTATACATTCTCTCACTTTCTTTTTATACCTTTCATCCTTCGCTAAACCACCATTCAAACACTACACAACACTTCCCCTCCTTTCAATTTGTTTGCCTGTCTGCTATGCCCTTTGCTCCCAAAACTAAATCTATCCTGTTTTTAATACTCTGTTTTAACATCCCGTCACCTCTTGTCCTCCCCTCTGGATTTCTATCTCTCCACATATCAATCAGTCTCTTCTCTCTCATCACCTGTCTCAGCACACCTCTGGATGAATCACTCCTGAAACACACACTCGATAAAGCATCCAACCTTGCCACCACACATTAAAATCACCCACAATCATACAGTTGTCACCACACATTCCTCCCACTCCCACCTTCTCTCTCTTTCCTCATTCGGTGCATAAACATTCATTAGTTAAAACTTTTCCCCCATGTGTTCAAATGTAATCCCAATCACTCTCCTGTCCCCATCATCCACACTCTTTCTTACATCCTCAATCACTCCCCTCTTCACCAAAATTGCCACCCGTCATGATTTAGTACTTTTTCGATTTGTCCAGCCTTTTCACCTGACGCCTTGTCATGGGTCTTTTCCTCACTTCTCCCACCTTCTCCATGGTATCTCCCTCACTGTCCGTAACATCAGACACTGTCCACTCTAACCTAGTCATTCTCACCCGGTACCCTCACTTGTCCCCCCTCTCCCTCCCCCCTGTCCCCCCGTACTTACCCCGCTTGTCTCCCCATCCAATCCCCCACCCATCCCTCTCTCACCCGCGCCGCTCTCCTCCATCCGCCACATTGTCCACGCTGCTCACAGTCACTTTCATCTCCCTCTCTTCTCCACCTTCCCGCTCCATCCTGCTCCTCTTTTTTCCCGCATCTGCTCCTCATCGTCTCCTGTTTCTCTTGCCCCACTCTGCTCCTCTCCTGCCGGCCCACTCCTCCTCACCACTTTCACCGTGGCTCTGCTTCTCATCATTACACCTCTCCTTACTCCAGCCTCCTCCTGCAGTCTGTTGCTCTGTGCACTCCCAGGCCTAATGGCCCTGTTTCCCACATTTAAAGCATGTATCTAACAATATATATGGGCTTGACTCCCCAGTCTCTTAATTTCTCCAGTATTGCCATGTCCTCAATATAAGTGGGCAAATTAATAAAAGAGACCACCATTTTGTCTATGCCCAATTCCCTCACCATGATTACATTGTTTTTGATTTTTAGTCTGTCCATGATTTTTGCTTTCTCAATGTTGTCCCTCATAGTTAGCTTGTAGCTTTTTGGTGTTTTAAATCTGCACCCAATCAACTCTCCACATTCTCCCTTTACTTTTCTTAGGAGCTCCATCATCGTCACTCTGTCATCCCCTTCAATCTCCACCACCAGCGTCAATCTTTTTTTAAAGATCTTTCGAGAAAGAGCAAGCGCAAATCGTGGCAGCGGCATCTAGCCGTGACACTTCCGGTGGCACCGTGAGGTGAGGCCGTCTGAGGCCGTTTGAGGCACTTGCCACTGACTTGCCGCGGCATCTACCGACCTGCCACGGCAACTGAGGCTGTTTGAGGCACTTTCCACTGACTTGCCGCGACATTTACCGACCTGCCACGGCAACTACATCTTTATGAGGCACTTGCCACTGACTTGCCATGGCATTTACCGACCTGCCACGGCAACTACAGCTTTATGAGGCACTTGCCACTGACTTGCCGCGGCATTTACCAACCTGCCACGGCAACTACAGCTGTTTGAAGCAGCTGCCACAGGATGAAGTGACTGTGGGGCTGTTAAATCGATAATAAAAAGGGATTTAACCATAAAGGCTTAGCACATAAGAAAGTAGCAGTATCAGAGCACTAGATATTTGTTGAATTTATGAATGCCAAAATCACGGGGTCAATGTATAGAAACTCTCTCTGTCTCTCTCTCTGTCTCTCTCTCTCTCTCCCTCCTGCCACCCACCTACCACGGCATTTACCGACCTGCCGTTGCCACCCACCTGCCACAGGATGAGGTGACTTTGGTTTTATGTTGGCTAGTTTTTGATGGCAAATTTGATTTAATCAAGACTTCGTGCAAATGTAGCACAATCAAAGCTGTCAATATTGTTAGAATTTAAGAATGCCAATATCCCCAGGTGGGGGTGGGGGTGTGCGGGGGGGAAGGGATTGGGTGGGCTATAGAAGTTTGCTGCTGAACCCTAATAATCAAAAAACCTAGAGTTGAGATTTTTGTGTGAGTGGGTAGCTTTTTTCCCTGTTTGTTCTGTCAGTCTCAACAGCACAGTAAAGAAGACACTATTTAGCTTTTTTTGTTCAGTCTTTTTATTGCTGTTGTTTTAAGCTTTTAAGTTTCCTGAAATCTGGCAAACACTTTATAATTTGCTTCATCCATCATTTTTGCACAGAATTGGTCGTAGTCCTGTTTTTTCTCAAAGGCAAACGTGAAGAATTGTGCAGGAGAATCTTCATCACTGTGGTCAGTTCCCCATTGTTTTAGTGAACTGAGGATCTCCGCTTGTTCCAGTTTGTCCATTGAAAGGACAGCAGGAGGTTGGAGTCTGCCCTCAAAATGTTCTTTGCTGCACCAGTCAGCTGCAGTCATGCAATATCTCAAAAGAATATTTTCCTGCAGAAAACAAAAAAATTCAGTGTGGTCAAAGTATATAGTAGGCTACATATTTGTGTTGTTCTCAAATAATGCCTCAAAATTATTGAGCATTTGCAGTGCATAATTTTAAACGGAATACTTCAAGACCTTACAGTTGTTAAATTCTGTATTTAAAACATCCACTTCATTCACCTCCAAGATTGAGCTTGCATATGAAATACTTCATCTGCCAACACATACAGGTGTCTATCTAAGCTTCAAAGTTCATAATGTCAAACTAATGTTCTCGTGATTGTGAACGTTATGTACAACTTCCACCATCAGGTGTCGCCTTTGAGCAAGTGAAGTGGGCTCTGGCCACTGAACAGCTGTGATGGCAAAGCCGTAAAACCAGAACAATTTTGTTGTTGCTGTGTATTGCATTTAATAGTATGAAGCAAGTTAGTACTTTCAGCAACCCAGTTTTCAGGTGGATCAGAGCAACTTCACATATAGTTAGTTTTTGTTGCTGAGTGCAGAAATTAAGTTAGTCAGTCAATCTATGTACCCACATCAAATCTGCCTGTATTTATGTCTTCATAATATATATATATGACACTGACACTTTCATACATGAAATATATGTTTCACATGATTATTCTCCAGAGAGAGTGTGTGTGTGTGTGTGAGAGAGAGAGAGAGAGAGAGAGAGAGAGAGAGAGACACACAGAGAGAGAGAGAGATTGATTGATTGTGTTTAGAAATGTCTTACCTCTTCTGAGCTTTCTGTGTCTCCCGTTGTGATCTCTGCAGCTCTGGAAAAACAGTAAAAGACAAGGATCTGAAAATGAATCCATGCTACATTCTGCAATTATGTTAACTTGATCTGCAAAAGTAATTTATGCCAAGACAGACAGAAAAGATAAAAGTAATGCTGTGCATGCACAGCCACAACACAAACCATTACCTTGTCTTGTCCTTGGAAGATGTGCTCTTCATAAGCAAAGATTCTGCTTGGTATCGGCACATGTTGCTGTTGTTTTGCAACCACTTAATCAAAATCTACAAAACAAACATGATAATCAACA
Organism: Pagrus pagrus; assembly: GCF_965226575.1. Lineage (NCBI taxonomy): Eukaryota > Metazoa > Chordata > Actinopteri > Spariformes > Sparidae > Pagrus > Pagrus pagrus. Next base: position 277,285 of record NC_140185.1, on the reverse strand, counting down.
ATAACAACAACAACAACAATAACAGTAATAATAATAATATGTTTTAGCTCACCTCTGGCAAAATGACCTGTGAAAGGAATTGCTGCTTCTCTGCTACAGGTCTAGGCACTGACAGGATTTTTTCCAGTCGCTCAATAAATTCTTCTGTCTGGGTGAACAAGTAAAGATGAAACGTGGAAAAACAATATTGTCAATATTTATCAGTTCTTCTCTTTCCCCCATCCTCTGCCTAAAAGTACTGTTACTTAACATTTGGTAAGTCATGTCATTCCTCCCATTCACCAGCATTTCTCTGTCAAAAAAGACTTCTTCCCTAAAAGTTGTCATATATTACTTACACAATCTTTACAAAAATTTAAGTATGTTTTGGAATATAAATTCTAGAAAGTCGTGATTTCCAGATATTGGTCACTCACATACTGTTGTTTGCAATTATTTGAAGACAGGACTGTGTGCAAATAAGACAAAAAGAGAACACCGTACATACCTTTGTGTCACTGAATAAAGTGAAATGTTCACTGTAAGTGTGTTCGAAGGGCTGGATCAAATCCTCTGTGCTTCCACAGATACATTCTGTTGGACAGAACATGTCCACTCTGTAGGTCTCTCTCCAAATCCTATAATATTAGACATATTGATATTAATTAGAAGATTACAGCCTAACAGTTTGTGTAAGTAATGAATGCCATAAAAATGTACAGCTCACTGTGCTGATGCTGTTACCTTTATGTCTTCATCTGTCAGAATTTGGTCTGCTTTAACAGACTCAAGGATGTCGTCTCTATTAAAGACAAAAGAAATGCCCAAATTGGACCAAGATCTTAAAGGATAACTACCGTTTTTTACAACCTGGACCTTATTTCTAGCAAAATATATGATAATTTACTCACCCAGATAACTTTGGTGTCATTTGAAGTCGTTCGGACGAAATTAGATCCAGTGTAGCGCCGATATATCTATATAATGCGAGTGACGGGGCACCGAAGCGCAGCCTTTATCAGCATTTGCTACGAAACTAGTTCATTTCACCAATATTTTGTTACGATATGCTAGTGCTATTCCCCTCTGAGTCCGGGCTCGTCTATTGTCAACATCCGGGGTCTGTAGGTTGACCTACTACCTCTGACCTGGAGGATGTCGTCTCTGAGCTGCGCGCGCACCCGCGACAGCCCGGCTTGTTTACCTGTAGCTGCTACTGCTAGTTTGACCATGGATGTTGATAACAGACGAGCCCGGACTCAGAGGGGAATAGCACTAGCGTATCATGACAAAATATTGGTGAAATGAACTAGTTTCGTGACAGATAATGCGTTATATAGAGGCTGTGTCGCTGCCCCGTCACTCGCATTATATGGATATATCGGCGCTACACTGGATCTAATATCGTCCGAACGACTTCAAATGACACCAAAGTTATCTGGGTGAGTAAATGATCATATATTTTGCTAGAAATAAGGTCCAGGTTGTAAAAAACGGTAGTTATCCTTTAACATGTCTAACTTTGACAGTGTTCACATTACATGACCGAATATATCAAAGTGTACATTATTTATAACTAGCCTCTAGCCTTTTCATATGTAGCTACAGGCTAAAAACCTGCTTTGTGTAACAAGGTGAAATTTGAATGTTTTCAGTAATAATGCCTACTCATGCTAACCTAAATGATGTAAAAGATGTTTTTCTAAGAATAATTGGACACATTAAGGGAAATTCCTGGCTGCTTTTCTACTTCTTTAACAAACAAAGCCATAACAATTATTGCTTCATTTCCGTGGCAGAAATGGGTCTGATATGTATGACATAATTCTTACACATCTGGGACACGGTTGCATCCACAAAAGAAATCTTTTGAAGTCCAGTCGCCCTCCACACCAGCACACTGAAAATGCAGCCAGTTTTTGCAAGCTGTGCATTGTACCCATGCGTAGTGTTTTATGTGGTCATGGAAGACACTGGTGAAAAACAGAAGTGAGACAACTTCACTAATACTTCACACTTCATCTTTAGAAGTACTACAAAATTGGTCCATAATTCCATAATTATTCCAGGTTGTCATTTCTGATGTACATACCTGGTTGTCCCAGTTGCTCGCTGGAACAAACATGACTTTATTTGCCATGCCAGGCAATGGCTGCTGGAGTCTGTCTTTTTGGCCTCAGCTTGCTGGAGTTTAACTTCTTCCTGCTCCATCTGTAGCATTTCTGCTGCAGTAAGTGGGAAGTCCTGTGTGACAAAGACCTTTGCTGTAACCTAAGCATTTGCTTTATTACCAGTAAAGATTTTGAGACATGAAGAGATCAAGTAGTCTAACCTTAGCATTCACATTTTTGATCATTTGTGTTGCATGGTGCAGACGAAGAGCCCTGCACTGGCTGAGAGTCAGAGCCTCCGCAGTGGCCTCAAGATTTCGCACCTCATTTTCAGCAGCCTAGTTAGTAGCAAAACGATTGATTTTGATAAACCCACAGACCACCAATGCTAAACAGGAAGTCAAGTATATAACTGGGACTTACAGAACACACAAATACTCCACAATTAACAGAGTCCTGCAGCTTCCACTGTGAGGGATATGTGACTGTCCAGTCTTGAAGGCCGCCTGAAAATCTGAAGACGTTGCTAAAAAAAATAAAAGGTGGCAATAGGTATTATCATACTGTCATATTACCTTACCAATACATTATAAATGTTGTATGTTATGTGACTCACTTTAGAAGGGCCATGTCTTTTATGCTGATTTTGGTGTAGGAAGCAAGTGAATCATATACACGTATCTCTTTTGCTTTGAAGTCAAACACCTACAAGGAAATAAATCTGTCATCACTGTATTCCTAGAAATAAGATAAAGCTTTAGCTCTAGGGCTGCCACGATTAGTCGACTAGTCACGATTATGTCGACAATTAAAATCGTCGACAACTAATTTAATAGTCGACGCGTCGTTTCTTTTTTTTAAACTTTGTTTTCTCTCTCAAAACTGCTGCAGCACCTTCCACTGCTGCGTCTGCCTTTCTGTCCTTGACACACATGCGCAGTAGTGGTAATCTGGGTCAGCCGTGGTGTCACCTGAAGTTATGCCAGACGGGCTCTCTGGTATCATGGCTACCCGGCGGCAACGGAGCTCAAAAGTGTGGGAGCATTTTAAGAAAACAAAAGAAAAAAGTGTGCAATGCAATATCTGCAAGACAGAACTTGCCTTTCACGGCAGCACAAGTGTGATGCACGAGCTCCTGAAAAGGAAGCACGTTGTGGCTGACAACGACGATGAAGAGGGGCCGTCGTCTCGTTAAGCTAACTGGCTAGTTAGCTGCTAACATTAGCGTAATCAGAGAGCTAACTTACTACTTACTCATATTGATAGCTGTAAACGTTAACATTAGCGATGACGATTTGATTACGCCATGTTTTCCTGACGACTGTAAATGTATGTCCACTTCATAGTAATAGTAGTTTTCTGTCAATTGGGGTGTTTAATTATCGAAAATAGTTTTATTTTGAAATGTGTTTCATTTTGAAAATCGACAGGATTTCTCGTTGTTGCTTTGTTTGACTTCCTGCCCGGCTTGACACATTCGGCCGCGGCACGCGAAAAAATTAGACCAGACGCCGAAACGATCGCTGCACGGCGCGCGCTGGCAGCGGGGCAGAGCGCCTCGGCGCTGCCTATGTGAACGACACCATCGGTTAACATGGGCGCCGAAATGAAAATGACTTCGCAGCCGATCGGGGCGCTTCCGCGTCCTGTCTGAACCTGGCGTTAGGAACAAGAGCCTTGTGCAGTTTGGGAGTGTAGTAAAGTTGAATACAGTTGTGAGCACTGAGCACAAAATGCACTTTTGTTATATTTGAGTCAGTGAGACCAAAACTTCAATAATTCCTTAGGTCAGCCAGTGCCTTGTCCGTTTACTCAGCTGTTTGCACTTTATGCTACAATTGTTTGTTGCTACAAGCATATTTCATTAAAGGTTTAATGAACTATCATCTTAATTGTCTTCATTTTTAGTTTAGCATATACCTTAAACACTTCAAGCTGAAAGCTAATGATTGTTTTATAAGAGCAGCTGCATGCTGGTGCGATGAACTGTATGTTATACATTCAATTTACGTATGATCCGATTAGTCGACTAATCGAAAACATAGTTGGTGATTAGTCGACTATCAAAATAATCGTTTGTGGCAGCCCTACAACTGACATTACAGTTTAAATGTAGGGATTTAGCTCATTCTGTATAATTTCATGTAGGCAGTTCAACAAAACCACTTCAATAAGGAATATCATACAGACCTAACCTTTACCTATCCAATTCTATATAAGTAAAAATATACATTATAAGCTTTAAATCAGTGGTGGCTCACCCAAAGAATGAAATGGTTCCCTGTCTCTGGAGAAGAATGACCCACAATTCTGGGGAGAAATAGCTTGTCCGAGACCTACAGCATAACAATAACATCAGGTAGTACAGCACAGTCCATGTTAATAACATTGGTTAATAACATTTTTGTTTTGTACAGTTTTGTTTTGTTTTGTATTAAACAAAAAAAGAGTCAAAAAAGGACCTACAGGGACGCGTTTCAGTTCTCGGTCGCTGACTCCCCCGCTGTTTGACCATTCGCGGTGCCACAAAACGAAGTCAAATGTACCTAAAGATCCACACTGTAACAGAAAACATAGCATTCATGTTTTTAAAAAAAGTTAAAGAAACATTCCAAAATCATAAAGGGAGGAAATTTAAATGTATCACCATGTTTTCTTGTGCCAGCTCTGCCACTCTGTAGTTAACTGCCTGGAATTTAAAAATGTTTAGAATACAATTCAGATTTTGTGATAACAGTATAAAGTAAACATTTCTTCTTCACAAACACTGATGTCTTTGCAGTTCAGTTAATTGTATATTAGTTCAAAACCAAGATTTATTTGTTAAACTTACATCATCAGTCAATCATGGCATAACCATTGAAGACTGACTCAACAACTCCAGTGGGCAAACACAGACAATGTCCTTGACTGTAACTGGAAATCTCCTTGTGGCATAAGTCAGTATTTGCTTCTCATCATGCGACCCAGACAGTAAATCCTTCAGTTTTGCCTTAACACACAGATTATGACAAAATAGTAATTGTTGACACCTTCCATTTATTACTTGATTTTAGACTGAAGGAAAATGGCTCAGCGATCTATTAATTACCTTGTCATTATCTTCAATAGCATACGATTGTGCTATGAATGAAGACTTGCTGTCCGGTTGGATGTTGACAGTACCATCTGACCTTGGAAAGAGAGTTTCCTTACCCTCTAATGAATAACAAGGAACAAAGTAATACTTTTCAGAAAAAACATGTTTAATTTGTAACTACATTTATCTTTTCACCTGTTTGGGCCACACCATAACGATTGGATATATTACTATGTAATATTGGATATTGACCAAACTTACCAGCAGACTGAAGTCCCAGCATCCCACGCACACCAATACACAATTGGGTTTTACATAGGGCCTCCATTTCAGCCTTAAAACTGTTGTTAATCTTGTCATTGTGGTGGTCAATCATCACCCTTACTATCTGCTTGAAATGTGGCTCACTCATTTGACAGAGAGAGTACTTGACAGCTGCCAGTTCGCGGTTGAACTGCTCAGCAACTGCTGAATTAACTTCGGTCCGTAGGGTGGGACAGATGTTGAGGCTCCTTAATTTCTCTTCTGGACATTTGTGGTTGCTCTGATGGAATCTGTCATAGAGTGAGTATCGCTCATTGGTGCCTGTGATTGGATGTTTGGCTGACATCCGGTCACTGTCTGGTTCTTCCTGCAGTGGTAATGCGGACCTCAGGTTCTTCACCCACTGCAGGTCAACCACTAGCTCTTTTTTTGCTGCCCGCTGTACGTTGTCCGATGTCGGGGCACAGAGTCTTCCATCGTTGTCTTTAAAGAACAGTTGTTTGGTACGGTTGTTGGTGTGCCTTGCAACCTGTCCTGCTACATCTGATATGTAACAAGTTGGGAAGTATTTAAAGCTGAGCAGTCCATCTGCGTGGTCTCTTGCAGACTCCATCCAGAAGAGAAAGTTTAAGTAGTACACAACGCCGTGCACACAAGAGAAATGGAGGACACCACCTAAAGAATAGCACAAAAGATTTTACAGCCCAATCATGTTATTGGACATTAAGAAATATTTCAAAAGTCATATACTAAGCTAGTTCTCACCACCAGCTTTCTGAAGCTTCACAAAGGGTTTGGGGTAAACATCCTTGAAGTTCAGGAGCTCCTGAAGCCTGTTTATCATGTCCGCAATTGATCCCTCTGAGGACACACCAAGGGCATGACAAGCTTCCTGAAGGTCCTTTTTTTGAGGCTGTAAATCGAAAAGACACATTAAAATAACATGATGTTTAAACAAACTTGATGTATATATGTTTATACATGCTTGCTGATAAACACAGTAAAACAAGCACAATGTATACCTTCTTTGATTCTATGAGATCAAGTATGATGTCCTCATTGATTGTTTTGGTCGGATGCTTGATGTCAGTGGGTTTCTTTTTTAATGCCTTCTTCACCTCTGTTTTTGGAAGAATACTTCCAATTCTTGTGTGCGGTCCCATCCAAGGTGCCAAAGAAGAATGTCTTATTGATGTGTGGTACAGGTTTGCCACAGATGTTCCTTTTATAAAACATAACACTGTTAAGTCATATATTCAAAGATTGTATTGCTTTTGCATACACGAACATTAAAGTGCAACATTGACCAAGAACTTTAAACACCTTTTTACAGTTTTGATGACATCAAGAGCTGTTATTGTGTTGCACCAACCTGATATGAGGCCTTCTGCAATCAAAGACCTGTCCAGATCAGACCACACCTTGAGGATGTCCACTTCCAAATCTTTCTCAGATATGGAGTCTGGGTCAGGCCTCTTAAATGTTCCAACTGCAAATTAAGTTTTTCAAATAATTACAAAGGCATGACAACCCCAACAAAGCAAAAGCAGGAAGTAGAAGGTATTTCATAAAACATGTAATCCTCCTCCATCATCCTTCATACAGGCACACCTTTTATATGTGCATCAGTTATGTGAGTCTTCATTATTAACATAATGTTTTATAGATGAATTACAGAAAGGAAAAGCACTCTTACGTGGTACATCAAAGGCCAGTTTCCAGTTTGCATCTCCTACTACCACTGCTGGGTGGTATCCACACTGGTAGCAAGAATAGTCAAACTGGAAATTTGTCAGTGACAAAAAGTGGTGGAAAGCTCTTCTCACTACTTGGTAATGGTAGCGGTTGTCATTAAAAAATGACAACGTGTCAAGCATCCGTCCACTGGTTGTCTTGTTCTGTAATTGTAAAACAAAGTAAAGATGTATGCATTATCAATGTATGGAATCTAAATAAGTAAGGGATAATGTATAGTTCTGAGGTATGGAACCCCGATGCGACGCTTCGCGTCAGGGTTCCATACAACCTGTCGGGGTTTATTTCTCCATAACAACCTCCGAACTATACATTATCCCTAACATAACAACTATATATATATGTGTGTGTATGTATATATGTATGTGTGTGTGTGTGTGTGTGTGTGTGTGTATGTGTGTGTGTGTGTGAATGCTGAATGTCAATTAAGGCTGCCTTACCGCCAAACCTGACAGAAGAAGCTCACATAGTGGCAGAGTTAGAATAATCCGGTTGTTAAAGTTGTGAAATCCTGAGGAGTACTCCTGGAATCTCACGACATTGGCACACAATGGACACTCTTTCACCGCAACAGAGACACCTGTTAATTTGAAGACAAGTTGTTTTTGTGTTTGTTAACTTGAATGTGAAAAATCTGAATTATATAAATTCACAACCTTCAAGTGTTTACATTTAAATGTGTGTGAAGCCAAATATAAATATGATATCATGAGGGATACATCCATGGAAAGGCAATACAGTTACTTCGTCATTGATTTACCTTTTTTGACATAATTCATGCCATACACCATCGCTTGGGTAGTCAGAATAGTCGAGGGATTGAGTGCTGGAGGGGTAGGCCCTGGACAGTAGGGGCAGGTGTTTTCTGTGGGGATAAAAGGGTGGTGGTTGTTTTTCCTGAGTCCTTAAGTCCAGAGGTAACTCCTGCAGACGTGGGATGCGTTTATGGTTAAGCAGATATTCTGTCTTAACACAGATCTTTTGGGTGTTGACATTGTGTGGCACACAAGCAATGTTGCTTTCGAACATGTGACTTTCCAAGTCATCAATGTCCTCAACTTGGATGTCTGCGGTGGCCACTAGGGTGCCTGGTGACTCCTGGAAAATAAACCACATTCCCATAATGCGATGGATGCAGCGGTGTGATTTACTGGTTCCCCGACACCGGCAGTTCCACTGTCCTGCAACAGCATCAAATGTCACCCGTGTCCTCCCAAACTTACACCAGTTGTCTGTTTCATCTGTGTAGACGGAAAAGAAGTGCCACTGTTCAGAGTACCCCTCATCTTTAAGATACACTGGAAAAACAGAGTCCACTCCAAGGTTCTTTGCAGTATTGTTCAGTTCCTCACATTTCACACCCCACTCAGACAACATGAGCCCTTTGCTTAGCATGTCTTGCAGTGATGTGGATGTGAGGACTGCTGGTTTGGTGTACGGCTTTCCTCTGTTAGTTCTTTCCAGGTGTATGCATTCTTTTCCAGGGTTTCCGGAACTCCATGCAATTCGCATGAACTGACGGCACTTCTCTTCCTCGCAGTCAATTTTTGGTGGATTTGTTGACTTTATGACATGAATGGGTCATATTTTGGAGTGACATGAATTCTGTTTTTCACATCAATGCATATCGTGGGTGTAGTGTCAAGGTTATGAGTATCTCTGATGTGTCGTCGCAGGTTTTTGGTTGAACTTAGCACAGCTTTGCAGTGTTGACATGCAAAATGGTCAGGCTTTGAATCCAAGTTCTCGGTGGAGTCATCTTTGAGAGTGTCACGCTTTCTCTTTAAAAGTGCTTGGCTTCTCTGCAGAAAGAACAACAAAACAACAATAATTATCACTGCTAATAATCTAAAAGAAGTAAACATTAATAAGGGCCTTTAAATCTTTAATATTTAACTGCCATTGTCAGGGAACACTGCTCTACACAGACATCTGCCCTATACATATTTCTTGGAGGTGGTTCTGAAAGTGTGGGTTATTGGGTATAGAAACAGTCTCTCATGACTCTGTTTCAGTTTTGCTGGAAAAGCAATATGTGACATTGCTGGTGAATGCTTGAGGGTGACCTGACCCTTAAATTTTTTGAGGGGAAGAGTTGATTATATATGAATGATATTTTCACTGGCATCATAATTATCAAGTTATGAGTAAATGTCATGCAGATTTCTTGCCACAGGTTCAATGGAATGTGTTTCTACAATGTGTAATGGTAAAAGGGGTCATGGAATATGTTGTCCATGCATGCTACTGATACTAAATGTGTCATGGGGCCTTTCATATTTCAGAACACATCTTAAAGACAATGCATGGGCATAGTGATCCTTCTGGGGGACTAATTTATATACATATTTTACATAGCTTATATATTACTATTTTATATTTAAAACAAAAACAACAAGTGACAAAGACTTTGTGTCCTGTATTACCTTGTCTTTTGTCTGATTCAATACCTGTAAGAGATAGACATAGTGAAAATGTGACAAACAGGAGTAGATATTTCTATATGTCATATGATCTAAGTGGACTTGTTAAGACAAAATCAGAACAAAATATAACCAAGAGAATAATATCAGTAAGCTATGCTGACCAATATCAAATACAGTACTGTTCGGTGATGTCCTACGCAATGAGCACTTACAGACTTACAATAAGTTGAGGCCACAGTGACAACAAATTTATGGTTTACAGTGCAAGGACTTTGGTGCAGTGAAAAATTTAACAGTCCTATAGAAAATCGTGATATAAATTCAAAGGTCTGTATTGATTTTGATATTTATGATACTTTGATGGTTCCCCCCCCCCCCTTATATTTCTATTTGTCATGGCTTCATGTGTACTTCTATTGGTGACACAGATTAAAAAGTTTGTAGATGCTGCAACAGAACACTTACCATGTGTGCTTTTCAAATGCTTTATGAAAATGCCCGACCTAGTTAAAATGCGAAATTTACAAAATGGGCAATGGCTTCTGGATAGTTGGTTGCTGTCCTTGCAGAAGCAGGCAACCACAAATTTCTCTGGAAAAAAATTGAAGATGTAATACAATGCATTAAGATATTAAAATAAAAAATTAAATAAATCACATCATGCATCTCTCTATAGTTCAATTATACTCCATACCTTGATTGTTTTCCAAAAAGAAAATTGCATCTCTGAGATGTTTTTTGGAAAGGTGGTCCTTGTTTGCAAGTTCTTTTTGCTGACAGAAGACACATTCCTGACTGGCACAGGCCAGTAATGAATTCACATCAGAAAATGTCTGATGTGAACCTGTGAACATTAACAATGTAGGTTATGTAATCAGCACTACATCCCACAAGTCATTGTTGTATCTATAAGTCAGCCTAATTATTTTCAGATTGTATATCTTACAGTATTTAATTTCATCTACTTGTAAAAGAGTGATTTATGTTCTATAATAATTAGTCATTCTCACCTTCCATTTTCCAGACAGTTTTTCATGAAAACAGACCTATCAGACCTTGAATGTTGATCTTGTAGGCCCAATCTTGTTGTCAAATTTGCAACACTTTTCCTAACAAAAACAGACAATATTCTCAACACACGAAGCCTTCAAGTGGATACTTAAATGGTCTTCAAGAAGAACAAATGAATTAATGACACTTGTCCTACAAAATAAATATTCCCAATTGGCTATATACTTATAATGGATAACACAAGAATCAGTTTAATTTCAGAATTTCAATTAACAATGGATTTGGGGTGAATACTTTAAACTATAGGTATAATCATCTCACTCTGTGGCTCAGTGCTGTGTGCAAAGGTGTTAAATGAACTACAGTGACCCATCCCCCTCCCCACTCTCTATGTGTCTGCCTCTCTCCTCCCATAGATGTATAGTGCACTTAATACTCTGCCAAACTTCGACATTTTACAGTGATGTAAAGATGTTTTACAATAAAGATTTGTAATCACACATCTCGTTCTACAAGTGTCCTCAGGGTCAATCTGATTAGACAAACTGACAAGTTGACCAGTGTTGCTCTTCAGGTTGTTAATTAGGCCATTACTGACAACTCAATTCAAATAACCATATTAACACTGTTTTTCCCAAAACATAATTGCACATATATGATTAAATGACATTACTTACCACGTTTTATACAGTACTTATATCGGGCTTGAAATGCCAGAGACAGGTAATGCTCGGTCCACGTCTTAAAGTCTTTTCCGACAAAAACAGGGGTCACCCCTTTGGTATAATCCAGTTGACGCCCGGCGGGGTTGCCAGGTTTGGATGCTAATTTAAATATTTAAGCTACAAATCAAACAAAAACGTCCAAGCAGAAATAGTTTTGTTGAAAAAGCTAATCGTAATTGGAATTTTTTGTTTCCTTCTACAGCTTCCTTTAGGCCTATTACATTTCTGAAAAATACCCTACTTACCTTGCCTTTGATGCCCTGTATCTCCTGCCGTCTCTTTCTCAAAAATGTTATATACAGTAAACACAAATCTGGCAACCATTAAAAAAACCCATTATTTTGTCAATAAACTGAAAAATGTAGGCCTATTAAAATCATTTAGCTATACTATGGTAATGAAATGTTTTTCAAAATTGTTGACATTTTATTGAGATTAAATATTGCCGGTGAGACATAGTGGACTCAAAATGAAGCCATTGCTCAGTAGCTTGCTATTATTTCGGTATATGCATCAGCAAATATCAGGTAATGGGTGTTGGTTGGCATTACACAAAAACAGAAAGATAAAGACAAACTAACAATGGCCGCGTTTCCCAGAATCGATCGTTCTTAAGGACTTAAGAAGGCTCTTAAGAAGGGTTCGGCTAAGAAGGAGCGCTAAGATACGGGTGTTTCCCAGATGCGTTCTTAACTGCCTTCTTAGGAGAACCTTAAGATCAAGCCAAAGAAGCTTCTGAAGAAGCTCTTAGTGGGAGCTGTCCACCGCGCTGCTGCTGTGCTGAATCAATCGATGCCAGTCAGATCGATCACCCACCTCTTTATCAGCGCATAAGTGCGTGTGTGTGTGCGCGCGCTGTCAGACCGGGCTGTCCAGGCAAAGAGATCCAACGGCCGTTGGATCTCCGCACGGGGCAGCCGGTACTTTGCCTGGACAGCCCGGTCTGACAGCACGTCCAGTGGGGAGAAGTGCTGACGCACGTATGCATTTATGTAAACCGTCTGGCTTCGCGCACGGCGATGCTGTTGGTTCGCAGGGAGAATGTGCTGTATTGCAGCCGTGGTTTCTCACACGCGCGGACTTTGGCAACGCAGAGTAGCAGGTGAAGCCTCTCTGGATGAGGTTCAGCTGAGTTTAATACACCCGTTCCCTTGATATCTGTGAAATGCCACAGGGTTGTTGTTTTTCTTATGTGTAGTACTATAAACTCATATATGCAGATGTTGCGGAAAAGTTAAACGTGTAATTCAATAAAAAGGTTTTTTTTCATCTACCATGTTCTTATTTTTTTTTTCTTGCGCCAGTGGTCCGCAGCTATGAGCGCATTTCAACACTGAGCATTGTTTTATTATTTCGCAAAGTGGAGGATATAAATTTCCCTGACGCGCTTGATCACTGAGCATTTGGTCGCTAAGAAGGCTGTTAAGAGTGGGTCAGCTCGATCTTACATTTCCTTCTTAGTGAAAGATCTTCTTAAGCTAAGAGCGACTCTGGGAAACGCATCCTTCTTTCACAGCGTTCTTAAGAGCGCTCCTAAGAAGATCTTAGCACTTAAGAGCTTCTTAACGAATCTGGGAAACGCGGCCAATGACAGTAGCCTATAAAAAGATTAAAAGAAAACAGTCAAAATTTAAACAATAGAGAAATTATTTTTATTGTATTTTTTATACTTCATACAGTGAAAAACATGTAGGCTATATCATAATATGAACGATGATAAAAAATGAATAAATAACACAAGGTTGAAGCTCTTGTCTGCCTATTGATTTCAGATACAGTGATTACAAACTGCAGGTTAGTAAAAGCCGTGGCGGATGAGTGGCAACTGCCTCAATCAGCTGTAGTCGTCGTGGCAGGTCGGTATAATCCGCGGCAAACAGCGGTGGCTGAGTCTGCCAATTATACAGTAGGAAATTAATTCCCCATTTGAGAACCACTGGGTATCCCTACAGACAGTGGCAAATCCGTGGCGAGAGAGAGAAAGACAGAGAGAGAGTGTGTGTTTCTATACATCGCCCCCCCCCCCCACACACACACACACACAAACACACTTTTTTCTTATCATTGCTTTTTTATTAAAAACTATCTTTTAACAGCCCCACAGTCACTTCATCCTGTGGCAGCTGCTTCAAACAGCTGTAGTTTATAGCTTATAGCTTATAGCTTTATTTACCGACCTGCCACGGCAAGTCAGTGGCAAGTGCCTCAATCAGCCTCAGTTGCCGTGGCAGGTCGGTAGATGCCGCGGCACCTGAAGATGCCACCGGAAGTTTCCACAGCAAACAGCGACAGCTGCCGCGGCACCTCACGGTGCCACCGGAAGTGCCACGGCTAGATGCCGCTGCCACGATTTGCGCTTGCCCCTACTGGGTGTTTTACCGGTGCCCGCGGTTCCATGTAGGAATTACTGCACAGACTTTATTTTGGACTTCTCTTATTGCCAACCGAGGTGAGAAAACACTTTTGGAAGAATTAAAAACCCTCACAAACTGTTTATTTCTATAACCGCATTCATAACAAATTGAAGAGGAACTAGCATTAGCCGCAAGCTAACGATGAAAAATTGTCCCAGGTCGAAAATATGGAGGTTGCTGTTAAAGATAAACGAAACATTAAAGAAATGCATTCTTATGCCTGCCGAGCTGACTCAGGGGACGAATGCATTTCCTTTCCGAACATTCCAATCAAGCACGCTGCTAAAAAAAAGCAAAAGCAGCTGGAATGAGTCACAAGAGCAATTGTCACTGTTCGAGCTACACAATAATCTCAGCTGTCATCAAGAAGATAAATGAAAGGGCAGACAAAACGGATAAAGCTGTTCACTACAACACCGTCCAAATTGACGGTTTGAAAAAGTCACTGAATTTCTGCCATCAAGAAGTCGTCGACTTAAAAAAACAAAACATAGCTCTAAAAAACTCATGTGAGCTGCTTAAGAAGAAAGTGAACGAGATGGAGCAGAAAGTGAATGAGACTGACCGCTACAGTAGACGTCATAATCTCCGACTGCACGGGGTTCCCGAAAAAGATGATACCAACATCAAATCTCAAGTCCAGGACATCTGTCGAGCTGTGCTACCTGTCGAGGAGGCTGAGCTGGTCGTAGCTGCGGTGGATGTTGCTCACAGAATAGGGAGACCAAAGGATGGAGGAAAGGACCAGCCACCGCGTCCAGTGATCATCAGGTTCTTATCCAGGACGGCCAGAGATGTCCTATGGAAAGGCTCCAAGGCTAACAACTACCTGAAGAACGACCGACTCCACTTCAAAGAGGATTTGACAGCAGCTGACCGAGACACACGCAGTTGTTTATGGCCAACAGTGGAAGCAGCAAGAAAGAGGGGTGACAAGGCCTACTTTGTTGGAAATAGGGCGTTTGTGAATGGGAAAGAAATAAAATAATGTGACAGGTAAAGTATAATGTAAACAGAAGTAAAGTGTACTGCTATGTTTTGGAATCTTTTATTCCAATATGTTTTATAGCTTTATGAAGTACACAAGTTATTAATATGGCAATAAGGTCTATAAGTGCAGTGTTTTCTGCAGTTACAGTTAACAGTCGAGAAGAAAAACTACCGATTGTTTAAAGTTCTTTTTTTTCTGTTTTTTTTTGTGTTCTTAATGTCAATTTCCATTCTTTCTGTAAATGCCAGGGGTATTAGAAACTTGTTAAAGAGAAAGTGTTTATTTTTGTATAGTCAAAACAAAGGTGCTGATTTTTATTTTATTCAGGAAACCCATGCTTCAGAAGCAGATGCGGCATTTTGGAGGAATCAATGGGGGAAAAATGTGTGGTTATCATTTGGAAGTGACAGGTCAGCAGGGGTCGCTATATTACAGGGGAATTTTAAAGGCAAAATAATTAAACATCTCTCGGACAAAAATGGTAGGTGGATAATACTTTGCAGTCATGGCCTCTGGACTGAATGGGGTCCAAGCTAAAGTCAAAGAAAAAATACCACAAGCTCTCTTCGTTCACTGTTATGCGCACTCGCTGAACCTCGTCATGTCTCAAAGTGCTGCCAAACTCAAAGAGGACATTGACCATTCTCAATTTGTCATTACTAATATATATGGCTATAACAATAAACAAAATAACAAAACTCTATTTTCAACAATAGAAGGTAAAATAAATCAACTATTATTAACATTTCCTACTGCCAAGGTATTATGGGGAGGTGATTTCAATACAGTGTTGGATGATTCCATGGACAGATGGCCCCCAAAGAACAAAGTAGGGAATTAATTAGTTAATATGTGTAGTAGTATGGACCTCATTGATATCTGGAGACACAAAAATCCAAACCAAAACTCATATACATGGTCAAACAAGGACAAATCTCAACAATCTCATTTGGACTTTTGGTTGATCTCCTCAGACATTGAAAATAGAGTGGAATCAATTATAATAGAGCCCGCGGTTTTTACTGATCACCAAGCTGTTATGATTAAGGTCAACGTGGCTTTATTTAAAAGTAACTCCAATAGAGATTACTGGAAATTAAATAAAACACTATTACAGAACAAACAATTTAAAAAGGATACCCAGGATATTATTGAAAAATATTGGAGACAAGCTAATACATTAAACAATTTTGGAAAGTGTTGGGAATTAATGAAATTTGAGATTAGGAATTTAGCTATAATCACTGGGAAGAGAATTGCTAAAAGTAAAACCCAAATAATTACAGAAATAATTAGATTATCTGAAAAAGTAGGTCTTTCTGAAAGGGAACTTGTAGAATTAGCAGCTCTACAACTCAAATTAGACAAAATGTATGAAGAAAAAGCCAGAGGTGCCTTTATTAGGTCCAGAAGAAAATGGTTAGAACAAGGGGAAAAGTGTACAAAATATTTTTTTAATTTAGAAAAAAGGAACTATGAAGTATCTTCCCTATCTAAACTTTAAATTAATGACCAGATATGTGAAGACAATATGCTAATGCTAATGATAATGAAAGTGGAGATAACATTGATTTATTTATTAAAGGAATTGAAAATGACATCAGAGGTATTGATGAAGGATTTTAATTAACCTGTGACCGGAAGATTGATTTGATTGAGGTTCAGAAGTGTATTGGCTCCCTAAAAGACAAGAAGTCTCCTGGTAGTGATGGTCTGATAAATGAATTTTATAAAACATTTATCAAAAACTTAGCCCCGTTTTTAGTTGCTGTATTCGAAGAAGCCATAGACAAAGGAGAATTACCACCTACTCTTCGACAAGGACTTATTAAATTGATTCCTAAACCAAAAAAAGATAAATTAAGTATTGAGAATTGGAGACCAATTAGCCTATTAAATAATGATGCCAAGATTTTTGCTATGATCTTTGCTAAAAGATTAAAACTAGGATTAGAAGATATAATTGATGAGGAACAATCAGGTTTTATGCCTGGCAGAAATATATGTAATAACAAATTGTTAGTTTTGGACATGATTGATTATAAAGATTATATTTTAGATGATAGTTTTATTTTATTTGTCGATTTTTATAAAGCATTCGATACAATAAGTCATCAATTTATGTTCAACACTATACACAGCTTTGGTTTTGGTGAAAGGTTTTTAAAAGCAGTCAATATACTTTATAAAAATTGCAACAGCTCTATTGGACTGGCCCATGGTACTACTCCAAGATTTAACATTAACCGTGGTATAAGACAAGGTTGCCCATTAAATCCCTTTTTATTCATTCTTGTCACACAAATTATGGCTACACACATAAAAAAAAAGCTTCATTTAATGGCATTATGGCGGTAGATAGAGAATTTAAATTATCACAACTTGCTGACGATACTACAATTTTTTTTATCTAATAAACATGAAGTTGCCAAAGCAGTCCAATGTATAGAGATGTTTTCCAAAGTATCGGGACTAAAAATAAACTTGGGTAAATCGGTGTTATTTCCACTAAAAGAAAGTGACTTGTTGGAGATAAATGGTATTCCTGTAAAGACTACATTCACATATTTGGGTATTGTGATTAATAACAACTCAAACCTCGACCCAATTGTTGAACAAATTAAAAAAAAATTTAACATGTGGTTAATGAGAGATCTTTCATTAAATGGCCGAGTTTTACTTTTCAAGGCTGAGTGTCACGAGCCGTTTATGTGTCTCTGACTTTGGGTTTATGTAAAACAATATATAAAAAACTTGATAAAATTTTATTCAATTTCATATGGAGAAATAAATGTCATTATCTAAAAAAAGAAGTATTATGTAACACGAGACAAAATGGAGGCCTGGAAGTCCTAAGTTTTGAAACATTAAATAATACTTTTAAAATTAAATGGCTAACAAAGTTAATTAATGAAGATGATAATATTTGGAATGCTTTCCCTAAATTAATTTTAAATTCAATTGGAGGTCTCAAATTCTTGCTAAAATGTGATTATAACCCTGATAAATTACCTGTGAAATTAGCTAATTTCACACGCAAGCTCTGCTGGCTTGGAAAATGTTGTACAAACACAATTTTTCACCTACAAATTATTACATTTGGAACAACAGGAGTATTCAATATAAAAATAGATCTTTGTATAACAAAAACTGGATCAATAATGGTATTTTTTTAGTTTTACAACTCATGAAAACTGATGGTCAGTTATTACTTTATGAAGAATTTATTTCTAAATTTAGTATAGAAGTTACGCCAAAAGAGTATGATGTAATCTTTAATGCTATCCCGAGGAATGTGTTACAACTTCTTTTTGGTTATACAACTGATCTTTATAGGACAGCTCCTATAAACAACATTTTTCTGGGGAATATTGATGTCACAACTTACAAATGTACAAATAAATACATCAGGAATCTTTTTGCAAATGTAACTATTCCTTCTGCTATTTTTTTTTTGGAAATCTCTTTATAAAGATGTGAATTGGAAAAAAATGTGGTTGATTAGTAATAAATTTTGTCTGAATAATAAGATCAAGGAAGTATCTTACAAAATTATACATAAAATATGTCCAGCAAAAAAAACATTAGAAAGATTTAAACCTGATATTGAATATTCCTGTGATTTCTGTGGTTTGTTTGATGAATCTATAACACATTTATTTTTTCATTGTTTATATTGTCAAATGTTTTGGTTAAATGTACAAAATTTTATTGAAAACAAAACTGGGCATTCACTACGACTACATGAAAAAGACATTTTGTTTTACTTTGAAATAACAAAATGGAAAATTATTTTATTTTTTTTGTACAACTTGTGTTATATTTAGGTAAATTTCACATACACAAAAAGAAATGGACTAACAGCAAACCAAATTTTACCCTTTTTTTGCAGGAACTTTATCAATACAGCACCGACATCAATGGACTTCAATTAAAAGGCTTTAAAAACAAACTCATTTTTGCAGAAATTTTTATTTAATTGATGTTTTTTTTTTTCATCTCTTTCTCTCTCTTTGTATACCTTTATTTATTTTCTCTCTTCCCCTGGCTCGACAGTTTTTGTTATGTATATAATTATTAATAAAGTAAAAAAAAAAAAAGACGAGTGACAAGCGGAGGAAGACGACAGATGGCAGGTTGTCTACTGTAAAGTGGAAACACGAACTTTTTTGTTAATATCTACGCCACTTTGAGTGAAAGTGTTCAACCAGGACTCTTATAAAAACGTTATTAGTGATAGAGTTGTGTCCGTTTGAGTGGACTACTCGGCACAAGAAGACAGAGAGGAGTTTAAGTTAGCTTCTGACCTAGTGGCTAGTAGTGCTTTTGCATGGACTTTGCTAACAAGCTAGCGACAAGCTAACCTGACGAGTAAAGCCTGTGGACCTGTGAGACCGACGGCAAACACAAAGACCCCGACAGGGCCGGATAGCGAGCTCTGTGCCTCGCTGCAGTCTAGATTAAAGGCAAATCCCAAGTACAGGGCAACGTGAAGGCACCACAGACGTCTGCAAAATGGACCAAATTCGGACAGAATGCTGCCAGTTACCTACAGCTCCGAGGCGTCAGACTGACCTGTTTCACTTCCACTCCATTTGCACGGTTTACCGTTTGCTGTAGCTACTGTTAATTTGTAATGTATGTCTTGTATTTTGTATGCTACTTGACACTTGTAAAGTATCTATCTATCTATCTATCTATCTCAGTGGCAAACCGTGAGCACTACAGCTGGGCCTTCACCTCACCACCGAGAAAAGAAATCATCACAGAAAAAAGCAACAGTACAATGAATTGAAAGGGATTAACAAGTGCAAATTTAATTAACGATGACAACAATGTAAACAAATAGACCATAACGTCAATAACATTCTCCGCAACAAGAAACATTCTCAACATTAACTAGAGACCATTCACGCTACATAGTTGATATTAAATACACATTCTCTAAAGCCAAAATCTGGAAATATAAAATTAGGTCACCCAGAATGTCACCCCGTGACGCTGCAGACACAGACACTGAGGCTCATTTCATCACCATGGACAGCACTATGAAATCATGGCGCATTAAAAATCATTCACACATTGACAAATAAATTTAAGAGCATCATCAATCTACAATACAATTTCAAAAGTTACACAACGCTGGTAATACAAAGACTATTTTCTAAAGTTGTAATGAAGTGCAAATGCCTCTCCATGCGCAATTACGCATGGCGCAATGAATACCTATGTCAAATAAAGGCAATTTGCGCTGGGACAACCTCCGCAATAAATACAAATTCCTCAATGTCCACTTGGCCAGTAATCTTAATCCCTTGAAATAATAATCAAGGTGTCTTATAACATAGGCTTACCTTACATGAACACGAAGTCCATTCGTTGGTCTTTCTTTGTGAAGTGGGCGATGGCGGCCTCATAAAGTTTGTCCTTTGATTTGAGCTCCAAAAGAAGTCCTTTCTCTATGGACATCAGTGCCAAAGCTCCCAGGCTCTTGATGCGCTTTAGAGCCGAGAAAGACCGCTCCACGGAGGAGGTGGACACGGGGATGGTCAGCACCAGGCAGGTGAGGTGATACAGCTGCGGCATGCTCTCAGTCAGCTCTTTAAGAGTCAGAAAGTGCAGCAGGTCTGGTGGGCTCCTTGCCTCAAAGTTTGCCATGTTGTACATGACCGTCAGTTCAGTCTTGAGCCTGGGCAGGTCAAAATGCAGCCCGTAGTTTTCCGCGAGGCTCTGAAACTCAGAGTTGGGAAAGTTTTCTCTGTATGAGGCAAACTTCTTGGGGTCCAGAAGGGCAAGGAACATGAGTTTTTCATGATCCTTGAATCTGCTCGTCAGCTGAGCAAGAATGTTGTCCAGGATTTGACTGTGCAGGTGCTGGTACGCTGCGCGCACATCTCCAACTGTCCGTGCCCTGCGCCTGCTGGGAACCCCGACTTTGCGCACAGTGTCCTCATAGATGGAGTCAAATGTGGCCTTTTCTCTCTCTATGGTGCTGCAAAAGTCATTGATGCTGGACAAACAGAACTGCATGTCATACTCCTTATTCTGCAAGATCCCAAAGAGCACGTCGGAGTAGGCGAACACATATTTCATCCAGGAGTTTCGTGCGTTTGGCTGACCTTGTGAAAAAGGCTGTGAGGCCACTTAGGTGGGAGAAAAAAACTTTGCACTCTTTGAGTTTGGCAGCACTTTGAGACATGACGAGGTTCAGAGAGTGCGCATAACAGTGAACGAAGAGAGCTTGTGGTATTTTTTCTTTGACTTTAGCTTGGACCCCATTCAGTCCAGAGGCCATGACTGCAGCTCCATCACAACACTGGGCAATTACCTTATTGGTGCAGGCACAGTCCTCCAGAAACTCCAAAACTTGACGAGCTATGGCTTCTGTGCGCTTATCACCACTGACATCACCAAACTGGAAAAAGCGCTCCTTGACACCACCGTCAGTGGTGTAACGCAGGACATATGACATCTGAGCAGTGTTACTGACGTCAGTTGTCTTGTCTACCATAACGGAGACAAAAGGCGTGTTCCTCACCTCCTCCCTCATTGCTTTGGTCATTACATCTGCCACCGATTGAATCAGGTCATTCTGAATTTTGCTGGAGGTGCCGATGAAAACAGTGGCCGAATCCAGATGACAGCGCAGAGGGCTGTCATACTCCGCCAAAAACTCCAGAAACTCCCAAGTAGTTCCCCTTGTTTTCGAAATCTTTACTCTCATCATGTCCTCGAAATGCCAGCTCTTGCTTTCCAAGAAATGTGACGACATTGATGAGACGTTTCAGGATCTCTCTGTTCTGCCTGACCTTGTTGTTGTGGGCCGTAGTATGATTACGGCGCTGCTCATCTAGCTGAAGATCAACTCTTGTGTCCCCAAAAGTTTTCAAACTGACCGTCGTTTGCAGGTGTGCCGCAGAATCTTGATGTCGGTGGGCTGACTTTGTCAGATTTGTAAGGCTGACAAATCTGCTGCTGACCCAGGTGGATGACTTGTCAGTTGTAAAAAGTAAGCAACTCCAGCAGTACAGCCTGTTTGTTTTTTTACAGCCCGTCATCCACGGATATCGCTGATAATTTTCGGTCTTGAAATGCCTTTCCACTTTCTTAACCGTTTCTTTTAATTCCAGTTCTGGAGTTGGTCTTCCGTTTTTTATTATTTGAAGTTTTTCTGTGAAAGGCCGCCTTGAAAAAGGCGATGCTATCAAGCTAGCCACAACATCACTCTCATCTTCCGCCATTTCACTCTGTCTCTCAACCGCTCTCACCACTCTGCAGAGATTCGATGTTCGGACTTCATGAAGGCCTACGATCTTTTGTTTTATTCCCGCCCACTTAAAATCAAACCGTGATTGGTCGATTTGCCCATCACTCTCCACACCAAAACACATAGCTTGGCCTTCCCCGGGATTCGTGAAGTCCTAACCAATGAATGAGCCAGCTAACCGGGCCTTAAAAGAGACAGACGATTCTAATTGGATAACAGCTTTTCAGGACATGAACTTGACAGTAAGCTTAACTTCAGAACATAGATGAGAAAAAATGTATTAAATATATTGTATTAAATTAAATGAGATAGAAATTTAAAAAATAAAAAATATATTTTTTTATTGAATACTTTATTATTATTATTATTATTATAAATGTTATTAAATGTATTATTATTTCTTATTTTTTTAAGACCTTCTCTGAAGGCGTAGAAGGCCCTGAAGGTTCCCCACTGATCTATCTATCTATCTATCTATCTATCTATCTATCTATCTAGACACTTCACGGTGCTGTAGGATAGGCCTTCTCCTGAGCTTCCCGGTTGTTGTGTGAGCAGAATTGTACATAGTTTGTGTTTCTGCTAATAAAGCTCTGTCTTTGAAATGTTCCTTTCCTCAATAATTTCATTCATGTCCTTGATGGTAATAATAGTGTAGTCTATAGCATATCATATGATTGAATGATTGAATAAATAAATAAATGGTGGTTTTGCTGCTGTTCATATGCAAATTAGAGCTGTTCGCACCTCCGCGAGCTCCTTTCCGACAATTTTCGGCACAGACGAACGCCACCTTCACAGCCTGTAAATTGTCGTTAACTGCCAAAAATCCCACTTTTCATGCAGTGTATGGGGAAATGTCTTCATATTACAATAACACAATACCCAATTTCCTCAGGAATCCTGTCCTTGAACGCCTCCTTTATTTCTGCAAGGACTGTCTTGGAGTCCCATGCTTTCTGCATTTCAAAAGCACATAAAATGAAGCCCCTTTCATGAAGTCTCCTTTTAGTGTGATGTTTGCACACCTCTTCCCATGTGGAAGTGGGCAGCAGGATTACGTCCTTGTTGAACGTAGGATAGTGTGGGACGGTAGGCCTAAAAAAGAAAGCATGCTCATTACATTTACTCATTTTTTTTTATGAGTAATATTGAGTAGGCCTAGTGATTTTACGACCCAGCACCATACATTTTGCAGATTGAACAGATTAATCTGAGAAAATAAGAAATGCATCCTGCGGCTGCTTCCTCCCCTTTCCTCACAGTCTGTGATTGTCTGCTGGTTTTTGTAGTTCATCTACATGACATGATATGATTACGCATTAAAGACTGAAAATGGAGAACATCACCATCTATTCGCTAGGTGCACAAGCGGTCGTCATGGAAACTTCCGGGCTTCCTGGAGTGCATAGCCATTTCCGGTCATAGCTACACTGTATCAAGATGAGTGTCTTTGGGGCAAAGAGGAGGCGACTCCTCTTTGCCCCAAAGACACTCATCTTGATAGAAAATAGATCAACTGCAAAGGCAGCTAGAAAAAATGAATACTTAAAGTTTCGATACGTATTTTTCTCTGTGTGGGCCCTAAAGCTACTAAAACTACTCTCTAAAAACAGCTGGGTTATTTCATCTACCCAACCGCGGGGTTATGAAATGTTTTATCCATTATGGGTTATTTATATGGGATTTTGGTTATTTTTGTGCATCTCATGCGAGTCAAAATCCATCAACCCAACATACATTGGTTGACTCAGCACCTGGGTTGTTTGTGCTTTGAACGTCATCACGTTATTATGTCATCACATCGACTTCACCCGCCCGCCTGATTTCCCAGGGGTCACGGTTCCTTGCTGCTCCACCAGAGTCCACACACCGAGCGCTCATGCACCGGGAGAACCTGACCGATCATCCTCGTGGTGAGGCAAATCAATAATAAAAGGTTTGTGCACACTACATATCTAATTCACATTGTCTGTGTTGCGTTACCTATTAAAGTAGTATCGTTAGTTGGTCGAGGCTAGTTGGTTGGTTTGGCTAACAACGTAGCTAGCCATTTAGCCGTTTTCATGGAAGCACACACAGCTTATCTGTTTGGTCTCAGCCATTTACCGAGTGAATTAATGAAACTAGTTCATAATGCCCATGGGCATATGGTCATGTATATTGAGTTCGCCAGCTAGCTAGCTGGTTCGTTCGCTAGCAGGCTAATTTGCTAGCTAGCCAGGTAATTCGCCAGTTAACTAGTTTGCTAGCTAAGAGGCTAGTTCGCCAGTTAAACGCGCGAAAAATGGGATTATGGTCGTGATCCGTTTTTGACCAGACCGTTGCTATGGTCTCCTCTCTGCCCAGAGACCGGCCCTACTCTGCCCCTGAATGGCTAATACCTGCTGTCGGTCGTGAAGACGTTTGTTTTCAATATTAAACCAAGTAATGATTTATCAAATCTATGCTATATCTCCTCAAAATGGTTGGTTAATCTGTTGTAGACACTAATAACATTTTTATTTTTTAATTTATTTCACCTTTATTTTACCAGGTAACTCATTAAGAACAAATTCTTATTTACAATGGCTGCCTGGCAAACGACAAGGGCCACTTGAGTGAAGGGGGGCTATGAGATTAAAACACAGTGGTGCCCTTCATTTATGCTGTGAGCAGCGACCAATATTCTTGTGAAGTAAAAATATAGTGATTGTTATAGTGATGTAAATTTAGCTCAATTTACATGTATGCAATTTATCATATGAATTATAAAGGGAGAGAGGGAGGATTGGTTTCTCTATATTTTGTGATGCTAAATAAGATGGCTGTGTTCACTGTTCACCCACAAACAAACTTGTTATCTTCACATTGGATTACATTATGCTCCTAGTTTGCATTGCTTTTGGAATGGTGATATCTGAATAGTTAATACAATAGCAATTTTATTTTTGCTTAAGCTCTTTTTGTGTTTGTTTCAGATCAATGGACAACTTTGTCATCAACACTTTGACAGAGTGGCAGCTGACAGACCTTATAGAAAGATTTAAAGGTAAGACATTTTTTTCCCCCCCATCCACGGCATATCATGTCTGCATTGCTACTCATAAGCCCTTTTCAGACATGAACAACAGACAATTTCCGTTTAATCAGCCACGAACAACACCTGTTTATACTCTTTCACACATGTAGCACACAACCGCACATTGTCCATGATAGGCGTGTTCACACTACCTGGAAATATACCGTTCAATTCAGGCAAGCGGCGTCAGCTGGGTGGAGCGCGTGCAGGAGGCAGGGCATGTCGCAGAAAGTATGCCGCGGACATGAGTCCCTCGCCGTCCCTTTTATTTGCTGAACTATCTTTGCATTGGCCCTCACCGCCAGGAGTTTGCGGATCTCGTTGTGTCACCAGTTTGGCATTTTCCGGGGCTGCAGCTGGATAGTATTGTTCTTATCGCCTCTAGTTGTTAAATGATCCTTCTTCCGCGGTGGAAGTTTGTATTTCCCTCCAGTGGCATGATAGATACTGTACGTCATCAACATGCCCGCCCTGCTCACCTGTGTAATAACCTGCTGTGTTCACACTAGGGAGGCTGCAGGTAAATGTCCAATACAGGTCCCGGCCGTTTGATACGCACATTTTCGTTCACACATACTGCCCTAACGGGCAAAGTCCGTAATTGTCAGGTATTCAGTGCATGTGTGAAAGGGGCTATAGTGATAATCTGTACAATCATGGAGTTGACTGCATTCCTTTTTTGTATAAATTCTTATGAAATATAATTTCCTCTTTTTTTTCAATAGCTTCCATGTAATGTGTCAAAGTGACTCCAATAAATGAATAGGGCACATGTCTTTTGTAGGCTTTCAGTGCTTCATTCTATAAATGAATGATGGAATATGCATGTTTATTACTATAGCTTCCATGTAATTAGCCATACATTTTTGTTTTCTGCTCCTCTGTTGTAAAAACAAAGATGTCTTTGTGTTCTATTTTTGTCTTTCAGAGGAGGGGATTGATGAGGAGAGTTTTCTTCTTTTAGATGAGGCTACCATCAACCAGTTGATCCCAAGAGCTGGCCCTAGGCTCAAGTTCCTCAAAAAATTTAGAGGACTTGTAAGTAGTTGAGATGAATGTAGATGTGAGAAGCTCAATTCTTCAGTTTTCCACACACTGTTATTTCTGAGTATTTAATAGTTTCTTTGGAAAGATGGCATATACTTGCTTTAAGTGCAAAAGGCAAATTTCAGGGGGTATCAAGAGTCTTTTTATGCATTTACGTGCAGTACACCATGTAAACTCGGCATCAACACATTTCCAGTGTAGTGAAAGTGGTTGTGGTAGGACATTTTCTTACATGTGGTCATTTAAAAGACACTTGGAAAAGGAGCATGAAGTTGGAAATACTCTTGATGACCCCTTTGAAGGTCCAGCCCCACCTGAAGGTCCAGCCCCACCTGTTTATGTACAGAATGCTGAAATGGAGCCAGCACAGGGAGATGAGGAAGTTGAGGAGGATTGGGATGGACTAGAGCCAGAGGGCATTACCAATCGGGTGGCCCTCTTTTAGCCCACCCCAGCTTGGGGTGGAGTTCTCAGAAGCAGCTGAGCCTTTCAAAGGAATGGAGACAGATTATAAACAGATGCAGTATTTTGCTAAATCTGGAAACTTCATTCAGCCAGTTGAGGAGCTTTTGTCTGGGGTTTCCTATGTTCAGCCAACGGCCTCTGCCAGTGGCATTGTCCAGCAAGTTGGAGTTCTTGATTCATATCACCTTATTCCATTAAAGAGCCTTTTGACCAAGATTCTTGAAATTCCCGGGATTTTACAGGCCATGCTGGAATGGCAGCACAGAGAGGGTGATGCAATTCAGGATGTTTTTGATGGGGAGTTTTGTAAAACACATCCATTGTTCCAGAACGAGGTTTCAATCCCACTTGTGATTTACCAAGATGATTGTGAGATAGTAAATCCGCTTGGTTCTAAGACTGGGATTCACAAGTTAGGACTTATTTATTTCATCTTGAAGAGCTTGCCACCAGACCTGCTATCAAGTTTGCAGTCACAGTTCCTTTTAGCAGTGTACAAATCTGATGACGTAGCGACCTATGGCCTTGATGCAATCCTGCGCCCTATCGTGGAAGAGATCAGGTGCCTAGAGAGTGATGGCATCCTTGTTGATACCCCCAAGTATCAAGGTGTTGTCAAGTTCACAGTGGTCCAGGTAGTTGGAGACAATTTGGGCTTGCATGGCGTTCTTGGCTACATTGAAAGCTTCAGTGGAAATTATGTGTGTCGGTTCTGCAAAGCAAATAAATGGGGGGTGAGGTCTATGACGCTGGAAGATCCTGCACTATTGCGTGATCGCAATAGTTATGAAGCAGATTTGCGTACAGCTGACTCCTCCCAGACAGGCCTGAAAAGAGACATTGTCTTGAACTAATTGTCTTTTTACCATGTATCAGACAATGTGGCAGTTGACATCATGCATGATGTACTTGAAGGGGTGGGGCCCTATGAAGTCAAACTTGTGTTGAATTCGCTAATTGAGCAAAAGCATCTCACACTAGAAAAGCTTAATTACAGAATAACAAGCTTTGACTATGGATTTTGTGATAAGGGTAACAAACCTTCTGTCATAAGCAAGAGTGATCTCAGAAACCCTGAAGGCTCCATACGGCAGTCAGCATCTCAAATGTGGTGCCTACTTAGGCTACTGCCGACAATGATAGGTGACCTTATCCCTATGGATAACAAGCATTGGGAACTTCTACTCCTCCTCCTCTTGTGCATGGAGTTCATCTTTTCTCCTTCGCTTACTGTAGCAGCAACACTGTACTTAAGCAAAATCATTGAAGAGCATCTCTCCCTCTTCCTGGAGCTCTATCCTCACCTACATTTACGGCCAAAACACCACTTCATGCTCCATTACCCAGGAGTCATTCAAAAACTCGGACCGTTGAGGCAGTTCTGGGTGATGAGATTTGAAGCTCGACATGCATTTTTCAAACAGGTTAGCCATGTAACTTGCAACTTCAGAAACATTTGTAAAACCATGGCATTTCGCCATCAGATGATGCAGTGCTACAATTTCCTGTGTGGAACTGTGTTGTGCCACAATACAGAAGTTGGTCCAGGGCACACTACATTTCTGGCCAACATTGAGGGATTTAAAGAGATCCAAAGTGGTCTAGAAGGTATTCCCCTTTTTAGTGAATTGTATGTGCCAGCCTGGGTTACATTTAAGGGAACTGAATATAGACCAGGCATGACTGTATTCCTGTCCTATGATCCATATGGAGAGCCTCAGTTTGGTCTCATGCAATCAGTTTTACTACTGGAGCAAACGTCAGACACACCAACAATAAAGCTTGTTGTAAAGAAGTGGGAGAAACAGTGGTTTGATAGGCATTTATTTGCATACAGTGTGATTCCCACTCAAGTTTTGGCAGCTGTAGATGTGAGAGAGCTGCTTGATCACCATCCCCTCCATGCAGTCAAGTCGCACAGAGAGGATGATGACAGTTTATACATTTCCCTGCGCTATAGACTCTTTTAGATAATCAGCTGACTGCCACCGGGTGTGTGTGTGTGTGTATGTTTGACACTTGTAAATAGTATTTTGACAGGTTTATATATGTTGAAAAGGCCTAGCTTGACACTGTCCCCCATATTAGTTTAGTTTTTAGCCATACATGCTGCTTTAAGTGTCCATCGCTTGAGGATGATCAGTATTTGACTACCGGGATGGGAAGAACTTCTGGGATGGGATGACGTTACCGAACTACTGGGATGTTCTTTAAGTGACTACTGGGATGTGATAAGTTGTACTGTAAGTATTGTGGCAACACGAGGGTGTTTACTACTAATGTACTCAATACCGACAACGCCACCTTGGGTTAGGGCCCAAGGACCCGTACTAAAGGTAAATTACTCTATTATAAAAGGACACAGATTGGTTCATTCAGGGAGAGCAGGAGACGTGGTTCAATTATTTGATACAAAATTTTATTATTATTAAATAGGTTTGGCACTGTAAAAGAAAAGAAAGAAAAGAGCCCAACTTAAAGGGGGGTACAGGCTGAGGCTTACCGGCTGGAGGAGGGGTTTATCAGGGAAGTGACATCCAAAAGAAAAAGGAGAGCACCCCACTCATACAGCAAAAATGTGACGTGCAACAAAGAAAATCTTGAACAGGGACCACACAGCACACAAGGGATCACCACCACCCAGGGGAACCACCACCACCAACACCGGCCTTCAGCACTAGGGGAAGAGGAAAACACAATTAGGAGGGCCCACAATTATGAAAAACCAAACTATTTCATAACATGTGCCAACAAAATATAAATGATCGATAGATAAATGAAGTGTTGAATGGAATTAATTATAAATCAATCACACAACAGAAATCAAAGAGTCTCTGGCCAGAGATATCAACTTATAATAATTAAATCGATCTTAACACAAATAACAGGGGAGTTCAAACATTTCTTGGGAAATTCCCTCCCCAAATGAAAATACAAGAAACTCCCAAAAATAAACAAAGAAAACCACCCAAACTACTAAGAAATTACCAAAAGGAATTCAACCATTAAACAGAAGATAAACAAATAAACATCACCAAACCTCAGCAGACTGCCTTTCTCACACACACACACACACACACACACGTGGAGCCAGTAGCAGGCTGACCGAAGGCGGCCGACCAAATCAAGCCGTCGGAGCAGCGACAGCAAAGCAGCGGCAGCAAAACAATGGCAGCAAAGCGGCAGCAGCAACAGTACAGTGACAGTTCAGCGGCGAAGCAGCGGTAGCAGCGTAGCAGTGGCCCAGTAGCAGTGATTGCGCAGCTGCGCTTACTTAGCTTAATTAGCGTTAGCATCCATAACTCCGGTTATCTGTCCGGGTGTATTGGCGTCCCATCCAAGGAGGGGGAGGGGCGAAGAAAACATGCCCAGCAGGGGAAGACAGCCACCATGCAGCCCACAACCAGCCGACTGTTAGACGGAGAGGAGCGAAAAAGGAGCTTAGCACCTGGCTACAGCATGAATGACAGAAACACATTTTAACTCACCAATGCTCTAGTTGACAGCGGCGAACAACCGCAGATAATCGCCACAACCGCGGTGGAGACGCCGGATCTATTAAAAGGATCACCGTTGTAATTTACATAAAACACGGACTAATCTACACAAAACAGCATAGCAACGTGCGCCTACCTGTGCTCAGCTGCTATCGGCGAGTCCAACGACCCGGAAGTGGGCGGGCCGAAGAGGCAGGAAGCGAGAGGTCAGGAGGGAGGACACGGCCTACTTTTATCCCCTCTGTGGCTGTGTCCAAATTCAGGGGCTGCAGCCTTCAGTGGCCTAGCCTTCGCGGTCCACGAGGGCCGGGTCCTTCGGACAGGTCTTTGAAGGTCGCGTCTACCGTTGGTAAATGGGACGGTCTAGCCTTCGGAGTATTTCCTGGTTGCCTCACCAGATGTTCCCGCCCCTTACCCTTACGTCACGATTGTGAATGAAGAGATGCATTAAAGTCTGTTTTGGTTCAAATCTATCAAAAGTGTACATTTATTTGTGTGTGTATAAAAATTAACAACAAAATGTGTCAAATCTAAATTGAATCATTAACATTACAAAATAAACATTAACCCATTAGTGAATAACAACTATACTTACCATAGCATCACCAGCGTCACATATTTTAACTGAAAGTTGAAATTTGGAGGTTTTGAAGTTTAACATATCTGGCGTTGGATGTTCAAATGAATAAAAACCGAGTATAAACCCATTACTTAAATTTAAATGTCATGTCTGCGCCACTTGATGTCGCCATTTTCTCTTGCTTCCTCTTCTGTTTCGGGACTGAGCAGCGGTGCGCAAAGGATCTTGGGATATGGGAGGCCGCGAAGGATAGTTGCGGTGCGTCCTCCGAAAAGAGGGAAGGCCAGGCTGCATTTGTGGGCTGCGTTTGAAGGAGCCTCTGAATTTGGACAGCCTTCGCGCAGTGTTGTGACGTAATTGGCCTTCAAATGCGCACTTCGTGGGCTGCAGCCCCTGAATTTGGACACAGCCACTATGAGCCATTATTGGCTAATAAGCCAGAGGGGCGATGGTGCAGCAAAGCTAAGGGTGCAGTGATGCCTCATACCACTACAGTATTTTTTGTTTAATCACTTAATGTCTATATGCTCCATATACAGTCTTAATCACTGCCACAGTTATGTTTTAGAAGTCACTTTTTTAAAGACACCTGCATGGTCCGAGAAAGCAAACTTGTCACCTTTTACACCTAAAAACAGGGCACCTGGGTGAATAATTTCTGAGTGGTTTTGTGTCTGAAACCATGTGCACCCTCTAAAAGTGTGCTGCACCACTGTCCACATAGGTTTCCAAATGTATTGTAACGACCAGCGGAGAGTGCAGTCTAGTTTACATTACTGATGCTCAGCCAGCTATTCTAGGTGGCCACCACTGTTTATTATATTAACCTGGATTTTCTGCGTAGGTTCAACCTGCTGTTGCGACTGCTATTCCACCCAGAATCTATGATGTCACACCAACTGCCACTCCTCCAACCCCCACGGAGGAACAAGCAGCAGCTCTGGTACCAGAGAATCAGCTGATACAGACAATACACGTCATTCCACATTTTGTAATTTCCACTTTAAGACTTGCGTGTCACTTTGTTTACTCAACACTAGGCTGGGCGATTAATCAAAGCCAACATTTAGAAACAAAACTGAATTTATAAATCTGCAATGTTGTCTCTTCTTGCAATTTTCTCAGGATGTCCGGCAGGTTCTTACAGGCTTACCTGATGGCAAGCAAATTGTTGAGGGCCTTGATGAGGATAATGTCATCACAACTAGCCAGAGACGTCTCCTCATCCGTATCTTGGTGTCGCACCTCATTGAGAAGTTTGGAGCGAAGTACTTAAATAGATTTTCTTATTTTTTTTATGTTGAATAGGGTTCCTGTTAAATGCGCCAACATTCTCATTTGAAAAGTAAAATTATAACGTAGTTTATTTTCATTTCACTTGAGATAAAACAGGACACTACTTTGAGGTCTGACATTGACCTAGATTTGCGAGGAAGAACCAACATTTCACCTTGGCGACTTTTCCAATTGCTACAGCAATTCTTTTTGGATAAGACACATGTTTCGGCAGTACTTTAAAGGGGTAGTTTGAATTATAGCACATAAAGAAAGATGTATGAAATGCTTACCGTCAATATAGTTGATGCGAAGGTATTAATTAATAACCCGAGTCCTGTGTTCAAAGTTGATTTGGTTAGTCTACGTTTACTCCACAAAAGTCATTGCATTTGTATTGTTGACTTATGTCTTCTAAAAAATGCTGTCACTAAGCACAATTTTCTGTATTTGCTATGCAACTTATCAATGCACCTCCGCTGTTCCCTGCCTGCGGGTGACCGCAGCACAATGTGTCCTTACGCGAGCTTTTGCATGCACATGTGCATTGATAAAAGTTGCACAGCAAATACAGAAAATAGTGCCTAGTTGAAGGGACACAGCGGTTTTATAGAAGAAATAAGTCAACAATACAACTGCAATTAGTTTTGAACACAAGACTCTGGTTATTAATTAATCCCTTCACATTGCCTATATTAACTGTAAGTATTTCATTCATCTTTATGTCCTACAATCCAAACTATCCATTTAAATCTAGTTTTCACTTTTTACCTGTGTGATGTGTTTTTTCTGTTTTACAGTCCTACGACGGAGACCAAAAAGGCCCTGGCATCGGGTTTGGTTCAGTCATTTCCCAGTTTGAAAGACTCATCAAGCAGTGGCAGCGTGAGTGTTTTTTGAAAAAGGTCATTGAGATATTCATTAGGGGTGTCATGATTCTCAGACTGATTCAATTTGATTTTTAAGGTCACAATCCAATTCGATTTTCAATTTAAACTTTACTTAGTTAACTGGAGTCAGCCGAGGGCTCTATACTAGGCCCCCTTCTGTTTTTGCTAGATTTCCAATGTAGATCTCCTATTTCTGGCGAATCCTCACCAAAGAATACACACTAGGGTTCGTACATGTGACATCACTATCTAAATTTAAAAAAAAAATCTTGGTGTTTTTATAGGTTACTAAATTCAAGTTTGATCCTGAAACTGACATTCCATTTGATTTTTTTTTTTTTGCTCATTTGATCTCAATGTCTTTTTTCTCCTTGTTCAGGGTTCCCGCAGGTCCTTAAAAAGTCTTAAATAAAAAATCGTGAATTTGAGGCCTTAAATTGTCTTAAATTTGGCAAAGTGTGGCTGGAAGTCACGACCGCGACGCGCTGTGAGCCTGTAGGTCTGCTGTTTTTAGCAATGGAGCATGGAGAACCATAAATTGAGCTTAAATGCTAAAACATTCAGTTAACAGACACAATCCAGCTCACTCCTCCTAGAAACGCTTCCATGCTGTTTGATGCCCGATTTTATTCACTGCGCAGCAGGAACAATAATTGGTCTACTTCTCTGAGGACAGACAGACGTACAGACAAACCCTGTTCTAACCGTAGCCCACGCTGTCAAAGTCAAAACCGTGGCACAGACAGTGCCGCAAACGCCAGATGATGGTGCTCTTGCAAGGGCTCTCATACCAGGTAATTATTGAACTGAAAAATTATTTGATGAAGAAAAACATCCATATTATAGTGACTGACAACTTGTGGTTTTTTTTTTTTTTACAGAATGTACCATATCAGACGAACGTGCGTCACAGATAAAAGAATGGTTGAGAAACAATTTCTCAGCCCCTCAGCCAGGTAGAGACCTACATGCAGAACACGGCAGTCTACAGGGCCAAGTGCATTAGGGACAACAATTGGAGCATCGATCAGATCCTCGAAGAGTTCCCTCGCCTAATGACAAACGGCATGGTAAGTTTAGGGAAATATGATCTTACATGTGATGAGGATGCATTGTTTATAAAGTTTTATTAGTGTGCCACATTGAATTTGTTTTAAAAATGTGTTTTCCATTTTATAGATTGCACAGGACTTTCTTGTCCTGCATGGGGACGCTGCATCAAAGTTATTTGAAACTTGGCTACCCTTTTATGCTGAGAAGATCCTGCACCTGGCAAGACTGAAGGGGAAGCTGACATTGCCCCTGGATGGATTAACACCAGGTAATATATTCTTGTTTGCAGACCTTGCAAATGTCAATGTTGGTTTGTGTCAATGTAAGGTTTCCCCAGCGAGGCCGGTCTCACTCCCTAGGCTACGTTTGTCCAACCGGGGTAGAAAGCTTGCAACAGGACTGCTAGCCACACGGTGGAACATGTTACTTTGCCCTAAACTATTAACCGGAGCCAGCATAAACCTCAAACAACTGGGCTAGGAGAGATGGGGTTACCTCACCTGGTTTCCACCGTTTGTAGCAGCCTTCCCTGTCACTTCTCCTACTCTGTTCAGCTTTTTCAAAGGCTGTCAGCCGACAGTCCCACTCACGGCAAGAGCCCACACCACGGTGACAGTCTCACCGTGGGCAGGAATTGGCTGCATGTAACCGTTAGCATAGGTTCTATTTTAGTTGGATACTGAATGACAAAATCACAGGTATGCCATTCCACATCATATTGATGCCTATAATGTCTTTCTACAGATGGCGTTGGGGAACTCGCCTTGAGGCAGCTGCCAGCTTTGCTTCCACCAACGGCTTACAAAGTTGGCCGTGGCCTAGGTGTAAAAGTGGTTCGCCACAGCATTGAGGAATGCAGCTTGGCCTTCATCGACCATAAGCCTGTAAGTCCTCCAGCACATCTAAAGGGAAACTTTATTAATTTCATTAACATATCTGGGCTCAAGAATGTGTGCACGCACACATATCCAGGTTTGTTTTACTATACTTGTGGGGACATGGTCTGCATTTCTATAGCGCTTTTCCAGTCCTCTTGGACAGCTCAAAGCGCTTTACAACACATGCCACATTCACCCATTCACACACATTCATACACTGATGCCGGAGGCTGCCATGCAAGGTGCCAGCTGCTCATCAGGAGCAATTTGGGGTTCAGTATCTTGTTCAAGGATACTTCAATATGTAACTCGGGGGAGCCAGGATTTGAACCAGTGACCTTCCGATCACTAGATGACCCGCTCTACCTCCTGAGCTACAGCTGCCCCTACAGGCATCAAAAATAGCTTGACAATAGTCGGAAAATAGCTGATCTACAAGTTTACAACGCGTTGTAACGCCTGTTTATTATAATGATAAATCATCAATCGATTTGTGGCTTCTTAGGTCAGTTCAGGTCTGAATCCTTTTTTAAATTGTTTCTGTAATGTGAGCTATATGCCATAACCATCAAGACTTAAACAAAAAGGTTTGGAATATTTCGTGATGTGCAATGAAAGGTAGACTATTAAAGTTCAACTTTTTGAATTAGAGATGCACTGAATCTTTTCCAAATTGTAAACCTAACTAGACTTTATCATAAAACAATCATTTCTCTAGTGAGGACCAGGAAAAAGGTCCTCACAATGCCTATTTTTTAATTCTACTATACAAGTTGGTAGACATTTGGTCCTTACTCACTCACACTCTCTCACTTGCTCTCTTGCATTCTTTCTTTGTTTCTTTTTTAGCCTGGAACAAACATGGTGGAGTACCTCCATGAGGCCAAGGCATCCAGACCATACCCCCACGTCCTGACACTGGGAAATGACAATCATAATGCATCTCAGGCCTTTGTCATTGTTGCTGGACAGGCTTTGGAATACGATGCACTGCTTCAGGCCATCGATGTCAGCTTCAAGGCATTCTTTATCTTCGATATTAAATACCCGAAGCAGTGTGAACATGTGTGGGAATTCATACAGAACGTAGTCTATGAAATGCCAGGAGGGGAGTCCAAACTAGTAAAGTTTCTTTAAACTAGAATACTTGCTTGCAAGTAGAGCTAATGGCGTCAAGGACAGCTTTTTTCTAGCTTTTATTTGAAGAATGTACTATAGGCCTGTTGACTGTTAGTCAATGTGAGAGCAATTTAACTATTGTGGATATTTTCTATTAATAA
Organism: Pagrus pagrus; assembly: GCF_965226575.1. Classification (NCBI taxonomy): domain Eukaryota; kingdom Metazoa; phylum Chordata; class Actinopteri; order Spariformes; family Sparidae; genus Pagrus; species Pagrus pagrus. Next base: position 241,237 of record NC_140185.1, on the reverse strand, counting down.
ATTTTTTAAAAGATTCCAATATTGTTTTAAGTGTTTCAGGCCATCGATGTCAGCTTCAAGGCATTGTTTATCTTCGATATTAAATACCCGAAGCAGTGTGAACATGTGTGGAATTCAAACAGAGCGTAGTCTATGAAATGCCAGGAGGGGAGTCCAAACTAGTAAAGTTTCTTGAAACTAGAATACTTAGGCATGTTGACTGTTAGTCAATGTGAGAACAATTTAACTATTGTGGATATTTTCTATTAATACATTTTTTAAAAGATTCCAATATTGTTTTAAGTGTTTATTGCATAATATAAGCTTTTGCATGACAAATCTAGCATGTATTTTGTTATAGGTTTGTAGTTTAACAGTGTTATAGCTATGGGTAGTCTATTGCAATTGATTGTACTGTAATGTGTTAGAATTAATCTGGCATATTGGTTAATTTGACCCAGCATTTGGATAGATTACTGAACAAATGTGTAGTTGAATGAACCCAGAATTGTAGTTAATTTGACCCAGCATTTGGGTAGAGTATATACAAATATGTGTGGTTGAATTTACCCAGATTTGCAGTTAATTTGACCCAGCATTTGGGTAGAATATTTAACTCATCTATTGGGTTAAAATGGACCAACCCATCTTGCAGGGTCAAATTAACTACTGCTGGGCTGGTGCAATATTGACCCAGCGGTTGGGTTATTTTTAACCCATCATTTTTCTGTTTTGTGCTAACAGCATACAGACCGCAGGATGGCAATGACAGGACTTCATACATCCTGAAAGGGTTTATTTCTCCATAACAACAGACTAACTCTACATTACCCGCTCATTACACGGCATAGGAGTGAAATAATTAATTTGAAACATAATGTTCATCAAAATACAACTTTTATCGATTCATAAATTGCATCATTTAACGTTAGTGCACCTGCAACTCCAGTCTCTTCTCTGCTGTTTTGCTGAGCCTCCTCTCGGTCGTGTGCATTTGCTTTTAACGAAGCCTTTGATAATCAATCAGTGGATCGATTGATTAACATGTTACGATGTGTGTATTTGTCTTTTGTCATAAACAAGAGATTACAGGTTTACGGGGGCGCGAGAGGAGAGCTGTGACACCGGGTCAGAGGCTCTGATTGCAGGTTTGGTTTTCAGCCACAGTGTGGAAGGAGCCTCCACTCTCCTTGCACAAGGTTATAAGTCATTTATCAAACAACAATGCGCGATCTGTTTGTTTCTGTTTTGACGAAGGTACTTCCTACAGATGCTCGTTCACATGACTGCGTTTCACCAATCAAATGTAGCCGCTAGCAACGTTGGACTCCGTTTCACCACTCAGACAGAGTACTACAACAGCATTCATTTTTTATACATAGCCTGTCACGTCTTTCAACAGTCAGCCTAAATAAAAACAGATACCGATAGCCTATGAAACTTAGGATAAATAAATGTTATTCATTCAACTTACCTCCTCCTGGACTTTGATGCCCATCCACCAAAACACCTTTGTGTTTGGTAGCGGGGTCCGTTAGCGGCTCCACTGCCACTAGGCCTACTTGAACCAGCCCGAAAGGCTCCACTGCTGCTACTAGATCCTGGCCGAAAAAGACGCTTTAATTCCTCGTCGACGGCTGGTGGTTGGGATGTTGCTGATGAAACTCTCTGTGTCTCCAACATTGTTGTTAGCAGTTGTCTATCATTTAATATGTTATTTAGGAGGTCAACTGCTTGCTTGAGACCATGGTTGAGACCCTCTCTGTCGGTCATTTGCTTTCACCTGAATCCTCATCACACCACTATACTCATACACACACACACTACTATACTGTCTTACACACACTATTATAGTCATACACACACACTATTATACTCATACACACACTATTATAGTCATGCGCACACACTATTATAGTCATACGCACACACTATTATACTCTCTTACACATACTACTATACTCATATGCACACACTAGTATACTCATACACACACACACTACTATACTCATGCACACACTAGTATACTCATACACAGTATAGTGCTGTGTGTGCGTGAGTATACTAGTGTGTGTAAGAGAGTATACTAGTGTGTGCGTATGAGTATACTGGTGTGTGTAAGAGAGTATAGTGTGTGTGCGTGTGTATGAGTATAGTGGTGTGTGTGAGAGCAAATATGAATAATTTCCTAAACGGCCTCTCATATATTTCTACTGTGATCTATATCTCTACTGTGTATTTCTACTCTGATGTGTATTTCTAGTGTATTTCGACTGTGTGCTATGTATTTTCTAGTGTATTTCGACCGTGTGCTATGTATTTCTAGTGTATTTGCACTGTGTGCTGTGTATTTCTACTGTGTATTTCTACTGTGATGTGTATTTCCATTGTGATGTGTATTTCTACTGTGTATTTCGAATTTGTGCTATGTATTTCTAGTGTATTTGCACTGTGTGTTGTGTATTTCTACTGTGTATTTCTGTTGTCTGCTCTGTATTTATACTGTGATGTGTATTTCCACTGTGTATTTCTATTGTCTGCTCTGTATTTCTAAAGTGTATTTTGACTCTGTGTATTTCTACTGTGTATTTCTATTGTGATGTGTATTTCTACTGTGTATTTATATTGTTGGCTCTGTATTTCTACTGTGTATTTCTATTGTTGGCTCTGTATTTCTACTGTGTATTTTTATTTGTAACCCTGTTAAAAATCCTTACTCATAAAATAAATAATGAATAATTTATGGTTTAAAAAAGTTCATATTTGTTTGAAAATGTTATTAAAAGTGTATTAAAAATGTAAAAGGAATATTTCATGAAGGTTAAAATAGTGTGATAAGAGTAAGGTGTAAGAGATGAGATTAAAATGACAAATGTACATGGTTAAATATTTTATTTTATTTTGAAGGAACTCATAGGGAGAGAGGAAGTACTGATTGAGAAGAAGTGTGATCCTGGTCATTGATTGGTTAAGGTGTGATTGACAGGTGTAGACTGGAAGTGAGTGAAGGTGAGAGGTGTGTGTTTTGGGAAAAAAACTTGACGGAGGAAAAGAGGGGAGACGTGACGAAGCACAAGAGACGCATGGCCGCGAGTGTAAAGTTCTACAGAGACAATAGTTAAGTGTGTAGTTTCCGTGTTCAAGCGACTGTCTGCTCGACACTCAGAACTTGGACATTGGAGCTGCTGCTGTTCGGTGTACAGTTTGAGGAGTTTCAGCTCGGAGCTCCTGGCGAAGCTGCACTGTATTTTAGCTTAGCCTAGCTACTAAGCTAACTCGGAGTGTGTGTTAGCATTCGCTATCAAAGTGAACGGACTTAGCCGTGAGGAGCTAAACCAGCTACTGACATTGGCTGTGCCTTGTGGTCTCAACGCGGAAGCATAAGGATTCGGCTCGGCCGCTGCCAGTGTGTGTGACTCGTCGTCGTCGTCTTCGTTGGTGGACATCGTCCCGGGCTGCGAGGGAGAACCCATTGCCTGTTCACCTGCCTGTTTTCAGTCTACCTGCAGTGTCGCCTTCAGGACTTGGACCTGGTAAAGGTTGTTCTTTGGATTGGAGGTAACATTTTCCTTTATTGTTCCTGGATCATTGGGATTAAAGTTGGATTTTCCTCGCACTCAAAAGTCACCATATCAGGCCTGCAACTGGGTTATTTTGTTTGCCGGCTGTGTGTATGTGTGTGTGAGTGTGGGCCCACTGCTTTGTGTTTGAGAGTATTATTGCGACTTAAAGGAGTATCTTGAAACTTAAAGGAGTGTTCCATATATTTTTGGGGAAGTTAAAAGTGTTCTATTTAACTAGAACGGTAGTTTTGGTAATTTTGGTGCTAAGCTAATTTTGGTTAATTTTATACCTGACAGTGAATCAGATCTTTCATGATCTAGTCTAAGTGTTGTGATAACAAAAAGAGACAACAGAGAATTTACTTTTAAACATATTTTCACTTAAAATGTATTTGTGTTTTGTTTGAATGCATTTACTTGAAGTAAATCATTGATTTGTTATTTTCTCTAAAATAGAGTCTTGTGATATTTCTTTGCCAGAGTTAAAAGAGAGCATAGTTATTGCCTATTAGATGAGTTATCATTGAAATAGTGTTATTTAGGGTATCTGGAAAGTGTTAAAGCTACACAAAACTACTCAAAGTCACTATATTTTAGGTTTTAGGAGACGGACACTGAGGTAAAAAACATTCTATTTAAGGTTCTATGGTAAAAAGGTGAATTCATCTAGGTGTATCAGTTGAGTGAGTATTGAAAAACGAGGTCCAAATTGCTTGTGAACAGTTACTTAAAAAATAGGGTTAAAAATATAATAGATGAACCCAGAAGCCTGCCCTTAGTAAAAGGTCTATTGAGGGGAGTGCTACATTAAATGGAGGCACCGCTGGGATAGAATAAATTAGGTTTGGATTTCTAACATAATTGAAACAAAACAATATACAGTCAGTGTAGCAGCTTAATTAAGTTCATCAAAGGTTGTCACAATGTACAGGAACAAGCTGAAGAACTGGTGTCGAGGTGAGAACTTGGAAGAGAGCCAAGCCTTGCTGACCATTGTCCCTGAGAAGACAGAAGTAACAGAAATTGAAGAGACATTACAAACTGTAAAATGTTTGGGACGCGTACGAGTGAGAGGAAGAATGCTAAGTGAAACTGGAAAGGAAGTACTAGTGCTTTGTGAGTGCAGAGAAAAATTAACCAATGCAAACGTCCCATCTGAAGTGTTGAGCTTGGATGAGAAAACAGAATGGCCAATTTTCACTGTTGCTGAAAGTGAATGTTCTGATGGAGATTTTAACCTTAAACTTAATGCCCTGCTACAAGCAGAAGGAAAGTCTATGGAAGATGTGCAGGCTTTACTGACTCCACAGCCCGTCTCACCTACTGAAGCCATTCTTCGTGCTGTCGGTGACCTGTTCGATAAATCAGCTAAGCCATCGGTGGAAAGTGGAGGATACCGCCGCCTGCGGATCTTCTCAGGTATTGTACCTACTCCGGCTGGAGAGGAACAATTCGACCACTGGTTGGAGCAAGCTTACCTGATGGTAGAAGAGAGCGAGGGTTCTGCCAAGGATAAGAGGAGGAGGATAATGGAAAGTTTAAAGGGGCCAGCCTTAGAGGTGATAAAAGCAGTGCGCCTGTCCGATCCTGATGTTCTCCCCGACAAGTGCTTAGAGGCCCTTGAAAATGCCTTTGGACTAGCAGAGTCAGGAGATGACCTGTATTTTGCATTCAGAATGCAGCAGCAACAAGCTGGTGAGAAATTATCTGACTTCTTAAGGAGATTGGAGCGTTGCCTGTCCAAAGTGATACAAAGAGGTGGTCTCCCTCCCAGTGCCATGGATGGTGCACGGCTCGAGCAGCTTCTTAGAGGTGCAGTTAATGCTGACTTGATGTTAATTCAGCTCCGACTGAGAGAGAGGAGGGTGAACCCCCCAACCTTCCTCGAGCTTCTGAAAGAAATTCGAACAGAAGAAGAATATGAAGCTTCCAGAGCAAAGCTAAACCACTCAGTGTATACAGTTCATACTAAACTTCAAGAAGAAAGCAAACACTCAGAGATACAGAGTTTGAGAGCTGAAATTAAAGAAGTGAAATCAATGTTTGCAGCACTCTCTACACAAGACAAAGTCACACAGAATGAAAACCAGCAGACTAACTTTGAAAAAGCTCCAGAGACTAATATGGATCCAGAGGTCGTAGCTCTGAGAAAACAAGTCAAACAGTTACAGCAGAAAGTGAACTCAAGATTGCCTCGTCCATCTACAGCTTCACCTACAGTAATGACTGTAAACACTCCACACCGACAAGGGGCTGAAACAGAGGAACGTTTCTGCTACCGCTGTGGTGAAATTGGACACATGGCAGGAAAGTGCAAAAACCCTGAGAACCAACACAAAGTGATCCAGAAGCTCATTCAAGCTCTCAAAAGGGCGAAGACCAACAGCCCTCCACCTACTGGTGGTGCCACCTCACAAGAAACTAATTGCACTGTGAGAAAGAGTGCAGTGGACGGGCTTAATCCATCAGGCATACCAGAGGGTTTAATAGGGCCACCATCTTTGGAGCCCCTGAAAGTGAATGGACACTTGTGTAATGCTCTACTTGACAGCGGTTCTTGGGTAAGCATCATCTTTGAAACCTGGTACCGGAAATATCTGGCTGACACCACTATTCACCCAGTGAGCAAACTCAACATTTGGGGTTTAAGCGACACCAACTACCCCTACCTTGGCTATGTGGTGGTGGACATCGAGTTCCCAAAGAAAGTAGCAGGATCGCCCACTGCTTTATCGATCCTGGCCCTCGTTTGTCCTGATCCACCTGGTCCCGATCAGACGCCTGTGATTTTAGGGACAAATACCAAGGCTAATCTATCCAAGCGGCTAGCTCAGCTACGTGAAGATGAGGTTGAAGTGACTGTAGCCCACACCTTCGGCATACGGAACACTTGCCCTGCAAGAAACAAAGAAAAAATTATGGACTGGTCAAAAGAGCGAGATGATGCTGAAGTAGGTTCTGTACAGTTTCAGGGTCCAAGCTCACTTACCCTACCTGCAGGCGGCAGTGGTAAAGTAGTCTGTAAAGTTGTGCTTGGAAAGTCACTACCAAATGACATCCTGATGGTTGAAGCCTCCAGTACAGCTACTCTCCCATCAGGTATCTTGCTGCAACCTATGGTGATACCAAGTAATGCTGTGGACATTAATCGACTAACCGTTCTGGTTCAAAATGAGTCGCAGAAGGAAGTGACAATTCCAGTAGGCGCTGTCTTGGGTCATCTGTGTGTCACTGATGTAGTTACTACAATGTCAAAACAAGAGTCAGCAGCTGAGGAATTTGATGCCAGTATGATCAACTTTGGTGAATCGCCTGTCCCAGAAGGATGGAAAGCAAGGCTCCGACAAAAGCTCTTGGAGAGAGCCGATGTATTCTCCCTTCATGAGCTGGATGTGGGACTCGCCAAAGAAGTGGAGCATACAATCCGCCTGTCTGACTCACGACCCTTCCGCGAACGCTCCAGGCGCATTGCTCCAGCGGATATCGACGATGTGCGGCGTCACATCCAGAAGCTATTAGCAGCAGACATCATCAAAGAGTCCAGAAGTCCATACGCATCGCCCATAGTTGTTGTTAGAAAAAAGAATGGGGATGTAAGGATGTGCATCGACTACCGTACGCTCAATAGCCGTACTGTTCCAGATCAATACACCACACCACGTATTGATGAGGCTCTTGACTGTCTCTCAGGTAGCCAATGGTTTTCCGTCCTGGACTTGAGGAGTGGCTATTATCAGATAGCCATGAAAGAAGAGGACAAGGAAAAGACTGCTTTCATTTGCCCTCTAGGGTTTTATCAGTTTGAAAGGATGCCGCAGGGCATAACAGGAGCGCCCGCGACTTTTCAGAGGCTTATGGAGAAAGCCGTAGGTGATATGAACATGCTCCAAGTATTAGTCTACCTTGATGACTTGATTATTTTTGGAAAGACCCTGGCAGAACACGAGGAGAGACTCGTGAAAGTTCTCGACAGACTCAGAGACGTAGGGCTCAAGATTTCGCTTGACAAATGTCAGTTTTGTCAAACGAAGGTCAAGTATGTGGGTCATATAGTGACTGCTGAGGGCGTTGCCGCTGACCCTACAAAAGTTGAAGCTGTGACCACTTGGCCCAAGCCTTCCAACCTCAAGACCCTACGTTCCTTTCTGGGTTTTTGTGGGTATTACCGACGATTCATCCACAACTACTCCTCCATCGTCCGCCCCTTGACCGACCTCACTAAAGGTTATGGCCCTACCCAGCGTGGGAAAAAGCCCACAAAAAGGGAAAATGTCTATCTGGATGAGAGAGAACCATTTGGAGAAAGGTGGGATGAGTCATGCACTGAAGCCTTTGAGAAAATAAAAGACTGTCTGACAAACGCTCCAGTTTTAGCCTTTGCTGATCCTGGCAAACCATATACACTGCATGTGGATGCTAGCCTTTCGGGGCTTGGAGCTGTTTTATATCAGGAACACCCAGAGGGGCTGAGGCCAGTCGCATTCGCGAGCAGAAAACTGAGCTCTTCAGAAAAAAATTATGCCATCCACCAGTTAGAGTTCCTGTCGCTCAAATGGGCAGTTGTCGAAAAATTTCACGATTATCTTTATGGAGCCTGTTTTACGGTGCGTACTGACAACAACCCTCTAACTTATGTCCTTTCATCAGCGAAGCTCAACGCTACAGGGCATCGGTGGTTGTCAGATTTGTCGGTGTATGATTTTGACATCATCTATAGACCTGGGAAAAATAACATTGATGCTGATTTGTTGTCCCGCATGGAGCCAAGAGAAGAGGAAATGGAGTGGCAGAGCATTTCTCAGGCTGGAGTCAAGTCAATTTGCCAGCGAATCGGTGTTCTTGGCCCATCTGCAGACTCCCCTAGGTATGTTGAACAGCTTGGAGCTCCACCCGACTGCATTCCTGAGGTGTATGCGTTCCCCACACATCTTCAGCTGAACTCGCTGGAACAAATGTCCAGACAGGAGTTAATTGCAGCCCAAGTTCAAGATCCTCTCATAGAGTCTACAGTACAAGCTTTAAAGTGTGGAAAGTGGCCGGACAACCCTGAGTTGCTGCCTATGAAAAGGGAGATGGGGAAGCTGGTTATGACTCATGGATTACTCCATCGTGTGAGCACAAGTCATACAGGAGAAAAGATGCATCAGCTAGTGCTACCTGCTAAGTTCAAGGCTGTGGTACTAAAGTCAATGCATGATGACCTAGGCCATTTAGGAATCGAGAGAGTTACTGATATGATCAGGAGCCGTTTTTTCTGGCCAAAGATGTCAACTGATGTCGAGCAATATGTGAGAAACTGTGGAGAGTGCGTCCTCAGGAAAACTCCCTGTCACAGGGCTGCACCTTTACACCAAATTGTAAGTTCTGGACCTATGGACCTAGTCTGTATTGACTTCCTGTCAATGGAGCCTGACTCTAGAGGAGTGAGTAATGTGCTTGTTATAACTGACCATTTTACAAGATATGCCCAGGCTTTTCCCACGCAAAACCAAAAAGCCCTCACAGTTGCAAAGGTCTTGGTAGAAAAGTTTTTTGTGCATTATGGCTTGCCATCTAGGATACATTCTGATCAAGGCAGAGACTTTGAGTCTCGACTCATTAAAGAGCTGCTGAAGATACTGGGCATACACAAGTCACGGACCACTCCGTATCACCCACAGGGTGATCCCCAACCCGAACGCTTTAATCGAACTTTGTTGTCCATGTTGGCTACGCTCAATCAGGAAAAGAAACGACAATGGAGTCAACATGTGGTCCATCTGGTACATGCATATAACAGCACCAAGTCCGATGCCACGGGATATTCCCCATATTTTTTGATGTTCGGACGTGAGGCCAAACTCCCACTGGATGTATGTTTTGGGACATGTCCAAATGGAAAGGGTGACCAACCACACTCTTCATATGTCGCCAAACTGAAAGAGCACCTACAGAAAGCCTACAAAATGGCTACAGAGGCCTCTAACAAAAGGCACCAGCAAAACAAAAAAGCCTACGACAAGAGACTCCATTTTCACAATCTAGGACCTGGTGACCGGGTATTGTTGAAAAACCTTGGATTAAAGGGCAAACACAAGCTGGAGAATCGCTGGTATGAGGTTCCTTATGTGGTGGTGGATAAGATGCCGAACTTGCCCGTCTACAGAGTAAAGCCAGTGGATGGGAGAGGAAAGTTCAAAACTTTGCACAGAGATAATCTCCTCCATATAGGAGATCTTGTGAAGATCCCGGTGTTGGACAACACAGAGGATGTGCCAAAGAGAGCAGCCACACGAAGTCGTGCCCTCGACAGACACAAAAGAAGCATTTCCGATCACACTATACCAAGGGAGCCTAATACATCAACAGACTCTTCTGATCTGGAGTGTGAATGGCCGATTAGACCCTACAGGAAGTTTGTGGAAAAGATTATTGAAAGGAGGGAAAGAGACAGTGCTGATGGATCAGAGCACTTGGAAGCCATCAATCCTTCAGATGGAAGTCACTCCGAGAGAGGCAACTCACCTGTAGATCATGGCCCAGATGTTGCTCTTGAGACTGAGTCTGAGCCAGAGCCCATCTCCAGTGAAGATGAACAACCTCAGTCAAGCTGTTCTAATGTACATGTGACACCAAAGTCAATAAGGCCAGAAAGATCATTAAAACCAGTTATGAGACTTACCTATGATGAGCCAGGAAAAGCAAAAGATCAGCCTATTACCATCGTACATAGAGGTGTAACTATAAAAATAGGTAAACATTAATACAGACCTATGTAAATGCATCCTTAACGCTTTTGAGTAGAAACAGTGAAGTTTCAATTCTACCAGTCTGATGAGGACATCAGATATTTAAAGGGGGAAGGGTGTAACCCTGTTAAAAATCCTTACTCATAAAATAAATAATGAATAATTTATGGTTTAAAAAAGTTCATATTTGTTTGAAAATGTTATTAAAAGTGTATTAAAAATGTAAAAGGAATATTTCATGAAGGTTAAAATAGTGTGATAAGAGTAAGGTGTAAGAGATGAGATTAAAATGACACAAATGTACATGGTTAAATATTTTATTTTATTTTGAAGGAACTCATAGGGAGAGAGGAAGTACTGATTGAGAAGAAGTGTGATCCTGGTCATTGATTGGTTAAGGTGTGATTGACAGGTGTAGACTGGAAGTGAGTGAAGGTGAGAGGTGTGTGTTTTTGGGAAAAAAACTTGACGGAGGAAAAGAGGGGAGACGTGACGAAGCACAAGAGACGCATGGCCGCGAGTGTAAAGTTCTACAGAGACAATAGTTAAGTGTGTAGTTTCCGTGTTCAAGCGACTGTCTGCTCGACACTAGGGCTGTAGCTATCGATTCTTTTTGGAATCGATTAATCTAGCACTTTATCGATCGATTAATCGATTAATCGTATATATATATTTTTTTTGCATTTTTAAACAACCAAAACAAATAATGCATGACGAAAATGATGTGGCTGTAAAATGATCAACCATTTGGCTTTTATTTCTTTAAAAAAAAGAGGTATTTCTTACAACTCCAACATTTGGCTCCAAAACTTTATTGCAATTTACTCATTTAGTGCAAGTGCAAACAATTAAATAACAATACAGTTTCAACTTACTGTAAAACATGTATAACATGTAACACTATGAATCAATACAAACTTAAATAGTAGCGGCCATTTTGCCTTAGTGTTGTCTTATACAACATTACAAAAAGGGATTGCACCTTCTAACCACCTACTAACAAATAATATATAATCTCTGGGATAGGCCTATTTGCTATGGTAACCTAGCAACCTATGTGTGTGGACGCATGCTGTGTTATATATAATTTTATGTTATACACAGCACCAAATCACAACAGAAGTCATTTAAGGTCACTTTTCCTATAGAACCGGTCCGGACCGTGTTCATTTAATTAATAATTTCTTCATCGTCGCGCATTTACAATTCTCCTCCGCTCTGTTTTACGAAGGGAGGAGCTCCGGACCGACGTAAACAAACACATGTGCACACACACTTACAGACAGACAGACAGAGAGAGAACATGTCACGTCGGTCTCAACTGTCTGTAAAGCAGATATCATATCTACGTTTTTTAAACGCGCACAAACTGATTCTGCTCTGGCATGTCATCTCGAGCCTTCGCAGTTCTCCGTCGTGGTGGCGGATACGCAATGCAACCCCCCCCCCGGGCTGCTGGAGAACCAGCGTGAGGACGTGAGTTTAGAGGACCAATCACAGCCCTTGCAGTCTCCGTTTCCCCTCGACGGAGTGACGGACACTCCGCGCCCGGAGAGTACGGAGAGGCTCTCCGGCTCTCCGGCGGGTCCGTGTGGAACATTCAAGATCCCTGCGCGTCATAGGAATTTAACGACGCTTCGAGGCAGAGTTTTTGCCTCGACCAATTTTTGTAATCGAGTAACTCGAGTAACTCGATGAATCGTTACAGCCCTACTCGACACTCAGAACTTGGACATTGGAGCTGCTGCTGTTCGGTGTACAGTTTGAGGAGTTTCAGCTCGGAGCTCCTGGCGAAGCTGCACTGTATTTTAGCTTAGCCTAGCTACTTAGCTAACTCGGAGTGTGTGTTAGCATTCGCTATCAAAGTGAACGAACTTAGCCGTGAGGAGCTAAACCAGCTACTGACATTGGCTGTGCCTTGTGGTCTCAACGCGGGAGCATAAGGATTCGGCTCGGCCGCTGCCAGTGTGTGTGACTCGTCGTCGTCGTCTTCGTTGGTGGACATCGTCCCGGGCTGCGAGGGAGAACCCATTGCCTGTTCACCTGCCTGTTTTCAGTCTACCTGCAGTGTCGCCTTCAGGACTTGGACCTGGTAAAGGTTGTTCTTTGGATTGGAGGTAACATTTTCCTTTATTGTTCCTGGATCATTGGGATTAAAGTTGGATTTTCCTCGCACTCAAAAGTCACCATATCAGGCCTGCAACGGGGTTATTTTGTTTGCCGGCTGTGTGTATGTGTGTGTGAGTGTGGGCCCACTGCTTTGTGTTTGAGAGTATTATTGCGACTTAAAGGAGTATCTTGAAACTTAAAGGAGTGTTCCATATATTTTTGGGGAAGTTAAAAGTGTTCTATTTAACTAGAACGGTAGTTTTGGTAATTTTGGTGCTAAGCTAATTTTGGTTAATTTTATACCTGACAGTGAATCAGATCTTTCATGATCTAGTCTAAGTGTTGTGATAACAAAAAGAGACAACAGAGAATTTACTTTTAAACATATTTTCACTTAAAATGTATTTGTGTTTTGTTTGAATGCATTTACTTGAAGTAAATCATTGATTTGTTATTTTCTCTAAAATAGAGTCTTGTGATATTTCTTTGCCAGAGTTAAAAGAGAGCATAGTTATTGCCTATTAGATGAGTTATCATTGAAATAGTGTTATTTAGGGTATCTGGAAAGTGTTAAAGCTACACAAAACTACTCAAAGTCACTATATTTTAGGTTTTAGGAGACGGACACTGAGGTAAAAAACATTCTATTTAAGGTTCTATGGTAAAAAGGTGAATTCATCTAGGTGTATCAGCTGAGTGAGTATTGAAAAACGAGGTCCAAATTGCTTGTGAACAGTTACTTAAAAAATAGGGTTAAAAATATAATAGATGAACCCAGAAGCCTGCCCTTAGTAAAAGGTCTATTGAGGGGAGTGCTACATATTGTCATGTGTATTTCTACTGTGTATTTCTATTGTTGGCTCTGTATTTCTACTGTGTATTTCTCTTTCCTTCTCTGTATTTCTACTGTGTATTTCGACTGTGTGCTATGCATTTCTAGTGTATTCATACTGTGTGCTGTGTATTTCTACTGTGTATTTCGATTGTGATGTGTATTTCTACTCTGTATTTTGACTGTGTGCTATGTATTTCTGGTGTATTTCGACTGTATGCTATGTATTTCTAGTGTATTTGTACTGTGTGCTGTGTATTTCTACTGTGTATTTCTATTGTGATGTGTATTTCTACTGTGATTTGTATTTCTACTGTGTATGACTATTGTGCACAGTAGAAATAAAGAGCAGACAATATAAAGACACAGTAGAAATACACATCACAATAGGAATACAGCACACAGTACAAATACACTAGAAATACATAGCACACAGTCGAAATACACAGTAGAAATACAGAGCAGACAAGTGAAATACACAGTAGAAATACAGAGCCAACAATATAAATGCACAGTAGAAATACACAGCACAGAGTCAAAATACACTTTAGAAATACAGAGCAGACAATAGATATACACAGTGGAAATACACATCACAGTATAAATACAGAGCAGACAATAGAAATACACAGTAGAAATATACAGTAGAAATACACATCACAGTAGAAATAGACATCACAATAGAAATACACATCACAATTGAAACACACATTAGAAATACACAGCAAACAGTACAGATACACAATAAATACATAGCAAACAGTTGAAATACACTGTAGAAAAACATATCACAATAGAAATACACAGTAGAAATACACCGCACACAGTACAAATACACTAGAAATACATAGCACACAGTCGAAATGCACACTAGAAATACAGAGCAGACAAGAGAAATACACAGAAGAAATACAGAGCCAACAATAGAAATACACAGTAGAAATACACATCACAATAGAAATACAGAGCCAATAATAGAAATACACAGTAGAAATACACATCACAATAGAATTACACAGTAGAAATAAACAGCACACAGTGCAAATACACTAGAAATACATAGCACACAATCGAAATACACAGTAGAAATACACCTCACAATGGAAATACACGTCACTGTAGAAATACATTGTAGAAATACACAGTGGAAATATATAGTAGAAATACACATCACAATAGAAATACACAGTCAAAATACACAGCACACAGTACAAATACACTAGAAATACATAGCACACAGTCGAAATACACAGTAGACATATACATCGCAGTAGAAATACACATCACAATAGAAATACACAGGAGAAATATACAGTAGACATACACATCACAGTAGAAATAGGCATCACAATAGAAATACACATCACAATAGAAACACACATTAGAAATACACGGTACACAGTACAGATACACAATAAATACATAGCAAACAGTTGAAATACACTATAGAAAAACACATCACAATAGAAATACAGAGCCAACAATAGAAATACGCAGTAGAAATACGCATCACAGTATAAATACAGAGCAGACAATAGAAATACACAGTAGAAATACACAGCACACACTACAAATACACTAGAAATACATAGCACACAGTCGAAATACACAGTAGAAATACACATTACAGTAGAAATACACATCGCAATAGAAATACACATCACAATAGAAACACACATTAGAAATACATGGCACACAGTACAGATACACAATAAATACATAGCAAACAGTCAAAATACACTGTAGAAAAACACATCACAATAGAAATACACAGCAGAAATACACCGCACACAGTACAAATACACTAGAAATACATAGCACACAGTCGAAATGCACAGTAGAAATACAGAGCAGACAAGAGAAATACACAGTAGAAATACAGAGCCAACAATAGAAATACACAGTAGAAATACACATCACAATAGAAATACAGAGCCAACAATAGAAATACGCAGTAGAAATACACATCACAGTATAAATACAGAGCAGACAATAGAAATACACAGTAGAAATACACAGCACACACTACAAATACACTAGAAATACATAGCGCACAGTCGAAATACACAGTAGAAATACACATTACAGTAGAAATACACATCGCAATAGAAATACACATCACAATAGAAACACACATTAGAAATACATGGCACACAGTACAGATACACAATAAATACATAGCAAACAGTCAAAATACACTGTAGAAAAACACATCACAATAGAAATACACAGCAGAAATACACCGCACACAGTACAAATACACTAGAAATACATAGCACACAGTCGAAATGCACAGTAGAAATACAGAGCAGACAAGAGAAATACACAGTAGAAATACAGAGCCAACAATAGAAATACACAGTAGAAATACACATCACAATAGAAATACACAGTAGAAATAAACAGCACACAGTGCAAATACACAGTAGAAATACATTGTAGAAATACACATTGCACAGTAGAAATACACAATAGCTATGCATAGCACACAGCAGAAAAACAGTAGAAATAAACATCACACAGTGGAAATATACAGTAGAAATACACATCACAATTGAAATACACAGTAGAAATACATAGCACACAGTACAAATACACTAGAAATACATAGCACACAGTACAAATACACAGTAGAAATACACATCACAGTAGAAATAGACATCACAATAGAAATACACATCACAATTGAAACACACATTAGAAATACACAGCAAACAGTACAGATACACAATAAATACATAGCAAACAGTCGAAATACACTGTAGAAAAACATATCACAATTGAAATACACAGTAGAAATACACCGCACACAGTACAAATACACTAGAAATACATAGCACACAGTCGAAATGCACACTAGAAATACAGAGCAGACAATAGAAATACACAGTAGAAATACACATCACAATAGAAATACAGAGCCAACAATAGAAATACACAGTAGAAATACACATCACAATAGAAATACACAGTAGAAATAAACAGCACACAGTGCAAATACACTAGAAATACATAGCACACAATCGAAATACACAGTAGAAATACACCTCACAATGGAAATACACGTCACAGTAGAAATACATTGTAGAAATACACCTCACAATGGAAATACACGTCACAGTAGAAATACATTGTAGAAATACACATTACACAGTAGAAATACACACTAGCTGTGCATAGCACACAGCAGAAAAACACAGTAGAAATACACAGTGGAAATATATAGTAGAAATGCACATCACAATAGAAATACACAGTCAAAATACACAGCACACAGTACAAATACACTAGAAATACATAGCACACAGTCGAAATACACAGTAGAAATACACATCACAATAGAAATACACAGGAGAAATATACAATAGAAATACACATCACAGTAGAAATAGACATCACAATAGAAACACACATTAGAAATACACGGCACACAGTACAGATACACAATAAATACATAGCAAACAGTTGAAATACACTATAGAAAAACACATCACAATAGAAATACACAGTAGAAATACACTGCACACAGTACAAATACACTAGAAATACATAGCACACAGTCGAAATGCACAGTAGAAATACAGAGCAGACAAGAGAAATACACAGTAGAAATACAGAGCCAACAATAGAAATACACAGTAGAAATACACACCACAATAGAAATACACAGTAGAAATACACATCACAATAGAAATACACAGTAGAAATAAACAGCACACAGTGCAAATACACTAGAAATACATAGCACACAATCGAAATACACAGTAGAAATACATTGTAGAAATACACGTCACAGTAGAAATACATTGTAGAAATACACATTACACAGTAGAAATACACACTAGCTGTGCATAGCACACAGCAGAAAAACACAGTAGAAATACACAGTAGAAATATATAGTAGAAATACACATCACAATAGAAATACACAGTCAAAATACACAGCACACAGTACAAATACACTAGAAATACATAGCACACAGTCGAAATACACAGTAGAAATATACAGTAGAAATACACATCACAATAGAAATACACATCACAATAGAAACACACATTAGAAATACACGGCACACAGTACAGATACACAATAAATACATAGCAAACAGTTGAAATACACTATAGAAAAACACATTACAATAGAAATACACAGTAGAAATACACTGCACACAGTACAAATACACTAGAAATACATAGCACACAGTCGAAATGCACAGTAGAAATACAGAGCAGACAAGAGAAATACACAGTAGAAATACAGAGCCAACAATAGAAATACACAGTAGAAATACACATCACAATAGAAATACAGAGCCAACAATAGAAATACGCAGTACAAATACACATCACAATAGAAATACACAGTAGAAATAAACAGCACACAGTGCAAATACGCTAGAACTAATAGCACACAGTTGAAATACACAGTAGAAATACACATCACAATGGAAATACACATCACAGTAGAAATACATTGTAGAAATACACATTTCCCAGTAGAAATACACAATAGCTGCGCATAGCACACAGCAGAAAAACACAGTAGAAATACACAGTAGGAATAAACATCACACAGTGGAAATATACAGTAGAAATACATATCACAATAGAAATACACAGTAGAAATACATAGCACACAGTACAAATACACTAGAAATACAGAGCACACAGTCGAAAAACACAGTAGAAATACACATCACAGTAGAAATACACATCACAGTAGAAATAGACATCACAATAGAAATACACATCACAATAGAAACACATTAGAAATACACAGCACACAATACAGATACACAAGAAATACATAGCAAACAGTCGAAATACACAGTAGAAAAACACAGCACAATAGAAATACACAGCAGAAATACACCGCACACAGTACAAATACACTAGAAATACATAGCACACAGTTGAAATACACAGTAGAAATACAGAGCAGACAAGAGAAATACACAGTAGAAATACAGAGCCAACAATAGAAATACACAGTAGAAATACACCGCACACAGTACTAAATACACTAGAAATACATAGCACACAGTTGAAATACACAGTAGAAATACAGAGCAGACAAGAGAAATACACAGTAGAAATACAGAGCCAACAATAGAAATACACAGTAGAAATACACATCACAATAGAAATACACAGTTGAAATAAACAGCACACAGTGCAAATAAACTAGAAATACATAGCACACAGTCGAAATACACAGTAGAAATACACATCACAATGGAAATACACATCGCAGTAGAAATACATTGTAGAAATACACATTACACAGTAGAAATACACAATAGCTGTGCATAGCACACAGCAGAAAAACACAGTAGAAATACACAGTAGAAATAAACATCACACAGTGGAAATATACAGTAGAAATACACAGCACACAGTCGAAATACACAGTAGAAATACACAGTAGCAATACAGAGCACAAAGTAGAAATACACAGAAATACAGAGCACAAAGTAGAAATACACATAACACAGTAGAAATACACACAACACAGTGGAAATACACAGTAGAAAACCCAGCACAGTAGAAAAAGAAAGTAAATTCAAAGCATAAAATAGAAATACACAGTAGAAATACACATCACAGTAGATATACACAAAAGAAATACTGCACAGTGCAAAAAGACGCTTCTCTCACTCTGAAACGATCTAAATTGACATGAGTAAGTTTCCACCATAAATGAATTAAAGGACAGGTGAAACCATCCTTGCCTTAAAATAGATCCAAATTTAGCATGTCCAGGCTAGGAAACTTGTTTGAAAAACCTTTTTTCATTGAAATACAACATAGTCTACTTCACAGTTCAAAAACACATGTCTTTCGCTCTGAAATGTCCAAAGTTGACAGAAGTGAGTTTTCACCATAATTGCCATGATATTTATCCAAATTCAACTATTCCTGACAAAGAAAAGTCCTTGAAAACGGTCCCTGTATGGTCGATGTCAGGCCCGTGCATAGACCTTTGGAGGGGCAGATGCTCAAGAAAAAAAAAGGCATAAAAACCATATATATATATATATATATATATATCAGTAATCATCATGATGATGAGAAAAGAAAAGACATTAACTTACAGTAAGGTACTACCTATGCTGAGGATGAATTTACTTGCTGAGGGAGCTACTTTATCAGGTGAGCTATAGGCCTACATCAGCCATAATGCTGCGCCGTGTCTACCGTTTTAAGAGTTGTCTGCGGTAAAAAAGCTGGCCCCAACCGACTTTTAGCTTTATCACATCAGCTTGGAGGACTAAACATCACTTAAGTATAAATAAATAAATAAATAAATGCATGAATAAATGTATACATAAATGTTGAAATAAATAAATAAATGCATAAAATAAATGAATAAATAAATAAATGCTGAAATAAATGTATCAATAAATAAATAAATAAAAGAATAAATAAATAAATGCTTTATATTTATTTCTACATTTCTGTTCACCTACATTTATTTATTTCTGTGTCCATATGTTAATGAGGTAGAAGGTCCTAACCTCAGTCAGCAGCATGATTGGTTACAGGAGTGTGCTCGATGCGGGTCGACTACTTCTGCCTTACTAGCGGCGCTGATGTTGTTGGCTACCAGCCCACCCGCTCAGCTAACCCTTAGCTGCAGTTCTGATTTAGTTATGGCAGTTTTTGTACGAGCAATTGCGAATGAATTGCGATCATTAGCGAACGATTTAGAGAACCATGCAACCAACGACTATGTTCAGTTTCGTCTGGATAGATTGATGGATGACTTGGCTCAGCTCAACGCCGGTATGGATGTGCAAACTGAGCTAGCAGTGTTAGACGGTCTGGAAGAAGTCGCCCGCCAACTTCACATCCTGTCAGAGACAGAAGAAGGGACCCTTGGACGTCCGTCGTACAATATACCCCCCACTTTAATCGAAGCACACCTTCTCTGGGGGCACACCGCTAAGGAAATAGCACAGGTGTTCGGAGTGTGCGAGAGAACAATTCGTCGGAGGATGGCACAGTACGGAATAAGGTACTCCGCTAACGCTACATTGTCTGTTTGTCTGGTTTCCCGTTTATCTTCTTTTAAAGGTGGCAATATATGTGTGCAAATTCACAGAGATATTTAACTAGCTAGTGTTTATTGATGCAGGGTTCCCACGGTCATGGAAAACCTGGAAAAGTCATGGAATTTTAAAAACTAATTTGCCAGGCCTGGAAAAGTCATGGAATTAGTAAAATTCCTTAAAGTTTTGGAAAAGTTATGGAATTTTGTTGTGTGAAATTAAATTAATTGTTACAGTGGATAACTTCTGTCGTGGAAATTTTCTGCTCTTGGTGGGGAATGAAATAGAGACTTCTTGCCGGCCGACAAAGTTTTATTTTCTTTGCAAAGAAAAGGTCAATCAACATGCGAGCGGTTCAAAATGAAGAAAGACCCTGAACATCAGGAAACTTGAACATTTATACCTGAGGAAAAGCCCACCCCTTGGGTGTGTTTTACATCCTTTGTCTGCTGTGGGGTCGGCCCCCTACTCAGGGTGTCTTATCAAACTTTTGTCTTTCACAGGTATAGGCACTGACATCCTAGAGTGTGATTAAGAGGTCTAATCAACACAATTTCAAATACAAAAGGGTTTGAGTATATCATGAGAAAGTGAGAGGTTGGGTGTCTCAGAAACTTGAAATGCAATCACAAGGTCTAGACATTAAAATACACAAATGGGTAGTAAACAAAAGAGATCTGATGACTTGGGGGAAGCAGGGTGTGGAGTCGTCTCAAGTAAAAAGGAATATTCAAATTTACCACTACACTTACCATGTAATGTAACATTACGGCAGGAACGGTAGGATTTGCCATTAGCGGTTTGTAACAATAGTATATCTCTGCAGACCCAGAGGCTGCAGATTCCCACAAGAGAGTTAAATGTGGCATATATGTTGATCTTGCCAATTCTGTCTACGTAGCATGTAACATCGGTAGGCCAATCTATATCAGTGTAGCAACATATCGATGCAATACGTCTGCCATCAACGTTACATTAATTCTGTCAATAGGGCATAACTCCGTCCATGTAGCTTAGCGCCGTCAGTTCATAGAAAAACATTAAGCTTGTTGATTGGACAGTTGAAGCCTGAAGCCTAAAGCCTCTCTTCCTGTCTTTATCAAAAAATACACTTTTCCATGGATTAAAGTTCTCCGTCGCTATGACGGATTTCCATCATTCAGACTTCACAGAGGCGACTTGTGAGATCAATGTAGATCGGAGGAACTGTTGGCTGATGTTTATTGACAGGTTGTCACACTCTACAGCCAATTGTATCGTTAACGGCGTGTGCGCGCCTGACCAATGACAGTGCAGTGACCCACACAGGGCGGGATCTGAACACGGAGCGGCGCTAAAGTTTAGCTGCTTAGCTAGCAAGGACTCGTCGCGCTGCTACGTTATCAGCTGAGTTTAGTCAGCACGTAAGAACTCGTCTGACACAGAGAGTCTCCTGTTGTGTGCTACATGTGTGAAATAACAACTATAGTCTGGACTTTGTCTGCAGTGTATCTGTGTAAATGGCTTCATTCAGCGTCTCTCCCTCCCCTCTGGCACCGTGAGTTACCATGGTTACAGGAACACCCTGAAACTTTATAATGATGATCAATAAGAAGTTTTTGGTTAGTTTGACTGTACAGAATCATGAATGTTGCCTGATTGTAGCTCAATGCTTAAATCTTGTATTATAACATATAGAACAAAGCCTCAGAGCTTCTTTGATTATTAACAGTATGTTAGTGATGACAGAAAGATAACTCGCCATCAGACTGACAAGGCTGCAAAAGTTGCTGCTTGTATGATGTATTTAAACGATAAGAGGCTCACTTTAAACAATATTATTAATAATAATTAATGATGATGATGAGAAGAAGAAGTAGAAAAATAGCGTACTGAAAAGTTCTGTAGATGGTTGATTATTTGAAAGAGTAAAACTTGAGAGAAGCTTGGCAAAACAAAGGGCACAGATTGATTTCATAGATTGAAAATTACATTGAAAAGACAAAAAACATTTTAAGTGTGAATAGAACAGCTGTTCAGATCATCCTCCTGTAAAACACTGTTGGTCAAATATTTAAACTTGATGTCTGCATTAGAGAATATGGTGTGGGGTGAGGCTGTAAATCTTATCTTATTTTTTTAGCACGTGTCAAGTAACGTGCCCTGTAACATGTTTCACAAATTACAAATTGGGAATATGGCTTGGCTGCAGCTCGAGAAAAAACATTTCAGTCAAAAGATTTTTTCTTTGCTTTAATCCATGCTTTTCATACTTAATTGACCTTTGAATAGTGTAACAGTAGTTCAGTACAAACATCTGAATTTAATATGGAAAATGTATTTCATGACACAAGAAGCTTATGTGTCTGATTGTACTGTAAACCTGAAGATCTTTTGAAGAGATGAGGCTATGTGTTTTAACTATGCAAGCAATCTCAGCGCACATGTGGAGGGCAGGAGTAGTTACTTGAAACCATATCAACATAAACATAATTAGCCTCTGCTTTTTATATTTTATGTACAATATTTATCATGTTAAATGTCAAAAAGTATTTTAAGTGAATACGAACATAACCAACTATTAGAGATTGAAAAAGGTTTACTGTTTAGTTTTCATACAATAATTAACAGTTGGAGTAAAGTATACTATACAGTTCTGTTCGTGTACTTATATAGGTTGTGAATGGTCATGGAAATGTTATTATGGATCCTTGAAAAGTCATGGAAAAGTTTTGAAATTTTGTCCATGAAAATGTGTGGGAACCCTGTATAGCGCTTTTCCAGTCCTCTTGGACAGCTCAAAGTGCTTTACAACACATGCCACATTCACACAATGATGCCGGAGGCTGCTATGCAAGGCACCAGCTGCTCATCAGGAGCAATTTGGGGTTTAGTATCTTGCTCAAGGATACTTCGACATGTAACTCGGGGGAGCCGGGATTCGAACCAGTGACCTTCCGATCACTAGACGACTCGCTCTACCTCCTGAGCTACAGCCGCCCCTACAGGCATCAAAAATAGCTTGACAATAGTCGGAAAATAGCCGATCTACAAGTTTACAACGCGTTGGTCACTATCAAAGCATAATGGGCTTCTAGAACACCTCAGCAGTACCACAGGCTGATCAGTTCCGTACCACACTGCACTGATGCAGTAATTTGTTCTAAAACAGGCCTCAACAAAGTATTGAGTGCAAAAATGAACATATTTATCAGAAGGTTGACACTTTTGTATTTTAACCCATTTGGACCTGATTCTATGAGGTTGACTCTAAAGAAGTCTTCTAAATCTACAAAGCGTTTGCGGCCCACCTATCTGACCACCTAACCTGGCCTGACCTAACCTGCCTATCGGCCAGATAGGATGGTCAGATAGGTGGGCCGCACGCATTTTCAGAGCATGTTTATTATAATGATAAATCATCAATCGATTTGTGGCTTCTTAGGTCAGTTCAGGTCTGAATCCTTTTTTAAATTGTTTTCTGTAATGTGAGCTATATGCCATA
The DNA here is from genome assembly GCF_965226575.1 of Pagrus pagrus. Lineage (NCBI taxonomy): Eukaryota > Metazoa > Chordata > Actinopteri > Spariformes > Sparidae > Pagrus > Pagrus pagrus. The sequence goes on along the minus strand of NC_140185.1, from coordinate 217,490 downwards.
ACCATCCAGACTTAAACAAAAAAGGTTTGGAATATTTCGTGATGTGCAATGAAAGGTAGACTATTAAAGTTCAACTTTTTGAATTAGAGATGCACTGAATCTTTTCCAAATTGTAAACCTAACTAGACTTTATCATAAAACAATCATTTCTCTAGTGAGGACCAGGAAAAAGGTCCTCACAATGCCTATTTTTTAATTCTACTATACAAGTTGGTAGACATTTGTTCCTTACTCACTCACACTCTCTCACTTGCTCTCTTGCATTCTTTCTTTGTTTCTTTTTTAGCCTGGAACAAACATGGTGGAATACCTCCATGAGGCCAAGGCATCCAGACCATACCCCTACATCCTAACACTGGGAAATGACAATCATAATGCATCTCAGGCCTTTGTCATTGTTGCTGGACAGGCTTTGGAATACGACGCACTGCTTCAGGCCATCGATGTCAGCTTCAAGGCATTCTTTATCTTCGATATTAAATACCCGAAGCAGTGTGAACATGTGTGGGAATTCATACAGAACGTAGTCTATGAAATGCCAGGAGGGGAGTCCAAACTAGTAAAGTTTCTTGAAACTAGAATACTTGCTTGCAAGTAGAGCTAATGGCGTCAAGGACAGCTTTTTTCTAGCTTTTATTTGAAGAATGTACTATAGGCCTGTTGACTGTTGACTGTCAATGTGAGAACAATTTAACTATTGTGGATATTTTCTATTAATACATTTTTTCAAAGATTCCAATATTGTTTTAAGTGTTTATTGCATAATATAAGCTTTGCATGACCAAATCTAGCATGTATTTTGTTATAGGTTTGGAGTTTAACAGTTTCATAGCTATGGGTAGTCTATCGCAATTTATTTTCTTATAGATTGTACTGTAATGTGTTAGAATTAATCTGGCATATTGGTTAATTTGACCCAGCATTTGGATAGATTACAGAACAAATGTGTAGTTGAATGAACCCAGAATTGTAGTTAATTTGACCCAGCATTTGGGTAGAGTATATGACACATATATGTAGTTGAAACAACCCAGAATTGTAATTAATTTGACCCAGCATTTGGGTAGAGTATATACAAATATGTGTGGTTGAATTTACCCAGATTTGCAGTTAATTTGACCCAGCATTTGGGTAGAATATTTAACTCATCTGTTGGGTTAAAATGGACCAACCCATCTTGCAGGGTCAAATTAACTACTGCTGGGCTGGTGCAATATTGACCCAGCGGTTGGGTTATAAAACAACCCATATTGGGTTATTTTTAACCCATCATTTTTCTGTTTTGTGCTAACAGCATGCAGACCGCAGGATGGAAATGACAGGACTTCATACATCCTGAAAGGGTTTATTTCTCCATAACAACAGACTAACTCTACATTACCCGCTCATTACACAGCATAGGAGTGAAATAATTAATTTGAAACATAATGTTCATCAAAATACAACTTTTATCGATTTATAAATTGCACCATTTAACGTTAGTGCACCTGCAAGTCCAGTCTCTTCTCTGCTGTTTTGCTGAGCCTCCTCTCGGTCGTGTGCATTTGCTTTTAACGAAGCCTTTGAATATCAATCAGTGGATCGATTGATTAACATGTTACGATGTGTGTATTTGTCTTTTGTCATAACCAAGAGATTACAGGTTTACGGGGGCGCGTTTGTGTCGCGGACTCTGTGCCACCGAGAGGAGAGCTGTGACACCGGGTCAGAGGCTCTGATTGCAGGTTTGGTTTTCAGCCACAGTGTGGAAGGAGCCTCCACTCTCCTTGCAACAAGGTTATAAGTCATTTATCAAACAACAATGCGCGATCTGTTTGTTTCTGTTTTGACGAAGGTACTTCCTACAGATGCTCGTTCACATGACTGCGTTTCACCAATCAAATGTAGCCGCTAGCAACGTTGGACTCCGTTTCACCACTCAGACAGAGTACTACAACAGCATTCATTTTTTATACATAGCCTGTCACGTCTTTCAACAGTCAGCCTAAATAAAAACAGATACCGATAGCCTATGAAACTTAGGATAAATAAATGTTATTCATTCAACTTACCTCCTCCTGGACTTTGATGCCCATCCACCAAAACACCTTTGTGTTTGGTAGCGGGGTCCGTTAGCGGCTCCACTGCCACTAGGCCTACTTGAACCAGCCCGAAAGGCTCCACTGCTGCTACTAGATCCTGGCCGAAAAAGACGCTTTAATTCCTCGTCGACGGCTGGTGGTTGGGATGTTGCTGATGAAACTCTCTGTGTCTCCGACATTGTTGTTAGCAGTTGTCTGTCATTTAATATGTTATTTAGGAGGTCAACTGCTTGCTTGAGACCATGGTTGAGACCATGGTTGAGACCCTCTCTGTCGGTCATTTGCTTTCACCTGAATCCTCATCACACCACTATACTCATACACACACACACACTACTATACTTTCTTACACACACTATTATAGTCATACACACACACTATTATACTCATACGCACACTATTATAGTCATACGCACACACTATTATACTCTTACACACACTACTATACTCATATGCACACACTAGTATACTCATACACACACACTACTATACTCATGCACACACTAGTATACTCATACACAGTATAGTGGTGTGTGTGCTTGAGTATACTAGTGTGTGTAAGAGAGTATACTAGTGTGTGCGTATGAGTATACTGGTGTGTGTAAGAGAGTATAGTGGTGTGTGCGCGTGTGTATGAGTATAGTGGTGTGTGTGAGAGCAAATATGAATAATTTCCTAAACGGCCTCTCATATATTTCTACTGTGATCTATATCTCTACTGTGTATTTCTACTGTGATGTGTATTTCTAGTGTATTTGTACTGTGTGCTGTGTATTTTGATCGTGTATTTCTATTGTGATGTGTATTTCTACTGTGATTTGTATTTCTACTGTGTATTTCTATTGTGATGTGTATTTCTATTGTGTATTTCTATTGTGATGTGTATTTGTGTATTTCTATTGTGATGTGTCTTTGTGCGCATGTGCCGCAGTGTATGCAGCCTGTTCCAGTCGCTCCTGCTAACTTTAACTTTGTGTTCAACTTTCTCCTTTTTTCTTTATCTTACTTGTTCTGTTGAACAATGGGGGAATAAGATGGATGAACTTTCAGCGCTAACCCGGAATCATCAGGAATACCGGGAATGTAGTCTGATGATTTTCTCGGAGTCATGGCTATACACGGATGTTCATGACCACAATGTTTCCATGGAGGGTTTCCACACTGTCTGGGCTGACAGGGACTGCACTATGAGCGGTAAGCGCAAAGGATGGGGGCTTGCTGTTTATGTGAACAACAGGTGGTGCAATCCTGGTCACATCACTATCAAAGACCCCATCTGCAGCCCGGATATTGAACTGTTAGCTGTGGGTCTCCGTCCCTACTATGTAGGCTACCCGGTGAATTCTCACATGCTATTGTCGTGGCTTCAGACCCCCCCCAACTTCTTGAGCACCTCACACCCATCCCCCACTCCTCACACCTCCTCTGGCTCCCATGCTACCTGGCCTCCTCTCATTATGGACTCCAACTCTCCCCCTCCTCGACCTGCACTGTTTACACCGCTTCATGTCAGGAGACAGCTGAGCAAACTCCCCACCGGTAAGGCTGCAGGCCCTGACCGTGTCAGCCCACGGGTTCTCAGAGCCTGCGCCGAACAGCTCTGTGGAGTGCTTTATCGTGTCTTCAACATGAGCCTTAGCCTCTAGAAGGTCCCTGTGATATGGAAGACGTCCTGCCTCGTTCCAGTGCCAAAGACGCCGCAGCCCAGTGGTTTCTCGGACTACCGACCGGTGGTACTGACGTCACATATCATGAAGACCCTTGAGAGACTCGTCCTGGAGCAGCTCAGGCCTATGGTCAGGCCGCACCTGGATCCCCTCCAGTTCGCCTACCAGCCCCGGATTGGAGTCGAGGATGCCATTATCTTCCTGCTGAACCGTGTCTACGCCCACCTGGACAAGCCGGGGAGCACTGTGAGGGTCACGTTCTTTGACTTCTCCAGTGCTTTCAATACCATCAGGCCTGCTCTACTGGGTGACAAGCTGACGGCGATGCTGGTGGATCCCCCCTGTGTCCTGGATTGTGGATTACCTCACTGGCCGACCACAGTGCGTGCGCTTGCGGCACTGTGTGTCAGATGCTGTGGTCACCAACACCGGGGCCCCACAAGGGACTGTCCTCTCTCCTTTCCTCTTCACCCTTTACACCACGGACTTCAGCTACCAGACAGAGTCGTGCCATCTTCAGAAGTTTTCTGATGACTCTGCTGTTGTTGGATGTACCAGCAAGGCTGAATACAGGACTGTGGTGGACAACTTTGTCACATGGTGTGAGCTGAACCACCCGCAGCTCAACACAAGAAAGACTAAAGAGCTGGTGGTGGATCTGAGGAGAACCAGGAAACCAGTGACCCCAGTTTCCATCCTGGGGCTTATGCCACATTATTGTGGACATTGTTGAACACTACAAATATCTGGGGGTGTTCATAGACAATAAACTGGACTGGACTAAGAACACTGATGCCCTTTTCAAGAAGGGACAGAGCCGCCTATATTTTCTGAGGAGGCTCGCTCCTTTAACATCTGCCGGACTATGCTGAGGATGTTCTATGAGTCTGTGGTGGCCAGTGCTATTCTGTTTGCTGTTGTGTGCTGGGGCAGCAGGCTGAGAATAGCAGACGCCAACAGACTCAACAAGCTGATCAGGAAGGCCAGTGACGTTGTGGGAGCATCTTCAGCGAGAGACTAATTGCTCCAAAGTGCACCACTGAGCGCCACAGGAAGTCATTCCTACCTGTGGCCATTAAACTTTACAACTCCTCCCTCTGATCCGACTCAAATGGCTATGTATATGTATATGTATATATATATATATATATTTATATATGTATATATATGTGTATCTATGTATATTTCACATATGCCATATTTTTTATTGCACTGTATATATGTACATACTTGGAGTGGTCATTGTACACTTGAGATTGAGATTGTCTACTATATTTTTCTATTTTATTTTATTTTATTTGTTGTCTACTTTACTATTGCATTTATATCTATCTCTTGTTCCATTCATGCTGTATTTTATCTCTGCTTTGCATGGAGCATCTGGAACTACAACAATTTCCCCCCAGGGATTAATAAAGTATTCTGATTCTGATTTCTACTGTGATTTGTATTTCTACTGTGTATTTCTATTGTCTGCTCTGTATTTCTAAAGTGTATTTTGACTTTGTGCTGTGTATTTCTACTGTGTATTTCTACTGTGATCTATATCTACTGTGTATTTCTACTGTGATGTGTATTTCTAGTGTATTTCTACTGTGTGCTCTGTATTTCATCTGTGTATTTCCACTGTGTGCTATGTATTTCTAGTGTATTTGCACTGTGTGCTGGTTATTTCTACTGTGATGTGTATTTCCATTGTGATGTGTATTTCTACTGTGTATTTCGAATTTGTGCTATGTATTTCTAGTGTATTTGCGCTGTGTGTTGTGTATTTCTACTGTTTATTTCTATTGTCTGCTCTGTATTTATACTGTGAAGTGTATTTCCACTGTGTATTTCTATTGTCTGCTCTGCATTTCTAAAGTGTATTTTGACTCTGTGTATTTCTACTGTGTATTTCTATTGTGATGTGTATTTCTACTGTGTATTTATATTGTTGGCTCTGTATTTCTACTGTGTATTCCTATTGTTGGCTCTGTATTTCTACTGTGTGTTTCTATTGTCATGTGTATTTCTACTGTGTATTTCTATTGTTGGCTCTGTATTTCTACTGTGTATTTCTCTTTCCTTCTCTGTATTTCTACTGTGTATTTCGACTGTGTGCTATGCATTTCTAGTGTATTCATACTGTGTGCTGTGTATTTCTACTGTGTATATCTACTGTGATGTGTATTTCTATTGTGATGTGTATTTCTACTGTGTATTTCTATTGTCTGCTCTGTATTTCTAAAGTGTATTTTGACTTTGTGCTGTGTATTTCTACTGTGATCTATATCTACTGTGTATTTCTACTGTGATGTGTATTTCTAGTGTATTTCTACTGTGTGCTCTGTATTTCATCTGTGTATTTCCACTGTGTGCTATGTATTTCTAGTGTATTTGCACTGTGTGCTGTGTATTTCTACTGTGTATTTCTACTGTGATGTGTATTTCCATTGTGATGTGTATTTCTACTGTGTATTTCGAATTTGTGCTATGTATTTCTAGTGTATTTGCGCTGTGTGTTGTGTATTTCTACTGTTTATTTCTATTGTCTGCTCTGTATTTATACTGTGAAGTGTATTTCCACTGTGTATTTCTATTGTCTGCTCTGCATTTCTAAAGTGTATTTTGACTCTGTGTATTTCTACTGTGTATTTCTATTGTGATGTGTATTTCTACTGTGTATTTATATTGTTGGCTCTGTATTTCTACTGTGTATTCCTATTGTTGGCTCTGTATTTCTACTGTGTATTTCTATTGTCATGTGTATTTCTACTGTGTATTTCTATTGTTGGCTCTGTATTTCTACTGTGTATTTCTTTCTTTCTCTGTATTTCTACTGTGTATTTCAACTGTGTGCTATGCATTTCTAGTGTATTCATACTGTGTGCTGTGTATTTCTACTGTGTATTTCTACTGTGTATTTCGATTGTGATGTGTATTTCTAATCTGTATTTCGACTGTGTGCTATGTATGTCTAGTGTATTTTGACTGTTCTATGTATGTCTAGTGTATTTTGACTGTTCTATGTATTTCTAGTGTATTTGTACTGTGTGTTGTGTATTTCTACTGTGTATTTCTATTGTGATGTTTATTTCTATTGTGAAGTGTATTTGTACTGTGTATTTCTATTGTGATGTGTATTTCTACTGTGATTTGTATTTCTACTGTGTATTCCTATTGTGATGTGTATTTCTACTGAGATGTGTATTTCTACTGTGTATTTCTATTGTCTGCTCTTTATTTCTACTGTGCACAATAGACATACACAGTAGAAATACACATCACAGTAGAAATACACAGTAGAAATACACAGCACACAGTACAAATACACTAGAAATACATAGCACACAGTCGAAATACACAGTAGAAATACAGAGCCAACAATATAAATGCACAGTAGAAATACACAGCACAGAGTCAAAATACACTTTAGAAATACAGAGCAGACAACAGATATACACAGTGGAAATACACATCACAGTATAAATACAGAGCAGACAATAGAAATACACAGTAGAAATACACAGCACACAGTACAAATACACTAGAAATACATAGCACACAGTCGAAATACACAGTAGAAATACACATCACAGTAGAAATCCATTGTAGAAATACACAGTGGAAATATACAGTAGAAATACACATCACAATAGAAATACACAGTAGAAATACATAGCACACAGTCGAAATACACAGTAGAAATACACATCACAGTAGAAGCACACATCACAATAGAAATACACAGTAGAAATATACAGTAGAAATACACATCACAGTAGAAATACACATCACAATAGAAATACACATCACAATAGAAACACACATTAGAAATACACGGCAAACAGTACAGATACACAATAAATACATAGCAAAGAGTCGAAATACACTGTAAAAAAACACATCACAATAGAAATACACAGTAGTAATACACATCACAATAGAAATACACAGTAGAAATACACATCACAATAGAAATACAGAGCCAACAATAGAAATACACAGTAGAAATACACATCACATTAGAAATACACAGTAGAAATAAACAGCACAATGGAAATACACATCACAGTAGAAATACATTGTAGAAATACACATTACACAGTAGAAATACACACTAGCTGTGCATAGCACACAGTGGAAATATACAGTAGAAATACACATCACAATAGAAATACACAGTCAAAATACACAGCACACAGTACAAATACACTAGAAATACATAGCACACATTAGAAATACACGGCAAACAGTACAGATACACAATAAATACATAGCAAAGAGTCGAAATACACTGTAAAAAAACATCACAATAGAAATACACAGTAGTAATACACATCACAATAGAAATACACAGTAGAAATACACATCACAATAGAAATACAGAGCCAACAATAGAAATACACAGTAGAAATACACATCACAATAGAAATACACAGTAGAAATAAACAGCACAATGGAAATACACATCACAGTAGAAATACATTGTAGAAATACACATTACACAGTAGAAATACACACTAGCTGTGCATAGCACACAGTGGAAATATACAGTAGAAATACACATCACAATAGAAATACACAGTCAAAATACACAGCACACAGTACAAATACACTAGAAATACATAGCACACAGTAGAAATACACATCACAGTAGAAATACACAGTATAAATATACAGTAGAAATACACATCACAGTAGAAATAGACATCACAATAGAAATACACATCACAATAGAAACACACATTAGAAATACACGGCAAACAGTACAGGTACACAATAAATACATAGCAAACAGTCGAAATACACTGTAGAAAAACACATCACAATAGAAATACACAGTAGAAATACACTGCACACAGTACAAATACACTAGAAATACATAGCACACAGTCGAAATGCACAGTAGAAATACAGAGCAGACAAGAGAAATACACAGTAGAAATACAGAGCCAACAATAGAACTACACAGTAGAAATACACATCACAATAGAAATACAGAGCCAACAATAGAACTACACAGTAGAAATACACATCACAATAGAAATACAGAGCCAACAATAGAAATACGCAGTAGAAATACACATCACAATAGAAATACACAGTAGAAATAAATAGCACACAGTGCAAATACACTAGAAATACATAGCACACAGTTGAAATACACAGTAGAAATACACATCACAATGGAAATACACATCACAGTAGAAATACATTGTAGAAATACACAATAGCTGTGCATAGCACACAGCAGAAAAAAACAGTAGAAATACACAGTAGGAATAAACATCACACAGTGGAAATATACAGTAGAAATACATATCACAATAGAAATACACAGTAGAAATACACAGCACACAGTACAAATACACTAGAAACACATAGCACACAGTCGAAATACACAGTATAAATACACATCACAGTAGAAATACACAGTAGAAATATACAGTAGAAATACACATCACAGTAGAAATACACATCACAATAGAAACACACATTAGAAATACACGGCACACAATACAGATACACAAGAAATACATAGCAAACAGTCGAAATACACAGTAGAAATACACATCACAATAGAAATACACAGTAGAAATAAACAGCACACAGTGCAAATACACTAGAAATACATAGCACACAATCGAAATACACAGTAGAAATACACATCAAAATGGAAATACACATCACAGTAGAAATACATTGTAGAAATACACATTACACAGTAGAAATACACAATAGCTGTGCATAGCACACAGCAGAAAAACACAGTAGAAATACACAGTGGAAATAAACATCACACAGTGGAAATATACCGTAGAAATACACAGCACACAGTCGAAATACACAGTAGAAATACACAGTAGCAATACAGAGCACAAAGTAGAAATACACAGAAATACAGAGCACAAAGTAGAAATACACATAAAACAGTAGAAATACACACAACACAGTGGAAATACACAGTAGAAAACCCAGCACACAGTAGAAAAAGATAGTAAATTCAAAGCATACAATAGAAATACACAGTAGAAATACACATCACAGTAGATATACACAAAAGAAATACTGCACAGTGCAAAAAGACGCTTCTCTCACTCTGAAACGCTCTAAATTGACATGAGTAAGTTTCCACCATAAATGAATTAAAGGACAGGTGAAACCATCCTTGCCTTAAAATAGATCCAAATTTAGCATGTCCAGGCTAGGAAACTTGTTTGAAAAACCTTTTTTCATTGAAATACAACATAGTCTACTTCACAGTTCAAAAACACACGTCTCTCGCTCTGAAATGCTCAAAGTTGACAGAAGTGAGTTTTCACCATAATTGCCATGATATTTATCCAAATTCAACTATTCCTGACAAAGAAAAATCCTTGAAAACGGTCCCTGTATGGTCCATGTCAGGCCCGTGCAGAGACCTTTGGAGGGGCAGATGCTCAAGAATAAAAAAGGCATAAAAACTATATATATATATATATATATATATATATATATATATAGCAGTAATCATCATGATGATGAGAAAAGAAAAGACATTAACTTACAGTAAGGTACTACCTATGCTGAGGATGAATTTACTTGCTGAGGGAGCTACTCTATCAGGTGAGCTATAGGCCTACATCAGCCATAATGCTGCGCCGTGTCTACCGTTTTAAGAGTTGTCTGCGGTAAAAAAGCTGGCCCCAACCGACTTTTAGCTTTATCACATCAGCTATGGAGGACTAAACATGACTTAAGTATAAATAAATAAATAAATAAATGCATGAAGAAATGTATACATAAATGTTGAAATAAATAAATAAATACATAAATAAATAAATGCAGGAATAAATAAATACATGAACAAATAAATAAATGCTGAAATAAATGAATAAATAAATAAATGCTGAAATAAATGTATCAATAAATAAATAAATAAATAATAGAATAAATAAATAAATGCTTTATATTTATTTCTACATTTCTGTACACCTACATTTATTTATTTCTGTATTTCTGTGTCCATATGTTAATGAGGTAGGAGGTCCTAACCTCAGTCAGCAGCATGATTGGTTACAGGAGTGTGCTCGATGCGGGTCGACTACTTCTGCCTTACTAGCGGCGCTGATGTTGTTGCCTACCAGCCCGCCCGCTCAACTAACCCTTAGCTGCAGTTCTGATTTAGTTATGGCAGTTTTTGTACGAGCAATTGCGAATGAATTGCGATCATTAGCGAACCATGCAACCAACGACTATGTTCAGTTTCGTCTAGATAGATTGATGGATGACTTGGCTCAGCTCAACGCCGGTATGGATGTGCAAACTGAGCTAGCAGTGTTAGACGGTCTGGAAGAAGTCGCCCGCCAACTTTACATCCTGTCAGAGACAGAAGAAGGGACTCTTGGACGTCCGTCGTACAATATACCCCCCACTTTAATCGAAGCACACCTTCTCTGGGGGCACACCGCTAAGGAAATAGCACAGGTGTTCGGAGTGTGCGAGAGAACAATTCGTCGGAGGATGGCACAGTACGGAATAAGGTACTCCGGATTGTCTTTTTGTCTGGTTTCCCGTTTAGCTTCTTTTAAAGGTGGCAATATATGTGTGCAAATTCACAGAGATATTTAACTAGCTAGTGTTTATTGATGGTAAAGTTGCTCACCTTATCTCCAAATACCACTGGGAAATATACTGTGTTTATCTTATATAGTCTAACATTAGGTGCCAGTTGAGCATAAAATGTGTGTTAGTCTAAGCTTTTAGTATAAATTGTTCATGATATTGTAGCGTCCCTAAATGAGAAGCTACGACACGTTCAGATGGGTTTTCTTTTCCTTTATTTATCACTTGAACACAGGCTACTGTGGGCTGTAGCCAACGCCAAAACAATAAAACTCGCTGCCTCAAAAGTGCACACACACGCTAACATCGCTCCTTCCTGCATTCACCCGCAGACCTCTCAAACAACCCTGACCTCTCTCACTCTCAGCCAATCACAGACAAGCTATCTCACACACTCCCTGTCATAGGTAGCTGAAAATGACTGACAGGCTTCACAGTTTCTAAACGTGGAACACGTTCACTGACATTAAGGAAAACTCAGTAACTGCCTCAACAAACCTTGGTTTAACACACAGTATCACACAGTGACCTACACATCACTTTATCAACCCAGTCCGTTACAGTATTATAGAACATTTATCCCTACAATAATGTCTCCTTGCACTGCTCTGTAATCTGAGTTTAAGTTAACTAAAAATTAACTAACATTACTGATATTAACTTACATTAATATGCACTGGGAGTAGGTCTAACAATACTTGATGATATAGGCCTATATGCTTTGGTTTTCAATGACAGATGGACTGGTGACTAACATGCTTATATTACTGACAAACTTAGTGTAGGAGCCAAAATGGGTTTGGCCTGTATTATTAATTGTTTATCCTGCACATGCTCTTTGGTTACTATTATTTCCGGCAATTAACACCTGGGTGTAGATTCACGGCATTTTACCTGTTTCAGTTGCACGGCGGTTCTGGTTAGACAAAGAGGGTGAGTGGGGCTCGATATTTTCTGTTGACCGTTTTGTTTTATTTCCATAACGTATCGTTTTGTTTCCATATACTTATATCATTTTTTGTGTCAATAAACCCTTTAAAAAAGTCACTTTGAGTCAAGAATGGATTTATTCGAGCGTGTCGCAGACAAGACCCCACTGAGTCTCTTAGCGGCCTTTTAAATTGGACAATTAGTCGCTACACTTAGTTTATCATATGTACTCCTTACAGGTAGTGGATTTGTGCTGCTGCATTTGTTGATACTGTACATGGGTGCCATTAATTAACATCTTCAGTTTGTCGGATAATCTGTAACCCTATTTCTGGAGGAAAAGTGAACAGAGTCAGATGTGACATTTCAGCACAATTGCATTAGTTTGATACATGATAGTGTTGCATTTATAAACTCATACAATATGAAAGATTTTAACTTAAATTATAAATAAAATTAATAAACTGATAGGTATTTAGGTTATTTCTACAGGACACAGCAGCTGAGTTTAGACTAAACAGGAATGAGGTTTGTTTTAGGTGACATCGATTTAAAATAATCTAAACCTTTCACTGCAGCTAACGACAGAGCAACAGACTCCTTGTGATCATTGTTTTGTTTGTACTGTGAGATAGGTGACATTACTTTTTTGCCTCTTGTGACTTTTTTCTTTCATTTCATTTCATTTTTGATGATCAGAGTCCACAATCTATTAACTCCAATAGAGGACAACAGTCTGGATGAAACTGTGACCCAAATTCTGCAGCAGCATCCCATGTCTGGATACAAAATGATGGTTGGGCACCTGAATGCACAAGGCATACGCATACAAAGTAAGGAATTGTATTTATTACCCATTCATTTGTTCGGGGGTTATTTTATGTTGGGATTTGGCCTACTTGCTGATTTACTCACAATGTGAGGAAACTGCTTTATTTAGTGCTAGTCTGGATTTGTGAATTCACTGCCAGATTGGGGAATGCTTTTTTTTTTTTCAGTACACCATATCTGTGCATTGTTTTGCCTATTATAGGACAGCGTGTCCAGGAATCCATGCGGCGAGTGGATCCTGGTGGAGTTTTGATGCGCACCCTTCAGCTGAACCCAAGAAGGCATAGGAAGTATTCTGTTAGAGCACCGAACAGTTTATGGCACATCGATGGAAATCACAAACTGATAAGGTATCAAAAAAACATTCCATCTCAAAAAAAAACATCTCAAGCATCCACTTTATTGTAGATTGTACTAATGTAAGATACTTACTACCCAGTTTAGTGTATATCCAGAGCAGTTACAAAAGCCCATCTATCTATTTTAATTAACCTATCAGTGTCACTGAAAGCCAGACTAGGATTTATCAATGGTGGATGGATCAAATTATTTAATTCATCAATGTTCTTGTGCATGCAAATCAGTTTTACTGACTTCTGCCAGCACCAAAATTAAGAGTTACGCTGGTTGGTTCTTTTAACTTTTCACAGTACTCCATTGTAGATTGTACAATGTAGAAATTGACAGGGGCGAAAATGGCTACGACTCCCACACTGTGCACCCAGTATTGATGTCAATATTCCCAAATTAAAGTTGCACTCAACAGTTTAACCTCAGCCATTGTCTTCTTTGAAATCTAATATGATGGAGTACAGTGCTAAAAACAGAAAATGTCAGTGACCAAAGACTAAAAGCTCTACAACATGCAGCTGGCCTCAAAGGCTATTTTTAATCTAAATACTCACCAGAACCTTGTATAAATTCACTTTGCCATGTGTGGGTGTAAATTTTGTGAGCTGGAAATAAATACAAAGAAATGTTGACCTAGAAGTATATCAGGATTTTTATTTATGCTTGTGTGTTAAAGATTTCAGATAGAGAAGTTCTGTTCAAATAGGCTTATACAGTATGCTCTGTGTAAATCTGGCCTAAACTTGCACATAAAGAGATGCATGATACACGTAGTGGTATTGATCTTAGTCTGTTCTCATACGTATCTATTTCAGATGGCATATTGTTGTGCATGGTGGTATTGACGACTTTAGTCGTTTGATTGTATACTTGAGTGCCGCCACCAACAATCGTGCAGCAACGGTCCAATAAAGCTTTCTGGAAGCTGTCGGTGTCTATGGTGTGCCATCACATGTGAGGTCAGATAAAGGCAGGGAAAATGTTGATGTTGCACGCTACATGGTGATTAATAGAGGACTGAACAGGAATTCACACATTGCTGGCAGGAGCGTCCATAACCAAAGGTAACATAATCTTCCATTCAAACATTTATCAAAATAACACTTTGTAAAAGATGGCCATATAAACTGACTTAACCTGTCTCCTCAAGTCTATCTTAATACAATCAAGCTTTGTGGCAGCAGATTATGAGCTTTTCAACATTAACGTTAGTGTAAATATTGAAAGAGTTGTTCTCCTATTGTCTCTCTGTAATCTATACTGACCAGGAGAAGATTACTATTCTAGTGTGATTCCAATGTAAGTGATGACAAATCTACAGTCCTCATTCTGTAGTTCAGCTGAACTTCATTCTGAAGCTAATATGAGGCTTCAGCAGTCACAGAACAAGGCGACCCATCACTTACAATAGAATGGTTAGCATTAGATTTTCCACAGCCAGTATAGATGGACAGAGGAACAACTACAGCGACCAGAAACTCTTTCATCATACATGTGAGCATTGTTTGAAGACAAACTTAAAAAAAAAATCAACTTGTCCTTTTAAGAGATTAAAATTAAACTTTGTCATTAACTGTTATTTAGACTGAATATTGAATACATCACTTATTACCTATTTAATTCAGTTCTAATTTACTGTGCTTATCATTGATGGGAGTGTTGTCATACACCAACAGTAGGTAAAAGTATTGGGTAAAGGTATTTTCCTGTATGTTGTGTCTTTGTTCATTGTAGGTAGAATAAACAGTTTTTCCTTTATACCCATCAGAATTGAAAGGCTCTGGAGAGACGTTTATGTGGGAGTTCTTGATCTCTTCTACACCATCTTTACCAACCTTGAGAGAGAAGGCCTTCTCAATCCTGACAATGAAATGCATCTCTATGCTCTGCACTGGTGCTTCGTGCCCCACATACAGAAGCACCTTCAGTTTTTCTACTACGCACTGAGGGCAACCACTCACCGCCGCAACTGTGGACTCGCCATGAGCATGAGGCGCAGCAGGGCCCCATACAGGTTTGAATTTATTCAGTAATTCTGTTTTACTTTAACTTTTAACTTCCTACATGGGATATTGTCAACATTATCTCCACTTTATGTCCATTATAAAGTGCATGTATCAGTAGCAAAATGTAACTAATCGTGGCTTGTTGTTCAGGAACTAAATGTGATGGATTTATATTGCCTATCATTGGCACTTTCAACACAATAAGGTATTGCTACAATGTTGTGGTCAAACAAGGAGCAGTGATTTAGAGAGAAAATAATACATATTAGCTCTCAAAATTAATGTATTGGCTCTTGGAAATCGTAGTCAAGCTCTTTCTGATGCCATAGCTGTTTTTGGGGCATATACAGAATCCCAGATGATAAACAAGTGATATTTTAAACTAGGTTCTGTAAAATGAATGAATATGGCTTACAGTCCTGTAGACATATTTACCATAAAAATCTTTAAGACTTTGATTTTGATTGACCCTTAACCTCAGCTCTTGCAATTGCAGGTTGACATGGAGTTTGGAGTTGACTGGACTGGACCGAGTGGTCACCGTCAGCCTGGTGTTGTGGTCCCTGAAGTTCAGCTGCAGCGCTCACTGACTGACCAGGAAGTTGCAAGTCTACCAGACCCTGATGTCCCTCTGTCCAATGTGATGGATGCGTATGTACAAAGTGTGAGCTTATTGTCAGAAATGCTCCAGTAAATCCATATTGCTCAAGTTCTGATAAAGAAGCCGGTATTGTGGTTTAGCAGTTCTGATATTTGTGTTGAATCGCATTCTTATTTGCCAAAAACATCTTTGTTTCAAGTGTCTAAAATGATTTTTTTTTTTTTTTAAGTAAAAAGAATGGTAATGACAGCATTTTTATTTTATACCAGATGTCAAAACTTACATTGTACAATATGACTGCAAACAAACACTTTTTGCAATAAGCAATTTTTTTTAACCATTAAGTTTAAAGCAATACCAGCGCCGTGCTCCAACTGGACTTTGAGGAATAAAAAACTACACCGGATTTGTAATCAGCATGTGGATGAGTCGATAATGACTGAATTTCGTTTTAGAGTGAACTATTCCTTTAAACATTGAAAACCATTATGGTTATATAACAGAGCCTTGTACGACAAACTGTCCTGTAGTTATCAAAATAACTTGTTTTTAAGTATTCATTTCACATGTGATTGGAGACTAACAGTCTCTGAATCAGAAGGCTCAAGAAACTGCAACATGTATCCTGTTTCAGAACAATACCACAAATAAAGAACAGCAACAACTCAATTTGTCTCTGTAACTGTCTCCTGAGCTTTAAAACAATTATTAACAGTGAGATTAAACCTAAAAGACAATGGTATAGACATGAAACAAATAACAAATATGCTTCACCACATCACAAGCATGCAGACCTTTTTACTGCACCAGTGTCACACACACTGGCAGAACTAGGCACTAGTTGCTATCACTCTTTCAAATGCTTTTATGCTGCAATCCAAATTTTGTTGCTGGCCAAGCAAGACAACAAATGTACACTAAGGTATACAGTGATATATTGATGTGTCCTTAGACCATTCCAAACCCAGTGTCAGTGCTACAAATAGCAGCAAGAATGTCTCTTTCAAAGTTAGAGTACTCTTTGTAATGTCCTGGAAGTTTAAGCAGGTGGAAGCAGGTAGAAGAACTGGGAAAGTTGCTCTCCACCACGTTAACATCCAAGTGTCGGGGCAGCACATTCCACCCTATCCAGAACTGCAGGATGTTTCCCAAGGACGCTTGGGATGCTACCAAAATAGAGAAGAAAGTCAACATTTATTTTATTGCCTGAAATGATTTTGTATCATCAATCATAAATGAAGTTGAAAAAATAACGTAATTTTACTTAATTTGTGCTTTGGGTTATTCATGTAGCTGATAATCCACGGGTAATAAAAAAGTGGAGGAAGCAAAGACTTGTGTTTTTGACCCAACATTCATTCATTTGCACCCAATACGGACTTTCAGTTAAATAACCTGAGGAACTGTTAAAAGTACATATTTACCGTTCTCAATAAATGTGCGAAGGAATCCTGTGATCCTACATGTATCCTCCAAAGAGACATCACTGTCTTCATCCTCATCCTGTGTTGGCCAGTTTATCTTTTCCAAGACTATCTGACAGATAATTTTTTCAAATCAGTTAACACTTCCCAACAGCCCAGAGAATATAAAGCGCAATAAACCAAAGAACAGAAGATATGAGAAATTGTCAATCCTAATAATCCAAATTGTAATGTGGTTAGGGCATGGTTGTAGTCAGTTTTAAGAACCATAGTAGAGTACTTTCCAGTCCTGTTGAGCATTTTCTAAATCATCCATCAGTTTTTTGATTGGTTTCCTTCTTTTAAGGCAGCAATTAGTATCAGTTCATGTCATTTGAAAATCAACTTGCAAGGACTTAAGGACAACCATGTTTTTGCAGTAGCTAATCACTCGTGCAGTGATATGATGTAGGATTAACTTTAAAAAAGAAAAAGTGATCAAATGCTGACTGGTTATTTGCAAAAGGTTTCCATCTCTCCAGGTTAATGTTTGTTTGGGAAAATAAACATAATTTCTGGGAAGGTAATTCTTATGAGTTAGGAGGAGTGTTTTTTTACTTGGCAGCATGAGTCACTTACCCTTGGTGTGCACTGTAAATCAGATGCTCTTGGAAAGAGAAGGGGAATTGTGTCTTTCCTCTAAGTTAGCAAAGGCCAGATCAGTGTCTCTTTTAAACCCCTTCGTAACTGTTTGACTTGTCTGGAGGTTCTTCCAAGTACCTGCAAAATATTTGCATCAAAATAGAAAAGCCAAGCAGCATTACAAATCTTCTACAGATAGCCATATTAGTATTAATAACCTCATCAACATCCATCTGTGAAAAGCAGCCATCTCCAGTTCTCAGATGTGACTAGAGGCAAATCCCAGGACAGTGCCAACTCATTGATGATGGACTTTTCTTCTGATGATAATTCTGCTGTACCCTCAAGCTAAAAATGACAATTAGAATTAATTATAATTAAAAGTTTTGACTTCATTACTAGCATAAGTATTCATATATGATACAACAAACAGGGATAGGACAAGTTATTGATAATTAGCAATCATGCAGTTGACACCACCAACTGGTCTGGTACAGGGGGTTGCTGCATAGACTGTAAAAGTCAGGCCAAAACATTTGTATGGAGTTGTATGTTTTTTTTATTTCTTCCTGCAAACATAAACGTGATGCAGCATTGTAAATCATGCACTGCTCTCTGAGCTTCATCTGAACAACACAATGCATGTATTGACCTGCCCTGACAAAGAGCGACCCTAAACCACAAACTCCCTCTTGTGGTGAAAGTCTGGAATAACAATGCCTTACTCTTGTCCTTTGAGCCACAACTATTACCAAACAGTCCATGTCAAAACAAATAAACAAATATATAGGGGGTGTCCTTTTAAGCCACTGTCCCACATTTCTATCGTCCTAGCCCCAATTTGTATCAATAAAATCATACTTGAAAAATCGTACCAACTTGATTTTCTCACGAATATCAAGGTCAGCACAGTCCTTAATATCGATTGTGGCTTCTTCTGGGGATCCACCAAAGAGCACATGCAGGATAGCTGGGCTCAGTCCACCAAAGCATGGCCCATCATGTAGAAATGAATGACCGATCATTCGACCAGCAACAACAAAGAAGTCACTCTCCAAAAGCAGATGGGAAGTGGAGGGAATCCGATGATCTTGTTCCCCTCAAAAAGAAGAGTTCCCCCTGGCACTTGAATACAAAGAGAAAAGCAAAGCATATAGACAGTAATGTAAAGGACATAGATATTTAACTATCATACAGAATTAGTTAAGGAAATATCAATCAGCCACTGAATATTCTGGTTGATCCTGTAGAAACCTAAAGGTTCACAGCAGCGACATTCACATTTACGAAAAAGGTTAGTATTCTCTGGGTATACGTAAAGGTCTGGGAAGACAGATCTGTTTTCAGTCTGGAACTGGTACCAACCAAACACCAAAGTGAATATTTACTTACCAAAATTTATCTCAAACCCATACTGAACATTTTTGACATGATGGTTGCAAAGAAATGGTGAGTCACACCATCACCAATTGCTGGATCTCCTGAAAAAGCAGAACACACGGTACAGACATCAGTTAAATGAAAACTGTAAAAAAAATATATATTTTTTATCTTTAGTTTTGTATGTGTAAGCAATTTACCCTTAAGTGTGCATGTCAAGGGGCAAGCCCACTCAACATAAGCCATCTTATAAAAAGAAAGGAGTGCCCTTTCCCTGTCCACTGTACTGTCTCGAAGATCCATGGTAAGACTTAAAAATTTTCCAGTTGCGTGCTGACTTAAAATGGCTTCTTTGAATCTCTTTGCTGACTCTGTAGGATTTGGTGCAATTTGCCAATCTAAAAGTAGTTGTTCAAATGCTCAAATTAATACTGGATCAATTAATATACAGAGTGCAACAAGTTATTGAAATAAATTATGTAATATTTAATAACGTAACAAACCAGGGAAGCCTCTCTCTTCAGTGGGATCTAGATCAACCATCTCAGGAGCAGGCACACAACCCTGAGGTGGCACCGAGTAGTTTGAGTTGTTGGCCCTTGATGTCTCCCTCACCTGTGGTCTCGTCAACATGCTGACAAATCTACCTTCACTTCAGGAGGAGTTGGCACTTTCTGTGGAAACCTCAACCTCTACCTCACCACTGCTCTGTGATGGTCTTGAGTAAAAAGAGGTAATTTTTGTTAGTTTGGCTAGTATATTTTATATTGCATAACACACTCACAAAAACACTGCAATCTAGTAAAACTAAAGTTTAAAAGTAGAAAAGGATGGCCATATATATATAATCAATCAAACTCAAGACTTTCCCTCAAGACCAATATCCAGGATCTATATCCTCCACATTTGGATGCACAACAATGTATGAACAATATGGCTTTTCAGAGGGATTGTTGGCATCAAAATAACTAATATTTGGGCCCACAATAATGAAACATTAGATGTGCGGATCTGTCATGTCTGCCCTGCACTTAGACATGTATAGTTACAATTGTTTAACACACACACACACACACACACACACACACACACACACACACACACACACACACACTCACTCAAAATGCTTTACACCTTATGGCTGACTACACATGCAGCATGATTTACAAATGTGATATTTTAGTTCTGTAGAGCATACCTCATGCATTCATCACTATGAGCTTTTATGCGTGAAAAAGGGAACTCCTCTCCACACCCGACACATTTCTGAGGTGGTCCAATTAGCTCATTACTGCAGTCTGGTCGACTGTCCTATAAACAAGATCATTTTAAAAATCATCAAAAGCAATAACTATGTGACTGTCATTCACAGTCTGCATTTTTAAAATGGGAACACCAGTCAAAAAGTGAGGAACTTACAGGGTCCAGATTCAGGTTCCTTTGGAGTGGTCGTATGAAAAGAGTGGCATGACCAATCTGGGTTTGGGGATCTTTCAGGTGTCTTACATGATAACCCTCATTGGGACAGGGGATGAGGATCAGGTGGCGACTGCGTGTTGTTCCAGAGATTTTGAGCAACTCAAATCCACCCCCTAGTTTTGGATAGGCTTTATACAGAAATTCTTTAAATTCGTTTGCATCTGTATGGCTACCTGAAAAGAGAAGATAATAATAAAATAACAGGTCTAGAAATTACTTTTTTTTTTTTTAAAAACCTTTAGCATTTGGAGCATTATTAAGACAAGTTTTTGACAAGCATGTCATGGCTGATACCAACGGATTCCTTAGATTTTCTAATTTCATGACATAACAATATCCTCATGCTAGCTTTAAAATTGAGCCCTCTACAGCCTCTGAAAGACAAAATGCCGGACGAGGAAGAGGCAGGCAATCTCAATTTGAATTAATTCAGTTTGAATCCCAAATTCATATAGGCTACACTACCCAGCAAACATTTTCTCGACCTGCGTCTAGATGAAGACGTCCAGTCAACGTCGCGTCACGTCGTGACTTTAATTCGACTGTTTTTCAACATCAAAAAATAATATCATGGCAAATATGACCTAATTTAAATATGCATTTTAGAGCGGTTTAACTGAATAAACACTGCCAGAAAACGTTTTCTCGACCTGCGTCTAGATAAAGACGTCCAATCGAAGTCGCTTTTTTTCGACATGATAACATTAGGGGGAATACGATCTCAAAGAAAACATATTTAACTGAAAAAACACTGTCAAGAATGATTTCCTCTATCTAGCCTACTGCTGTGTCTAGATGCAGATATCCAATCATGTCGGGACGTCTGATTAACGTCGGGCAGGCAGGTTGATTTGACGTCTATCTGAGGGGCTGAAATGACCAACGTCATTTAGACGTTGTTTCAACTACATATCAACGCACGAATGTTAAAAACTATTCGAAATAATGGAAATATGTTCGTGAATTTAAGAAAATATTGTAGTATCATATTGGCAAATGTGGGCTGAAATGTTTGTGATTCCAGCATCCATCTAGGAACTATTTTTCCTCGCGTAGTTAGCGCACCTAGCGGTTTCCTACGCATGCGCAAGAAGAACTTTGCAGTGTCAGTTGACGAGGAGGAGACACAGACACCTGTGAAAGGTGAGTTACTAAAAGTACTGTAATTTAAAATGAAACCGTGTTTGATAAGACATTATACGTTTATCAGTTGCATGTTAGAGTTTTGATTTTGTTGCTGCATCGTGCATTGTTACTGTTTTTTTTTGCTTTTATTTGTAACCGAGCGGCGGCTAGCAGCCAAGTTAGCTGCCGTGTGAAACTAGCCCTGAGTTAGCTCACAGGCTACGTGAGGTGCTCGATGCTAAACCGAGCCGAACATCTGTGCAACTCTCGGTTTAGCATTGTTACAGAACCAAAACACTTTAAGGGGCCGTCTAGATGGGCGAAAACGTAATTTTTTCTCTGTCTTCCTCGGCATTGTTTCAAGAATATTTGCATCTAGACGGATCCACCGAAAGCGCTGTAGTTCATATGCCAGGCCTATAGGTGTCGCTTGACATACACCAAAAACGGGACGGACCACCATCTGGTCCACGGACATTGATATGTGGCCAGAAATCGTCTTATAACCGGGGTCTAACCGTTGACACCATAGACATATATACACAGACGCCGCATTGACTGCTGCCGCCCACTAGAGCGACGTGCCTACAGGGCGGCCATCTTGGAACAGGACCACTCGCTCCTACAGTGCATTACGTCTATGGAGAAATGATGTGTCTACACAATAAAAATGATCATAAATCGCTCATTTGTCAAGCTATTTTCACGGGGTTTGTTTGTCAAACATCAGACCAGATAGACAGACAGACAGACACACATAAATAGAACAAAAATAACCCAAAAAACGTTCAGGTGTGTTCAGGTCTTTATTGCTTGAAGGCTATTACATTTGAGTATCTTCTTCTTTGTCTTCTTCTTCTTCTTATTATTATTATTATTATTTTATATTAATATTACTACTGTTATTTTTATTATTGTTATTCCAATCATTATATTATTATATTATTGCTATTATTATTATTATTGTTATTGTTTAATATTTATATTATATTATTGTTGTTATTATTATAATTACATCACTATCATCATCATTATTATTATTATTGAAGACATAGGATCTGCTGTCTACCCTTTGTGAAAAGCAGACCGTCAGAACAGCTTGCAGGAGCTTACAGGACTCATCACGTTCTGTTCCATTTTTTTGAGTGGCTCCCCTGAGGATTCAGACTTTGTTGCATGCTGCAGGACACAGAGGAAAACTTTGTTCCTCGTGGCTGTCCAGCTCCTAAACTACCACCACCCCCTGATCAGTTTTATCATCTCTATGAACAAAGTGATTTGATTGATTCCAAATATTCAAACTAAACAGGCACTTTGAATTATCAGAGGGTTAAGTAGTAAAACTTAGAAAATATTCAAGGAAAGAACAAAAACATTAACACACCCCTCCAAACAAACTATTTATAAGAGTATTTACAACCTGTCATGAATTGGAACTAAAACCCCTGAAAGAGAACTGTTTTGCACAGTTTCTTTCTTGTGCTGCCACTCTGGTATTTGAGTGATGTAAGTTTTGCAATGTGGTGCAGCTTAATTTTGAGGAACACAGACACCACTAGTTTCAGTAGGTCAGAATGGTGGTTGTCAATGCCAAATTGTGTGTCTTCAGTGTGTTCCCCGAGCAAAAATACATCATCCGTACCAATCTCCTCACGGACCACATGCATGACCACTGACACCTTGGGAGCTTGCTCTGAGTGGACCTGGCGAATCACCCGCTCTGCTGCTCTCACTACTTTGACTGTGCCCTCTTAGGGAATCATGAGCCCGCCATTATTTTTGAGCACAAGTAGGTGGTAGCTCTCATCATGTGAAGAGGGTACGGCATCTGCCACCAGGCTGGCACGGCACACATGGCAAGAGAGCCTTTTTAGAACCTGCCGAACAACAAACCCTGCAATGTAGACTAGAGCATTGTCTACAAGCCCACCAAAGCGCGTGGGCAGGTAGCTGTGGTCACACACAAGGGCTGCAAAGTTAACAAACGGGGGAGGGAGTTCTTCTGCAGTGACACTGTGTCATCCTGTGCTGCCACGTTGCCTAGCCCACTTGGTGAGACACCACACCAGACCATCAGACGCCGGAAGATGCCCTGGAACTGGCCGGCAGAGGGATTGTTGTTCCAGCCCCCTAAAGGAAAAAAACAACAACACACACACACTACAATTACACCAAAGATATTTTCTGTTTGTTTTTTAAAGGCTTTAAAATGTGAACTTTACCTGATGCTCTGATCGAATTAAAGAGAAGCTCCAAGTGATCTTGGCTGAACTGGTAGGTGCAGACATACCGCTGGACTTGGAGCAGCTCAGGAATCATGAGCATGAGGGTGTCAATGTTGATCACAAACCCGATGACAGACAAGTATCTTCAAAAGAAAATGTTTTATTTCCCTAATTGTATTGAGACAAAGACACCTTGAGGAAGCACCTAGGAATTTTGTAAAGAGGTAAATTGATTTTGCCAGCAAATCCATCAGATGTGAAACAGCAAAGGGTGACAGGGATAGATAGACAGACAGACAGACAGACAGACAGATAAGATAGATAGATAGATAGATAGATAGATAGATAGATAGATAGATAGATAGATAGATATCTTATCTTCTTTTAGGAAGCTGAACCAACAATAGGAACATTATTAAACCAGAACGGGGACAGCTTGAAACAAGAACTTGCCATACCTGACACCTGCATGATGTTAACATGTATCATACATACCATTGTATAGTCACTATTTTTAAAAGACCTCTTAGATTTGTGAAGCGATGTGCCATCTTTAATTGACAATTTGATCAGAAACTCCCTTGCTCTCATCAAGAACACCACTCTCTCCTCCCAATTCAAAGCCCCAAGGGGAGCTTTAAATCCTTTCGCGCGGGGATTGTGGCTGTTCATGACATCAAAGAGCCTGTCAATCATCTAAAAACAAATATCTGCATTAACTTTAAGCATCTAAAACCATCTCCATAACAGTGTTTCAACACGTATCATATCAAATGAATACTTATATATTAAAAAAAACAAAAAAACAATTCATTTCAGTATGTAAACATGCAAGTATTTGGAACTTGACTCTACTCCATCTATGGCCCTATGCACATCCCTAATCATTTTACCTCAATGAATCCCGCTGTCGCTTCACAGTCTCTGAACTGCGAGTAGCCCAGGTCCCTCAGCGTGCGGAGAGCCACTGCAACAGACAGACTCAATGTCTGGGCAGCCAGGGACACCTTCATTTTTTGGTTTTCAAAGTGGACATGCTTTTGAGTGACTTTATTTGCAGCATGCAGTCCGTCTTTGGTTTGAACATCGTTGAGATGGATGATGTATCTCCAGCTGATCAGGCCTGTGGTGTTCTAACTGGGCTGTAAGCCTTCAAAATCAAAATCAGAATTAGAATCTTTATTAGTCACAGCTGAGCTCACCAAAGTACAGACAGGAAAATGTAATGCATCATCACATGCAGTCATAACTATGTAAATAAAACACACAACAATAAAATAGAATAAAAAAGCAAATAAGCCTAGAACAACAATCAGCACTTACCTGTAGCATGTTAGAGATAGATAGATAGATAGATAGATAGATAGATAGATAGATAGATAGATAGATAGATAGATAGATAGCACTTACCTGTAGCATGTTACGTGCCAGTTTCAGCATGTGACAGGCATCCATTGTAACAAACACTCTCTCACCAGTCACTGGATGGGGGGAAAAGGTCTTCAGGGGCTCAAGAGGGTTTGCTTTAAGGTCACAACCAAGTTGGTTGCACATGCTGAGGTTGGTTGCATGCCCGTCCATCGTCACGCAGATCACTCTCAAACCATGAGCATGAAGTTCCTCTATGGCATGGACAACCAAGACCTTCTGTGTTTCTGGTGAGAGAGTCTTGGTAAAATAGTAGCCAACTGGAGCTTTCCAGTGCCCTAGAATGCCTACCACCATAAGAACGAGAGCCTCAGAGGCAACATCGGTCTCGTTTAATCCATCCCCCAAATCCACAAACCCTGACATTTTTTGAGTTTGTGGATTGTAGTGCACATGCTTTTTAATAGCCATGGCATCCAAAATCAGTGTCACCAATCCATATTTAGCTTGGTCTTCTGTGCACCTTCCTCCTAGCATCTCCAACATCATTTTGTTGAGGCCAGGCTTTGCATCCACTGAAGTCAGCCACCTTTGAAAAATAAAATGTAGTAATTTGACCACCCTAACCCATTCAGAAAAAAACAAAATAAACAGAAACTAGCATTCTCCCCACACATTCCCCTCATAGACATCATGCATATGCACTCACAGACACGCACGGACACACACACTCACACACACACACACTAAAGGGACCACAATGGAAATAAGCTGTCAGCTTTTTTGTGTTTTTATCCCTTTGGCAGCATTTGTGTCGATGTATGTTTCTCAATCTCAATCAATCAATCAATATCTGAAAGCTCAAAATGTATCAGAACACAGTGTGTGATGTGATGTGAGCTTTTTAAATCAGTAATTTTTACTGTCTTGTTTAGATTACATTTACATTTTTTGAGCACATTATGAATAAATACCACACACTAGTCTTGTTTTATACAATGTACACACTTTATTTAACATTTTGGCAGTTCTATTTGTAGCGCTCACATTTAGTTACTTTTGTACAGTCAATTCTTAATTTCTTTGTATGGGTTGTTTGTATTGGTTGTTATATGTTTTTTGAAATAAAATATTTTCAAATGTACTTATTTTGGGTATAGAACACCCATTTTTCAGAATTTTCCTGCCAGCTCGGTCCCTCACAATATATTTAACAATCAGGCAACATGGAGAAAACCTTTGCAATGTATGGGGATGTGGGAGAGGAAGATGTTGAGACTCTCAGGAAACTATATGCCTTTGGACCATGAAGTTGTAGCGTCAGGGCAAACTCCCTCTGCTCTCTGGTGTACTCATGGCCCTTCTTTGCCAAGAGGTCTACCCGAAGATCTGAAATTCAGTAAGCATAAACTTATTAGTAAGACCCCTTTAAATAAAAAGGAAGAGAGTTTAACACAGACTATAAACAAAAAATACCTATATAAAATATTCAAATTAGTATTTCCATTTTACCTGAGTAGCATTCAAGCTTGTCTTTCAGCTCTTCATTTATGAGGTTTTTCTCCCTCAGATCCTCGAGAAGAGTGTGTACATTTTTCTTCGCCCTTAGCTCCCGGAGCTTGCTATTTCTCTTCTCGCGCTCATGGAAATGCTGAGGCAACTCCACTGGCAGGATTTCTTCTGCTTTCCTTGACGCTTTTGTTGTCCTTGATGGTACTTGCTAAAATTTAAGAAACATAATACAACATTTTTTAAAAAGTTTTTAGCATTGGAAAGTGGACTGTACTTTATTCCTAAACATGCAGACAGAAAAAAAGTTTAGAAAAGTGTGGCATTAAGTAGCTATGGAATGCTTACATGGACATATGAATCATAGAAATTAATGAATTCATTAGCCAAATGGCACATATACCTTTTGTAAATGAGATGGGAAGTTAAACACAGATGGTTTGACTCCATGTCTCAGCCGAACAATTTGTCCTGTTCTGTCAAAGTCATCTGGCTGGAAGTGCTCACTGCAGAGCAAGGACCTCTCAGTTGCCACAAAACCTTCCCGTTTCACTGCCAGTTCCCATTGTCTCTTTAAACTACTGTCTTTGGGAAACCTTAAAAATATGAGAAAAGTAGCAAGAGATGAAGAATTGTCTACAACAAAAAATAATTCCATGTAATCCCTTCCCATGAACCAGTCTGCCACCCAGTCCTCCCATTAAGCTGGCCAGCTCTCCCTGCCTTTCCTCCCACCAGAAGCTGCCTTCATCAGTTCTTGTTAACATTTCCATGTATCCAACATTCTGTGTTATAAACTGTTTTCTTGTCTGTAACAACATCTATTGCACGTCTGCCCGTCCTCGGTGAGGGATCCCTCCTCTGTTGCTTGATTTTTCCCTGTTAAAAGGGTTTTCCATGGAGTTTTTCCTCAGTGGATGTGAGGGTCTAAGGGCAGAGGATGTTGTTATGATGCCATGTAAAGCCCTTTGAGACAAACTGTTTGTAAAGACGGGCTATACAAATAAAATTGCCTTGCACATAGAGCTAATGATGATCAATATACTGTATTAGCTATATTAGACCGATCACTGCAGTCTGTTTTTTCTGTGTAAAGGGGAGTTGCTAGGGACGCTGCTTCTTTAACGGTTTCCGGTAGTTTTTTTTTTTTTTTACAGAGATAGTTTATAGATTCATAACACCGCATTTAGACCAAAATTTTGTCTCAGATTAGTTATTTCACTGGGGCCGGCTGTAGCTCAGTGGGTAGAGCAGGTGACCAGCCACCAGAAGGTTGCTGGTTCAAACCCCGGCTCCCCTGGGCGGAACTGAGCTACATGCCGAAGCATCCTTGAGCAAGATGCTGAACCGCTCCTGATGTGCAGTTGGCACCTTGCAAGATGCAAGGCAGCCTCTGCCATCAGAGGGCCCTGGATGAACTGGCGTCTCAGGGGTGTGCCCTGGCCTTCGACCTGGGCACACCCCTGGGCCAAGATGGCCGCCCTGTAGGCACGTCGCTCCACAGTCGATGCGGCGTCTATGTATATATGTCTATGGTTGACACATGCTGATAGTTGTCTGGTGTCGCTACACGACCGCAACGGCAGAGGGCGCCAGCTTATTGTAGAGACGTGACAGATACTGTGGCTGGTTATCTGTCAATCACAGCGTAGGTGTAGAATGGTCATACTTTGTGCCATCTTCTTCAAATTTGAAACAAGTGTTCACTGATAGTGTGGCTACAGCCCCATAATGCCATTGACATGCTCAGATGAATCACTATCTCTCTACATATAAAAGTAATCTATTTGTGTGTCTCTGTCCCTCGCATAGGCCTGTTTTGATAACTATTTGTCCAATTTACCTCACTTCACAGGTTTATTGTGAGACGCACACCAGGTGAGATACATACACACACACACACACACACACACACACACACACACACACACACACACACTTGAATGGGGGGGCTTGAATGAATATGAATATTTGGATACAGCCTCAGAGCCGTCCGCCACTGTTTTACGCTGTTGTGATGATGCTTGGACAGAGGAGCTAATGCATAACAGCAGCAACAGTGAGGAATATCTTCAAATTCATTCTTTTAGAGTAAATGTATTCCGAAATGGAATTGTCCTTTAAAAGAAAACCTCTAATGTGCTATTCTGCTCCCTGTGTGAACAGCCAGGCACCTGCATGAAAGAGAAATTATGCTTAGTGTTGCCTCTCTGTGTTGTGCCTTTTAAAGCCACAAAGATGTTCCATGTCATCAAGTGTAAGAAACTAAGATTGACATAATTGAAATTACTGAATGGGCTTCATGTGCATGTGGCTATCCTGGGCTAAGCTGGGCTACCATAGCACAGATTGTTAATGCCTACTGGCTTTATTAGGAACCATCAGATTCAGGCTACTGAGTGGCTCTAAGAAGTGGTTCTTTCATTACTCTTTCAACTCCCAAAACAATTTGTTCTTGCCATCTATAAAGTGCATTTAACATCTGAATAGGCACTCTGTAAAATTTTTTATTTTTTTCTTATGCCCTCTCTCCAGCTGCTGTGAAGAGATGGAGTCCAAAGGCCACAGATGCATAAATAGAGTGTGATTCAGAACCAACTTAAACATGCCCCAGCAAGAAGCGGGGGCAAGGGGCAGACCCCCACAGGACTGCAATAAAAAGGAAGTCAATAAAACATTTGTTCCAATAAACATGTTCGTTTTTTTTTTTTTTTTACCTGAGATTTGTCCATGTACTACTTGTATTTTACAGTATGGGTGAACATTATTCGAGTATTTTTAACTTTATCACAGGTGAGTTTATTTACTATGAAAGTTTTAACCAGGTTCACCATTCCTGTGATATTTTAAGTTGGCAAATGTGAAATTTGCTGGTGTTGTCTATTGGACTTTTTGACCTCTTTGCATTTTAAGGATTTTTTTTGCTGAAATGGATAAGTTAATTTAAATAGTTGCAGATTAGAGCATTGAGAATTGCACATGTATACAGCACAAGAGCTGTGCTTGTCATAGAATGTATGGATGTGGTAATGCCAGTTATGTAGGCACTAGTTGAAACTCGATTTAGGTAAACATATTTTTAAATGCAATACATTACATGTGTATTTTGACAAAGGTTGATATGCTGTCGAAACGACGTTGAAACGACGTGAATTGATGCCGTCTAAGAGCCATCGAAATGATGTCGGTCATGAGACCGACGTCAGAAAAACTGCCTGCCTGACCGACGTTGATTAGACGTCAAATAGACGTCTAAATGTTTGCTGGGTATTAGAAATACACTGACAGGACAAATGTGTGTCAATCATAGACTTTAGATGTATGACATACCTTGAAATGTAAGACGTTTTTCCCCTAAACCTGCTGCAGCAAGTCTGTCTTTGGCGTTTCGGTTGGGGACCAAGTCCGCGTTTTTGTCGACAAGACAGCAGAATGAATGTGTGTAGGAATAAAGTTGGGTGGGCCCAGCAACGGATCGCCGTCTTGCTGTCCTTGTCCCTCCCATGTATGGCCCAAACAGTCTTGAAACCTCGGCTAGGATCAAGTGAAGAGGACATGCTCAATGTTCGAAAATAATATAAAGAGATTGCAGGGGAAATATGTTGGTAGGGATGGGCGATATGGCCTATCACCTTAGAAGAAAAGCTTGTATTTGACTCTCTTTTTAGATTTTTGTGCTGGCATCAACACTGAGTGTTTTATTTGAAAATTAACCGGATGTCATGTTGTTCTTTCGTGTCTGACTTCCTGTCTGCTCTGTGCTGAATTCGGCTGAATTGCTCCACACACTCTACAGCAGAGGTCTCAAAGTCAAGGCCCGCGGGCCACTTGTGGCCCGCCGGCCGACATTTTGTGGCCCCCGAGTGGACATCAGTATGTAATGTTAATGTGGCCCGCGTGTCTTTACCAAATGCGCTTTGGCCCGCATGGGCTACCATAGCAGGCAGCCAGCCAGGTTGCTAGGAAACGCAGCAAGCAACGGAGAGACACCAAGTGGAAGCGTGGCGGTCCTCATTCATCACATCATGTCCCTCTCAAAACCCACTGGGAAAAGAAAGGTCGACGATGACCACAGACAATTTCATGAAAGGTGGGAGTTAGAATATTTTTTTGTTGAGCACAGGGGAACCCCTACCTGCCTTGTATGTGCTGAAAAGGTTGCCGTTGTCAAAGAATACAACATCAGACGCCACTACTCAACGAGGCATGCCGAGGAGTATGCGAAATACCGGGGAGATGAGAGGGAGAAGCGAGTCACAGACCTAAAGAAATGTTTCACCTGGCAACAAAATCTCTTTAGGAAAGCAACCGACGAGGCTGATAAAGCAGTCAAGGCCAGCTATACACTGAGCGAAATGATCGCTAAGGCAGGAAAGCCTTTTACAGAAGGCGAGTTTATTAAGGAGTGTATGTTGCAGGCTGCGAGTATTGTCTGCCCCGAAAAGAGAGCTCAGTTTGCCAGCATCAGCTTATCACACAGTGGCAGAGCGTGTTACCGAGCTGTCAGATAACATTTATGGTCAACTACGTGACAAAGTCAAAGACTTCCGTGCGTACTCAGTGGCCCTGGATGAGAGCACAGACACCACTGACACTGCCCAACTGGCAATATATGTCCGTGGTGTTGATGATAAGTTTCATGTAACGGAGGAATTACTCAGGGTTATCCCTATGTGTGGCCAAACCACTGCACAGGAGATATTCCGCCAGCTGTGTGATGCCCTCTCGGATGCTGGTCTGTCATGGAAAAGGTTGGCTGGGATAACTACAGATGGAGCGCCTTCAATGACAGGGAGGAAGAATGGACTTGTTGCACTTGTGCAAAAAAAATTGGAAGAGGAGGGTGTCGAGGAGGCAATCGCTCTGCACTGCATCATCCACCAGCAGGCCCTAGCCTGCAAATGCCTAAAGTTTAAACACGTGATGTCTGTTGTGGTGAAGGTCATAAATCGACTCAGATCTAAGGGCTTAAAGCACCGTCAGTTCCGGGCTTTTCTGGAGGAGATCGAGTCAGCGTACGAAGATGTTCTGTACTTCACAGAGGTAAATATTCCTTGTTTACATCTCTACCTTCTCTCGGTCTGTTAATCTTTCTTATATTCTCTGCCCCCCCCCTCTGTCTCTCTCTCTCTCTCTCTCTCACACACACACACTCTCTCTCTCACACACACACACACACACACACACACACACGTCTCTTTTTAGCAGATTTTTGGTTAAGTGTTCTTTTTCTGTTAGGTTACTGTTATTCTTTCTTTTTCTTTTCCTTCTCTTTCTTACCTGTTAGTGTATGAAGACAATTAATTTAATTTAATTTAATTTGATTTCAGGTACGCTGGCTCAGCAGAGGGAACATGCTAAAGCGGTTCTTTGAGTTAAGGAATGAAGTGAAAGCCTTCATGGAGCAGGATGGAATGGAGCTTCCTGAGCTAAGTGACCCAAAGTGGCTCATGGACTTCGCTTTTCTGGTTGATATCACACATGAGCTGAATGTGCTCAACAAGAAGCTACAGGGCCCAGGCCAGCTGGGCAGCGCTGCCTATGATAATGTGAAAGCGTTCTCCACAAAACTGGTCTTATGGAAAACCCAGGTCTCTCAGAAAAACCTCTGCCACTTCCCAGCATGCAAGGCACTTGCAGACAAAGGTACACCATTCAGTTGTGAGGAGTATGTTGAAGCCATTGTGAAGCTACAGGAGGAGTTTAATCACAGGTTTGCAGACTTTAAAACACACAAGTCCATCTTTCAGATTTTTGCCAACCCTTTTTCCTTTGATGTGGAAGATGCTCCCCCTGTGCTTCAAATGGAGCTCATTGACCTACAGTGCAGTTCTGATCTCAAAGCAAAGTTCAGGGATGTGAATGGGAATGAAGAGAAGCTTGGACAGTTTATGAGAGAATTGCCCGACACCTTCCCTGAGCTGTCCAGGATGTTCAAGAGGACCATGTGCCTTTTTGGGAGCACATATCTATGTGAAAAGCTCTTCTCCACCATGAACTTCAACAAGTCCAAGCACAGGAGCAGACTTACTGATGCACATCTCCAAGCCATACTGAGAGTTTCAACCGCCTCTTCCCTCAAGCCAAATGTAGCTCAGCTGTGTGAGAGGAAGCGCTGTCAGGTCTCTGGCTGCAAAAAGTAGACAAGAGAGTCCTATGTTCTGAAGAACTGTCCATTGTTCACTTTAAAAAAGAGACTTGTTCTTACTTCCCTGGGTAAAAAAGGTAAAATTAAAATTACATTTTTTTTCAGAGGAATTTATGTTTATAATTACTGTTCATGCACTTTGAGATTGTTGACAGTGCAATACAAATTTAATAATAATAATAAATGTCTGTTGAGGAACTGTTATGTAATAATAAATACTGTGAAGGTTGGAACAGTTGTTTTCTAAAAGGTTAAATTAAAAAAATATATATATATATTTTTTTTCAGAGGAATTTATTTATGTTCTGTTTATGCACTTTGAGAATGTTGTTGAACTGTTGATGAACTGTTTATAATAAATATTTTTTTTTAATACTTGTTGTTTCTGGGCTTTCTTCCTCAAAAGATGTCGGCGTGTAGTTTGATGATAAATGAATCTGCAGAGGCGAGGCTGGGTGAGAATGGATAGAGCAATCTTTATTGAAACAGCTTTCAAGCCTGCGTCCGAACCAGTGTGGCCACACCCGGTGTTCCCAATATTGGCAAAGTTCTCCCTAAAGCTTTGCCCTCTGCTCTACCAGAAATCCTCTCTGATCTAGGAAATCTACAAGTACTCACCTAACCTTCTCTATCTGCACGGGCCTTTTTAAAGTACTTACGCCCACATCTATCTCTTCTTCTAATTGGTCACTTTGGTAGATTTTAGGGTTTCTCTATTCAATAGGCAAAAGAGGTGTTGACCAGTCTCCTATGGAATGTCACCTCCTCTATAGATATCCTACTCTGCTGATGTCCTTCTTTGGGACTTGTGCCCTAAAACTGACCTGACTGTCCCTCTGTCCTTTTGGGGAACTATATAGTTGAACCGGCTCCTGACCATTTGGCATACCAGTTAAACTGTATTATCTTGTCCTCCAACTGCCCTCCAAAACACACATAGAACTGACTAATTACTCTAATGTCACCTAACAGATGTCATTCCCATCTGAAACCTTCCTTAACCCCCACAACCAGGAACAACATGTCACAGTTAAATCATAGCTCAAAATGTGTTGTTTCCCAGATACCTCATACTAAACACCCTTTTTGTGAAATACTTGAGTACTTGTGGCCCAACCTCAGCCAGGCTCTTCCTCCAGTGGCCCCCAGGTAATTTGAGTTTGAGACCCCTGCTCTACAGAGTATAGTTTGCTGCTGCTTGTCGGACAGCTTAAATCCGAACCACGTCCAAATAATGGATGTCGCAACGGTCTTTTTCACCAGCTCCTCCATTTCCCTTTCAGCCATGTTTACTCAAGATGACGATGATGCGTTGCAGCTGCGGCTCTACATTTCGCGGGTGGATTGCGTCATCAACATGCATTATTGCGATAGTGCAATAGAATTAAAATCTCTATTGTAGGCCAATTTTGTATCGTTTATATTGCATATCGTTTGTATCGCCCATTACTGTTGGCTAATGTTGATGTTAGCATCGCACACTATAGTAATGTGATCTGTTAAAGCTAATGCACAGCGCCACTGAAAAAAAATCACACATCACTGGCGATTGTAGTTTTGTCCACAGATGGGAGTTAGAATCAAAAACTGTTCCCTGTAGACACCTACCGTCCACTGGGTGTCTGGGTGTCATGCTATGTGACGGCGGAGGTGGTGAACTTGGCTCGTTGGGGTCCTCGGTGCTGTACAGAAAATAACAAAGCAGTGAAAATCATATGGGTACCAAGCTCAATTATTATTAAACTCAACAACTGCTGTTTCTACCTATACTTGTTACAGGCCTAAACAGAAGAAACTCACAATTTTCAAGCTGGTCAGCCACATCCCAAAGCAGGTCTGCCAGTGGCCTCCTGGTCGAGGCCATTTTCGAGCTGGTTTACAACTTCACAGGGAGGAAGGCTTGGGATCGGGAATCGTTTGCTTTTGTCTGGCTCTCCAATTTGACCAATCATGCTGTTGACTGAGGTTAGGACCTCCTACCTCGTTAACATATGGACACAGAAATACAGAAATAAATAAATGTAGGTGAACAGAAATGTATAAATAAATATAAAGCATTTATTTATTTATTTATTCTTTGATTTATTCTTTTATTTCAGCATTTATTTATTTATTCATTTAGTTCAGCATTTATTTATTAATTAATTTATTTACACATTTATTTATTTATGCATTTATTTATTTATTCCTGTATTTATTTATACATTTATTTATTTATACTAAAGTCATGTTTAGTCCTCCATAATCAGCAGGACTGCATCTTCACGCAGCAGTCGCAGTCACCTCGGTCGTTTTGGCATTTGCCCTCATCCCCCTATGGCCAGACCGTCACTACTCCTGTTTCATAGCGCAAATGCAATATTGTTGCTGTAACGTGCGATCTGTCGGATTTTGGGCCGAGCCCGTCTCTCGCTGCAGCGGGGGGCACGTCGGGGCACGTCTTGGTGGATGATGTTACCCAGGGGAGCCAGGTCATTTCATTTAGGCTGCATAAATTATTATTATTATTTGCTATTTATTATTCTTTAAGGGCTACTGACAGGCCTTCACAAAAACACACACACGCAAAAAAAAAAAAAAAAAAAAAAAAATAGCACCGAGACAAAAGGGCACTTTGGGCATCAAGGAGCAAAGGGGCAGGTGCCTTAGTAATTAAAGTTGTACTTTATTTTACTTATTTGAAGTGTACTTTATTGTAAGTCTATTGTAAATTGTTCTAAGGTGTACTTTTAAAAAGTATACTTTGTTTCAAAGCACTTATAGTAGAAGATTAATATTCTTATTAAAAGTGGACTTATTTTTGAGTCATTTGTAATATACGGTTAATATACTTTATTAAAGTGCACTTAATTTGCACTTCTTTGGAAGTGAATTTAGGTACACTTATCAAAAGACTGTAAGTCTGTTTTAAATTGTTCTAAAATATACTTTTACAAAGTATACTTTATTTCAAAGTACTTACATTAGTCGAATAGTATTCATAAGATAAGTATGCTTATTTGAGTCATTTGTAATATACTGTTAGGATACTTCATTAAAGTGCACTTAGTTTCACTTCAAATCAAATCAAATCAAATTTTATTTGTATAGCCCAAATTCACAAATCACAATTTGCCTCAGAGGGCTTTACAATCTGTACAGAGACGACACCCTCTGTCCTTCAACTCTCGATTCGAGTGAGGAAAAACTTGCCCCCCAAAAATACCCTTTTAACAGGGAAAAAATATGCGGAAGAAACCTCAGGAAGAGCCACAGGGGAGGGATCCCTCTCCCAGGACGGACAGACGTGCAATAGATGTCGCATGTACAGAGCAGATCAACGAGACCACAATGTATACAATTATAATAGATGGTTGACAGGAATGAAAGTACATAAAGAAGTATTACAGCAATAATAATGAAATGCACATAATGGAAATGTGACTACTAGTAATAACAGTAGTAGTGGTTAACGGTAAGGATAGTATGTAGTAATGCATCACAATAATAGTAGTGAAACGTATGTAACAGAGATATGACTAATATTAGCAACAGTAGTGGTGGGTGTCAGGCAGGGCCATGGCAGTAGGCGCATCCACGATCCACGACCCGGGCGCGGCCAGGATCCATGAGAGCCTGTAGGACTAGAAAGCACAAGGACTCTGGAGAAGAAGTGAAGTCAGTGACATGCAGAGATGGGGCATGTATACAGGCATAATGTATACAGATGGAGAGGAGAGGAGGAGAGAGAAGCTCAGTGTATCATTTGTCCCCCGGACTGGGCCTATAGCAGCATAACTAAGAGCTGGTCCAAGACAGGCCTGGGCAAGCCCTAACTATAAGTTATATCAAAAAGGAAGGTCTTAAGTCTACTCTAGAGAGGGTGTCCGCCTCCCGGACCAAAACAGGAAGATGGTTCCACAGAAGAGGAGCTTGATAACTGAAGGCTCTGGCTCCCATTCTGCTTTTGGAGACTTTAGGAACTACAAGTAATCCTGCGTTCTGGGAGCGTAATGCTCTAGTTGGGTAATAGGGTAGTATGAGCTCCTGGAGATATGATGGTGCCTGACCATTAACAGCTTTGTAAGTGAGGAGAAGGATTTTAAACTCTATTCTTGATTTTACAGGGAGCCAGTGCAGAGAGGCCATTACAGGAGTAATATGATCTCTTTTCTTAGTTCCTGTCAGTACATGTGCTGCAGCATTCTGGACCAGCTGGAGACTCTTTAGAGACTTGTGAGGGCAGCCTGATAATAGAGAATTACAATAGTCCAGCCTGGAAGTAACAAATGCATGGACTAGCTTTTCTGCGTCATTTTGAGACAGGATGGGCCTGATTTTTGCAATTTTACGTAGATGAAAAAATGCAGACCTTGAAATTTGTTTTATGTGGGAAGTTGAAGGACATCTCTTGATCAAAGATAACTCCCAGATTCCTGACGGTGGTGCTGGAGGCCAAGTTAATGCCATCCAAACTAGCTATATCATTAGACAATAACTTAATTGGAAGTGAATTTAGGAACACTTAAAAAAGTGCAAATGAAGTTGAGTTTTTTTTAAGCCGTTTTTCTTCATTATTCAGTATATTAAATAGTTCTAGCAGTAGTTATTTAGTGTACTTATGAAAGGAGTTATTACTTAGCAATACACTTTCTACATATTACATGTATGTGCTAGTACATTTGTTTTCATTTCATTCCCAGTTATGATACAACAATTTGTAGGAAGTCGCAAAATGAAACGGGTTGTAATTTATATATATATATGCATTTATTTCACATTTGATATACAGTCTATAGTACAGGCCCTGGAAAGAAAGGCGCCTAATTCAAATAGCAACGTTTGCATCTTTGCCATCCAATCAGCGCATTGCGCTCAGCTCAGCCTCTTTGAGCTCCACGATTCACGGCGCTTCATTCTGGTCAACGTTGCTGTTGAATGACATTGACCAGCTAAAGTCTCCGTCGCGAGGCGAAGCAAGCCCAAGCCTACTTCTGATTCACAGTAAGTACATTCAATGTTTTTAATTTCTGATTGAATGGTCATACATTCTATATTTCCATTCATCACACCGGCTAATTTTATGATTTCGTTGGCGAGTCATGATGTGTTTCAGCAACTTCAGTCATCGTAGCCAGATAACCAACGTTAATGTTAGCTAACGTCAGTCTTACAGCTACTGTAACTGTAAGTTAACCTATTATTACTGCTCTTGGTAGCGGCAGCGTTACGCCTGTGTGTATGTGCTTCAGTAACACAGTGTAATATTACATGATGAAGCGTGGTGTGGTTTCTTTAAGGGGTAGAGCAGTGCGTGTGCGCGTAGGGTCTGTGTGTGTGTAGTGAAGCGAGCGGCAGGTGAGGTTGGAGCAGACATTAGCAGAGCAGAGGAAGAGGTTAGCCGTGCATGTACAGTTCAGTATGTGGCCAAATAAACGCACAAGCTTCTCCAGACCACGTAATGTCTCTCCTATTGTTTTACCAACTACTGTCTGACAGCAAAGTGAAGTGAAGCGTGTTAGCCCTGAAGCTAACCGGCTTCAGCCCAGGAGGAAAACGTACTCCCCTGCGCTCTGCCACTACGGTCTTAGCCTACTGTACATGTTAACCGGTCGTCTAGCTGCTTAGTTTATGACTTTAATTTAAACTACTTCCAAGAAATAACGGACCTTATCAGCCAACCTGAAGCTTATGTATGACAGCTATTCATGTCTGCAGTCAGATACAGTATAGTCATGTCAGTACAGTATCTGAATGCAAAAACGTCAAAATAACGTGACCTCTATTGTTCCTACACCAGTAACTTGTAATAGCAGCTCAAGAATCGTAAAAGTAGAGGAAAAGATTGATTAATTGATTGATAAATAAAATCAAAATAAATAAATGTATACATGATATACACCTCTTACTGCTAGATATGACCATGGTTGGAAAATTGCACAGTACACGTGAGCACATCTTTGTAATATAAAGATAAAATGCTGTGTAGCATTAATAAAACAAATTGCCTGTAAATGTGGTAATTGGACAGAGGCTGTAATTTCAAGGACTTACACACTTGTTCAGCACACTATGTTTATGCTGTGATTCATAGTTATAACCACTGTTATTATTTCTATGTTGTCCTCAGATGAGCACTAAACCAAAGAGCCACAAGGCAATGTGAGAGGGGGAGTGGATGGTGAGACTGAGGACATTTACCCGCTCTGGGGTTTGGCCTGCTGGAGAACGCAACAGACCAGCCCCGAGGCAGCGCTAATGGCATGATCTCTACCAGAAGGTAAAGTACATCAAAATATCCACCTATTACTCATGACCATTGTTTTGAGTTACATGTAGTCTATTTAAAAGCTTCTGTGATTTCTATAGCAGCTAGATCACACGGAAACTGACCACCAGTAATTACTAAATACATGTTGGACTATTTACTGGTAGCAGTATTGGTATACCATACTGATAAAATTTCTCAGTTTCCAGAAAGCAGGTTAAAACGTAAGTGAACCCTGAGATGAGGGAAACTCTGGGGTTTTGTTTTTTTTCCGTAAATGAGAGGTATCTTAAACTCTGTGTCAGTCACCATGGTAACTGACTCTGGGAACCTAATGTGCTCTCTAGCAGGTTTACTTAAAGAAACCCTGAGTCTGACGGAGCTGTCTGACAGGGCCCTTTTCTTTTCTTCTCAACAGCATCATGTTGAAGCAGAAATAATTCACATAGTTTTACAACAGGGGGATTATTTAGATTCGTTTAGATTAGCTCCCATTCCCTGAGCCGAACGGTACCACTCCTCATCAGTCCGTCATTTATCTGAACAATATTCTCAGTCTGGCTGCACATGGAATATCAGACTACACGTCTGATATTCTAGCTGACGTGCTCTCAGACGTCTAGCTGACGTGCTCTCAGATCTTGACCTCTTCATTTTTATCACTTTGCAGGTTAATCAATCACCTTCCAGCAGTCAGAAAAAGAGGAATCATTCACATTTCATTTGGCTTCTTTTTTTCCCACAGATAGCTACAAAACCCATCAGCCTGCATTGCCTCCAACAACGCAATTTCAAAGTACATGTTTCTAATTTTCTGCCGCATTTAGGATAATATTAAATAACTTCAAGTGCTATCTGTAGATAAAAGTGAGTGTCTGCCTCTTGGGTCCTGGGGGTGAGTGACGCCCTTAGCCTCTGGCCACCCAGCGACCTGACTCAGGACCAGCTCCTCTGCCTCTGTCAGACGTGGTGGAGGTGGAGGTGACCACCACCTCTGCCTTCTTCCACATGTTCATTTACTCAGCAGGATGTTAGGAGACAGGATGTGTGTTAATCAGTAGGTATCTGTTGGTGGTAAAAGCTGCTACTAGCTGAAATATCCACTGAATTAACTCACAAGACTGTTTTTATAGTCTATACTCAGAGTTTCACTTCACAGATTAAGTCAACTCAGAGTTCAGGGTTAGGCTTCGAGTTTGTTGAACCTCCTTTCTGGAATACCCCTTTGATGTACTGTTCAAAATAATATGATTATGCTGCGTGACTTACATTATCTCTTGTCTATTTGGTCAACAGACGCTGTTCTTCTGGAGTTTCCACAGACAAGTGTCTCTGATGTGTGCGCGGCCATCAGACAAAAGTGTAACAATGAGCAGTTCAGCCGAAAAAAAAGGAACATAATGTGTGGTGTGTGTTTCTGTATGGTGGGAGGGGTTAGGCGTGCAATAATAAGGAATATTGTTTTTCATTGTTCACTATTTCTCAGTGTTCTGTAAAGTTTATGTGTAATGTTTAGGTCTTGCTGACTGAAATGGACCTATTTCTACAAGGTGTACTAAAGTACCAATAGTTAAAAATGTTTAAAAGCCATAATGTAAATGTTCATACATTTGTTGTATAAATGTTAAGA
This sequence comes from Pagrus pagrus, assembly GCF_965226575.1. Classification (NCBI taxonomy): domain Eukaryota; kingdom Metazoa; phylum Chordata; class Actinopteri; order Spariformes; family Sparidae; genus Pagrus; species Pagrus pagrus. The sequence continues at coordinate 176,277 of NC_140185.1, read as the reverse complement.
GACAGTACAAGTTTTTTGTATTTACAATGTATTATTCTAATTTGGATATGGTACGAATAGATTAAAGACTATTTTTTCACCTGGAAGTAGTCCCACAAGTTTCACTTTCACAGCCTTTAGTATGCTGGTAATACATTTGCAAACATGTGCAAGGTAGATAGTAATATAGCAAAGTAAAGAGAAAGTATATTGACTATTATGCAAAGTATGCTTTTTTAGCAATTGGAATAAGCCAAACATATAATTAAGCATATTAGCACAGTAAGAATATATTAAAGTATAAAGCTTATATATTTTTGAGACACTAACAAATCATTTTTAATGTACTTATGATACAAACAAAGTACTAGTATAGTACAAGTGTAACTTTAATTTGACTAATTAAGCATATATAAAGCCATATGCTTAAAGTATACAAAATATACTTTAAGTTGTTCCACTTTAGCACATAAAAGTACACTAAATACACTTCAAGTTGAGCTTTTCTACAATGACTTACAATTAAAATATATTTAGTACAAAATTAGTTGTTCCAAAATAGCATGCTTCAAGTTAACTAATCATGAACACACTTGAAGTATAATGATGATTAGTGTGGCTTCAAGTACACAAAAGTATGCTAAATTTTAGTACATTTAGCACATTTATTTTTCAGCTGGGCAGTTCAGGCCAGAAAACTTTTTTGAAAGACCTCTTTTTCACTGAAATGCAGCTTAGGCTACTGTACAGTGCAATAACACGCTCCTATCGCTCTGAAAGGCTAATTTTTGACATAAACCACTTTTCACCCTTAATGAATTAAATTCCAGGTAAACACTCGTTTGCCATGAAGAAGATCTAAATTCAACCAGTTCAGGCTAGAAAACTTTTTTGAAAGACCTTTTTTCAGTGAAATGCAGCTTAGGCTACTGTACAGTGCAAAAACAGGCTCCTCTCGCTCTGAAACGCTCATTTTTGACATACGCCAGTTTTCACCCTTAATGAATTAAATTCCAGGTACATACTCCTTTGCCATGAAGAAGATACAAATTCAACCAGTTCAGGCTAGAAAACCTGTTTGAAAGACCTTTTTTCAGTGAAATGCAGCTTAGGCGACTGTACAGTGCAGAAACAGGCTCCTCTCGCTCTGAAAGGCTCATTTTTGACATAAGCCGGTTTTCACCCTTAATGAATTAAATTCCAGGTAAAAACTCCTTTGCCATGAAGAAGATCCAAATTCAACCAGTTCAGGCCAGAAAACTTGTTTGAAAGACCTTTTTTCAGTGAAATGCAGCTTAGGTGACTGTACAGTGCAGAAACAGGCTCCTCTCGCTCTGAAAGGCTCATTTTTGACATAAGCCGGTTTTCACCCTTAATGAATGAAATTCCAGGTAAAAACTCCTTTGCCATGAAGAAGATCCAAATTCAAACAGTTCAGGCTAGAAAGACCTTTTTTCAGTGAAATGCAGCTTAGTGCAAAAACAGGCTGCTCTCGCTCTGAAACGCTCATTTTTCACATAAGCCACTTTTCAGCACTAAAACAGCCTCCTATCGCTCTGAAACGCTCATTTTTGACATAAGCCACTTTTCACCCTTAATGAATGAAATTCCAGGTAAAAACTCCTTTGCCATGAAGAAGATACAAATTCAACCAGTTCAGGCTAGTAAACCTGTTTGAAAGACCTTTTTTCAGTGAAATGCAGCTTAGGCGACTGTACAGTGCTAAAACAGCCTCCTATCGCTCTGAAACGCTCATTTTTGACATAAGCCACTTTTCACCCTTAATGAATGAAATTCCAGGTAAAAACTCCTTTGCCATGAAGAAGATCCAAATTCAACCAGTTCAGGCTAGTAAACCTGTTCGAAAGACCTTTTTTCACTGAAATGCAGCTTAGTGCAAAAACAGGCTGCTCTCGCTCTGAAACGCTCATTTTTCACATAAGCCACTTTTCAGCCTTAGGCGACTGTACAGTGCTAAAACAGCCTCCTATCGCTCTGAAACGCTCATTTTTGACATCAGCCCCTTCTCACCCTTAATGAATGAAATTCCAGGTAAAAACTCCTTTGCCATGAAGAAGATCCAAATTCAACCAGTTCAGGCTAGTAAACCTGTTTGAAAGACCTTTTTTCAGTGAAATGCAGCTTAGTGCAAAAACAGGCTGCTCTCGCTCTGAAACGCTCATTTTTCACATAAGCCACCTTTCAGCGCTAAAACAGCCTCCTATCGCTCTGAAACGCTCATTTTTGACATAAGCCACTTTTCACCCTTAATGAATGAAATTCCAGGTAAAAACTCCTTTGCCATGAAGAAGATACAAATTCAACCAGTTCAGGCTAGTAAACCTGTTTGAAAGACCTTTTTTCAGTGAAATGCAGCTTAGGCGACTGTACAGTGCTAAAACAGCCTTCTATCGCTCTGAAACGCTCATTTTTGACATAAGCCACTTTTCACCCTTAATGAATGAAATTCCAGGTAAAAACTCCTTTGCCATGAAGAAGATCCAAATTCAACCAGTTCAGGCTAGTAAACCTGTTTGAAAGACCTTTTTTCAGTGAAATGCAGCTTAGTGCAAAAACAGGCTGCTCTCGCTCTGAAACGCTCATTTTTCACATAAGCCACTTTTCAGCGCTAAAACAGCCTCCTATCGCTCTGAAACGCTCATTTTTCACATAAGCCACTTTTCAGCGCTAAAACAGCCTCCTATCGCTCTGAAACGCTCATTTTTGACATAAGCCACTTTTCAGCCTTAGGTGACTGTACAGTGCAAAAACAGCCTCCTCTCGCTCTGAAACGCTCATTTTTCACATAACCCACTTTTCAGCCTTAATGAATGAAATTCCAGGTAAAAAGTCCTTTGCCATGAAGAAGATACAAATTCAACCAGTTCAGGCTAGTAAACCTGTTTGAAAGACCTTTTTTCAGTGAAATGCAGCTTAGTGCAAAAACAGGCTGCTCTCGCTCTGAAACGCTCATTTTTCACATAAGCCACTTTTCAGCCTTAGGCGACTGTACAGTGCAAAAACAGCCTCCTCTCGCTCTGAAACGCTCATTTTTCACAAAACCCACTTTTCAGCCTTAATGAATTAAATTCCAGGTAAAAAGTCCTTTGCCATGAAGAAGATCCAAATTCAACCAGTTCAGGCTAGTAAACCTGTTTGAAAGACCTTTTTTCAGTGAAATGCAGCTTAGTGCAAAAACAGGCTGCTCTCGCTCTGAAACGCTCATTTTTCACATAAGCCACTTTTCAGCCTTAGGCGACTGTGCAGTGCTAAAACAGCCTCCTATCGCTCTGAAACGCTCATTTTTGACATCAGCCACTTTTCACCCTTAATGAATGAAATTCCAGGTAAAAACTCCTTTGCCATGAAGAAGATCCAAATTCAACCAGTTCAGGCTAGTAAACCTGTTTGAAAGACCTTTTTTCAGTGAAATGCAGCTTAGTGCAAAAACAGGCTGCTCTCGCTCTGAAACGCTCATTTTTCACATAAGCCACCTTTCAGCGCTAAAACAGCCTCCTATAGCTCTGAAACGCTCATTTTTGACATAAGCCACTTTTCACCCTTAATGAATGAAATTCCAGGTAAAAACTCCTTTGCCATGAAGAAGATACAAATTCAACCAGTTCAGGCTAGTAAACCTGTTTGAAAGACCTTTTTTCAGTGAAATGCAGCTTAGGCGACTGTACAGTGCTAAAACAGCCTTCTATCGCTCTGAAACGCTCATTTTTGACATAAGCCACTTTTCACCCTTAATGAATGAAATTCCAGGTAAAAACTCCTTTGCCATGAAGAAGATACAAATTCAACCAGTTCAGGCTAGTAAACCTGTTTGAAAGACCTTTTTTCAGTGAAATGCAGCTTAGTGCAAAAACAGGCTGCTCTCGCTCTGAAACGCTCATTTTTCACATAAGCCACTTTTCAGCCTTAGGCGACTGTACAGTGCAAAAACAGGCTGCTCTCGCTCTGAAACGCTCATTTTTCACATAAGCCACTTTTCAGCCTTAGGCGACTGTACAGTGCAAAAACAGGCTGCTCTCGCTCTGAAACGCTCATTTTTCACATAACCCACTTTTCACCCTTAATGAATTAAATTCCAGGTAAAAACTCCTTTGCCATGAAGAAGATCCAAATTCAACCAGTTCAGGCTAGTAAACCTGTTTGAAAGACCTTTTTTCAGTGAAATGCAGCTTAGTGCAAAAACAGGCTGCTCTCGCTCTGAAACGCTCATTTTTCACATAAGCCACTTTTCAGCGCTAAAACAGCCTCCAATCGCTCTGAAACGCTCATTTTTGACATAAGCCACTTTTCACCTTTAATGAATGAAATTCCAGGTAAAAACTCCTTTGCCATGAAGAAGATCCAAATTCAACCAGTTCAGGCTAGTAAACCTGTTTGAAAGACCTTTTTTCAGTGAAATGCAGCTTAGTGCAAAAACAGGCTGCTCTCGCTCTGAAACGCTCATTTTTCACATAAGCCACTTTTCAGCGCTAAAACAGCCTCCAATCGCTCTGAAACGCTCATTTTTGACATAAGCCACTTTTCACCTTTAATGAATGAAATTCCAGGTAAAAACTCCTTTGCCATGAAGAAGATCCAAATTCAACCAGTTCAGGCTAGTAAACCTGTTTGAAAGACCTTTTTTCAGTGAAATGCAGCTTAGTGCAAAAACAGGCTGCTCTCGCTCTGAAACGCTCATTTTTCACATAAGCCACTTTTCAGCCTTAGGCGACTGTACAGTGCAAAAACAGGCTGCTCTCGCTCTGAAACGCTCATTTTTCACATAACCCACTTTTCACCCTTAATGAATTAAATTCCAGGTAAAAACTCCTTTGCCATGAAGAAGATCCAAATCTAACCAGTTCAGGCTAGTAAACCTGTTTGAAAGACCTTTTTTCAGTGAAATGCAGCTTAGTGCAAAAACAGGCTGCTCTCGCTCTGAAACGCTCATTTTTCACATAAGCCACTTTTCAGCCTTAGGAGACTGTACAGTGCTAAAACAGCCTCCTATCGCTCTGAAACGCTCATTTTTGACATAACCCACTTTTCAGCCTTAATGAATTAAATTCCAGGTAAAAACTCCTTTGCCATGAAGAAGATCCAAATTCAACCAGTTCAGGCTAGTAAACCTGTTTGAAAGACCTTTTTTCAGTGAAATGCAGCTTAGTGCAAAAACAGGCTGCTCTCGCTCTGAAACGCTCATTTTTCACATAAGCCACTTTTCAGCCTTAGGCGACTGTACAGTGCAAAAACAGGCTGCTCTCGCTCTGAAACGCTCATTTTTCACATAACCCACTTTTCACCCTTAATGAATTAAATTCCAGGTAAAAACTCCTTTGCCATGAAGAAGATCCAAATTCAACCAGTTCAGGCTAGTAAACCTGTTTGAAAGACCTTTTTTCAGTGAAATGCAGCTTAGTGCAAAAACAGGCTGCTCTCGCTCTGAAAAGCTCATTTTTCACATAAGCCACTTTTCAGCGCTAAAACAGCCTCCAATCGCTCTGAAAGGCTCATTTTTGACATAAGCCACTTTTCACCTTTAATGAATGAAATTCCAGGTAAAAATTCCTTTGCCATGAAGAAGATCCAAATTCATCCAGTTCAGGCTAGTAAACCTGGTTGAAAGACCTTTTTTCAGTGAAATGCAGCTTAGTGCCAAAACAGGCTGCTCTCGCTCTGAAACGCTCATTTTTCACATAAGCCACTTTTCAGCCTTATAGGCGACTGTACAGTGCAAAAACAGCCTCCTCTCGCTCTGAAACGCTCATTTTTGACATAAGCCACTTTTCACCTTTAATGAATGAAATTCCAGGTAAAAACTCCTTTGCCATGAAGAAGATCCAAATTCAACCAGTTCAGGCTAGTAAACCTGTTTGAAAGACCTTTTTTCAGTGAAATGCAGCTTAGTGCAAAAACAGGCTGCTCTCGCTCTGAAACGCTCATTTTTCACAAAAGCCACTTTTCAGCGCTAAAACAGCCTCCAATCGCTCTGAAACGCTCATTTTTGACATAAGCCACTTTTCACCTTTAATGAATGAAATTCCAGGTAAAAACTCCTTTGCCATGAAGAAGATCCAAATTCAACCAGTTCAGGCTAGTAAACCTGTTTGAAAGACCTTTTTTCAGTGAAATGCAGCTTAGTGCAAAAACAGGCTGCTCTCGCTCTGAAACGCTCATTTTTCACATAAGCCACTTTTCAGCGCTAAAACAGCCTCCAATCGCTCTGAAACGCTCATTTTTGACATAAGCCACTTTTCACCTTTAATGAATGAAATTCCAGGTAAAAACTCCTTTGCCATGAAGAAGATCCAAATTCAACCAGTTCAGGCTAGTAAACCTGTTTGAAAGACCTTTTTTCAGTGAAATGCAGCTTAGTGCAAAAACAGGCTGCTCTCGCTCTGAAACGCTCATTTTTCACATAAGCCACTTTTCAGCCTTAGGCGACTGTACAGTGCTAAAACAGCCTCCTATCGCTCTGAAACGCTCATTTTTGACATAACCCACTTTTCAGCCTTAATGAATTAAATTCCAGGTAAAAACTCATTTGCCATGAAGAAGATCCAAATTCAACCAGTTCAGGCTAGTAAACCTGTTTGAAAGACCTTTTTTCAGTGAAATGCAGCTTAGTGCAAAAACAGGCTGCTCTCGCTCTGAAACGCTCATTTTTCACATAAGCCACTTTTCAGCGCTAAAACAGCCTCCAATCGCTCTGAAACGCTCATTTTTGACATAACCCACTTTTCACCTTTAATGAATGAAATTCCAGGTAAAAACTCCTTTGCCATGAATAAGATCCAAATTCAACCAGTTCAGGCTAGTAAACCTGTTTGAAAGACCTTTTTTCAGTGAAATGCAGCTTAGTGCAAAAACAGGCTGCTCTCGCTCTGAAACGCTCATTTTTCACATAAGCCACTTTTCAGCCTTAGGAGACTGTACAGTGCTAAAACAGCCTCCTATCGCTCTGAAAACGCTCATTTTTGACATAACCCACTTTTCACCTTTAATGAATGAAATTCCAGGTAAAAACTCCTTTGCCATGAATAAGATCCAAATTCAACCAGTTCAGGCTAGTAAACCTGTTTGAAAGACCTTTTTTCAGTGAAATGCAGCTTAGTGCAAAAACAGGTTGCTCTCGCTCTGAAACGCTCATTTTTCACATAAGCCACTTTTCAGCCTTATGCGACTGTACAGTGCTAAAACAGCCTCCAATCGCTCTGAAACGCTCATTTTTGACATAAGCCACTTTTCACCTTTAATGAATGAAATTCCAGGTAAAAACTCCTTTGCCATGAAGAAGATCCAAATTCAACCAGTTCAGGCTAGTAAACCTGTTTGAAAGACCTTTTTTCAGTGAAATGCAGCTTAGTGCAAAAACAGGCTGCTCTCGCTCTGAAACGCTCATTTTTCACATAAGCCACTTTTCAGCGCTAAAACAGCCTCCAATCGCTCTGAAACGCTCATTTTTGACATAAGCCACTTTTCACCTTTAATGAATGAAATTCCAGGTAAAAACTCCTTTGACATGAAGAAGATCCAAATTCATCCAGTTCAGGCTAGTAAACCTGGTTGAAAGACCTTTTTTCAGTGAAATGCAGCTTAGTGCCAAAACAGGCTGCTCTCGCTCTGAAACGCTCATTTTTCACATAAGCCACTTTTCAGCCTTAGGCGACTGTACAGTGCTAAAACAGCCTCCCATCGCTCTGAAACGCTCATTTTTGACATAACCCACTTTTCAGCCTTAATGAATTAAATTCCAGGTAAAAACTCATTTGCCATGAAGAAGATCCAAATTCAACCAGTTCAGGCTAGTAAACCTGTTTGAAAGACCTTTTTTCAGTGAAATGCAGCTTAGTGCAAAAACAGGCTGCTCTCGCTCTGAAACGCTCATTTTTCACATAAGCCACTTTTCAGCGCTAAAACAGCCTCCAATCGCTCTGAAACGCTCATTTTTGACATAAGCCACTTTTCACCTTTAATGAATGAAATTCCAGGTAAAAACTCCTTTGCCATGAATAAGATCCAAATTCAACCAGTTCAGGCTAGTAAACCTGTTTGAAAGACCTTTTTTCAGTGAAATGCAGCTTAGTGCAAAAACAGGCTGCTCTCGCTCTGAAACGCTCATTTTTCACATAAGCCACTTTTCAGCCTTAGGCGACTGTACAGTGCTAAAACAGCCTCCAATCGCTCTGAAACGCTCATTTTTGACATAAGCCACTTTTCACCTTTAATGAATGAAATTCCAGGTAAAAACTCCTTTGCCATGAAGAAGATCCAAATTCAACCAGTTCAGGCTAGTAAACCTGTTTGAAAGACCTTTTTTCAGTGAAATGCAGCTTAGTGCAAAAACAGGCTGCTCTCGCTCTGAAACGCTCATTTTTCACATAAGCCACTTTTCAGCCTTAGGCGACTGTACAGTGCTAAAACAGCCTCCAATCGCTCTGAAACGCTCATTTTTGACATAAGCCACTTTTCACCTTTAATGAATGAAATTCCAGGTAAAAACTCCTTTGCCATGAATAAGATCCAAATTCAACCAGTTCAGGCTAGTAAACCTGTTTGAAAGACCTTTTTTCAGTGAAATGCAGCTTAGTGCAAAAACAGGCTGCTCTCGCTCTGAAACGCTCATTTTTCACATAACCCACTTTTCACCCTTAATGAATTAAATTCCAGGTAAAAACTCCTTTGCCATGAAGAAGATCCAAATTCAACCAGTTCAGGCTAGTAAACCTGTTTGAAAGACCTTTTTTCAGTGAAATGCAGCTTAGTGCAAAAACAGGCTGCTCTCGCTCTGAAACGCTCATTTTTCACATAAGCCACTTTTCAGCGCTAAAACAGCCTCCAATCGCTCTGAAACGCTCATTTTTGACATAAGCCACTTTTCACCTTTAATGAATGAAATTCCAGGTAAAAACTCCTTTGCCATGAAGAAGATCCAAATTCAACCAGTTCAGGCTAGTAAACCTGTTTGAAAGACCTTTTTTCAGTGAAATGCAGCTTAGTGCAAAAACAGGCTGCTCTCGCTCTGAAACGCTCATTTTTCACATAACCCACTTTTCACCCTTAATGAATTAAATTCCAGGTAAAAACTCCTTTGCCATGAAGAAGATCCAAATTCAACCAGTTGAGGCTAGTAAACCTGTTTGAAAGACCTTTTTTCAGTGAAATGCAGCTTAGTGCAAAAACAGGCTGCTCTCGCTCTGAAACGCTCATTTTTCACATAAGCCACTTTTCAGCGCTAAAACAGCCTCCAATCGCTCTGAAACGCTCATTTTTGACATAAGCCACTTTTCACCTTTAATGAATGAAATTCCAGGTAAAAACTCCTTTGCCATGAAGAAGATCCAAATTCAACCAGTTCAGGCTAGTAAACCTGTTTGAAAGACCTTTTTTCAGTGAAATGCAGCTTAGTGCAAAAACAGGCTGCTCTCGCTCTGAAACGCTCATTTTTCACATAACCCACTTTTCACCCTTAATGAATTAAATTCCAGGTAAAAACTCCTTTGCCATGAAGAAGATCCAAATTCAACCAGTTGAGGCTAGTAAACCTGTTTGAAAGACCTTTTTTCAGTGAAATGCAGCTTAGTGCAAAAACAGGCTGCTCTCGCTCTGAAACGCTCATTTTTCACATAAGCCACTTTTCAGCGCTAAAACAGCCTCCAATCGCTCTGAAACGCTCATTTTTGACATAAGCCACTTTTCACCTTTAATGAATGAAATTCCAGGTAAAAACTCCTTTGCCATGAAGAAGATCCAAATTCAACCAGTTCAGGCTAGTAAACCTGTTTGAAAGACCTTTTTTCAGTGAAATGCAGCTTAGTGCAAAAACAGGCTGCTCTCGCTCTGAAACGCTCATTTTTCACATAAGCCACTTTTCAGCGCTAAAACAGCCTCCAATCGCTCTGAAACGCTCATTTTTGACATAAGCCACTTTTCACCTTTAATGAATGAAATTCCAGGTAAAAACTCCTTTGCCATGAAGAAGATCCAAATTCAACCAGTTCAGGCTAGTAAACCTGGTTGAAAGACCTTTTTTCAGTGAAATGCAGCTTAGTGCAAAAACAGGCTGCTCTCGCTCTGAAACGCTCATTTTTCACATAAGCCACTTTTCAGCCTTAGGCGACTGTACAGTGCTAAAACAGCCTCCAATCGCTCTGAAACGCTCATTTTTGACATAAGCCACTTTTCACCTTTAATGAATGAAATTCCAGGCAAAAACTCCTTTGCCATGAAGAAGATCCAAATTCAACCAGTTCAGGCTAGTAAACCTGTTTGAAAGACCTTTTTTCAGTGAAATGCAGCTTAGTGCAAAAACAGGCTGCTCTCGCTCTGAAACGCTCATTTTTCACATAAGCCACTTTTCAGCGCTAAAACAGCCTCCAATCGCTCTGAAACGCTCATTTTTGACATAAGCCACTTTTCACCTTTAATGAATGAAATTCCAGGTAAAAACTCCTTTGCCATGAAGAAGATCCAAATTCAACCAGTTCAGGCTAGTAAACCTGTTTGAAAGACCTTTTTTCAGTGAAATGCAGCTTAGTGCAAAAACAGGCTGCTCTCGCTCTGAAACGCTCATTTTTCACATAAGCCACTTTTCAGCCTTAGGCGACTGTACAGTGCTAAAACAGCCTCCAATCGCTCTGAAACGCTCATTTTTGACATAAGCCACTTTTCACCTTTAATGAATGAAATTCCAGGTAAAAACTCCTTTGCCATGAAGAAGATCCAAATTCAACCAGTTCAGGCTAGTAAACCTGTTTGAAAGACCTTTTTTCAGTGAAATGCAGCTTAGTGCAAAAACAGGCTGCTCTCGCTCTGAAACGCTCATTTTTCACAAAAGCCACTTTTCAGCGCTAAAACAGCCTCCAATCGCTCTGAAACGCTCATTTTTGACATAAGCCACTTTTCACCTTTAATGAATGAAATTCCAGGTAAAAACTCCTTTGCCATGAAGAAGATCCAAATTCAACCAGTTGAGGCTAGTAAACCTGTTTGAAAGACCTTTTTTCAGTGAAATGCAGCTTAGTGCAAAAACAGGCTGCTCTCGCTCTGAAACGCTCATTTTTCACATAAGCCACTTTTCAGCGCTAAAACAGCCTCCAATCGCTCTGAAACGCTCATTTTTGACATAAGCCACTTTTCACCTTTAATGAATGAAATTCCAGGTAAAAACTCCTTTGCCATGAAGAAGATCCAAATTCAACCAGTTCAGGCTAGTAAACCTGTTTGAAAGACCTTTTTTCAGTGAAATGCAGCTTAGTGCAAAAACAGGCTGCTCTCGCTCTGAAACGCTCATTTTTCACATAAGCCACTTTTCAGCGCTAAAACAGCCTCCAATCGCTCTGAAACGCTCATTTTTGACATAAGCCACTTTTCACCTTTAATGAATGAAATTCCAGGTAAAAACTCCTTTGCCATGAAGAAGATCCAAATTCAACCAGTTCAGGCTAGTAAACCTGGTTGAAAGACCTTTTTTCAGTGAAATGCAGCTTAGTGCAAAAACAGGCTGCTCTCGCTCTGAAACGCTCATTTTTCACATAAGCCACTTTTCAGCCTTAGGCGACTGTACAGTGCTAAAACAGCCTCCAATCGCTCTGAAACGCTCATTTTTGACATAAGCCACTTTTCACCTTTAATGAATGAAATTCCAGGCAAAAACTCCTTTGCCATGAAGAAGATCCAAATTCAACCAGTTCAGGCTAGTAAACCTGTTTGAAAGACCTTTTTTCAGTGAAATGCAGCTTAGTGCAAAAACAGGCTGCTCTCGCTCTGAAACGCTCATTTTTCACATAAGCCACTTTTCAGCGCTAAAACAGCCTCCAATCGCTCTGAAACGCTCATTTTTGACATAAGCCACTTTTCACCTTTAATGAATGAAATTCCAGGTAAAAACTCCTTTGCCATGAAGAAGATCCAAATTCAACCAGTTCAGGCTAGTAAACCTGTTTGAAAGACCTTTTTTCAGTGAAATGCAGCTTAGTGCAAAAACAGGCTGCTCTCGCTCTGAAACGCTCATTTTTCACATAAGCCACTTTTCAGCCTTAGGCGACTGTACAGTGCTAAAACAGCCTCCAATCGCTCTGAAACGCTCATTTTTGACATAAGCCACTTTTCACCTTTAATGAATGAAATTCCAGGTAAAAACTCCTTTGCCATGAAGAAGATCCAAATTCAACCAGTTCAGGCTAGTAAACCTGTTTGAAAGACCTTTTTTCAGTGAAATGCAGCTTAGTGCAAAAACAGGCTGCTCTCGCTCTGAAACGCTCATTTTTCACAAAAGCCACTTTTCAGCGCTAAAACAGCCTCCAATCGCTCTGAAACGCTCATTTTTGACATAAGCCACTTTTCACCTTTAATGAATGAAATTCCAGGTAAAAACTCCTTTGCCATGAAGAAGATCCAAATTCAACCAGTTCAGGCTAGTAAACCTGTTTGAAAGACCTTTTTTCAGTGAAATGCAGCTTAGTGCAAAAACAGGCTGCTCTCGCTCTGAAACGCTCATTTTTCACATAAGCCACTTTTCAGCCTTAGGCGACTGTACAGTGCTAAAACAGCCTCCAATCGCTCTGAAACGCTCATTTTTGACATAAGCCACTTTTCACCTTTAATGAATGAAATTCCAGGCAAAAACTCCTTTGCCATGAAGAAGATCCAAATTCAACCAGTTCAGGCTAGTAAACCTGTTTGAAAGACCTTTTTTCAGTGAAATGCAGCTTAGTGCAAAAACAGGCTGCTCTCGCTCTGAAACGCTCATTTTTCACATAAGCCACTTTTCAGCGCTAAAACAGCCTCCAATCGCTCTGAAACGCTCATTTTTGACATAAGCCACTTTTCACCTTTAATGAATGAAATTCCAGGTAAAAACTCCTTTGCCATGAAGAAGATCCAAATTCAACCAGTTCAGGCTAGTAAACCTGTTTGAAAGACCTTTTTTCAGTGAAATGCAGCTTAGTGCAAAAACAGGCTGCTCTCGCTCTGAAACGCTCATTTTTCACATAAGCCACTTTTCAGCCTTAGGCGACTGTACAGTGCTAAAACAGCCTCCAATCGCTCTGAAACGCTCATTTTTGACATAAGCCACTTTTCACCTTTAATGAATGAAATTCCAGGTAAAAACTCCTTTGCCATGAAGAAGATCCAAATTCAACCAGTTCAGGCTAGTAAACCTGTTTGAAAGACCTTTTTTCAGTGAAATGCAGCTTAGTGCAAAAACAGGCTGCTCTCGCTCTGAAACGCTCATTTTTCACAAAAGCCACTTTTCAGCGCTAAAACAGCCTCCAATCGCTCTGAAACGCTCATTTTTGACATAAGCCACTTTTCACCTTTAATGAATGAAATTCCAGGTAAAAACTCCTTTGCCATGAAGAAGATCCAAATTCAACCAGTTCAGGCTAGTAAACCTGTTTGAAAGACCTTTTTTCAGTGAAATGCAGCTTAGTGCAAAAACAGGCTGCTCTCGCTCTGAAACGCTCATTTTTCACATAAGCCACTTTTCAGCCTTAGGCGACTGTACAGTGCTAAAACAGCCTCCTATCGCTCTGAAACGCTCATTTTTGACATAACCCACTTTTCAGCCTTAATGAATTAAATTCCAGGTAAAAACTCATTTGCCATGAATAAGATCCAAATTCAACCAGTTCAGGCTAGTAAACCTGTTTGAAAGACCTTTTTTCAGTGAAATGCAGCTTAGTGCAAAAACAGGCTGCTCTCGCTCTGAAACGCTCATTTTTCACATAACCCACTTTTCACCCTTAATGAATTAAATTCCAGGTAAAAACTCCTTTGCCATGAAGAAGATCCAAATTCAACCAGTTGAGGCTAGTAAACCTGTTTGAAAGACCTTTTTTCAGTGAAATGCAGCTTAGTGCAAAAACAGGCTGCTCTCGCTCTGAAACGCTCATTTTTCACATAAGCCACTTTTCAGCGCTAAAACAGCCTCCAATCGCTCTGAAACGCTCATTTTTGACATAAGCCACTTTTCACCTTTAATGAATGAAATTCCAGGTAAAAACTCCTTTGCCATGAAGAAGATCCAAATTCATCCAGTTCAGGCTAGTAAACCTGGTTGAAAGACCTTTTTTCAGTGAAATGCAGCTTAGTGCCAAAACAGGCTGCTCTCGCTCTGAAACGCTCATTTTTCACATAAGCCACTTTTCAGCCTTATAGGCGACTGTACAGTGCAAAAACAGCCTCCTCTCGCTCTGAAACGCTCATTTTTCACATAAGCCACTTTTCAGCCTTAGGCGACTGTACAGTGCTAAAACAGCCTCCAATCGCTCTGAAACGCTCATTTTTGACATAAGCCACTTTTCACCTTTAATGAATGAAATTCCAGGTAAAAACTCCTTTGCCATGAAGAAGATCCAAATTCAACCAGTTGAGGCTAGTAAACCTGTTTGAAAGACCTTTTTTCAGTGAAATGCAGCTTAGTGCAAAAACAGGCTGCTCTCGCTCTGAAACGCTCATTTTTCACATAAGCCACTTTTCAGCGCTAAAACAGCCTCCAATCGCTCTGAAACGCTCATTTTTGACATAAGCCACTTTTCACCTTTAATGAATGAAATTCCAGGTAAAAATTCCTTTGCCATGAAGAAGATCCAAATTCATCCAGTTCAGGCTAGTAAACCTGGTTGAAAGACCTTTTTTCAGTGAAATGCAGCTTAGTGCCAAAACAGGCTGCTCTCGCTCTGAAACGCTCATTTTTCACATAAGCCACTTTTCAGCCTTATAGGCGACTGTACAGTGCAAAAACAGCCTCCTCTCGCTCTGAAACGCTCATTTTTGACATAACCCACTTTTCACCTTTAATGAATGAAATTCCAGGTAAAAACTCCTTTGCCATGAAGAAGATCCAAATTCAGCCAGTTCAGGCTAGTAAACCTGGTTGAAAGACCTTTTTTCAGTGAAATGCAGCTTAGTGCAAAAACAGGCTGCTCTCGCTCTGAAACGCTCATTTTTCACATAAGCCACTTTTCAGCCTTAGGCGACTGTACAGTGCTAAAACAGCCTCCAATCGCTCTGAAACGCTCATTTTTGACATAAGCCACTTTTCACCTTTAATGAATGAAATTCCAGGTAAAAACTCCTTTGCCATGAAGAAGATCCAAATTCAACCAGTTCAGGCTAGTAAACCTGGTTGAAAGACCTTTTTTCAGTGAAATGCAGCTTAGTGCCAAAACAGGCTGCTCTCGCTCTGAAACGCTCATTTTTCACATAAGCCACTTTTCAGCCTTAGGAGACTGTACAGTGCTAAAACAGCCTCCTATCGCTCTGAAACGCTCATTTTTGACATAACCCACTTTTCAGCCTTAATGAATTAAATTCCAGGTGAAAACTCCTTTGCCATGAAGAAGATCCAAATTCAACAAGTTCAGGCTAGTAAACCTGTTTGAAAGACCTTTTTTCAGTGAAATGCAGCTTAGTGCAAAAACAGGCTGCTCTCGCTCTGAAACGCTCATTTTTCACATAAGCCACTTTTCAGCCTTAGGCGACTGTACAGTGCTAAAACAGCCTCCAATCGCTCTGAAACGCTCATTTTTGACATAAGCCACTTTTCACCTTTAATGAATGAAATTCCAGGTAAAAACTCCTTTGCCATGAATAAGATCCAAATTCAACCAGTTCAGGCTAGTAAACCTGTTTGAAAGACCTTTTTTCAGTGAAATGCAGCTAAGTGCAAAAACAGGCTGCTCTCGCTGTGAAACGCTCATTTTTCACATAACCCACTTTTCAGCCTTAGGCGACTGTACAGTGCTAAAACAGCCTCCAATCGCTCTGAAACGCTCATTTTTGACATAAGCCACTTTTCACCTTTAATGAATGAAATTCCAGGTAAAAACTCCTTTGCCATGAAGAAGATCCAAATTCAACCAGTTCAGGCTAGTAAACCTGTTTGAAAGACCTTTTTTCAGTGAAATGCAGCTTAGTGCAAAAACAGGCTGCTCTCGCTCTGAAACGCTCATTTTTCACATAACCCACTTTTCACCCTTAATGAATTAAATTCCAGGTAAAAACTCCTTTGCCATGAAGAAGATCCAAATTCAACCAGTTGAGGCTAGTAAACCTGTTTGAAAGACCTTTTTTCAGTGAAATGCAGCTTAGTGCAAAAACAGGCTGCTCTCGCTCTGAAACGCTCATTTTTCACATAAGCCACTTTTCAGCGCTAAAACAGCCTCCAATCGCTCTGAAACGCTCATTTTTGACATAAGCCACTTTTCACCTTTAATGAATGAAATTCCAGGTAAAAATTCCTTTGCCATGAAGAAGATCCAAATTCATCCAGTTCAGGCTAGTAAACCTGGTTGAAAGACCTTTTTTCAGTGAAATGCAGCTTAGTGCCAAAACAGGCTGCTCTCGCTCTGAAACGCTCATTTTTGACATAACCCACTTTTCACCTTTAATGAATGAAATTCCAGGTAAAAACTCCTTTGCCATGAAGAAGATCCAAATTCAACCAGTTCAGGCTAGTAAACCTGGTTGAAAGACCTTTTTTCAGTGAAATGCAGCTTAGTGCAAAAACAGGCTGCTCTCGCTCTGAAACGCTCATTTTTCACATAAGCCACTTTTCAGCCTTAGGCGACTGTACAGTGCTAAAACAGCCTCCAATCGCTCTGAAACGCTCATTTTTGACATAAGCCACTTTTCACCTTTAATGAATGAAATTCCAGGTAAAAACTCCTTTGCCATGAAGAAGATCCAAATTCAACCAGTTCAGGCTAGTAAACCTGTTTGAAAGACCTTTTTTCAGTGAAATGCAGCTTAGTGCAAAAACAGGCTGCTCTCGCTCTGAAACGCTCATTTTTCACATAAGCCACTTTTCAGCGCTAAAACAGCCTCCAATCGCTCTGAAACGCTCATTTTTGACATAAGCCACTTTTCACCTTTAATGAATGAAATTCCAGGTAAAAACTCCTTTGCCATGAAGAAGATCCAAATTCAACCAGTTCAGGCTAGTAAACCTGTTTGAAAGACCTTTTTTCAGTGAAATGCAGCTTAGTGCAAAAACAGGCTGCTCTCGCTCTGAAACGCTCATTTTTCACATAAGCCACTTTTCAGCCTTAGGCGACTGTACAGTGCTAAAACAGCCTCCAATCGCTCTGAAACGCTCATTTTTGACATAAGCCACTTTTCACCTTTAATGAATGAAATTCCAGGTAAAAACTCCTTTGCCATGAAGAAGATCCAAATTCAACCAGTTCAGGCTAGTAAACCTGGTTGAAAGACCTTTTTTCAGTGAAATGCAGCTTAGTGCCAAAACAGGCTGCTCTCGCTCTGAAACGCTCATTTTTCACATAAGCCACTTTTCAGCCTTAGGAGACTGTACAGTGCTAAAACAGCCTCCTATCGCTCTGAAACGCTCATTTTTGACATAACCCACTTTTCAGCCTTAATGAATTAAATTCCAGGTGAAAACTCCTTTGCCATGAAGAAGATCCAAATTCAACAAGTTCAGGCTAGTAAACCTGTTTGAAAGACCTTTTTTCAGTGAAATGCAGCTTAGTGCAAAAACAGGCTGCTCTCGCTCTGAAACGCTCATTTTTCACATAAGCCACTTTTCAGCCTTAGGCGACTGTACAGTGCTAAAACAGCCTCCAATCGCTCTGAAACGCTCATTTTTGACATAAGCCACTTTTCACCTTTAATGAATGAAATTCCAGGTAAAAACTCCTTTGCCATGAAGAAGATCCAAATTCAACCAGTTCAGGCTAGTAAACCTGTTTGAAAGACCTTTTTTCAGTGAAATGCAGCTTAGTGCAAAAACAGGCTGCTCTCGCTCTGAAACGCTCATTTTTCACATAAGCCACTTTTCAGCCTTAGGCGACTGTACAGTGCTAAAACAGCCTCCAATCGCTCTGAAACGCTCATTTTTGACATAAGCCACTTTTCACCTTTAATGAATGAAATTCCAGGTAAAAACTCCTTTGCCATGAAGAAGATCCAAATTCAACCAGTTCAGGCTAGTAAACCTGGTTGAAAGACCTTTTTTCAGTGAAATGCAGCTTAGTGCCAAAACAGGCTGCTCTCGCTCTGAAACGCTCATTTTTCACATAAGCCACTTTTCAGCCTTAGGAGACTGTACAGTGCTAAAACAGCCTCCTATCGCTCTGAAACGCTCATTTTTGACATAACCCACTTTTCAGCCTTAATGAATTAAATTCCAGGTGAAAACTCCTTTGCCATGAAGAAGATCCAAATTCAACAAGTTCAGGCTAGTAAACCTGTTTGAAAGACCTTTTTTCAGTGAAATGCAGCTTAGTGCAAAAACAGGCTGCTCTCGCTCTGAAACGCTCATTTTTCACATAAGCCACTTTTCAGCCTTAGGCGACTGTACAGTGCTAAAACAGCCTCCAATCGCTCTGAAACGCTCATTTTTGACATAAGCCACTTTTCACCTTTAATGAATGAAATTCCAGGTAAAAACTCCTTTGCCATGAAGAAGATCCAAATTCAACCAGTTCAGGCTAGTAAACCTGTTTGAAAGACCTTTTTTCAGTGAAATGCAGCTTAGTGCAAAAACAGGCTGCTCTCGCTCTGAAACGCTCATTTTTCACATAAGCCACTTTTCAGCCTTAGGCGACTGTACAGTGCTAAAACAGCCTCCAATCGCTCTGAAACGCTCATTTTTGACATAAGCCACTTTTCACCTTTAATGAATGAAATTCCAGGTAAAAACTCCTTTGCCATGAAGAAGATCCAAATTCAACCAGTTCAGGCTAGTAAACCTGTTTGAAAGACCTTTTTTCAGTGAAATGCAGCTTAGTGCAAAAACAGGCTGCTCTCGCTCTGAAACGCTCATTTTTCACAAAAGCCACTTTTCAGCGCTAAAACAGCCTCCAATCGCTCTGAAACGCTCATTTTTGACATAAGCCACTTTTCACCTTTAATGAATGAAATTCCAGGTAAAAACTCCTTTGCCATGAAGAAGATCCAAATTCAACCAGTTCAGGCTAGTAAACCTGTTTGAAAGACCTTTTTTCAGTGAAATGCAGCTTAGTGCAAAAACAGGCTGCTCTCGCTCTGAAACGCTCATTTTTCACATAAGCCACTTTTCAGCCTTAGGCGACTGTACAGTGCTAAAACAGCCTCCTATCGCTCTGAAACGCTCATTTTTGACATAACCCACTTTTCAGCCTTAATGAATTAAATTCCAGGTAAAAACTCATTTGCCATGAATAAGATCCAAATTCAACCAGTTCAGGCTAGTAAACCTGTTTGAAAGACCTTTTTTCAGTGAAATGCAGCTTAGTGCAAAAACAGGCTGCTCTCGCTCTGAAACGCTCATTTTTCACATAACCCACTTTTCACCCTTAATGAATTAAATTCCAGGTAAAAACTCCTTTGCCATGAAGAAGATCCAAATTCATCCAGTTCAGGCTAGTAAACCTGGTTGAAAGACCTTTTTTCAGTGAAATGCAGCTTAGTGCCAAAACAGGCTGCTCTCGCTCTGAAACGCTCATTTTTCACATAAGCCACTTTTCAGCCTTATAGGCGACTGTACAGTGCAAAAACAGCCTCCTCTCGCTCTGAAACGCTCATTTTTCACATAAGCCACTTTTCAGCCTTATAGGCGACTGTACAGTGCAAAAACAGCCTCCTCTCGCTCTGAAACGCTCATTTTTGACATAAGCCACTTTTCACCTTTAATGAATGAAATTCCAGGTAAAAACTCCTTTGCCATGAAGAAGATCCAAATTCAACCAGTTCAGGCTAGTAAACCTGGTTGAAAGACCTTTTTTCAGTGAAATGCAGCTTAGTGCAAAAACAGGCTGCTCTCGCTCTGAAACGCTCATTTTTCACATAACCCACTTTTCACCCTTAATGAATTAAATTCCAGGTAAAAACTCCTTTGCCATGAAGAAGATCCAAATTCAACCAGTTGAGGCTAGTAAACCTGTTTGAAAGACCTTTTTTCAGTGAAATGCAGCTTAGTGCAAAAACAGGCTGCTCTCGCTCTGAAACGCTCATTTTTCACATAAGCCACTTTTCAGCCTTAGGCGACTGTGCAGTGCTAAAACAGCCTCCTATCGCTCTGAAACGCTCATTTTTCACATAAGCCACTTTTCAGCCTTAGGCGACTGTACAGTGCTAAAACAGCCTCCAATCGCTCTGAAACGCTCATTTTTGACATAAGCCACTTTTCACCTTTAATGAATGAAATTCCAGGTAAAAACTCCTTTGCCATGAATAAGATCCAAATTCAACCAGTTCAGGCTAGTAAACCTGTTTGAAAGACCTTTTTTCAGTGAAATGCAGCTTAGTGCAAAAACAGGCTGCTCTCGCTCTGAAACGCTCATTTTTCACATAAGCCACTTTTCAGCCTTAGGCGACTGTACAGTGCTAAAACAGCCTCCAATCGCTCTGAAACGCTCATTTTTGACATAAGCCACTTTTCACCTTTAATGAATGAAATTCCAGGTAAAAACTCCTTTGCCATGAAGAAGATCCAAATTCAACCAGTTCAGGCTAGTAAACCTGTTTGAAAGACCTTTTTTCAGTGAAATGCAGCTTAGTGCAAAAACAGGCTGCTCTCGCTCTGAAACGCTCATTTTTCACATAACCCACTTTTCACCCTTAATGAATTAAATTCCAGGTAAAAACTCCTTTGCCATGAAGAAGATCCAAATTCAACCAGTTGAGGCTAGTAAACCTGTTTGAAAGACCTTTTTTCAGTGAAATGCAGCTTAGTGCAAAAACAGGCTGCTCTCGCTCTGAAACGCTCATTTTTCACATAAGCCACTTTTCAGCGCTAAAACAGCCTCCAATCGCTCTGAAACGCTCATTTTTGACATAAGCCACTTTTCACCTTTAATGAATGAAATTCCAGGTAAAAATTCCTTTGCCATGAAGAAGATCCAAATTCATCCAGTTCAGGCTAGTAAACCTGGTTGAAAGACCTTTTTTCAGTGAAATGCAGCTTAGTGCCAAAACAGGCTGCTCTCGCTCTGAAACGCTCATTTTTGACATAACCCACTTTTCACCTTTAATGAATGAAATTCCAGGTAAAAACTCCTTTGCCATGAAGAAGATCCAAATTCAACCAGTTCAGGCTAGTAAACCTGGTTGAAAGACCTTTTTTCAGTGAAATGCAGCTTAGTGCAAAAACAGGCTGCTCTCGCTCTGAAACGCTCATTTTTCACATAAGCCACTTTTCAGCCTTAGGCGACTGTACAGTGCTAAAACAGCCTCCAATCGCTCTGAAACGCTCATTTTTGACATAAGCCACTTTTCACCTTTAATGAATGAAATTCCAGGTAAAAACTCCTTTGCCATGAAGAAGATCCAAATTCAACCAGTTCAGGCTAGTAAACCTGTTTGAAAGACCTTTTTTCAGTGAAATGCAGCTTAGTGCAAAAACAGGCTGCTCTCGCTCTGAAACGCTCATTTTTCACATAAGCCACTTTTCAGCGCTAAAACAGCCTCCAATCGCTCTGAAACGCTCATTTTTGACATAAGCCACTTTTCACCTTTAATGAATGAAATTCCAGGTAAAAACTCCTTTGCCATGAAGAAGATCCAAATTCAACCAGTTCAGGCTAGTAAACCTGTTTGAAAGACCTTTTTTCAGTGAAATGCAGCTTAGTGCAAAAACAGGCTGCTCTCGCTCTGAAACGCTCATTTTTCACATAAGCCACTTTTCAGCCTTAGGCGACTGTACAGTGCTAAAACAGCCTCCAATCGCTCTGAAACGCTCATTTTTGACATAAGCCACTTTTCACCTTTAATGAATGAAATTCCAGGTAAAAACTCCTTTGCCATGAAGAAGATCCAAATTCAACCAGTTCAGGCTAGTAAACCTGGTTGAAAGACCTTTTTTCAGTGAAATGCAGCTTAGTGCCAAAACAGGCTGCTCTCGCTCTGAAACGCTCATTTTTCACATAAGCCACTTTTCAGCCTTAGGAGACTGTACAGTGCTAAAACAGCCTCCTATCGCTCTGAAACGCTCATTTTTGACATAACCCACTTTTCAGCCTTAATGAATTAAATTCCAGGTGAAAACTCCTTTGCCATGAAGAAGATCCAAATTCAACAAGTTCAGGCTAGTAAACCTGTTTGAAAGACCTTTTTTCAGTGAAATGCAGCTTAGTGCAAAAACAGGCTGCTCTCGCTCTGAAACGCTCATTTTTCACATAAGCCACTTTTCAGCCTTAGGCGACTGTACAGTGCTAAAACAGCCTCCAATCGCTCTGAAACGCTCATTTTTGACATAAGCCACTTTTCACCTTTAATGAATGAAATTCCAGGTAAAAACTCCTTTGCCATGAAGAAGATCCAAATTCAACCAGTTCAGGCTAGTAAACCTGTTTGAAAGACCTTTTTTCAGTGAAATGCAGCTTAGTGCAAAAACAGGCTGCTCTCGCTCTGAAACGCTCATTTTTCACATAAGCCACTTTTCAGCGCTAAAACAGCCTCCAATCGCTCTGAAACGCTCATTTTTGACATAAGCCACTTTTCACCTTTAATGAATGAAATTCCAGGTAAAAATTCCTTTGCCATGAAGAAGATCCAAATTCATCCAGTTCAGGCTAGTAAACCTGGTTGAAAGACCTTTTTTCAGTGAAATGCAGCTTAGTGCCAAAACAGGCTGCTCTCGCTCTGAAACGCTCATTTTTCACATAAGCCACTTTTCAGCCTTATAGGCGACTGTACAGTGCAAAAACAGCCTCCTCTCGCTCTGAAACGCTCATTTTTGACATAACCCACTTTTCACCTTTAATGAATGAAATTCCAGGTAAAAACTCCTTTGCCATGAATAAGATCCAAATTCAACCAGTTCAGGCTAGTAAACCTGTTTGAAAGACCTTTTTTCAGTGAAATGCAGCTTAGTGCAAAAACAGGCTGCTCTCGCTCTGAAACGCTCATTTTTCACATAAGCCACTTTTCAGCCTTAGGCGACTGTACAGTGCTAAAACAGCCTCCAATCGCTCTGAAACGCTCATTTTTGACATAAGCCACTTTTCACCTTTAATGAATGAAATTCCAGGTAAAAACTCCTTTGCCATGAAGAAGATCCAAATTCAACCAGTTCAGGCTAGTAAACCTGTTTGAAAGACCTTTTTTCAGTGAAATGCAGCTTAGTGCAAAAACAGGCTGCTCTCGCTCTGAAACGCTCATTTTTCACATAAGCCACTTTTCAGCCTTAGGCGACTGTACAGTGCAAAAACAGCCTCCAATCGCTCTGAAACGCTCATTTTTGACATAAGCCACTTTTCACCTTTAATGAATGAAATTCCAGGCAAAAACTCCTTTGCCATGAAGAAGATCCAAATTCAACCAGTTCAGGCTAGTAAACCTGGTTGAAAGACCTTTTTTCAGTGAAATGCAGCTTAGTGCAAAAACAGGCTGCTCTCGCTCTGAAACGCTCATTTTTCACATAAGCCACTTTTCAGCGCTAAAACAGCCTCCAATCGCTCTGAAACGCTCATTTTTGACATAAGCCACTTTTCACCTTTAATGAATGAAATTCCAGGTAAAAACTCCTTTGCCATGAAGAAGATCCAAATTCAACCAGTTCAGGCTAGTAAACCTGTTTGAAAGACCTTTTTTCAGTGAAATGCAGCTTAGTGCCAAAACAGGCTGCTCTCGCTCTGAAACGCTCATTTTTCACATAAGCCACTTTTCAGCCTTAGGAGACTGTACAGTGCTAAAACAGCCTCCTATCGCTCTGAAACGCTCATTTTTGACATAACCCACTTTTCAGCCTTAATGAATTAAATTCCAGGTGAAAACTCCTTTGCCATGAAGAAGATCCAAATTCAACAAGTTCAGGCTAGTAAACCTGTTTGAAAGACCTTTTTTCAGTGAAATGCAGCTTAGTGCAAAAACAGGCTGCTCTCGCTCTGAAACGCTCATTTTTCACATAAGCCACTTTTCAGCCTTAGGCGACTGTACAGTGCTAAAACAGCCTCCAATCGCTCTGAAACGCTCATTTTTGACATAAGCCACTTTTCACCTTTAATGAATGAAATTCCAGGTAAAAACTCCTTTGCCATGAAGAAGATCCAAATTCAACCAGTTCAGGCTAGTAAACCTGTTTGAAAGACCTTTTTTCAGTGAAATGCAGCTTAGTGCAAAAACAGGCTGCTCTCGCTCTGAAACGCTCATTTTTCACAAAAGCCACTTTTCAGCGCTAAAACAGCCTCCAATCGCTCTGAAACGCTCATTTTTGACATAAGCCACTTTTCACCTTTAATGAATGAAATTCCAGGTAAAAACTCCTTTGCCATGAAGAAGATCCAAACTCAACCAGTTCAGGCTAGTAAACCTGTTTGAAAGACCTTTTTTCAGTGAAATGCAGCATAGTGCAAAAACAGGCTGCTCTCGCTCTGAAACGCTCATTTTTCACATAAGCCACTTTTCAGCCTTAGGCGACTGTACAGTGCTAAAACAGCCTCCTATCGCTCTGAAACGCTCATTTTTGACATAACCCACTTTTCAGCCTTAATGAATTAAATTCCAGGTAAAAACTCATTTGCCATGAAGAAGATCCAAATTCAACCAGTTCAGGCTAGTAAACCTGTTTGAAAGACCTTTTTTCAGTGAAATGCAGCTTAGTGCAAAAACAGGCTGCTCTCGCTCTGAAACGCTCATTTTTCACATAAGCCACTTTTCAGCCTTAGGCGACTGTACAGTGCTAAAACAGCCTCCTATCGCTCTGAAACGCTCATTTTTGACATAACCCACTTTTCAGCCTTAATGAATTAAATTCCAGGTAAAAACTCATTTGCCATGAATAAGATCCAAATTCAACCAGTTCATGCTAGTAAACCTGTTTGAAAGACCTTTTTTCAGTGAAATGCAGCTTAGTGCAAAAACAGGCTGCTCTCGCTCTGAAACGCTCATTTTTCACATAACCCACTTTTCACCCTTAATGAATTAAATTCCAGGTAAAAACTCCTTTGCCATGAAGAAGATCCAAATTCAACCAGTTGAGGCTAGTAAACCTGTTTGAAAGACCTTTTTTCAGTGAAATGCAGCTTAGTGCAAAAACAGGCTGCTCTCGCTCTGAAACGCTCATTTTTCACATAAGCCACTTTTCAGCGCTAAAACAGCCTCCAATCGCTCTGAAACGCTCATTTTTGACATAAGCCACTTTTCCCCTTTAATGAATGAAATTCCAGGTAAAAACTCCTTTGCCATGAAGAAGATCCAAATTCATCCAGTTCAGGCTAGTAAACCTGGTTGAAAGACCTTTTTTCAGTGAAATGCAGCTTAGTGCCAAAACAGGCTGCTCTCGCTCTGAAACGCTCATTTTTCACATAAGCCACTTTTCAGCCTTATAGGCGACTGTACAGTGCAAAAACAGCCTCCTCTCGCTCTGAAACGCTCATTTTTCACATAAGCCACTTTTCAGCCTTAGGCGACTGTACAGTGCTAAAACAGCCTCCAATCGCTCTGAAACGCTCATTTTTGACATAAGCCACTTTTCACCTTTAATGAATGAAATTCCAGGTAAAAACTCCTTTGCCATGAAGAAGATCCAAATTCAACCAGTTCAGGCTAGTAAACCTGGTTGAAAGACCTTTTTTCAGTGAAATGCAGCTTAGTGCAAAAACAGGCTGCTCTCGCTCTGAAACGCTCATTTTTCACATAAGCCACTTTTCAGCCTTAGGCGACTGTACAGTGCAAAAACAGCCTCCAATCGCTCTGAAACGCTCATTTTTGACATAAGCCACTTTTCACCTTTAATGAATGAAATTCCAGGCAAAAACTCCTTTGCCATGAAGAAGATCCAAATTCAACCAGTTCAGGCTAGTAAACCTGTTTGAAAGACCTTTTTTCAGTGAAATGCAGCTTAGTGCAAAAACAGGCTGCTCTCGCTCTGAAACGCTCATTTTTCACATAAGCCACTTTTCAGCGCTAAAACAGCCTCCAATCGCTCTGAAACGCTCATTTTTGACATAAGCCACTTTTCACCTTTAATGAATGAAATTCCAGGTAAAAACTCCTTTGCCATGAAGAAGATCCAAATTCAACCAGTTCAGGCTAGTAAACCTGTTTGAAAGACCTTTTTTCAGTGAAATGCAGCTTAGTGCAAAAACAGGCTGCTCTCGCTCTGAAACGCTCATTTTTCACATAAGCCACTTTTCAGCCTTAGGCGACTGTACAGTGCTAAAACAGCCTCCAATCGCTCTGAAACGCTCATTTTTGACATAAGCCACTTTTCACCTTTAATGAATGAAATTCCAGGTAAAAACTCCTTTGCCATGAAGAAGATCCAAATTCAACCAGTTCAGGCTAGTAAACCTGGTTGAAAGACCTTTTTTCAGTGAAATGCAGCTTAGTGCCAAAACAGGCTGCTCTCGCTCTGAAACGCTCATTTTTCACATAAGCCACTTTTCAGCCTTAGGAGACTGTACAGTGCTAAAACAGCCTCCTATCGCTCTGAAACGCTCATTTTTGACATAACCCACTTTTCAGCCTTAATGAATTAAATTCCAGGTGAAAACTCCTTTGCCATGAAGAAGATCCAAATTCAACAAGTTCAGGCTAGTAAACCTGTTTGAAAGACCTTTTTTCAGTGAAATGCAGCTTAGTGCAAAAACAGGCTGCTCTCGCTCTGAAACGCTCATTTTTCACATAACCCACTTTTCACCCTTAATGAATTAAATTCCAGGTAAAAACTCCTTTGCCATGAAGAAGATCCAAATTCAACCAGTTGAGGCTAGTAAACCTGTTTGAAAGACCTTTTTTCAGTGAAATGCAGCTTAGTGCAAAAACAGGCTGCTCTCGCTCTGAAACGCTCATTTTTCACATAAGCCACTTTTCAGCCTTAGGCGACTGTGCAGTGCTAAAACAGCCTCCTATCGCTCTGAAACGCTCATTTTTCACATAAGCCACTTTTCAGCCTTAGGCGACTGTACAGTGCTAAAACAGCCTCCAATCGCTCTGAAACGCTCATTTTTGACATAAGCCACTTTTCACCTTTAATGAATGAAATTCCAGGTAAAAACTCCTTTGCCATGAATAAGATCCAAATTCAACCAGTTCAGGCTAGTAAACCTGTTTGAAAGACCTTTTTTCAGTGAAATGCAGCTTAGTGCAAAAACAGGCTGCTCTCGCTCTGAAACGCTCATTTTTCACATAAGCCACTTTTCAGCCTTAGGCGACTGTACAGTGCTAAAACAGCCTCCAATCGCTCTGAAACGCTCATTTTTGACATAAGCCACTTTTCACCTTTAATGAATGAAATTCCAGGTAAAAACTCCTTTGCCATGAAGAAGATCCAAATTCAACCAGTTCAGGCTAGTAAACCTGTTTGAAAGACCTTTTTTCAGTGAAATGCAGCTTAGTGCAAAAACAGGCTGCTCTCGCTCTGAAACGCTCATTTTTCACATAACCCACTTTTCACCCTTAATGAATTAAATTCCAGGTAAAAACTCCTTTGCCATGAAGAAGATCCAAATTCAACCAGTTGAGGCTAGTAAACCTGTTTGAAAGACCTTTTTTCAGTGAAATGCAGCTTAGTGCAAAAACAGGCTGCTCTCGCTCTGAAACGCTCATTTTTCACATAAGCCACTTTTCAGCGCTAAAACAGCCTCCAATCGCTCTGAAACGCTCATTTTTGACATAAGCCACTTTTCACCTTTAATGAATGAAATTCCAGGTAAAAATTCCTTTGCCATGAAGAAGATCCAAATTCATCCAGTTCAGGCTAGTAAACCTGGTTGAAAGACCTTTTTTCAGTGAAATGCAGCTTAGTGCCAAAACAGGCTGCTCTCGCTCTGAAACGCTCATTTTTGACATAACCCACTTTTCACCTTTAATGAATGAAATTCCAGGTAAAAACTCCTTTGCCATGAAGAAGATCCAAATTCAACCAGTTCAGGCTAGTAAACCTGGTTGAAAGACCTTTTTTCAGTGAAATGCAGCTTAGTGCAAAAACAGGCTGCTCTCGCTCTGAAACGCTCATTTTTCACATAAGCCACTTTTCAGCCTTAGGCGACTGTACAGTGCTAAAACAGCCTCCAATCGCTCTGAAACGCTCATTTTTGACATAAGCCACTTTTCACCTTTAATGAATGAAATTCCAGGTAAAAACTCCTTTGCCATGAAGAAGATCCAAATTCAACCAGTTCAGGCTAGTAAACCTGTTTGAAAGACCTTTTTTCAGTGAAATGCAGCTTAGTGCAAAAACAGGCTGCTCTCGCTCTGAAACGCTCATTTTTCACATAAGCCACTTTTCAGCGCTAAAACAGCCTCCAATCGCTCTGAAACGCTCATTTTTGACATAAGCCACTTTTCACCTTTAATGAATGAAATTCCAGGTAAAAACTCCTTTGCCATGAAGAAGATCCAAATTCAACCAGTTCAGGCTAGTAAACCTGTTTGAAAGACCTTTTTTCAGTGAAATGCAGCTTAGTGCAAAAACAGGCTGCTCTCGCTCTGAAACGCTCATTTTTCACATAAGCCACTTTTCAGCCTTAGGCGACTGTACAGTGCTAAAACAGCCTCCAATCGCTCTGAAACGCTCATTTTTGACATAAGCCACTTTTCACCTTTAATGAATGAAATTCCAGGTAAAAACTCCTTTGCCATGAAGAAGATCCAAATTCAACCAGTTCAGGCTAGTAAACCTGGTTGAAAGACCTTTTTTCAGTGAAATGCAGCTTAGTGCCAAAACAGGCTGCTCTCGCTCTGAAACGCTCATTTTTCACATAAGCCACTTTTCAGCCTTAGGAGACTGTACAGTGCTAAAACAGCCTCCTATCGCTCTGAAACGCTCATTTTTGACATAACCCACTTTTCAGCCTTAATGAATTAAATTCCAGGTGAAAACTCCTTTGCCATGAAGAAGATCCAAATTCAACAAGTTCAGGCTAGTAAACCTGTTTGAAAGACCTTTTTTCAGTGAAATGCAGCTTAGTGCAAAAACAGGCTGCTCTCGCTCTGAAACGCTCATTTTTCACATAAGCCACTTTTCAGCCTTAGGCGACTGTACAGTGCTAAAACAGCCTCCAATCGCTCTGAAACGCTCATTTTTGACATAAGCCACTTTTCACCTTTAATGAATGAAATTCCAGGTAAAAACTCCTTTGCCATGAAGAAGATCCAAATTCAACCAGTTCAGGCTAGTAAACCTGTTTGAAAGACCTTTTTTCAGTGAAATGCAGCTTAGTGCAAAAACAGGCTGCTCTCGCTCTGAAACGCTCATTTTTCACATAAGCCACTTTTCAGCGCTAAAACAGCCTCCAATCGCTCTGAAACGCTCATTTTTGACATAAGCCACTTTTCACCTTTAATGAATGAAATTCCAGGTAAAAATTCCTTTGCCATGAAGAAGATCCAAATTCATCCAGTTCAGGCTAGTAAACCTGGTTGAAAGACCTTTTTTCAGTGAAATGCAGCTTAGTGCCAAAACAGGCTGCTCTCGCTCTGAAACGCTCATTTTTCACATAAGCCACTTTTCAGCCTTATAGGCGACTGTACAGTGCAAAAACAGCCTCCTCTCGCTCTGAAACGCTCATTTTTGACATAACCCACTTTTCACCTTTAATGAATGAAATTCCAGGTAAAAACTCCTTTGCCATGAATAAGATCCAAATTCAACCAGTTCAGGCTAGTAAACCTGTTTGAAAGACCTTTTTTCAGTGAAATGCAGCTTAGTGCAAAAACAGGCTGCTCTCGCTCTGAAACGCTCATTTTTCACATAAGCCACTTTTCAGCCTTAGGCGACTGTACAGTGCTAAAACAGCCTCCAATCGCTCTGAAACGCTCATTTTTGACATAAGCCACTTTTCACCTTTAATGAATGAAATTCCAGGTAAAAACTCCTTTGCCATGAAGAAGATCCAAATTCAACCAGTTCAGGCTAGTAAACCTGTTTGAAAGACCTTTTTTCAGTGAAATGCAGCTTAGTGCAAAAACAGGCTGCTCTCGCTCTGAAACGCTCATTTTTCACATAAGCCACTTTTCAGCCTTAGGCGACTGTACAGTGCAAAAACAGCCTCCAATCGCTCTGAAACGCTCATTTTTGACATAAGCCACTTTTCACCTTTAATGAATGAAATTCCAGGCAAAAACTCCTTTGCCATGAAGAAGATCCAAATTCAACCAGTTCAGGCTAGTAAACCTGGTTGAAAGACCTTTTTTCAGTGAAATGCAGCTTAGTGCAAAAACAGGCTGCTCTCGCTCTGAAACGCTCATTTTTCACATAAGCCACTTTTCAGCGCTAAAACAGCCTCCAATCGCTCTGAAACGCTCATTTTTGACATAAGCCACTTTTCACCTTTAATGAATGAAATTCCAGGTAAAAACTCCTTTGCCATGAAGAAGATCCAAATTCAACCAGTTCAGGCTAGTAAACCTGTTTGAAAGACCTTTTTTCAGTGAAATGCAGCTTAGTGCCAAAACAGGCTGCTCTCGCTCTGAAACGCTCATTTTTCACATAAGCCACTTTTCAGCCTTAGGAGACTGTACAGTGCTAAAACAGCCTCCTATCGCTCTGAAACGCTCATTTTTGACATAACCCACTTTTCAGCCTTAATGAATTAAATTCCAGGTGAAAACTCCTTTGCCATGAAGAAGATCCAAATTCAACAAGTTCAGGCTAGTAAACCTGTTTGAAAGACCTTTTTTCAGTGAAATGCAGCTTAGTGCAAAAACAGGCTGCTCTCGCTCTGAAACGCTCATTTTTCACAAAAGCCACTTTTCAGCGCTAAAACAGCCTCCAATCGCTCTGAAACGCTCATTTTTGACATAAGCCACTTTTCACCTTTAATGAATGAAATTCCAGGTAAAAACTCCTTTGCCATGAAGAAGATCCAAACTCAACCAGTTCAGGCTAGTAAACCTGTTTGAAAGACCTTTTTTCAGTGAAATGCAGCATAGTGCAAAAACAGGCTGCTCTCGCTCTGAAACGCTCATTTTTCACATAAGCCACTTTTCAGCCTTAGGCGACTGTACAGTGCTAAAACAGCCTCCTATCGCTCTGAAACGCTCATTTTTGACATAACCCACTTTTCAGCCTTAATGAATTAAATTCCAGGTAAAAACTCATTTGCCATGAAGAAGATCCAAATTCAACCAGTTCAGGCTAGTAAACCTGTTTGAAAGACCTTTTTTCAGTGAAATGCAGCTTAGTGCAAAAACAGGCTGCTCTCGCTCTGAAACGCTCATTTTTCACATAAGCCACTTTTCAGCCTTAGGCGACTGTACAGTGCTAAAACAGCCTCCTATCGCTCTGAAACGCTCATTTTTGACATAACCCACTTTTCAGCCTTAATGAATTAAATTCCAGGTAAAAACTCATTTGCCATGAATAAGATCCAAATTCAACCAGTTCAGGCTAGTAAACCTGTTTGAAAGACCTTTTTTCAGTGAAATGCAGCTTAGTGCAAAAACAGGCTGCTCTCGCTCTGAAACGCTCATTTTTCACATAACCCACTTTTCACCCTTAATGAATTAAATTCCAGGTAAAAACTCCTTTGCCATGAAGAAGATCCAAATTCATCCAGTTCAGGCTAGTAAACCTGGTTGAAAGACCTTTTTTCAGTGAAATGCAGCTTAGTGCCAAAACAGGCTGCTCTCGCTCTGAAACGCTCATTTTTCACATAAGCCACTTTTCAGCCTTATAGGCGACTGTACAGTGCAAAAACAGCCTCCTCTCGCTCTGAAACGCTCATTTTTCACATAAGCCACTTTTCAGCCTTAGGCGACTGTACAGTGCTAAAACAGCCTCCAATCGCTCTGAAACGCTCATTTTTGACATAAGCCACTTTTCACCTTTAATGAATGAAATTCCAGGTAAAAACTCCTTTGCCATGAAGAAGATCCAAATTCAACCAGTTCAGGCTAGTAAACCTGGTTGAAAGACCTTTTTTCAGTGAAATGCAGCTTAGTGCAAAAACAGGCTGCTCTCGCTCTGAAACGCTCATTTTTCACATAAGCCACTTTTCAGCCTTAGGCGACTGTACAGTGCAAAAACAGCCTCCAATCGCTCTGAAACGCTCATTTTTGACATAAGCCACTTTTCACCTTTAATGAATGAAATTCCAGGCAAAAACTCCTTTGCCATGAAGAAGATCCAAATTCAACCAGTTCAGGCTAGTAAACCTGTTTGAAAGACCTTTTTTCAGTGAAATGCAGCTTAGTGCAAAAACAGGCTGCTCTCGCTCTGAAACGCTCATTTTTCACATAAGCCACTTTTCAGCGCTAAAACAGCCTCCAATCGCTCTGAAACGCTCATTTTTGACATAAGCCACTTTTCACCTTTAATGAATGAAATTCCAGGTAAAAACTCCTTTGCCATGAAGAAGATCCAAATTCAACCAGTTCAGGCTAGTAAACCTGTTTGAAAGACCTTTTTTCAGTGAAATGCAGCTTAGTGCAAAAACAGGCTGCTCTCGCTCTGAAACGCTCATTTTTCACATAAGCCACTTTTCAGCCTTAGGCGACTGTACAGTGCTAAAACAGCCTCCAATCGCTCTGAAACGCTCATTTTTGACATAAGCCACTTTTCACCTTTAATGAATGAAATTCCAGGTAAAAACTCCTTTGCCATGAAGAAGATCCAAATTCAACCAGTTCAGGCTAGTAAACCTGGTTGAAAGACCTTTTTTCAGTGAAATGCAGCTTAGTGCCAAAACAGGCTGCTCTCGCTCTGAAACGCTCATTTTTCACATAAGCCACTTTTCAGCCTTAGGAGACTGTACAGTGCTAAAACAGCCTCCTATCGCTCTGAAACGCTCATTTTTGACATAACCCACTTTTCAGCCTTAATGAATTAAATTCCAGGTGAAAACTCCTTTGCCATGAAGAAGATCCAAATTCAACAAGTTCAGGCTAGTAAACCTGTTTGAAAGACCTTTTTTCAGTGAAATGCAGCTTAGTGCAAAAACAGGCTGCTCTCGCTCTGAAACGCTCATTTTTCACAAAAGCCACTTTTCAGCGCTAAAACAGCCTCCAATCGCTCTGAAACGCTCATTTTTGACATAAGCCACTTTTCACCTTTAATGAATGAAATTCCAGGTAAAAACTCCTTTGCCATGAAGAAGATCCAAATTCAACCAGTTCAGGCTAGTAAACCTGTTTGAAAGACCTTTTTTCAGTGAAATGCAGCTTAGTGCAAAAACAGGCTGCTCTCGCTCTGAAACGCTCATTTTTCACATAAGCCACTTTTCAGCCTTAGGCGACTGTACAGTGCTAAAACAGCCTCCAATCGCTCTGAAACGCTCATTTTTGACATAAGCCACTTTTCACCTTTAATGAATGAAATTCCAGGTAAAAACTCCTTTGCCATGAAGAAGATCCAAATTCAACCAGTTCAGGCTAGTAAACCTGGTTGAAAGACCTTTTTTCAGTGAAATGCAGCTTAGTGCCAAAACAGGCTGCTCTCGCTCTGAAACGCTCATTTTTCACATAAGCCACTTTTCAGCCTTAGGAGACTGTACAGTGCTAAAACAGCCTCCTATCGCTCTGAAACGCTCATTTTTGACATAACCCACTTTTCAGCCTTAATGAATTAAATTCCAGGTGAAAACTCCTTTGCCATGAAGAAGATCCAAATTCAACAAGTTCAGGCTAGTAAACCTGTTTGAAAGACCTTTTTTCAGTGAAATGCAGCTTAGTGCAAAAACAGGCTGCTCTCGCTCTGAAACGCTCATTTTTCACATAAGCCACTTTTCAGCCTTAGGCGACTGTACAGTGCTAAAACAGCCTCCAATCGCTCTGAAACGCTCATTTTTGACATAAGCCACTTTTCACCTTTAATGAATGAAATTCCAGGTAAAAACTCCTTTGCCATGAAGAAGATCCAAATTCAACCAGTTCAGGCTAGTAAACCTGGTTGAAAGACCTTTTTTCAGTGAAATGCAGCTTAGTGCAAAAACAGGCTGCTCTCGCTCTGAAACGCTCATTTTTCACATAAGCCACTTTTCAGCCTTAGGCGACTGTACAGTGCAAAAACAGCCTCCAATCGCTCTGAAACGCTCATTTTTGACATAAGCCACTTTTCACCTTTAATGAATGAAATTCCAGGCAAAAACTCCTTTGCCATGAAGAAGATCCAAATTCAACCAGTTCAGGCTAGTAAACCTGTTTGAAAGACCTTTTTTCAGTGAAATGCAGCTTAGTGCAAAAACAGGCTGCTCTCGCTCTGAAACGCTCATTTTTCACATAAGCCACTTTTCAGCGCTAAAACAGCCTCCAATCGCTCTGAAACGCTCATTTTTGACATAAGCCACTTTTCACCTTTAATGAATGAAATTCCAGGTAAAAACTCCTTTGCCATGAAGAAGATCCAAATTCAACCAGTTCAGGCTAGTAAACCTGTTTGAAAGACCTTTTTTCAGTGAAATGCAGCTTAGTGCAAAAACAGGCTGCTCTCGCTCTGAAACGCTCATTTTTCACATAAGCCACTTTTCAGCCTTAGGCGACTGTACAGTGCTAAAACAGCCTCCAATCGCTCTGAAACGCTCATTTTTGACATAAGCCACTTTTCACCTTTAATGAATGAAATTCCAGGTAAAAACTCCTTTGCCATGAAGAAGATCCAAATTCAACCAGTTCAGGCTAGTAAACCTGGTTGAAAGACCTTTTTTCAGTGAAATGCAGCTTAGTGCCAAAACAGGCTGCTCTCGCTCTGAAACGCTCATTTTTCACATAAGCCACTTTTCAGCCTTAGGAGACTGTACAGTGCTAAAACAGCCTCCTATCGCTCTGAAACGCTCATTTTTGACATAACCCACTTTTCAGCCTTAATGAATTAAATTCCAGGTGAAAACTCCTTTGCCATGAAGAAGATCCAAATTCAACAAGTTCAGGCTAGTAAACCTGTTTGAAAGACCTTTTTTCAGTGAAATGCAGCTTAGTGCAAAAACAGGCTGCTCTCGCTCTGAAACGCTCATTTTTCACATAAGCCACTTTTCAGCCTTAGGCGACTGTACAGTGCTAAAACAGCCTCCAATCGCTCTGAAACGCTCATTTTTGACATAAGCCACTTTTCACCTTTAATGAATGAAATTCCAGGTAAAAACTCCTTTGCCATGAAGAAGATCCAAATTCAACCAGTTCAGGCTAGTAAACCTGTTTGAAAGACCTTTTTTCAGTGAAATGCAGCTTAGTGCAAAAACAGGCTGCTCTCGCTCTGAAACGCTCATTTTTCACAAAAGCCACTTTTCAGCGCTAAAACAGCCTCCAATCGCTCTGAAACGCTCATTTTTGACATAAGCCACTTTTCACCTTTAATGAATGAAATTCCAGGTAAAAACTCCTTTGCCATGAAGAAGATCCAAATTCAACCAGTTCAGGCTAGTAAACCTGTTTGAAAGACCTTTTTTCAGTGAAATGCAGCTTAGTGCAAAAACAGGCTGCTCTCGCTCTGAAACGCTCATTTTTCACATAAGCCACTTTTCAGCCTTAGGCGACTGTACAGTGCTAAAACAGCCTCCTATCGCTCTGAAACGCTCATTTTTGACATAACCCACTTTTCAGCCTTAATGAATTAAATTCCAGGTAAAAACTCATTTGCCATGAAGAAGATCCAAATTCAACCAGTTCAGGCTAGTAAACCTGTTTGAAAGACCTTTTTTCAGTGAAATGCAGCTTAGTGCAAAAACAGGCTGCTCTCGCTCTGAAACGCTCATTTTTCACATAACCCACTTTTCACCCTTAATGAATTAAATTCCAGGTAAAAACTCCTTTGCCATGAAGAAGATCCAAATTCAACCAGTTGAGGCTAGTAAACCTGTTTGAAAGACCTTTTTTCAGTGAAATGCAGCTTAGTGCAAAAACAGGCTGCTCTCGCTCTGAAACGCTCATTTTTCACATAAGCCACTTTTCAGCGCTAAAACAGCCTCCAATCGCTCTGAAACGCTCATTTTTGACATAAGCCACTTTTCACCTTTAATGAATGAAATTCCAGGTAAAAACTCCTTTGCCATGAAGAAGATCCAAATTCATCCAGTTCAGGCTAGTAAACCTGGTTGAAAGACCTTTTTTCAGTGAAATGCAGCTTAGTGCCAAAACAGGCTGCTCTCGCTCTGAAACGCTCATTTTTCACATAAGCCACTTTTCAGCCTTATAGGCGACTGTACAGTGCAAAAACAGCCTCCTCTCGCTCTGAAACGCTCATTTTTCACATAAGCCACTTTTCAGCCTTAGGCGACTGTACAGTGCTAAAACAGCCTCCAATCGCTCTGAAACGCTCATTTTTGACATAAGCCACTTTTCACCTTTAATGAATGAAATTCCAGGTAAAAACTCCTTTGCCATGAAGAAGATCCAAATTCAACCAGTTCAGGCTAGTAAACCTGGTTGAAAGACCTTTTTTCAGTGAAATGCAGCTTAGTGCAAAAACAGGCTGCTCTCGCTCTGAAACGCTCATTTTTCACATAAGCCACTTTTCACCTTTAATGAATGAAATTCCAGGTAAAAACTCCTTTGCCATGAAGAAGATCCAAATTCAACCAGTTCAGGCTAGTAAACCTGTTTGAAAGACCTTTTTTCAGTGAAATGCAGCTTAGTGCAAAAACAGGCTGCTCTCGCTCTGAAACGCTCATTTTTGACATAAGCCACTTTTCACCTTTAATGAATGAAATTCCAGGTAAAAACTCCTTTGCCATGAAGAAGATCCAAATTCAACCAGTTCAGGCTAGTAAACCTGTTTGAAAGACCTTTTTTCAGTGAAATGCAGCTTAGTGCAAAAACAGGCTGCTCTCGCTCTGAAACGCTCATTTTTCACATAAGCCACTTTTCAGCCTTAGGCGACTGTACAGTGCTAAAACAGCCTCCAATCGCTCTGAAACGCTCATTTTTGACATAAGCCACTTTTCACCTTTAATGAATGAAATTCCAGGTAAAAACTCCTTTGCCATGAAGAAGATCCAAATTCAACCAGTTCAGGCTAGTAAACCTGGTTGAAAGACCTTTTTTCAGTGAAATGCAGCTTAGTGCCAAAACAGGCTGCTCTCGCTCTGAAACGCTCATTTTTCACATAAGCCACTTTTCAGCCTTAGGAGACTGTACAGTGCTAAAACAGCCTCCTATCGCTCTGAAACGCTCATTTTTGACATAACCCACTTTTCAGCCTTAATGAATTAAATTCCAGGTGAAAACTCCTTTGCCATGAAGAAGATCCAAATTCAACAAGTTCAGGCTAGTAAACCTGTTTGAAAGACCTTTTTTCAGTGAAATGCAGCTTAGTGCAAAAACAGGCTGCTCTCGCTCTGAAACGCTCATTTTTCACAAAAGCCACTTTTCAGCCTTAGGAGACTGTACAGTGCTAAAACAGCCTCCTATCGCTCTGAAACGCTCATTTTTGACATAACCCACTTTTCAGCCTTAATGAATTAAATTCCAGGTGAAAACTCCTTTGCCATGAAGAAGATCCAAATTCAACAAGTTCAGGCTAGTAAACCTGTTTGAAAGACCTTTTTTCAGTGAAATGCAGCTTAGTGCAAAAACAGGCTGCTCTCGCTCTGAAACGCTCATTTTTCACATAAGCCACTTTTCAGCCTTAGGCGACTGTACAGTGCTAAAACAGCCTCCAATCGCTCTGAAACGCTCATTTTTGACATAAGCCACTTTTCACCTTTAATGAATGAAATTCCAGGTAAAAACTCCTTTGCCATGAAGAAGATCCAAATTCAACCAGTTCAGGCTAGTAAACCTGTTTGAAAGACCTTTTTTCAGTGAAATGCAGCTTAGTGCAAAAACAGGCTGCTCTCGCTCTGAAACGCTCATTTTTCACATAAGCCACTTTTCAGCCTTAGGCGACTGTACAGTGCAAAAACAGCCTCCAATCGCTCTGAAACGCTCATTTTTGACATAAGCCACTTTTCACCTTTAATGAATGAAATTCCAGGCAAAAACTCCTTTGCCATGAAGAAGATCCAAATTCAACCAGTTCAGGCTAGTAAACCTGTTTGAAAGACCTTTTTTCAGTGAAATGCAGCTTAGTGCAAAAACAGGCTGCTCTCGCTCTGAAACGCTCATTTTTCACATAAGCCACTTTTCAGCGCTAAAACAGCCTCCAATCGCTCTGAAACGCTCATTTTTGACATAAGCCACTTTTCACCTTTAATGAATGAAATTCCAGGTAAAAACTCCTTTGCCATGAAGAAGATCCAAATTCAACCAGTTCAGGCTAGTAAACCTGTTTGAAAGACCTTTTTTCAGTGAAATGCAGCTTAGTGCAAAAACAGGCTGCTCTCGCTCTGAAACGCTCATTTTTCACATAAGCCACTTTTCAGCCTTAGGCGACTGTACAGTGCTAAAACAGCCTCCAATCGCTCTGAAACGCTCATTTTTGACATAAGCCACTTTTCACCTTTAATGAATGAAATTCCAGGTAAAAACTCCTTTGCCATGAAGAAGATCCAAATTCAACCAGTTCAGGCTAGTAAACCTGGTTGAAAGACCTTTTTTCAGTGAAATGCAGCTTAGTGCCAAAACAGGCTGCTCTCGCTCTGAAACGCTCATTTTTCACATAAGCCACTTTTCAGCCTTAGGAGACTGTACAGTGCTAAAACAGCCTCCTATCGCTCTGAAACGCTCATTTTTGACATAACCCACTTTTCAGCCTTAATGAATTAAATTCCAGGTGAAAACTCCTTTGCCATGAAGAAGATCCAAATTCAACAAGTTCAGGCTAGTAAACCTGTTTGAAAGACCTTTTTTCAGTGAAATGCAGCTTAGTGCAAAAACAGGCTGCTCTCGCTCTGAAACGCTCATTTTTCACATAAGCCACTTTTCAGCCTTAGGCGACTGTACAGTGCTAAAACAGCCTCCAATCGCTCTGAAACGCTCATTTTTGACATAAGCCACTTTTCACCTTTAATGAATGAAATTCCAGGTAAAAACTCCTTTGCCATGAAGAAGATCCAAATTCAACCAGTTCAGGCTAGTAAACCTGTTTGAAAGACCTTTTTTCAGTGAAATGCAGCTTAGTGCAAAAACAGGCTGCTCTCGCTCTGAAACGCTCATTTTTCACAAAAGCCACTTTTCAGCGCTAAAACAGCCTCCAATCGCTCTGAAACGCTCATTTTTGACATAAGCCACTTTTCACCTTTAATGAATGAAATTCCAGGTAAAAACTCCTTTGCCATGAAGAAGATCCAAATTCAACCAGTTCAGGCTAGTAAACCTGTTTGAAAGACCTTTTTTCAGTGAAATGCAGCTTAGTGCAAAAACAGGCTGCTCTCGCTCTGAAACGCTCATTTTTCACATAAGCCACTTTTCAGCCTTAGGCGACTGTACAGTGCTAAAACAGCCTCCTATCGCTCTGAAACGCTCATTTTTGACATAACCCACTTTTCAGCCTTAATGAATTAAATTCCAGGTAAAAACTCATTTGCCATGAAGAAGATCCAAATTCAACCAGTTCAGGCTAGTAAACCTGTTTGAAAGACCTTTTTTCAGTGAAATGCAGCTTAGTGCAAAAACAGGCTGCTCTCGCTCTGAAACGCTCATTTTTCACATAACCCACTTTTCACCCTTAATGAATTAAATTCCAGGTAAAAACTCCTTTGCCATGAAGAAGATCCAAATTCAACCAGTTGAGGCTAGTAAACCTGTTTGAAAGACCTTTTTTCAGTGAAATGCAGCTTAGTGCAAAAACAGGCTGCTCTCGCTCTGAAACGCTCATTTTTCACATAAGCCACTTTTCAGCGCTAAAACAGCCTCCAATCGCTCTGAAACGCTCATTTTTGACATAAGCCACTTTTCACCTTTAATGAATGAAATTCCAGGTAAAAACTCCTTTGCCATGAAGAAGATCCAAATTCATCCAGTTCAGGCTAGTAAACCTGGTTGAAAGACCTTTTTTCAGTGAAATGCAGCTTAGTGCCAAAACAGGCTGCTCTCGCTCTGAAACGCTCATTTTTCACATAAGCCACTTTTCAGCCTTATAGGCGACTGTACAGTGCAAAAACAGCCTCCTCTCGCTCTGAAACGCTCATTTTTCACATAAGCCACTTTTCAGCCTTAGGCGACTGTACAGTGCTAAAACAGCCTCCAATCGCTCTGAAACGCTCATTTTTGACATAAGCCACTTTTCACCTTTAATGAATGAAATTCCAGGTAAAAACTCCTTTGCCATGAAGAAGATCCAAATTCAACCAGTTCAGGCTAGTAAACCTGGTTGAAAGACCTTTTTTCAGTGAAATGCAGCTTAGTGCAAAAACAGGCTGCTCTCGCTCTGAAACGCTCATTTTTCACATAAGCCACTTTTCACCTTTAATGAATGAAATTCCAGGTAAAAACTCCTTTGCCATGAAGAAGATCCAAATTCAACCAGTTCAGGCTAGTAAACCTGTTTGAAAGACCTTTTTTCAGTGAAATGCAGCTTAGTGCAAAAACAGGCTGCTCTCGCTCTGAAACGCTCATTTTTGACATAAGCCACTTTTCACCTTTAATGAATGAAATTCCAGGTAAAAACTCCTTTGCCATGAAGAAGATCCAAATTCAACCAGTTCAGGCTAGTAAACCTGTTTGAAAGACCTTTTTTCAGTGAAATGCAGCTTAGTGC
The DNA here is from genome assembly GCF_965226575.1 of Pagrus pagrus. Classification (NCBI taxonomy): domain Eukaryota; kingdom Metazoa; phylum Chordata; class Actinopteri; order Spariformes; family Sparidae; genus Pagrus; species Pagrus pagrus. The sequence goes on along the minus strand of NC_140185.1, from coordinate 135,839 downwards.
AAAAACAGGCTGCTCTCGCTCTGAAACGCTCATTTTTCACATAAGCCACTTTTCAGCCTTAGGCGACTGTACAGTGCTAAAACAGCCTCCAATCGCTCTGAAACGCTCATTTTTGACATAAGCCACTTTTCACCTTTAATGAATGAAATTCCAGGTAAAAACTCCTTTGCCATGAAGAAGATCCAAATTCAACCAGTTCAGGCTAGTAAACCTGGTTGAAAGACCTTTTTTCAGTGAAATGCAGCTTAGTGCCAAAACAGGCTGCTCTCGCTCTGAAACGCTCATTTTTCACATAAGCCACTTTTCAGCCTTAGGAGACTGTACAGTGCTAAAACAGCCTCCTATCGCTCTGAAACGCTCATTTTTGACATAACCCACTTTTCAGCCTTAATGAATTAAATTCCAGGTGAAAACTCCTTTGCCATGAAGAAGATCCAAATTCAACAAGTTCAGGCTAGTAAACCTGTTTGAAAGACCTTTTTTCAGTGAAATGCAGCTTAGTGCAAAAACAGGCTGCTCTCGCTCTGAAACGCTCATTTTTCACAAAAGCCACTTTTCAGCCTTAGGAGACTGTACAGTGCTAAAACAGCCTCCTATCGCTCTGAAACGCTCATTTTTGACATAACCCACTTTTCAGCCTTAATGAATTAAATTCCAGGTGAAAACTCCTTTGCCATGAAGAAGATCCAAATTCAACAAGTTCAGGCTAGTAAACCTGTTTGAAAGACCTTTTTTCAGTGAAATGCAGCTTAGTGCAAAAACAGGCTGCTCTCGCTCTGAAACGCTCATTTTTCACATAAGCCACTTTTCAGCCTTAGGCGACTGTACAGTGCTAAAACAGCCTCCAATCGCTCTGAAACGCTCATTTTTGACATAAGCCACTTTTCACCTTTAATGAATGAAATTCCAGGTAAAAACTCCTTTGCCATGAAGAAGATCCAAATTCAACCAGTTCAGGCTAGTAAACCTGTTTGAAAGACCTTTTTTCAGTGAAATGCAGCTTAGTGCAAAAACAGGCTGCTCTCGCTCTGAAACGCTCATTTTTCACATAAGCCACTTTTCAGCCTTAGGCGACTGTACAGTGCAAAAACAGCCTCCAATCGCTCTGAAACGCTCATTTTTGACATAAGCCACTTTTCACCTTTAATGAATGAAATTCCAGGCAAAAACTCCTTTGCCATGAAGAAGATCCAAATTCAACCAGTTCAGGCTAGTAAACCTGTTTGAAAGACCTTTTTTCAGTGAAATGCAGCTTAGTGCAAAAACAGGCTGCTCTCGCTCTGAAACGCTCATTTTTCACATAAGCCACTTTTCAGCGCTAAAACAGCCTCCAATCGCTCTGAAACGCTCATTTTTGACATAAGCCACTTTTCACCTTTAATGAATGAAATTCCAGGTAAAAACTCCTTTGCCATGAAGAAGATCCAAATTCAACCAGTTCAGGCTAGTAAACCTGTTTGAAAGACCTTTTTTCAGTGAAATGCAGCTTAGTGCAAAAACAGGCTGCTCTCGCTCTGAAACGCTCATTTTTCACATAAGCCACTTTTCAGCCTTAGGCGACTGTACAGTGCTAAAACAGCCTCCAATCGCTCTGAAACGCTCATTTTTGACATAAGCCACTTTTCACCTTTAATGAATGAAATTCCAGGTAAAAACTCCTTTGCCATGAAGAAGATCCAAATTCAACCAGTTCAGGCTAGTAAACCTGGTTGAAAGACCTTTTTTCAGTGAAATGCAGCTTAGTGCCAAAACAGGCTGCTCTCGCTCTGAAACGCTCATTTTTCACATAAGCCACTTTTCAGCCTTAGGAGACTGTACAGTGCTAAAACAGCCTCCTATCGCTCTGAAACGCTCATTTTTGACATAACCCACTTTTCAGCCTTAATGAATTAAATTCCAGGTGAAAACTCCTTTGCCATGAAGAAGATCCAAATTCAACAAGTTCAGGCTAGTAAACCTGTTTGAAAGACCTTTTTTCAGTGAAATGCAGCTTAGTGCAAAAACAGGCTGCTCTCGCTCTGAAACGCTCATTTTTCACATAAGCCACTTTTCAGCCTTAGGCGACTGTACAGTGCTAAAACAGCCTCCAATCGCTCTGAAACGCTCATTTTTGACATAAGCCACTTTTCACCTTTAATGAATGAAATTCCAGGTAAAAACTCCTTTGCCATGAAGAAGATCCAAATTCAACCAGTTCAGGCTAGTAAACCTGTTTGAAAGACCTTTTTTCAGTGAAATGCAGCTTAGTGCAAAAACAGGCTGCTCTCGCTCTGAAACGCTCATTTTTCACAAAAGCCACTTTTCAGCGCTAAAACAGCCTCCAATCGCTCTGAAACGCTCATTTTTGACATAAGCCACTTTTCACCTTTAATGAATGAAATTCCAGGTAAAAACTCCTTTGCCATGAAGAAGATCCAAATTCAACCAGTTCAGGCTAGTAAACCTGTTTGAAAGACCTTTTTTCAGTGAAATGCAGCTTAGTGCAAAAACAGGCTGCTCTCGCTCTGAAACGCTCATTTTTCACATAAGCCACTTTTCAGCCTTAGGCGACTGTACAGTGCTAAAACAGCCTCCTATCGCTCTGAAACGCTCATTTTTGACATAACCCACTTTTCAGCCTTAATGAATTAAATTCCAGGTAAAAACTCATTTGCCATGAAGAAGATCCAAATTCAACCAGTTCAGGCTAGTAAACCTGTTTGAAAGACCTTTTTTCAGTGAAATGCAGCTTAGTGCAAAAACAGGCTGCTCTCGCTCTGAAACGCTCATTTTTCACATAAGCCACTTTTCAGCCTTAGGCGACTGTACAGTGCTAAAACAGCCTCCTATCGCTCTGAAACGCTCATTTTTGACATAACCCACTTTTCAGCCTTAATGAATTAAATTCCAGGTAAAAACTCATTTGCCATGAATAAGATCCAAATTCAACCAGTTCAGGCTAGTAAACCTGTTTGAAAGACCTTTTTTCAGTGAAATGCAGCTTAGTGCAAAAACAGGCTGCTCTCGCTCTGAAACGCTCATTTTTCACATAACCCACTTTTCACCCTTAATGAATTAAATTCCAGGTAAAAACTCCTTTGCCATGAAGAAGATCCAAATTCAACCAGTTGAGGCTAGTAAACCTGTTTGAAAGACCTTTTTTCAGTGAAATGCAGCTTAGTGCAAAAACAGGCTGCTCTCGCTCTGAAACGCTCATTTTTCACATAAGCCACTTTTCAGCCTTATAGGCGACTGTACAGTGCAAAAACAGCCTCCTCTCGCTCTGAAACGCTCATTTTTGACATAAGCCACTTTTCACCTTTAATGAATGAAATTCCAGGTAAAAACTCCTTTGCCATGAAGAAGATCCAAATTCATCCAGTTCAGGCTAGTAAACCTGGTTGAAAGACCTTTTTTCAGTGAAATGCAGCTTAGTGCCAAAACAGGCTGCTCTCGCTCTGAAACGCTCATTTTTCACATAAGCCACTTTTCAGCCTTATAGGCGACTGTACAGTGCAAAAACAGCCTCCTCTCGCTCTGAAACGCTCATTTTTCACATAAGCCACTTTTCAGCCTTAGGCGACTGTACAGTGCTAAAACAGCCTCCAATCGCTCTGAAACGCTCATTTTTGACATAAGCCACTTTTCACCTTTAATGAATGAAATTCCAGGTAAAAACTCCTTTGCCATGAAGAAGATCCAAATTCAACCAGTTCAGGCTAGTAAACCTGGTTGAAAGACCTTTTTTCAGTGAAATGCAGCTTAGTGCAAAAACAGGCTGCTCTCGCTCTGAAACGCTCATTTTTCACATAAGCCACTTTTCAGCCTTAGGCGACTGTACAGTGCTAAAACAGCCTCCAATCGCTCTGAAACGCTCATTTTTGACATAAGCCACTTTTCACCTTTAATGAATGAAATTCCAGGTAAAAACTCCTTTGCCATGAAGAAGATCCAAATTCAACCAGTTCAGGCTAGTAAACCTGTTTGAAAGACCTTTTTTCAGTGAAATGCAGCTTAGTGCAAAAACAGGCTGCTCTCGCTCTGAAACGCTCATTTTTCACAAAAGCCACTTTTCAGCGCTAAAACAGCCTCCAATCGCTCTGAAACGCTCATTTTTGACATAAGCCACTTTTCACCTTTAATGAATGAAATTCCAGGTAAAAACTCCTTTGCCATGAAGAAGATCCAAATTCAACCAGTTCAGGCTAGTAAACCTGTTTGAAAGACCTTTTTTCAGTGAAATGCAGCTTAGTGCAAAAACAGGCTGCTCTCGCTCTGAAACGCTCATTTTTCACATAAGCCACTTTTCAGCCTTAGGCGACTGTACAGTGCTAAAACAGCCTCCAATCGCTCTGAAACGCTCATTTTTGACATAAGCCACTTTTCACCTTTAATGAATGAAATTCCAGGTAAAAACTCCTTTGCCATGAAGAAGATCCAAATTCAACCAGTTCAGGCTAGTAAACCTGGTTGAAAGACCTTTTTTCAGTGAAATGCAGCTTAGTGCCAAAACAGGCTGCTCTCGCTCTGAAACGCTCATTTTTCACATAAGCCACTTTTCAGCCTTAGGAGACTGTACAGTGCTAAAACAGCCTCCTATCGCTCTGAAACGCTCATTTTTGACATAACCCACTTTTCAGCCTTAATGAATTAAATTCCAGGTGAAAACTCCTTTGCCATGAAGAAGATCCAAATTCAACAAGTTCAGGCTAGTAAACCTGTTTGAAAGACCTTTTTTCAGTGAAATGCAGCTTAGTGCAAAAACAGGCTGCTCTCGCTCTGAAACGCTCATTTTTCACATAAGCCACTTTTCAGCCTTAGGCGACTGTACAGTGCTAAAACAGCCTCCAATCGCTCTGAAACGCTCATTTTTGACATAAGCCACTTTTCACCTTTAATGAATGAAATTCCAGGTAAAAACTCCTTTGCCATGAAGAAGATCCAAATTCATCCAGTTCAGGCTAGTAAACCTGGTTGAAAGACCTTTTTTCAGTGAAATGCAGCTTAGTGCCAAAACAGGCTGCTCTCGCTCTGAAACGCTCATTTTTCACATAAGCCACTTTTCAGCCTTATAGGCGACTGTACAGTGCAAAAACAGCCTCCTCTCGCTCTGAAACGCTCATTTTTGACATAACCCACTTTTAACCTTTAATGAATGAAATTCCAGGTAAAAACTCCTTTGCCATGAATAAGATCCAAATTCAACCAGTTCAGGCTAGTAAACCTGTTTGAAAGACCTTTTTTCAGTGAAATGCAGCTTAGTGCAAAAACAGGCTGCTCTCGCTCTGAAACGCTCATTTTTCACATAAGCCACTTTTCAGCGCTAAAACAGCCTCCAATCGCTCTGAAACGCTCATTTTTGACATAAGCCACTTTTCACCTTTAATGAATGAAATTCCAGGTAAAAACTCCTTTGCCATGAAGAAGATCCAAATTCAACCAGTTCAGGCTAGTAAACCTGTTTGAAAGACCTTTTTTCAGTGAAATGCAGCTTAGTGCAAAAACAGGCTGCTCTCGCTCTGAAACGCTCATTTTTCACATAAGCCACTTTTCAGCCTTAGGCGACTGTACAGTGCTAAAACAGCCTCCAATCGCTCTGAAACGCTCATTTTTGACATAAGCCACTTTTCACCTTTAATGAATGAAATTCCAGGTAAGAACTCCTTTGCCATGAAGAAGATCCAAATTCAACCAGTTCAGGCTAGTAAACCTGGTTGAAAGACCTTTTTTCAGTGAAATGCAGCTTAGTGCCAAAACAGGCTGCTCTCGCTCTGAAACGCTCATTTTTCACATAAGCCACTTTTCAGCCTTAGGAGACTGTACAGTGCTAAAACAGCCTCCTATCGCTCTGAAACGCTCATTTTTGACATAACCCACTTTTCAGCCTTAATGAATTAAATTCCAGGTGAAAACTCCTTTGCCATGAAGAAGATCCAAATTCAACAAGTTCAGGCTAGTAAACCTGTTTGAAAGACCTTTTTTCAGTGAAATGCAGCTTAGTGCAAAAACAGGCTGCTCTCGCTCTGAAACGCTCATTTTTCACATAAGCCACTTTTCAGCCTTAGGCGACTGTACAGTGCTAAAACAGCCTCCAATCGCTCTGAAACGCTCATTTTTGACATAAGCCACTTTTCACCTTTAATGAATGAAATTCCAGGCAAAAACTCCTTTGCCATGAAGAAGATCCAAATTCAACCAGTTCAGGCTAGTAAACCTGTTTGAAAGACCTTTTTTCAGTGAAATGCAGCTTAGTGCAAAAACAGGCTGCTCTCGCTCTGAAACGCTCATTTTTCACATAAGCCACTTTTCAGCGCTAAAACAGCCTCCAATCGCTCTGAAACGCTCATTTTTGACATAACCCACTTTTCACCTTTAATGAATGAAATTCCAGGTAAAAACTCCTTTGCCATGAAGAAGATCCAAATTCAACCAGTTCAGGCTAGTAAACCTGTTTGAAAGACCTTTTTTCAGTGAAATGCAGCTTAGTGCAAAAACAGGCTGCTCTCGCTCTGAAACGCTCATTTTTCACATAAGCCACTTTTCAGCCTTAGGCGACTGTACAGTGCTAAAACAGCCTCCAATCGCTCTGAAACGCTCATTTTTGACATAAGCCACTTTTCACCTTTAATGAATGAAATTCCAGGTAAAAACTCCTTTGCCATGAAGAAGATCCAAATTCAACCAGTTCAGGCTAGTAAACCTGGTTGAAAGACCTTTTTTCAGTGAAATGCAGCTTAGTGCCAAAACAGGCTGCTCTCGCTCTGAAACGCTCATTTTTCACATAAGCCACTTTTCAGCCTTAGGAGACTGTACAGTGCTAAAACAGCCTCCTATCGCTCTGAAACGCTCATTTTTGACATAACCCACTTTTCAGCCTTAATGAATTAAATTCCAGGTGAAAACTCCTTTGCCATGAAGAAGATCCAAATTCAACAAGTTCAGGCTAGTAAACCTGTTTGAAAGACCTTTTTTCAGTGAAATGCAGCTTAGTGCAAAAACAGGCTGCTCTCGCTCTGAAACGCTCATTTTTCACATAAGCCACTTTTCAGCCTTAGGCGACTGTACAGTGCTAAAACAGCCTCCAATCGCTCTGAAACGCTCATTTTTGACATAAGCCACTTTTCACCTTTAATGAATGAAATTCCAGGTAAAAACTCCTTTGCCATGAAGAAGATCCAAATTCAACCAGTTCAGGCTAGTAAACCTGTTTGAAAGACCTTTTTTCAGTGAAATGCAGCTTAGTGCAAAAACAGGCTGCTCTCGCTCTGAAACGCTCATTTTTCACATAAGCCACTTTTCAGCCTTAGGCGACTGTACAGTGCTAAAACAGCCTCCTATCGCTCTGAAACGCTCATTTTTGACATAACCCACTTTTCAGCCTTAATGAATTAAATTCCAGGTAAAAACTCATTTGCCATGAATAAGATCCAAATTCAACCAGTTCAGGCTAGTAAACCTGTTTGAAAGACCTTTTTTCAGTGAAATGCAGCTTAGTGCAAAAACAGGCTGCTCTCGCTCTGAAACGCTCATTTTTCACATAACCCACTTTTCACCCTTAATGAATTAAATTCCAGGTAAAAACTCCTTTGCCATGAAGAAGATCCAAATTCAACCAGTTGAGGCTAGTAAACCTGTTTGAAAGACCTTTTTTCAGTGAAATGCAGCTTAGTGCAAAAACAGGCTGCTCTCGCTCTGAAACGCTCATTTTTCACATAAGCCACTTTTCAGCGCTAAAACAGCCTCCAATCGCTCTGAAACGCTCATTTTTGACATAAGCCACTTTTCACCTTTAATGAATGAAATTCCAGGTAAAAACTCCTTTGCCATGAAGAAGATCCAAATTCATCCAGTTCAGGCTAGTAAACCTGGTTGAAAGACCTTTTTTCAGTGAAATGCAGCTTAGTGCCAAAACAGGCTGCTCTCGCTCTGAAACGCTCATTTTTCACATAAGCCACTTTTCAGCCTTATAGGCGACTGTACAGTGCAAAAACAGCCTCCTCTCGCTCTGAAACGCTCATTTTTCACATAAGCCACTTTTCAGCCTTAGGCGACTGTACAGTGCTAAAACAGCCTCCAATCGCTCTGAAACGCTCATTTTTGACATAAGCCACTTTTCACCTTTAATGAATGAAATTCCAGGTAAAAACTCCTTTGCCATGAAGAAGATCCAAATTCAACCAGTTCAGGCTAGTAAACCTGTTTGAAAGACCTTTTTTCAGTGAAATGCAGCTTAGTGCAAAAACAGGCTGCTCTCGCTCTGAAACGCTCATTTTTCACATAACCCACTTTTCACCCTTAATGAATTAAATTCCAGGTAAAAACTCCTTTGCCATGAAGAAGATCCAAATTCAACCAGTTGAGGCTAGTAAACCTGTTTGAAAGACCTTTTTTCAGTGAAATGCAGCTTAGTGCAAAAACAGGCTGCTCTCGCTCTGAAACGCTCATTTTTCACATAAGCCACTTTTCAGCGCTAAAACAGCCTCCAATCGCTCTGAAACGCTCATTTTTGACATAAGCCACTTTTCACCTTTAATGAATGAAATTCCAGGTAAAAACTCCTTTGCCATGAAGAAGATCCAAATTCATCCAGTTCAGGCTAGTAAACCTGGTTGAAAGACCTTTTTTCAGTGAAATGCAGCTTAGTGCCAAAACAGGCTGCTCTCGCTCTGAAACGCTCATTTTTCACATAAGCCACTTTTCAGCCTTATAGGCGACTGTACAGTGCAAAAACAGCCTCCTCTCGCTCTGAAACGCTCATTTTTCACATAAGCCACTTTTCAGCCTTAGGCGACTGTACAGTGCTAAAACAGCCTCCAATCGCTCTGAAACGCTCATTTTTGACATAAGCCACTTTTCACCTTTAATGAATGAAATTCCAGGTAAAAACTCCTTTGCCATGAAGAAGATCCAAATTCAACCAGTTCAGGCTAGTAAACCTGTTTGAAAGACCTTTTTTCAGTGAAATGCAGCTTAGTGCAAAAACAGGCTGCTCTCGCTCTGAAACGCTCATTTTTCACATAACCCACTTTTCACCCTTAATGAATTAAATTCCAGGTAAAAACTCCTTTGCCATGAAGAAGATCCAAATTCAACCAGTTGAGGCTAGTAAACCTGTTTGAAAGACCTTTTTTCAGTGAAATGCAGCTTAGTGCAAAAACAGGCTGCTCTCGCTCTGAAACGCTCATTTTTCACATAAGCCACTTTTCAGCCTTAGGCGACTGTACAGTGCTAAAACAGCCTCCTATCGCTCTGAAACGCTCATTTTTGACATAACCCACTTTTCAGCCTTAATGAATGAAATTCCAGGTAAAAACTCCTTTGCCATGAAGAAGATCCAAATTCAACAAGTTCAGGCTAGTAAACCTGTTTGAAAGACCTTTTTTCAGTGAAATGCAGCTTAGTGCAAAAACAGGCTGCTCTCGCTCTGAAACGCTCATTTTTCACATAAGCCACTTTTCAGCCTTAGGCGACTGTACAGTGCTAAAACAGCCTCCAATCGCTCTGAAACGCTCATTTTTGACATACGCCACTTTTCACCTTTAATGAATGAAATTCCAGGTAAAAACTCCTTTGCCATGAATAAGATCCAAATTCAACCAGTTCAGGCTAGTAAACCTGTTTGAAAGACCTTTTTTCAGTGAAATGCAGCTTAGTGCAAAAACAGGCTGCTCTCGCTCTGAAACGCTCATTTTTCACATAAGCCACTTTTCAGCCTTAGGCGACTGTACAGTGCTAAAACAGCCTCCAATCGCTCTGAAACGCTCATTTTTGACATAAGCCACTTTTCACCTTTAATGAATGAAATTCCAGGTAAAAACTCCTTTGCCATGAAGAAGATCCAAATTCAACCAGTTCAGGCTAGTAAACCTGTTTGAAAGACCTTTTTTCAGTGAAATGCAGCTTAGTGCAAAAACAGGCTGCTCTCGCTCTGAAACGCTCATTTTTCACATAACCCACTTTTCACCCTTAATGAATTAAATTCCAGGTAAAAACTCCTTTGACATGAAGAAGATCCAAATTCAACCAGTTGAGGCTAGTAAACCTGTTTGAAAGACCTTTTTTCAGTGAAATGCAGCTTAGTGCAAAAACAGGCTGCTCTCGCTCTGAAACGCTCATTTTTCACATAAGCCACTTTTCAGCGCTAAAACAGCCTCCAATCGCTCTGAAACGCTCATTTTTGACATAAGCCACTTTTCACCTTTAATGAATGAAATTCCAGGTAAAAACTCCTTTGCCATGAAGAAGATCCAAATTCAACCAGTTCAGGCTAGTAAACCTGTTTGAAAGACCTTTTTTCAGTGAAATGCAGCTTAGTGCAAAAACAGGCTGCTCTCGCTCTGAAACGCTCATTTTTCACATAAGCCACTTTTCAGCGCTAAAACAGCCTCCAATCGCTCTGAAACGCTCATTTTTGACATAAGCCACTTTTCACCTTTAATGAATGAAATTCCAGGTAAAAACTCCTTTGCCATGAAGAAGATCCAAATTCAACCAGTTCAGGCTAGTAAACCTGTTTGAAAGACCTTTTTTCAGTGAAATGCAGCTTAGTGCAAAAACAGGCTGCTCTCGCTCTGAAACGCTCATTTTTCACATAAGCCACTTTTCAGCCTTAGGCGACTGTACAGTGCTAAAACAGCCTCCAATCGCTCTGAAACGCTCATTTTTGACATAAGCCACTTTTCACCTTTAATGAATGAAATTCCAGGTAAAAACTCCTTTGCCATGAAGAAGATCCAAATTCAACCAGTTCAGGCTAGTAAACCTGGTTGAAAGACCTTTTTTCAGTGAAATGCAGCTTAGTGCCAAAACAGGCTGCTCTCGCTCTGAAACGCTCATTTTTCACATAAGCCACTTTTCAGCCTTAGGAGACTGTACAGTGCTAAAACAGCCTCCTATCGCTCTGAAACGCTCATTTTTGACATAACCCACTTTTCAGCCTTAATGAATTAAATTCCAGGTGAAAACTCCTTTGCCATGAAGAAGATCCAAATTCAACAAGTTCAGGCTAGTAAACCTGTTTGAAAGACCTTTTTTCAGTGAAATGCAGCTTAGTGCAAAAACAGGCTGCTCTCGCTCTGAAACGCTCATTTTTCACATAAGCCACTTTTCAGCCTTAGGCGACTGTACAGTGCTAAAACAGCCTCCAATCGCTCTGAAACGCTCATTTTTGACATAAGCCACTTTTCACCTTTAATGAATGAAATTCCAGGTAAAAACTCCTTTGCCATGAAGAAGATCCAAATTCAACCAGTTCAGGCTAGTAAACCTGTTTGAAAGACCTTTTTTCAGTGAAATGCAGCTTAGTGCAAAAACAGGCTGCTCTCGCTCTGAAACGCTCATTTTTCACATAACCCACTTTTCACCCTTAATGAATTAAATTCCAGGTAAAAACTCCTTTGCCATGAAGAAGATCCAAATTCAACCAGTTGAGGCTAGTAAACCTGTTTGAAAGACCTTTTTTCAGTGAAATGCAGCTTAGTGCAAAAACAGGCTGCTCTCGCTCTGAAACGCTCATTTTTCACATAAGCCACTTTTCAGCCTTAGGCGACTGTACAGTGCTAAAACAGCCTCCAATCGCTCTGAAACGCTCATTTTTGACATAAGCCACTTTTCACCTTTAATGAATGAAATTCCAGGTAAAAACTCCTTTGCCATGAAGAAGATCCAAATTCAACCAGTTCAGGCTAGTAAACCTGTTTGAAAGACCTTTTTTCAGTGAAATGCAGCTTAGTGCAAAAACAGGCTGCTCTCGCTCTGAAACGCTCATTTTTCACATAACCCACTTTTCACCCTTAATGAATTAAATTCCAGGTAAAAACTCCTTTGCCATGAAGAAGATCCAAATTCAACCAGTTGAGGCTAGTAAACCTGTTTGAAAGACCTTTTTTCAGTGAAATGCAGCTTAGTGCAAAAACAGGCTGCTCTCGCTCTGAAACGCTCATTTTTCACATAAGCCACTTTTCAGCCTTATAGGCGACTGTACAGTGCAAAAACAGCCTCCTCTCGCTCTGAAACGCTCATTTTTGACATAAGCCACTTTTCACCTTTAATGAATGAAATTCCAGGTAAAAACTCCTTTGCCATGAAGAAGATCCAAATTCAACCAGTTCAGGCTAGTAAACCTGTTTGAAAGACCTTTTTTCAGTGAAATGCAGCTTAGTGCAAAAACAGGCTGCTCTCGCTCTGAAACGCTCATTTTTCACATAAGCCACTTTTCAGCGCTAAAACAGCCTCCAATCGCTCTGAAACGCTCATTTTTGACATAAGCCACTTTTCACCTTTAATGAATGAAATTCCAGGTAAAAACTCCTTTGCCATGAAGAAGATCCAAATTCAACCAGTTCAGGCTAGTAAACCTGTTTGAAAGACCTTTTTTCAGTGAAATGCAGCTTAGTGCAAAAACAGGCTGCTCTCGCTCTGAAACGCTCATTTTTCACATAAGCCACTTTTCAGCCTTAGGCGACTGTACAGTGCTAAAACAGCCTCCAATCGCTCTGAAACGCTCATTTTTGACATAAGCCACTTTTCACCTTTAATGAATGAAATTCCAGGTAAAAATTCCTTTGCCATGAAGAAGATCCAAATTCATCCATTTCAGGCTAGTAAACCTGGTTGAAAGACCTTTTTTCAGTGAAATGCAGCTTAGTGCCAAAACAGGCTGCTCTCGCTCTGAAACGCTCATTTTTCACATAAGCCACTTTTCAGCCTTATAGGCGACTGTACAGTGCAAAAACAGCCTCCTCTCGCTCTGAAACGCTCATTTTTGACATAACCCACTTTTCACCTTTAATGAATGAAATTCCAGGTAAAAACTCCTTTGCCATGAATAAGATCCAAATTCAACCAGTTCAGGCTAGTAAACCTGTTTGAAAGACCTTTTTTCAGTGAAATGCAGCTCAGTGCAAAAACAGGCTGCTCTCGCTCTGAAACGCTCATTTTTCACATAAGCCACTTTTCAGCGCTAAAACAGCCTCCAATCGCTCTGAAACGCTCATTTTTGACATAAGCCACTTTTCAGCTTTAATGAATGAAATTCCAGGTAAAAACTCCTTTGCCATGAAGAAGATCCAAATTCAACCAGTTCAGGCTAGTAAACCTGTTTGAAAGACCTTTTTTCAGTGAAATGCAGCTTAGTGCAAAAACAGGCTGCTCTCGCTCTGAAACGCTCATTTTTCACATAAGCCACTTTTCAGCCTTAGGCGACTGTACAGTGCTAAAACAGCCTCCAATCGCTCTGAAACGCTCATTTTTGACATAAGCCACTTTTCACCTTTAATGAATGAAATTCCAGGTAAAAACTCCTTTGCCATGAAGAAGATCCAAATTCAACCAGTTCAGGCTAGTAAACCTGTTTGAAAGACCTTTTTTCAGTGAAATGCAGCTTAGTGCAAAAACAGGCTGCTCTCGCTCTGAAACGCTCATTTTTCACATAAGCCACTTTTCAGCCTTAGGCGACTGTACAGTGCTAAAACAGCCTCCAATCGCTCTGAAACGCTCATTTTTGACATAAGCCACTTTTCACCTTTAATGAATGAAATTCCAGGTAAAAACTCCTTTGCCATGAAGAAGATCCAAATTCAACCAGTTCAGGCTAGTAAACCTGGTTGAAAGACCTTTTTTCAGTGAAATGCAGCTTAGTGCCAAAACAGGCTGCTCTCGCTCTGAAACGCTCATTTTTCACATAAGCCACTTTTCAGCCTTAGGAGACTGTACAGTGCTAAAACAGCCTCCTATCGCTCTGAAACGCTCATTTTTGACATAACCCACTTTTCAGCCTTAATGAATTAAATTCCAGGTGAAAACTCCTTTGCCATGAAGAAGATCCAAATTCAACAAGTTCAGGCTAGTAAACCTGTTTGAAAGACCTTTTTTCAGTGAAATGCAGCTTAGTGCAAAAACAGGCTGCTCTCGCTCTGAAACGCTCATTTTTCACATAAGCCACTTTTCAGCCTTAGGCGACTGTACAGTGCTAAAACAGCCTCCAATCGCTCTGAAACGCTCATTTTTGACATAAGCCACTTTTCACCTTTAATGAATGAAATTCCAGGTAAAAACTCCTTTGCCATGAAGAAGATCCAAATTCAACCAGTTCAGGCTAGTAAACCTGTTTGAAAGACCTTTTTTCAGTGAAATGCAGCTTAGTGCAAAAACAGGCTGCTCTCGCTCTGAAACGCTCATTTTTCACATAACCCACTTTTCACCCTTAATGAATTAAATTCCAGGTAAAAACTCCTTTGCCACGAAGAAGATCCAAATTCAACCAGTTGAGGCTAGTAAACCTGTTTGAAAGACCTTTTTTCAGTGAAATGCAGCTTAGTGCAAAAACAGGCTGCTCTCGCTCTGAAACGCTCATTTTTCACATAAGCCACTTTTCAGCGCTAAAACAGCCTCCAATCGCTCTGAAACGCTCATTTTTGACATAAGCCACTTTTCACCTTTAATGAATGAAATTCCAGGTAAAAATTCCTTTGCCATGAAGAAGATCCAAATTCATCCAGTTCAGGCTAGTAAACCTGGTTGAAAGACCTTTTTTCAGTGAAATGCAGCTTAGTGCCAAAACAGGCTGCTCTCGCTCTGAAACGCTCATTTTTCACATAAGCCACTTTTCAGCCTTATAGGCGACTGTACAGTGCAAAAACAGCCTCCTCTCGCTCTGAAACGCTCATTTTTGACATAAGCCACTTTTCACCTTTAATGAATGAAATTCCAGGTAAAAACTCCTTTGCCATGAAGAAGATCCAAATTCAACCAGTTCAGGCTAGTAAACCTGGTTGAAAGACCTTTTTTCAGTGAAATGCAGCTTAGTGCAAAAACAGGCTGCTCTCGCTCTGAAACGCTCATTTTTCACATAAGCCACTTTTCAGCCTTAGGCGACTGTACAGTGCAAAAACAGCCTCCAATCGCTCTGAAACGCTCATTTTTGACATAAGCCACTTTTCACCTTTAATGAATGAAATTCCAAGCAAAAACTCCTTTGCCATGAAGAAGATCCAAATTCAACCAGTTCAGGCTAGTAAACCTGTTTGAAAGACCTTTTTTCAGTGAAATGCAGCTTAGTGCAAAAACAGGCTGCTCTCGCTCTGAAACGCTCATTTTTCACATAAGCCACTTTTCAGCGCTAAAACAGCCTCCAATCGCTCTGAAACGCTCATTTTTGACATAAGCCACTTTTCACCTTTAATGAATGAAATTCCAGGTAAAAACTCCTTTGCCATGAAGAAGATCCAAATTCAACCAGTTCAGGCTAGTAAACCTGTTTGAAAGACCTTTTTTCAGTGAAATGCAGCTTAGTGCAAAAACAGGCTGCTCTCGCTCTGAAACGCTCATTTTTCACATAAGCCACTTTTCAGCCTTAGGCGACTGTACAGTGCTAAAACAGCCTCCAATCGCTCTGAAACGCTCATTTTTGACATAAGCCACTTTTCACCTTTAATGAATGAAATTCCAGGTAAAAACTCCTTTGCCATGAAGAAGATCCAAATTCAACCAGTTCAGGCTAGTAAACCTGTTTGAAAGACCTTTTTTCAGTGAAATGCAGCTTAGTGCCAAAACAGGCTGCTCTCGCTCTGAAACGCTCATTTTTCACATAAGCCACTTTTCAGCCTTAGGAGACTGTACAGTGCTAAAACAGCCTCCTATCGCTCTGAAACGCTCATTTTTGACATAACCCACTTTTCAGCCTTAATGAATTAAATTCCAGGTGAAAACTCCTTTGCCATGAAGAAGATCCAAATTCAACAAGTTCAGGCTAGTAAACCTGTTTGAAAGACCTTTTTTCAGTGAAATGCAGCTTAGTGCAAAAACAGGCTGCTCTCGCTCTGAAACGCTCATTTTTCACATAAGCCACTTTTCAGCCTTAGGCGACTGTACAGTGCTAAAACAGCCTCCAATCGCTCTGAAACGCTCATTTTTGACATAAGCCACTTTTCACCTTTAATGAATGAAATTCCAGGTAAAAACTCCTTTGCCATGAAGAAGATCCAAATTCAACCAGTTCAGGCTAGTAAACCTGTTTGAAAGACCTTTTTTCAGTGAAATGCAGCTTAGTGCAAAAACAGGCTGCTCTCGCTCTGAAACGCTCATTTTTCACATAACCCACTTTTCACCCTTAATGAATTAAATTCCAGGTAAAAACTCCTTTGCCATGAAGAAGATCCAAATTCAACCAGTTGAGGCTAGTAAACCTGTTTGAAAGACCTTTTTTCAGTGAAATGCAGCTTAGTGCAAAAACAGGCTGCTCTCGCTCTGAAACGCTCATTTTTCACATAAGCCACTTTTCAGCGCTAAAACAGCCTCCAATCGCTCTGAAACGCTCATTTTTGACATAAGCCACTTTTCACCTTTAATGAATGAAATTCCAGGTAAAAATTCCTTTGCCATGAAGAAGATCCAAATTCATCCAGTTCAGGCTAGTAAACCTGGTTGAAAGACCTTTTTTCAGTGAAATGCAGCTTAGTGCCAAAACAGGCTGCTCTCGCTCTGAAACGCTCATTTTTCACATAAGCCACTTTTCAGCCTTATAGGCGACTGTACAGTGCAAAAACAGCCTCCTCTCGCTCTGAAACGCTCATTTTTGACATAACCCACTTTTCACCTTTAATGAATGAAATTCCAGGTAAAAACTCCTTTGCCATGAATAAGATCCAAATTCAACCAGTTCAGGCTAGTAAACCTGTTTGAAAGACCTTTTTTCAGTGAAATGCAGCTCAGTGCAAAAACAGGCTGCTCTCGCTCTGAAACGCTCATTTTTCACATAAGCCACTTTTCAGCGCTAAAACAGCCTCCAATCGCTCTGAAACGCTCATTTTTGACATAAGCCACTTTTCACCTTTAATGAATGAAATTCCAGGTAAAAACTCCTTTGCCATGAAGAAGATCCAAATTCAACCAGTTCAGGCTAGTAAACCTGTTTGAAAGACCTTTTTTCAGTGAAATGCAGCTTAGTGCAAAAACAGGCTGCTCTCGCTCTGAAACGCTCATTTTTCACATAAGCCACTTTTCAGCCTTAGGCGACTGTACAGTGCAAAAACAGCCTCCAATCGCTCTGAAACGCTCATTTTTGACATAAGCCACTTTTCAACCTTTAATGAATGAAATTCCAGGCAAAAACTCCTTTGCCATGAAGAAGATCCAAATTCAACCAGTTCAGGCTAGTAAACCTGTTTGAAAGACCTTTTTTCAGTGAAATGCAGCTTAGTGCAAAAACAGGCTGCTCTCGCTCTGAAACGCTCATTTTTCACATAAGCCACTTTTCAGCCTTAGGCGACTGTACAGTGCTAAAACAGCCTCCAATCGCTCTGAAACGCTCATTTTTGACATAAGCCACTTTTCACCTTTAATGAATGAAATTCCAGGTAAAAACTCCTTTGCCATGAAGAAGATCCAAATTCAACCAGTTCAGGCTAGTAAACCTGGTTGAAAGACCTTTTTTCAGTGAAATGCAGCTTAGTGCCAAAACAGGCTGCTCTCGCTCTGAAACGCTCATTTTTCACATAAGCCACTTTTCAGCCTTAGGAGACTGTACAGTGCTAAAACAGCCTCCTATCGCTCTGAAACGCTCATTTTTGACATAACCCACTTTTCACCCTTAATGAATGAAATTCCAGGTAAAAACTCCTTTGCCATGAAGAAGATCCAAATTCAACCAGTTGAGGCTAGTAAACCTGGTTGAAAGACCTTTTTTCAGTGAAATGCAGCTTAGTGCAAAAACAGGCTGCTCTCGCTCTGAAACGCTCATTTTTCACATAAGCCACTTTTCAGCGCTAAAACAGCCTCCAATCGCTCTGAAACGCTCATTTTTGACATAAGCCACTTTTCACCTTTAATGAATGAAATTCCAGGTAAAAATTCCTTTGCCATGAAGAAGATCCAAATTCATCCAGTTCAGGCTAGTAAACCTGGTTGAAAGACCTTTTTTCAGTGAAATGCAGCTTAGTGCCAAAACAGGCTGCTCTCGCTCTGAAACGCTCATTTTTCACATAAGCCACTTTTCAGCCTTATAGGCGACTGTACAGTGCAAAAACAGCCTCCTCTCGCTCTGAAACGCTCATTTTTGACATAACCCACTTTTCACCTTTAATGAATGAAATTCCAGGTAAAAACTCCTTTGCCATGAATAAGATCCAAATTCAACCAGTTCAGGCTAGTAAACCTGTTTGAAAGACCTTTTTTCAGTGAAATGCAGCTTAGTGCAAAAACAGGCTGCTCTCGCTCTGAAACGCTCATTTTTCACATAAGCCACTTTTCAGCCTTAGGCGACTGTACAGTGCTAAAACAGCCTCCAATCGCTCTGAAACGCTCATTTTTGACATAAGCCACTTTTCACCTTTAATGAATGAAATTCCAGGTAAAAACTCCTTTGCCATGAAGAAGATCCAAATTCAACCAGTTCAGGCTAGTAAACCTGGTTGAAAGACCTTTTTTCAGTGAAATGCAGCTTAGTGCCAAAACAGGCTGCTCTCGCTCTGAAACGCTCATTTTTCACATAAGCCACTTTTCAGCCTTAGGAGACTGTACAGTGCTAAAACAGCCTCCTATCGCTCTGAAACGCTCATTTTTGACATAACCCACTTTTCACCCTTAATGAATTAAATTCCAGGTAAAAACTCCTTTGCCATGAAGAAGATCCAAATTCAACCAGTTGAGGCTAGTAAACCTGGTTGAAAGACCTTTTTTCAGTGAAATGCAGCTTAGTGCAAAAACAGGCTGCTCTCGCTCTGAAACGCTCATTTTTCACATAAGCCACTTTTCAGCGCTAAAACAGCCTCCAATCGCTCTGAAACGCTCATTTTTGACATAAGCCACTTTTCACCTTTAATGAATGAAATTCCAGGTAAAAATTCCTTTGCCATGAAGAAGATCCAAATTCATCCAGTTCAGGCTAGTAAACCTGGTTGAAAGACCTTTTTTCAGTGAAATGCAGCTTAGTGCCAAAACAGGCTGCTCTCGCTCTGAAACGCTCATTTTTCACATAAGCCACTTTTCAGCCTTATAGGCGACTGTACAGTGCAAAAACAGCCTCCTCTCGCTCTGAAACGCTCATTTTTGACATAACCCACTTTTCACCTTTAATGAATGAAATTCCAGGTAAAAACTCCTTTGCCATGAATAAGATCCAAATTCAACCAGTTCAGGCTAGTAAACCTGTTTGAAAGACCTTTTTTCAGTGAAATGCAGCTTAGTGCAAAAACAGGCTGCTCTCGCTCTGAAACGCTCATTTTTCACATAAGCCACTTTTCAGCGCTAAAACAGCCTCCAATCGCTCTGAAACGCTCATTTTTGACATAAGCCACATTTCACCTTTAATGAATGAAATTCCAGGTAAAAACTCCTTTGCCATGAAGAAGATCCAAATTCAACCAGTTCAGGCTAGTAAACCTGTTTGAAAGACCTTTTTTCAGTGAAATGCAGCTTAGTGCAAAAACAGGCTGCTCTCGCTCTGAAACGCTCATTTTTCACATAAGCCACTTTTCAGCCTTAGGCGACTGTACAGTGCTAAAACAGCCTCCAATCGCTCTGAAACGCTCATTTTTGACATAAGCCACTTTTCACCTTTAATGAATGAAATTCCAGGTAAAAACTCCTTTGCCATGAAGAAGATCCAAATTCAACCAGTTCAGGCTAGTAAACCTGTTTGAAAGACCTTTTTTCAGTGAAATGCAGCTTAGTGCAAAAACAGGCTGCTCTCGCTCTGAAACGCTCATTTTTCACATAAGCCACTTTTCAGCGCTAAAACAGCCTCCAATCGCTCTGAAACGCTCATTTTTGACATAAGCCACTTTTCACCTTTAATGAATGAAATTCCAGGTAAAAACTCCTTTGCCATGAAGAAGATCCAAATTCAACCAGTTCAGGCTAGTAAACCTGTTTGAAAGACCTTTTTTCAGTGAAATGCAGCTTAGTGCAAAAACAGGCTGCTCTCGCTCTGAAACGCTCATTTTTCACATAAGCCACTTTTCAGCCTTAGGCGACTGTACAGTGCTAAAACAGCCTCCAATCGCTCTGAAACGCTCATTTTTGACATAAGCCACTTTTCACCTTTAATGAATGAAATTCCAGGTAAAAACTCCTTTGCCATGAAGAAGATCCAAATTCAACCAGTTCAGGCTAGTAAACCTGTTTGAAAGACCTTTTTTCAGTGAAATGCAGCTTAGTGCAAAAACAGGCTGCTCTCGCTCTGAAACGCTCATTTTTCACATAAGCCACTTTTCAGCCTTAGGCGACTGTACAGTGCTAAAACAGCCTCCAGTCGCTCTGAAACGCTCATTTTTGACATAAGCCACTTTTCACCTTTAATGAATGAAATTCCAGGTAAAAACTCCTTTGCCATGAAGAAGATCCAAATTCAACCAGTTCAGGCTAGTAAACCTGGTTGAAAGACCTTTTTTCAGTGAAATGCAGCTTAGTGCAAAAACAGGCTGCTCTCGCTCTGAAACGCTCATTTTTCACATAAGCCACTTTTCAGCCTTCGGCGACTGTACAGTGCAAAAACAGCCTCCAATCGCTCTGAAACGCTCATTTTTGACATAAGCCACTTTTCACCTTTAATGAATGAAATTCCAGGCAAAAACTCCTTTGCCATGAAGAAGATCCAAATTCAACCAGTTCAGGCTAGTAAACCTGTTTGAAAGACCTTTTTTCAGTGAAATGCAGCTTAGTGCAAAAACAGGCTGCTCTCGCTCTGAAACGCTCATTTTTCACATAAGCCACTTTTCAGCGCTAAAACAGCCTCCAATCGCTCTGAAACGCTCATTTTTGACATAAGCCACTTTTCACCTTTAATGAATGAAATTCCAGGTAAAAACTCCTTTGCCATGAAGAAGATCCAAATTCAACCAGTTCAGGCTAGTAAACCTGTTTGAAAGACCTTTTTTCAGTGAAATGCAGCTTAGTGCAAAAACAGGCTGCTCTCGCTCTGAAACGCTCATTTTTCACATAAGCCACTTTTCAGCCTTAGGCGACTGTACAGTGCTAAAACAGCCTCCAATCGCTCTGAAACGCTCATTTTTGACATAAGCCACTTTTCACCTTTAATGAATGAAATTCCAGGTAAAAACTCCTTTGCCATGAAGAAGATCCAAATTCAACCAGTTCAGGCTAGTAGACCTGGTTGAAAGACCTTTTTTCAGTGAAATGCAGCTTAGTGCCAAAACAGGCTGCTCTCGCTCTGAAACGCTCATTTTTCACATAAGCCACTTTTCAGCCTTAGGAGACTGTACAGTGCTAAAACAGCCTCCTATCGCTCTGAAACGCTCATTTTTGACATAACCCACTTTTCAGCCTTAATGAATTAAATTCCAGGTGAAAACTCCTTTGCCATGAAGAAGATCCAAATTCAACAAGTTCAGGCTAGTAAACCTGTTTGAAAGACCTTTTTTCAGTGAAATGCAGCTTAGTGCAAAAACAGGCTGCTCTCGCTCTGAAACGCTCATTTTTCACATAAGCCACTTTTCAGCCTTAGGCGACTGTACAGTGCTAAAACAGCCTCCAATCGCTCTGAAACGCTCATTTTTGACATAAGCCACTTTTCACCTTTAATGAATGAAATTCCAGGTAAAAACTCCTTTGCCATGAAGAAGATCCAAATTCAACCAGTTCAGGCTAGTAAACCTGTTTGAAAGACCTTTTTTCAGTGAAATGCAGCTTAGTGCAAAAACAGGCTGCTCTCGCTCTGAAACGCTCATTTTTCACAAAAGCCACTTTTCAGCGCTAAAACAGCCTCCAATCGCTCTGAAACGCTCATTTTTGACATAAGCCACTTTTCACCTTTAATGAATGAAATTCCAGGTAAAAACTCCTTTGCCATGAAGAAGATCCAAATTCAACCAGTTCAGGCTAGTAAACCTGTTTGAAAGACCTTTTTTCAGTGAAATGCAGCTTAGTGCAAAAACAGGCTGCTCTCGCTCTGAAACGCTCATTTTTCACATAAGCCACTTTTCAGCCTTAGGCGACTGTACAGTGCTAAAACAGCCTCCTATCGCTCTGAAACGCTCATTTTTGACATAACCCACTTTTCAGCCTTAATGAATTAAATTCCAGGTAAAAACTCATTTGCCATGAAGAAGATCCAAATTCAACCAGTTCAGGCTAGTAAACCTGTTTGAAAGACCTTTTTTCAGTGAAATGCAGCTTAGTGCAAAAACAGGCTGCTCTCGCTCTGAAACGCTCATTTTTCACATAAGCCACTTTTCAGCCTTAGGCGACTGTACAGTGCTAAAACAGCCTCCTATCGCTCTGAAACGCTCATTTTTGACATAACCCACTTTTCAGCCTTAATGAATTAAATTCCAGGTAAAAACTCATTTGCCATGAATAAGATCCAAATTCAACCAGTTCAGGCTAGTAAACCTGTTTGAAAGACCTTTTTTCAGTGAAATGCAGCTTAGTGCAAAAACAGGCTGCTCTCGCTCTGAAACGCTCATTTTTCACATAACCCACTTTTCACCCTTAATGAATTAAATTCCAGGTAAAAACTCCTTTGCCATGAAGAAGATCCAAATTCAACCAGTTGAGGCTAGTAAACCTGTTTGAAAGACCTTTTTTCAGTGAAATGCAGCTTAGTGCAAAAACAGGCTGCTCTCGCTCTGAAACGCTCATTTTTCACATAAGCCACTTTTCAGCGCTAAAACAGCCTCCAATCGCTCTGAAACGCTCATTTTTGACATAAGCCACTTTTCACCTTTAATGAATGAAATTCCAGGTAAAAACTCCTTTGCCATGAAGAAGATCCAAATTCATCCAGTTCAGGCTAGTAAACCTGGTTGAAAGACCTTTTTTCAGTGAAATGCAGCTTAGTGCCAAAACAGGCTGCTCTCGCTCTGAAACGCTCATTTTTCACATAAGCCACTTTTCAGCCTTATAGGCGACTGTACAGTGCAAAAACAGCCTCCTCTCGCTCTGAAACGCTCATTTTTCACATAAGCCACTTTTCAGCCTTAGGCGACTGTACAGTGCTAAAACAGCCTCCAATCGCTCTGAAACGCTCATTTTTGACATAAGCCACTTTTCACCTTTAATGAATGAAATTCCAGGTAAAAACTCCTTTGCCATGAAGAAGATCCAAATTCAACCAGTTCAGGCTAGTAAACCTGGTTGAAAGACCTTTTTTCAGTGAAATGCAGCTTAGTGCCAAAACAGGCTGCTCTCGCTCTGAAACGCTCATTTTTCACATAAGCCACTTTTCAGCCTTAGGAGACTGTACAGTGCTAAAACAGCCTCCTATCGCTCTGAAACGCTCATTTTTGACATAACCCACTTTTCACCTTTAATGAATGAAATTCCAGGTGAAAACTCCTTTGCCATGAAGAAGATCCAAATTCAACCAGTTCAGGCTAGTAAACCTGTTTGAAAGACCTTTTTTCAGTGAAATGCAGCTTAGTGCAAAAACAGGCTGCTCTCGCTCTGAAACGCTCATTTTTCACATAACCCACTTTTCAGCCTTAGGCGACTGTACAGTGCTAAAACAGCCTCCTATCGCTCTGAAACGCTCATTTTTGACATAACCCACTTTTCAGCCTTAATGAATTAAATTCCAGGTAAAAACTCATTTGCCATGAATAAGATCCAAATTCAACCAGTTCAGGCTAGTAAACCTGTTTGAAAGACCTTTTTTCAGTGAAATGCAGCTTAGTGCAAAAACAGGCTGCTCTCGTTCTGAAACGCTCATTTTTCACATAACCCACTTTTCACCCTTAATGAATTAAATTCCAGGTAAAAACTCCTTTGCCATGAAGAAGATCCAAATTCAACCAGTTGAGGCTAGTAAACCTGTTTGAAAGACCTTTTTTCAGTGAAATGCAGCTTAGTGCAAAAACAGGCTGCTCTCGCTCTGAAACGCTCATTTTTCACATAAGCCACTTTTCAGCGCTAAAACAGCCTCCAATCGCTCTGAAACGCTCATTTTTGACATAAGCCACTTTTCACCTTTAATGAATGAAATTCCAGGTAAAAACTCCTTTGCCATGAAGAAGATCCAAATTCAACCAGTTCAGGCTAGTAAACCTGTTTGAAAGACCTTTTTTCAGTGAAATGCAGCTTAGTGCAAAAACAGGCTGCTCTCGCTCTGAAACGCTCATTTTTCACAAAAGCCACTTTTCAGCGCTAAAACAGCCTCCAATCGCTCTGAAACGCTCATTTTTGACATAAGCCACTTTTCACCTTTAATGAATGAAATTCCAGGTAAAAACTCCTTTGCCATGAAGAAGATCCAAATTCAACCAGTTCAGGCTAGTAAACCTGTTTGAAAGACCTTTTTTCAGTGAAATGCAGCTTAGTGCAAAAACAGGCTGCTCTCGCTCTGAAACGCTCATTTTTCACATAAGCCACTTTTCAGCCTTAGGCGACTGTACAGTGCTAAAACAGCCTCCTATCGCTCTGAAACGCTCATTTTTGACATAACCCACTTTTCAGCCTTAATGAATTAAATTCCAGGTAAAAACTCATTTGCCATGAAGAAGATCCAAATTCAACCAGTTCAGGCTAGTAAACCTGTTTGAAAGACCTTTTTTCAGTGAAATGCAGCTTAGTGCAAAAACAGGCTGCTCTCGCTCTGAAACGCTCATTTTTCACATAAGCCACTTTTCAGCCTTAGGCGACTGTACAGTGCTAAAACAGCCTCCTATCGCTCTGAAACGCTCATTTTTGACATAACCCACTTTTCAGCCTTAATGAATTAAATTCCAGGTAAAAACTCATTTGCCATGAATAAGATCCAAATTCAACCAGTTCAGGCTAGTAAACCTGTTTGAAAGACCTTTTTTCAGTGAAATGCAGCTTAGTGCAAAAACAGGCTGCTCTCGCTCTGAAACGCTCATTTTTCACATAACCCACTTTTCACCCTTAATGAATTAAATTCCAGGTAAAAACTCCTTTGCCATGAAGAAGATCCAAATTCAACCAGTTGAGGCTAGTAAACCTGTTTGAAAGACCTTTTTTCAGTGAAATGCAGCTTAGTGCAAAAACAGGCTGCTCTCGCTCTGAAACGCTCATTTTTCACATAAGCCACTTTTCAGCGCTAAAACAGCCTCCAATCGCTCTGAAACGCTCATTTTTGACATAAGCCACTTTTCACCTTTAATGAATGAAATTCCAGGTAAAAACTCCTTTGCCATGAAGAAGATCCAAATTCATCCAGTTCAGGCTAGTAAACCTGGTTGAAAGACCTTTTTTCAGTGAAATGCAGCTTAGTGCCAAAACAGGCTGCTCTCGCTCTGAAACGCTCATTTTTCACATAAGCCACTTTTCAGCCTTATAGGCGACTGTACAGTGCAAAAACAGCCTCCTCTCGCTCTGAAACGCTCATTTTTCACATAAGCCACTTTTCAGCCTTAGGCGACTGTACAGTGCTAAAACAGCCTCCAATCGCTCTGAAACGCTCATTTTTGACATAAGCCACTTTTCACCTTTAATGAATGAAATTCCAGGTAAAAACTCCTTTGCCATGAAGAAGATCCAAATTCAACCAGTTCAGGCTAGTAAACCTGGTTGAAAGACCTTTTTTCAGTGAAATGCAGCTTAGTGCCAAAACAGGCTGCTCTCGCTCTGAAACGCTCATTTTTCACATAAGCCACTTTTCAGCCTTAGGAGACTGTACAGTGCTAAAACAGCCTCCTATCGCTCTGAAACGCTCATTTTTGACATAACCCACTTTTCACCTTTAATGAATGAAATTCCAGGTGAAAACTCCTTTGCCATGAAGAAGATCCAAATTCAACCAGTTCAGGCTAGTAAACCTGTTTGAAAGACCTTTTTTCAGTGAAATGCAGCTTAGTGCAAAAACAGGCTGCTCTCGCTCTGAAACGCTCATTTTTCACATAACCCACTTTTCAGCCTTAGGCGACTGTACAGTGCTAAAACAGCCTCCTATCGCTCTGAAACGCTCATTTTTGACATAACCCACTTTTCAGCCTTAATGAATTAAATTCCAGGTAAAAACTCATTTGCCATGAATAAGATCCAAATTCAACCAGTTCAGGCTAGTAAACCTGTTTGAAAGACCTTTTTTCAGTGAAATGCAGCTTAGTGCAAAAACAGGCTGCTCTCGTTCTGAAACGCTCATTTTTCACATAACCCACTTTTCACCCTTAATGAATTAAATTCCAGGTAAAAACTCCTTTGCCATGAAGAAGATCCAAATTCAACCAGTTGAGGCTAGTAAACCTGTTTGAAAGACCTTTTTTCAGTGAAATGCAGCTTAGTGCAAAAACAGGCTGCTCTCGCTCTGAAACGCTCATTTTTCACATAAGCCACTTTTCAGCGCTAAAACAGCCTCCAATCGCTCTGAAACGCTCATTTTTGACATAAGCCACTTTTCACCTTTAATGAATGAAATTCCAGGTAAAAACTCCTTTGCCATGAAGAAGATCCAAATTCATCCAGTTCAGGCTAGTAAACCTGGTTGAAAGACCTTTTTTCAGTGAAATGCAGCTTAGTGCCAAAACAGGCTGCTCTCGCTCTGAAACGCTCATTTTTCACATAAGCCACTTTTCAGCCTTATAGGCGACTGTACAGTGCAAAAACAGCCTCCTCTCGCTCTGAAACGCTCATTTTTCACATAAGCCACTTTTCAGCCTTAGGCGACTGTACAGTGCTAAAACAGCCTCCAATCGCTCTGAAACGCTCATTTTTGACATAAGCCACTTTTCACCTTTAATGAATGAAATTCCAGGTAAAAACTCCTTTGCCATGAAGAAGATCCAAATTCAACCAGTTCAGGCTAGTAAACCTGGTTGAAAGACCTTTTTTCAGTGAAATGCAGCTTAGTGCCAAAACAGGCTGCTCTCGCTCTGAAACGCTCATTTTTCACATAAGCCACTTTTCAGCCTTAGGAGACTGTACAGTGCTAAAACAGCCTCCTATCGCTCTGAAACGCTCATTTTTGACATAACCCACTTTTCACCTTTAATGAATGAAATTCCAGGTGAAAACTCCTTTGCCATGAAGAAGATCCAAATTCAACCAGTTCAGGCTAGTAAACCTGTTTGAAAGACCTTTTTTCAGTGAAATGCAGCTTAGTGCAAAAACAGGCTGCTCTCGCTCTGAAACGCTCATTTTTCACATAACCCACTTTTCACCCTTAATGAATTAAATTCCAGGTAAAAACTCATTTGCCATGAAGAAGATCCAAATTCAACCAGTTCAGGCTAGTAAACCTGTTTGAAAGACCTTTTTTCAGTGAAATGCAGCTTAGTGCAAAAACAGGCTGCTCTCGCTCTGAAACGCTCATTTTTCACATAAGCCACTTTTCAGCGCTAAAACAGCCTCCAATCGCTCTGAAACGCTCATTTTTGACATAAGCCACTTTTCACCTTTAATGAATGAAATTCCAGGTAAAAATTCCTTTGCCATGAAGAAGATCCAAATTCATCCAGTTCAGGCTAGTAAACCTGGTTGAAAGACCTTTTTTCAGTGAAATGCAGCTTAGTGCCAAAACAGGCTGCTCTCGCTCTGAAACGCTCATTTTTCACATAAGCCACTTTTCAGCCTTATAGGCGACTGTACAGTGCAAAAACAGCCTCCTCTCGCTCTGAAACGCTCATTTTTGACATAACCCACTTTTCACCTTTAATGAATGAAATTCCAGGTAAAAATTCCTTTGCCATGAAGAAGATCCAAATTCATCCAGTTCAGGCTAGTAAACCTGTTGAAAGACCTTTTTTCAGTGAAATGCAGCTTAGTGCCAAAACAGGCTGCTCTCGCTCTGAAACGCTCATTTTTCACATAAGCCACTTTTCAGCCTTATAGGCGACTGTACAGTGCAAAAACAGCCTCCTCTCGCTCTGAAACGCTCATTTTTGACATAAGCCACTTTTCACCTTTAATGAATGAAATTCCAGGTAAAAATTCCTTTGCCATGAAGAAGATCCAAATTCATCCAGTTCAGGCTAGTAAACCTGGTTGAAAGACCTTTTTTCAGTGAAATGCAGCTTAGTGCCAAAACAGGCTGCTCTCGCTCTGAAACGCTCATTTTTCACATAAGCCACTTTTCAGCCTTATAGGCGACTGTACAGTGCAAAAACAGCCTCCTCTCGCTCTGAAACGCTCATTTTTGACATAACCCACTTTTCACCTTTAATGAATGAAATTCCAGGTAAAAACTCCTTTGCCATGAATAAGATCCAAATTCAACCAGTTCAGGCTAGTAAACCTGTTTGAAAGACCTTTTTTCAGTGAAATGCAGCTCAGTGCAAAAACAGGCTGCTCTCGCTCTGAAACGCTCATTTTTCACATAAGCCACTTTTCAGCGCTAAAACAGCCTCCAATCGCTCTGAAACGCTCATTTTTGACATAAGCCACTTTTCACCTTTAATGAATGAAATTCCAGGTAAAAACTCCTTTGCCATGAAGAAGATCCAAATTCAACCAGTTCAGGCTAGTAAACCTGTTTGAAAGACCTTTTTTCAGTGAAATGCAGCTTAGTGCAAAAACAGGCTGCTCTCGCTCTGAAACGCTCATTTTTCACATAAGCCACTTTTCAGCGCTAAAACAGCCTCCAATCGCTCTGAAACGCTCATTTTTGACATAAGCCACTTTTCAGCTTTAATGAATGAAATTCCAGGTAAAAACTCCTTTGCCATGAAGAAGATCCAAATTCAACCAGTTCAGGCTAGTAAACCTGTTTGAAAGACCTTTTTTCAGTGAAATGCAGCTTAGTGCAAAAACAGGCTGCTCTCGCTCTGAAACGCTCATTTTTCACATAAGCCACTTTTCAGCCTTAGGCGACTGTACAGTGCTAAAACAGCCTCCAATCGCTCTGAAACGCTCATTTTTGACATAAGCCACTTTTCACCTTTAATGAATGAAATTCCAGGTAAAAACTCCTTTGCCATGAAGAAGATCCAAATTCAACCAGTTCAGGCTAGTAAACCTGGTTGAAAGACCTTTTTTCAGTGAAATGCAGCTTAGTGCCAAAACAGGCTGCTCTCGCTCTGAAACGCTCATTTTTCACATAAGCCACTTTTCAGCCTTAGGAGACTGTACAGTGCTAAAACAGCCTCCTATCGCTCTGAAACGCTCATTTTTGACATAACCCACTTTTCAGCCTTAATGAATTAAATTCCAGGTGAAAACTCCTTTGCCATGAAGAAGATCCAAATTCAACAAGTTCAGGCTAGTAAACCTGTTTGAAAGACCTTTTTTCAGTGAAATGCAGCTTAGTGCAAAAACAGGCTGCTCTCGCTCTGAAACGCTCATTTTTGACATAAGCCACTTTTCACCTTTAATGAATGAAATTCCAGGTAAAAACTCCTTTGCCACGAAGAAGATCCAAATTCAACCAGTTCAGGCTAGTAAACCTGGTTGAAAGACCTTTTTTCAGTGAAATGCAGCTTAGTGCCAAAACAGGCTGCTCTCGCTCTGAAACGCTCATTTTTCACATAAGCCACTTTTCAGCCTTAGGAGACTGTACAGTGCTAAAACAGCCTCCTATCGCTCTGAAACGCTCATTTTTGACATAACCCACTTTTCAGCCTTAATGAATTAAATTCCAGGTGAAAACTCCTTTGCCATGAAGAAGATCCAAATTCAACAAGTTCAGGCTAGTAAACCTGTTTGAAAGACCTTTTTTCAGTGAAATGCAGCTTAGTGCAAAAACAGGCTGCTCTCGCTCTGAAACGCTCATTTTTCACATAAGCCACTTTTCAGCCTTAGGCGACTGTACAGTGCTAAAACAGCCTCCAATCGCTCTGAAACGCTCATTTTTGACATAACCCACTTTTCACCTTTAATGAATGAAATTCCAGGTAAAAACTCCTTTGCCATGAAGAAGATCCAAATTCAACCAGTTCAGGCTAGTAAACCTGTTTGAAAGACCTTTTTTCAGTGAAATGCAGCTTAGTGCAAAAACAGGCTGCTCTCGCTCTGAAACGCTCATTTTTCACATAACCCACTTTTCACCCTTAATGAATTAAATTCCAGGTAAAAACTCCTTTGCCATGAAGAAGATCCAAATTCAACCAGTTGAGGCTAGTAAACCTGGTTGAAAGACCTTTTTTCAGTGAAATGCAGCTTAGTGCAAAAACAGGCTGCTCTCGCTCTGAAACGCTCATTTTTCACATAAGCCACTTTTCAGCGCTAAAACAGCCTCCAATCGCTCTGAAACGCTCATTTTTGACATAAGCCACTTTTCACCTTTAATGAATGAAATTCCAGGTAAAAATTCCTTTGCCATGAAGAAGATCCAAATTCATCCAGTTCAGGCTAGTAAACCTGGTTGAAAGACCTTTTTTCAGTGAAATGCAGCTTAGTGCCAAAACAGGCTGCTCTCGCTCTGAAACGCTCATTTTTCACATAAGCCACTTTTCAGCCTTATAGGCGACTGTACAGTGCAAAAACAGCCTCCTCTCGCTCTGAAACGCTCATTTTTGACATAACCCACTTTTCACCTTTAATGAATGAAATTCCAGGTAAAAACTCCTTTGCCATGAATAAGATCCAAATTCAACCAGTTCAGGCTAGTAAACCTGTTTGAAAGACCTTTTTTCAGTGAAATGCAGCTTAGTGCAAAAACAGGCTGCTCTCGCTCTGAAACGCTCATTTTTCACATAAGCCACTTTTCAGCGCTAAAACAGCCTCCAATCGCTCTGAAACGCTCATTTTTGACATAAGCCACTTTTCACCTTTAATGAATGAAATTCCAGGTAAAAACTCCTTTGCCATGAAGAAGATCCAAATTCAACCAGTTCAGGCTAGTAAACCTGTTTGAAAGACCTTTTTTCAGTGAAATGCAGCTTAGTGCAAAAACAGGCTGCTCTCGCTCTGAAACGCTCATTTTTCACATAAGCCACTTTTCAGCCTTAGGCGACTGTACAGTGCTAAAACAGCCTCCAATCGCTCTGAAACGCTCATTTTTGACATAAGCCACTTTTCACCTTTAATGAATGAAATTCCAGGCAAAAACTCCTTTGCCATGAAGAAGATCCAAATTCAACCAGTTCAGGCTAGTAAACCTGTTTGAAAGACCTTTTTTCAGTGAAATGCAGCTTAGTGCAAAAACAGGCTGCTCTCGCTCTGAAACGCTCATTTTTCACATAAGCCACTTTTCAGCGCTAAAACAGCCTCCAATCGCTCTGAAACGCTCATTTTTGACATAAGCCACTTTTCACCTTTAATGAATGAAATTCCAGGTAAAAACTCCTTTGCCATGAAGAAGATCCAAATTCAACCAGTTCAGGCTAGTAAACCTGGTTGAAAGACCTTTTTTCAGTGAAATGCAGCTTAGTGCAAAAACAGGCTGCTCTCGCTCTGAAACGCTCATTTTTCACATAAGCCACTTTTCAGCCTTATAGGCGACTGTACAGTGCAAAAACAGCCTCCTCTCGCTCTGAAACGCTCATTTTTGACATAACCCACTTTTCAGCCTTAATGAATTAAATTCCAGGTGAAAACTCCTTTGCCATGAAGAAGATCCAAATTCAACAAGTTCAGGCTAGTAAACCTGTTTGAAAGACCTTTTTTCAGTGAAATGCAGCTTAGTGCAAAAACAGGCTGCTCTCGCTCTGAAACGCTCATTTTTCACATAAGCCACTTTTCAGCCTTAGGCGACTGTACAGTGCTAAAACAGCCTCCAATCGCTCTGAAACGCTCATTTTTGACATAAGCCACTTTTCACCTTTAATGAATGAAATTCCAGGTAAAAACTCCTTTGCCATGAAGAAGATCCAAATTCAACCAGTTCAGGCTAGTAAACCTGGTTGAAAGACCTTTTTTCAGTGAAATGCAGCTTAGTGCCAAAACAGGCTGCTCTCGCTCTGAAACGCTCATTTTTCACATAAGCCACTTTTCAGCCTTAGGAGACTGTACAGTGCTAAAACAGCCTCCTATCGCTCTGAAACGCTCATTTTTGACATAACCCACTTTTCAGCCTTAATGAATTAAATTCCAGGTGAAAACTCCTTTGCCATGAAGAAGATCCAAATTCAACAAGTTCAGGCTAGTAAACCTGTTTGAAAGACCTTTTTTCAGTGAAATGCAGCTTAGTGCAAAAACAGGCTGCTCTCGCTCTGAAACGCTCATTTTTCACATAAGCCACTTTTCAGCCTTAGGCGACTGTACAGTGCTAAAACAGCCTCCAATCGCTCTGAAACGCTCATTTTTGACATAACCCACTTTTCACCTTTAATGAATGAAATTCCAGGTAAAAACTCCTTTGCCATGAAGAAGATCCAAATTCAACCAGTTCAGGCTAGTAAACCTGTTTGAAAGACCTTTTTTCAGTGAAATGCAGCTTAGTGCAAAAACAGGCTGCTCTCGCTCTGAAACGCTCATTTTTCACATAACCCACTTTTCACCCTTAATGAATTAAATTCCAGGTAAAAACTCCTTTGCCATGAAGAAGATCCAAATTCAACCAGTTGAGGCTAGTAAACCTGGTTGAAAGACCTTTTTTCAGTGAAATGCAGCTTAGTGCAAAAACAGGCTGCTCTCGCTCTGAAACGCTCATTTTTCACATAAGCCACTTTTCAGCGCTAAAACAGCCTCCAATCGCTCTGAAACGCTCATTTTTGACATAAGCCACTTTTCACCTTTAATGAATGAAATTCCAGGTAAAAATTCCTTTGCCATGAAGAAGATCCAAATTCATCCAGTTCAGGCTAGTAAACCTGGTTGAAAGACCTTTTTTCAGTGAAATGCAGCTTAGTGCCAAAACAGGCTGCTCTCGCTCTGAAACGCTCATTTTTCACATAAGCCACTTTTCAGCCTTATAGGCGACTGTACAGTGCAAAAACAGCCTCCTCTCGCTCTGAAACGCTCATTTTTGACATAACCCACTTTTCACCTTTAATGAATGAAATTCCAGGTAAAAACTCCTTTGCCATGAATAAGATCCAAATTCAACCAGTTCAGGCTAGTAAACCTGTTTGAAAGACCTTTTTTCAGTGAAATGCAGCTTAGTGCAAAAACAGGCTGCTCTCGCTCTGAAACGCTCATTTTTCACATAAGCCACTTTTCAGCGCTAAAACAGCCTCCAATCGCTCTGAAACGCTCATTTTTGACATAAGCCACTTTTCACCTTTAATGAATGAAATTCCAGGCAAAAACTCCTTTGCCATGAAGAAGATCCAAATTCAACCAGTTCAGGCTAGTAAACCTGTTTGAAAGACCTTTTTTCAGTGAAATGCAGCTTAGTGCAAAAACAGGCTGCTCTCGCTCTGAAACGCTCATTTTTCACATAAGCCACTTTTCAGCCTTAGGCGACTGTACAGTGCAAAAACAGCCTCCTCTCGCTCTGAAACGCTCATTTTTGACATAAGCCACTTTTCACCTTTAATGAATGAAATTCCAGGTAAAAATTCCTTTGCCATGAAGAAGATCCAAATTCATCCAGTTCAGGCTAGTAAACCTGGTTGAAAGACCTTTTTTCAGTGAAATGCAGCTTAGTGCCAAAACAGGCTGCTCTCGCTCTGAAACGCTCATTTTTCACATAAGCCACTTTTCAGCCTTATAGGCGACTGTACAGTGCAAAAACAGCCTCCTCTCGCTCTGAAACGCTCATTTTTGACATAACCCACTTTTCACCTTTAATGAATGAAATTCCAGGTAAAAACTCCTTTGCCATGAATAAGATCCAAATTCAACCAGTTCAGGCTAGTAAACCTGTTTGAAAGACCTTTTTTCAGTGAAATGCAGCTCAGTGCAAAAACAGGCTGCTCTCGCTCTGAAACGCTCATTTTTCACATAAGCCACTTTTCAGCGCTAAAACAGCCTCCAATCGCTCTGAAACGCTCATTTTTGACATAAGCCACTTTTCACCTTTAATGAATGAAATTCCAGGCAAAAACTCCTTTGCCATGAAGAAGATCCAAATTCAACCAGTTCAGGCTAGTAAACCTGTTTGAAAGACCTTTTTTCAGTGAAATGCAGCTTAGTGCAAAAACAGGCTGCTCTCGCTCTGAAACGCTCATTTTTCACATAAGCCACTTTTCAGCGCTAAAACAGCCTCCAATCGCTCTGAAACGCTCATTTTTGACATAAGCCACTTTTCACCTTTAATGAATGAAATTCCAGGTAAAAACTCCTTTGCCATGAAGAAGATCCAAATTCAACCAGTTCAGGCTAGTAAACCTGTTTGAAAGACCTTTTTTCAGTGAAATGCAGCTTAGTGCAAAAACAGGCTGCTCTCGCTCTGAAACGCTCATTTTTCACATAAGCCACTTTTCAGCCTTAGGCGACTGTACAGTGCTAAAACAGCCTCCAATCGCTCTGAAACGCTCATTTTTGACATAAGCCACTTTTCACCTTTAATGAATGAAATTCCAGGTAAAAACTCCTTTGCCATGAAGAAGATCCAAATTCAACCAGTTCAGGCTAGTAAACCTGGTTGAAAGACCTTTTTTCAGTGAAATGCAGCTTAGTGCCAAAACAGGCTGCTCTCGCTCTGAAACGCTCATTTTTCACATAAGCCACTTTTCAGCCTTAGGAGACTGTACAGTGCTAAAACAGCCTCCTATCGCTCTGAAACGCTCATTTTTGACATAACCCACTTTTCAGCCTTAATGAATTAAATTCCAGGTGAAAACTCCTTTGCCATGAAGAAGATCCAAATTCAACAAGTTCAGGCTAGTAAACCTGTTTGAAAGACCTTTTTTCAGTGAAATGCAGCTTAGTGCAAAAACAGGCTGCTCTCGCTCTGAAACGCTCATTTTTCACATAAGCCACTTTTCAGCGCTAAAACAGCCTCCAATCGCTCTGAAACGCTCATTTTTGACATAAGCCACTT
This sequence comes from Pagrus pagrus, assembly GCF_965226575.1. Taxonomy (NCBI): domain Eukaryota; kingdom Metazoa; phylum Chordata; class Actinopteri; order Spariformes; family Sparidae; genus Pagrus; species Pagrus pagrus. Next base: position 101,146 of record NC_140185.1, on the reverse strand, counting down.
TTCACCTTTAATGAATGAAATTCCAGGTAAAAACTCCTTTGCCATGAAGAAGATCCAAATTCAACCAGTTCAGGCTAGTAAACCTGTTTGAAAGACCTTTTTTCAGTGAAATGCAGCTTAGTGCAAAAACAGGCTGCTCTCGCTCTGAAACGCTCATTTTTCACATAAGCCACTTTTCAGCCTTAGGCGACTGTACAGTGCTAAAACAGCCTCCAATCGCTCTGAAACGCTCATTTTTGACATAAGCCACTTTTCACCTTTAATGAATGAAATTCCAGGCAAAAACTCCTTTGCCATGAAGAAGATCCAAATTCAACCAGTTCAGGCTAGTAAACCTGTTTGAAAGACCTTTTTTCAGTGAAATGCAGCTTAGTGCAAAAACAGGCTGCTCTCGCTCTGAAACGCTCATTTTTCACATAAGCCACTTTTCAGCGCTAAAACAGCCTCCAATCGCTCTGAAACGCTCATTTTTGACATAAGCCACTTTTCACCTTTAATGAATGAAATTCCAGGTAAAAACTCCTTTGCCATGAAGAAGATCCAAATTCAACCAGTTCAGGCTAGTAAACCTGTTTGAAAGACCTTTTTTCAGTGAAATGCAGCTTAGTGCAAAAACAGGCTGCTCTCGCTCTGAAACGCTCATTTTTCACATAAGCCACTTTTCAGCCTTAGGCGACTGTACAGTGCTAAAACAGCCTCCAATCGCTCTGAAACGCTCATTTTTGACATAAGCCACTTTTCACCTTTAATGAATGAAATTCCAGGTAAAAACTCCTTTGCCATGAAGAAGATCCAAATTCAACCAGTTCAGGCTAGTAAACCTGGTTGAAAGACCTTTTTTCAGTGAAATGCAGCTTAGTGCAAAAACAGGCTGCTCTCGCTCTGAAACGCTCATTTTTCACATAAGCCACTTTTCAGCCTTATAGGCGACTGTACAGTGCAAAAACAGCCTCCTCTCGCTCTGAAACGCTCATTTTTGACATAACCCACTTTTCAGCCTTAATGAATTAAATTCCAGGTGAAAACTCCTTTGCCATGAAGAAGATCCAAATTCAACAAGTTCAGGCTAGTAAACCTGTTTGAAAGACCTTTTTTCAGTGAAATGCAGCTTAGTGCAAAAACAGGCTGCTCTCGCTCTGAAACGCTCATTTTTCACATAAGCCACTTTTCAGCCTTAGGCGACTGTACAGTGCTAAAACAGCCTCCAATCGCTCTGAAACGCTCATTTTTGACATAAGCCACTTTTCACCTTTAATGAATGAAATTCCAGGTAAAAACTCCTTTGCCATGAAGAAGATCCAAATTCAACCAGTTCAGGCTAGTAAACCTGGTTGAAAGACCTTTTTTCAGTGAAATGCAGCTTAGTGCCAAAACAGGCTGCTCTCGCTCTGAAACGCTCATTTTTCACATAAGCCACTTTTCAGCCTTAGGAGACTGTACAGTGCTAAAACAGCCTCCTATCGCTCTGAAACGCTCATTTTTGACATAACCCACTTTTCAGCCTTAATGAATTAAATTCCAGGTGAAAACTCCTTTGCCATGAAGAAGATCCAAATTCAACAAGTTCAGGCTAGTAAACCTGTTTGAAAGACCTTTTTTCAGTGAAATGCAGCTTAGTGCAAAAACAGGCTGCTCTCGCTCTGAAACGCTCATTTTTCACATAAGCCACTTTTCAGCCTTAGGCGACTGTACAGTGCTAAAACAGCCTCCAATCGCTCTGAAACGCTCATTTTTGACATAACCCACTTTTCACCTTTAATGAATGAAATTCCAGGTAAAAACTCCTTTGCCATGAAGAAGATCCAAATTCAACCAGTTCAGGCTAGTAAACCTGTTTGAAAGACCTTTTTTCAGTGAAATGCAGCTTAGTGCAAAAACAGGCTGCTCTCGCTCTGAAACGCTCATTTTTCACATAACCCACTTTTCACCCTTAATGAATTAAATTCCAGGTAAAAACTCCTTTGCCATGAAGAAGATCCAAATTCAACCAGTTGAGGCTAGTAAACCTGGTTGAAAGACCTTTTTTCAGTGAAATGCAGCTTAGTGCAAAAACAGGCTGCTCTCGCTCTGAAACGCTCATTTTTCACATAAGCCACTTTTCAGCGCTAAAACAGCCTCCAATCGCTCTGAAACGCTCATTTTTGACATAAGCCACTTTTCACCTTTAATGAATGAAATTCCAGGTAAAAATTCCTTTGCCATGAAGAAGATCCAAATTCATCCAGTTCAGGCTAGTAAACCTGGTTGAAAGACCTTTTTTCAGTGAAATGCAGCTTAGTGCCAAAACAGGCTGCTCTCGCTCTGAAACGCTCATTTTTCACATAAGCCACTTTTCAGCCTTATAGGCGACTGTACAGTGCAAAAACAGCCTCCTCTCGCTCTGAAACGCTCATTTTTGACATAACCCACTTTTCACCTTTAATGAATGAAATTCCAGGTAAAAACTCCTTTGCCATGAATAAGATCCAAATTCAACCAGTTCAGGCTAGTAAACCTGTTTGAAAGACCTTTTTTCAGTGAAATGCAGCTTAGTGCAAAAACAGGCTGCTCTCGCTCTGAAACGCTCATTTTTCACATAAGCCACTTTTCAGCGCTAAAACAGCCTCCAATCGCTCTGAAACGCTCATTTTTGACATAAGCCACTTTTCACCTTTAATGAATGAAATTCCAGGCAAAAACTCCTTTGCCATGAAGAAGATCCAAATTCAACCAGTTCAGGCTAGTAAACCTGTTTGAAAGACCTTTTTTCAGTGAAATGCAGCTTAGTGCAAAAACAGGCTGCTCTCGCTCTGAAACGCTCATTTTTCACATAAGCCACTTTTCAGCGCTAAAACAGCCTCCAATCGCTCTGAAACGCTCATTTTTGACATAAGCCACTTTTCACCTTTAATGAATGAAATTCCAGGTAAAAACTCCTTTGCCATGAAGAAGATCCAAATTCAACCAGTTCAGGCTAGTAAACCTGTTTGAAAGACCTTTTTTCAGTGAAATGCAGCTTAGTGCAAAAACAGGCTGCTCTCGCTCTGAAACGCTCATTTTTCACATAAGCCACTTTTCAGCCTTAGGCGACTGTACAGTGCTAAAACAGCCTCCAATCGCTCTGAAACGCTCATTTTTGACATAAGCCACTTTTCACCTTTAATGAATGAAATTCCAGGTAAAAACTCCTTTGCCATGAAGAAGATCCAAATTCAACCAGTTCAGGCTAGTAAACCTGTTTGAAAGACCTTTTTTCAGTGAAATGCAGCTTAGTGCAAAAACAGGCTGCTCTCGCTCTGAAACGCTCATTTTTCACATAAGCCACTTTTCAGCCTTAGGCGACTGTACAGTGCTAAAACAGCCTCCAATCGCTCTGAAACGCTCATTTTTGACATAAGCCACTTTTCACCTTTAATGAATGAAATTCCAGGTAAAAACTCCTTTGCCATGAAGAAGATCCAAATTCAACCAGTTCAGGCTAGTAAACCTGGTTGAAAGACCTTTTTTCAGTGAAATGCAGCTTAGTGCAAAAACAGGCTGCTCTCGCTCTGAAACGCTCATTTTTCACATAAGCCACTTTTCAGCCTTAGGCGACTGTACAGTGCAAAAACAGCCTCCAATCGCTCTGAAACGCTCATTTTTGACATAAGCCACTTTTCACCTTTAATGAATGAAATTCCAGGCAAAAACTCCTTTGCCATGAAGAAGATCCAAATTCAACCAGTTCAGGCTAGTAAACCTGTTTGAAAGACCTTTTTTCAGTGAAATGCAGCTTAGTGCAAAAACAGGCTGCTCTCGCTCTGAAACGCTCATTTTTCACATAAGCCACTTTTCAGCCTTAGGAGACTGTACAGTGCTAAAACAGCCTCCTATCGCTCTGAAACGCTCATTTTTGACATAACCCACTTTTCAGCCTTAATGAATTAAATTCCAGGTGAAAACTCCTTTGCCATGAAGAAGATCCAAATTCAACAAGTTCAGGCTAGTAAACCTGTTTGAAAGACCTTTTTTCAGTGAAATGCAGCTTAGTGCAAAAACAGGCTGCTCTCGCTCTGAAACGCTCATTTTTCACATAAGCCACTTTTCAGCCTTAGGCGACTGTACAGTGCTAAAACAGCCTCCAATCGCTCTGAAACGCTCATTTTTGACATAAGCCACTTTTCACCTTTAATGAATGAAATTCCAGGTAAAAACTCCTTTGCCATGAAGAAGATCCAAATTCAACCAGTTCAGGCTAGTAAACCTGGTTGAAAGACCTTTTTTCAGTGAAATGCAGCTTAGTGCAAAAACAGGCTGCTCTCGCTCTGAAACGCTCATTTTTCACATAAGCCACTTTTCAGCCTTAGGCGACTGTACAGTGCAAAAACAGCCTCCAATCGCTCTGAAACGCTCATTTTTGACATAAGCCACTTTTCACCTTTAATGAATGAAATTCCAGGCAAAAACTCCTTTGCCATGAAGAAGATCCAAATTCAACCAGTTCAGGCTAGTAAACCTGTTTGAAAGACCTTTTTTCAGTGAAATGCAGCTTAGTGCAAAAACAGGCTGCTCTCGCTCTGAAACGCTCATTTTTCACATAAGCCACTTTTCAGCGCTAAAACAGCCTCCAATCGCTCTGAAACGCTCATTTTTGACATAAGCCACTTTTCACCTTTAATGAATGAAATTCCAGGTAAAAACTCCTTTGCCATGAAGAAGATCCAAATTCAACCAGTTCAGGCTAGTAAACCTGTTTGAAAGACCTTTTTTCAGTGAAATGCAGCTTAGTGCAAAAACAGGCTGCTCTCGCTCTGAAACGCTCATTTTTCACATAAGCCACTTTTCAGCCTTAGGCGACTGTACAGTGCTAAAACAGCCTCCAATCGCTCTGAAACGCTCATTTTTGACATAAGCCACTTTTCACCTTTAATGAATGAAATTCCAGGTAAAAACTCCTTTGCCATGAAGAAGATCCAAATTCAACCAGTTCAGGCTAGTAAACCTGGTTGAAAGACCTTTTTTCAGTGAAATGCAGCTTAGTGCCAAAACAGGCTGCTCTCGCTCTGAAACGCTCATTTTTCACATAAGCCACTTTTCAGCCTTAGGAGACTGTACAGTGCTAAAACAGCCTCCTATCGCTCTGAAACGCTCATTTTTGACATAACCCACTTTTCAGCCTTAATGAATTAAATTCCAGGTGAAAACTCCTTTGCCATGAAGAAGATCCAAATTCAACAAGTTCAGGCTAGTAAACCTGTTTGAAAGACCTTTTTTCAGTGAAATGCAGCTTAGTGCAAAAACAGGCTGCTCTCGCTCTGAAACGCTCATTTTTCACATAAGCCACTTTTCAGCCTTAGGCGACTGTACAGTGCTAAAACAGCCTCCAATCGCTCTGAAACGCTCATTTTTGACATAACCCACTTTTCACCTTTAATGAATGAAATTCCAGGTAAAAACTCCTTTGCCATGAAGAAGATCCAAATTCAACCAGTTCAGGCTAGTAAACCTGTTTGAAAGACCTTTTTTCAGTGAAATGCAGCTTAGTGCAAAAACAGGCTGCTCTCGCTCTGAAACGCTCATTTTTCACATAACCCACTTTTCACCCTTAATGAATTAAATTCCAGGTAAAAACTCCTTTGCCATGAAGAAGATCCAAATTCAACCAGTTTAGGCTAGTAAACCTGGTTGAAAGACCTTTTTTCAGTGAAATGCAGCTTAGTGCAAAAACAGGCTGCTCTCGCTCTGAAACGCTCATTTTTCACATAAGCCACTTTTCAGCGCTAAAACAGCCTCCAATCGCTCTGAAACGCTCATTTTTGACATAAGCCACTTTTCACCTTTAATGAATGAAATTCCAGGCAAAAACTCCTTTGCCATGAAGAAGATCCAAATTCAACCAGTTCAGGCTAGTAAACCTGTTTGAAAGACCTTTTTTCAGTGAAATGCAGCTTAGTGCAAAAACAGGCTGCTCTCGCTCTGAAACGCTCATTTTTCACATAAGCCACTTTTCAGCGCTAAAACAGCCTCCAATCGCTCTGAAACGCTCATTTTTGACATAAGCCACTTTTCACCTTTAATGAATGAAATTCCAGGTAAAAACTCCTTTGCCATGAAGAAGATCCAAATTCAACCAGTTCAGGCTAGTAAACCTGTTTGAAAGACCTTTTTTCAGTGAAATGCAGCTTAGTGCAAAAACAGGCTGCTCTCGCTCTGAAACGCTCATTTTTCACATAAGCCACTTTTCAGCCTTAGGCGACTGTACAGTGCTAAAACAGCCTCCAATCGCTCTGAAACGCTCATTTTTGACATAAGCCACTTTTCACCTTTAATGAATGAAATTCCAGGTAAAAACTCCTTTGCCATGAAGAAGATCCAAATTCAACCAGTTCAGGCTAGTAAACCTGTTTGAAAGACCTTTTTTCAGTGAAATGCAGCTTAGTGCAAAAACAGGCTGCTCTCGCTCTGAAACGCTCATTTTTCACAAAAGCCACTTTTCAGCCTTAGGCGACTGTACAGTGCTAAAACAGCCTCCAATCGCTCTGAAACGCTCATTTTTGACATAAGCCACTTTTCACCTTTAATGAATTAAATTCCAGGTGAAAACTCCTTTGCCATGAAGAAGATCCAAATTCAACAAGTTCAGGCTAGTAAACCTGTTTGAAAGACCTTTTTTCAGTGAAATGCAGCTTAGTGCAAAAACAGGCTGCTCTCGCTCTGAAACGCTCATTTTTCACATAAGCCACTTTTCAGCCTTAGGCGACTGTACAGTGCTAAAACAGCCTCCAATCGCTCTGAAACGCTCATTTTTGACATAAGCCACTTTTCACCTTTAATGAATGAAATTCCAGGTAAAAACTCCTTTGCCATGAAGAAGATCCAAATTCAACCAGTTCAGGCTAGTAAACCTGGTTGAAAGACCTTTTTTCAGTGAAATGCAGCTTAGTGCAAAAACAGGCTGCTCTCGCTCTGAAACGCTCATTTTTCACATAAGCCACTTTTCAGCCTTAGGCGACTGTACAGTGCAAAAACAGCCTCCAATCGCTCTGAAACGCTCATTTTTGACATAAGCCACTTTTCACCTTTAATGAATGAAATTCCAGGCAAAAACTCCTTTGCCATGAAGAAGATCCAAATTCAACCAGTTCAGGCTAGTAAACCTGTTTGAAAGACCTTTTTTCAGTGAAATGCAGCTTAGTGCAAAAACAGGCTGCTCTCGCTCTGAAACGCTCATTTTTCACATAAGCCACTTTTCAGCCTTAGGCGACTGTACAGTGCTAAAACAGCCTCCAATCGCTCTGAAACGCTCATTTTTGACATAACCCACTTTTCACCTTTAATGAATGAAATTCCAGGTAAAAACTCCTTTGCCATGAAGAAGATCCAAATTCAACCAGTTCAGGCTAGTAAACCTGTTTGAAAGACCTTTTTTCAGTGAAATGCAGCTTAGTGCAAAAACAGGCTGCTCTCGCTCTGAAACGCTCATTTTTCACATAACCCACTTTTCACCCTTAATGAATTAAATTCCAGGTAAAAACTCCTTTGCCATGAAGAAGATCCAAATTCAACCAGTTGAGGCTAGTAAACCTGGTTGAAAGACCTTTTTTCAGTGAAATGCAGCTTAGTGCAAAAACAGGCTGCTCTCGCTCTGAAACGCTCATTTTTCACATAAGCCACTTTTCAGCGCTAAAACAGCCTCCAATCGCTCTGAAACGCTCATTTTTGACATAAGCCACTTTTCACCTTTAATGAATGAAATTCCAGGTAAAAATTCCTTTGCCATGAAGAAGATCCAAATTCATCCAGTTCAGGCTAGTAAACCTGGTTGAAAGACCTTTTTTCAGTGAAATGCAGCTTAGTGCCAAAACAGGCTGCTCTCGCTCTGAAACGCTCATTTTTCACATAAGCCACTTTTCAGCGCTAAAACAGCCTCCAATCGCTCTGAAACGCTCATTTTTGACATAAGCCACTTTTCACCTTTAATGAATGAAATTCCAGGTAAAAACTCCTTTGCCATGAAGAAGATCCAAATTCAACCAGTTCAGGCTAGTAAACCTGTTTGAAAGACCTTTTTTCAGTGAAATGCAGCTTAGTGCAAAAACAGGCTGCTCTCGCTCTGAAACGCTCATTTTTCACATAAGCCACTTTTCAGCCTTAGGCGACTGTACAGTGCTAAAACAGCCTCCAATCGCTCTGAAACGCTCATTTTTGACATAAGCCACTTTTCACCTTTAATGAATGAAATTCCAGGTAAAAACTCCTTTGCCATGAAGAAGATCCAAATTCAACCAGTTCAGGCTAGTAAACCTGGTTGAAAGACCTTTTTTCAGTGAAATGCAGCTTAGTGCAAAAACAGGCTGCTCTCGCTCTGAAACGCTCATTTTTCACATAAGCCACTTTTCAGCCTTATAGGCGACTGTACAGTGCAAAAACAGCCTCCTCTCGCTCTGAAACGCTCATTTTTGACATAACCCACTTTTCAGCCTTAATGAATTAAATTCCAGGTGAAAACTCCTTTGCCATGAAGAAGATCCAAATTCAACAAGTTCAGGCTAGTAAACCTGTTTGAAAGACCTTTTTTCAGTGAAATGCAGCTTAGTGCAAAAACAGGCTGCTCTCGCTCTGAAACGCTCATTTTTCACATAAGCCACTTTTCAGCCTTAGGCGACTGTACAGTGCTAAAACAGCCTCCAATCGCTCTGAAACGCTCATTTTTGACATAAGCCACTTTTCACCTTTAATGAATGAAATTCCAGGTAAAAACTCCTTTGCCATGAAGAAGATCCAAATTCAACCAGTTCAGGCTAGTAAACCTGGTTGAAAGACCTTTTTTCAGTGAAATGCAGCTTAGTGCCAAAACAGGCTGCTCTCGCTCTGAAACGCTCATTTTTCACATAAGCCACTTTTCAGCCTTAGGAGACTGTACAGTGCTAAAACAGCCTCCTATCGCTCTGAAACGCTCATTTTTGACATAACCCACTTTTCAGCCTTAATGAATTAAATTCCAGGTGAAAACTCCTTTGCCATGAAGAAGATCCAAATTCAACAAGTTCAGGCTAGTAAACCTGTTTGAAAGACCTTTTTTCAGTGAAATGCAGCTTAGTGCAAAAACAGGCTGCTCTCGCTCTGAAACGCTCATTTTTCACATAAGCCACTTTTCAGCCTTAGGCGACTGTACAGTGCTAAAACAGCCTCCAATCGCTCTGAAACGCTCATTTTTGACATAACCCACTTTTCACCTTTAATGAATGAAATTCCAGGTAAAAACTCCTTTGCCATGAAGAAGATCCAAATTCAACCAGTTCAGGCTAGTAAACCTGTTTGAAAGACCTTTTTTCAGTGAAATGCAGCTTAGTGCAAAAACAGGCTGCTCTCGCTCTGAAACGCTCATTTTTCACATAACCCACTTTTCACCCTTAATGAATTAAATTCCAGGTAAAAACTCCTTTGCCATGAAGAAGATCCAAATTCAACCAGTTGAGGCTAGTAAACCTGGTTGAAAGACCTTTTTTCAGTGAAATGCAGCTTAGTGCAAAAACAGGCTGCTCTCGCTCTGAAACGCTCATTTTTCACATAAGCCACTTTTCAGCGCTAAAACAGCCTCCAATCGCTCTGAAACGCTCATTTTTGACATAAGCCACTTTTCACCTTTAATGAATGAAATTCCAGGCAAAAACTCCTTTGCCATGAAGAAGATCCAAATTCAACCAGTTCAGGCTAGTAAACCTGTTTGAAAGACCTTTTTTCAGTGAAATGCAGCTTAGTGCAAAAACAGGCTGCTCTCGCTCTGAAACGCTCATTTTTCACATAAGCCACTTTTCAGCGCTAAAACAGCCTCCAATCGCTCTGAAACGCTCATTTTTGACATAAGCCACTTTTCACCTTTAATGAATGAAATTCCAGGTAAAAACTCCTTTGCCATGAAGAAGATCCAAATTCAACCAGTTCAGGCTAGTAAACCTGTTTGAAAGACCTTTTTTCAGTGAAATGCAGCTTAGTGCAAAAACAGGCTGCTCTCGCTCTGAAACGCTCATTTTTCACATAAGCCACTTTTCAGCCTTAGGCGACTGTACAGTGCTAAAACAGCCTCCAATCGCTCTGAAACGCTCATTTTTGACATAAGCCACTTTTCACCTTTAATGAATGAAATTCCAGGTAAAAATTCCTTTGCCATGAAGAAGATCCAAATTCATCCAGTTCAGGCTAGTAAACCTGGTTGAAAGACCTTTTTTCAGTGAAATGCAGCTTAGTGCCAAAACAGGCTGCTCTCGCTCTGAAACGCTCATTTTTCACATAAGCCACTTTTCAGCCTTATAGGCGACTGTACAGTGCAAAAACAGCCTCCTCTCGCTCTGAAACGCTCATTTTTGACATAACCCACTTTTCACCTTTAATGAATGAAATTCCAGGTAAAAACTCCTTTGCCATGAAGAAGATCCAAATTCAACCAGTTCAGGCTAGTAAACCTGTTTGAAAGACCTTTTTTCAGTGAAATGCAGCTTAGTGCAAAAACAGGCTGCTCTCGCTCTGAAACGCTCATTTTTCACATAAGCCACTTTTCAGCGCTAAAACAGCCTCCAATCGCTCTGAAACGCTCATTTTTGACATAAGCCACTTTTCACCTTTAATGAATGAAATTCCAGGTAAAAACTCCTTTGCCATGAAGAAGATCCAAATTCAACCAGTTCAGGCTAGTAAACCTGTTTGAAAGACCTTTTTTCAGTGAAATGCAGCTTAGTGCAAAAACAGGCTGCTCTCGCTCTGAAACGCTCATTTTTCACATAAGCCACTTTTCAGCCTTAGGCGACTGTACAGTGCTAAAACAGCCTCCAATCGCTCTGAAACGCTCATTTTTGACATAAGCCACTTTTCACCTTTAATGAATGAAATTCCAGGTAAAAACTCCTTTGCCATGAAGAAGATCCAAATTCAACCAGTTCAGGCTAGTAAACCTGTTTGAAAGACCTTTTTTCAGTGAAATGCAGCTTAGTGCAAAAACAGGCTGCTCTCGCTCTGAAACGCTCATTTTTCACATAAGCCACTTTTCAGCCTTAGGCGACTGTACAGTGCTAAAACAGCCTCCAATCGCTCTGAAACGCTCATTTTTGACATAAGCCACTTTTCACCTTTAATGAATGAAATTCCAGGTAAAAACTCCTTTGCCATGAAGAAGATCCAAATTCAACCAGTTCAGGCTAGTAAACCTGGTTGAAAGACCTTTTTTCAGTGAAATGCAGCTTAGTGCAAAAACAGGCTGCTCTCGCTCTGAAACGCTCATTTTTCACATAAGCCACTTTTCAGCCTTAGGCGACTGTACAGTGCAAAAACAGCCTCCAATCGCTCTGAAACGCTCATTTTTGACATAAGCCACTTTTCACCTTTAATGAATGAAATTCCAGGCAAAAACTCCTTTGCCATGAAGAAGATCCAAATTCAACCAGTTCAGGCTAGTAAACCTGTTTGAAAGACCTTTTTTCAGTGAAATGCAGCTTAGTGCAAAAACAGGCTGCTCTCGCTCTGAAACGCTCATTTTTCACATAAGCCACTTTTCAGCCTTAGGAGACTGTACAGTGCTAAAACAGCCTCCTATCGCTCTGAAACGCTCATTTTTGACATAACCCACTTTTCAGCCTTAATGAATTAAATTCCAGGTGAAAACTCCTTTGCCATGAAGAAGATCCAAATTCAACAAGTTCAGGCTAGTAAACCTGTTTGAAAGACCTTTTTTCAGTGAAATGCAGCTTAGTGCAAAAACAGGCTGCTCTCGCTCTGAAACGCTCATTTTTCACATAAGCCACTTTTCAGCCTTAGGCGACTGTACAGTGCTAAAACAGCCTCCAATCGCTCTGAAACGCTCATTTTTGACATAAGCCACTTTTCACCTTTAATGAATGAAATTCCAGGTAAAAACTCCTTTGCCATGAAGAAGATCCAAATTCAACCAGTTCAGGCTAGTAAACCTGTTTGAAAGACCTTTTTTCAGTGAAATGCAGCTTAGTGCAAAAACAGGCTGCTCTCGCTCTGAAACGCTCATTTTTCACATAAGCCACTTTTCAGCGCTAAAACAGCCTCCAATCGCTCTGAAACGCTCATTTTTGACATAAGCCACTTTTCACCTTTAATGAATGAAATTCCAGGTAAAAACTCCTTTGCCATGAAGAAGATCCAAATTCAACCAGTTCAGGCTAGTAAACCTGTTTGAAAGACCTTTTTTCAGTGAAATGCAGCTTAGTGCAAAAACAGGCTGCTCTCGCTCTGAAACGCTCATTTTTCACATAAGCCACTTTTCAGCCTTAGGCGACTGTACAGTGCTAAAACAGCCTCCAATCGCTCTGAAACGCTCATTTTTGACATAAGCCACTTTTCACCTTTAATGAATGAAATTCCAGGTAAAAACTCCTTTGCCATGAAGAAGATCCAAATTCAACCAGTTCAGGCTAGTAAACCTGGTTGAAAGACCTTTTTTCAGTGAAATGCAGCTTAGTGCAAAAACAGGCTGCTCTCGCTCTGAAACGCTCATTTTTCACATAAGCCACTTTTCAGCCTTAGGCGACTGTACAGTGCAAAAACAGCCTCCAATCGCTCTGAAACGCTCATTTTTGACATAAGCCACTTTTCACCTTTAATGAATGAAATTCCAGGCAAAAACTCCTTTGCCATGAAGAAGATCCAAATTCAACCAGTTCAGGCTAGTAAACCTGTTTGAAAGACCTTTTTTCAGTGAAATGCAGCTTAGTGCAAAAACAGGCTGCTCTCGCTCTGAAACGCTCATTTTTCACATAAGCCACTTTTCAGCCTTAGGCGACTGTACAGTGCAAAAACAGCCTCCAATCGCTCTGAAACGCTCATTTTTGACATAAGCCACTTTTCACCTTTAATGAATGAAATTCCAGGCAAAAACTCCTTTGCCATGAAGAAGATCCAAATTCAACCAGTTCAGGCTAGTAAACCTGTTTGAAAGACCTTTTTTCAGTGAAATGCAGCTTAGTGCAAAAACAGGCTGCTCTCGCTCTGAAACGCTCATTTTTCACATAAGCCACTTTTCAGCCTTAGGAGACTGTACAGTGCTAAAACAGCCTCCTATCGCTCTGAAACGCTCATTTTTGACATAACCCACTTTTCACCTTTAATGAATGAAATTCCAGGTAAAAACTCCTTTGCCATGAAGAAGATCCAAATTCAACCAGTTCAGGCTAGTAAACCTGTTTGAAAGACCTTTTTTCAGTGAAATGCAGCTTAGTGCAAAAACAGGCTGCTCTCGCTCTGAAACGCTCATTTTTCACAAAAGCCACTTTTCAGCGCTAAAACAGCCTCCAATCGCTCTGAAACGCTCATTTTTGACATAAGCCACTTTTCACCTTTAATGAATGAAATTCCAGGTAAAAACTCCTTTGCCATGAAGAAGATCCAAATTCAACCAGTTGAGGCTAGTAAACCTGTTTGAAAGACCTTTTTTCAGTGAAATGCAGCTTAGTGCAAAAACAGGCTGCTCTCGCTCTGAAACGCTCATTTTTCACAAAAGCCACTTTTCAGCGCTAAAACAGCCTCCAATCGCTCTGAAACGCTCATTTTTGACATAAGCCACTTTTCACCTTTAATGAATGAAATTCCAGGTAAAAACTCCTTTGCCATGAAGAAGATCCAAATTCAACCAGTTGAGGCTAGTAAACCTGGTTGAAAGACCTTTTTTCAGTGAAATGCAGCTTAGTGCAAAAACAGGCTGCTCTCGCTCTGAAACGCTCATTTTTCACATAAGCCACTTTTCAGCGCTAAAACAGCCTCCAATCGCTCTGAAACGCTCATTTTTGACATAAGCCACTTTTCACCTTTAATGAATGAAATTCCAGGTAAAAATTCCTTTGCCATGAAGAAGATCCAAATTCATCCAGTTCAGGCTAGTAAACCTGGTTGAAAGACCTTTTTTCAGTGAAATGCAGCTTAGTGCCAAAACAGGCTGCTCTCGCTCTGAAACGCTCATTTTTCACATAAGCCACTTTTCAGCCTTAGGCGACTGTACAGTGCTAAAACAGCCTCCAATCGCTCTGAAACGCTCATTTTTGACATAAGCCACTTTTCACCTTTAATGAATGAAATTCCAGGTAAAAACTCCTTTGCCATGAATAAGATCCAAATTCAACCAGTTCAGGCTAGTAAACCTGTTTGAAAGACCTTTTTTCAGTGAAATGCAGCTTAGTGCAAAAACAGGCTGCTCTCGCTCTGAAACGCTCATTTTTCACATAAGCCACTTTTCAGCCTTAGGCGACTGTACAGTGCTAAAACAGCCTCCAATCGCTCTGAAACGCTCATTTTTGACATAAGCCACTTTTCACCTTTAATGAATGAAATTCCAGGTAAAAACTCCTTTGCCATGAAGAAGATCCAAATTCAACCAGTTCAGGCTAGTAAACCTGGTTGAAAGACCTTTTTTCAGTGAAATGCAGCTTAGTGCAAAAACAGGCTGCTCTCGCTCTGAAACGCTCATTTTTCACATAAGCCACTTTTCAGCCTTAGGCGACTGTACAGTGCAAAAACAGCCTCCAATCGCTCTGAAACGCTCATTTTTGACATAAGCCACTTTTCACCTTTAATGAATGAAATTCCAGGCAAAAACTCCTTTGCCATGAAGAAGATCCAAATTCAACCAGTTCAGGCTAGTAAACCTGTTTGAAAGACCTTTTTTCAGTGAAATGCAGCTTAGTGCAAAAACAGGCTGCTCTCGCTCTGAAACGCTCATTTTTCACATAAGCCACTTTTCAGCGCTAAAACAGCCTCCAATCGCTCTGAAACGCTCATTTTTGACATAAGCCACTTTTCACCTTTAATGAATGAAATTCCAGGTAAAAACTCCTTTGCCATGAAGAAGATCCAAATTCAACCAGTTCAGGCTAGTAAACCTGTTTGAAAGACCTTTTTTCAGTGAAATGCAGCTTAGTGCAAAAACAGGCTGCTCTCGCTCTGAAACGCTCATTTTTCACATAAGCCACTTTTCAGCCTTAGGCGACTGTACAGTGCTAAAACAGCCTCCAATCGCTCTGAAACGCTCATTTTTGACATAAGCCACTTTTCACCTTTAATGAATGAAATTCCAGGTAAAAACTCCTTTGCCATGAAGAAGATCCAAATTCAACCAGTTCAGGCTAGTAAACCTGTTTGAAAGACCTTTTTTCAGTGAAATGCAGCTTAGTGCAAAAACAGGCTGCTCTCGCTCTGAAACGCTCATTTTTCACATAAGCCACTTTTCAGCCTTAGGCGACTGTACAGTGCTAAAACAGCCTCCAATCGCTCTGAAACGCTCATTTTTGACATAAGCCACTTTTCACCTTTAATGAATGAAATTCCAGGTAAAAACTCCTTTGCCATGAAGAAGATCCAAATTCAACCAGTTCAGGCTAGTAAACCTGGTTGAAAGACCTTTTTTCAGTGAAATGCAGCTTAGTGCAAAAACAGGCTGCTCTCGCTCTGAAACGCTCATTTTTCACATAAGCCACTTTTCAGCCTTAGGCGACTGTACAGTGCAAAAACAGCCTCCAATCGCTCTGAAACGCTCATTTTTGACATAAGCCACTTTTCACCTTTAATGAATGAAATTCCAGGTAAAAACTCCTTTGCCATGAAGAAGATCCAAATTCAACCAGTTCAGGCTAGTAAACCTGTTTGAAAGACCTTTTTTCAGTGAAATGCAGCTTAGTGCAAAAACAGGCTGCTCTCGCTCTGAAACGCTCATTTTTCACATAAGCCACTTTTCAGCCTTAGGCGACTGTACAGTGCTAAAACAGCCTCCAATCGCTCTGAAACGCTCATTTTTGACATAAGCCACTTTTCACCTTTAATGAATGAAATTCCAGGTAAAAACTCCTTTGCCATGAAGAAGATCCAAATTCAACCAGTTCAGGCTAGTAAACCTGGTTGAAAGACCTTTTTTCAGTGAAATGCAGCTTAGTGCAAAAACAGGCTGCTCTCGCTCTGAAACGCTCATTTTTCACATAAGCCACTTTTCAGCCTTAGGCGACTGTACAGTGCTAAAACAGCCTCCAATCGCTCTGAAACGCTCATTTTTGACATAAGCCACTTTTCACCTTTAATGAATGAAATTCCAGGTAAAAACTCCTTTGCCATGAAGAAGATCCAAATTCAACCAGTTGAGGCTAGTAAACCTGGTTGAAAGACCTTTTTTCAGTGAAATGCAGCTTAGTGCAAAAACAGGCTGCTCTCGCTCTGAAACGCTCATTTTTCACATAAGCCACTTTTCAGCGCTAAAACAGCCTCCAATCGCTCTGAAACGCTCATTTTTGACATAAGCCACTTTTCACCTTTAATGAATGAAATTCCAGGTAAAAATTCCTTTGCCATGAAGAAGATCCAAATTCATCCAGTTCAGGCTAGTAAACCTGGTTGAAAGACCTTTTTTCAGTGAAATGCAGCTTAGTGCCAAAACAGGCTGCTCTCGCTCTGAAACGCTCATTTTTCACATAAGCCACTTTTCAGCCTTATAGGCGACTGTACAGTGCAAAAACAGCCTCCTCTCGCTCTGAAACGCTCATTTTTGACATAACCCACTTTTCACCTTTAATGAATGAAATTCCAGGTAAAAACTCCTTTGCCATGAATAAGATCCAAATTCAACCAGTTCAGGCTAGTAAACCTGTTTGAAAGACCTTTTTTCAGTGAAATGCAGCTTAGTGCAAAAACAGGCTGCTCTCGCTCTGAAACGCTCATTTTTCACATAAGCCACTTTTCAGCGCTAAAACAGCCTCCAATCGCTCTGAAACGCTCATTTTTGACATAAGCCACTTTTCACCTTTAATGAATGAAATTCCAGGTAAAAACTCCTTTGCCATGAAGAAGATCCAAATTCAACCAGTTCAGGCTAGTAAACCTGTTTGAAAGACCTTTTTTCAGTGAAATGCAGCTTAGTGCAAAAACAGGCTGCTCTCGCTCTGAAACGCTCATTTTTCACATAAGCCACTTTTCAGCCTTAGGCGACTGTACAGTGCTAAAACAGCCTCCAATCGCTCTGAAACGCTCATTTTTGACATAAGCCACTTTTCACCTTTAATGAATGAAATTCCAGGTAAAAACTCCTTTGCCATGAAGAAGATCCAAATTCAACCAGTTCAGGCTAGTAAACCTGGTTGAAAGACCTTTTTTCAGTGAAATGCAGCTTAGTGCAAAAACAGGCTGCTCTCGCTCTGAAACGCTCATTTTTCACATAAGCCACTTTTCAGCCTTAGGCGACTGTACAGTGCAAAAACAGCCTCCAATCGCTCTGAAACGCTCATTTTTGACATAAGCCACTTTTCACCTTTAATGAATGAAATTCCAGGCAAAAACTCCTTTGCCATGAAGAAGATCCAAATTCAACCAGTTCAGGCTAGTAAACCTGTTTGAAAGACCTTTTTTCAGTGAAATGCAGCTTAGTGCAAAAACAGGCTGCTCTCGCTCTGAAACGCTCATTTTTCACATAAGCCACTTTTCAGCGCTAAAACAGCCTCCAATCGCTCTGAAACGCTCATTTTTGACATAAGCCACTTTTCACCTTTAATGAATGAAATTCCAGGTAAAAACTCCTTTGCCATGAAGAAGATCCAAATTCAACCAGTTCAGGCTAGTAAACCTGTTTGAAAGACCTTTTTTCAGTGAAATGCAGCTTAGTGCAAAAACAGGCTGCTCTCGCTCTGAAACGCTCATTTTTCACATAAGCCACTTTTCAGCCTTAGGCGACTGTACAGTGCTAAAACAGCCTCCAATCGCTCTGAAACGCTCATTTTTGACATAAGCCACTTTTCACCTTTAATGAATGAAATTCCAGGTAAAAACTCCTTTGCCATGAAGAAGATCCAAATTCAACCAGTTCAGGCTAGTAAACCTGTTTGAAAGACCTTTTTTCAGTGAAATGCAGCTTAGTGCAAAAACAGGCTGCTCTCGCTCTGAAACGCTCATTTTTCACATAAGCCACTTTTCAGCCTTAGGCGACTGTACAGTGCTAAAACAGCCTCCAATCGCTCTGAAACGCTCATTTTTGACATAAGCCACTTTTCACCTTTAATGAATGAAATTCCAGGTAAAAACTCCTTTGCCATGAAGAAGATCCAAATTCAACCAGTTCAGGCTAGTAAACCTGGTTGAAAGACCTTTTTTCAGTGAAATGCAGCTTAGTGCAAAAACAGGCTGCTCTCGCTCTGAAACGCTCATTTTTCACATAAGCCACTTTTCAGCCTTAGGCGACTGTACAGTGCAAAAACAGCCTCCAATCGCTCTGAAACGCTCATTTTTGACATAAGCCACTTTTCACCTTTAATGAATGAAATTCCAGGTAAAAACTCCTTTGCCATGAAGAAGATCCAAATTCATCCAGTTCAGGCTAGTAAACCTGTTTGAAAGACCTTTTTTCAGTGAAATGCAGCTTAGTGCAAAAACAGGCTGCTCTCGCTCTGAAACGCTCATTTTTCACATAAGCCACTTTTCAGCGCTAAAACAGCCTCCAATCGCTCTGAAACGCTCATTTTTGACATAAGCCACTTTTCACCTTTAATGAATGAAATTCCAGGTAAAAACTCCTTTGCCATGAAGAAGATCCAAATTCATCCAGTTCAGGCTAGTAAACCTGGTTGAAAGACCTTTTTTCAGTGAAATGCAGCTTAGTGCAAAAACAGCCTCCTCTCGCTCTGAAACGCTCATTTTTCACATAAGCCACTTTTCAGCCTTAGGCGACTGTACAGTGCTAAAACAGCCTCCAATCGCTCTGAAACGCTCATTTTTGACATAAGCCACTTTTCACCTTTAATGAATGAAATTCCAGGTAAAAACTCCTTTGCCATGAAGAAGATCCAAATTCAACCAGTTCAGGCTAGTAAACCTGTTTGAAAGACCTTTTTTCAGTGAAATGCAGCTTAGTGCAAAAACAGGCTGCTCTCGCTCTGAAACGCTCATTTTTCACATAAGCCACTTTTCAGCCTTAGGCGACTGTACAGTGCTAAAACAGCCTCCAATCGCTCTGAAACGCTCATTTTTCACATAAGCCACTTTTCAGCGCTAAAACAGCCTCCAATCGCTCTGAAACGCTCATTTTTGACATAAGCCATTTTTCACCTTTAATGAATGAAATTCCAGGTAAAAACTCCTTTGCCATGAAGAAGATCCAAATTCAACCAGTTCAGGCTAGTAAACCTGTTTGAAAGACCTTTTTTCAGTGAAATGCAGCTTAGTGCAAAAACAGGCTGCTCTCGCTCTGAAACGCTCATTTTTCACATAAGCCACTTTTCAGCCTTAGGCGACTGTACAGTGCTAAAACAGCCTCCAATCGCTCTGAAACGCTCATTTTTGACATAAGCCACTTTTCACCTTTAATGAATGAAATTCCAGGTAAAAACTCCTTTGCCATGAAGAAGATCCAAATTCAACCAGTTCAGGCTAGTAAACCTGTTTGAAAGACCTTTTTTCAGTGAAATGCAGCTTAGTGCAAAAACAGGCTGCTCTCGCTCTGAAACGCTCATTTTTCACATAAGCAGCCTTAGGCGACTGTACAGTGCTAAAACAGCCTCCAATCGCTCTGAAACGCTCATTTTTGACATAAGCCACTTTTCACCTTTAATGAATGAAATTCCAGGTAAAAACTCCTTTGCCATGAATAAGATCCAAATTCAACCAGTTCAGGCTAGTAAACCTGTTTGAAAGACCTTTTTTCAGTGAAATGCAGCTTAGTGCAAAAACAGGCTGCTCTCGCTCTGAAACGCTCATTTTTCACATAACCCACTTTTCACCCTTAATGAATGAAATTCCAGGTAAAAACTCCTTTGCCATGAAGAAGATCCAAATTCAACCAGTTGAGGCTAGTAAACCTGTTTGAAAGACCTTTTTTCAGTGAAATGCAGCTTAGTGCAAAAACAGGCTGCTCTCGCTCTGAAACGCTCATTTTTCACATAAGCCACTTTTCAGCGCTAAAACAGCCTCCAATCGCTCTGAAACGCTCATTTTTGACATAAGCCACTTTTCACCTTTAATGAATGAAATTCCAGGTAAAAACTCCTTTGCCATGAAGAAGATCCAAATTCATCCAGTTCAGGCTAGTAAACCTGGTTGAAAGACCTTTTTTCAGTGAAATGCAGCTTAGTGCAAAAACAGCCTCCTCTCGCTCTGAAACGCTCATTTTTCACATAAGCCACTTTTCAGCCTTAGGCGACTGTACAGTGCTAAAACAGCCTCCTATCGCTCTGAAACGCTCATTTTTGACATAACCCACTTTTCAGCCTTAATGAATTAAATTCCAGGTAAAAACTCATTTGCCATGAAGAAGATCCAAATTCAACCAGTTCAGGCTAGTAAACCTGTTTGAAAGACCTTTTTTCAGTGAAATGCAGCTTAGTGCAAAAACAGGCTGCTCTCGCTCTGAAACGCTCATTTTTCACATAAGCCACTTTTCAGCCTTAGGCGACTGTACAGTGCTAAAACAGCCTCCAATCGCTCTGAAACGCTCATTTTTGACATAAGCCACTTTTCACCTTTAATGAATGAAATTCCAGGTAAAAACTCCTTTGCCATGAAGAAGATCCAAATTCAACCAGTTCAGGCTAGTAAACCTGGTTGAAAGACCTTTTTTCAGTGAAATGCAGCTTAGTGCAAAAACAGCCTCCTCTCGCTCTGAAACGCTCATTTTTCACATAAGCCACTTTTCAGCCTTAGGCGACTGTACAGTGCTAAAACAGCCTCCAATCGCTCTGAAACGCTCATTTTTGACATAACCCACTTTTCAGCCTTAATGAATTAAATTCCAGGTAAAAACTCATTTGCCATGAAGAAGATCCAAATTCAACCAGTTCAGGCTAGTAAACCTGTTTGAAAGACCTTTTTTCAGTGAAATGCAGCTTAGTGCAAAAACAGGCTGCTCTCGCTCTGAAACGCTCATTTTTCACATAAGCCACTTTTCAGCCTTAGGCGACTGTACAGTGCTAAAACAGCCTCCAATCGCTCTGAAACGCTCATTTTTGACATAAGCCACTTTTCACCTTTAATGAATGAAATTCCAGGTAAAAATTCCTTTGCCATGAAGAAGATCCAAATTCAACCAGTTCAGGCTAGTAAACCTGTTTGAAAGACCTTTTTTCAGTGAAATGCAGCTTAGTGCAAAAACAGGCTGCTCTCGCTCTGAAACGCTCATTTTTCACATAAGCCACTTTTCAGCGCTAAAACAGCCTCCAATCGCTCTGAAACGCTCATTTTTGACATAAGCCACTTTTCACCTTTAATGAATGAAATTCCAGGTAAAAACTCCTTTGCCATGAAGAAGATCCAAATTCAACCAGTTCAGGCTAGTAAACCTGTTTGAAAGACCTTTTTTCAGTGAAATGCAGCTTAGTGCAAAAACAGGCTGCTCTCGCTCTGAAACGCTCATTTTTCACATAAGCCACTTTTCAGCCTTAGGCGACTGTACAGTGCTAAAACAGCCTCCTATCGCTCTGAAACGCTCATTTTTGACATAACCCACTTTTCACCTTTAATGAATGAAATTCCAGGTGAAAACTCCTTTGCCATGAAGAAGATCCAAATTCAACCAGTTCAGGCTAGTAAACCTGTTTGAAAGACCTTTTTTCAGTGAAATGCAGCTTAGTGCAAAAACAGGCTGCTCTCGCTCTGAAACGCTCATTTTTCACATAACCCACTTTTCACCCTTAATGAATTAAATTCCAGGTAAAAACTCCTTTGCCATGAAGAAGATCCAAATTCAACCAGTTCAGGCTAGTAAACCTGTTTGAAAGACCTTTTTTCAGTGAAATGCAGCTTAGTGCAAAAACAGGCTGCTCTCGCTCTGAAACGCTCATTTTTCACATAAGCCACTTTTCAGCGCTAAAACAGCCTCCAATCGCTCTGAAACGCTCATTTTTGACATAAGCCACTTTTCACCTTTAATGAATGAAATTCCAGGTAAAAATTCCTTTGCCATGAAGAAGATCCAAATTCATCCAGTTCAGGCTAGTAAACCTGGTTGAAAGACCTTTTTTCAGTGAAATGCAGCTTAGTGCCAAAACAGGCTGCTCTCGCTCTGAAACGCTCATTTTTCACATAAGCCACTTTTCAGCCTTATAGGCGACTGTACAGTGCAAAAACAGCCTCCTCTCGCTCTGAAACGCTCATTTTTGACATAACCCACTTTTCACCTTTAATGAATGAAATTCCAGGTAAAAACTCCTTTGCCATGAATAAGATCCAAATTCAACCAGTTCAGGCTAGTAAACCTGTTTGAAAGACCTTTTTTCAGTGAAATGCAGCTTAGTGCAAAAACAGGCTGCTCTCGCTCTGAAACGCTCATTTTTCACATAAGCCACTTTTCAGCGCTAAAACAGCCTCCAATCGCTCTGAAACGCTCATTTTTGACATAAGCCACTTTTCACCTTTAATGAATGAAATTCCAGGTAAAAACTCCTTTGCCATGAAGAAGATCCAAATTCAACCAGTTCAGGCTAGTAAACCTGTTTGAAAGACCTTTTTTCAGTGAAATGCAGCTTAGTGCAAAAACAGGCTGCTCTCGCTCTGAAACGCTCATTTTTCACATAAGCCACTTTTCAGCGCTAAAACAGCCTCCAATCGCTCTGAAACGCTCATTTTTGACATAAGCCACTTTTCACCTTTAATGAATGAAATTCCAGGTAAAAACTCCTTTGCCATGAAGAAGATCCAAATTCAACCAGTTCAGGCTAGTAAACCTGTTTGAAAGACCTTTTTTCAGTGAAATGCAGCTTAGTGCAAAAACAGGCTGCTCTCGCTCTGAAACGCTCATTTTTCACATAAGCCACTTTTCAGCCTTAGGCGACTGTACAGTGCTAAAACAGCCTCCAATCGCTCTGAAACGCTCATTTTTGACATAAGCCACTTTTCACCTTTAATGAATGAAATTCCAGGTAAAAACTCCTTTGCCATGAAGAAGATCCAAATTCAACCAGTTCAGGCTAGTAAACCTGGTTGAAAGACCTTTTTTCAGTGAAATGCAGCTTAGTGCAAAAACAGGCTGCTCTCGCTCTGAAACGCTCATTTTTCACATAAGCCACTTTTCAGCCTTAGGCGACTGTACAGTGCTAAAACAGCCTCCAATCGCTCTGAAACGCTAATTTTTGACATAAGCCACTTTTCACCTTTAATGAATGAAATTCCAGGTAAAAACTCCTTTGCCATGAAGAAGATCCAAATTCAACCAGTTCAGGCTAGTAAACCTGTTTGAAAGACCTTTTTTCAGTGAAATGCAGCTTAGTGCAAAAACAGGCTGCTCTCGCTCTGAAACGCTCATTTTTCACATAACCCACTTTTCACCCTTAATGAATTAAATTCCAGGTAAAAACTCCTTTGCCATGAAGAAGATCCAAATTCAACCAGTTCAGGCTAGTAAACCTGTTTGAAAGACCTTTTTTCAGTGAAATGCAGCTTAGTGCAAAAACAGGCTGCTCTCGCTCTGAAACGCTCATTTTTCACATAAGCCACTTTTCAGCCTTATAGGCGACTGTACAGTGCAAAAACAGCCTCCTCTCGCTCTGAAACGCTCATTTTTGACATAACCCACTTTTCACCTTTAATGAATGAAATTCCAGGTAAAAACTCCTTTGCCATGAATAAGATCCAAATTCAACCAGTTCAGGCTAGTAAACCTGTTTGAAAGACCTTTTTTCAGTGAAATGCAGCTTAGTGCAAAAACAGGCTGCTCTCGCTCTGAAACGCTCATTTTTCACATAAGCCACTTTTCAGCGCTAAAACAGCCTCCAATCGCTCTGAAACGCTCATTTTTGACATAAGCCACTTTTCACCTTTAATGAATGAAATTCCAGGTAAAAACTCCTTTGCCATGAAGAAGATCCAAATTCAACCAGTTCAGGCTAGTAAACCTGTTTGAAAGACCTTTTTTCAGTGAAATGCAGCTTAGTGCAAAAACAGGCTGCTCTCGCTCTGAAACGCTCATTTTTCACATAAGCCACTTTTCAGCCTTAGGCGACTGTACAGTGCTAAAACAGCCTCCAATCGCTCTGAAACGCTCATTTTTGACATAAGCCACTTTTCACCTTTAATGAATGAAATTCCAGGTAAAAACTCCTTTGCCATGAAGAAGATCCAAATTCAACCAGTTCAGGCTAGTAAACCTGGTTGAAAGACCTTTTTTCAGTGAAATGCAGCTTAGTGCCAAAACAGGCTGCTCTCGCTCTGAAACGCTCATTTTTCACATAAGCCACTTTTCAGCCTTAGGAGACTGTACAGTGCTAAAACAGCCTCCTATCGCTCTGAAACGCTCATTTTTGACATAACCCACTTTTCAGCCTTAATGAATTAAATTCCAGGTGAAAACTCCTTTGCCATGAAGAAGATCCAAATTCAACAAGTTCAGGCTAGTAAACCTGTTTGAAAGACCTTTTTTCAGTGAAATGCAGCTTAGTGCAAAAACAGGCTGCTCTCGCTCTGAAACGCTCATTTTTCACATAAGCCACTTTTCAGCCTTAGGCGACTGTACAGTGCTAAAACAGCCTCCAATCGCTCTGAAACGCTCATTTTTGACATAAGCCACTTTTCACCTTTAATGAATGAAATTCCAGGTAAAAACTCCTTTGCCATGAAGAAGATGCAAATTCAACCAGTTCAGGCTAGTAAACCTGTTTGAAAGACCTTTTTTCAGTGAAATGCAGCTTAGTGCAAAAACAGGCTGCTCTCGCTCTGAAACGCTCATTTTTCACATAAGCCACTTTTCAGCGCTAAAACAGCCTCCAATCGCTCTGAAACGCTCATTTTTGACATAAGCCACTTTTCACCTTTAATGAATGAAATTCCAGGTAAAAATTCCTTTGCCATGAAGAAGATCCAAATTCATCCAGTTCAGGCTAGTAAACCTGGTTGAAAGACCTTTTTTCAGTGAAATGCAGCTTAGTGCCAAAACAGGCTGCTCTCGCTCTGAAACGCTCATTTTTCACATAAGCCACTTTTCAGCCTTAGGCGACTGTACAGTGCTAAAACAGCCTCCAATCGCTCTGAAACGCTCATTTTTCACATAAGCCACTTTTCAGCCTTAGGAGACTGTACAGTGCTAAAACAGCCTCCTATCGCTCTGAAACGCTCATTTTTGACATAACCCACTTTTCACCTTTAATGAATGAAATTCCAGGTAAAAACTCCTTTGCCATGAATAAGATCCAAATTCATCCAGTTCAGGCTAGTAAACCTGGTTGAAAGACCTTTTTTCAGTGAAATGCAGCTTAGTGCAAAAACAGGCTGCTCTCGCTCTGAAACGCTCATTTTTCACATAAGCCACTTTTCAGCCTTAGGCGACTGTACAGTGCTAAAACAGCCTCCTATCGCTCTGAAACGCTCATTTTTGACATAACCCACTTTTCAGCCTAATGAATTAAATTCCAGGTAAAAACTCATTTGCCATGAAGAAGATCCAAATTCAACCAGTTCAGGCTAGTAAACCTGTTTGAAAGACCTTTTTTCAGTGAAATGCAGCTTAGTGCAAAAACAGGCTGCTCTCGCTCTGAAACGCTCATTTTTCACATAAGCCACTTTTCAGCGCTAAAACAGCCTCCAATCGCTCTGAAACGCTCATTTTTGACATAACCCACTTTTCACCTTTAATGAATGAAATTCCAGGTAAAAACTCCTTTGCCATGAATAAGATCCAAATTCAACCAGTTCAGGCTAGTAAACCTGTTTGAAAGACCTTTTTTCAGTGAAATGCAGCTTAGTGCAAAAACAGGCTGCTCTCGCTCTGAAACGCTCATTTTTCACATAAGCCACTTTTCAGCCTTAGGCGACTGTACAGTGCTAAAACAGCCTCCAATCGCTCTGAAACGCTCATTTTTGACATAAGCCACTTTTCACCTTTAATGAATGAAATTCCAGGTAAAAACTCCTTTGCCATGAAGAAGATCCAAATTCATCCAGTTCAGGCTAGTAAACCTGGTTGAAAGACCTTTTTTCAGTGAAATGCAGCTTAGTGCAAAAACAGCCTCCTCTCGCTCTGAAACGCTCATTTTTCACATAAGCCACTTTTCAGCGCTAAAACAGCCTCCAATCGCTCTGAAACGCTCATTTTTGACATAAGCCACTTTTCACCTTTAATGAATGAAATTCCAGGTAAAAACTCCTTTGCCATGAAGAAGATCCAAATTCATCCAGTTCAGGCTAGTAAACCTGGTTGAAAGACCTTTTTTCAGTGAAATGCAGCTTAGTGCAAAAACAGCCTCCTCTCGCTCTGAAACGCTCATTTTTCACATAAGCCACTTTTCAGCCTTAGGCGACTGTACAGTGCTAAAACAGCCTCCAATCGCTCTGAAACGCTCATTTTTGACATAAGCCACTTTTCACCTTTAATGAATGAAATTCCAGGTAAAAACTCCTTTGCCATGAAGAAGATCCAAATTCAACCAGTTCAGGCTAGTAAACCTGTTTGAAAGACCTTTTTTCAGTGAAATGCAGCTTAGTGCAGAAACAGGCTGCTCTCGCTCTGAAACGCTCATTTTTCACATAAGCCACTTTTCAGCCTTAGGCGACTGTACAGTGCTAAAACAGCCTCCAATCGCTCTGAAACGCTCATTTTTCACATAAGCCACTTTTCAGCCTTAGGAGACTGTACAGTGCTAAAACAGCCTCCTATCGCTCTGAAACGCTCATTTTTGACATAACCCACTTTTCACCTTTAATGAATGAAATTCCAGGTAAAAACTCCTTTGCCATGAATAAGATCCAAATTCATCCAGTTCAGGCTAGTAAACCTGGTTGAAAGACCTTTTTTCAGTGAAATGCAGCTTAGTGCAAAAACAGGCTGCTCTCGCTCTGAAACGCTCATTTTTCACATAAGCCACTTTTCAGCCTTAGGCGACTGTACAGTGCTAAAACAGCCTCCTATCGCTCTGAAACGCTCATTTTTGACATAACCCACTTTTCAGCCTAATGAATTAAATTCCAGGTAAAAACTCATTTGCCATGAAGAAGATCCAAATTCAACCAGTTCAGGCTAGTAAACCTGTTTGAAAGACCTTTTTTCAGTGAAATGCAGCTTAGTGCAAAAACAGGCTGCTCTCGCTCTGAAACGCTCATTTTTCACATAAGCCACTTTTCAGCGCTAAAACAGCCTCCAATCGCTCTGAAACGCTCATTTTTGACATAAGCCACTTTTCACCTTTAATGAATGAAATTCCAGGTAAAAACTCCTTTGCCATGAATAAGATCCAAATTCAACCAGTTCAGGCTAGTAAACCTGTTTGAAAGACCTTTTTTCAGTGAAATGCAGCTTAGTGCAAAAACAGGCTGCTCTCGCTCTGAAACGCTCATTTTTCACATAACCCACTTTTCACCCTTAATGAATTAAATTCCAGGTAAAAACTCCTTTGCCATGAAGAAGATCCAAATTCAACCAGTTGAGGCTAGTAAACCTGTTTGAAAGACCTTTTTTCAGTGAAATGCAGCTTAGTGCAAAAACAGGCTGCTCTCGCTCTGAAACGCTCATTTTTCACATAAGCCACTTTTCAGCGCTAAAACAGCCTCCAATCGCTCTGAAACGCTCATTTTTGACATAAGCCACTTTTCACCTTTAATGAATGAAATTCCAGGTAAAAACTCCTTTGCCATGAAGAAGATCCAAATTCAACCAGTTGAGGCTAGTAAACCTGTTTGAAAGACCTTTTTTCAGTGAAATGCAGCTTAGTGCAAAAACAGGCTGCTCTCGCTCTGAAACGCTCATTTTTCACATAAGCCACTTTTCAGCGCTAAAACAGCCTCCAATCGCTCTGAAACGCTCATTTTTCACATAAGCCACTTTTCAGCCTTAGGCGACTGTACAGTGCTAAAACAGCCTCCAATCGCTCTGAAACGCTCATTTTTGACATAAGCCACTTTTCACCTTTAATGAATGAAATTCCAGGTAAAAACTCCTTTGCCATGAAGAAGATCCAAATTCAACCAGTTCAGGCTAGTAAACCTGTTTGAAAGACCTTTTTTCAGTGAAATGCAGCTTAGTGCAAAAACAGGCTGCTCTCGCTCTGAAACGCTCATTTTTCACATAAGCCACTTTTCAGCCTTAGGCGACTGTACAGTGCTAAAACAGCCTCCAATCGCTCTGAAACGCTCATCTTTGACATAAGCCACTTTTCACCTTTAATGAATGAAATTCCAGGTAAAAACTCCTTTGCCATGAAGAAGATCCAAATTCATCCAGTTCAGGCTAGTAAACCTGGTTGAAAGACCTTTTTTCAGTGAAATGCAGCTTAGTGCAAAAACAGCCTCCTCTCGCTCTGAAACGCTCATTTTTCACATAAGCCACTTTTCAGCCTTAGGCGACTGTACAGTGCTAAAACAGCCTCCTATCGCTCTGAAACGCTCATTTTTCACATAAGCCACTTTTCAGCCTTAGGAGACTGTACAGTGCTAAAACAGCCTCCTATCGCTCTGAAACGCTCATTTTTGACATAACCCACTTTTCACCTTTAATGAATGAAATTCCAGGTAAAAACTCCTTTGCCATGAATAAGATCCAAATTCATCCAGTTCAGGCTAGTAAACCTGGTTGAAAGACCTTTTTTCAGTGAAATGCAGCTTAGTGCAAAAACAGGCTGCTCTCGCTCTGAAACGCTCATTTTTCACATAAGCCACTTTTCAGCGCTAAAACAGCCTCCAATCGCTCTGAAACGCTCATTTTTGACATAAGCCACTTTTCACCTTTAATGAATGAAATTCCAGGTAAAAACTCCTTTGCCATGAAGAAGATCCAAATTCAACCAGTTGAGGCTAGTAAACCTGTTGAAAGACCTTTTTTCAGTGAAATGCAGCTTAGTGCAAAAACAGGCTGCTCTCGCTCTGAAACGCTCATTTTTCACATAAGCCACTTTTCAGCGCTAAAACAGCCTCCAATCGCTCTGAAACGCTCATTTTTCACATAAGCCACTTTTCAGCCTTAGGCGACTGTACAGTGCTAAAACAGCCTCCTATCGCTCTGAAACGCTCATTTTTGACATAACCCACTTTTCAGCCTTAATGAATTAAATTCCAGGTAAAAACTCATTTGCCATGAAGAAGATCCAAATTCAACCAGTTCAGGCTAGTAAACCTGTTTGAAAGACCTTTTTTCAGTGAAATGCAGCTTAGTGCAAAAACAGGCTGCTCTCGCTCTGAAACGCTCATTTTTCACATAAGCCACTTTTCAGCCTTAGGCGACTGTACAGTGCTAAAACAGCCTCCAATCGCTCTGAAACGCTCATTTTTGACATAAGCCACTTTTCACCTTTAATGAATGAAATTCCAGGTAAAAACTCCTTTGCCATGAAGAAGATCCAAATTCAACCAGTTCAGGCTAGTAAACCTGTTTGAAAGACCTTTTTTCAGTGAAATGCAGCTTAGTGCAAAAACAGGCTGCTCTCGCTCTGAAACGCTCATTTTTCACATAAGCCACTTTTCAGCCTTAGGCGACTGTACAGTGCTAAAACAGCCTCCAATCGCTCTGAAACGCTCATCTTTGACATAAGCCACTTTTCACCTTTAATGAATGAAATTCCAGGTAAAAACTCCTTTGCCATGAAGAAGATCCAAATTCATCCAGTTCAGGCTAGTAAACCTGGTTGAAAGACCTTTTTTCAGTGAAATGCAGCTTAGTGCAAAAACAGCCTCCTCTCGCTCTGAAACGCTCATTTTTCACATAAGCCACTTTTCAGCCTTAGGCGACTGTACAGTGCTTAAACAGCCTCCTATCGCTCTGAAACGCTCATTTTTCACATAAGCCACTTTTCAGCCTTAGGAGACTGTACAGTGCTAAAACAGCCTCCTATCGCTCTGAAACGCTCATTTTTGACATAACCCACTTTTCACCTTTAATGAATGAAATTCCAGGTAAAAACTCCTTTGCCATGAATAAGATCCAAATTCATCCAGTTCAGGCTAGTAAACCTGGTTGAAAGACCTTTTTTCAGTGAAATGCAGCTTAGTGCAAAAACAGGCTGCTCTCGCTCTGAAACGCTCATTTTTCACATAACCCACTTTTCAGCCTTAATGAATTAAATTCCAGGTAAAAACTCCTTTGCCATGAAGAAGATCCAAATTCAACCAGTTGAGGCTAGTAAACCTGTTTGAAAGACCTTTTTTCAGTGAAATGCAGCTTAGTGCAAAAACAGGCTGCTCTCGCTCTGAAACGCTCATTTTTCACATAAGCCACTTTTCAGCGCTAAAACAGCCTCCAATCGCTCTGAAACGCTCATTTTTGACATAAGCCACTTTTCACCTTTAATGAATGAAATTCCAGGTAAAAACTCCTTTGCCATGAAGAAGATCCAAATTCATCCAGTTCAGGCTAGTAAACCTGGTTGAAAGACCTTTTTTCAGTGAAATGCAGCTTAGTGCAAAAACAGCCTCCTCTCGCTCTGAAACGCTCATTTTTCACATAAGCCACTTTTCAGCCTTAGGCGACTGTACAGTGCTAAAACAGCCTCCAATCGCTCTGAAACGCTCATTTTTGACATAAGCCACTTTTCACCTTTAATGAATGAAATTCCAGGTAAAAACTCCTTTGCCATGAAGAAGATCCAAATTCAACCAGTTCAGGCTAGTAAACCTGTTTGAAAGACCTTTTTTCAGTGAAATGCAGCTTAGTGCAAAAACAGGCTGCTCTCGCTCTGAAACGCTCATTTTTCACATAAGCCACTTCTCAGCGCTAAAACAGCCTCCAATCGCTCTGAAACGCTCATTTTTGACATAAGCCACTTTTCACCTTTAATGAATGAAATTCCAGGTAAAAACTCCTTTGCCATGAAGAAGATCCAAATTCAACCAGTTCAGGCTAGTAAACCTGTTTGAAAGACCTTTTTTCAGTGAAATGCAGCTTAGTGCAAAAACAGGCTGCTCTCGCTCTGAAACGCTCATTTTTCACATAAGCCACTTTTCAGCCTTAGGCGACTGTACAGTGCTAAAACAGCCTCCAATCGCTCTGAAACGCTCATTTTTGACATAACCCACTTTTCAGCCTTAATGAATTAAATTCCAGGTGAAAACTCCTTTGCCATGAAGAAGATCCAAATTCATCCAGTTCAGGCTAGTAAACCTGGTTGAAAGACCTTTTTTCAGTGAAATGCAGCTTAGTGCAAAAACAGCCTCCTCTCGCTCTGAAACGCTCATTTTTCACATAAGCCACTTTTCAGCCTTAGGCGACTGTACAGTGCTAAAACAGCCTCCTATCGCTCTGAAACGCTCATTTTTCACATAAGCCACTTTTCAGCCTTAGGAGACTGTACAGTGCTAAAACAGCCTCCTATCGCTCTGAAACGCTCATTTTTGACATAACCCACTTTTCACCTTTAATGAATGAAATTCCAGGTAAAAACTCCTTTGCCATGAATAAGATCCAAATTCATCCAGTTCAGGCTAGTAAACCTGGTTGAAAGACCTTTTTTCAGTGAAATGCAGCTTAGTGCAAAAACAGGCTGCTCTCGCTCTGAAACGCTCATTTTTCACATAACCCACTTTTCAGCCTTAATGAATTAAATTCCAGGTAAAAACTCCTTTGCCATGAAGAAGATCCAAATTCAACCAGTTGAGGCTAGTAAACCTGTTTGAAAGACCTTTTTTCAGTGAAATGCAGCTTAGTGCAAAAACAGGCTGCTCTCGCTCTGAAACGCTCATTTTTCACATAAGCCACTTTTCAGCGCTAAAACAGCCTCCAATCGCTCTGAAACGCTCATTTTTGACATAAGCCACTTTTCACCTTTAATGAATGAAATTCCAGGTAAAAACTCCTTTGCCATGAAGAAGATCCAAATTCATCCAGTTCAGGCTAGTAAACCTGGTTGAAAGACCTTTTTTCAGTGAAATGCAGCTTAGTGCAAAAACAGCCTCCTCTCGCTCTGAAACGCTCATTTTTCACATAAGCCACTTTTCAGCCTTAGGCGACTGTACAGTGCTAAAACAGCCTCCAATCGCTCTGAAACGCTCATTTTTCACATAAGCCACTTTTCAGCCTTAGGAGACTGTACAGTGCTAAAACAGCCTCCTATCGCTCTGAAACGCTCATTTTTGACATAACCCACTTTTCACCTTTAATGAATGAAATTCCAGGTAAAAACTCCTTTGCCATGAATAAGATCCAAATTCATCCAGTTCAGGCTAGTAAACCTGGTTGAAAGACCTTTTTTCAGTGAAATGCAGCTTAGTGCAAAAACAGGCTGCTCTCGCTCTGAAACGCTCATTTTTCACATAAGCCACTTTTCAGCCTTAGGCGACTGTACAGTGCTAAAACAGCCTCCTATCGCTCTGAAACGCTCATTTTTGACATAACCCACTTTTCAGCCTAATGAATTAAATTCCAGGTAAAAACTCATTTGCCATGAAGAAGATCCAAATTCAACCAGTTCAGGCTAGTAAACCTGTTTGAAAGACCTTTTTTCAGTGAAATGCAGCTTAGTGCAAAAACAGGCTGCTCTCGCTCTGAAACGCTCATTTTTCACATAAGCCACTTTTCAGCGCTAAAACAGCCTCCAATCGCTCTGAAACGCTCATTTTTGACATAAGCCACTTTTCACCTTTAATGAATGAAATTCCAGGTAAAAACTCCTTTGCCATGAATAAGATCCAAATTCAACCAGTTCAGGCTAGTAAACCTGTTTGAAAGACCTTTTTTCAGTGAAATGCAGCTTAGTGCAAAAACAGGCTGCTCTCGCTCTGAAACGCTCATTTTTCACATAACCCACTTTTCACCCTTAATGAATTAAATTCCAGGTAAAAACTCCTTTGCCATGAAGAAGATCCAAATTCAACCAGTTGAGGCTAGTAAACCTGTTTGAAAGACCTTTTTTCAGTGAAATGCAGCTTAGTGCAAAAACAGGCTGCTCTCGCTCTGAAACGCTCATTTTTCACATAAGCCACTTTTCAGCGCTAAAACAGCCTCCAATCGCTCTGAAACGCTCATTTTTGACATAAGCCACTTTTCACCTTTAATGAATGAAATTCCAGGTAAAAACTCCTTTGCCATGAAGAAGATCCAAATTCATCCAGTTCAGGCTAGTAAACCTGGTTGAAAGACCTTTTTTCAGTGAAATGCAGCTTAGTGCAAAAACAGCCTCCTCTCGCTCTGAAACGCTCATTTTTCACATAAGCCACTTTTCAGCCTTAGGCGACTGTACAGTGCTAAAACAGCCTCCTATCGCTCTGAAACGCTCATTTTTGACATAACCCACTTTTCAGCCTTAATGAATTAAATTCCAGGTAAAAACTCATTTGCCATGAAGAAGATCCAAATTCAACCAGTTCAGGCTAGTAAACCTGTTTGAAAGACCTTTTTTCAGTGAAATGCAGCTTAGTGCAAAAACAGGCTGCTCTCGCTCTGAAACGCTCATTTTTCACATAAGCCACTTTTCAGCCTTAGGCGACTGTACAGTGCTAAAACAGCCTCCAATCGCTCTGAAACGCTCATTTTTGACATAAGCCACTTTTCACCTTTAATGAATGAAATTCCAGGTAAAAACTCCTTTGCCATGAAGAAGATCCAAATTCAACCAGTTGAGGCTAGTAAACCTGTTTGAAAGACCTTTTTTCAGTGAAATGCAGCTTAGTGCAAAAACAGGCTGCTCTCGCTCTGAAACGCTCATTTTTCACATAAGCCACTTTTCAGCGCTAAAACAGCCTCCAATCGCTCTGAAACGCTCATTTTTGACATAAGCCACTTTTCACCTTTAATGAATGAAATTCCAGGTAAAAACTCCTTTGCCATGAAGAAGATCCAAATTCATCCAGTTCAGGCTAGTAAACCTGGTTGAAAGACCTTTTTTCAGTGAAATGCAGCTTAGTGCAAAAACAGCCTCCTCTCGCTCTGAAACGCTCATTTTTCACATAAGCCACTTTTCAGCCTTAGGCGACTGTACAGTGCTAAAACAGCCTCCAATCGCTCTGAAACGCTCATTTTTGACATAAGCCACTTTTCACCTTTAATGAATGAAATTCCAGGTAAAAACTCCTTTGCCATGAAGAAGATCCAAATTCAACCAGTTCAGGCTAGTAAACCTGTTTGAAAGACCTTTTTTCAGTGAAATGCAGCTTAGTGCAAAAACAGGCTGCTCTCGCTCTGAAACGCTCATTTTTCACATAAGCCACTTTTCAGCCTTAGGCGACTGTACAGTGCTAAAACAGCCTCCAATCGCTCTGAAACGCTCATTTTTTCACATAAGCCACTTTTCAGCCTTAGGAGACTGTACAGTGCTAAAACAGCCTCCTATCGCTCTGAAACGCTCATTTTTGACATAACCCACTTTTCACCTTTAATGAATGAAATTCCAGGTAAAAACTCCTTTGCCATGAATAAGATCCAAATTCATCCAGTTCAGGCTAGTAAACCTGGTTGAAAGACCTTTTTTCAGTGAAATGCAGCTTAGTGCAAAAACAGGCTGCTCTCGCTCTGAAACGCTCATTTTTCACATAAGCCACTTTTCAGCCTTAGGCGACTGTACAGTGCTAAAACAGCCTCCTATCGCTCTGAAACGCTCATTTTTGACATAACCCACTTTTCAGCCTAATGAATTAAATTCCAGGTAAAAACTCATTTGCCATGAAGAAGATCCAAATTCAACCAGTTCAGGCTAGTAAACCTGTTTGAAAGACCTTTTTTCAGTGAAATGCAGCTTAGTGCAAAAACAGGCTGCTCTCGCTCTGAAACGCTCATTTTTCACATAAGCCACTTTTCAGCGCTAAAACAGCCTCCAATCGCTCTGAAACGCTCATTTTTGACATAAGCCACTTTTCACCTTTAATGAATGAAATTCCAGGTAAAAACTCCTTTGCCATGAAGAAGATCCAAATTCATCCAGTTCAGGCTAGTAAACCTGGTTGAAAGACCTTTTTTCAGTGAAATGCAGCTTAGTGCAAAACAGCCTCCTCTCGCTCTGAAACGCTCATTTTTCACATAAGCCACTTTTCAGCCTTAGGCGACTGTACAGTGCTAAAACAGCCTCCTATCGCTCTGAAACGCTCATTTTTGACATAACCCACTTTTCAGCCTTAATGAATTAAATTCCAGGTAAAACTCATTTGCCATGAAGAAGAGATCCAAATTCAACCAGTTCAGGCTAGTAAACCTGTTTGAAAGACCTTTTTTCAGTGAAATGCAGCTTAGTGCAAAAACAGGCTGCTCTCGCTCTGAAACGCTCATTTTTCACATAAGCCACTTTTCAGCCTTAGGCGACTGTACAGTGCTAAAACAGCCTCCAATCGCTCTGAAACGCTCATTTTTGACATAAGCCACTTTTCACCTTTAATGAATGAAATTCCAGGTAAAAACTCCTTTGCCATGAAGAAGATCCAAATTCAACCAGTTCAGGCTAGTAAACCTGTTTGAAAGACCTTTTTTCAGTGAAATGCAGCTTAGTGCAAAAACAGGCTGCTCTCGCTCTGAAACGCTCATTTTTCACATAAGCCACTTTTCAGCCTTAGGCGACTGTACAGTGCTAAAACAGCCTCCAATCGCTCTGAAACGCTCATCTTTGACATAAGCCACTTTTCACCTTTAATGAATGAAATTCCAGGTAAAAACTCCTTTGCCATGAAGAAGATCCAAATTCATCCAGTTCAGGCTAGTAAACCTGGTTGAAAGACCTTTTTTCAGTGAAATGCAGCTTAGTGCAAAAACAGCCTCCTCTCGCTCTGAAACGCTCATTTTTCACATAAGCCACTTTTCAGCCTTAGGCGACTGTACAGTGCTAAAACAGCCTCCTATCGCTCTGAAACGCTCATTTTTCACATAAGCCACTTTTCAGCCTTAGGAGACTGTACAGTGCTAAAACAGCCTCCTATCGCTCTGAAACGCTCATTTTTGACATAACCCACTTTTCACCTTTAATGAATGAAATTCCAGGTAAAAACTCCTTTGCCATGAATAAGATCCAAATTCATCCAGTTCAGGCTAGTAAACCTGGTTGAAAGACCTTTTTTCAGTGAAATGCAGCTTAGTGCAAAAACAGGCTGCTCTCGCTCTGAAACGCTCATTTTTCACATAACCCACTTTTCAGCCTTAATGAATTAAATTCCAGGTAAAAACTCCTTTGCCATGAAGAAGATCCAAATTCAACCAGTTGAGGCTAGTAAACCTGTTTGAAAGACCTTTTTTCAGTGAAATGCAGCTTAGTGCAAAAACAGGCTGCTCTCGCTCTGAAACGCTCATTTTTCACATAAGCCACTTTTCAGCGCTAAAACAGCCTCCAATCGCTCTGAAACGCTCATTTTTGACATAAGCCACTTTTCACCTTTAATGAATGAAATTCCAGGTAAAAACTCCTTTGCCATGAAGAAGATCCAAATTCATCCAGTTCAGGCTAGTAAACCTGGTTGAAAGACCTTTTTTCAGTGAAATGCAGCTTAGTGCAAAAACAGCCTCCTCTCGCTCTGAAACGCTCATTTTTCACATAAGCCACTTTTCAGCCTTAGGCGACTGTACAGTGCTAAAACAGCCTCCAATCGCTCTGAAACGCTCATTTTTGACATAAGCCACTTTTCACCTTTAATGAATGAAATTCCAGGTAAAAACTCCTTTGCCATGAAGAAGATCCAAATTCAACCAGTTCAGGCTAGTAAACCTGTTTGAAAGACCTTTTTTCAGTGAAATGCAGCTTAGTGCAAAAACAGGCTGCTCTCGCTCTGAAACGCTCATTTTTCACATAAGCCACTTTTCAGCCTTAGGAGACTGTACAGTGC
Source organism: Pagrus pagrus (assembly GCF_965226575.1). Lineage (NCBI taxonomy): Eukaryota > Metazoa > Chordata > Actinopteri > Spariformes > Sparidae > Pagrus > Pagrus pagrus. The sequence continues at coordinate 64,516 of NC_140185.1, read as the reverse complement.
TAAAACAGCCTCCTATCGCTCTGAAACGCTCATTTTTGACATAACCCACTTTTCACCTTTAATGAATGAAATTCCAGGTAAAAACTCCTTTGCCATGAATAAGATCCAAATTCAACCAGTTCAGGCTAGTAAACCTGTTTGAAAGACCTTTTTTCAGTGAAATGCAGCTTAGTGCAAAAACAGGCTGCTCTCGCTCTGAAACGCTCATTTTTCACATAAGCAGCCTTAGGCGACTGTACAGTGCTAAAACAGCCTCCAATCGCTCTGAAACGCTCATTTTTGACATAAGCCACTTTTCACCTTTAATGAATGAAATTCCAGGTAAAAACTCCTTTGCCATGAATAAGATCCAAATTCAACCAGTTCAGGCTAGTAAACCTGTTTGAAAGACCTTTTTTCAGTGAAATGCAGCTTAGTGCAAAAACAGGCTGCTCTCGCTCTGAAACGCTCATTTTTCACATAAGCCACTTTTCAGCCTTAGGCGACTGTACAGTGCTAAAACAGCCTCCAATCGCTCTGAAACGCTCATTTTTGACATAAGCCACTTTTCACCTATAATGAATGAAATTCCAGGCAAAAACTCCTTTGCCATGAAGAAGATCCAAATTCAACCAGTTCAGGCTAGTAAACCTGTTTGAAAGACCTTTTTTCAGTGAAATGCAGCTTAGTGCAAAAACAGGCTGCTCTCGCTCTGAAACGCTCATTTTTCACATAAGCCACTTTTCAGCGCTAAAACAGCCTCCAATCGCTCTGAAACGCTCATTTTTGACATAAGCCACTTTTCACCTTTAATGAATGAAATTCCAGGTAAAAACTCCTTTGCCATGAAGAAGATCCAAATTCAACCAGTTCAGGCTAGTAAACCTGTTTGAAAGACCTTTTTTCAGTGAAATGCAGCTTAGTGCAAAAACAGGCTGCTCTCGCTCTGAAACGCTCATTTTTCACATAACCCACTTTTCACCCTTAATGAATTAAATTCCAGGTAAAAACTCCTTTGCCATGAAGAAGATCCAAATTCAACCAGTTGAGGCTAGTAAACCTGTTTGAAAGACCTTTTTTCAGTGAAATGCAGCTTAGTGCAAAAACAGGCTGCTCTCGCTCTGAAACGCTCATTTTTCACATAAGCCACTTTTCAGCGCTAAAACAGCCTCCAATCGCTCTGAAACGCTCATTTTTGACATAAGCCACTTTTCACCTTTAATGAATGAAATTCCAGGTAAAAACTCCTTTGCCATGAAGAAGATCCAAATTCATCCAGTTCAGGCTAGTAAACCTGGTTGAAAGACCTTTTTTCAGTGAAATGCAGCTTAGTGCAAAAACAGCCTCCTCTCGCTCTGAAACGCTCATTTTTCACATAAGCCACTTTTCAGCCTTAGGCGACTGTACAGTGCTAAAACAGCCTCCTATCGCTCTGAAACGCTCATTTTTGACATAACCCACTTTTCAGCCTTAATGAATTAAATTCCAGGTAAAAACTCATTTGCCATGAAGAAGATCCAAATTCAACCAGTTCAGGCTAGTAAACCTGTTTGAAAGACCTTTTTTCAGTGAAATGCAGCTTAGTGCAAAAACAGGCTGCTCTCGCTCTGAAACGCTCATTTTTCACATAAGCCACTTTTCAGCCTTAGGCGACTGTACAGTGCTAAAACAGCCTCCAATCGCTCTGAAACGCTCATTTTTGACATAAGCCACTTTTCACCTTTAATGAATGAAATTCCAGGTAAAAACTCCTTTGCCATGAAGAAGATCCAAATTCAACCAGTTCAGGCTAGTAAACCTGTTTGAAAGACCTTTTTTCAGTGAAATGCAGCTTAGTGCAAAAACAGGCTGCTCTCGCTCTGAAACGCTCATTTTTCACATAAGCCACTTTTCAGCCTTAGGCGACTGTACAGTGCTAAAACAGCCTCCAATCGCTCTGAAACGCTCATCTTTGACATAAGCCACTTTTCACCTTTAATGAATGAAATTCCAGGTAAAAACTCCTTTGCCATGAAGAAGATCCAAATTCATCCAGTTCAGGCTAGTAAACCTGGTTGAAAGACCTTTTTTCAGTGAAATGCAGCTTAGTGCAAAAACAGCCTCCTCTCGCTCTGAAACGCTCATTTTTCACATAAGCCACTTTTCAGCCTTAGGCGACTGTACAGTGCTAAAACAGCCTCCTATCGCTCTGAAACGCTCATTTTTCACATAAGCCACTTTTCAGCCTTAGGAGACTGTACAGTGCTAAAACAGCCTCCTATCGCTCTGAAACGCTCATTTTTGACATAACCCACTTTTCACCTTTAATGAATGAAATTCCAGGTAAAAACTCCTTTGCCATGAATAAGATCCAAATTCATCCAGTTCAGGCTAGTAAACCTGGTTGAAAGACCTTTTTTCAGTGAAATGCAGCTTAGTGCAAAAACAGGCTGCTCTCGCTCTGAAACGCTCATTTTTCACATAAGCCACTTTTCAGCCTTAGGAGACTGTACAGTGCTAAAACAGCCTCCTATCGCTCTGAAACGCTCATTTTTGACATAACCCACTTTTCACCTTTAATGAATGAAATTCCAGGTAAAAACTCCTTTGCCATGAATAAGATCCAAATTCAACCAGTTCAGGCTAGTAAACCTGTTTGAAAGACCTTTTTTCAGTGAAATGCAGCTTAGTGCAAAAACAGGCTGCTCTCGCTCTGAAACGCTCATTTTTCACATAAGCAGCCTTAGGCGACTGTACAGTGCTAAAACAGCCTCCAATCGCTCTGAAACGCTCATTTTTGACATAAGCCACTTTTCACCTTTAATGAATGAAATTCCAGGTAAAAACTCCTTTGCCATGAATAAGATCCAAATTCAACCAGTTCAGGCTAGTAAACCTGTTTGAAAGACCTTTTTTCAGTGAAATGCAGCTTAGTGCAAAAACAGGCTGCTCTCGCTCTGAAACGCTCATTTTTCACATAAGCCACTTTTCAGCCTTAGGCGACTGTACAGTGCTAAAACAGCCTCCAATCGCTCTGAAACGCTCATTTTTGACATAAGCCACTTTTCACCTATAATGAATGAAATTCCAGGCAAAAACTCCTTTGCCATGAAGAAGATCCAAATTCAACCAGTTCAGGCTAGTAAACCTGTTTGAAAGACCTTTTTTCAGTGAAATGCAGCTTAGTGCAAAAACAGGCTGCTCTCGCTCTGAAACGCTCATTTTTCACATAAGCCACTTTTCAGCGCTAAAACAGCCTCCAATCGCTCTGAAACGCTCATTTTTGACATAAGCCACTTTTCACCTTTAATGAATGAAATTCCAGGTAAAAACTCCTTTGCCATGAAGAAGATCCAAATTCAACCAGTTCAGGCTAGTAAACCTGTTTGAAAGACCTTTTTTCAGTGAAATGCAGCTTAGTGCAAAAACAGGCTGCTCTCGCTCTGAAACGCTCATTTTTCACATAAGCCACTTTTCAGCCTTAGGCGACTGTACAGTGCTAAAACAGCCTCCAATCGCTCTGAAACGCTCATCTTTGACATAAGCCACTTTTCACCTTTAATGAATGAAATTCCAGGTAAAAACTCCTTTGCCATGAAGAAGATCCAAATTCATCCAGTTCAGGCTAGTAAACCTGGTTGAAAGACCTTTTTTCAGTGAAATGCAGCTTAGTGCAAAAACAGCCTCCTCTCGCTCTGAAACGCTCATTTTTCACATAAGCCACTTTTCAGCCTTAGGCGACTGTACAGTGCTAAAACAGCCTCCTATCGCTCTGAAACGCTCATTTTTCACATAAGCCACTTTTCAGCCTTAGGAGACTGTACAGTGCTAAAACAGCCTCCTATCGCTCTGAAACGCTCATTTTTGACATAACCCACTTTTCACCTTTAATGAATGAAATTCCAGGTAAAAACTCCTTTGCCATGAATAAGATCCAAATTCATCCAGTTCAGGCTAGTAAACCTGGTTGAAAGACCTTTTTTCAGTGAAATGCAGCTTAGTGCAAAAACAGGCTGCTCTCGCTCTGAAACGCTCATTTTTCACATAAGCCACTTTTCAGCGCTAAAACAGCCTCCAATCGCTCTGAAACGCTCATTTTTGACATAAGCCACTTTTCACCTTTAATGAATGAAATTCCAGGTAAAAACTCCTTTGCCATGAAGAAGATCCAAATTCATCCAGTTCAGGCTAGTAAACCTGGTTGAAAGACCTTTTTTCAGTGAAATGCAGCTTAGTGCAAAAACAGCCTCCTCTCGCTCTGAAACGCTCATTTTTCACATAAGCCACTTTTCAGCCTTAGGCGACTGTACAGTGCTAAAACAGCCTCCTATCGCTCTGAAACGATCATTTTTGACATAACCCACTTTTCAGCCTTAATGAATTAAATTCCAGGTAAAAACTCATTTGCCATGAAGAAGATCCAAATTCAACCAGTTCAGGCTAGTAGACCTGTTTGAAAGACCTTTTTTCAGTGAAATGCAGCTTAGTGCAAAAACAGGCTGCTCTCGCTCTGAAACGCTCATTTTTCACATAAGCCACTTTTCAGCGCTAAAACAGCCTCCAATCGCTCTGAAACGCTCATTTTTGACATAACCCACTTTTCACCTTTAATGAATGAAATTCCAGGTAAAAACTCCTTTGCCATGAATAAGATCCAAATTCAACCAGTTCAGGCTAGTAAACCTGTTTGAAAGACCTTTTTTCAGTGAAATGCAGCTTAGTGCAAAAACAGGCTGCTCTCGCTCTGAAACGCTCATTTTTCACATAACCCACTTTTCAGCCTTAATGAATTAAATTCCAGGTAAAAACTCCTTTGCCATGAAGAAGATCCAAATTCAACCAGTTCAGGCTAGTAAACCTGTTTGAAAGACCTTTTTTCAGTGAAATGCAGCTTAGTGCAAAAACAGGCTGCTCTCGCTCTGAAACGCTCATTTTTCACATAAGCCACTTTTCAGCCTTAGGCGACTGTACAGTGCTAAAACAGCCTCCTATCGCTCTGAAACGATCATTTTTGACATAACCCACTTTTCAGCCTTAATGAATTAAATTCCAGGTAAAAACTCATTTGCCATGAAGAAGATCCAAATTCAACCAGTTCAGGCTAGTAGACCTGTTTGAAAGACCTTTTTTCAGTGAAATGCAGCTTAGTGCAAAAACAGGCTGCTCTCGCTCTGAAACGCTCATTTTTCACATAAGCCACTTTTCAGCGCTAAAACAGCCTCCAATCGCTCTGAAACGCTCATTTTTGACATAACCCACTTTTCACCTTTAATGAATGAAATTCCAGGTAAAAACTCCTTTGCCATGAATAAGATCCAAATTCAACCAGTTCAGGCTAGTAAACCTGTTTGAAAGACCTTTTTTCAGTGAAATGCAGCTTAGTGCAAAAACAGGCTGCTCTCGCTCTGAAACGCTCATTTTTCACATAAGCCACTTTTCAGCCTTAGGAGACTGTACAGTGCTAAAACAGCCTCCTATCGCTCTGAAAGGCTCATTTTTGACATAACCCACTTTTCACCTTTAATGAATGAAATTCCAGGTAAAAACTCCTTTGCCATGAATAAGATCCAAATTCAACCAGTTCAGGCTAGTAAACCTGTTTGAAAGACCTTTTTTCAGTGAAATGCAGCTTAGTGCAAAAACAGGCTGCTCTCGCTCTGAAACGCTCATTTTTCACATAAGCCACTTTTCAGCCTTAGGAGACTGTACAGTGCTAAAACAGCCTCCTATCGCTCTGAAACGCTCATTTTTGACATAAGCCACTTTTCACCTTTAATGAATGAAATTCCAGGTAAAAACTCCTTTGCCATGAAGAAGATCCAAATTCAACCAGTTCAGGCTAGTAAACCTGTTTGAAAGACCTTTTTTCAGTGAAATGCAGCTTAGTGCAAAAACAGGCTGCTCTCGCTCTGAAACGCTCATTTTTCACATAAGCCACTTTTCAGCGCTAAAACAGCCTCCAATCGCTCTGAAACGCTCATTTTTGACATAAGCCACTTTTCACCTTTAATGAATGAAATTCCAGGTAAAAACTCCTTTGCCATGAAGAAGATCCAAATTCAACCAGTTCAGGCTAGTAAACCTGTTTGAAAGACCTTTTTTCAGTGAAATGCAGCTTAGTGCAAAAACAGGCTGCTCTCGCTCTGAAACGCTCATTTTTCACATAAGCAGCCTTAGGCGACTGTACAGTGCTAAAACAGCCTCCAATCGCTCTGAAACGCTCATTTTTGACATAACCCACTTTTCACCTTTAATGAATGAAATTCCAGGTAAAAACTCCTTTGCCATGAATAAGATCCAAATTCAACCAGTTCAGGCTAGTAAACCTGTTTGAAAGACCTTTTTTCAGTGAAATGCAGCTTAGTGCAAAAACAGGCTGCTCTCGCTCTGAAACGCTCATTTTTCACATAAGCCACTTTTCAGCGCTAAAACAGCCTCCAATCGCTCTGAAACGCTCATTTTTGACATAAGCCACTTTTCACCTTTAATGAATGAAATTCCAGGTAAAAACTCCTTTGCCATGAAGAAGATCCAAATTCATCCAGTTCAGGCTAGTAAACCTGGTTGAAAGACCTTTTTTCAGTGAAATGCAGCTTAGTGCAAAAACAGGCTGCTCTCGCTCTGAAACGCTCATTTTTCACATAAGCCACTTTTCAGCCTTAGGCGACTGTACAGTGCTAAAACAGCCTCCAATCGCTCTGAAACGCTCATTTTTGACATAAGCCACTTTTCACCTTTAATGAATGAAATTCCAGGTAAAAACTCCTTTGCCATGAAGAAGATCCAAATTCAACCAGTTCAGGCTAGTAAACCTGTTTGAAAGACCTTTTTTCAGTGAAATGCAGCTTAGTGCAAAAACAGGCTGCTCTCGCTCTGAAACGCTCATTTTTCACATAAGCCACTTTTCAGCGCTAAAACAGCCTCCAATCGCTCTGAAACGCTCATTTTTGACATAAGCCACTTTTCACCTTTAATGAATGAAATTCCAGGTAAAAACTCCTTTGCCATGAAGAAGATCCAAATTCAACCAGTTCAGGCTAGTAAACCTGTTTGAAAGACCTTTTTTCAGTGAAATGCAGCTTAGTGCAAAAACAGGCTGCTCTCGCTCTGAAACGCTCATTTTTCACATAAGCCACTTTTCAGCCTTAGGCGACTGTACAGTGCTAAAACAGCCTCCAATCGCTCTGAAACGCTCATCTTTGACATAAGCCACTTTTCACCTTTAATGAATGAAATTCCAGGTAAAAACTCCTTTGCCATGAAGAAGATCCAAATTCATCCAGTTCAGGCTAGTAAACCTGTTTGAAAGACCTTTTTTCAGTGAAATGCAGCTTAGTGCAAAAACAGCCTCCTCTCGCTCTGAAACGCTCATTTTTCACATAAGCCACTTTTCAGCCTTAGGCGACTGTACAGTGCTAAAACAGCCTCCTATCGCTCTGAAACGCTCATTTTTCACATAAGCCACTTTTCAGCCTTAGGAGACTGTACAGTGCTAAAACAGCCTCCTATCGCTCTGAAACGCTCATTTTTGACATAACCCACTTTTCACCTTTAATGAATGAAATTCCAGGTAAAAACTCCTTTGCCATGAATAAGATCCAAATTCATCCAGTTCAGGCTAGTAAACCTGGTTGAAAGACCTTTTTTCAGTGAAATGCAGCTTAGTGCAAAAACAGGCTGCTCTCGCTCTGAAACGCTCATTTTTCACATAACCCACTTTTCAGCCTTAATGAATTAAATTCCAGGTAAAAACTCCTTTGCCATGAAGAAGATCCAAATTCAACCAGTTGAGGCTAGTAAACCTGTTTGAAAGACCTTTTTTCAGTGAAATGCAGCTTAGTGCAAAAACAGGCTGCTCTCGCTCTGAAACGCTCATTTTTCACATAAGCCACTTTTCAGCGCTAAAACAGCCTCCAATCGCTCTGAAACGCTCATTTTTGACATAACCCACTTTTCACCTTTAATGAATGAAATTCCAGGTAAAAACTCCTTTGCCATGAATAAGATCCAAATTCAACCAGTTCAGGCTAGTAAACCTGTTTGAAAGACCTTTTTTCAGTGAAATGCAGCTTAGTGCAAAAACAGGCTGCTCTCGCTCTGAAACGCTCATTTTTCACATAAGCCACTTTTCAGCCTTAGGAGACTGTACAGTGCTAAAACAGCCTCCTATCGCTCTGAAACGCTCATTTTTGACATAACCCACTTTTCACCTTTAATGAATGAAATTCCAGGTAAAAACTCCTTTGCCATGAATAAGATCCAAATTCAACCAGTTCAGGCTAGTAGACCTGTTTGAAAGACCTTTTTTCAGTGAAATGCAGCTTAGTGCAAAAACAGGCTGCTCTCGCTCTGAAACGCTCATTTTTCACATAAGCCACTTTTCAGCGCTAAAAAAGCCTCCAATCGCTCTGAAACGCTCATTTTTGACATAAGCCACTTTTCACCTTTAATGAATGAAATTCCAGGTAAAAACTCCTTTGCCATGAATAAGATCCAAATTCAACCAGTTCAGGCTAGTAAACCTGTTTGAAAGACCTTTTTTCAGTGAAATGCAGCTTAGTGCAAAAACAGGCTGCTCTCGCTCTGAAACGCTCATTTTTCACATAAGCCACTTTTCAGCCTTAGGAGACTGTACAGTGCTAAAACAGCCTCCTATCGCTCTGAAACGCTCATTTTTGACATAACCCACTTTTCACCTTTAATGAATGAAATTCCAGGTAAAAACTCCTTTGCCATGAATAAGATCCAAATTCAACCAGTTCAGGCTAGTAAACCTGTTTGAAAGACCTTTTTTCAGTGAAATGCAGCTTAGTGCAAAAACAGCCTCCTCTCGCTCTGAAACGCTCATTTTTCACATAAGCCACTTTTCAGCCTTAGGCGACTGTACAGTGCTAAAACAGCCTCCTATCGCTCTGAAACGCTCATTTTTCACATAAGCCACCTTTCAGCCTTAGGAGACTGTACAGTGCTAAAACAGCCTCCTATCGCTCTGAAACGCTCATTTTTGACATAACCCACTTTTCACCTTTAATGAATGAAATTCCAGGTAAAAACTCCTTTGCCATGAATAAGATCCAAATTCATCCAGTTCAGGCTAGTAAACCTGGTTGAAAGACCTTTTTTCAGTGAAATGCAGCTTAGTGCAAAAACAGGCTGCTCTCGCTCTGAAACGCTCATTTTTCACATAACCCACTTTTCAGCCTTAATGAATTAAATTCCAGGTAAAAACTCCTTTGCCATGAAGAAGATCCAAATTCAACCAGTTGAGGCTAGTAAACCTGTTTGAAAGACCTTTTTTCAGTGAAATGCAGCTTAGTGCAAAAACAGGCTGCTCTCGCTCTGAAACGCTCATTTTTCACATAAGCCACTTTTCAGCGCTAAAACAGCCTCCAATCGCTCTGAAACGCTCATTTTTGACATAACCCACTTTTCACCTTTAATGAATGAAATTCCAGGTAAAAACTCCTTTGCCATGAAGAAGATCCAAATTCATCCAGTTCAGGCTCGTAAACCTGTTTGAAAGACCTTTTTTCAGTGAAATGCAGCTTAGTGCAAAAACAGGCTGCTCTCGCTCTGAAACGCTCATTTTTCACATAAGCCACTTTTCAGCCTTAGGCGACTGTACAGTGCTAAAACAGCCTCCAATCGCTCTGAAACGCTCATTTTTGACATAAGCCACTTTTCACCTTTAATGAATGAAATTCCAGGTAAAAACTCCTTTGCCATGAAGAAGATCCAAATTCAACCAGTTCAGGCTAGTAAACCTGTTTGAAAGACCTTTTTTCAGTGAAATGCAGCTTAGTGCAAAAACAGGCTGCTCTCGCTCTGAAACGCTCATTTTTCACATAAGCCACTTTTCAGCGCTAAAACAGCCTCCAATCGCTCTGAAACGCTCATTTTTGACATAAGCCACTTTTCACCTTTAATGAATGAAATTCCAGGTAAAAACTCCTTTGCCATGAAGAAGATCCAAATTCAACCAGTTCAGGCTAGTAAACCTGTTTGAAAGACCTTTTTTCAGTGAAATGCAGCTTAGTGCAAAAACAGGCTGCTCTCGCTCTGAAACGCTCATTTTTCACATAAGCCACTTTTCAGCCTTAGGCGACTGTACAGTGCTAAAACAGCCTCCAATCGCTCTGAAACGCTCATTTTTGACATAACCCACTTTTCAGCCTTAATGAATTAAATTCCAGGTGAAAACTCCTTTGCCATGAAGAAGATCCAAATTCAACAAGTTCAGGCTAGTAAACCTGTTTGAAAGACCTTTTTTCAGTGAAATGCAGCTTAGTGCAAATACAGGCTGCTCTCGCTCTGAAACGCTCATTTTTCACATAAGCCACTTTTCAGCCTTAGGCGACTGTACAGTGCTAAAACAGCCTCCAATCGCTCTGAAACGCTCATTTTTCACATAAGCCACTTTTCAGCCTTAGGAGACTGTACAGTGCTAAAACAGCCTCCTATCGCTCTGAAACGCTCATTTTTGACATAACCCACTTTTCACCTTTAATGAATGAAATTCCAGGTAAAAACTCCTTTGCCATGAATAAGATCCAAATTCAACCAGTTCAGGCTAGTAAACCTGTTTGAAAGACCTTTTTTCAGTGAAATGCAGCTTAGTGCAAAAACAGCCTCCTCTCGCTCTGAAACGCTCATTTTTCACATAAGCCACTTTTCAGCCTTAGGCGACTGTACAGTGCTAAAACAGCCTCCTATCGCTCTGAAACGCTCATTTTTCACATAAGCCACTTTTCAGCCTTAGGAGACTGTACAGTGCTAAAACAGCCTCCTATCGCTCTGAAACGCTCATTTTTGACATAACCCACTTTTCACCTTTAATGAATGAAATTCCAGGTAAAAACTCCTTTGCCATGAATAAGATCCAAATTCATCCAGTTCAGGCTAGTAAACCTGGTTGAAAGACCTTTTTTCAGTGAAATGCAGCTTAGTGCAAAAACAGGCTGCTCTCGCTCTGAAACGCTCATTTTTCACATAAGCCACTTTTCAGCGCTAAAACAGCCTCCAATCGCTCTGAAACGCTCATTTTTGACATAACCCACTTTTCACCTTTAATGAATGAAATTCCAGGTAAAAACTCCTTTGCCATGAAGAAGATCCAAATTCATCCAGTTCAGGCTCGTAAACCTGTTTGAAAGACCTTTTTTCAGTGAAATGCAGCTTAGTGCAAAAACAGGCTGCTCTCGCTCTGAAACGCTCATTTTTCACATAAGCCACTTTTCAGCCTTAGGCGACTGTACAGTGCTAAAACAGCCTCCAATCGCTCTGAAACGCTCATTTTTCACATAAGCCACTTTTCAGCGCTAAAACAGCCTCCAATCGCTCTGAAACGCTCATTTTTGACATAACCCACTTTTCACCTTTAATGAATGAAATTCCAGGTAAAAAACTCCTTTGCCATGAATAAGATCCAAATTCAACCAGTTCAGGCTAGTAAACCTGTTTGAAAGACCTTTTTTCAGTGAAATGCAGCTTAGTGCAAAAACAGGCTGCTCTCGCTCTGAAACGCTCATTTTTCACATAAGCCACTTTTCAGCGCTAAAACAGCCTCCAATCGCTCTGAAACGCTCATTTTTGACATAAGCCACTTTTCACCTTTAATGAATGAAATTCCAGGTAAAAACTCCTTTGCCATGAAGAAGATCCAAATTCAACCAGTTCAGGCTAGTAAACCTGTTTGAAAGACCTTTTTTCAGTGAAATGCAGCTTAGTGCAAAAACAGGCTGCTCTCGCTCTGAAACGCTCATTTTTCACATAAGCCACTTTTCAGCGCTAAAACAGCCTCCAATCGCTCTGAAACGCTCATTTTTGACATAAGCCACTTTTCACCTTTAATGAATGAAATTCCAGGTAAAAACTCCTTTGCCATGAATAAGATCCAAATTCAACCAGTTCAGGCTAGTAAACCTGTTTGAAAGACCTTTTTTCAGTGAAATGCAGCTTAGTGCAAAAACAGGCTGCTCTCGCTCTGAAACGCTCATTTTTCACATAACCCACTTTTCACCCTTAATGAATTAAATTCCAGGTAAAAACTCATTTGCCATGAAGAAGATCCAAATTCATCCAGTTCAGGCTACTAAACCTGGTTGAAAGACCTTTTTTCAGTGAAATGCAGCTTAGTGCAAAAACAGCCTCCTCTCGCTCTGAAACGCTCATTTTTCACATAAGCCACTTTCAGCCTTAGGCGACTGTACAGTGCTAAAACAGCCTCCTATCGCTCTGAAACGCTCATTTTTCACATAAGCCACTTTTCAGCCTTAGGAGACTGTACAGTGCTAAAACAGCCTCCAATCGCTCTGAAACGCTCATTTTTCACATAAGCCACTTTTCAGCGCTAAAACAGCCTCCAATCGCTCTGAAACGCTCATTTTTGACATAACCCACTTTTCACCTTTAATGAATGAAATTCCAGGTAAAAACTCCTTTGCCATGAAGAAGATCCAAATTCAACCAGTTCAGGCTAGTAAACCTGTTTGAAAGACCTTTTTTCAGTGAAATGCAGCTTAGTGCAAAAACAGGCTGCTCTCGCTCTGAAACGCTCATTTTTCACATAAGCCACTTTTCAGCGCTAAAACAGCCTCCAATCGCTCTGAAACGCTCATTTTTGACATAAGCCACTTTTCACCTTTAATGAATGAAATTCCAGGTAAAAACTCCTTTGCCATGAAGAAGATCCAAATTCAACCAGTTCAGGCTAGTAAACCTGTTTGAAAGACCTTTTTTCAGTGAAATGCAGCTTAGTGCAAAAACAGGCTGCTCTCGCTCTGAAACGCTCATTTTTCACATAAGCCACTTTTCAGCCTTAGGCGACTGTACAGTGCTAAAACAGCCTCCTATCGCTCTGAAACGATCATTTTTGACATAACCCACTTTTCAGCCTTAATGAATTAAATTCCAGGTAAAAACTCATTTGCCATGAAGAAGATCCAAATTCAACCAGTTCAGGCTAGTAGACATGTTTGAAAGACCTTTTTTCAGTGAAATGCAGCTTAGTGCAAAAACAGGCTGCTCTCGCTCTGAAACGCTCATTTTTCACATAAGCCACTTTTCAGCGCTAAAACAGCCTCCAATCGCTCTGAAACGCTCATTTTTGACATAAGCCACTTTTCACCTTTAATGAATGAAATTCCAGGTAAAAACTCCTTTGCCATGAAGAAGATCCAAATTCAACCAGTTCAGGCTAGTAAACCTGTTTGAAAGACCTTTTTTCAGTGAAATGCAGCTTAGTGCAAAAACAGGCTGCTCTCGCTCTGAAACGCTCATTTTTCACATAAGCAGCCTTAGGCGACTGTACAGTGCTAAAACAGCCTCCAATCGCTCTGAAACGCTCATTTTTGACATAAGCCACTTTTCACCTTTAATGAATGAAATTCCAGGTAAAAACTCCTTTGCCATGAATAAGATCCAAATTCAACCAGTTCAGGCTAGTAAACCTGTTTGAAAGACCTTTTTTCAGTGAAATGCAGCTTAGTGCAAAAACAGGCTGCTCTCGCTCTGAAACGCTCATTTTTCACATAACCCACTTTTCACCCTTAATGAATGAAATTCCAGGTAAAAACTCCTTTGCCATGAAGAAGATCCAAATTCAACCAGTTGAGGCTAGTAAACCTGTTTGAAAGACCTTTTTTCAGTGAAATGCAGCTTAGTGCAAAAACAGGCTGCTCTCGCTCTGAAACGCTCATTTTTCACATAAGCCACTTTTCAGCGCTAAAACAGCCTCCAATCGCTCTGAAACGCTCATTTTTGACATAAGCCACTTTTCACCTTTAATGAATGAAATTCCAGGTAAAAACTCCTTTGCCATGAAGAAGATCCAAATTCATCCAGTTCAGGCTAGTAAACCTGGTTGAAAGACCTTTTTTCAGTGAAATGCAGCTTAGTGCAAAAACAGCCTCCTCTCGCTCTGAAACGCTCATTTTTCACATAAGCCACTTTTCAGCTTTAGGCGACTGTACAGTGCTAAAACAGCCTCCAATCGCTCTGAAACGCTCATCTTTGACATAAGCCACTTTTCACCTTTAATGAATGAAATTCCAGGTAAAAACTCCTTTGCCATGAAGAAGATCCAAATTCATCCAGTTCAGGCTAGTAAACCTGGTTGAAAGACCTTTTTTCAGTGAAATGCAGCTTAGTGCAAAAACAGCCTCCTCTCGCTCTGAAACGCTCATTTTTCACATAAGCCACTTTTCAGCCTTAGGCGACTGTACAGTGCTAAAACAGCCTCCTATCGCTCTGAAACGCTCATTTTTCACATAAGCCACTTTTCAGCCTTAGGAGACTGTACAGTGCTAAAACAGCCTCCTATCGCTCTGAAACGCTCATTTTTCACATAACCCACTTTTCAGCCTTAATGAATTAAATTCCAGGTAAAAACTCCTTTGCCATGAAGAAGATCCAAATTCAACCAGTTGAGGCTAGTAAACCTGTTTGAAAGACCTTTTTTCAGTGAAATGCAGCTTAGTGCAAAAACAGGCTGCTCTCGCTCTGAAACGCTCATTTTTCACATAACCCACTTTTCAGCCTTAATGAATTAAATTCCAGGTAAAAACTCCTTTGCCATGAAGAAGATCCAAATTCAACCAGTTGAGGCTAGTAAACCTGTTTGAAAGACCTTTTTTCAGTGAAATGCAGCTTAGTGCAAAAACAGGCTGCTCTCGCTCTGAAACGCTCATTTTTCACATAAGCCACTTTTCAGCGCTAAAACAGCCTCCAATCGCTCTGAAACGCTCATTTTTGACATAAGCCACTTTTCACCTTTAATGAATGAAATTCCAGGTAAAAACTCCTTTGCCATGAAGAAGATCCAAATTCAACCAGTTCAGGCTAGTAAACCTGTTTGAAAGACCTTTTTTCAGTGAAATGCAGCTTAGTGCAAAAACAGGCTGCTCTCGCTCTGAAACGCTCATTTTTCACATAAGCCACTTTTCAGCCTTAGGCGACTGTACAGTGCTAAAACAGCCTCCAATCGCTCTGAAACGCTCATTTTTGACATAACCCACTTTTCAGCCTTAATGAATTAAATTCCAGGTGAAAACTCCTTTGCCATGAAGAAGATCCAAATTCAACAAGTTCAGGCTAGTAAACCTGTTTGAAAGACCTTTTTTCAGTGAAATGCAGCTTAGTGCAAAAACAGGCTGCTCTCGCTCTGAAACGCTCATTTTTCACATAAGCCACTTTTCAGCCTTAGGCGACTGTACAGTGCTAAAACAGCCTCCAATCGCTCTGAAACGCTCATTTTTCACATAACCCACTTTTCACCTTTAATGAATGAAATTCCAGGTAAAAACTCCTTTGCCATGAATAAGATCCAAATTCAACCAGTTCAGGCTAGTAAACCTGTTTGAAAGACCTTTTTTCAGTGAAATGCAGCTTAGTGCAAAAACAGGCTGCTCTCGCTCTGAAACGCTCATTTTTCACATAAGCCACTTTTCAGCCTTAGGAGACTGTACAGTGCTAAAACAGCCTCCTATCGCTCTGAAACGCTCATTTTGACATAACCCACTTTTCACCTTTAATGAATGAAATTCCAGGTAAAAACTCCTTTGCCATGAAGAAGATCCAAATTCAACCAGTTCAGGCTAGTAAACCTGTTTGAAAGACCTTTTTTCAGTGAAATGCAGCTTAGTGCAAAAACAGGCTGCTCTCGCTCTGAAACGCTCATTTTTCACATAAGCCACTTTTCAGCGCTAAAACAGCCTCCAATCGCTCTGAAACGCTCATTTTTGACATAAGCCACTTTTCACCTTTAATGAATGAAATTCCAGGTAAAAACTCCTTTGCATGAAGAAGATCCAAATTCAACCAGTTCAGGCTAGTAAACCTGTTTGAAAGACCTTTTTTCAGTGAAATGCAGCTTAGTGCAAAAACAGGCTGCTCTCGCTCTGAAACGCTCATTTTTCACATAAGCCACTTTTCAGCCTTAGGCGACTGTACAGTGCTAAAACAGCCTCCTATCGCTCTGAAACGATCATTTTTGACATAACCCACTTTTCAGCCTTAATGAATTAAATTCCAGGTAAAAACTCATTTGCCATGAAGAAGATCCAAATTCAACCAGTTCAGGCTAGTAGACCTGTTTGAAAGACCTTTTTTCAGTGAAATGCAGCTTAGTGCAAAAACAGGCTGCTCTCGCTCTGAAACGCTCATTTTTCACATAAGCCACTTTTCAGCGCTAAAACAGCCTCCAATCGCTCTGAAACGCTCATTTTTGACATAACCCACTTTTCACCTTTAATGAATGAAATTCCAGGTAAAAACTCCTTTGCCATGAATAAGATCCAAATTCAACCAGTTCAGGCTAGTAAACCTGTTTGAAAGACCTTTTTTCAGTGAAATGCAGCTTAGTGCAAAAACAGGCTGCTCTCGCTCTGAAACGCTCATTTTTCACATAAGCCACTTTTCAGCCTTAGGAGACTGTACAGTGCTAAAACAGCCTCCTATCGCTCTGAAACGCTCATTTTTGACATAACCCACTTTTCACCTTTAATGAATGAAATTCCAGGTAAAAACTCCTTTGCCATGAATAAGATCCAAATTCAACCAGTTCAGGCTAGTAAACCTGTTTGAAAGACCTTTTTTCAGTGAAATGCAGCTTAGTGCAAAAACAGGCTGCTCTCGCTCTGAAACGCTCATTTTTCACATAAGCCACTTTTCAGCCTTAGGCGACTGTACAGTGCTAAAACAGCCTCCAATCGCTCTGAAACGCTCATTTTTCACATAAGCCACTTTTCAGCGCTAAAACAGCCTCCAATCGCTCTGAAACGCTCATTTTTGACATAACCCACTTTTCACCTTTAATGAATGAAATTCCAGGTAAAAACTCCTTTGCCATGAATAAGATCCAAATTCAACCAGTTCAGGCTAGTAAACCTGTTTGAAAGACCTTTTTTCAGTGAAATGCAGCTTAGTGCAAAAACAGGCTGCTCTCGCTCTGAAACGCTCATTTTTCACATAAGCCACTTTTCAGCGCTAAAACAGCCTCCAATCGCTCTGAAACGCTCATTTTTGACATAAGCCACTTTTCAGCCTTAGGCGACTGTACAGTGCTAAAACAGCCTCCTATCCCTCTGAAACGATCATTTTTGACATAACCCACTTTTCAGCCTTAATGAATTAAATTCCAGGTAAAAACTCATTTGCCATGAAGAAGATCCAAATTCAACCAGTTCAGGCTAGTAGACCTGTTTGAAAGACCTTTTTTCAGTGAAATGCAGCTTAGTGCAAAAACAGGCTGCTCTCGCTCTGAAACGCTCATTTTTCACAAAAGCCACTTTTCAGCGCTAAAACAGCCTCCAATCGCTCTGAAACGCTCATTTTTGACATAAGCCACTTTTCACCTTTAATGAATGAAATTCGAGGTAAAAACTCCTTTGCCATGAATAAGATCCAAATTCAACCAGTTCAGGCTAGTAAACCTGTTTGAAAGACCTTTTTTCAGTGAAATGCAGCTTAGTGCAAAAACAGGCTGCTCTCGCTCTGAAACGCTCATTTTTCACATAAGCCACTTTTCAGCCTTAGGCGACTGTACAGTGCTAAAACAGCCTCCAATCGCTCTGAAACGCTCATTTTTGACATAAGCCACTTTTCACCTTTAATGAATGAAATTCCAGGCAAAAACTCCTTTGCCATGAAGAAGATCCAAATTCAACCAGTTCAGGCTAGTAAACCTGTTTGAAAGACCTTTTTTCAGTGAAATGCAGCTTAGTGCAAAAACAGGCTGCTCTCGCTCTGAAACGCTCATTTTTCACATAAGCCACTTTTCAGCGCTAAAACAGCCTCCAATCGCTCTGAAACGCTCATTTTTGACATAAGCCACTTTTCACCTTTAATGAATGAAATTCCAGGTAAAAACTCCTTTGCCATGAAGAAGATCCAAATTCAACCAGTTCAGGCTAGTAAACCTGTTTGAAAGACCTTTTTTCAGTGAAATGCAGCTTAGTGCAAAAACAGGCTGCTCTCGCTCTGAAACGCTCATTTTTCACATAAGCCACTTTTCAGCCTTAGGCGACTGTACAGTGCTAAAACAGCCTCCAATCGCTCTGAAACGCTCATTTTTGACATAAGCCACTTTTCACCTTTAATGAATGAAATTCCAGGTAAAAACTCCTTTGCCATGAAGAAGATCCAAATTCAACAAGTTCAGGCTAGTAAACCTGTTTGAAAGACCTTTTTTCAGTGAAATGCAGCTTAGTGCAAAAACAGGCTGCTCTCGCTCTGAAACGCTCATTTTTCACATAAGCCACTTTTCAGCCTTAGGCGACTGTACAGTGCTAAAACAGCCTCCAATCGCTCTGAAACGCTCATTTTTGACATAAGCCACTTTTCACCTTTAATGAATGAAATTCCAGGTAAAAACTCCTTTGCCATGAAGAAGATCCAAATTCAACAAGTTCAGGCTAGTAAACCTGTTTGAAAGACCTTTTTTCAGTGAAATGCAGCTTAGTGCTAAAACAGCCTCCAATCGCTCTGAAACGCTCATTTTTCACATAAGCCACTTTTCAGCCTTAGGAGACTGTACAGTGCTAAAACAGCCTCCTATCGCTCTGAAACGCTCATTTTTGACATAACCCACTTTTCACCTTTAATGAATGAAATTCCAGGTAAAAACTCCTTTGCCATGAATAAGATCCAAATTCATCCAGTTCAGGCTAGTAAACCTGGTTGAAAGACCTTTTTTCAGTGAAATGCAGCTTAGTGCAAAAACAGGCTGCTCTCGCTCTGAAACGCTCATTTTTCACATAAGCCACTTTTCAGCCTTAGGCGACTGTACAGTGCTAAAACAGCCTCCTATCGCTCTGAAACGCTCATTTTTGACATAACCCACTTTTCAGCCTAATGAATTAAATTCCAGGTAAAAACTCATTTGCCATGAAGAAGATCCAAATTCAACCAGTTCAGGCTAGTAAACCTGTTTGAAAGACCTTTTTTCAGTGAAATGCAGCTTAGTGCAAAAACAGGCTGCTCTCGCTCTGAAACGCTCATTTTTCACATAAGCCACTTTTCAGCGCTAAAACAGCCTCCAATCGCTCTGAAACGCTCATTTTTGACATAACCCACTTTTCACCTTTAATGAATGAAATTCCAGGTAAAAACTCCTTTGCCATGAATAAGATCCAAATTCAACCAGTTCAGGCTAGTAAACCTGTTTGAAAGACCTTTTTTCAGTGAAATGCAGCTTAGTGCAAAAACAGGCTGCTCTCGCTCTGAAACGCTCATTTTTCACATAAGCCACTTTTCAGCCTTAGGAGACTGTACAGTGCTAAAACAGCCTCCTATCGCTCTGAAACGCTCATTTTTGACATAACCCACTTTTCACCTTTAATGAATGAAATTCCAGGTAAAAACTCCTTTGCCATGAATAAGATCCAAATTCAACCAGTTCAGGCTAGTAAACCTGTTTGAAAGACCTTTTTTCAGTGAAATGCAGCTTAGTGCAAAAACAGGCTGCTCTCGCTCTGAAACGCTCATTTTTCACATAAGCCACTTTTCAGCCTTAGGCGACTGTACAGTGCTAAAACAGCCTCCAATCGCTCTGAAACGCTCATTTTTCACATAAGCCACTTTTCAGCGCTAAAACAGCCTCCAATCGCTCTGAAACGCTCATTTTTGACATAACCCACTTTTCACCTTTAATGAATGAAATTCCAGGTAAAAACTCCTTTGCCATGAATAAGATCCAAATTCAACCAGTTCAGGCTAGTAAACCTGTTTGAAAGACCTTTTTTCAGTGAAATGCAGCTTAGTGCAAAAACAGGCTGCTCTCGCTCTGAAACGCTCATTTTTCACATAAGCCACTTTTCAGCGCTAAAACAGCCTCCAATCGCTCTGAAACGCTCATTTTTGACATAAGCCACTTTTCAGCCTTAGGCGACTGTACAGTGCTAAAACAGCCTCCTATCCCTCTGAAACGATCATTTTTGACATAACCCACTTTTCAGCCTTAATGAATTAAATTCCAGGTAAAAACTCATTTGCCATGAAGAAGATCCAAATTCAACCAGTTCAGGCTAGTAGACCTGTTTGAAAGACCTTTTTTCAGTGAAATGCAGCTTAGTGCAAAAACAGGCTGCTCTCGCTCTGAAACGCTCATTTTTCACAAAAGCCACTTTTCAGCGCTAAAACAGCCTCCAATCGCTCTGAAACGCTCATTTTTGACATAAGCCACTTTTCACCTTTAATGAATGAAATTCGAGGTAAAAACTCCTTTGCCATGAATAAGATCCAAATTCAACCAGTTCAGGCTAGTAAACCTGTTTGAAAGACCTTTTTTCAGTGAAATGCAGCTTAGTGCAAAAACAGGCTGCTCTCGCTCTGAAACGCTCATTTTTCACATAAGCCACTTTTCAGCCTTAGGCGACTGTACAGTGCTAAAACAGCCTCCAATCGCTCTGAAACGCTCATTTTTGACATAAGCCACTTTTCACCTTTAATGAATGAAATTCCAGGCAAAAACTCCTTTGCCATGAAGAAGATCCAAATTCAACCAGTTCAGGCTAGTAAACCTGTTTGAAAGACCTTTTTTCAGTGAAATGCAGCTTAGTGCAAAAACAGGCTGCTCTCGCTCTGAAACGCTCATTTTTCACATAAGCCACTTTTCAGCGCTAAAACAGCCTCCAATCGCTCTGAAACGCTCATTTTTGACATAAGCCACTTTTCACCTTTAATGAATGAAATTCCAGGTAAAAACTCCTTTGCCATGAAGAAGATCCAAATTCAACCAGTTCAGGCTAGTAAACCTGTTTGAAAGACCTTTTTTCAGTGAAATGCAGCTTAGTGCAAAAACAGGCTGCTCTCGCTCTGAAACGCTCATTTTTCACATAAGCCACTTTTCAGCCTTAGGCGACTGTACAGTGCTAAAACAGCCTCCAATCGCTCTGAAACGCTCATTTTTGACATAAGCCACTTTTCACCTTTAATGAATGAAATTCCAGGTAAAAACTCCTTTGCCATGAAGAAGATCCAAATTCAACAAGTTCAGGCTAGTAAACCTGTTTGAAAGACCTTTTTTCAGTGAAATGCAGCTTAGTGCTAAAACAGCCTCCAATCGCTCTGAAACGCTCATTTTTCACATAAGCCACTTTTCAGCCTTAGGAGACTGTACAGTGCTAAAACAGCCTCCTATCGCTCTGAAACGCTCATTTTTGACATAACCCACTTTTCACCTTTAATGAATGAAATTCCAGGTAAAAACTCCTTTGCCATGAATAAGATCCAAATTCATCCAGTTCAGGCTAGTAAACCTGGTTGAAAGACCTTTTTTCAGTGAAATGCAGCTTAGTGCAAAAACAGGCTGCTCTCGCTCTGAAACGCTCATTTTTCACATAAGCCACTTTTCAGCCTTAGGCGACTGTACAGTGCTAAAACAGCCTCCAATCGCTCTGAAACGCTCATTTTTGACATAAGCCACTTTTCACCTTTAATGAATGAAATTCCAGGTAAAAACTCCTTTGCCATGAAGAAGATCCAAATTCAACAAGTTCAGGCTAGTAAACCTGTTTGAAAGACCTTTTTTCAGTGAAATGCAGCTTAGTGCTAAAACAGCCTCCAATCGCTCTGAAACGCTCATTTTTCACATAAGCCACTTTTCAGCCTTAGGAGACTGTACAGTGCTAAAACAGCCTCCTATCGCTCTGAAACGCTCATTTTTGACATAACCCACTTTTCACCTTTAATGAATGAAATTCCAGGTAAAAACTCCTTTGCCATGAATAAGATCCAAATTCATCCAGTTCAGGCTAGTAAACCTGGTTGAAAGACCTTTTTTCAGTGAAATGCAGCTTAGTGCAAAAACAGGCTGCTCTCGCTCTGAAACGCTCATTTTTCACATAAGCCACTTTTCAGCCTTAGGCGACTGTACAGTGCTAAAACAGCCTCCTATCGCTCTGAAACGCTCATTTTTGACATAACCCACTTTTCAGCCTAATGAATTAAATTCCAGGTAAAAACTCATTTGCCATGAAGAAGATCCAAATTCAACCAGTTCAGGCTAGTAAACCTGTTTGAAAGACCTTTTTTCAGTGAAATGCAGCTTAGTGCAAAAACAGGCTGCTCTCGCTCTGAAACGCTCATTTTTCACATAAGCCACTTTTCAGCGCTAAAACAGCCTCCAATCGCTCTGAAACGCTCATTTTTGACATAACCCACTTTTCACCTTTAATGAATGAAATTCCAGGTAAAAACTCCTTTGCCATGAATAAGATCCAAATTCAACCAGTTCAGGCTAGTAAACCTGTTTGAAAGACCTTTTTTCAGTGAAATGCAGCTTAGTGCAAAAACAGCCTCCAATCGCTCTGAAACGCTCATTTTTCACATAAGCCACTTTTCAGCCTTAGGAGACTGTACAGTGCTAAAACAGCCTCCTATCGCTCTGAAACGCTCATTTTTGACATAACCCACTTTTCACCTTTAATGAATGAAATTCCAGGTAAAAACTCCTTTGCCATGAATAAGATCCAAATTCATCCAGTTCAGGCTAGTAAACCTGGTTGAAAGACCTTTTTTCAGTGAAATGCAGCTTAGTGCAAAAACAGGCTGCTCTCGCTCTGAAACGCTCATTTTTCACATAACCCACTTTTCAGCCTTAATGAATTAAATTCCAGGTAAAAACTCCTTTGCCATGAAGAAGATCCAAATTCAACCAGTTGAGGCTAGTAAACCTGTTTGAAAGACATTTTTTCAGTGAAATGCAGCTTAGTGCAAAAACAGGCTGCTCTCGCTCTGAAACGCTCATTTTTCACATAAGCCACTTTTCAGCGCTAAAACAGCCTCCAATCGCTCTGAAACGCTCATTTTTGACATAAGCCACTTTTCACCTTTAATGAATGAAATTCCAGGTAAAAACTCCTTTGCCATGAAGAAGATCCAAATTCATCCAGTTCAGGCTAGTAAACCTGGTTGAAAGACCTTTTTTCAGTGAAATGCAGCTTAGTGCAAAAACAGCCTCCTCTCGCTCTGAAACGCTCATTTTTCACATAAGCCACTTTTCAGCGCTAAAACAGCCTCCAATCGCTCTGAAACGCTCATTTTTGACATAAGCCACTTTTCACCTTTAATGAATGAAATTCCAGGTAAAAACTCCTTTGCCATGAATAAGATCCAAATTCAACCAGTTCAGGCTAGTAAACCTGTTTGAAAGACCTTTTTTCAGTGAAATGCAGCTTAGTGCAAAAACAGGCTGCTCTCGCTCTGAAACGCTCATTTTTCACATAAGCCACTTTTCAGCCTTAGGTGACTGTACAGTGCTAAAACAGCCTCCTATCGCTCTGAAACGCTCATTTTTGACATAACCCACTTTTCACCTTTAATGAATGAAATTCCAGGTAAAAACTCCTTTGCCATGAAGAAGATCCAAATTCAACCAGTTCAGGCTAGTAAACCTGTTTGAAAGACCTTTTTTCAGTGAAATGCAGCTTAGTGCAAAAACAGGCTGCTCTCGCTCTGAAACGCTCATTTTTCACATAAGCCACTTTTCAGCGCTAAAACAGCCTCCAATCGCTCTGAAACGCTCATTTTTGACATAAGCCACTTTTCACCTTTAATGAATGAAATTCCAGGTAAAAACTCCTTTGCCATGAAGAAGATCCAAATTCAACCAGTTCAGGCTAGTAAACCTGTTTGAAAGACCTTTTTTCAGTGAAATGCAGCTTAGTGCCAAAACAGGCTGCTCTCGCTCTGAAACGCTCATTTTTCACATAAGCAGCCTTAGGCGACTGTACAGTGCTAAAACAGCCTCCAATCGCTCTGAAACGCTCATTTTTGACATAAGCCACTTTTCACCTTTAATGAATGAAATTCCAGGTAAAAACTCCTTTGCCATGAATAAGATCCAAATTCAACCAGTTCACGCTAGTAAACCTGTTTGAAAGACCTTTTTTCAGTGAAATGCAGCTTAGTGCAAAAACAGGCTGCTCTCGCTCTGAAACGCTCATTTTTCACATAACCCACTTTTCACCCTTAATGAATTAAATTCCAGGTAAAAACTCCTTTGCCATGAAGAAGATCCAAATTCAACCAGTTGAGGCTAGTAAACCTGTTTGAAAGACCTTTTTTCAGTGAAATGCAGCTTAGTGCAAAAACAGGCTGCTCTCGCTCTGAAACGCTCATTTTTCACATAAGCCACTTTTCAGCGCTAAAACAGCCTCCAATCGCTCTGAAACGCTCATTTTTGACATAAGCCACTTTTCACCTTTAATGAATGAAATTCCAGGTAAAAACTCCTTTGCCATGAAGAAGATCCAAATTCATCCAGTTCAGGCTAGTAAACCTGGTTGAAAGACCTTTTTTCAGTGAAATGCAGCTTAGTGCAAAAACAGCCTCCTCTCGCTCTGAAACGCTCATTTTTCACATAAGCCACTTTTCAGCCTTAGGCGACTGTACAGTGCTAAAACAGCCTCCTATCGCTCTGAAACGCTCATTTTTGACATAACCCACTTTTCAGCCTTAATGAATTAAATTCCAGGTAAAAACTCATTTGCCATGAAGAAGATCCAAATTCAACCAGTTCAGGCTAGTAAACCTGTTTGAAAGACCTTTTTTCAGTGAAATGCAGCTTAGTGCAAAAACAGGCTGCTCTCGCTCTGAAACGCTCATTTTTCACATAAGCCACTTTTCAGCCTTAGGCGACTGTACAGTGCTAAAACAGCCTCCAATCGCTCTGAAACGCTCATTTTTGACATAAGCCACTTTTCACCTTTAATGAATGAAATTCCAGGTAAAAACTCCTTTGCCATGAAGAAGATCCAAATTCAACCAGTTCAGGCTAGTAAACCTGTTTGAAAGACCTTTTTTCAGTGAAATGCAGCTTAGTGCAAAAACAGGCTGCTCTCGCTCTGAAACGCTCATTTTTCACATAAGCCACTTTTCAGCGCTAAAACAGCCTCCAATCGCTCTGAAACGCTCATTTTTGACATAAGCCACTTTTCACCTTTAATGAATGAAATTCCAGGTAAAAACTCCTTTGCCATGAAGAAGATCCAAATTCAACCAGTTCAGGCTAGTAAACCTGTTTGAAAGACCTTTTTTCAGTGAAATGCAGCTTAGTGCAAAAACAGGCTGCTCTCGCTCTGAAACGCTCATTTTTCACATAAGCCACTTTTCAGCCTTAGGCGACTGTACAGTGCTTAAACAGCCTCCTATCGCTCTGAAACGCTCATTTTTCACATAAGCCACTTTTCAGCCTTAGGAGACTGTACAGTGCTAAAACAGCCTCCTATCGCTCTGAAACGCTCATTTTTGACATAACCCACTTTTCACCTTTAATGAATGAAATTCCAGGTAAAAACTCCTTTGCCATGAATAAGATCCAAATTCATCCAGTTCAGGCTAGTAAACCTGGTTGAAAGACCTTTTTTCAGTGAAATGCAGCTTAGTGCAAAAACAGGCTGCTCTCGCTCTGAAACGCTCATTTTTCACATAACCCACTTTTCAGCCTTAATGAATTAAATTCCAGGTAAAAACTCCTTTGCCATGAAGAAGATCCAAATTCAACCAGTTGAGGCTAGTAAACCTGTTTGAAAGACCTTTTTTCAGTGAAATGCAGCTTAGTGCAAAAACAGGCTGCTCTCGCTCTGAAACGCTCATTTTTCACATAAGCCACTTTTCAGCGCTAAAACAGCCTCCAATCGCTCTGAAACGCTCATTTTTGACATAAGCCACTTTTCACCTTTAATGAATGAAATTCCAGGTAAAAACTCCTTTGCCATGAAGAAGATCCAAATTCAACCAGTTCAGGCTAGTAAACCTGTTTGAAAGACCTTTTTTCAGTGAAATGCAGCTTAGTGCAAAAACAGGCTGCTCTCGCTCTGAAACGCTCATTTTTCACATAAGCCACTTTTCAGCCTTAGGCGACTGTACAGTGCTAAAACAGCCTCCAATCGCTCTGAAACGCTCATTTTTGACATAACCCACTTTTCAGCCTTAATGAATTAAATTCCAGGTGAAAACTCCTTTGCCATGAAGAAGATCCAAATTCAACAAGTTCAGGCTAGTAAACCTGTTTGAAAGACCTTTTTTCAGTGAAATGCAGCTTAGTGCAAAAACAGGCTGCTCTCGCTCTGAAACGCTCATTTTTCACATAAGCCACTTTTCAGCCTTAGGCGACTGTACAGTGCTAAAACAGCCTCCAATCGCTCTGAAACGCTCATTTTTCACATAACCCACTTTTCACCTTTAATGAATGAAATTCCAGGTAAAAACTCCTTTGCCATGAATAAGATCCAAATTCAACCAGTTCAGGCTAGTAAACCTGTTTGAAAGACCTTTTTTCAGTGAAATGCAGCTTAGTGCAAAAACAGGCTGCTCTCGCTCTGAAACGCTCATTTTTCACATAAGCCACTTTTCAGCCTTAGGAGACTGTACAGTGCTAAAACAGCCTCCTATCGCTCTGAAACGCTCATTTTTGACATAACCCACTTTTCACCTTTAATGAATGAAATTCCAGGTAAAAACTCCTTTGCCATGAAGAAGATCCAAATTCAACCAGTTCAGGCTAGTAAACCTGTTTGAAAGACCTTTTTTCAGTGAAATGCAGCTTAGTGCAAAAACAGGCTGCTCTCGCTCTGAAACGCTCATTTTTCACATAAGCCACTTTTCAGCGCTAAAACAGCCTCCAATCGCTCTGAAACGCTCATTTTTGACATAAGCCACTTTTCACCTTTAATGAATGAAATTCCAGGTAAAAACTCCTTTGCCATGAAGAAGATCCAAATTCATCCAGTTCAGGCTAGTAAACCTGGTTGAAAGACCTTTTTTCAGTGAAATGCAGCTTAGTGCAAAAACAGCCTCCTCTCGCTCTGAAACGCTCATTTTTCACATAAGCCACTTTTCAGCCTTAGGCGACTGTACAGTGCTAAAACAGCCTCCAATCGCTCTGAAACGCTCATTTTTGACATAAGCCACTTTTCACCTTTAATGAATGAAATTCCAGGTAAAAACTCCTTTGCCATGAAGAAGATCCAAATTCAACCAGTTCAGGCTAGTAAACCTGTTTGAAAGACCTTTTTTCAGTGAAATGCAGCTTAGTGCAAAAACAGGCTGCTCTCGCTCTGAAACGCTCATTTTTCACATAAGCCACTTTTCAGCCTTAGGCGACTGTACAGTGCTAAAACAGCCTCCAATCGCTCTGAAACGCTCATTTTTGACATAAGCCACTTTTCACCTTTAATGAATGAAATTCCAGGTAAAAACTCCTTTGCCATGAAGAAGATCCAAATTCAACCAGTTCAGGCTAGTAAACCTGTTTGAAAGACCTTTTTTCAGTGAAATGCAGCTTAGTGCAAAAACAGGCTGCTCTCGCTCTGAAACGCTCATTTTTCACATAAGCCACTTTTCAGCCTTAGGCGACTGTACAGTGCTAAAACAGCCTCCAATCGCTCTGAAACGCTCATTTTTCACATAAGCCACTTTTCAGCCTTAGGCGACTGTACAGTGCTAAAACAGCCTCCAATCGCTCTGAAACGCTCATTTTTGACATAACCCACTTTTCAGCCTTAATGAATTAAATTCCAGGTGAAAACTCCTTTGCCATGAAGAAGATCCAAATTCAACAAGTTCAGGCTAGTAAACCTGTTTGAAAGACCTTTTTTCAGTGAAATGCAGCTTAGTGCAAAAACAGGCTGCTCTCGCTCTGAAACGCTCATTTTTCACATAAGCCACTTTTCAGCCTTAGGCGACTGTACAGTGCTAAAACAGCCTCCAATCGCTCTGAAACGCTCATTTTTCACATAAGCCACTTTTCAGCGCTAAAACAGCCTCCAATCGCTCTGAAACGCTCATTTTTGACATAACCAACTTTTCACCTTTAATGAATGAAATTCCAGGTAAAAACTCCTTTGCCATGAATAAGATCCAAATTCAACCAGTTCAGGCTAGTAAACCTGTTTGAAAGACCTTTTTTCAGTGAAATGCAGCTTAGTGCAAAAACAGGCTGCTCTCGCTCTGAAACGCTCATTTTTCACATAAGCCACTTTTCAGCGCTAAAACAGCCTCCAATCGCTCTGAAACGCTCATTTTTGACATAAGCCACTTTTCACCTTTAATGAATGAAATTCCAGGTAAAAACTCCTTTGCCATGAAGAAGATCCAAATTCAACCAGTTCAGGCTAGTAAACCTGTTTGAAAGACCTTTTTTCAGTGAAATGCAGCTTAGTGCAAAAACAGGCTGCTCTCGCTCTGAAACGCTCATTTTTCACATAAGCCACTTTTCAGCCTTAGGCGACTGTACAGTGCTAAAACAGCCTCCAATCGCTCTGAAACGCTCATTTTTGACATAACCCACTTTTCAGCCTTAATGAATTAAATTCCAGGTGAAAACTCCTTTGCCATGAAGAAGATCCAAATTCAACAAGTTCAGGCTAGTAAACCTGTTTGAAAGACCTTTTTTCAGTGAAATGCAGCTTAGTGCAAAAACAGGCTGCTCTCGCTCTGAAACGCTCATTTTTCACATAAGCCACTTTTCAGCCTTAGGCGACTGTACAGTGCTAAAACAGCCTCCAATCGCTCTGAAACGCTCATTTTTCACATAAGCCACTTTTCAGCCTTAGGCGACTGTACAGTGCTAAAACAGCCTCCTATCGCTCTGAAACGCTCATTTTTGACATAACCCACTTTTCAGCCTAATGAATTAAATTCCAGGTAAAAACTCATTTGCCATGAAGAAGATCCAAATTCAACCAGTTCAGGCTAGTAAACCTGTTTGAAAGACCTTTTTTCAGTGAAATGCAGCTTAGTGCAAAAACAGGCTGCTCTCGCTCTGAAACGCTCATT
The DNA here is from genome assembly GCF_965226575.1 of Pagrus pagrus. Taxonomy (NCBI): domain Eukaryota; kingdom Metazoa; phylum Chordata; class Actinopteri; order Spariformes; family Sparidae; genus Pagrus; species Pagrus pagrus. Next base: position 35,782 of record NC_140185.1, on the reverse strand, counting down.
TTTCACATAAGCCACTTTTCAGCGCTAAAACAGCCTCCAATCGCTCTGAAACGCTCATTTTTGACATAACCCACTTTTCACCTTTAATGAATGAAATTCCAGGTAAAAACTCGTTTGCCATGAATAAGATCCAAATTCAACCAGTTCAGGCTAGTAAACCTGTTTGAAAGACCTTTTTTCAGTGAAATGCAGCTTAGTGCAAAAACAGGCTGCTCTCGCTCTGAAACGCTCATTTTTCACATAAGCCACTTTTCAGCCTTAGGCGACTGTACAGTGCTAAAACAGCCTCCAATCGCTCTGAAACGCTCATTTTTCACATAAGCCACTTTTCAGCCTTAGGAGACTGTACAGTGCTAAAACAGCCTCCTATCGCTCTGAAACGCTCATTTTTCACATAACCCACTTTTCAGCCTTAATGAATTAAATTCCAGGTAAAAACTCCTTTGCCATGAAGAAGATCCAAATTCAACCAGTTGAGGCTAGTAAACCTGTTTGAAAGACCTTTTTTCAGTGAAATGCAGCTTAGTGCAAAAACAGGCTGCTCTCGCTCTGAAACGCTCATTTTTCACATAAGCCACTTTTCAGCCTTAGGTGACTGTACAGTGCTAAAACAGCCTCCTATCGCTCTGAAACGCTCATTTTTGACATAACCCACTTTTCACCTTTAATGAATGAAATTCCAGGTAAAAACTCCTTTGCCATGAAGAAGATCCAAATTCAACCAGTTCAGGCTAGTAAACCTGTTTGAAAGACCTTTTTTCAGTGAAATGCAGCTTAGTGCAAAAACAGGCTGCTCTCGCTCTGAAACGCTCATTTTTCACATAAGCCACTTTTCAGCGCTAAAACAGCCTCCAATCGCTCTGAAACGCTCATTTTTGACATAAGCCACTTTTCACCTTTAATGAATGAAATTCCAGGTAAAAACTCCTTTGCCATGAAGAAGATCCAAATTCAACCAGTTCAGGCTAGTAAACCTGTTTGAAAGACCTTTTTTCAGTGAAATGCAGCTTAGTGCAAAAACAGGCTGCTCTCGCTCTGAAACGCTCATTTTTCACATAAGCCACTTTTCAGCCTTAGGCGACTGTACAGTGCTAAAACAGCCTCCAATCGCTCTGAAACGCTCATTTTTGACATAACCCACTTTTCAGCCTTAATGAATTAAATTCCAGGTGAAAACTCCTTTGCCATGAAGAAGATCCAAATTCAACAAGTTCAGGCTAGTAAACCTGTTTGAAAGACCTTTTTTCAGTGAAATGCAGCTTAGTGCAAAAACAGGCTGCTCTCGCTCTGAAACGCTCATTTTTCACATAAGCCACTTTTCAGCCTTAGGCGACTGTACAGTGCTAAAACAGCCTCCAATCGCTCTGAAACGCTAATTTTTCACATAAGCCACTTTTCAGCGCTAAAACAGCCTCCAATCGCTCTGAAACGCTCATTTTTGACATAACCCACTTTTCACCTTTAATGAATGAAATTCCAGGTAAAAACTCCTTTGCCATGAATAAGATCCAAATTCAACCAGTTCAGGCTAGTAAACCTGTTTGAAAGACCTTTTTTCAGTGAAATGCAGCTTAGTGCAAAAACAGGCTGCTCTCGCTCTGAAACGCTCATTTTTCACATAAGCCACTTTTCAGCCTTAGGAGACTGTACAGTGCTAAAACAGCCTCCTATCGCTCTGAAACGCTCATTTTTGACATAACCCACTTTTCACCTTTAATGAATGAAATTCCAGGTAAAAACTCCTTTGCCATGAAGAAGATCCAAATTCAACCAGTTCAGGCTAGTAAACCTGTTTGAAAGACCTTTTTTCAGTGAAATGCAGCTTAGTGCAAAAACAGGCTGCTCTCGCTCTGAAACGCTCATTTTTCACATAAGCCACTTTTCAGCGCTAAAACAGCCTCCAATCGCTCTGAAACGCTCATTTTTGACATAAGCCACTTTTCACCTTTAATGAATGAAATTCCAGGTAAAAACTCCTTTGCCATGAAGAAGATCCAAATTCATCCAGTTCAGGCTAGTAAACCTGGTTGAAAGACCTTTTTTCAGTGAAATGCAGCTTAGTGCAAAAACAGCCTCCTCTCGCTCTGAAACGCTCATTTTTCACATAAGCCACTTTTCAGCCTTAGGCGACTGTACAGTGCTAAAACAGCCTCCAATCGCTCTGAAACGCTCATTTTTGACATAAGCCACTTTTCACCTTTAATGAATGAAATTCCAGGTAAAAACTCCTTTGCCATGAAGAAGATCCAAATTCAACCAGTTCAGGCTAGTAAACCTGTTTGAAAGACCTTTTTTCAGTGAAATGCAGCTTAGTGCAAAAACAGGCTGCTCTCGCTCTGAAACGCTCATTTTTCACATAAGCCACTTTTCAGCCTTAGGCGACTGTACAGTGCTAAAACAGCCTCCAATCGCTCTGAAACGCTCATTTTTGACATAAGCCACTTTTCACCTTTAATGAATGAAATTCCAGGTAAAAACTCCTTTGCCATGAAGAAGATCCAAATTCAACCAGTTCAGGCTAGTAAACCTGTTTGAAAGACCTTTTTTCAGTGAAATGCAGCTTAGTGCAAAAACAGGCTGCTCTCGCTCTGAAACGCTCATTTTTCACATAAGCCACTTTTCAGCCTTAGGCGACTGTACAGTGCTAAAACAGCCTCCAATCGCTCTGAAACGCTCATTTTTGACATAACCCACTTTTCAGCCTTAATGAATTAAATTCCAGGTGAAAACTCCTTTGCCATGAAGAAGATCCAAATTCAACAAGTTCAGGCTAGTAAACCTGTTTGAAAGACCTTTTTTCAGTGAAATGCAGCTTAGTGCAAAAACAGGCTGCTCTCGCTCTGAAACGCTCATTTTTCACATAAGCCACTTTTCAGCCTTAGGCGACTGTACAGTGCTAAAACAGCCTCCAATCGCTCTGAAACGCTCATTTTTCACATAAGCCACTTTTCAGCGCTAAAACAGCCTCCAATCGCTCTGAAACGCTCATTTTTGACATAACCAACTTTTCACCTTTAATGAATGAAATTCCAGGTAAAAACTCCTTTGCCATGAATAAGATCCAAATTCAACCAGTTCAGGCTAGTAAACCTGTTTGAAAGACCTTTTTTCAGTGAAATGCAGCTTAGTGCAAAAACAGGCTGCTCTCGCTCTGAAACGCTCATTTTTCACATAAGCCACTTTTCAGCGCTAAAACAGCCTCCAATCGCTCTGAAACGCTCATTTTTGACATAAGCCACTTTTCACCTTTAATGAATGAAATTCCAGGTAAAAACTCCTTTGCCATGAAGAAGATCCAAATTCAACCAGTTCAGGCTAGTAAACCTGTTTGAAAGACCTTTTTTCAGTGAAATGCAGCTTAGTGCAAAAACAGGCTGCTCTCGCTCTGAAACGCTCATTTTTCACATAAGCCACTTTTCAGCCTTAGGCGACTGTACAGTGCTAAAACAGCCTCCAATCGCTCTGAAACGCTCATTTTTGACATAACCCACTTTTCAGCCTTAATGAATTAAATTCCAGGTGAAAACTCCTTTGCCATGAAGAAGATCCAAATTCAACAAGTTCAGGCTAGTAAACCTGTTTGAAAGACCTTTTTTCAGTGAAATGCAGCTTAGTGCAAAAACAGGCTGCTCTCGCTCTGAAACGCTCATTTTTCACATAAGCCACTTTTCAGCCTTAGGCGACTGTACAGTGCTAAAACAGCCTCCAATCGCTCTGAAACGCTCATTTTTCACATAAGCCACTTTTCAGCGCTAAAACAGCCTCCAATCGCTCTGAAACGCTCATTTTTGACATAACCCACTTTTCACCTTTAATGAATGAAATTCCAGGTAAAAACTCCTTTGCCATGAATAAGATCCAAATTCAACCAGTTCAGGCTAGTAAACCTGTTTGAAAGACCTTTTTTCAGTGAAATGCAGCTTAGTGCAAAAACAGGCTGCTCTCGCTCTGAAACGCTCATTTTTCACATAAGCCACTTTTCAGCCTTAGGAGACTGTACAGTGCTAAAACAGCCTCCTATCGCTCTGAAACGCTCATTTTTGACATAACCCACTTTTCACCTTTAATGAATGAAATTCCAGGTAAAAACTCCTTTGCCATGAAGAAGATCCAAATTCAACCAGTTCAGGCTAGTAAACCTGTTTGAAAGACCTTTTTTCAGTGAAATGCAGCTTAGTGCAAAAACAGGCTGCTCTCGCTCTGAAACGCTCATTTTTCACATAAGCCACTTTTCAGCGCTAAAACAGCCTCCAATCGCTCTGAAACGCTCATTTTTGACATAAGCCACTTTTCACCTTTAATGAATGAAATTCCAGGTAAAAACTCCTTTGCCATGAAGAAGATCCAAATTCATCCAGTTCAGGCTAGTAAACCTGGTTGAAAGACCTTTTTTCAGTGAAATGCAGCTTAGTGCAAAAACAGCCTCCTCTCGCTCTGAAACGCTCATTTTTCACATAAGCCACTTTTCAGCCTTAGGCGACTGTACAGTGCTAAAACAGCCTCCAATCGCTCTGAAACGCTCATTTTTGACATAAGCCACTTTTCACCTTTAATGAATGAAATTCCAGGTAAAAACTCCTTTGCCATGAAGAAGATCCAAATTCAACCAGTTCAGGCTAGTAAACCTGTTTGAAAGACCTTTTTTCAGTGAAATGCAGCTTAGTGCAAAAACAGGCTGCTCTCGCTCTGAAACGCTCATTTTTCACATAAGCCACTTTTCAGCGCTAAAACAGCCTCCAATCGCTCTGAAACGCTCATTTTTGACATAAGCCACTTTTCACCTTTAATGAATGAAATTCCAGGTAAAAACTCCTTTGCCATGAAGAAGATCCAAATTCAACCAGTTCAGGCTAGTAAACCTGTTTGAAAGACCTTTTTTCAGTGAAATGCAGCTTAGTGCAAAAACAGGCTGCTCTCGCTCTGAAACGCTCATTTTTCACATAAGCCACTTTTCAGCGCTAAAACAGCCTCCAATCGCTCTGAAACGCTCATTTTTGACATAAGCCACTTTTCACCTTTAATGAATGAAATTCCAGGTAAAAACTCCTTTGCCATGAAGAAGATCCAAATTCAACCAGTTCAGGCTAGTAAACCTGTTTGAAAGACCTTTTTTCAGTGAAATGCAGCTTAGTGCAAAAACAGGCTGCTCTCGCTCTGAAACGCTCATTTTTCACATAAGCCACTTTTCAGCCTTAGGCGACTGTACAGTGCTAAAACAGCCTCCAATCGCTCTGAAACGCTCATTTTTGACATAACCCACTTTTCAGCCTTAATGAATTAAATTCCAGGTGAAAACTCCTTTGCCATGAAGAAGATCCAAATTCAACAAGTTCAGGCTAGTAAACCTGTTTGAAAGACCTTTTTTCAGTGAAATGCAGCTTAGTGCAAAAACAGGCTGCTCTCGCTCTGAAACGCTCATTTTTCACATAAGCCACTTTTCAGCCTTAGGCGACTGTACAGTGCTAAAACAGCCTCCAATCGCTCTGAAACGCTCATTTTTCACATAAGCCACTTTTCAGCGCTAAAACAGCCTCCAATCGCTCTGAAACGCTCATTTTTCACATAAGCAGCCTTAGGCGACTGTACAGTGCTAAAACAGCCTCCAATCGCTCTGAAACGCTCATTTTTGACATAAGCCACTTTTCACCTTTAATGAATGAAATTCCAGGTAAAAACTCCTTTGCCATGAATAAGATCCAAATTCAACCAGTTCAGGCTAGTAAACCTGTTTGAAAGACCTTTTTTCAGTGAAATGCAGCTTAGTGCAAAAACAGGCTGCTCTCGCTCTGTAACGCTCATTTTTCACATAACCCACTTTTCACCCTTAATGAATTAAATTCCAGGTAAAAACTCCTTTGCCATGAAGAAGATCCAAATTCAACCAGTTGAGGCTAGTAAACCTGTTTGAAAGACCTTTTTTCAGTGAAATGCAGCTTAGTGCAAAAACAGGCTGCTCTCGCTCTGAAACGCTCATTTTTCACATAAGCCACTTTTCAGCGCTAAAACAGCCTCCAATCGCTCTGAAACGCTCATTTTTGACATAAGCCACTTTTCACCTTTAATGAATGAAATTCCAGGTAAAAACTCCTTTGCCATGAAGAAGATCCAAATTCATCCAGTTCAGGCTAGTAAACCTGGTTGAAAGACCTTTTTTCAGTGAAATGCAGCTTAGTGCAAAAACAGCCTCCTCTCGCTCTGAAACGCTCATTTTTCACATAAGCCACTTTTCAGCCTTAGGCGACTGTACAGTGCTAAAACAGCCTCCAATCGCTCTGAAACGCTCATTTTTGACATAAGCCACTTTTCACCTTTAATGAATGAAATTCCAGGTAAAAACTCCTTTGCCATGAAGAAGATCCAAATTCAACCAGTTCAGGCTAGTAAACCTGTTTGAAAGACCTTTTTTCAGTGAAATGCAGCTTAGTGCAAAAACAGGCTGCTCTCGCTCTGAAACGCTCATTTTTCACATAAGCCACTTTTCAGCGCTAAAACAGCCTCCAATCGCTCTGAAACGCTCATTTTTGACATAAGCCACTTTTCACCTTTAATGAATGAAATTCCAGGTAAAAACTCCTTTGCCATGAAGAAGATCCAAATTCAACCAGTTCAGGCTAGTAAACCTGTTTGAAAGACCTTTTTTCAGTGAAATGCAGCTTAGTGCAAAAACAGGCTGCTCTCGCTCTGAAACGCTCATTTTTCACATAAGCCACTTTTCAGCGCTAAAACAGCCTCCAATCGCTCTGAAACGCTCATTTTTGACATAAGCCACTTTTCACCTTTAATGAATGAAATTCCAGGTAAAAACTCCTTTGCCATGAAGAAGATCCAAATTCAACCAGTTCAGGCTAGTAAACCTGTTTGAAAGACCTTTTTTCAGTGAAATGCAGCTTAGTGCAAAAACAGGCTGCTCTCGCTCTGAAACGCTCATTTTTCACATAAGCCACTTTTCAGCCTTAGGCGACTGTACAGTGCTAAAACAGCCTCCAATCGCTCTGAAACGCTCATTTTTGACATAACCCACTTTTCAGCCTTAATGAATTAAATTCCAGGTGAAAACTCCTTTGCCATGAAGAAGATCCAAATTCAACAAGTTCAGGCTAGTAAACCTGTTTGAAAGACCTTTTTTCAGTGAAATGCAGCTTAGTGCAAAAACAGGCTGCTCTCGCTCTGAAACGCTCATTTTTCACATAAGCCACTTTTCAGCCTTAGGCGACTGTACAGTGCTAAAACAGCCTCCAATCGCTCTGAAACGCTCATTTTTCACATAAGCCACTTTTCAGCGCTAAAACAGCCTCCAATCGCTCTGAAACGCTCATTTTTGACATAAGCCACTTTTCACCTTTAATGAATGAAATTCCAGGTAAAAACTCCTTTGCCATGAAGAAGATCCAAATTCAACCAGTTCAGGCTAGTAAACCTGTTTGAAAGACCTTTTTTCAGTGAAATGCAGCTTAGTGCAAAAACAGGCTGCTCTCGCTCTGAAACGCTCATTTTTCACATAAGCCACTTTTCAGCCTTAGGCGACTGTACAGTGCTAAAACAGCCTCCAATCGCTCTGAAACGCTCATTTTTGACATAACCCACTTTTCAGCCTTAATGAATTAAATTCCAGGTAAAAACTCATTTGCCATGAAGAAGATCCAAATTCAACCAGTTCAGGCTAGTAGACCTGTTTGAAAGACCTTTTTTCAGTGAAATGCAGCTTAGTGCAAAAACAGGCTGCTCTCGCTCTGAAACGCTCATTTTTCACATAAGCAGCCTTAGGCGACTGTACAGTGCTAAAACAGCCTCCAATCGCTCTGAAACGCTCATTTTTGACATAACCCACTTTTCACCCTTAATGAATGAAATTCCAGGTAAAAACTCCTTTGCCATGAAGAAGATCCAAATTCAACCAGTTGAGGCTAGTAAACCTGTTTGAAAGACCTTTTTTCAGTGAAATGCAGCTTAGTGCAAAAACAGGCTGCTCTCGCTCTGAAACGCTCATTTTTCACATAAGCCACTTTTCAGCGCTAAAACAGCCTCCAATCGCTCTGAAACGCTCATTTTTGACATAAGCCACTTTTCAGCCTTAGGCGACTGTACAGTGCTAAAACAGCCTCCTATCGCTCTGAAACGCTCATTTTTGACAAAACCCACTTTTCAGCCTTAATGAATTAAATTCCAGGTAAAAACTCATTTGCCATGAAGAAGATCCAAATTCAACCAGTTCAGGCTCGTAAACCTGTTTGAAAGACCTTTTTTCAGTGAAATGCAGCTTAGTGCAAAAACAGGCTGCTCTCGCTCTGAAACGCTCATTTTTCACATAAGCCACTTTTCAGCCTTAGGCGACTGTACAGTGCTAAAACAGCCTCCTATCGCTCTGAAACGCTCATTTTTGACATAACCCACTTTTCAGCCTAATGAATTAAATTCCAGGTAAAAACTCATTTGCCATGAAGAAGATCCAAATTCAACCAGTTCAGGCTAGTAAACCTGTTTGAAAGACCTTTTTTCAGTGAAATGCAGCTTAGTGCAAAAACAGGCTGCTCTCGCTCTGAAACGCTCATTTTTCACATAAGCAGCCTTAGGCGACTGTACAGTGCTAAAACAGCCTCCAATCGCTCTGAAACGCTCATTTTTGACATAAGCCACTTTTCACCTTTAATGAATGAAATTCCAGGTAAAAACTCCTTTGCCATGAATAAGATCCAAATTCAACCAGTTCAGGCTAGTAAACCTGTTTGAAAGACCTTTTTTCAGTGAAATGCAGCTTAGTGCAAAAACAGGCTGCTCTCGCTCTGAAACGCTCATTTTTCACATAAGCCACTTTTCACCCTTAATGAATTAAATTCCAGGTAAAAACTCCTTTGCCATGAAGAAGATCCAAATTCAACCAGTTGAGGCTAGTAAACCTGTTTGAAAGACCTTTTTTCAGTGAAATGCAGCTTAGTGCAAAAACAGGCTGCTCTCGCTCTGAAACGCTCATTTTTCACATAAGCCACTTTTCAGCGCTAAAACAGCCTCCAATCGCTCTGAAACGCTCATTTTTGACATAAGCCACTTTTCACCTTTAATGAATGAAATTCCAGGTAAAAACTCCTTTGCCATGAAGAAGATCCAAATTCATCCAGTTCAGGCTAGTAAACCTGGTTGAAAGACCTTTTTTCAGTGAAATGCAGCTTAGTGCAAAAACAGCCTCCTCTCGCTCTGAAACGCTCATTTTTCACATAAGCCACTTTTCAGCCTTAGGCGACTGTACAGTGCTAAAACAGCCTCCTATCGCTCTGAAACGCTCATTTTTGACAAAACCCACTTTTCAGCCTTAATGAATGAAATTCCAGGTAAAAACTCATTTGCCATGAAGAAGATCCAAATTCAACCAGTTCAGGCTCGTAAACCTGTTTGAAAGACCTTTTTTCAGTGAAATGCAGCTTAGTGCAAAAACAGGCTGCTCTCGCTCTGAAACGCTCATTTTTCACATAAGCCACTTTTCAGCCTTAGGCGACTGTACAGTGCTAAAACAGCCTCCTATCGCTCTGAAACGCTCATTTTTGACATAACCCACTTTTCAGCCTAATGAATTAAATTCCAGGTAAAAACTCATTTGCCATGAAGAAGATCCAAATTCAACCAGTTCAGGCTAGTAAACCTGTTTGAAAGACCTTTTTTCAGTGAAATGCAGCTTAGTGCAAAAACAGGCTGCTCTCGCTCTGAAACGCTCATTTTTCACATAAGCCACTTTTCAGCGCTAAAACAGCCTCCAATCGCTCTGAAACGCTCATTTTTGACATAACCCACTTTTCACCTTTAATGAATGAAATTCCAGGTAAAAACTCGTTTGCCATGAATAAGATCCAAATTCAACCAGTTCAGGCTAGTAAACCTGTTTGAAAGACCTTTTTTCAGTGAAATGCAGCTTAGTGCAAAAACAGGCTGCTCTCGCTCTGAAACGCTCATTTTTCACATAAGCCACTTTTCAGCCTTAGGCGACTGTACAGTGCTAAAACAGCCTCCAATCGCTCTGAAACGCTCATTTTTCACATAAGCCACTTTTCAGCCTTAGGAGACTGTACAGTGCTAAAACAGCCTCCTATCGCTCTGAAACGCTCATTTTTGACATAACCCACTTTTCACCTTTAATGAATGAAATTCCAGGTAAAAACTCCTTTGCCATGAATAAGATCCAAATTCATCCAGTTCAGGCTAGTAAACCTGGTTGAAAGACCTTTTTTCAGTGAAATGCAGCTTAGTGCAAAAACAGGCTGCTCTCGCTCTGAAACGCTCATTTTTCACATAAGCCACTTTTCAGCGCTAAAACAGCCTCCAATCGCTCTGAAACGCTCATTTTTGACATAAGCCACTTTTCACCTTTAATGAATGAAATTCCAGGTAAAAACTCCTTTGCCATGAAGAAGATCCAAATTCAACCAGTTCAGGCTAGTAAACCTGGTTGAAAGACCTTTTTTCAGTGAAATGCAGCTTAGTGCCAAAACAGGCTGCTCTCGCTCTGAAACGCTCATTTTTCACATAAGCCACTTTTCAGCGCTAAAACAGCCTCCAATCGCTCTGAAACGCTCATTTTTGACATAAGCCACTTTTCACCTTTAATGAATGAAATTCCAGGTAAAAACTCCTTTGCCATGAAGAAGATCCAAATTCAACCAGTTCAGGCTAGTAAACCTGTTTGAAAGACCTTTTTTCAGTGAAATGCAGCTTAGTGCAAAAACAGGCTGCTCTCGCTCTGAAACGCTCATTTTTCACATAAGCCACTTTTCAGCCTTAGGCGACTGTACAGTGCTAAAACAGCCTCCAATCGCTCTGAAACGCTCATTTTTGACATAACCCACTTTTCAGCCTTAATGAATTAAATTCCAGGTGAAAACTCCTTTGCCATGAAGAAGATCCAAATTCAACAAGTTCAGGCTAGTAAACCTGTTTGAAAGACCCTTTTTCAGTGAAATGCAGCTTAGTGCAAAAACAGGCTGCTCTCGCTCTGAAACGCTCATTTTTCACATAAGCAACTTTTCAGCCTTAGGCGACTGTACAGTGCTAAAACAGCCTCCTATCGCTCTGAAACGATCATTTTTGACATAACCCACTTTTCAGCCTTAATGAATTAAATTCCAGGTAAAAACTCATTTGCCATGAAGAAGATCCAAATTCAACCAGTTCAGGCTAGTAGACCTGTTTGAAAGACCTTTTTTCAGTGAAATGCAGCTTAATGCAAAAACAGGCTGCTCTCGCTCTGAAACGCTCATTTTTCACATAAGCAGCCTTAGGCGACTGTACAGTGCTAAAACAGCCTCCAATCGCTCTGAAACGCTCATTTTTGACATAAGCCACTTTTCACCTTTAATGAATGAAATTCCAGGTAAAAACTCCTTTGCCATGAAGAAGATCCAAATTCAACCAGTTCAGGCTAGTAAACCTGTTTGAAAGACCTTTTTTCAGTGAAATGCAGCTTAATGCAAAAACAGGCTGCTCTCGCTCTGAAACGCTCATTTTTCACATAACCCACTTTTCACCCTTAATGAATTAAATTCCAGGTAAAAACTCCTTTGCCATGAAGAAGATCCAAATTCAACCAGTTGAGGCTAGTAAACCGGTTTGAAAGACCTTTTTTCAGTGAAATGCAGCTTAGTGCAAAAACAGGCTGCTCTCGCTCTGAAACGCTCATTTTTCACATAAGCCACTTTTCAGCGCTAAAACAGCCTCCAATCGCTCAGAAACGCTCATTTTTGACATAAGCCACTTTTCACCTTTAATGAATGAAATTCCAGGTAGAAACTCCTTTGCCATGAAGAAGATCCAAATTCATCCAGTTCAGGCTAGTAAACCTGGTTGAAAGACCTTTTTTCAGTGAAATGCAGCTTAGTGCAAAAACAGCCTCCTCTCGCTCTGAAACGCTCATTTTTCACATAAGCCACTTTTCAGCCTTAGGCGACTGTACAGTGCTAAAACAGCCTCCTATCGCTCTGAAACGCTCATTTTTGACAAAACCCACTTTTCAGCCTTAATGAATTAAATTCCAGGTAAAAACTCATTTGCCATGAAGAAGATCCAAATTCAACCAGTTCAGGCTCGTAAACCTGTTTGAAAGACCTTTTTTCAGTGAAATGCAGCTTAGTGCAAAAACAGGCTGCTCTCGCTCTGAAACGCTCATTTTTCACATAAGCCACTTTTCAGCGCTAAAACAGCCTCCAATCGCTCTGAAACGCTCATTTTTGACATAACCCACTTTTCACCTTTAATGAATGAAATTCCAGGTAAAAACTCGTTTGCCATGAATAAGATCCAAATTCAACCAGTTCAGGCTAGTAAACCTGTTTGAAAGACCTTTTTTCAGTGAAATGCAGCTTAGTGCAAAAACAGGCTGCTCTCGCTCTGAAACGCTCATTTTTCACATAAGCCACTTTTCAGCCTTAGGCGACTGTACAGTGCTAAAACAGCCTCCAATCGCTCTGAAACGCTCATTTTTCACATAAGCCACTTTTCAGCCTTAGGAGACTGTACAGTGCTAAAACAGCCTCCTATCGCTCTGAAACGCTCATTTTTGACATAACCCACTTTTCACCTTTAATGAATGAAATTCCAGGTAAAAACTCCTTTGCCATGAATAAGATCCAAATTCATCCAGTTCAGGCTAGTAAACCTGGTTGAAAGACCTTTTTTCAGTGAAATGCAGCTTAGTGCAAAAACAGGCTGCTCTCGCTCTGAAACGCTCATTTTTCACATAACCCACTTTTCAGCCTTAATGAATTAAATTCCAAGTAAAAACTCCTTTGCCATGAAGAAGATCCAAATTCAACCAGTTGAGGCTAGTAAACCTGTTTGAAAGACCTTTTTTCAGTGAAATGCAGCTTAGTGCAAAAACAGGCTGCTCTCGCTCTGAAACGCTCATTTTTCACATAAGCCACTTTTCAGCGCTAAAACAGCCTCCAATCGCTCTGAAACGCTCATTTTTGACATAAGCCACTTTTCACCTTTAATGAATGAAATTCCAGGTAAAAACTCCTTTGCCATGAAGAAGATCCAAATTCATCCAGTTCAGGCTAGTAAACCTGGTTGAAAGACCTTTTTTCAGTGAAATGCAGCTTAGTGCAAAAACAGCCTCCTCTCGCTCTGAAACGCTCATTTTTCACATAAGCCACTTTTCAGCCTTAGGCGACTGTACAGTGCTAAAACAGCCTCCAATCGCTCTGAAACGCTCATTTTTGACATAAGCCACTTTACACCTTTAATGAATGAAATTCCAGGTAAAAACTCCTTTGCCATGAAGAAGATCCAAATTCAACCAGTTCAGGCTAGTAAACCTGTTTGAAAGACCTTTTTTCAGTGAAATGCAGCTTAGTGCAAAAACAGGCTGCTCTCGCTCTGAAACGCTCATTTTTCACATAAGCCACTTTTCAGCGCTAAAACAGCCTCCAATCGCTCTGAAACGCTCATTTTTGACATAACCCACTTTTCACCTTTAATGAATGAAATTCCAGGTAAAAACTCGTTTGCCATGAATAAGATCCAAATTCAACCAGTTCAGGCTAGTAAACCTGTTTGAAAGACCTTTTTTCAGTGAAATGCAGCTTAGTGCAAAAACAGGCTGCTCTCGCTCTGAAACGCTCATTTTTCACATAAGCCACTTTTCAGCCTTAGGCGACTGTACAGTGCTAAAACAGCCTCCAATCGCTCTGAAACGCTCATTTTTCACATAAGCCACTTTTCAGCCTTAGGAGACTGTACAGTGCTAAAACAGCCTCCTATCGCTCTGAAACGCTCATTTTTGACATAACCCACTTTTCACCTTTAATGAATGAAATTCCAGGTAAAAACTCCTTTGCCATGAATAAGATCCAAATTCATCCAGTTCAGGCTAGTAAACCTGGTTGAAAGACCTTTTTTCAGTGAAATGCAGCTTAGTGCAAAAACAGGCTGCTCTCGCTCTGAAACGCTCATTTTTCACATAAGCCACTTTTCAGCGCTAAAACAGCCTCCAATCGCTCTGAAACGCTCATTTTTCACATAAGCCACTTTTCAGCCTTAGGCGACTGTACAGTGCTAAAACAGCCTCCAATCGCTCTGAAACGCTCATTTTTCACATAAGCCACTTTTCAGCCTTAGGAGACTGTACAGTGCTAAAACAGCCTCCTATCGCTCTGAAACGCTCATTTTTGACATAACCCACTTTTCACCTTTAATGAATGAAATTCCAGGTAAAAACTCCTTTGCCATGAATAAGATCCAAATTCATCCAGTTCAGGCTAGTAAACCTGGTTGAAAGACCTTTTTTCAGTGAAATGCAGCTTAGTGCAAAAACAGGCTGCTCTCGCTCTGAAACGCTCATTTTTCACATAAGCCACTTTTCAGCGCTAAAACAGCCTCCAATCGCTCTGAAACGCTCATTTTTGACATAAGCCACTTTTCACCTTTAATGAATGAAATTCCAGGTAAAAACTCCTTTGCCATGAAGAAGATCCAAATTCAACCAGTTCAGGCTAGTAAACCTGGTTGAAAGACCTTTTTTCAGTGAAATGCAGCTTAGTGCCAAAACAGGCTGCTCTCGCTCTGAAACGCTCATTTTTCACATAAGCCACTTTTCAGCGCTAAAACAGCCTCCAATCGCTCTGAAACGCTCATTTTTGACATAAGCCACTTTTCACCTTTAATGAATGAAATTCCAGGTAAAAACTCCTTTGCCATGAAGAAGATCCAAATTCAACCAGTTCAGGCTAGTAAACCTGTTTGAAAGACCTTTTTTCAGTGAAATGCAGCTTAGTGCAAAAACAGGCTGCTCTCGCTCTGAAACGCTCATTTTTCACATAAGCCACTTTTCAGCCTTAGGCGACTGTACAGTGCTAAAACAGCCTCCAATCGCTCTGAAACGCTCATTTTTGACATAACCCACTTTTCAGCCTTAATGAATTAAATTCCAGGTGAAAACTCCTTTGCCATGAAGAAGATCCAAATTCAACAAGTTCAGGCTAGTAAACCTGTTTGAAAGACCTTTTTTCAGTGAAATGCAGCTTAGTGCAAAAACAGGCTGCTCTCGCTCTGAAACGCTCATTTTTCACATAAGCAACTTTTCAGCCTTAGGCGACTGTACAGAGCTAAAACAGCCTCCTATCGCTCTGAAACGATCATTTTTGACATAACCCACTTTTCAGCCTTAATGAATTAAATTCCAGGTAAAAACTCATTTGCCATGAAGAAGATCCAAATTCAACCAGTTCAGGCTAGTAGACCTGTTTGAAAGACCTTTTTTCAGTGAAATGCAGCTTAATGCAAAAACAGGCTGCTCTCGCTCTGAAACGCTCATTTTTCACATAAGCAGCCTTAGGCGACTGTACAGTGCTAAAACAGCCTCCAATCGCTCTGAAACGCTCATTTTTGACATAAGCCACTTTTCACCTTTAATGAATGAAATTCCAGGTAAAAACTCCTTTGCCATGAATAAGATCCAAATTCAACCAGTTCAGGCTAGTAAACCTGTTTGAAAGACCTTTTTTCAGTGAAATGCAGCTTAATGCAAAAACAGGCTGCTCTCGCTCTGAAACGCTCATTTTTCACATAACCCACTTTTCACCCTTAATGAATTAAATTCCAGGTAAAAACTCCTTTGCCATGAAGAAGATCCAAATTCAACCAGTTGAGGCTAGTAAACCGGTTTGAAAGACCTTTTTTCAGTGAAATGCAGCTTAGTGCAAAAACAGGCTGCTCTCGCTCTGAAACGCTCATTTTTCACATAAGCCACTTTTCAGCGCTAAAACAGCCTCCAATCGCTCTGAAACGCTCATTTTTGACATAAGCCACTTTTCACCTTTAATGAATGAAATTCCAGGTAGAAACTCCTTTGCCATGAAGAAGATCCAAATTCATCCAGTTCAGGCTAGTAAACCTGGTTGAAAGACCTTTTTTCAGTGAAATGCAGCTTAGTGCAAAAACAGCCTCCTCTCGCTCTGAAACGCTCATTTTTCACATAAGCCACTTTTCAGCCTTAGGCGACTGTACAGTGCTAAAACAGCCTCCTATCGCTCTGAAACGCTCATTTTTGACAAAACCCACTTTTCAGCCTTAATGAATTAAATTCCAGGTAAAAACTCATTTGCCATGAAGAAGATCCAAATTCAACCAGTTCAGGCTCGTAAACCTGTTTGAAAGACCTTTTTTCAGTGAAATGCAGCTTAGTGCAAAAACAGGCTGCTCTCGCTCTGAAACGCTCATTTTTCACATAAGCCACTTTTCAGCGCTAAAACAGCCTCCAATCGCTCTGAAACGCTCATTTTTGACATAACCCACTTTTCACCTTTAATGAATGAAATTCCAGGTAAAAACTCGTTTGCCATGAATAAGATCCAAATTCAACCAGTTCAGGCTAGTAAACCTGTTTGAAAGACCTTTTTTCAGTGAAATGCAGCTTAGTGCAAAAACAGGCTGCTCTCGCTCTGAAACGCTCATTTTTCACATAAGCCACTTTTCAGCCTTAGGCGACTGTACAGTGCTAAAACAGCCTCCAATCGCTCTGAAACGCTCATTTTTCACATAAGCCACTTTTCAGCCTTAGGAGACTGTACAGTGCTAAAACAGCCTCCTATCGCTCTGAAACGCTCATTTTTGACATAACCCACTTTTCACCTTTAATGAATGAAATTCCAGGTAAAAACTCCTTTGCCATGAATAAGATCCAAATTCATCCAGTTCAGGCTAGTAAACCTGGTTGAAAGACCTTTTTTCAGTGAAATGCAGCTTAGTGCAAAAACAGGCTGCTCTCGCTCTGAAACGCTCATTTTTCACATAACCCACTTTTCAGCCTTAATGAATTAAATTCCAAGTAAAAACTCCTTTGCCATGAAGAAGATCCAAATTCAACCAGTTGAGGCTAGTAAACCTGTTTGAAAGACCTTTTTTCAGTGAAATGCAGCTTAGTGCAAAAACAGGCTGCTCTCGCTCTGAAACGCTCATTTTTCACATAAGCCACTTTTCAGCGCTAAAACAGCCTCCAATCGCTCTGAAACGCTCATTTTTGACATAAGCCACTTTTCACCTTTAATGAATGAAATTCCAGGTAAAAACTCCTTTGCCATGAAGAAGATCCAAATTCATCCAGTTCAGGCTAGTAAACCTGGTTGAAAGACCTTTTTTCAGTGAAATGCAGCTTAGTGCAAAAACAGCCTCCTCTCGCTCTGAAACGCTCATTTTTCACATAAGCCACTTTTCAGCCTTAGGCGACTGTACAGTGCTAAAACAGCCTCCAATCGCTCTGAAACGCTCATTTTTGACATAAGCCACTTTTCACCTTTAATGAATGAAATTCCAGGTAAAAACTCCTTTGCCATGAAGAAGATCCAAATTCAACCAGTTCAGGCTAGTAAACCTGTTTGAAAGACCTTTTTTCAGTGAAATGCAGCTTAGTGCAAAAACAGGCTGCTCTCGCTCTGAAACGCTCATTTTTCACATAAGCCACTTTTCAGCGCTAAAACAGCCTCCAATCGCTCTGAAACGCTCATTTTTGACATAACCCACTTTTCACCTTTAATGAATGAAATTCCAGGTAAAAACTCGTTTGCCATGAATAAGATCCAAATTCAACCAGTTCAGGCTAGTAAACCTGTTTGAAAGACCTTTTTTCAGTGAAATGCAGCTTAGTGCAAAAACAGGCTGCTCTCGCTCTGAAACGCTCATTTTTCACATAACCCACTTTTCAGCCTTAATGAATTAAATTCCAAGTAAAAACTCCTTTGCCATGAAGAAGATCCAAATTCAACCAGTTGAGGCTAGTAAACCTGTTTGAAAGACCTTTTTTCAGTGAAATGCAGCTTAGTGCAAAAACAGGCTGCTCTCGCTCTGAAACGCTCATTTTTCACATAAGCCACTTTTCAGCGCTAAAACAGCCTCCAATCGCTCTGAAACGCTCATTTTTGACATAAGCCACTTTTCACCTTTAATGAATGAAATTCCAGGTAAAAACTCCTTTGCCATGAAGAAGATCCAAATTCATCCAGTTCAGGCTAGTAAACCTGGTTGAAAGACCTTTTTTCAGTGAAATGCAGCTTAGTGCAAAAACAGCCTCCTCTCGCTCTGAAACGCTCATTTTTCACATAAGCCACTTTTCAGCCTTAGGCGACTGTACAGTGCTAAAACAGCCTCCAATCGCTCTGAAACGCTCATTTTTGACATAAGCCACTTTTCACCTTTAATGAATGAAATTCCAGGTAAAAACTCCTTTGCCATGAAGAAGATCCAAATTCAACCAGTTCAGGCTAGTAAACCTGTTTGAAAGACCTTTTTTCAGTGAAATGCAGCTTAGTGCAAAAACAGGCTGCTCTCGCTCTGAAACGCTCATTTTTCACATAAGCCACTTTTCAGCGCTAAAACAGCCTCCAATCGCTCTGAAACGCTCATTTTTGACATAACCCACTTTTCACCTTTAATGAATGAAATTCCAGGTAAAAACTCGTTTGCCATGAATAAGATCCAAATTCAACCAGTTCAGGCTAGTAAACCTGTTTGAAAGACCTTTTTTCAGTGAAATGCAGCTTAGTGCAAAAACAGGCTGCTCTCGCTCTGAAACGCTCATTTTTCACATAAGCCACTTTTCAGCCTTAGGCGACTGTACAGTGCTAAAACAGCCTCCAATCGCTCTGAAACGCTCATTTTTCACATAAGCCACTTTTCAGCCTTAGGAGACTGTACAGTGCTAAAACAGCCTCCTATCGCTCTGAAACGCTCATTTTTGACATAACCCACTTTTCACCTTTAATGAATGAAATTCCAGGTAAAAACTCCTTTGCCATGAATAAGATCCAAATTCATCCAGTTCAGGCTAGTAAACCTGGTTGAAAGACCTTTTTTCAGTGAAATGCAGCTTAGTGCAAAAACAGGCTGCTCTCGCTCTGAAACGCTCATTTTTCACATAAGCCACTTTTCAGCGCTAAAACAGCCTCCAATCGCTCTGAAACGCTCATTTTTGACATAAGCCACTTTTCACCTTTAATGAATGAAATTCCAGGTAAAAACTCCTTTGCCATGAAGAAGATCCAAATTCAACCAGTTCAGGCTAGTAAACCTGTTTGAAAGACCTTTTTTCAGTGAAATGCAGCTTAGTGCAAAAACAGGCTGCTCTCGCTCTGAAACGCTCATTTTTCACATAAGCCACTTTTCAGCGCTAAAACAGCCTCCAATCGCTCTGAAACGCTCATTTTTGACATAACCCACTTTTCACCTTTAATGAATGAAATTCCAGGTAAAAACTCGTTTGCCATGAATAAGATCCAAATTCAACCAGTTCAGGCTAGTAAACCTGTTTGAAAGACCTTTTTTCAGTGAAATGCAGCTTAGTGCAAAAACAGGCTGCTCTCGCTCTGAAACGCTCATTTTTCACATAAGCCACTTTTCAGCCTTAGGCGACTGTACAGTGCTAAAACAGCCTCCAATCGCTCTGAAACGCTCATTTTTCACATAAGCCACTTTTCAGCCTTAGGAGACTGTACAGTGCTAAAACAGCCTCCTATCGCTCTGAAACGCTCATTTTTGACATAACCCACTTTTCACCTTTAATGAATGAAATTCCAGGTAAAAACTCCTTTGCCATGAATAAGATCCAAATTCATCCAGTTCAGGCTAGTAAACCTGGTTGAAAGACCTTTTTTCAGTGAAATGCAGCTTAGTGCAAAAACAGGCTGCTCTCGCTCTGAAACGCTCATTTTTCACATAAGCCACTTTTCAGCGCTAAAACAGCCTCCAATCGCTCTGAAACGCTCATTTTTCACATAAGCCACTTTTCAGCCTTAGGCGACTGTACAGTGCTAAAACAGCCTCCAATCGCTCTGAAACGCTCATTTTTCACATAAGCCACTTTTCAGCCTTAGGAGACTGTACAGTGCTAAAACAGCCTCCTATCGCTCTGAAACGCTCATTTTTGACATAACCCACTTTTCACCTTTAATGAATGAAATTCCAGGTAAAAACTCCTTTGCCATGAATAAGATCCAAATTCATCCAGTTCAGGCTAGTAAACCTGGTTGAAAGACCTTTTTTCAGTGAAATGCAGCTTAGTGCAAAAACAGGCTGCTCTCGCTCTGAAACGCTCATTTTTCACATAAGCCACTTTTCAGCGCTAAAACAGCCTCCAATCGCTCTGAAACGCTCATTTTTGACATAAGCCACTTTTCACCTTTAATGAATGAAATTCCAGGTAAAAACTCCTTTGCCATGAAGAAGATCCAAATTCAACCAGTTCAGGCTAGTAAACCTGGTTGAAAGACCTTTTTTCAGTGAAATGCAGCTTAGTGCCAAAACAGGCTGCTCTCGCTCTGAAACGCTCATTTTTCACATAAGCCACTTTTCAGCGCTAAAACAGCCTCCAATCGCTCTGAAACGCTCATTTTTGACATAAGCCACTTTTCACCTTTAATGAATGAAATTCCAGGTAAAAACTCCTTTGCCATGAAGAAGATCCAAATTCAACCAGTTCAGGCTAGTAAACCTGTTTGAAAGACCTTTTTTCAGTGAAATGCAGCTTAGTGCAAAAACAGGCTGCTCTCGCTCTGAAACGCTCATTTTTCACATAAGCCACTTTTCAGCCTTAGGCGACTGTACAGTGCTAAAACAGCCTCCAATCGCTCTGAAACGCTCATTTTTGACATAACCCACTTTTCAGCCTTAATGAATTAAATTCCAGGTGAAAACTCCTTTGCCATGAAGAAGATCCAAATTCAACAAGTTCAGGCTAGTAAACCTGTTTGAAAGACCTTTTTTCAGTGAAATGCAGCTTAGTGCAAAAACAGGCTGCTCTCGCTCTGAAACGCTCATTTTTCACATAAGCAACTTTTCAGCCTTAGGCGACTGTACAGTGCTAAAACAGCCTCCTATCGCTCTGAAACGATCATTTTTGACATAACCCACTTTTCAGCCTTAATGAATTAAATTCCAGGTAAAAACTCATTTGCCATGAAGAAGATCCAAATTCAACCAGTTCAGGCTAGTAGACCTGTTTGAAAGACCTTTTTTCAGTGAAATGCAGCTTAATGCAAAAACAGGCTGCTCTCGCTCTGAAACGCTCATTTTTCACATAAGCAGCCTTAGGCGACTGTACAGTGCTAAAACAGCCTCCAATCGCTCTGAAACGCTCATTTTTGACATAAGCCACTTTTCACCTTTAATGAATGAAATTCCAGGTAAAAACTCCTTTGCCATGAATAAGATCCAAATTCAACCAGTTCAGGCTAGTAAACCTGTTTGAAAGACCTTTTTTCAGTGAAATGCAGCTTAATGCAAAAACAGGCTGCTCTCGCTCTGAAACTTTCATTTTTCACATAACCCACTTTTCACCCTTAATGAATTAAATTCCAGGTAAAAACTCCTTTGCCATGAAGAAGATCCAAATTCAACCAGTTGAGGCTAGTAAACCGGTTTGAAAGACCTTTTTTCAGTGAAATGCAGCTTAGTGCAAAAACAGGCTGCTCTCGCTCTGAAACGCTCATTTTTCACATAAGCCACTTTTCAGCGCTAAAACAGCCTCCAATCGCTCTGAAACGCTCATTTTTGACATAAGCCACTTTTCACCTTTAATGAATGAAATTCCAGGTAGAAACTCCTTTGCCATGAAGAAGATCCAAATTCATCCAGTTCAGGCTAGTAAACCTGGTTGAAAGACCTTTTTTCAGTGAAATGCAGCTTAGTGCAAAAACAGCCTCCTCTCGCTCTGAAACGCTCATTTTTCACATAAGCCACTTTTCAGCCTTAGGCGACTGTACAGTGCTAAAACAGCCTCCTATCGCTCTGAAACGCTCATTTTTGACAAAACCCACTTTTCAGCCTTAATGAATTAAATTCCAGGTAAAAACTCATTTGCCATGAAGAAGATCCAAATTCAACCAGTTCAGGCTCGTAAACCTGTTTGAAAGACCTTTTTTCAGTGAAATGCAGCTTAGTGCAAAAACAGGCTGCTCTCGCTCTGAAACGCTCATTTTTCACATAAGCCACTTTTCAGCCTTAGGCGACTGTACAGTGCTAAAACAGCCTCCAATCGCTCTGAAACGCTCATTTTTCACATAAGCCACTTTTCAGCCTTAGGAGACTGTACAGTGCTAAAACAGCCTCCTATCGCTCTGAAACGCTCATTTTTGACATAACCCACTTTTCACCTTTAATGAATGAAATTCCAGGTAAAAACTCCTTTGCCATGAATAAGATCCAAATTCATCCAGTTCAGGCTAGTAAACCTGGTTGAAAGACCTTTTTTCAGTGAAATGCAGCTTAGTGCAAAAACAGGCTGCTCTCGCTCTGAAACGCTCATTTTTCACATAACCCACTTTTCAGCCTTAATGAATTAAATTCCAAGTAAAAACTCCTTTGCCATGAAGAAGATCCAAATTCAACCAGTTGAGGCTAGTAAACCTGTTTGAAAGACCTTTTTTCAGTGAAATGCAGCTTAGTGCAAAAACAGGCTGCTCTCGCTCTGAAACGCTCATTTTTCACATAAGCCACTTTTCAGCGCTAAAACAGCCTCCAATCGCTCTGAAACGCTCATTTTTGACATAAGCCACTTTTCACCTTTAATGAATGAAATTCCAGGTAAAAACTCCTTTGCCATGAAGAAGATCCAAATTCATCCAGTTCAGGCTAGTAAACCTGGTTGAAAGACCTTTTTTCAGTGAAATGCAGCTTAGTGCAAAAACAGCCTCCTCTCGCTCTGAAACGCTCATTTTTCACATAAGCCACTTTTCAGCCTTAGGCGACTGTACAGTGCTAAAACAGCCTCCAATCGCTCTGAAACGCTCATTTTTGACATAAGCCACTTTTCACCTTTAATGAATGAAATTCCAGGTAAAAACTCCTTTGCCATGAAGAAGATCCAAATTCAACCAGTTCAGGCTAGTAAACCTGTTTGAAAGACCTTTTTTCAGTGAAATGCAGCTTAGTGCAAAAACAGGCTGCTCTCGCTCTGAAACGCTCATTTTTCACATAAGCCACTTTTCAGCGCTAAAACAGCCTCCAATCGCTCTGAAACGCTCATTTTTGACATAACCCACTTTTCACCTTTAATGAATGAAATTCCAGGTAAAAACTCGTTTGCCATGAATAAGATCCAAATTCAACCAGTTCAGGCTAGTAAACCTGTTTGAAAGACCTTTTTTCAGTGAAATGCAGCTTAGTGCAAAAACAGGCTGCTCTCGCTCTGAAACGCTCATTTTTCACATAAGCCACTTTTCAGCGCTAAAACAGCCTCCAATCGCTCTGAAACGCTCATTTTTGACATAAGCCACTTTTCACCTTTAATGAATGAAATTCCAGGTAAAAACTCCTTTGCCATGAAGAAGATCCAAATTCAACCAGTTCAGGCTAGTAAACCTGTTTGAAAGACCTTTTTTCAGTGAAATGCAGCTTAGTGCAAAAACAGGCTGCTCTCGCTCTGAAACGCTCATTTTTCACATAAGCCACTTTTCAGCCTTAGGCGACTGTACAGTGCTAAAACAGCCTCCAATCGCTCTGAAACGCTCATTTTTGACATAAGCCACTTTTCACCTTTAATGAATGAAATTCCAGGTAAAAACTCCTTTGCCATGAATAAGATCCAAATTCAACCAGTTCAGGCTAGTAAACCTGTTTGAAAGACCTTTTTTCAGTGAAATGCAGCTTAATGCAAAAACAGGCTGCTCTCGCTCTGAAACGCTCATTTTTCACATAACCCACTTTTCACCCTTAATGAATTAAATTCCAGGTAAAAACTCCTTTGCCATGAAGAAGATCCAAATTCAACCAGTTGAGGCTAGTAAACCGGTTTGAAAGACCTTTTTTCAGTGAAATGCAGCTTAGTGCAAAAACAGGCTGCTCTCGCTCTGAAACGCTCATTTTTCACATAAGCCACTTTTCAGCGCTAAAACAGCCTCCAATCGCTCTGAAACGCTCATTTTTGACATAAGCCACTTTTCACCTTTAATGAATGAAATTCCAGGTAAAAACTCCTTTGCCATGAAGAAGATCCAAATTCATCCAGTTCAGGCTAGTAAACCTGGTTGAAAGACCTTTTTTCAGTGAAATGCAGCTTAGTGCAAAAACAGCCTCCTCTCGCTCTGAAACGCTCATTTTTCACATAAGCCACTTTTCAGCCTTAGGCGACTGTACAGTGCTAAAACAGCCTCCTATCGCTCTGAAACGCTCATTTTTGACAAAACCCACTTTTCAGCCTTAATGAATTAAATTCCAGGTAAAAACTCATTTGCCATGAAGAAGATCCAAATTCAACCAGTTCAGGCTCGTAAACCTGTTTGAAAGACCTTTTTTCAGTGAAATGCAGCTTAGTGCAAAAACAGGCTGCTCTCGCTCTGAAACGCTCATTTTTCACATAAGCCACTTTTCAGCGCTAAAACAGCCTCCAATCGCTCTGAAACGCTCATTTTTGACATAACCCACTTTTCACCTTTAATGAATGAAATTCCAGGTAAAAACTCGTTTGCCATGAATAAGATCCAAATTCAACCAGTTCAGGCTAGTAAACCTGTTTGAAAGACCTTTTTTCAGTGAAATGCAGCTTAGTGCAAAAACAGGCTGCTCTCGCTCTGAAACGCTCATTTTTCACATAAGCCACTTTTCAGCCTTAGGCGACTGTACAGTGCTAAAACAGCCTCCAATCGCTCTGAAACGCTCATTTTTCACATAAGCCACTTTTCAGCCTTAGGAGACTGTACAGTGCTAAAACAGCCTCCTATCGCTCTGAAACGCTCATTTTTGACATAACCCACTTTTCACCTTTAATGAATGAAATTCCAGGTAAAAACTCCTTTGCCATGAATAAGATCCAAATTCATCCAGTTCAGGCTAGTAAACCTGGTTGAAAGACCTTTTTTCAGTGAAATGCAGCTTAGTGCAAAAACAGGCTGCTCTCGCTCTGAAACGCTCATTTTTCACATAACCCACTTTTCAGCCTTAATGAATTAAATTCCAGGTAAAAACTCCTTTGCCATGAAGAAGATCCAAATTCAACCAGTTGAGGCTAGTAAACCTGTTTGAAAGACCTTTTTTCAGTGAAATGCAGCTTAGTGCAAAAACAGGCTGCTCTCGCTCTGAAACGCTCATTTTTCACATAAGCCACTTTTCAGCGCTAAAACAGCCTCCAATCGCTCTGAAACGCTCATTTTTGACATAAGCCACTTTTCACCTTTAATGAATGAAATTCCAGGTAAAAACTCCTTTGCCATGAAGAAGATCCAAATTCATCCAGTTCAGGCTAGTAAACCTGGTTGAAAGACCTTTTTTCAGTGAAATGCAGCTTAGTGCAAAAACAGCCTCCTCTCGCTCTGAAACGCTCATTTTTCACATAAGCCACTTTTCAGCCTTAGGCGACTGTACAGTGCTAAAACAGCCTCCAATCGCTCTGAAACGCTCATTTTTGACATAAGCCACTTTTCACCTTTAATGAATGAAATTCCAGGTAAAAACTCCTTTGCCATGAAGAAGATCCAAATTCAACCAGTTCAGGCTAGTAAACCTGTTTGAAAGACCTTTTTTCAGTGAAATGCAGCTTAGTGCAAAAACAGGCTGCTCTCGCTCTGAAACGCTCATTTTTCACATAAGCCACTTTTCAGCGCTAAAACAGCCTCCAATCGCTCTGAAACGCTCATTTTTGACATAAGCCACTTTTCACCTTTAATGAATGAAATTCCAGGTAAAAACTCGTTTGCCATGAATAAGATCCAAATTCAACCAGTTCAGGCTAGTAAACCTGTTTGAAAGACCTTTTTTCAGTGAAATGCAGCTTAGTGCAAAAACAGGCTGCTCTCGCTCTGAAACGCTCATTTTTCACATAAGCCACTTTTCAGCGCTAAAACAGCCTCCAATCGCTCTGAAACGCTCATTTTTGACATAAGCCACTTTTCACCTTTAATGAATGAAATTCCAGGTAAAAACTCCTTTGCCATGAAGAAGATCCAAATTCAACCAGTTCAGGCTAGTAAACCTGTTTGAAAGACCTTTTTTCAGTGAAATGCAGCTTAGTGCAAAAACAGGCTGCTCTCGCTCTGAAACGCTCATTTTTCACATAAGCCACTTTTCAGCCTTAGGCGACTGTACAGTGCTAAAACAGCCTCCAATCGCTCTGAAACGCTCATTTTTGACATAACCCACTTTTCAGCCTTAATGAATTAAATTCCAGGTGAAAACTCCTTTGCCATGAAGAAGATCCAAATTCAACAAGTTCAGGCTAGTAAACCTGTTTGAAAGACCTTTTTTCAGTGAAATGCAGCTTAGTGCAAAAACAGGCTGCTCTCGCTCTGAAACGCTCATTTTTCACATAAGCCACTTTTCAGCCTTAGGCGACTGTACAGTGCTAAAACAGCCTCCAATCGCTCTGAAACGCTCATTTTTCACATAAGCCACTTTTCAGCGCTAAAACAGCCTCCAATCGCTCTGAAACGCTCATTTTTGACATAACCCACTTTTCACCTTTAATGAATGAAATTCCAGGTAAAAACTCCTTTGCCATGAAGAAGATCCAAATTCAACCAGTTCAGGCTAGTAAACCTGTTTGAAAGACCTTTTTTCAGTGAAATGCAGCTTAGTGCAAAAACAGGCTGCTCTCGCTCTGAAACGCTCATTTTTCACATAACCCACTTTTCACCCTTAATGAATGAAATTCCAGGTAAAAACTCCTTTGCCATGAAGAAGATCCAAATTCAACCAGTTCAGGCTAGTAAACCTGTTTGAAAGACCTTTTTTCAGTGAAATGCAGCTTAGTGCAAAAACAGGCTGCTCTCGCTCTGAAACGCTCATTTTTCACATAAGCCACTTTTCAGCGCTAAAACAGCCTCCAATCGCTCTGAAACGCTCATTTTTGACATAAGCCACTTTTCACCTTTAATGAATGAAATTCCAGGTAAAAACTCCTTTGCCATGAAGAAGATCCAAATTCAACCAGTTCAGGCTAGTAAACCTGTTTGAAAGACCTTTTTTCAGTGAAATGCAGCTTAGTGCAAAAACAGGCTGCTCTCGCTCTGAAACGCTCATTTTTCACATAAGCCACTTTTCAGCCTTAGGCGACTGTACAGTGCTAAAACAGCCTCCTATCGCTCTGAAACGATCATTTTTGACATAACCCACTTTTCAGCCTTAATGAATTAAATTCCAGGTAAAAACTCATTTGCCATGAAGAAGATCCAAATTCAACCAGTTCAGGCTAGTAGACCTGTTTGAAAGACCTTTTTTCAGTGAAATGCAGCTTAGTGCAAAAACAGGCTGCTCTCGCTCTGAAACGCTCATTTTTCACATAAGCAGCCTTAGGCGACTGTACAGTGCTAAAACAGCCTCCAATCGCTCTGAAACGCTCATTTTTGACATAAGCCACTTTTCACCTTTAATGAATGAAATTCCAGGTAAAAACTCCTTTGCCATGAATAAGATCCAAATTCAACCAGTTCAGGCTAGTAAACCTGTTTGAAAGACCTTTTTTCAGTGAAATGCAGCTTAGTGCAAAAACAGGCTGCTCTCGCTCTGAAACGCTCATTTTTCACATAACCCACTTTTCACCCTTAATGAATTAAATTCCAGGTAAAAACTCCTTTGCCATGAAGAAGATCCAAATTCATCCAGTTCAGGCTAGTAAACCTGGTTGAAAGACCTTTTTTCAGTGAAATGCAGCTTAGTGCAAAAACAGCCTCCTCTCGCTCTGAAACGCTCATTTTTCACATAAGCCACTTTTCAGCCTTAGGCGACTGTACAGTGCTAAAACAGCCTCCTATCGCTCTGAAACGCTCATTTTTGACAAAACCCACTTTTCAGCCTCAATGAATTAAATTCCAGGTAAAAACTCATTTGCCATGAAGAAGATCCAAATTCAACCAGTTCAGGCTCGTAAACCTGTTTGAAAGACCTTTTTTCAGTGAAATGCAGCTTAGTGCAAAAACAGGCTGCTCTCGCTCTGAAACGCTCATTTTTCACATAAGCCACTTTTCAGCCTTAGGCGACTGTACAGTGCTAAAACAGCCTCCTATCGCTCTGAAACGCTCATTTTTGACATAACCCACTTTTCAGCCTAATGAATTAAATTCCAGGTAAAAACTCATTTGCCATGAAGGAGATCCAAATTCAACCAGTTCAGGCTAGTAAACCTGTTTGAAAGACCTTTTTTCAGTGAAATGCAGCTTAGTGCAAAAACAGGCTGCTCTCGCTCTGAAACGCTCATTTTTCACATAAGCCACTTTTCAGCCTTAGGCGACTGTACAGTGCTAAAACAGCCTCCTATCGCTCTGAAACGCTCATTTTTGACATAACCCACTTTTCAGCCTAATGAATTA
Organism: Pagrus pagrus; assembly: GCF_965226575.1. Taxonomy (NCBI): domain Eukaryota; kingdom Metazoa; phylum Chordata; class Actinopteri; order Spariformes; family Sparidae; genus Pagrus; species Pagrus pagrus. The sequence goes on along the minus strand of NC_140185.1, from coordinate 7,520 downwards.
AATTCCAGGTAAAAACTCATTTGCCATGAAGGAGATCCAAATTCAACCAGTTCAGGCTAGTAAACCTGTTTGAAAGACCTTTTTTCAGTGAAATGCAGCTTAGTGCAAAAACAGGCTGCTCTCGCTCTGAAACGCTCATTTTTCACATAAGCCACTTTTCAGCCTTAGGCGACTGTACAGTGCTAAAACAGCCTCCTATCGCTCTGAAACGCTCATTTTTGACATAACCCACTTTTCACCCTAATGAATTAAATTCCAGGTAAAAACTCATTTGCCATGAAGGAGATCCAAATTCAACCAGTTCAGGCTAGTAAACCTGTTTGAAAGACCTTTTTTCAGTGAAATGCAGCTTAGTGCAAAAACAGGCTGCTCTCGCTCTGAAACGCTCATTTTTCACATAAGCCACTTTTCAGCGCTAAAACAGCCTCCAATCGCTCTGAAACGCTCATTTTTGACATAACCCACTTTTCACCTTTAATGAATGAAATTCCAGGTAAAAACTCGTTTGCCATGAATAAGATCCAAATTCAACCAGTTCAGGCTAGTAAACCTGTTTGAAAGACCTTTTTTCAGTGAAATGCAGCTTAGTGCAAAAACAGGCTGCTCTCGCTCTGAAACGCTCATTTTTCACATAAGCCACTTTTCAGCCTTAGGCGACTGTACAGTGCTAAAACAGCCTCCAATCGCTCTGAAACGCTCATTTTTCACATAAGCCACTTTTCAGCCTTAGGAGACTGTACAGTGCTAAAACAGCCTCCTATCGCTCTGAAACGCTCATTTTTGACATAACCCACTTTTCACCTTTAATGAATGAAATTCCAGGTAAAAACTCCTTTGCCATGAATAAGATCCAAATTCATCCAGTTCAGGCTAGTAAACCTGGTTGAAAGACCTTTTTTCAGTGAAATGCAGCTTAGTGCAAAAACAGGCTGCTCTCGCTCTGAAACGCTCATTTTTCACATAACCCACTTTTCAGCCTTAATTAATTAAATTCCAGGTAAAAACTCCTTTGCCATGAAGAAGATCCAAATTCAACCAGTTGAGGCTAGTAAACCTGTTTGAAAGACCTTTTTTCAGTGAAATGCAGCTTAGTGCAAAAACAGGCTGCTCTCGCTCTGAAACGCTCATTTTTCACATAAGCCACTTTTCAGCGCTAAAACAGCCTCCAATCGCTCTGAAACGCTCATTTTTGACATAAGCCACTTTTCACCTTTAATGAATGAAATTCCAGGTAAAAACTCCTTTGCCATGAAGAAGATCCAAATTCATCCAGTTCAGGCTAGTAAACCTGGTTGAAAGACCTTTTTTCAGTGAAATGCAGCTTAGTGCAAAAACAGCCTCCTCTCGCTCTGAAACGCTCATTTTTCACATAAGCCACTTTTCAGCCTTAGGCGACTGTACAGTGCTAAAACAGCCTCCTGTCGCTCTGAAACGCTCATTTTTGACATAACCCACTTTTCAGCCTTAATGAATTAAATTCCAGGTGAAAACTCCTTTGCCATGAAGAAGATCCAAATTCAACAAGTTCAGGCTAGTAAACCTGTTTGAAAGACCTTTTTTCAGTGAAATGCAGCTTAGTGCAAAAACAGGCTGCTCTCGCTCTGAAACGCTCATTTTTCACATAAGCCACTTTTCAGCCTTAGGCGACTGTACAGTGCTAAAACAGCCTCCAATCGCTCTGAAACGCTCATTTTTGACATAAGCCACTTTTCACCTTTAATGAATGAAATTCCAGGTAAAAACTCCTTTGCCATGAAGAAGATCCAAATTCAACCAGTTCAGGCTAGTAAACCTGTTTGAAAGACCTTTTTTCAGTGAAATGCAGCTTAGTGCAAAAACAGGCTGCTCTCGCTCTGAAACGCTCATTTTTCACATAAGCCACTTTTCAGCGCTAAAACAGCCTCCAATCGCTCTGAAACGCTCATTTTTGACATAAGCCACTTTTCACCTTTAATGAATGAAATTCCAGGTAAAAACTCCTTTGCCATGAAGAAGATCCAAATTCATCCAGTTCAGGCTAGTAAACCTGGTTGAAAGACCTTTTTTCAGTGAAATGCAGCTTAGTGCTAAAACAGCCTCCAATCGCTCTGAAACGCTCATTTTTGACATAACCCACTTTTCAGCCTTAATGAATTAAATTCCAGGTGAAAACTCCTTTGCCATGAAGAAGATCCAAATTCAACAAGTTCAGGCTAGTAAACCTGTTTGAAAGACCTTTTTTCAGTGAAATGCAGCTTAGTGCAAAAACAGGCTGCTCTCGCTCTGAAACGCTCATTTTTCACATAAGCCACTTTTCAGCGCTAAAACAGCCTCCAATCGCTCTGAAACGCTCATTTTTGACATAAGCCACTTTTCACCTTTAATGAATGAAATTCCATGTAAAAACTCCTTTGCCATGAAGAAGATCCAAATTCAACCAGTTCAGGCTAGTAAACCTGTTTGAAAGACCTTTTTTCAGTGAAATGCAGCTTAGTGCAAAAACAGGCTGCTCTCGCTCTGAAACGCTCATTTTTCACATAAGCCACTTTTCAGCCTTAGGCGACTGTACAGTGCTAAAACAGCCTCCAATCGCTCTGAAACGCTCATTTTTGACATAACCCACTTTTCAGCCTTAATGAATTAAATTCCAGGTAAAAACTCATTCGCCATGAAGAAGATCCAAATTCAACCAGTTCAGGCTAGTAAACCTGGTTGAAAGACCTTTTTTCAGTGAAATGCAGCTTAGTGCAAAAACAGCCTCCTCTCGCTCTGAAACGCTCATTTTTCACATAAGCCACTTTTCAGCCTTAGGCGACTGTACAGTGCTAAAACAGCCTCCAATCGCTCTGAAACGCTCATTTTTCACATAAGCCACTTTTCAGCCTTAGGAGACTGTACAGTGCTAAAACAGCCTCCTATCGCTCTGAAACGCTCATTTTTGACATAACCCACTTTTCACCTTTAATGAATGAAATTCCAGGTAAAAACTCCTTTGCCATGAAGAAGATCCAAATTCAACCAGTTCAGGCTAGTAAACCTGTTTGAAAGACCTTTTTTCAGTGAAATGCAGCTTAGTGCAAAAACAGGCTGCTCTCGCTCTGAAACGCTCATTTTTCACATAAGCCACTTTTCAGCCTTAGGCGACTGTACAGCGCTAAAACAGCCTCCAATCGCTCTGAAACGCTCATTTTTCACATAAGCCACTTTTGAGGCTTAGGAGACTGTACAGTGCTAAAACAGCCTCCTATCGCTCTGAAACGCTCATTTTTGACATAACCCACTTTTCACCTTTAATGAATGAAATTCCAGGTAAAAACTCCTTTGCCATGAATAAGATCCAAATTCATCCAGTTCAGGCTAGTAAACCTGGTTGAAAGACCTTTTTTCAGTGAAATGCAGCTTAGTGCAAAAACAGGCTGCTCTCGCTCTGAAACGCTCATTTTTCACATAACCCACTTTTCAGCCTTAATGAATTAAATTCCAGGTAAAAACTCCTTTGCCATGAAGAAGATCCAAATTCAACCAGTTGAGGCTAGTAAACCTGTTTGAAAGACCTTTTTTCAGTGAAATGCAGCTTAGTGCAAAAACAGGTTGCTCTCGCTCTGAAACGCTCATTTTTCACATAAGCCACTTTTCAGCGCTAAAACAGCCTCCAATCGCTCTGAAACGCTCATTTTTGACATAAGCCACTTTTCACCTTTAATGAATGAAATTCCAGGTAAAAACTCCTTTGCCATGAAGAAGATCCAAATTCATCCAGTTCAGGCTAGTAAACCTGGTTGAAAGACCTTTTTTCAGTGAAATGCAGCTTAGTGCAAAAACAGCCTCCTCTCGCTCTGAAACGCTCATTTTTCACATAAGCCACTTTTCAGCCTTAGGCGACTGTACAGTGCTAAAACAGCCTCCAATCGCTCTGAAACGCTCATTTTTGACATAACCCACTTTTCAGCCTTAATGAATTAAATTCCAGGTGAAAACTCCTTTGCCATGAAGAAGATCCAAATTCAACAAGTTCAGGCTAGTAAACCTGTTTGAAAGACCTTTTTTCAGTGAAATGCAGCTTAGTGCAAAAACAGGCTGCTCTCGCTCTGAAACGCTCATTTTTCACATAAGCCACTTTTCAGCCTTAGGCGACTGTACAGTGCTAAAACAGCCTCCAATCGCTCTGAAACGCTCATTTTTCACATAAGCCACTTTTCAGCGCTAAAACAGCCTCCAATCGCTCTGAAACGCTCATTTTTGACATAACCCACTTTTCACCTTTAATGAATGAAATTCCAGGTAAAAACTCCTTTGCCATGAATAAGATCCAAATTCAACCAGTTCAGGCTAGTAAACCTGTTTGAAAGACCTTTTTTCAGTGAAATGCAGCTTAGTGCAAAAACAGGCTGCTCTCGCTCTGAAACGCTCATTTTTCACATAAGCAGCCTTAGGCGACTGTACAGTGCTAAAACAGCCTCCAATCGCTCTGAAACGCTCATTTTTGACATAAGCCACTTTTCACCTTTAATGAATGAAATTCCAGGTAAAAACTCCTTTGCCATGAATAAGATCCAAATTCAACCAGTTCAGGCTAGTAAACCTGTTTGAAAGACCTTTTTTCAGTGAAATGCAGCTTAGTGCAAAAACAGGCTGCTCTCGCTCTGAAACGCTCATTTTTCACATAAGCCACTTTTCAGCGCTAAAACAGCCTCCAATCGCTCTGAAACGCTCATTTTTCACATAAGCCACTTTTCACCTTTAATGAATGAAATTCCAGGTAAAAACTCCTTTGCCATGAAGAAGATCCAAATTCATCCAGTTCAGGCTAGTAAACCTGGTTGAAAGACCTTTTTTCAGTGAAATGCAGCTTAGTGCAAAAACAGCCTCCTCTCGCTCTGAAACGCTCATTTTTCACATAAGCCACTTTTCAGCCTTAGGCGACTGTACAGTGCTAAAACAGCCTCCTGTCGCTCTGAAACGCTCATTTTTGACATAACCCACTTTTCAGCCTTAATGAATTAAATTCCAGGTGAAAACTCCTTTGCCATGAAGAAGATCCAAATTCAACAAGTTCAGGCTAGTAAACCTGTTTGAAAGACCTTTTTTCAGTGAAATGCAGCTTAGTGCAAAAACAGGCTGCTCTCGCTCTGAAACGCTCATTTTTCACATAAGCCACTTTTCAGCCTTAGGCGACTGTACAGTGCTAAAACAGCCTCCAATCGCTCTGAAACGCTCATTTTTGACATAAGCCACTTTTCACCTTTAATGAATGAAATTCCAGGTAAAAACTCCTTTGCCATGAAGAAGATCCAAATTCAACCAGTTCAGGCTAGTAAACCTGTTTGAAAGACCTTTTTTCAGTGAAATGCAGCTTAGTGCAAAAACAGGCTGCTCTCGCTCTGAAACGCTAATTTTTCACATAAGCCACTTTTCAGCCTTAGGAGACTGTACAGTGCTAAAACAGCCTCCTATCGCTCTGAAACGCTCATTTTTGACATAACCCACTTTTCACCTTTAATGAATGAAATTCCAGGTAAAAACTCCTTTGCCATGAATAAGATCCAAATTCAACCAGTTCAGGCTAGTAAACCTGTTTGAAAGACCTTTTTTCAGTGAAATGCAGCTTAGTGCAAAAACAGGCTGCTCTCGCTCTGAAACGCTCATTTTTCACATAAGCCACTTTTCAGCCTTAGGCGACTGTACAGTGCTAAAACAGCCTCCAATCGCTCTGAAACGCTCATTTTTGACATAAGCCACTTTTCACCTTTAATGAATGAAATTCCAGGTAAAAACTCCTTTGCCATGAAGAAGATCCAAATTCAACCAGTTCAGGCTAGTAAACCTGTTTGAAAGACCTTTTTTCAGTGAAATGCAGCTTAGTGCAAAAACAGGCTGCTCTCGCTCTGAAACGCTCATTTTTCACAAAAGCCACTTTTCAGCGCTAAAACAGCCTAAAATCGCTCTGAAACGCTCATTTTTGACATAAGCCACTTTTCACCTTTAATGAATGAAATTCCAGGTAAAAACTCCTTTGCCATGAAGAAGATCCAAATTCAACCAGTTCAGGCTAGTAAACCTGTTTGAAAGACCTTTTTTCAGTGAAATGCAGCTTAGTGCAAAAACAGGCTGCTCTCGCTCTGAAACGCTCATTTTTCACATAAGCCACTTTTCAGCCTTAGGCGACTGTACAGTGCTAAAACAGCCTCCTATCGCTCTGAAACGCTCATTTTTGACATAACCCACTTTTCACCTTTAATGAATGAAATTCCAGGTAAAAACTCCTTTGCCATGAATAAGATCCAAATTCAACCAGTTCAGGCTAGTAAACCTGTTTGAAAGACCTTTTTTCAGTGAAATGCAGCTTAGTGCAAAAACAGGCTGCTCTCGCTCTGAAACGCTCATTTTTCACATAAGCCACTTTTCAGCCTTAGGCGACTGTACAGTGCTAAAACAGCCTCCAATCGCTCTGAAACGCTCATTTTTGACATAAGCCACTTTTCACCTTTAATGAATGAAATTCCAGGTAAAAACTCCTTTGCCATGAAGAAGATCCAAATTCAACCAGTTCAGGCTAGTAAACCTGTTTGAAAGACCTTTTTTCAGTGAAATGCAGCTTAGTGCAAAAACAGGCTGCTCTCGCTCTGAAACGCTCATTTTTCACAAAAGCCACTTTTCAGCGCTAAAACAGCCTCCAATCGCTCTGAAACGCTCATTTTTGACATAAGCCACTTTTCACCTTTAATGAATGAAATTCCAGGTAAAAACTCCTTTGCCATGAAGAAGATCCAAATTCAACCAGTTCAGGCTAGTAAACCTGTTTGAAAGACCTTTTTTCAGTGAAATGCAGCTTAGTGCAAAAACAGGCTGCTCTCGCTCTGAAACGCTCATTTTTCACATAAGCCACTTTTCAGCCTTAGGCGACTGTACAGTGCTAAAACAGCCTCCTATCGCTCTGAAACGCTCATTTTTGACATAACCCACTTTTCAGCCTTAATGAATTAAATTCCAGGTGAAAACTCCTTTGCCATGAAGAAGATCCAAATTCAACCAGTTCAGGCTAGTAAACCTGTTTGAAAGACCTTTTTTCAGTGAAATGCAGCTTAGTGCAAAAACAGGCTGCTCTCGCTCTGAAACGCTCATTTTTCACATAAGCCACTTTTCAGCGCTAAAACAGCCTCCAATCGCTCTGAAACGCTCATTTTTGACATAAGCCACTTTTCACCTTTAATGAATGAAATTCCAGGTAAAAACTCCTTTGCCATGAAGAAGATCCAAATTCAACCAGTTCAGGCTAGTAAACCTGTTTGAAAGACCTTTTTTCAGTGAAATGCAGCTTAGTGCAAAAACAGGCTGCTCTCGCTCTGAAACGCTCATTTTTCACATAAGCCACTTTTCAGCCTTAGGCGACTGTACAGTGCTAAAACAGCCTCCAATCGCTCTGAAACGCTCATCTTTGACATAAGCCACTTTTCACCTTTAATGAATGAAATTCCAGGTAAAAACTCCTTTGCCATGAAGAAGATCCAAATTCATCCAGTTCAGGCTAGTAAACCTGTTTG